>NC_134466.1:25585866-26972914 GCF_047948215.1 Lycorma delicatula
GGATTCAGGGATGATCAATAAATATTTCCATTGAAATCTAAAACTGAAATTTTTTGCGATCACAATACTTCCTTTACTGTGTACAAGGAAGTAAAAAGCAAACAAAAAAAATTATCAATAGTAATATCAACTGACACCAGTTATAAAGTGCAGCTGCCTCAACATTTCCCTGGGTAGATCAAGAAAAACCGCAGTAGTAAAATCTTGATCAAAGCAGAATCACAGAATGCATAATTAATTATAAAATAAACAACAGATGTGATTAATTCCATACTTATTTAAAATATAAACACTAGATGAAGATACTGGGCATAAAAAAAATAATTCAGAAAATTCTAATGAAAAATATTTGAGCACCTATTTATTTTCTTGTTAAACAGAATGCAGGAAATTCATGTTTATTTAAATTTTTAATTAATGTTATTTAAAAATTCATCGGCAGGGTAATAACTTATGGGTAAAAGAAAATCTTTTAATTGTATTTTAAATAAATTGAGGGATAGATTTTTCAAATGGTTTGGTAATTTATTAGAAAAAAAAAGAAAAGATAAACATAACAAGGCTGAAGTAATGAAAACAGCTCTGTTCAGTTTTAAATTGCTCATCCTATAAATAATATATATCATATAACAAAATGATCCAAGTAAAATGTTTACTTAAAATTCACAAAGTCAAAATAGTTTTATATAGAAAACAGTAAACTGATACAAAATTAATCATTCTCATTCCTACAAAATGAAAATTCAAAATAAAGCTCATAAGTGCGCAATTTCCTTATTATTAATCAACTACATCTTTGACTGTTAAAATAAGTTATATTTGATTCCATAATTATCACTTTTGATTATTACACCTAGATAGATTTATTTGGTGAAAAAAAAGTTGAATATTAAATGCATAAAACTGTAGAAAATAAAATCAATATAAAATTTTATACCTGGAATGGGTATAAAAATACATACCCTACCCTACTAAAGCCCATTTGCATGTGTGTTTGTTTATGTGTGCATCCCCCTTAGCTGAGAACATGCTTACAGACTGAACATACTGCCCATCAAAAAATCATATGATTTTATTTTTTTCTGAGATGTTTATAAACAAGTATGAAGAAGCAACACCAACAAATAAGAGCAAAAAGAAACAACATGCTTACATGACTGAACATACTGCTAGTCAAAAAAACCATAAGATTTTTCTTAAATGTTTATAAAGATTAAATAACAATACAGTAATAATAATTACAAAAAAATTATAAATTTTACTACTGTAATTCATTCATTCAATATAGTAGCAGATCTTATAACACAACTATTTTGTATATAAATAAATCAATACTGAAAATAATTTGTTTTTTTACTATCTACTATCCATTTAGAATCGTGTATGATTTTTTTTTTTGCTCTTGTAGTTACAATTAAACATACATATAGGAAAAACATGTGGGTCAAATCAAATGCTAACAATAAATGTCAAAATTAGAAGAATTTTGAATTCTATATATCCTCCTCCTTAGCGATTTATTGATTTTGAAACCAGCTAGTACTTATATAAAACAAAATATAAAAACACAACATTATTTATGCATATTTATACAGAATATTTCTAAATTAATTACACAAAAATAACCTTTAATAATGAAAAAAGTAAATAACTTACAGAATTGTTTGATATGTCACTGAATACAGTATATCTTCAAGTTAAATTCCTACCTAACACAGTTATCTCCTGACGTCTCACTAGGTGACGTACATGAATGAGTTATTTTAACAGTCATCATGGGGACTCATATACCGGTGCAGAGCATGCTCACTGTTGTTTATTGTTTCATGAATCCAAATCTGCTACTACCATTCGGAGATAATTTGTGACTAAATATCACAAACAACCACCTCAAAAAAAGCCTTTTACTGCATGGTACAATTGTTTCATAGAAAAAAATTGTGTATCACATAGGACAACAGGTCAGGAGGGTAGTTAATCAGTTTCTGAAGCAGCAGTCAAACAAGTGTGACATGCATTCATTCATAGAGGTAAATCAACGGGACGCACCATCTTAGAATTGAATATTCATAGGGTTATAGTATGGAGAATATTATGTAATCAACTGTCATTTAAATCCTACAAATTACAACTGATACAAGCTTTGAGTGAATAAAAAAAAAAAAAAACATGAACTGAGTTTTGCATAAACATGTGAAACAAAATTGAGATTGAATTTTTTTCTAAGATAAAGTAACTTCCATACCAGCAGTAAAGTGAATCGACATAATGTTTAGATATGGAGTGAGTGAAATCTACATCAAAAAATTTATGGTCTTTCTTTTTTGCAGTCAATTGCAATTGGCACATATCATACCTGGACATGCTTGAACATTATCTAATGCCACAATTACAACAGGATATGGACACAGAATTCATTTTCCAGCAAGATAGCTTGCCACCACATTGTCATTGTGCAGTTGTCAAGTATCTCAGTAGCCGATTTGGATTGGATGTGGTGGAACAATTTCCTGGCCACCACAATCACCGGATTTAATTCCAGTGGACTTTTCTGTATGAGGTATCATTAAAGACAGTGTTTATTCCTCCGCTCCCAGGAAATGTCGACGATAAAACATAAACAACTGCCACCTAGATCAAAGATGGGATCATCCTTCATAGGAATTGGCAGGAAAGTGATTACAGATGGGACATCTGCCATTCACAAAATATAGCCATGTTAACATGTTACTGAGTATATTGAATATAACTAAGTAAAACTAAGATATACTATATTCAGTGTTGTATCAAACATTTCTGCAAGTTATTTACTTTTTTCATGATTTTGTATTAATTTATTTTTTATTATGTTGATTGTTTCATCTATTGGTATGTTAGGGTACAAGTTACTAATGTCATAACTAACCATCCTGTGTTATTTTCAAATCTTTTATTTATTGATAGATTCTTCATATTATATTTATAATCCAAATTCATTTTGATTCTAAGCATTTTATCTATTATTTTAGAGACGATGTAAGAAGGGGCGGCTGAAAAATTAATTAAGGTCGCATAGATATACCAAGTTCATGTATTTTCAAAGACCAATTATGATATGAGGTACTCGCAAAAACACTCTTGCCTTGGATTGTGGAATAAAGTAGATGTCATCCTATTTTATTTTACTTTATTAATTCTGTTCTCTTTGGTTGATAAGATTAATATAATTTGTTTAACACAGAGGAATATGATTCCTGATAGGATCGATTTTAGAAAAAAAAAATATATATACATATATAAAATGTCAAGACACCAAAACTGTTATAGTTATGTTAATTTAATATGAAACACAAGTACAATTTGTTTTTATAAACAGATAGTAATTTTCAAGAATAATAAGCATCCTATACCAGGAATACCCTTAAATTTATTGAAAAATAGGTGTTAAGTAGTTTCCTACAGTCTTATTGAGACGAATAATTTCATGGCCAAGCAACATGATGACACTTTCACTGTTCATCACAAGTAAAGGCCATGTAGATAACATCATTACTTCATTACAACATTACAGAAAAAGCATCTTTCTGATTTGGTGTCTTTTTTACTTCAGGTGCTTTATACAGGTCACAGCTGTATAGACTTGTACAAACAGAGTAATAAATGAATGAAACCTTCCTGTTATGAAACAATACATTGTACACAGTCATCTTGCAATTTTTTTAACCTTTTAAGCAGCTTTTTTCTACTAATACTAGTTCAGTCATATGTATAAATTTAAAATAAATAAATATAAAATTAATCTTACCGGGAACAAACAGCATATGAACAGTCCTTCTTAATTTTCTACCATCTCTCATTAATCGTCTAGCACATTCAATATACTGAATACCAACACATTTCATATCTTGTGCCCCTCTACCATATATATTACCATTTGCATCTTTTTCAGCACCAAACGGATCGTACTTCCATTTTTCCTAAAACAATTAAAATGAACATTTATAATAACATCAATTAAAAAAGAGAGAATATGAAAACAAGTTAGACAAATAATGAAAAACATTTCCTCAAATCAAGCTAAGCAGTGACTAAAACCTCTGGAAGTTTTCTTTTGGTATAGAATTATGATATTGAATTCCACTGAATATCTTCCAGTGGAAGATACCATACACTAACATCAAAGACATGTTTTCAACAATTATTTTAAATTACACAAACAAAATAAAATATAGAAATCTGGAGAATAGTGTGAATGATCAAGCACAAATATTCTTTTATGGTCAAACATTTCTGGACAACTACAAACTCAATAACCTGGTGAATTAATGAACTAATGAATGTACTGTAATGAAAGAATTAACTAGTGTAGAATACTTGAGGCAGTGAATTCCCACTAAAAGCAATTTAGAGCTGTTAAAAAAAAATTCTAGCAATAATTTCTCCCTCAAACAAATTTAAGATGAAGCTTTTCCCTTTAACTTTTGAAGACAAATGACCAGTCTCTCACTGATTTTAATAACTTCCATCCAGAATTAAAATATTTAATAGTAGAAACATTACGAGATATATCACAAAATGAATTATTTAAATTATTTTTCATTAACATATCAGTAGATTCTGAATCGGGCTCAAATCAACACCTCATTCTTTTTGTCCCCTTAACATTTCATTAGTAATAATTTATTAAAAGTAAGTTTCAGTAATGACTGATTAAGTTACCTTATTAAGTAGTTTGAAACTAGCAATACTTTATCAAACAAGCTATCATAATATAAACTTATACAAGCTGTTTCAATTTTTAATAAACTATGATGTTAGTAGCACTTATCAAAACTAATTAGAGGAAATTCTAATTTTTAATTCTATACATAAAATACATTAATATTATTCATAAATTTGCCCACTTTTAACTTGTTTAACTTGTACATCTTTGTTTACAAATTTCATTCTCAACTGTTCTTTTATGTTAGGTGTGAATATTTCAAAGCATTTAAACCTACTTTTGTTTTTGAAATGGATCGAAAAAACCCTCAATGACATTATCAAAAAACGTTATAATTCTTTCCACTAAGAATGGATTCTAGACATGATACCTACACTTTAAATAATGAACGAACAAGTAGGCATTTTATGTAAAATTCATATTTGGATAATGAAATAGAAGTAACAAAGATATTACCAATTTAATTTTTTAACCAAATTATAAGTAGTTGTGTAACCTTCAAAGCTTTCAATAAACATTAATTTTAGTTTTAAATAGAAAAAAAGTTTAAATAACAAAAAGAAACTGTGACTTTACCCTTTTTCTTGGTTAATACTTTACGTATATTCTTGAAATTTCCAATTACAAAATCAAAATTTTTATAAAATTAAAGAGAAAATTTTTTTTGTTTTTTTTTTCATTACTTAAACTAAAATCTGAATTTCAAGATTTGCATTCTGCCACAGAAATCAGGAAGAAAACTATTTCCTTTACAGAATAGTTTTTTCCGTTTTTATGAACAATTTGATATATTGGATGTAATAAAGTAAAATTACAATTTTTTATAATTTTTATTTTACACTGTATACTATAATATAGTGGAAATTTGCTAATTGGATCAAGTGTTGCACATGAAGTTTTTGTAGATCTTGAGTTTTTATGACAATTTCTAACCAAAGAATACAAAACACTGAAAATTTCTGTAACAATGTTTATATACTATCCATTGTACAGTATATGGATATATTTGCTCGTCTTTTGCTAATTATCTTCAGACTGGATTGACAAATTTATATGAAATTTGGCATGATTTCTTTAACAGGGTGTATTTCTTCTATATACAGGCCTTATGTCCTGCAGATAAAAATTTATTTATCACTTCAATTATTCACATATCACTTCAATATTTGGGAATTTCACTCAAGGATGGGGAACATAAGCCTATTTTTCTGGCTTTCATCCTCAGTTCTTTGCTTGATATCTCCAGATGGACTACCTGATTTTTATGAATTTTGTATGATGATTTCTGAATATGGATCATTGATGTCAATCAACTTTGGTTACAAATGATGAAGGTGTAAACAGCCACTATGGATCGCATATCTCAAAATTTGAGATATGTGATCCAATGAATGTAAATTTTGAGCAAACAAACATTCAACAATGAAAGAAAAACCTCCAAGTGGAGTGCAGACCGTTCATACACCAGACAATATCAAGCCATAGTGAAAAACTTTGTTGTTCAAAAGCTACATACATTTCCACAAATTACTAACAACACTTGGTTTCAAAAAGATGGATCAACATATACACAAAACACGAATACTGACGGCTGCTGTACACCGATTGTTTGGTAACCAAACAATTTTGAGAGATTACAATAACAATGAACCGTACAGAGTTTTACTACAAGATTGCAGTAATTTCTATTCAGAGACCTTGCTGTTTCCAAAATTAAATCACATTATCACCTATCAGCAATATCATTTATATTGTCACATGTTCACGCTAGATCAGGATATTGAGAGATTGACAACTGAAAACGTTTATATAAGTACAATTTATTAGTTTAAGAACATAAAATAAGACAAATCAACAATAAGAATAGTAAATGACAATAAACTCACAATAATAATCACCACAACAAACAATAATAATATAAAATGTCAATAATAAGCAAATAATAGTCATAGTAATTACAACCACAACAATAATAATAATAATAATAATAATAATAATAATAATAATAAACAGTGATTACATACAAAACACAATTTAAAGTAATTGCCAGATTTATTTACAGGTAGTTAAAGATAATTTAGTCCTATTGATAAAACATTAGCATGACTGCTAGTCATAATACTTTTACTTCAAATACATTTTACTAGTTCTTTTACTTCAAATACATTTTCTGTCCACAAATAAAACTACCGTAACAATTTATGAATGAAATTTAGTACATTATCTCTTTCACTTATAGTCTGACAGTAATTCACCGAATCATTTCTTGTTTTCATGTACTGTCAACACTGGAATTACTTGTGACATCACTTTAATCGGGTTGAACTTAATTCACATTAGAAATTCATTCCTTCATTGTCCTCCTTGCAGGATACTCTCTTGCAGAATCTCCTTGTAGACTCACATCTTGCAGACTGACATTATAACATCTCGCAGACTGATAGGAGTATTTATACTCCTACCCTCTTTACCTGCTGGACCAGACCCAACTCGAAGCACGAGAACGATCGTCCACCCTCACACATTCCCATGAAATTCCTACCCTGATCTGGTAACTCTTCTCATGAAATTACATCTGTTCAAGTGTGTCAATGGGCAGTATTAAAAAGGACCATTGTTAAATGGACCTGTAAAAGGTTCCTTTTAGCCCCTTTCTGGATTCTTTGGTAGGAACTTTCTTCTTAATTGGTAGGAATCCATTACTCAGGTCTGTTACACCAGTCTTGTTTATCTTATTAATCCATTCTTTCCTTGGTGTACCATTTGGTCTCTTTTTTAACACTTCCAAGGTGAAAATACTTTTGGTAACCATTTGTTCCTTCTTTTGTGTGAGATTCCATAAATTCTATTAATTCAAACATCGAAACGATCTCATCCTATACTGTTCAACCCTTTCAGATAAATTACAAACCCTAAATCAAGATTTTCTTTACGATATCCTGATACTTCATTCTTTGTTTATTTGTTTTTCATTTATGGTACTTTTGAATCGTATATTTCATTTTGTTTTGCTTGTTTTACCTACATCTATGACTCAGGAGAAAGTATGAATACAAAAGATATTATTTATTTCATTATCACTTAATATTATACAACAAATATAATTAAAATATTAGTAAACAAAAAATTAAATACCAACCGGATATACAGGTACAACATCCATATGTGAATTAAGTAATAGAGATGGTAATGAAGGCTGTGTACCGGCCCATGTTATAAGAACTATAGGTTTATTTGGAACCATTTGTAAAACTCGCACAGGCAGATTTAAACTACCAGCTTGGCGACGTAAAAACTCTACACACTTATCTATAAACAAAAGAAAAATGAAAAGCAAATTTCAGAAAATAGCATTACTAAACAAATTATATTAACTGTTATTGTTAGCTATAAAGCTATTGAACGTTTTGTTCAAGCATACAATGAGCAAATAAACGTGAAAATTGGATTTTAATCATAGTTACTGCAACTGGTCCATGTATTATTATACTGGAGAAATCTTTGTGTCATGTGTCATAACTGTAATAGTTGTAGGCAACCCTACAACTATTTTAAGTTATGAATTGAACTTTATTCGTGCTCGACTGCCGTGAACCGCTTCCCTAACCACGACTATCGCCCGAGCACGTTATGTTTTTTTGATCATTTTTGGAAGAAGTTTAACAAGTTTTACATTGTTCTCCTCCTCAAGGGAGGTAGCGGAGAGGGCGGCCTAATGAGTTATAGAGAGACTTGTCTAACTCGTATCCTGGGGAAACTTTATGAAGTTATTCTGCCAAACAATATGGCTTCCGGAAAGGAAGAAGCGCAGTGGATGCTGATAAAAAGTGACAGAGCTGGTGGAAGCGAGGTCTAGGGAGGTGAGAAAGATCCCCCTCTGGTTGTTTTCCTGGATGTCGCTAATGCATTAAATGCGTTGAGGTGGGAGGCCATATTGCGGCAGTTGGAGAAGCGAGGGGCATTTCACCTTACTTGTTGAGGATGATGCAGTTGTATCTCAGTGGAAGGAACTTGAGTATCACGTCTGAGGGGGAGGAGATGCCCATGCAGAGTGGGGTGCCGCAGGAGTCAATCTTGGGGACCATCTTGTGGAATGTGGTGCAACGACCTCCTTCGGCGGGAGGGGCCGCTGGAAGTACAATTACTGGCATACGCCGATGATTTGGCGGTAGTAGTGGCGGTGAAGGAGCTGGAGAAGGTGGTGGGGATAGCTACAAGGACCATTGAGAAGATGAAGTCATTACTTCAGGTCCAGGGGCTGCAACTGTCAGCTGAGAAAACTGAAATTGTAGCAATGACGAGGAGGCGGAAAATACCCCATTTTGCTGTCGAGGTCGATGGATAAATATGATCGCCCTTTAGGAAGCGGCAAAATACTTGGGAGTGTGGCCCTATTGGTCAAGGGGTTTCTCACTTCATGTGCAGCAAGTGGCCATGAAGGCGGAAAGAATGTCAGAATATAGTGTTATATTCTGAGCTGTATGTATTAAGGAACGCTAAATTTCCAAGGTAAATAACATATTGATGTCAAAACGAAAGCAAGAGATTGAAGACCCGGAGCCTTGCGTCTTGGCAGGTCAGGTGTGACGAATCGCCCCGTAGGTCGCTACACGCATGGTATATTTCCTATAGTTTCTGATTTAGGTGTATATCTGAATCGGTATATCACATAGTTTCTCTCCGGGCATGGTGCCTTTCGGGCGAGTTTGGTAGATTCGAGTCAATTCCCGGATTGTGGGACTGATGATACCGTGGACCACGTCCTCTACGTCTGTCCCCGATACGAGGTCGAACGTTCACAAGCTGTTAGAGAACTTGAGAGAATACATTCCTTTCTGAATCTTCGTATTAACTGGATGATCTGCGAGGAGTGGTTTATAGTGGCTGGTTTTCTTCGCGTCCTTGCGGTGTGTAGGTCTGCAGAGGGAGTTTAATCGAGGTACTCGATCGTGGTAGGATCCCGGGTGGCTAGGGTTCCGGCCTAGGCACTGGATTGCTTGGAGGTAGGCACACTGGCATCGTGCCATGGTTAATATTGGTGTTGTTTATTCGATTTGGGGCTTTCGGTGGTGGGGGCGGCGCGCTGCCGAGATATGATAGCCCGTGCGACCGGGAGCGTGGCTTCGTTCCGCCGGTGGCGGTAGTGGTTGTGACTTGGAAATGCCGCGCGAGATTCCATGATGGGACCGGGTAGGAATGTCCCTGGCTCCTGCGCGGACCGGAATGAAAATACGTTCCCCTTGTTAGGTGACCTAAATCCGTCGACTAATTTGGGTGCAGGTCTGAATTTCTATGTTGCGTAAAACATAATTTTGATTGGTATGAAGACTTGTTCGTTTTCCGAGGCATTTACAGTCACGAATGGTGGTGTCAAAGCTGGACTATGCGCAGGGTTCGCGCTTCCGCGTTTTCGGTCAGTTAGTTTAAGGAAATCATGTTAAGCTGGATGTGAAAATGTCCGTTTGAGGCCTACGTGAAGACAAAATTTGATTTGTATTTTAATGCAAATGTCTGCCGAGACATTTACATAGGTGCCATCCTGACCGAGGCCTGGCTGATGACTGTGAGATGTATCAGTTAAGAGGATCTGAAGACGACCTCCGGTAAAGTCCCTCAGGGGGTGGTGTGGCGACCGGTAACGTCACGAGGTGGGTGTCTTCCCCCTACGGGATTGGGATGTGTGTATTTATTAATTCTGAGCCGTACATATTATTAATTGTAAATATTAAGTGTAAATAGTGTCTGAGTGTGTTATGTAAATATTGATGAGAATGAGAAGTGTGCCTGTGACGCGGGTGGTGCTGATGTTATGCCTTACGTCAATTCCACCACCACCCTGCGTTAGGGAGTGGGTTTTTCGTGGGTCCCACCGCATAGGCGGTGAATCCCATACACCCAGTATGTGCGGGCTCCTGGGCGTTTGGTTTAGGCAAATTTTTCCTTTCCTACGGAAAAAACCCTACAACTATTTGTAGTTACGAATTCAGCTTTATTAAAAATGGCGGTCGTTTCAATTTTTTACGAGAGGGGGTCACTCTCGTAAAAAAAATAGGTTCTATAACAGTAGCTCGGTGCTCAGGACTGGTTGGCCTGTTATAGAACCCGGGGCTTAACAGTTATTGCAAAAAGTATGCCTAAACCGATATGGCGGCCATATTGTTTTTGTATTATCGTGGTTTTGGAATTGCTAAGTTGGCTTAAAATTGCCGCCATATCGGTTTAGGGATACTTTTTGCAATAACTGTTTTTTTTCCTTCGGATTTTAACGACTAAGGTGTCGTTTTGTTCATAAAAAATGTTTCATAATTTGTGTAATACAACACAATTTGATAAATTTAATAATTACTAAGATATTTAAGATTGAAAAATTGAAACGATCGCCATTTTGAAATTTGCCATCTAAGAGTATCGTTTTTTTCCTATTAAAAGATGTTAGTTTAAAATAAAGTACCAAATTTTATTGCGTTATCTCCAACCGTTCTTGATAAATAATATTTTTCTTTAAAAAATAATGCGTTTTTGAACCTTTTTTCACTGGACATTTTTTCTTCAGCATGTTAAATAGAATCACTTCCTGGATTTTAAGGGCACCTATACGTAGTATAGAAGCCCCGGGTTCTATAACAGGCCAACCAGTCCTGAGCACCGAGCCACTGTTATAGAACCTATTTTTTTTTTACGAGTGACCCCCCCCCCTCTTTCTAGTTAAATTTTCTCCATGAAAATGTATTTACTACAAAAATCACAGCAAAACACGACTGTCTCGTCTTCATAAATCAATACATCAAATGACAATTAAAGATTGTTATAGAACCTGAGGTTTTTTTACGAGAGTGAATAATACTACAAAAACACACACTCGTAAACCGTCTGGATATCGGTATATGATAAATACGAGTATTTCAAAAAGGAGTTAACTAATAAAGAGCATACACTATGAGTTAAAAAGAATAAAAAAGATATGAAAAACATACTAAATGCATTATATGTGGAGATGAGATTGTTGAAAATCATGTAAGACATCATTCTCACACAAGTGGTAAATTTATTGGCCCTGCACATGAAATTTGTAATTTAAATTGTAAACACAGAACATTTATTCCAAATTAACGAATTAAATGGTAATGTATAAAAAATTAAAACCATGGCCATACCATATTTATCTATACTTTTTCCACTCGATGAAAGTGACAATTGCGTTATAATTTTAGATAAAAATAAAGATGACGAAGAGCATAAATATTATGCTATTCGTGTTCAATATAGAAATCTAGAAGAAACATTGAATAAACTTAAAAAACATATCCAAAAATTAAAAGATCCGAATGGTGTATGATTTTTTAATCTTGGAATTTTACTATTTTTTAAATATGGAATTTGATGATTTTATACAAAAGTTAGATTTGTTGTATGAAAAAACTTTTAATAAATTATTAAAAGTTTTTTCATTTCAAGATTTGCAACTTGCAAATCACAACAGTAGAAGGGAGTAAATTATTATTTTTTTCTTCTTTTTAGAATGCAACTAAAGCCGATTAGCGAAAGAATTACACAAGACGGCTAGACGTAATTATCCTACTAGAAAGATCGAATTAAAGTCTAAACGATCTTGCGCAAGCAGATATAGTTGAAATGATACCTTATTTTCGAACCAATAAAAGTTATAAATATTTGTTGACTGTTGTCGATTGTTTTACTAAATTAGAATACGCTGTGGCATTAAAGAACAAGACAGGTAAAGGGGTCGCGTTTGCTTTGGAACCGATATTGAAAAAACAATAAATGAATCATTTTCAAACGGATCAGAGAAAGGAATTTTATATCCACAAGAGAAAGTCTTGTTGAAAAAATACAACATAAATCATTATTCCACCTATTCAGATAAAAAAAAGCTGCTATTATTGAACGCTTCAATAGAACGTTGAAAACAAAAATGTGGGCTAAATTCACAGAAAATGGAAACTATAAATGGATTAATATATTGCGATCCCTTGTTGATAAATACGATACCATACATTCAGCTACATCATTTAAACCTAAAGATGTGAATAAAAACAACGAATCACAAGAGTTAGCAAATCTAAGTAAAAAAATACGACAGAAAAAAGGTTGTAAAAATTAAATTTAATGTTGGCAATCGTGTTCGTATAAGTAAACATAAAAAAGTATTTGAAAAGGGTTATCTACCAAATTGGACGAATGAAATATTTAAAATACATATGGTACACACTCCTGTAACGTATGAACCGATTGATTCGCGAAACAAACTCATAATAAAAGGGCGTTTTTATCGACACGAACTACAAAAAACCAATCACAAAGATGTATATCAAATTGAGAAAATACTCAGACGAAAAGGTGACAAAGCCTACGTAAAATGGTTAGGTTTCGATAAGAGTTACAATTCATGGATCAATTTGAGTGATGTTGTTTTGTAATACTTTATTCAATTCACTTTTTCAATTTATATATATAGATTCTCACACAATGTCGATTGTTTCAATCGTAATGATGTGTTATTTTTACTTTTTACTGTTATTATTACTCGAATGTAGAGGTTGTGAATAGACTACTATCAACAGTATATATGAATACAAATTTAATTCAAATATGGAGAGAAATGAAACTTCCGTAATAATAAAATTATTGGTAAATTTAATTCACCAAATTCAAGACTTAGATTGAAATATTCAACTCTTAAAGATCCTGATGAATATAGTCCAATGCATGTGGAATCTGAAATTAATTTTGCAGTTTTACGTTTGAAAATAGATTCTCACAAAATTCATAAATGCGACACTATTTTTGATAAATGTTATGATATTGATGATGTAGTCATTTAGAAAAGAATTTCACGATTTAACAAAAATTAATTTTAATGCTTTAAATGTGAGCGCTTGTTTCAATGTCAGTTTAACTTTTCAATAATTTATTTTTTATTTTTTTACTCGAATATAGAAGTTACGAATAGACTACTATCAATCATCTATTTGAATAAACATTTAATTCAAATATAGAGAGAAATGAATCTTCATAATAAAATTTTTGGTAAATTTAATTCATCAAATTCAAGACCTAGATTTAAATATGCAACCCTTATAGATCATGATGAATGTAGTCTAATGCTTTTAGAATCTAAAATTAAATCTGCAATTGATTCGTCCTATTATTTATTAGTCATTTAGATACTGATTGCAAAGAAATATATTTGAAGATAAGTTATCAAACAACTCATAAATGAGACACTATTTTTGATGCATTTTATGATAAATGATAAAGTCATTTACAAAAACCTTCAAAATGATTTATCTAAAAATAATTTTAATGTTTTAAATAATATGAGCGCTCGTTTCATTGTGAGTTTAACTTCTCTTATCAAAATACTACTAGTTTCAACTTGTCGATAATTTATTAATTTTTATTGTTTCTATTCGCGTGATGAAGTACAGTGATTAGAAAAGAACTTATTAGATGATTTTATAGACACTCGTTTCTAATTATTAATTTTTTTTCTAGAGATATGAAAGAAGTACAACAGAAAACAAAATTCCCCATTGTGAACGCAACGAGGGGGGGGGTATGTATTCAAAAAACGAAGTAGTCATGGTTCTCTCTTACCAAACACTATTAGATGTATTGTATGTGGGCCATCGAATTGTGGTAAAACAAATGTCGTTTTTAATTGTTTGATTCAAGAAAACGGAGTACGTTTTCAAAACTTGTACATTTTCTCCAAGTCTCTTCACCAACCTCTTTATAGAATGTTATGGATTTGATGATGCTGAATCCTGAAATGGGTTATTATGAATATACTGAAAACGATCAAGTTCCACAACCGGAGTCGATTGAGTCCCATTCAATAATGGTTTTTGATGATGTAATCAATGAGAAAAAAAGAAATCGATGCTTATTTTGCAAGGGGTCGTCACAATAAAATTGATTGTTTTTATCTAGTACAAACATATACTAAAATACCAAAACAACTCGTGTGTGACAACTGTATTTTTTTAATTTTATTCAGACAAGACAGTTTAAATTTACAACACATTTACGATGATCACGTAAACGTTGACGTCTTTTGATGATTTTAAATCGATGTGTGAACAAGTTTGGAACACAAACCATTATAGTTTTCTAGTTATCGATAAAGAGAACGATAAAAATAAAGGTCGATATAGAAACGGTATCGATAAATTCATCATTGTTGAACGTAACGTTAAACGCTGTGTTTTAATATCACAAATAAAATAATCGTTTTGAATTTTATTTTTTTCTTCTTAGAACAATGAAGAAGGAGAAGCAAATGATTGAAATCGATAAGCTTAATAAAGGTTTTAAACGTAAACATGCGGCATTTGTGATGGGCTTGGCTGAAGGAGAAGCTTTATTTGCTAAACGCTTCAAACCGATAATAGATCTTATAAATGAAATAGAAAAACCTCCAACCGATGCAGAAATTGATATAGAGTAGAACGTGAACTGCGCGATAGATTGTCAGCTCATTTAGAAAGACATCAAGATAGGTGTGAACAGTTTGTTGAAACAAGATGATGATGAAGATATAGCCTCTTCAACATTGTTATCTGAACAAACAACATACCACCACCCTCTGAACAAACTCAAGATGAAGAACTCAGGATATATACAAAATAATCACCTATGACAGTCAGTCTTCCGACATAACTACAAATGAAACAATAAAACCATACTTAGAAATGTTAAAAACAGGTCCAAAAGTATCTCTAGATCATGTTTATGGTATAAAGTATGATAAAACTACAGATACTTGCACTTTGGGTGACATTAAAACTGAATTTGTAAATAATAAAATTCATTTGAGGAATTTCATTTATCCAGCTACACCAAGCCTTTTAGAGTTGTTGGTTTATAAAAATCCAGACCTGAAAAGGTTCACAGAGCAGATACGCAAACTTACGGTGAAATGTTGAAACATACTGGTACCCATTTGATGGTGCAACATGATACAGATACAATAAAAATAATAAATCTTTTAAATATAATGAAGTGATCATAAAGCTCTTCCCTTCAAAAAAACCTGTTAACCCAATCTCCCCATAAAAAACACCATCCACGTCTTTTAACAGTTCTGGGTTGTTACATGCTCAGTTTAATTACAATCCAGTCTATTTATATTGGGACGATCCAAACGAGTTGATAGATAGATTGTATACACTTGTGGATGAATATGACTATGGAAACAAGAGCGTTTCAAACGATATCATATCAATAATTAAAGAATTGAAAGACGTCGAATTTGAATAGATTTTTTAATATCAATTTTATTGATTTATATAGAAATGTCACGATTAAAATTAGGTCACAAAGGTTGTGGAAAACGTGGACCACCGGGGATAGGTTTTTCACTCACATCCAATGGGAATTTTGATAGAAATCATCATAGATTGTGTAACGTATCTGATGCGATCGTTGATACAGATGCGTTGAATTTGAGACGAACTAAACATATGTTTAAGGAATACATAATCATTCTCAAAGAACACTTTGTAGGACTCGAAAGATTGGAAGAGTTTGACAAGTACATATGATGATAAAATAGTAAAGATGGGTAAAGTTTATGAAAAATGCGATTGAATTACTTAAAATAAAAATCGATACATATATAGATGAAAAGCTACATGGTTTCGTTAGTGAAAATCTCTTGAAAATTACCATCAAGACATATGTAAAGAATAAAATGCAACAAGATATTGAATGTATGGTGGCAGAAATGATTCATGAAAATGAAAAAACAAAATTAATAGTAATTAACCCAATAGTTCATTTCAATTGAAATTAAAGTTTTTTTATATATAGACATGGTGAAAAAAGGAGGACGTGGAATTATTGGTTCTGTGGTAAATAAATCTGTAGATTTATTACCAATTGAAGCACACATACCAGGTAATAATTATTGTGGGCCTGCGACGAAATTAGATAAAATATTAAAACGCGGAGATAAAGGCGTTAATAAATTGGATGATGCATGTAAAATGCATGATATAGCCTATTCAAAATATTCAGACACCAAAACCAGATCACAAGCAGATAAAGCACTTGCTGAAAGAACTTGGGAACGTGTAACTGCACCAGATAGTAGTCTTGACTGAAACAGCGGCTGCCTATGCTGTAACAAACGCGATGAAACTAATCTAAATTTGGTGGTACATTAAAATTAAAGAAAAGTGGGGGTAGATTAAAAACAGGAAAAAAATAATCGATTGAATACCGAAGCGTGCTTTATATGACAACGAATTGATTGAGTATGCAAAACAGTAAAATTCCACATTTTAGAGGTGTTTTTATGTTGATGCTTTACCAAAAAATATTAGAAAAAATGAACTTGCTATAATCAATTTGGACAGTTCAAAAACTCGTGGTACACATTGGGTCTGCTTTCGAAAAATGTTTAAAAATGTAGATTATTTTAATAGTATGGGAAACATCCACCTACCTCCAGAATTGATGAATTATTTTGGAAAATCTAATGTAACGTACAATTATAAAAATATCAAGCCGATGATGATGTAATTTGCGGTCGATTGTGTTTACAATTTTTATCAGAAAAAATTATATATTTTTTTATTTTAGATATGTCGTGTCTGTTTCGATTGACGGAAAAAATCGTTGATTAAAAAATCATTTTTTCCACCAATCGACCTTTCAAAAGGCCAATACGAATTGGGTCTCAAATGGTCTCAACACTATTCCAAATGTTAAAGAGAAAAAAAATAATAAATTCTGTTATGCGTTCGACCAGGATGTCAAAAAATATGAAAATAATGATTATGTATTTACAAACAAAAATTACATAACAATATCAACATGTAGTTACGAATTAGAAGATATCGGTGAATATATACAGTGTAAAAAAAAATTAATCAAACCATAACCTTGCGAGCAAACACCAACACGTTACAATGTGAAATTAAAAGCATTGTGTGGATAGATTTTTCAGATAAAGATTCTAGTATCTGTAGTCTCTTGGGTTATGGGTTGAGAATTCTCAAACCAAATCTACACATCATTCAGATCAAATAATAAATATCGCTCCTGTAAATGTAATACGTGAAAATGTAATATTATTTCGGGTGGATATAAAAACGAGAAACAAGATAGCATTTTGTATGGTTTCTCAGTAAGTTTCGATCCTGGTGATATGATTGAAGAATATCCATTTTATATTACATTTGTACTGGTAAATAAAAAAGAAATTAGCAATAAAATTGACCGATGAAAAAGATCAGTTATTAAATTTACGTGGCGAACGAGTAAGCATGTCATTGGTACTGAACGAATGTAAATAGATTAATACAATTTGATTTTTTTTCTTTTTATTAGAAATGCCATAGTGATGACTTTTTGGTTGTTAAAAAAACTTATAAACTGACTGAGGAAAGCATTAAGAAATTAAAATCTCTAGGATTTGAAATCGTTGGCGGGAAATTAAAAAGCGTCAATAAGTTATTGAAATGAAAAAAAAAAATTATTACATAGATTGAATGATGAATTATTTAAATGTTAAAAAAGTCGCGTCTACAGACGAATCGTTAACATATAAGCAAGTCCACAAACACACTCAGTTTGAAAATAGCTTTAAAACGGGTGATAAGATTATAAATAACAATTAATCAACCTGAGTATACTGTTCCGGTTGATAATTGTCTACGTATTCGTGGGAAACTTGTAGGTGAAAACAATAAAAAATCAACATCAGAATCAGTTAATTTTGCGGGTGCCTTTCCATTCGATGAGATAATTTATAAAATAAACGGCCAGCACGAGAAACGTCGGTGTGACCTCTATTATGAAAAATGTGATTTCAATAACAAATAATTCGATTCTATTGTTGGAACAAGCCGGTGGGGTTAATGGAACAAATAAAATTAATATGAATGATACTTTATACATACCATTATCAATATTGTTAGGTTTCGCTGAAGACTATAAAAAAATAATTACAAACAACAGACAAGAATTATTATTGAAACGTACTAGTGATGATATCAACGCAATACCGGCCACAGTTTCAGATCATAAATCTAAACCAGAAATAACAGATTGTACCATATTTAAAGGAGTCCAGTCAATATCAATTGAAATTGACTAAACTGAGAGAAAAAAAGAGTTGCGTATACTATTCAGAAGTTGGGAACTTCATCAGAATCCAACAGTTCCCCAAACAAAATCTATGACGTGGAACGTAAAAACATCATCACACTTATCCAAACCTCGATACGTTATTGTAAACTTTCTGATAGATTAAATAAAGCTACAAAGAACACGTCAGAATTTGATTCGCGTAACATTAAAAATAATAAAGTATTCATAAATTCAAACTGTTATCCATATGAGGATTTATCGAATGTTGATGTACAAGATGTTTGTGGAGTTAAAACAATCATATTATAAACTGACTGATTCACCATACACATATTCAGATTATAAAAATAAATATCCCTTATAGGTGATTGATTGTTCACGACAAGATGAATCGGTAAAAATGGGTGTTCTTGATTTGAAAATTAATGTTGAAGTTGAAGAGAATTTTAAATCCAATACAATCGCGTATTGTTTATTAATATATGAAAATATAGTGGCTTACAGTTAACCGGCACAATAATAAAACAACCTTCGTAATTTTTGTTTTTAGTTTATTTTATTTTTATTATTTCACGAAATTTTAAATTGTTTATTTTTATTATTTTTTTTTTTTATTAATTTATATTTTTTTGTAATTTGTCACCATGTTGATAAATCTAAATAATCAGGTTTTATAATAGTGGCTCAGTGCTCAGAACTGGTTGGCCTGTTATAGAACCCGAGGTTTCTATAATACTCCTATATACGTCGCATTTAGAAATTGTTTGGTGGAAAAAAGGAACTGCCTCAGCATCTGCTTGGATTAATTAAGGGAGACTATGTTAAAACCTTGATCAGAGCAGCATCAAAAAAAATAACAGATTTAATTTAACATCAATTATTTACAACATAAACATTTCGTTAAATATTAAATACAAAAAATCTGAAAACCGAAATTTTTCGCGATCACAATACTTCTTTTACTTCGTACAAGGAAGTAAAAAAGAAGATATCTAAGAAATCTTTTTAAAAAGTCTGATGTGGTCATCACATGACTTCCTTGTACGCCTATTAAATTACATGTACACATTGTTTTTTTAATGAAAAGTACATAAAATTTTACTTCATTAATAACTTGTGATTGAATTATTGTAATTTTTTTATAATCACGGGTTAATAATATATCAATATATTTAAATTAAAAAAAAAAAAGTTAAACAAAGTAGATGAAGTCGGAGTCGAACTGTTGTAAGATCCAAATATTTCATTAATTAAAATTTTATTTGGCTTTAACTCTGGAACCAATGAACATAAGTAGCCTACCATTCATTATATATCGTTTAAAAGCTCTCAATGAGGGCTTATTAGTGCAGTTACGTTAAAAATCCAATTTATTTTGGATTTTGAGCTTTTTTGGACACTTTTGGTCCAGTCGATTGCAATCAAAAGGGAAGGTGCACAACCAGATGTTACAACAGTCCCAAATACAAAATTTCAACATCCTACGGTTAATCGTTTTTTTAAATATGCGAGGTACGTACCGTACATACTTAACGCCCAAACCTCTCAAAATATGGATGGTCAAAATGGATATTTCCGATTAAATCTGAAAACCGTAATTTTTCGCGATCACAATACTTCCTTTGTACAAGGAAGTAAAAACGATTACAAAATAAATCATAATTAAAGTTAATATAAAAAAACCGTTACCAACAATTGAATTCGAACCGTTCAAGCGGTTTCGGAATTAAATTCCATCTTCAGGAGCGCTCGTCCTATTTGTAATACTGATTAAAAGTTCTCATTTAAATTATAAAAAAAAACGTGGTATTTGCTTAAAATCTTGCTTTGTTGTCTTGCAGACAACAGTTGAGACCATCAAATTGAAGAACGTTTACGTTGAGATAATTTTATAACATATGATGACCAAGTGTTACATTTTAAGCAAATACGATTTTTTATATTTTTATAATTTACATGTGAAGTGTTAATTACTATTACAAATAGGATGAATATGAGAGTTCCTGAAGATGAAATTTAATTCCGAAAGCGCTTGAACGCTTCGAATTCAATTTTGGTAAGCGCGACTCAAGGAGTTACTCACGCGACTCAACAGACACAATAAATTGGCTTACAAGAAAATGCTTATTATGCCTTAATAAATTACCGAAAACGGTTTAAAAATTAATTTAAAATACGATTAAAGGATTTTCTTCGACAAAAACATTATTATTCTGTACATAAATTTTTAAATAGCGGCAATAAAAAAATTTGAAGAAAAAAGCTAAAATTCCTGCATCCTATTTACCACTAACATAAAATACGCTGAAATTAGTTTTCTCAGTAATGCCTTTTGAATTGTAAATTATTTTTTTTATATTTAGTATCTTCATACAGTAATTATATTTTAAATAATTAAAACGACTAATCAAATAAAAAAAAAAAAAAGATATTAAACAGAGTATTTTGTGATGCTGACCAAGATTTTATCATACTTTTCTTAAATCCACCCACGCAAATGCTGGGACAGTTCCTTTTTATTTTATCACTGCAGCTGCATATCTTCGGTTATTTAGGTCACTCCTAACGTGACCTAAATAACCGATTATTTTCTGCTGATTGGAATAAACGATTTATTTACTCAATTACACATATCGTACAGATAACACACTTGCTTTGAAAAATTACAAGCCTACAAATAAATTGTGTTACGGTATAAAAGTGTTGTCAAATACAAAACGTTTTGGATGTAAACTTGGTAGTGTACTCAATAATATAATTATCCTGGATAAAATTTACTCTTAAAACGCTCAAAAAAAAGGAATTTAAAAAATGATCAGACTAATTCAGATCGGCTTAGCGGTGTTTTATTTTATTATTATTATTTTTTGTTATGAAAGACCGGGCATCAACAGCTATAGTCATCAGTCCGGTAAAAATATGTAGTGTATGAAAAAATGCCATATCTGACAGGGATTCAAACCCGGAACCTCCGTAAGATGTGCCGAGATACTACGTACTCAGCCACGGAGATCAGTATATTTATTTATTTTTTAAATTATATATATATATATATATATATATATATATATATATATATAAACAAAACCTGCAGACACTGACGAATTGAAAAGATAAAAGTTGTAAACGGATATTACTTGAGGTTAGCACACTGCCAAGGTGTAGAGGAGAACTTTGAACAAAAATTCAAAATTTATTTGAATAGTAAACTTACAATCGAAAACTAAAACTTTTAAATTTTATTTAAAATGTTAAAAATAAATATTGTAATATTTTTATTTCGGCTGTTATTTATTTATCTGTTGTGCCGTAAATAGTTATTATATATCATTATCAATATTACAGCAGTATTTACAATTCTTTACTGTAGGCAGTACGATTATAAAATGCAATATTACGTTCATGCAGCACCGTTTTACTTCATTTCACTGTTAACGAGATGTTTCCGGGTTGCAAATTTGATTGCTTATAACTCGATAACAAAGACATTAACAGGAGAACGGGTTTTTCCAATGATTTCCTCGTAAAATCTTAAATCGAAATCGTGTCATGTCTACCTCTCTATTTAAAAAAATTAAGTTTGATTCAATATAGCGGATCGAAGATGGCGAACAGAAATTTAGAACCCCGTTTTTCTTTCTGCCTCTAAATACCTCTTAGATGTGCAGTATAAAGCTGTTTCCTACTTAAATATCACCCGGTTAATATATCTATATAAATAAAAATGTAAATGTTAGTTTCTTAAAAATCTTAAATCTCCGAAAGTTCTTCACCGATTGCTTTGAAATTTTGACACAACGTTGCATTCGAATACGCGCGTGTTTTTATACACCTGCTATTAAACAGAATTATGTTCTGCACGTATTATAATTTCAAAAACAATCAAAACTTTTCCGCATGTAACTCTATTACTGCTTTACGAGCATATCTATAAAGAGAAAGTACAAATACAGCGAACAGACAACAGTTTGGATAAAGGGGTTTTTGTTAATATCTCAATAACCCCGGTTGATCCAAAAAACACAGAAGTTGTAGAAATTTCTGAAAGTTGTATGCACATACATGTGCTATGTGTATTTTGATTAATATCTCAAAATTGGCTTGACGTGAATTCCTCGAAAGCGAAGAAAACGGTAACAGAAAAACGGGTGTTTCTGTTAACCCATTTTTCTTTTCGCAATCGATTGCGTTAAAGTATGAAGAAAATGTAAAAAGATGGGAACAATAATTTTAACAATTTTTAGTTTTTTACTTTTTGTATGCGGTCATTAGGGATGGACTGGTGCCGTAACGCCGTTCCAGTAATGCTTTTTGGAAGAAATGCGTAAAATCAGGTCTAACTTTTATTTTAATATTACGTGTATTTATTATTATATCTCTAAGTAAGATACTATCACTTCCTTAAAAAATCGGGTGTGACGAACGACACTGCTGTTGCCTAAACATATCATACAATACTGAGGGAGCGCTGGGAGTCAATGACCTGTTTACTTACGTCGAAAACACCGGATTACATACGATATCCGAACGAGACAAGCAAAACCAACAGCTGTGCAACCGCACGTGAGTGTTTCAAAATTGGAATATTTCAACTAATAAAAAAATAGCGATGTTTCAACTATCAAATGTAAAGTTTTTTAATGTTCATTTATTAAATATTTTTGCGGATATTAAAACTGTTTCCTAACCCTCACTTCACTTTTATTTTTACCGATATATTATTAAGAAATAACGAGCCGATAAAAAAAAACATACAAACTAAATTATAAAACAGTCCTTGCTTTGGGATATCCGTAAGCAATTGGGGAAAAAATAAGTCGCTAAAAATCTAATTTACGAAAAAAGTTCAAACATTGACATGAAAAAGATATGTTTTGCTTCTTATCAATGTAACCATCGAAATAAACGTACATTATTCCTTACATTGTCGTGCAGCCAGCCGCCTGTAGCTGTGGACCGTTCTTGCGGTCTGCTGTTAATACAAAATCAAACGTTCCGGTACTGGAAAATTTGTAAGTGCACCCCTGGCAGACGTAGAAAATTGAACTTTAGTACGATGAAAGTAGTTAAATTATTCAGAATTCCGAAGTTTGATCGAATTTAGGGACGGGGAATATTCAACATTATTTCTTAAGTTTTTGCCTCATAAATGGAACAAAAAAAAATGTTAATTTTCAGCACATATTCGGCTATACATATCCCGGCTTCGGTCTAATTTTCGACGCCATCGGACAAGGTAGCGTACGGTACTCTCGGATACTAGTTAACTAATACTAGTTTAAGTATAACTTTTTGTTTTAACCTTGTTAAATAACATTGCATCAAATCGAGCCGATTTATTTAAATATTTACTTCGATACAACTAAATCCAGTTGTATCTAGTATTAATATGGACGACATTGAGCTTTTATTTTAAAAAAAAAGAGGTAACATGGGATAAGATTTTAACAATTTTTTATAATTACTGATACTTCATTTTTCAAGACTATATAAAAAATGTTATATATGAGGTAGCTGTTTGAGCAAGTCTAACCAATATTTTTTTTAATTAAAATTATTTTTTTTTATTTAGCAATTATACTCCGAATGCATGTGTATATTTGTCTAAATATATGCGGTTTTATGTTAAAAATACATTCAATGAACGAGGTGAACTGGGTACCCGATATGTTTTTTCTAAAAATTTTGATCTCTTAATTAGACTTTTAATTTTTAAAGTAAAAACTTGATCGACGAGATCAAATCAAGACCCGAATTTTTTTAATGAAATATTTTATCTTTTTGTAATTTCACTCTATTGTACAATTAAGTCGTTTATATTTAAAAACCTTATATTATTGTACTTGGAAAAAAATCTGTCCAAGGGCAAAGCCAGTAAAATTTTCCAACCAATTAAGGGTAATTTAAGTAGAATGCTACATTTCTTTGACTATGAAAATATTTTGAGGTTATAAATGAAGCATACATAAATTCAAAATATAATACATAAAATAACAATTAAAAAAAATATTTATCATTAATTTAGATACAATCAAGTACCTTTATACAGTATAATGCAAGCATTACATTACATTACATCACATGTAAATAATGAAGGAGTTGTATAAAGGAATTTTTTTTAACATCCAGGGCCACCATTAGGTACTGCATAAAGGGATTAAGTGAAAATTTTGTAACAGACATAAAATCCATCTCTTAAAAAATAGATATATAAAAAACGAATAAAGGAATGGAAACGGCTCTTTACAAAATGGGATAAAGCGCAATCGATATGAAAATGTTGAAAAGATTTTCTATTCTTCCCATGTCATCATTCAAAGCAATACCAATTCTGTGTGGGGTAATTTAAACTGATGACAATGCTGAAATAACTTGTACGATTAAGAACAATGCGACGCACAATTATCCAAGGGATGCAAGTAAAACATCACCAGATAGACATGAGATATCCTAGCGTTAACCTAGTTTGCTTCATAAAATGGCAGTTTAAAATCCGTTATGACATGCAATGCACTAGGTTCAGGATTAATATAACATTAGCTTATTTTCAATAGCAGTCATCCGCTAATTCTATCAAAACTACTACTACCTTTGATCGTTTAAATCATGTACAACAATCAGAATAAATAAACTTATTCTGGATAATTAGCAGAGTGCAAGATTACTTTTGTTCATTTCTTGGAATTTCTATGTCTCTAAGAATCAATTAAAAATTGGGATATGTATTGCAGTTATTAAGAGAAAGAGACAAATGAATGTCTGCAATTACTGGATATGTCACGGTGGTTTATTGAATCATAGTACGATAGAATAATTGGTTTGCTTGGCATTTCTCCCATCACCACCCATTCGGTCGCCCTAAAGCATAAGACTGAATGCTTGTACCACAAACGGCTACTGAGCGTCGAAACAGTTTAGCGACCAGTGTCCTACATAGCTCCTAGAGCTTACCTAACAGCATGAGTAGACTAAGCGCGGTGCCATACACCGCTGACTTACGTATCCCAACCGCTCACTTGTCATATATTTACTAAAATGGATAGGCGCAACCAGTCAACTACTAAAAATATATATGACATCCGTAAATTGAAATTTACTTCATCTAGACAGCAATTCGCTGCCACGCCTAGTTCACTGAATGCCAGCAAGTACCTGTCCACCATATTAAAGCGCTTGGAGCCTTTACTTACTGATGGTCAGCCATATATATATCTACTTTAAATTCACACAGCAATACGGTAAGTATTTTCCCTAAGGTAAACTACTGATAATAAACTCCCACACGGTCGACAATGCGGCTCTCGCCATATTGACTCACAGTTTGTGAGTGGCCAATTTTGACCTCCAAGTTCCAGGGTGGCCTGGTCTCTAAAAGGCACTGCAGTCAAACATCAGGTGTTCATTTGAGTAGACCTCGCCACAGACACACAGCTCATCAGCTGCTAAGTGGAACCGAAACAGATATTGATTTAAATTAACATGGTTGTGAGCACCCGGGCACCTGTTGCCCTTAAAAATGAACTAGAGGCATACCATCCCCCCAGATCTTGTATAAACTTACACAAGGATCTTTCCTTAGTCATGGTGTCCCATTTCAGCTGCCATGCTTCCACTGCAAGGCTCTGCAGCCTCTTCCGCAGGTGGGAGATGAGCAACTGAATGAAATTTATATCTGGTGCATTGTGATCTCCGTTCCGCTCCGGTACTGATCCGGCTTAAAAACCGCATCGCAAATACCTCAGCCTCCTGGCCTCTACGCAATCTCCATATGGCTGCCCAAACTTTTACCACTAAATCAATTGGGAGAGCCTTTCCCAAAACAATGGTAGCCTCGTAGGAGGTTGTTTTAAAAACAGCTGTGCATACAATTAAGACTCTGCGCTGGACATTCCTTAAATTTTGAACAAGTGCTCTATTCATATCCAACCTATGCACCCACAACAATAGAGTAAGGCAGAAATAATCTGTGACTTAATATAAGGTAATTAATATAACATTTAATTAGTATGGCAGTAAGAGGAAGGCAGGACATGTGAACTCTGTGACCGACTAAAAAGAAACAACCAATGGAGTCACCCTGTTTCGGCCTATCCATAACTGGATTCACAAGAAAAAAAGGTTACAAAATTCCTGCTGCATCATCTGTTGCCAATGAAGCAGGTAAAGTTATGAAAAAAATGTAATAATCAAGAATTTATCAAAATTTATGAGACCAAAGGAAGATAACAAATTATCAATGTGCAAATTAACAAAGTTCCACTATTGTCATCAAAATTGTCCACCCATCTGTGTATACATTATAGTTGTAAGAATGGTGTATTACTAAATAACAACCTTAATATGAGAATACAATTTATTTTATTATATATAATTAATGCATCACAGAAGCAAGCTTGTGCATAGGCATACGATATGAAATGAATTCCCTCGGATTTAGAACTTCCAGTCGAAATGCTGTGACAGTACTACTCTGCCATAACGGTCTTAAACAATTCTAATCTTTATTGTTATCATTTAACAGTAGAAATATATTAACAAATCACTATCAAGAAAAAATAAAAAAAAAAAGATTGTAAGATCATATTTTCTGTTTGCATTATAATAATTTAATTCTTATATGTACCCTACAGGCTAATATATTATTGTTGTGTAACATGATTGTTTCAAGATGCTGGTATTAATTATTGTTAATATTTAATGTGTATTGGTTAATTTAAATTGATTTGTTACAACTGACATCTGTTGCTGATTGTCCTTTTAGGACAAAGCATGAGAAATGGAGCTATAACTTATATCAAAAAGAAAAAATAATAAAGCATTATTATTCAAAATTGAAATATCTTGAAAGAAATATAAACATCTTCGTTAACAACGTTATTTTAAGTTACTAAACGCAAAAATAACACGTTCAACATTGATAATGAATAAACAAGCTCTTCAGACTTGCAAGAAAAAAAGCAAAGAAGAACAATTCAAAAAAGGCAGCAAAATCTTTTAAAAAATATAACAATGAACTAAAAGTTCTTTTATTATATCATAGAATGATTCATACTTCTCCGAATTATAGTTTTCCCATATATTTTAACAGTTACTTAAATAAATTGTTTGCTTCCAATTTAACTA
The DNA here is from genome assembly GCF_047948215.1 of Lycorma delicatula. Lineage (NCBI taxonomy): Eukaryota > Metazoa > Arthropoda > Insecta > Hemiptera > Fulgoridae > Lycorma > Lycorma delicatula. The sequence continues at coordinate 25,613,813 of NC_134466.1, forward strand.
TTCATTTTAGAAGAATCATACTTTTTTTTAAAAACTGGAATTATTTTTGTTACTACAAAGAATGCTTAATAAAACTAAATATTTCTTGTCGCATCTCTCATCAGTTATATTAGATTACACAATAATGAACAAAATTTAAAAATTAAAAATATATAGATATTTATAAAATTTTTATTTTATTCTTAAAAAATCCAACATGACTGATTGACAAATCTAAAAAACCTGTCTAACTAGACATGTATGTTTTGGTTTTTTAACCATTAACCATGACCATTTTAATCATTAACTCTTTAAAAAATGCTTTTCAATAATAATAATAATTAAATTTATACTTATTCTTTAATGAAGATATCTTTTTTGTAAGTGAAATGTGTCCATAAAATTAATAATAAAAATAGATTACAATACCATAGTAGAAAAATAAAGGAACCCACCGGGGTTGGTCTAATGGTAAACGCATCTTCCCAAATCAGCTGATTTGGAAGTCGAAAGTTCCAGCGTTCCAAGTCCTAGTAAGTCAGTTATTTTTACATGGATTTGAATACTAGATCGTGGATACCGATGTTCTTTCGTGGTCGGGTTTCAATTAACCACAAATCTCAGGAATAGTTGACCTGAGACTGTACAAGACTACAGTTCATTTACACTCATACAAATCATCCTCATTCATCTTCTATAGTATTAACTGAAAGGTAATTACCGGAAAGGAAAATAAAGGAGTTGGAAGGAAATCAGCCAGTTATTAACTATTACAGATGGTCCTATAATGACCAGTAACAAAAGAAAAAGTTGGAAATTAATATATTTTTTTATATACAATTTTGTTTTATTTTTATAACATTTTTTTAAGCATGTCCTACTTTTTATTATAATAATTTTTTTTTATATGTACTAAAATAATTTAATGGAATACAAGTATTTTTGTTCCAAATTAATAGCATATTATTATTCTTGCAACAAATGATACCACATACTTTGTAAATAAAATGAACTTTTAATGAAAAAATCCAGCCAAAAACTAAAAATTAAATTTAAGTAGAGGTAAGAAAGATTCATATAGACACGACTGTAAAACTGAAATTCAATTTTGAAACAGGTACGATTTTGAATTAAATAAAATCAAAATGAACCAAAAACATAATCAGAATGAACTGTAGGGCATGAAAGACAATGTTAAAAAGATAAATTGCTACAAGAATACATTACATCATATTTGGACAGAAATTAAACATGAATACATGCTAAGAAACAACATATTGATATTTATCATTAATATTTGGAATATTGTAAATATGAAAATACAACAAAAAAGAATTAAATTATTCATCACAGAATTAAAAAAAAAATTAAACCTGTTTATAAACAATAATTATACTACCTGTTTACTAATTAAAGCTTTTTTGGTGTAATTAATGAAAATATTATCATACATTCACCTTAAACTGACTTCAATTTAAAAAAAATAAAAATCGTCATGATTTAAGTTTTTTAGTTACGTTATTTTACACATTTCTTGAAATTAAAAATATATAAGTTATGGTAATTACATAAAACTAGAAATGTTTGATATGGATTTTGCGTAATTCAAGAGTGTAAATTCACAGTTAAAAATAGTATCAATTTAATCAATACATCATTGGTAAATTTTTATTTCAATTCCGTTCTTAATGTTAAAATGATTTTGACATGCAAATTACAATATTTATAATGAGTCCACAGTTTTACAAAAATATTTAATTATTTTTAAATTATTAAACAAGAGTAGATTATATATTTAATTAATAAAAATCAGTATCAAAAATTTTACAACAAACATAATCTAGATAATAGAACAACCCTAGTCGCATGCGATGCCATCAAAAGGGTTGACATACTTATATTTTATTGATAAAAAAATATAATTTACAAATTTTTAAAAGCACAACTCACCATAATTAATATTAGGTTGAACGGAAGGTATGCGAAGATATTCTCTAAAATTAGTAACAGCTTCATTCTCCTCGATTATATCGTTACTATTTACAGACATTTTAAATACCGGCTAGTCACGAACGACCTCAGCTGATCTTCTGTCAGAAGATCGGAACTGTCTCAGCTGTGCGTTGCTCTCCCACAAAACAATTTAGCCAACGCTAGACTAAATATACTTTTTATATACAAGTAAATATGATTAATTTTCTACTAATAACAAGTTTAATATATTAATAAAATATATTATTCCTATAAATAATAATAGTTTAATATTTAAAACCAAGTAATTAATTCATCAGTTCTAAATCATATAAAAAAAATAATAATAAAACACATATGTTCTCTACCAACGACGTCAATAATATTTATCCGTAAGAGAAGTCGAATCAATATTCGTTGTGAAATTTTAAACAATTCATACGGAATTCTTTTGATTCACCCGTTGCCATGACAAAAATAAACATCGGTAAAAATATTATAACAACTCTACATGGATGTTTAAACACCGAAATTACAGGTCAATCACACAAACTTAACAACACACATACATTTTTCAACACATTTACCATAATGTCGTGGTATCCACAACCAAAACTACGAATTACACATACTTTGCCTGCCATAACTAACATACATTATTATAGAGTGGGTTCATCTTTAAATAGTGTTCGTGAAGGTGGAGGTATATTTGGAAAAATGCAAAAAGCCAAAGAAGATGAATACTTCTATAAAAAAACAAAAGATGATATAGAAAGAATGGCAGAGCATAAAGAAGATCAAATACAACTTGTTAAGGAACACATTTCAAAACACGCAGACGATATTGAACATTACAAAAAAATGCTTGAAGATTTGAAAGCAGAATTAAAAAAGACTAAAAAAAAGTGAACAAAATCATTATGGACAAACGTGAAAGGATTTTTGAATTTAGTTTGTTGATGTTATTTGTTAAACAGATCATTCAATAATTATTAAATATTTAATGAAAATGTCATGTTTTTGTATTTTTTCCAGAAAATTCTTCATAAAAGTGACAATATTTGTAACCAGTACATTGTATAAACAATACAAATACAATTTAGTAAAATACATATTTTATTTTTTTTCCTTATATTCTTACATCTTTTATGGAACATTAAGATAACCAGAATCAAAAATGTAAATAAATAAAACCAACTGGTAAATTACATTGCTGCATTATCTTTGGAAAAAATGATTAAAGAGGTTTTATTAAGTAAGGTTTTATCAGAATAATTCACTTACCTCTGAAATATTGTCAGGTAACTAATATATTCAAATTTCTCCTTTAGGATAGTGTTATAGGAATAATACAAAAAATGTTTTTTCTGATGAAAAAATGAATTAAGAGAAAAAAATAATTGTTAAAACCCATATTTAAAATATAAACAAATGAAATAGTTCAAATTTAGAAGGCTTCAATGAAAATGATTTGACATAAATATACATGTTGAACAAAATGTAGAAAGTAGGGCTTTTTTTAAATTACTATTAATAGATGACTGCTACACTATTTGCACCTGACACATACATTTTCTTAAATTCTGTGCATTGTAATAAAACGCACATAAATTTGAGCAGATAAACTTAGAAAATGAGATACAAGTGAAGTCTTATAGTTATAAAACTGTTTTATTTACAACCATGAACTAAGGAAAAAGCTAAATCTGTCAAAATTTACATTGCTCAACTTTTTTTCTGTTGCTTTGTAGTAACAAAGCAACTTTGTCACATCAAAGTGACATTGATGTGGAAAAAATCTTTAAAATTACTTTGATCTAATAGATTTAGAAAAAACAGTCCATTTATATAGTACATCACTATCTAAAACTTGTTTACCTTCCTGAAGTTCAAAATTATTTGCAAAGATTATGCGTATTCAAAATTCAATCTTGAGATGTTATTTTCACAGTGCTGATGTAATTATACAAAGTGTTGCTTTAGTTTTTGACTAATTTATTTTGTAAATATCAGTTGTTAATAACAATATAAAATTATTGTATTGGGAAGTAGCATAATAATCTATTTTAATGTTTTAGAGCCTTAGCATTTGGAAATCACTATTATGACAGATGTCAAAACTGACCTAAAGGCCAGTCTGTTAAGTCAGTCAATACATTGACATAATATTGCTAAAAGAAAAATCTTTTTATTTAAAATTGTGAAAAAATGTTTTAAATCGATTATTTTTAGAATAAGTGACCATTCTATTTAGCAAAGATTGTGCATTCTGAAATATTAACACAAGATAAAACTTATTTAATTCTCTAGATATGGATCTACATGTATTCATATTTAAAGACGTCAATGATTTTGTTTTTTTTGAGGGGATCCTCAAGAGATGATTTTATGCTTTAGATTTATAATAGATTTATTTATAATAATGGTTTACGACTGAATGAGAAAAAATTTAATTCTGTTTGAATTGTTATCAATGTTAAGAATGTTATGAATCTGAGTAGAGCAAGTAAATTGTTCTAAATTTAGGTATAGTCTACATTAACATATGTAATATACATATATAATGTAATTAACATGTATAATAGCTTTGTATCAGTATAGTCCAATGCACATTTATAATGGCTTACCTACAAGCTATGTAATTCTGCAAACAAAACAAGTTGGGACATGTCAACTATATTATACCCAATTCTTTTATCTTTGTAATGTTAATATTTTGTATTCTGGAACTTCTTTTTTTTTAAATGTATGTAAAAAATTCATTAGATTTAATGTTGTCTGAAAGAATAACAATTACAATTCAAGGAGAAAAATTAAAAGCTTTTGACTATGACCTTGTTGTGTTAGTGCGATTTCTGCTATGAGGGCTTGTCATACCCCTCATGTAAAAGTGCTGCTACTGCTGTGAGAGTTATATAAAACCTCACATCAGCTAATATAAACAGATTGGGTATGTATAGAGATATATCAAAATGCGTAAAAACCTCCAAAGAATCTAAAAATGGCCTTAGCTGTAGGAAAGCATGATATTGGTAAACTTTACAACCAACTAAATCAGAGATAATCTTACTTATTCCCTATGAACAGCTTATTTATTCAATAATGTTCTCATGCAGTTAAAAAGTAGGGTTATAAACAATGTTTTCAAAATTTATTTTGTTGATGAAAGAGACAACATAATTTTAGTTTATAACATTTGTAATAGGTCAAAATGTATGTTTTCTGTGCGGTTGAGTTATTGGTAAAGTAAATACAAAATATTATGATGATCATAGGCTTATATAAATGGTATACTGAATTTTGTTTATTTTTTAAATATCAATTGTTTTGTTAACTACATTGCTACAAGTTTGTTTTCATATTGCTTACTAATATGTTTTAGATTACTTTTATCTATTTTTTGTTGTTGTTGAACTGTGATCGAGCCAGATTGGGACATGTCCCCACCGGTTGGAGGGGATTTTGATGCTTATTGGGTTTTGGTGAGCGAGGTCCCCTCAGACAGCAGCGGGACCGATAGTGCAGCAGAAATTGATGGAAAGACGCAGAGAAACTGAGACGAAAGGCTTGGCGGCAGGGACAGGCTGTCACTTCACCAGCTTTAGTTGCTGCGGGTTTTGCAGGTGGTAGCATGGCCTTGAGGAGGACTTCCCGCATCTCCCAGTATGGTCTGATGATATGGAAGTGGGGCAGGGGTTCTCGAAGATAACTGGGAAATGGAGATTGCACCTTTCTCCATCGGTTGTAGAGGAAAGAAGTCCAAGGTTGCTGGTAGGTGTGGGGTGTCATTCCAGGATGTCTCTGACAGTGGGAGATGGAGGGGAAAAGGAGTGTAGATGGTGCAAAGAGCCTTACACTCCAGAAGAGATGTTTTATTAATAACATGACTTTTTTGTTTAACCACGTTAGAAAGTTCAGCTTGCTTGTGCGGCAGCATACGAACAAAAAAATAGAAATCAAAGAGTGTTCCGAATGTATGAATGCCTCTGTTTGTTTAATGAAGATGTTCTTGATGAAGATAATCATAGAGCCTCAGAAGGAATAATCAACTAAGCCTGGTATGGTGGAAGAGGCCACCCAGACATATTCCATTGTCACTGACATGGCTCCACAGACTCCAACTGCGAAGACATAGTTTCACAGACTCCAGCCGCGGGTCTTGACCGGACTGCGCCCTGGTCAGGTGTGCATCTCTATCGAATAATTGATGTTGCTGAAGAGGACCTTCCTTTGGAGCTGGCCTGAGAATGTTTTCCAATCTTCAGTCCTGGTGGAAAACACTGCTGGGGTAGAAGAGGTAATGGATTTGAATGGATAATTGATCTAGCGGATGAAGTCGACCACCCAAATCACACTTTGGTATTTAGTAAAGCACCATGGATTGGGAGCTAAATCATTCAGGTAAATTGATGGCGAACCAAGCCCTTGTTGTACAGTCATCTGTTCGAGAACTGTAAGCTCGGCTCGGATGTAAGCTAGGCTCAGATGTAAGCTATTTGAAGCATAGGTCATGGAGTTTTGCATTAACAACCTGAGATGTATATGCATTATTGTGGTAAAATAGCACTTTCCTTTTGGCTAGATGTAGAAGTACAGCCTGAATAGCACACTTCAATTGATTCATTCAGTAATACTCCCTGATGGCAATGTTTGCTTGAGATATGGAATTTTGTAGCATATGAAAAATGCTACTGCTGACCAGGAACCCCAGATGGAAGGCTGAGATGCTACCACTGTGTTGTGGAGATCAATTTTTCCCAGTTGTCTACTAGAACCACCACATCAAGAGAATCCCAAATAAAACACACCCAAGACTTTCCTGCAAGTGGAACACCATTTTTGCTTTCTTTGGTACACTTTCACCTGTGTTCCCATCCACTATTTTGTTTGGTCTCTGGCACATAATTTCATCTACTGTTGTAAATCATCAGAGAAACTGAGCGAACAAAAATTTAAATAAGTCTAAACATCCTTGAAAAATACTGATTAGACTAATAACAATTACACCACCCAAGAATTTTCTTTGGATGCAAATATTGGGTCACCCAATATTTTCAAAATACCTTCTGTCAGTGATCATTTAATATATCCTGAGTGTTCATTTTAAATGGATTTATGACATTAAAATCAACTTAAACCTTTAAAATAAGTACTCTTTCTATCAGCTTTTTACCCATTTTTCAGCAAATATCATATTTGCTCATTAGATCGCCATGAACAGGCGATAATCAATCAGACAGGCGATATCCAATTACACACACTTGTCTAAAACTTTGCGGCATGTCATTTACAAGATGATCATACTATCATATTTATTTGGTTATACTTATGACATCTCTGTCTGGCCCAGAACTTTCTGAACAACCTGGTAAAATGTTTCAATGAGGTAATTCATTTCAAACATTCTGTTTAGTTGATAATCCAGAATCAGTTTTCTTGATTTGTAGGCAGCTGCATTCCATGATCTGTGAAATTACACCAAGATCCTGGGCAACTTAGATAAACTATCCATGATCAAGACGTCTACTCTGTAAATAAATCATCTATTTTTTATGATTGTTCTTTATTATTTGTATTATTGGATAAAGATATGATTTTGGTAGATTTTTGATGCTCCATAACCATTCTTGGTTATCTGGTAAGAGGTTGTCAATGAATTGATTTAGGAATTCTGCTTCTTGTTTGAAGCAGAGTGACAGCTAGCATAGTGACTGGAGAACCTATCATGTAAAACTGCCCCTCCTAATCCTTCTCTAATTGTAGCTTATATTGATGGCTTGATGCCAAAAAAATCAGATTAGTATAGAGAATCAGTGTTAAAATGTAATGGATTTGGCTGGAATATTAACTTCCTGGAGAGTAAGTCTAATGCTAGCCATCTTGTTACACCCAACACCTTTTGAAAGGTTGAGTGGGTTGTGTTATAAGGTGAATGTAAGGTCAATCAGTATACCCAACATAATATGCTCTGATACCAAACTAATGCAGGATGCATCAGTGAAAATGACATTCTCAAAATTACTCTTAATTTCACTAATACAAATTTATGAATATATTCAAAACTAACTCAAAAATATTTATATTAATAAAATGATATATTTTTATAACAAACATATTTGAATAATAAAATCTGGATACATGACAGTGTTCTATTTATTAAATATTTGGTGCTATATTATAATACAGGGTTTGATAGAATATACTGTGCAAAAATTATTTTGACAAAAAAACAAAGATAAAACTGACAGTTATACAAAGATATTTTATAATGTGACTTCCAAATAAAATTTAATTATGATTGAACAGTTTATTTAAAACACCTTTTTCCAAAGTTTTGATTGCAGTATCAGTATAATGCCAATTTTTGTAAATTGCTTCATAACATATAGTATAACCTTGTTCAGAAGGAACCAGATGTGATCCAGATAAATGTAAGTTTGCATAATCCAGGAAATTGTTATAACCTACAAAGATCATAAAGTGCGATGCGATGCATAAAATATAAAAACTTATTTCAAATACTGCTCCCATACTATTTACTCTTTACATAGCCAATACGCCAGTGATGTACAACAATAATTTTGGTATGCTGGTGACTGGGGCATATCTACCAGACATGAATCTTTTGACACCACAGAGGATCTCATATCTGACCTGTCAAAATTAACAAAAGGTACTTTGAAAATGGTGAAAAGTACGTAATGACTTTCTTTTGCTTCAACAATAGGCTAGCAGGTAGAGAGCATGGGATATTTTTTCACGGAAGGAGAGTTACTCATGACAGACAACCAATATTCCTGGATATAAATTTTGATTGATTTTTAAAGCACAATTTACAAAAACTACTGAAAAAATAAGAACAAGAAACAGAATAATACAAAAGCTGTTTGGTTGTACTCAACAAAAAAATGTAGCAACTCTCATTAATCTTAGGAGAATATTTAGCTGGTTATATAGTGTCATTATTAGCCTTATTTCTGAAGTAATTAGAACAACCACATTATGGTTGTCAGTGTTGACTGATATACCGAAATCTAGATCTACTAGTCCACTCACGACATTCCTGACCAGAACACCATATAGTTATAGATTGTGAGAGAAGATCAGGAAAAGAGTTTTGTGTCACAAAAAAGTACTCTGCCACAAAAAAGTGATACCTGGAAGCTGATATGATGTGGGTGGCTTTGAACAAACTGAGGATGGAGCATAGTATTGTGAAGCTTCAAGGCAGACTATAAAACACAAAAGAAGACTTACAATTTTATCTTTTAGATTTTTCATATTAGTATATGAGTGTATTTCTTTGTGTAATATGTAATTTGTTATATTTAATGACCTACTTAATCAAACTTTACCGAATGTATATATTGACAAAACCATACATTAAACATAAAAAAAATAGGGATCTGGTCTACAACACAAGCTCTGTCACATTTTTTTGAATGGAGATATGTGAATTCAATACTATGTGGTTTTACAGCTTATAGTTGTATAATATAAACATTACACATGCATCTAACTTATGGGTCAATAATGAACAGTATTTAATTTTCTGATAAATAAATGTGAAAAATTTTAACTTCCCAATTTGAAAAAAAAAATTAAGTTTATTTTACAGCATGGGGAATATTGTAAAAACTTGATGAACAAAACATGATGAAATAAAGGTAACATGAAGTGCGGTAAAAAAGTAAGTAATGTTATTACAAAAAATATTCTGATGCTGAATCATTTTGGCTAATCAGATGTACGCAGAATGTACATCTGCATACATCAAACCAAACAAATTAAAATTGTATGCATCTTTCATATTCCGTGTGTTTGCCATATTGTTTTTTCAATAAAAATTTATATCTTGTGAACAAATTGAGATATTTTATGATATACAAGGGGTATGTATACCTTGTAGAATTTTCATGACAGTATGATGGTTATGCTGACAATCTTTTAGGAGTATCAGGTTTTGATGAGTATGCTCCTCAAGGACAAACTGTCAACAGTATTACATAATTGTATACTAATGACGTCATTTCATTCACAATAAAACATGTAACATTTTATATAATATAATACAATTAAATAAAACTAATATATATAAGCTATTAATGATTAAAAAACTTACTTACTTCATAGATGACATTTTGGAATTTTCAAAGGTAAAATTTATTGTACATTTTTATTAAAAATCACAAAACAATAGAGAGGGAAAAAGAAGCAAGATAGGGTATTTGTCACATGAATTTTTTTTTAGTTTGATGCTCTGAATCAGTTTCTTAAATTTGATAAACACTCCCTGGATCCCAGCATATGAACAGTGTTTCACCATATTCAATAAATAGTGTTATAATGTAAATTTTTTTTTGACATGAATTTTATGAGCTAACTTCAAACAAGTAAATAATTTAAATTTATAAATATTATTAAATTATAACAAAGAATGATAGACAATTTGTTTAACTAAGATCTAAAATAACTTTTTTATAAAAATTACTATTCATTAATCAACTGAGAAATCAGCTTCATCAAGAAGGCTGAAAGTAGATACTTGGCACTTGAGAAAATTTTCTATGTTTTTTTGAAGAAATTTTAGCCTTCTGTCAAGTTGCCAACAAGATAAATGATTATTTATTTAATCCCTCTTAGGTAAATAAAAGTCTACACCCAATAACATAACTATAAATATATGTAAGTTTTTTGGAGTGTGTGAAAAAATGTGTTAAGCCTGACCATGATTAGAACCTGTGGAGGAACAAAGAGAAATGTTTGGTTCAATTTTTCAACAACTTTTATACTTTTAGCTTTATCTTCAGTAGTAGAAGAATAACTTGTAATATTAGGGACAGTCCTGAATTTTCCTGGCTTCATCGGCAAAGTTACTCAACCAATTTGAGTACAGGGATGACAAAAAATAAAAAATGCATTTTTTCCCCCACTCCTTGATGGGGTTTGAATAACACTAATCATCAGAAACTATCTTAGGAACTTAATTATTACATAATATCCAGTTTACCATAAGAGCTGCATCTCCCTGCCTTCTAGTGACCAAAATTAAAAGTTATCAATGTACTGTGCCAAATTTCATTCAAATCAGTCCATCCAGATAGCGATATCATGCAAAAAAAATAGGCTTAACATGCATGCATATATTTTCCAGTATTTTTCAATGCTTCCAATTGTGTTTTTCTGTTAGAGGGGATCATAAAATTTCAAGATTTCCAAAAACCCTGATGTGTAAAATTTGATCAGATCAAAATATTTCTTTTACATAACCGATATCCTAAATGAACCAATTATTTACAAGGTGTACCAATGTTTATAAACATTTAATCTATAATATTTTAAAATAACAATTCCAGAAACAGGAATAATACTTTATTACAATGAACACTGACTCCAGACATGCCTGAACACATTTTAACATGTTTGAAAATAAACACTGAAGCATCAAAAGGAGTAATCACATTTATCAATTCAGTTACATCATTTTCCAGTTTATCTAGAGTTCTTATAAACAGATCCTTTCATTGATCCCCTATAAATAAAATCTGTAGGTGTAAGATATGAGGATATCTGCAAAAAACTTTTAATATTGTCATAGCACTGTTGTCTTTAAATTTAATGACAATAACGGATAGTACACTAAGAATTCCTTTTTCATCTAATTGGCCAATGAAAGGATAACTGATTTCATTACAATAATGCGACATTTCACTGACAATATAAAAAAAGTTAAATCATAAGTTTTTGATTGAGATCCAGATGTTTTTGTTTAGGTGCATAGTTACAATTGGGGCATCCAAATTGTATCGCTTTTACATTACAACTATATATAGTTGAGAAAGTAAAAAATTTAACTTTTACATCTTTTCATACAAAAAAAAAAGGATTTACTAAATTAGTGGGAAAATTAAATAGTAAATAGGCAGATTTTTTAAATAAAAATCTTCCATGACATTATATCAAATGCCATTTTGGAAGTAAGTTGGTTCATATTAATATCATATAATTACTGAATAAAATACAATCAATTATAAAATTAGTTCTGTTGTAATTTACTTCTAAACTGACAATAAATGTAACAAACAGGCAAACAAACAAAGAAACATTTCTTTAAAATATATATATATATATTATCATTTTGGCACAGACATGAAAAAAGAAAAACTAAACAAAACATATTAATAACTAACTGATAATAAAAACATTCAAAATATAAGTATAAACTGTATACCCATTTCCAAATACTACATCTACTAACTATGAAATAATTAATACTATTATTATTATTACTTACAGACTAAACACATTAAATAGCTTGATAAAAAAGTATATAATATATTGAATGATATTTGTTCTTCGACTGGCAATAAAATATAGTACATAATTTTGAAAGAACGTTATGATGTAAATATTTTAATTTGAAAATTTATTGGCTCTCCCTCAATATTGCACCAAAGTATTTTTTGAGGTCATTTGCACTACTACTATGCCTAGGAAGACATAAAAAAAAAAAATAAGTTAAAAATATGCAATAAATAGATATAGTTTTTTCAGGTTTTAGGGAAGGAGGAATTTGAAGCAAAATTAAAAAAAAAAAAAATGGTAAAATAAGCAAGTACTGCATAGTCAATATGTATGCAGTATGTACACATATACTAAGCATTAATATAAAGTAAGGTTATGTTTACAAAATGTTGAGAAAATTGATCCCAAAAAACTATCTACCCCATTCCCTGAAGATACTGACCTCAAAATTTTAGCAAAAAATTGCCCCATATACAAACATATTCAAACAAACCAACACAAATACATACATACATAATTACCACTTTTTTTTTGTTTTTCAGCGTAGGTCCAGAGCTGCGATGTCAGGAAAGTAAAAATTAGTAATATTAGATCTTTCAGAGAATTTAATTGTTAGAAAAAAGTCAGTAAAGAATTAGAAAACTTTATCCAGTATTGTACCCCATTACATTAAAAAAAAAATTAAACCAAATTAAGTAAAATTTATTTAATTTTAAATTAAAACTGTAAATATTACTACTATTTGGCTTTAACAAATAAATCAAACAATATTTAGTACCAGGAAGCTAATAAAATGAAATAAAATATTAAATATAAATTATTAATGATTATAATCATTATTATTATAATGATTAATAGTCGTGAAAATAGTTTAATTTTGCTGACTGAGTACAGAAAACAAATTTGACCCGCAATAGTGAAAAACATCAAAATGTTTAGTAAATGAATTTTGATCAAATTTGACACCTTGATCAAATGAAGTTTTTAAATTAAACATTATGTAGTATGATAAGTATAACTGCTGAAAAGAAATCAAAATTTTTAGTAAAAAAAAAAAAAATATGTTCCATTATGAACTGATTCCTTATATAATATCATTACATAATCATATATCAATCATATATTTATATAATATTACATTTTAGATTTAAAAAACTTTTTAAATTCTTAAGTTAGATCTCAGAGGACCCCTTTTTTAAAAAAAATGTTATGTTGTTAGTAAATAGGCAATATGGAATAAGATCCACAGTTTAAGTTCCTTATTAATTTATTTAAGCTTGAGATAACATAAAACGTTTAATTACAGTTTAAAATACATATGTTAAGTTTAATCACAATCCATTTAGGTTACGTTTAAAATACATTCGTTTAAGTATAAGTATTAATACTACGTTTACAGTTACACATCTGTGTTGAGCCGCTGTCATTAGTTGACTGACTGATAATGAGAGGGAGACTCTCCCCACTATTTAATACACAAGACTTTAACTAAACTATATTATTTGACTAAAACTACAGAAATTACATTTTATTAAATATTGCATTCAAAACGTTAACATGCCCCCCTGTTGAAGGTGCAGGCTTTAAGATACAACAGTAAGTTGGCAAAGTTTAACTAGGGGTTGTTTTATTAATCCTCTAGAAGTTTTCACTGTGGCTATGCGAGCCTTGCAATCAGCTCCCTCATGCAAATTAATGCGGCCCAACTCCCAATGAAGAGGTGGCCTAAAGTCTTCTTTAATGAGTACTAACGCACCTGGCTTTGGTGATGGATATCTTTGGCACATTTATGGCATTGTTGAAGGGTAGACAAATACTCATTTGACCAATGTTTCCAAAGATTTTGATACATTTGGTTGGTACGCTGCCAGTTTGTTAATCTATTAATATAGAGTGGAGTATAATCTGGTACTGGAAAAGAGCATAGGGGTTTACCAACAAGGAAATGAGCAGGTGTTAACAAACTTAGATCATTAGAATCGCTGGAAAGAGGAATAAGAGGTCTAGAGTTAACACATGCTTCTACCGTAACTAATAAAGTTTTTAATTCATCGTACAGCAAAATATGGTTTTCCAGCACTTGTTTAAGATGTCCCATGACTGATTTTAATCCTGCCTCCCACAGCCCTCCAAAATGGGGTGCACAGGGTGGAATGAAATGCCAGTTGATACACAAAATGAATTCAACTGATGTATTTGATGCGAATAGATGTTGCAATTCTTTCAGTTCATTTTTCACTCCAACCAAATTGGTTCCATTGTCACAATAAAGGTTTAAAGGAGATGTCACAATAAAGGAGAACGAGAAATGGGATCAGCTGGATTATCCTGTGATTTTACGTGTTTCCATGTACAGTTAGGTGTCAATTCTTGAATTTTAGACACTTGATTACCGACATATATTTGCCAAGTTTTAGGAGGAGTATTTAACCAGTGACATACTGTAGTAGAATCAGTCCACAGAGTGATGTTGTTAATATTGAGTAAATCTAAAGCTTTAAGTGTATTTTGAAGTAGTTGAGCCAATATTAGTGCTCCACAGAGTTCTAGACAACATAACGAAGTTAATTTTAGTGGAGCTACACGCGATTTGGAGCATATCAACATCACGTCTACTTCACCATTTTCTGCTACAGTTCTCGTATACAGGCAGGCTCCATAAGCTCTTTCTGATGCATCAGAAAATCCATGTATTTCGAAGGCTTGATCAGTTTCCAATCGATATTCATCTATTGACGATCAGTTGATTTAGGATCTGCAGTGATTCCCTGTATTCATTCCATTTTAGCTCCAAAGCACCAGGAACTTGTTGATCCCATCCTAAGTCTATTATGAGCCACATTTCTTGCATTAGAAGCTTAGCAGTAATTACTATTGGTGTTATTATGCCAAGTGGATCAAATAGTCGAGATATATCTGACAAAATAACATGCTTAGTGACAACATTTGGAGGATCCCGTAGGTTTACTTTAAATCAAAACATATCTGTTGATGGTTGCCAATATATTCCCAGAGTCATAATTGCTTTGTAATGTAGGTAAATCCTTTCCTAGTTTAAATTGGCCGTCTCTCAGAATATTGAAAAACATGCTTGCACCCAGAAGTACGTCAATTCATTTAGATTGAAAGAACCCGTCATTAGTTATGTTTAAGTTTAAGTTGAAGGAGGAAGTCGGCAAATCGTTAACAATTTTTCTTAAAACCAACAGAGATATATCTTCCTCGTAATCGTTTAATCTTGATTTAATTGTAGCGTTTACAAAGGCATTTGTTGACATTCCCGTATATCTGATTCCGGTGACTGATGCAAGGGTTTTTTATTTTTTTTTTTTCATTGTTTGAGACCTAAAGTTGAAACTAGTGATTGACTACCGCTGTCTAAAGTGCATGACAAGGGTAAGCAATGCCTTGAGAGTCCTTAATAAGGATAATGGTGGTAGCAAGAATAACTTCATCAAAACCATTGGAAAAAGGCGGATACAGACTGTTGCGGAGTGGAAGACTCTTTAACATCAACGTCTTAGGTAACTAATTTGTTGAAGCTTGAGAAGTTTTTTCAATGTGAAGAATACTGTGATGACGCTTATTGCAAAGTTTGCTACAATGAGGACTCTTACATTGCAGAGTCTTGTGTCCTGACTTTAGACAATTTATACGTAGCTTGAGTTTGCGAATCTTTAAATATCTTTGAGACGAGTTAAGATTAGTGAGCTGTTTACAGGTAAAAGTTGTATGATTGTCATTACAGATTGCACATTTAGATTTGGAAATGTCGGTATTGCTAACATGACATGATATATTATTTACATTTCGATTAAGATGCGGTTTAGACTGGGAATTTTTATAGGACAGGCCTTTGGTGTTTATTGTTCAATTTTCTTTCCGGACTTTTGGGATCATTATTTGTTTATATAGGAATTGCATTAAATTTTCCAAAGAATACGGTTCGGATTCACAGTCAGAAGACTTATTATCTTCGTCATCATTATCGCTTAGTATATTCTTAGCATGAGACGTTCCAGCAATCTCTAGTTTCAGGGTATAATTTATTTGTAATTAAAAATACTAAAAGCATACTCCATTGATTGGTTGGTTTAACTGAATTTTTTAAGGCAGTCAAATGTTCTTTTTTTTACAAACGTTCAGTCTATACAAAAATCTTGAATTCTGTTAGAGTAAAATGATTTTTATTGTATAGTGTTCATAAAAGACTATCCTGAATAAAATCTATATTTTTTCAGCATAATTGTATGTAATATTTTTATTTTATTGTTGCCTATATTTGTTTGTTCTATTCATACTAGTAAAAATTTACAAAAGTAAATTTACCCATATAACCATTAGGAAGAAGATTGCATTGTTTATTTATTCAAAAAGCTTCTGCATAAAAGAAAGCCACTGTGTTGTGTAGTTAAATAAAGTTTCCAGTTACTGTCCAGGGAATGTTTTTGGAGGCAAATATAGAACAAACCTTCCAGATGTGAAACTTTTAATATCAAGGATGGAAAATTTTAGAATCTTACTCAGTAGAGAAGGGTAAAACAGTGCAAGACAACTGATTAGTGAATAATCAATTGAAGCAATTCACAATGTGTTTATTTGATCGTCAGGTAAATCAGTGTGACAAGTTTCATGGCAGTTACCAGTGATGAAGTGTTATGGAAACACCCAAAGCTTCATGCATACAAAGCTCAAGTTTTACATCAAATAAAATCTAATGATCATAGTAAACACGATAATTTCACTGATTTCTTTTTTAACAAAATCTATAAGAATAACTAGTGTTTTTATTGTATAATTTTACTGATGAGGCAAAATTTCACATAACGGGAAGTCAATAAACATAATATGCATACTTGGGGATCAGAAAAATCACATACAATTAGGGAGCATACCAGGGAAAACTCTAAACTTAATGTTTGATGTGGTTTATTGTATGATGAGATAATTGGAACTTTTTCTTTAATAAAACAATAAATATAAAGGGTTTTTAGATATGCTAATTAATTTATAAATTTCCCCAGTGAGAAGAGAAAGAGAGCCAAATGTCGTCAAACAGAATAAGTGTCACCGATTTTCTTTGTAGCAGAATGTTGATGAAAGTTTTGACTTTGGTTTGCAAAATCACTTTAATGATGTTATTGCAAGGATAAAAAAATAAAAATGTGTGTAATTTTGCTGAAATTTGTCAGTGCATCAGTGCAAGCATCAGCACTGACCATTCCATATACATGATAATGGAACTATTCTTTATTACTCGAATAAAAAAGTTCAGCAAGTTGTGACCAGTGCCCAGTAGCTGGGGATTATGTTGATAAGTAGTGTAAGTATATTAAGATTTAATAAATAATTTTTCTAGTCATTTGTCTCTTGAATTATTGAACAACCCTTGCATATAAACATTAACAAACCAATAAACATTCTCAATGAGTAACCATGGCAGGATAATACAAGCAAATGTAGATGCTACAACTTTATGTTATTGTGCTATTTAAAGTATTGTAGAACTTTTTGAATTGCTTTTATAAATGCAGTTACACTTACATATTATTTTAAGACATGATAACTATTATTCTTAGTAATTAAGCTCTAATTATTATAACTATATCTAGTTGCCGTAGTCGAACATTTACAAAGATCAATCAATAATTACTCAAAATCTTAAAATACTATATAATAATTAATTATGGAATAACAGCAAACCATATAATAGCAGCTTTTAATATAATAATAATTCGTAAAACTCAAAAAAAAAATATATAAAATAAAAATATATAAATAGGAACAAATACAAAATCAGTCGTCATATATAAAATGATGTAATTTGACAAATGATTAAATTAATCATAGACTGGAATGGCAGTAAACATATAAGCTATGTTTAAAAAATAAATAAGTAAAAAAAGTTAAATACTTGAATGCTATTAATTCACTAATTACTAAAATCTAAATTAAGTATTCATAGGCGAAAGTTCTGGAGCATTTTGATTTGTTGAAACATTACTGTTATTTGATCTAATATTGGCAAATATATTTTGTCTCCAACAATTACCATCAGAGTTCATATTTCGATCCTCACAAATACATAAAAATAATGTATCGATGACAATCTGCAATTAAACAAAATAAAACATTAATTTAAATAATATACATACATGTTCACTATGACACTTAATAAAACAAATTCTTAAAGGAATGCATATATATATATATATATATATATATATATATAGTATTATTAAAATATGGGAACCCATAAATAACTTTTCACACATTATAAAAAAAAAATGCAACTTCATCAAAGAAATCTATTTTTCAGTATTAGACCACTACAACTCAAGCTCAGGGAGGGAAACTTAAAAATGAGATGAACCCTAATCGCTTCTATTAGCTAAACTAATGAAATAGATCAACTATTTTTCAAAATGATCGAACTTTTTAAAAATTTTTCTTTTCATTGTTTACAGCAAATATTTAAAGAGATTCTATTTTTCAGATTTTAAAACACAGGTTATTCGTAACTGTATAGAGAAAAAAAATTTGAAGATATTAAGAAATGAAGGGAGAAAGCTTGTTGACGTGTGCCACTGATTGTTTAAACCAGATTGTTCTAACTGTACATCTACACTTAGAGGTTTTTTATTTAATTTCTGTACCTTACATAATAAAAAATCTCATTTAATTTTAAGAAAAAAAAACATGAAGAGATAAGAGGGAAAAATGATACAAATCTACCGACAAATGTGTAATTAACAGTATTAAATGGGGAATTCTACATATTTATGACTGCACATAGTAGTCAATGACGATAAAGTTTTTATACCTAACTGGCACTGGTTATTTATTCTTACATAGTAGGAAATTTAATGATACGTGAAAAAAAAGATCAACTACTATGCCCTAAGACATAAAAAAGAATTTGGTTAGATATGCAATAAATAAAGATAGTTTTTCAATTTTTGTGGTAGGGGGAAAATTTGGGTGCAAATTTTTTTTCTAAATGGTATGCACAGCTCTAGAATTATGGCGCCAGGAAAGTAAAATGAATGCTCCTTTAATAATGCATAAATATCTGCTATAACAATAAGAAATCAATTATGAAAGAAAAACATTTAATAATACATAATACTTACATCATATAAAGATATAACAGAATGAGCTATAAAGTAAGCAAAAATACATATGACAAGTGTCGGTGCTGAATAAAAATGTAGATCGGTATTGTTTTTCAGAAGTAATAATCCAACAGAACCTGTTATAGCTGTAACGATAACTTTACCGAGAAACAATACAAAGTCACCAACACTATTGATTGTTGCTAATTGTAGAGCATTCGTTGCCAATATGTGGAATGCCTAAAACAAAAAATAAAAATTTTAATAATTTATAATAAATATAATATTATATTAGACAGATGATATGGCACTATTTGCTTCATCTCCAGAAATATTATACGAATTGGAAAAATAAGGCTGGGCACCTGGTTTCGTAATTAATGAAAAAAAAACTGTCCTCAACAGTGAAGTTAAGGAATGAATAAAACTAGATTGGGCAAATGAAACAATCTATTTATGACAACTGGTGAGCTTTATGGCCAGAACAAGAAAGGAGACCTAAAGAATAGCAACTGCTAGGGAAAAATGGAAGGAGCTCTTTTGTACACTTCTTTATGTGGCCATTGTTTTGTACAATGTTATATATGAGGCAGAAATGTATATTTTTATAGTAGCTGTTGACAAGGGTTAAGCTGAAAAGGAAGGAACTCTTTTTCAAAATGGGACTCCAATAACTTTAAAAAAAATGACAGCATCGATAAATAAAGCTGGAGAAAAAGATGAAAATTGGTGATGTACAAAATCTTCTGTTGATCTGTGTTTACTGGATTATATTGATTTATATTATATTAAAGCAAATTTTATGTAACCTAAATTAAAAAAAAAAAAAAAATCTGATGTGGACACCACATGACTTCCTTGTACACCTATTAAATTTACATATACACATATTTTGCTGCACGTCATTTAAACTTATTTCATTTGAAAGTGAGATACGATCCTCCAATTCTTTAATAAAATGGATAGTTACACAACTGCATTATGGCATCACATATTTTTATGGTGTCCGTATCAAAATTCTATATTAGTTTATATATTAATTTTGTTTCACGTTGCTCAAGTAGTTATATGGTGTTGTGAGAATGTGTTGGATCCATAATCATGCACACATGGGTTCGAATCTGACTTCATATACATATATATTTTTTAACTATTTTTTTTTTAATTTAAATATATTGATTTATTAATAATTATTAACCTCTGCAAAAATTATTGAATTAAAATGAAAAGTACGTAAAATGTTATTTCACTAACTTCTGATTTTTTCATATTTTTTTTTTATTGTTATTAAATTATTTATTGTAATTTTTTTACAATCAGAGGTTAATAAATCAATATATTTAAATTAAAAAAAAAAAAATGAAGTCAGATTCAAATTGATGTGTCTTCCTCTTGTAAGATCCAAATATTTTGTTAATTAAAATTTTACTTGGCTATAATTCTGGAACCAATGAAAATAAGTATCATTTATGATAATGTCATTGAAAAGCTCTCAATGAGGGCTTATTACTGCAGTTAAGAAAAAGTCCAAAATCCAAATTGTTTTGGAATTGGGCTTTTTTGGACACTTTTGATCCAGTCGATTGCAATCAAACGGGAAGATGCACAACTAGATGTTACAACAGTACTAAATCCAAAATTTCAACATCCTACGGCTAATCGTTTTTGAGTTATGCGAGATGCATATGTATGTATAGACGTCATGCCTAAACTAGTCAAAATGGATTCAGGCATGGTGAAAATGGATATTCTGTTGAAAACTGAAATTTTTCGCAGTCAAAATACTATCTTTTCTTCATACAAGGAAATAAAAATATAAATTTTTTAAAATTTTAGATGTAAATCCTGGAATAGCATAATTATTTATTACTAATAACTTGTATTGCTGGATTATAAAATTTGAAAGAACATATAGTTTTCTAATTGGATACATTTTTCTACAGTTGTTTTATAATAAATAATATTGATTCAATTTTCTTATTCTAAGTAAGATACCGAATCCATGGTAACCATATCTTCTCACTCCCTTGACTGACTGAAATCAAAATTAAATATTAATCATCTAATTATATAAGAATGTGATTTTGAGTCTAGAAAAAACAAAAAAGAAAAAAAATGGGTTTTTTGCTTCATTAGACCAAACACCATTAGAAAGTAACTTAATTACTTAAATTAAATTACATGAAAATATTTACTGCCCCTTTCAGTAAAGTTTAGAGATATGGGACCTACAACTTCCTATACAACCTGCTCACTGGGTGATTGTGACTAAATTTAAGTCACATAAAAGCCCCATATACATAATCACTATTCAAAATTTCATTCAAATCAATCCATACATAACCTTTCTAATTGTGAAAATAATGGAAATAGTTTGCATAAACATATGTACTAAAATGCTTTATTTGCGAGTTACAGCTAGTGAAAGAATTTGCTCAGATTTCAGCTACCCTTGTGAAATGAGATCATACTGAAATTTTTTGACATTAATGACGAATTTCTTAACAGAAACTAAATGTCAGACTTAATGATTTTTTTATGGTTGTTGACTTGAAAAACTGAAAAAAATAGATCCCAGAAACATATCTGCAGAAGTTTTTTTGATATCTGTGGTAAAAACAATAAGGTTTGACATACATTGTTAAATGTAATGAGTTAAACTGTGTGGTGCGAGAGGTAGCGTCTCAGCCTTTCATCTGGAAGTCCTGGGTTCGAATCCTTGTAGGCATGACATTTTTCATTTCGTACCCCACGCACGAATTTCTTGTGGCAATAAGAAAAAAAAAATTCCATAATAAATTTATGTTTGACATACTTTGTTAAATGGGTAATAAACACATAATTACTTTTAAACAAAACTTATACAGAATTTAATTCTGAACAAAATGGTTGTAAGATAAGTTGAATAAAACAAAGAAAGTTAGAAAAATTTGAATTTTATCCAGAAAATTACATTACTACATTTGTTAGAAAAGTACTTATTTTAATGTAAACAAAAATCAAATTCTTTTTGGAATGTGAAAAATTTGTAAAAACAAAATTTACTGTTAAAAATTAAAAAAAAACCTCAAAATTACACAATTGCAAAATAAAAATTACTTAAATAATAATCTTTTTATTAATGACAGAAATACAATAATTATTTGAAAAACTACTATTTCAAAGTTGGCAATATTAAAAAGAGAAAAAAAATATATATTACATACCCTTCCAGCTGCTGGACAAAAATTCATTCCTTGCAGAGCAACGATTGTATATGCGTTATGATTAATATATCGAATAAATCTTTCTAAACACCAAAAACAACAGATACAATACTTTAAACCACACCTAGCACATGTGGAAAACTCTTCGTACTTCTTCAATCTAATAATAAAATTTAAAAAATGTACAATAAATAATTATATAATAAATCCAATTATAAAGCAACATTTAACCCTAGTTATTCATTTTTATTATTCAATGAATTTTTTTTTACTTTAAACTTACATAGATTGCAACATAAAAAAAAGTTAATCATTCCGATAACCTACTTACTCAAAAAGGTATTTTTTCAAATGCTTCTTTTCCCATCAATTTGCTGCAACATCTCTTCATTTGTCACTTTATCCACCCATCTGATTTTTAACATTCACCTACTGCACTACATTTTAACAGCTTCTAATCTTTTCTTCTTAGGTACTCTGATCATTCAAGTTTCACTTCCATATAAAGCTATGAGCTCCAAACAAATACTTTCAAAAATGCTTTCCTGATGTTTAAATTAATTTTTGATGTACGGAAATTCTATTTCTGACCAAAAGCTCGTTTCACTGTGCTATTTGGCATTTTATATCAATTCTGCTTCGTTTATCTTTAGTAATTCTACTTCCCAAATAACAAAATCCCTCTACCTCTATAGTCTTTTCTCATCCTATTTTTATATTCAGTGGTCCACCTACTTTATTTCTACTACATTACATTACTTCTGTTTTGTTCTTGTTTATTTTCATGTGGTACTGCATAGGAATTTTTCTATGCCATTCATTGTTTCTTCTAAATCTTTTTTACTCTCAACTAGAATTACAATAAATTGTAGCATCTTAATCTTTTTACCTTGCACTGTTACTCTGGATTTAAACTGTTCTTTACCATCATTAACTGCTAGTTGTAAAGATTAAAAAGTTACGGGGATAGGAATCATCCTTGTCAGACTCCCTTTTTTATTACTGTTTCATTTTTATGCTCTTCCGATTATTACTACTGTAGTTTGGTTCGTGTAAATGTTAGCAATTGTTCTTTTATCTCTATACTTGAACCCTAAATTCATTAAAATGCTGAATATTTTATTCCAGTCTATGATATCAAATGCCTTTTTAAATCTATAAATGCCATGTATGTTGGTTTGTTTTTCTTTAATCTTCCTTCTACTATTAATCTGAGCACTAAATTTGCTTCACTTGTCCCTATACTTTTCCTGAAACCAAATTGGTTTCTCCTAACACTTCTTCCACTCTCTTCTCAATTCTTCTGTACAGAATTCTAGTTAAGATTTTTGATGCATGACTAGTTAAACTAATTGTTCTGTATTCTTCACATTCATCTGCCCCTACTTTCTTTGGTATCATGACTATAACACTTTTTTTGAAGTCTGATGGAACTTCCCCTTTTTCATAAATATTACACACCAGTTTGTATAATCTATCTATCGCTTCCTCACCTGCACTGCGCAGTAATTCTGCAGATATCCCATCTATCCCAGGAGAGTCTCTCCTATTCAAATTCTTTAATGCTCTATTAAATTCACATCTCAGTACTGTATCTCCCTTTTCATCCTCTTCAACCTCCTCTTCTTCCTCTATAACACCAATTTCTAATTCATTTCCTTTGTATAACTCTTCAATATATTCCACCCAGCTATCGACCTTTTCTTTCGTATTATAAATTGGTGTACCATCTTTATTTAACATATTATTAATTTTTAACTTATATACCACAAAATTCTCCTTAACTTTCCTGTATGCTCCATCTATTTTACGAGTTCATTTCTTTTTCCACTTCTGAACACTTTTCTTTATCCACTCTTCTTTCCTAATTTCCACTTCCTTTTTACAGTATTTCTTAATTGTACAGATCCTTTTTTACCTTCTTTATCACTAGCATTCTTATATGCATTTTTTTATATGCATTTCTATGCTCATCCATCAGCTACAATACATCCTCTGCATTCCAGGTTTTATTACTAGTTCTCTTTGATCTACCTAAGTTCACTTCTGCTGATTTAAAAATTTCCTTTTTAACATCTTCCCATTCTTCTTCTATATTTTCTACTTTATATTTTTTACTCAGAACTATTGCGATATCCTCTCAAAAATCTTCTTTACCTCCTCTTACTCAAGCTTCTATAAATTTCACCAATTCATCTGGCACCTTTTCTTCAGGTTTTTAAACCCCAATCTACATTTCATTATCACTAAATTATGGTTGCTATCAATGTCTGCTCCTGGATATAGTTTGCAGTCGATGAGTTGATTTCTAAATCTTTGCTTAATCATGATATAATCTACCTGATACCTTGCAGTATCACCCGGCTTATTCCATACGTATATATTCTATGTAATTTTCAAATGGTGTTGGCAGTTACTACATTATACTTCATGAAAAACTCAATAAGTCATTCTCCTCTTTCATTTCTTTTGCCCAGCGCATATTTACCCACAATATTTCCTTCCTTGCCTTTTCCAATGGTTATATTCCAATTTTCAACTATTATTAAATTTCCATCCCCTTTTATGTGTTTTAACTGCTTTGTCAATTTCTTTGTATACACACTCCACTTCGTAATCATCTTGGGCACTAGTAGGCATATAGACGTTAAAAATCGTTGTTGGTTTACGCTTTGATTTTATCCTGATTATAATGATGCTATCGCTACGCTTTTTGAAATTCTTCCCTATCTTCTTGTTTATTACAAAACCTAATCCTGCCTGCCCTTTATTTGATGCTGAGTTAATTATTCTAAACTCACATGACCAAAGGTTGTTTTCCTTTTCCCACCTAACCTCACTAATTCCTACTACATCTACATTTAACCTACCAATTTCTCTCTTTAAATTTTCTAATCTACCAACCTGTTTTAGACTTCTAACATTCCATGCTCAGACTCGTACAATGTTATTTTTTAATTTTCTGATGATCCCTTCCTTAGCAGTCCTCTCTCTTTTTTCCATTTAGCCTACAGAACTATCATAAGGTACTACTTCAGAGGATGAATGGGTTTGATATGTATGAATGTAAATGAAGTGTAGTCTTGTAGTCTCAGGTCGACCATTCCTGAGATGTGTGGTTAATTGAAACCCAACTACCAAAGAACATCGGTATCCAAACTCTACTATTCAAGTATATATAAAAGTAACTGCCTTTACCAGGACTTGAACCTCAGAACTCTTGACTTCAAAATCAGCTGATTTGCAATGATGAGTTAACCACTAGACCAGTCTGGTGGGTTTCCTTAGCAGCCCTGACCTGGAGATCTGAACAGGGGACTAGTTTACCTCTGGAATATTTTATCCAGGAGGTAGCTACATCTTTG
This sequence comes from Lycorma delicatula, assembly GCF_047948215.1. NCBI lineage: Eukaryota > Metazoa > Arthropoda > Insecta > Hemiptera > Fulgoridae > Lycorma > Lycorma delicatula. Next base: position 25,639,754 of record NC_134466.1, read on the forward strand.
TTACATATTTTCTTGGAAAAAAAAACAGCTGTAATTTTCCATTACTTTCAGCTGCACAATACTCAGAAGAGTGAATGATGTTGATATGTCCATTTAAATTTAAGTCTTCCTGACCTATGCCCTTAACAGCTATTGAAACAACTGCTGCCCTCTTTCAGGAATCAATCCTTAGTCTGACTCTCAATAGATACCACTCCAATGTGGTTGCACCTATTCTGTATCACTGAGCACTCAAGCCCCCTCACCATCAGCAAGGTCTCATGATTTACAGAAGGGGGATCAAAACATAAGTCATATTATTTCTGTCTAATTATAAAGGTTGTCCTGAGAGATGTTGGCATTAGGGAATGACTCAAAATATAAACAAAAAATTTCATTGCACAACTGCCCTATCTTGCTTTGTATTTTTCTTTTCAATAAAAATTTATATTTCAAGAACAGATGAGATATTTTAATGAAATTTGGTGTACATGTACTCAACATGTTCTAAAAAAATAAATAAGTTTGAAAAATTTATTATTTTTTGATGACCATTTCAATTTGTGGTACCAGATAGCAAATAAGTGAATTATTACAAATTAAACAAACTCGCACCATTACAGGGATAAAAAAACTGCATAATAATGACATCCAGACTTTATATGAGCAAGTCATAAAGTGAAATTTAGAAAAATCAATATATTTATTTGAACTTACATAAATGATATATACATTATTTTTTAACATAATCCTCTCCTAGTTCTACACACTTAGTTCATATTTTAACAAGCTTGTGAATTCATTCCTGGAAGAAAGTCTTCGGTCTGGTGTGAGAAAATTTTTCACTGCTTCTATGGCCTCTTCATCAGATTGATAATGATTCCCTTGCAATTCTTCTTTTAATGGGCTGACAAGATGAAAATCGCTTGGAGCCAGGTCTGGACTGTGTGGAGGGTGGTCCAGCAGCTCAAAACCGAGATCTTGAAGGCAAAGGACTGTTTTATTGGCCGAATGAGGTCGAGTGTTATACTGAAGCAAAATCGTGCTGAGAAAGAGTTTGCCACATCTTTTGGATTTGATATTTTTCTTCAGAAAATGCAGCAGTTGTCATTGTTTACTGATTGACTTTTAGGTGTGAAGTAAACCAAAAGTGAACCTTCCATATCCCAAAATATTGTCATCATCACCTTTCCTGCAGACATCTGAGTTTTTAACTTTTTTCTGGAAGATAACTTTTTGCTGGATAGAAGACTTTTTTGTGGGAGATGAAATACGTTATCAAATTAAACTTTGTTGCTCAGTTTCAAAGTGATGGACCCATGTCTCATCAACGGTTATTATTCGCTTAAGGAATGATTTTCCTTCATCTTCGTAATATTTCAAAAGCTTCTGGAAAATTTTCAAATGATTTTTTCCTTTGTGGATGCTGGTCAATTGACATGGAACCCAGCGAGCACAGACTTTTGGAAAGTTTAAAAAATCATGGATGATTGAAAATGCTGAGCCACGGCTTATATTCAACTTACTTGCACTGTCATCAACTGTAATTTGTTGATTACCAAGAATGATTTATTTAACCGCTTCAATATTGCTGTTAGTCTTTGAAGTGGAAGGCCTACCTTGCCACTGTTCATCTCAGGGAGAAATCCTACCATTTCTAAAGCAATCAATCCATTTGTAGATCTTGTTTCCACTCAAACAACTCTCCATATTGTTGCTGCATTCAACGAATAATCTCTGCTGGTTTCACCCCTTCTGAACTGAGGAAAACATAACACTGCTTGCATTTCTTCCTTGGTGCAATCAGACAAAGGAGCACTCACTTCAAACAGACTTTTAAACACAATCACAAATAGCTGACAATGAAACAATACTTTCAATGAACAGCTGAAAGCAGTTATGAGTTATAGTAGAACAATTATTGCTGCCAAACATGTGATTGGGAGGGAAATCAAAATTTCCCTTTACTTTTTGATTTACCCTTGCAATTCATCATTAGTTCATATTATGAATATAGCAGATTATGATGATGCTTATAAAGCTATGGTAAAAGAAATTTTTAAATCATAAATTTCCAAAATGTTAAAACTATAGTAGAAGAGATTTTTTAATTGTAAATTTCAAAAGTATTAATTATGTTTTGATTTGACTTAATATTCATAGAAGTCACTATTATTTTAATGAAAAATAAATTTTATTTTAAACAGATCACGTTTTTCTACTTTATCATATTTATTTTGATTTATAAAAATTACAATTTTTAAACATTTTTTCTTTTTGCAATTCCTCCACCTCTACACTTTTATTTTCCTGTAGAAGAAGAAGGACAATTTAATTATGTATATTTATTATTATCCATATTGTATAATAGTATTTTATTAATTATATGTTTATAATTGTACTTTATGTCTAATAAAAAAAAGAAAAACCCTGAAAATGACACATTTAAAAATTTAACTGGACGATGGGCAATATAACATTATAAGAGAAAAGCTGAATTTTGAAAATTGGTCTACGAGTTCAAAAGTTAAAAACGTTTAAAAACTTTAATAGTAGCAGACCAATCTGACCTAATTAAGTTGAATAATTTTTATTGAATAAAAGAACACGGACCTAAACTAAATTTATAAGGTTGCTAAACCTAGTGAAATCTGGAACTAAGTCTAGAATGTGTACCTGGTATTGATTTTTTTTTTTTTGTGTATTCATCCTGGTAATACACAATCCCCATTTGAAATTACTATGAGAAGATCTGTTTTAAGTTTGAAAAATCATCTGATGAAACGGTGATAACTACAAAAGCATTTATAAGATAAAAAAATTAAATAACAGTAATGCGTATAAAAATATATAATAATAAATCATATCTACATAAAAATAAAAGTTTAACTTTTAGTAAATGAATACTTACTTGTAGTATGTATATGTGAGTATTAAACGTGGTAGTTTGAATATAGTAATTAATAATGAGCCAAGAGCTGCGGAACCCAAATGATAACATAATAAATGACGAAATGAAGTAAACACTGGTGATTTTATAGTTTTCTTCCAGCTAAATTAAATTAAAAAAAGAATAAAATAATCTAAAACAAATCAACAGAACAATTTATGTGATAAAAGATAATGATGCTTATTAATACAATTATGAAAACTATGGTGAGAAGTAAGCTTAGCTTATAAATACATAAAATATTTAGAAAAAAGGATAGCCTATAATTTTCCTGGTGAAGTCAAGAAAGTTGCGATCTGGGTACCAAGACCTTTGTCCTGAACAGGCTACTACTTAGGAGGAAAATTAAGTAGAATATTAAAGGATGTAATTATGTGAGTAAAGAATTATGTTAAAAATTATTCTCTCGAGTAAAATTTTGAGATACAAGATCCATGGTGATTACATCTCCACATTTTAACCCAAGTCAAATGGCATCAATGATCTGTATTCAGAAGCAATCTTATAAAATTTCATAAAATTCAGTTAATCCCATCAAAGATATAAGCAAAACAATAACCTGTAAAAAAAAGCAAAAAGTTTAAAGCTTGATATCCTCCACCTCTGAATGAAATCACCCGAATACATAACCAAAGTGATATACTAATGTAATAAAATCATCTAATATACAAGATTGATTTTGAGTCCAGAAACAATAAAAAAAACAAAAAAGGGTGTTGATTGTTTTGTCCCCATCCTTTTAGAAGGGTCTGAATAAGATTAAATATCAGAAAACATGTTAGCTACCTAATGAGCATTATTAAATTATGTGAAAAAATGTATATACTCTTTGAATAAAATGTTGACGTATGGGTCCATAACTCCCTGTCCCCTTGATTAAAATTAAATCACATCAATGACATCCCCAAACACAGAAATCATTGTGCCAAATTTCATCCAAATCAGTCCATCCAGTCTGAAGATATCAAGCAACAAAACAACCCAACATACATACATTCTTCCAGAATTTTTCAATGGTAAAATTGTGCTTTTTGTAGACAGAGGATCATGAAACATCCAGATGTGCAAAAACACCAACATGTAAAGTTTGACCCATTACTCTAATGCTCCTTACACAGCATAGCTATCATACAGTATTACTACTATATAGCCAGCTGAAAAATTATTACGATTGCTTTGCAAACAATTTGCTTGTATTTAATGTGAAAAAACATGTTTCATGATATACGATTCTCATGCTGATAATATTTGCAGCAAATAAAGTAGTTTTTCCTTATATTGGGCTATATTTTATTTTATTAAATCATCAAATAAAGAAAGTAATAAAATAAAATTTTTAATATTGTAATTGTAAATAAAGACTGGGACATCAATGACTAATTACTTACAGATAAACTATATTTTATTGATCTGGAAAATGTTATTTAAAGTAAGAAATATCAGATTTCTATTGTACAAGGGTAAATCAAATATAAATGGGATTTTTGTTCCTGAGCACCTACGGTTGGTGGGACTGGGCCCACGCTTCTAGTATGCTGGGGGGGGGGGTCATTAGGAGTGGGGAGAGCTGGCCATTTGACAGTCCCAACCAATTTGTCAGTAATGCTTACAGTGTCAGAGCAACATGTGCACTCTTTCACTGTGTAACACGTAATTATAAAATTTCTTGCTTGTGACAGAGTTCAAGCAATGGAGATTTTCCGGAGATTGACTGCACAGTTTGGGGACCAAACATTGTCAAGGATTCATGTGTTTGCCTGGCATAAAGAGTTCAAAGAAGGGCGAGAACAAGTGGAAAATCAGGAACACGATCGCCGTCCTCAAACCAGCATTACAGATGAAAATATTTGCACGGTTTGAAACATTCTTGAAGACGATCGACAAGTGAGAGTTCTGAAATTGCAGTAAAAGTTGGAATAAGTTATGGGAGCTGTCAAGCAATCATCACAAATGACCTACAGTTCTGTAAAGTATGTGTTAGACAGGTCCCTCGCCTTTTGACCACAGATCAGAAGTTGAGATGTTTGGAGGACTGTCAGAGGCTTATAGCAAGGTTTGTGACAGAAGGTGATGCATTTTTGAGTTGGATTGTTACCTGCGATGAAATGCAGGTCCACCACTACACTTCCCAGTTGAAACAAGTCAGTATGAAGTGGTGGAGGAAAGGGGAGGCAACCCCAGTGAAAGCCAATACTTGACAGTCAGCTGGAAAGGTTCTTTCGACCGGTTTTTCTGACTGGCGAGGCATTTTGCTCATTGATTTTTTCATGAGCACGCACAATCAATGCTGTTTACTACTGCGAGTTGTTGAATGGGGTGAGGGCTGCATATTGCAGCAAAAGATGAGATCAGCTGATTTGAGAGGCCATCCTCCTCCATGACAATGCCAGGCCCCATACTGCAGCTCTAGAAGAAATGCACTGGACTCAACTTGATCATCCTCCCTACAGCCCAGACCTATCACCCTGCAATTTTCATTTGTTTTGGGTGCTTAAAGAAGCTCTATGAGGCAACGATTTGAAGATGATGAGAGTGTGGAGGGATTCATGCACAATTGGCTTCTGAAGCAACCAGCTTAATTCTACAATGCTGCGATAAAAAACCTTCCTTCCCACTGCGAAAAATGCATTTCTAAAGCAGGAAACTATGTAGAGAAATAAATAATATTTGCCTTTTATTTTTCAATAAATAAATTTTTAAAAAAATCCTGTTTAAAATTGATTTACCCTCGTATATGATATACACTATTATATATATGAGGGGTAGATAAAATGTAATGCACACTGGAATATAACAGGAGAACAAATGTAACACAAAGAGCAGTCGATGCTGCCATATTATAGCTACATTCCCTTACATTCCAAACACATAGACAACATCCTTTCATTTCCTGTCAGTTGTCACTGTTATCAAGTCGAGTACGCCTGTTAATTAACCTGTCTACAGCAGTATATATTGATTGAATTTTTAACAGTGGAAAAAGTAAATGCTAGAGACACATCATCATCATCTAAACACTGTTTATGGTGATGAAACTGATGATTGAAGTACTGTAAGCGGATGGACAATAAAACTTTGTACATTAAAAGATGGTAAACTGAATACTGAGGATAAATCTAACAGCTTCTCATTTTCACAGTTTCTGTGACCAATGAGAAGCAACAAAAGGAGGTAATGAGTCTATTCAAAATGGTCGTCGCGTCATACAACACACTGATACCCAGGGAGACATATCGGAAGAACAAGTAGGACACATTAATACACAACTGGGCTACTGTAAAATCTGTTCACGGTGGGGACCACACAAACTTATAGAAAAGAACAAACAACAAGAAAAGAAATGTTAACAGCTTTTGAAATGTTATCGTGACAGGAGATGAAACTTGGATGCATCATTACAATCAGAAAAAAAATGGCAGAGGATAGAATACTAGCACTATGGTTCGCCACAATCAGAAATATTTAAAACATAATCCTCTGAAAAAAAAGATTCTTTTGACAGAGTTTTGGGATTCCATACACATATACATGACTGACTACCTGGAAGCCAGGTCGATTGTAAATTCTGGATCATATATAGACATTAGATACTTCAGGAGACATATGTTGTGTTGAAAATCCACTGAGCTGATAATTCTGTAACATGATAATGCTCGGCTACAAACATCATGTGCAACCACCTAGCTTTTGAGAAGTTGAAATTTCAATCTATTTCATACCCTTCATAATCACCAGATTTGGTGTCCTGCAATTTTCATTACTTATTTTTGTAATTAAAGAGGGTTATTGAAGAAAATCATTTCACCAAGGATGACGAACTGGATGAAGAGTGATGTTATGGATTAAGGAAAGACCACCAGCATTTTTAGTGATGGAATGAGAAAACTAGTTCACCAATGGGAGAAGTGTGTATTTGTAAACGTGGAAAAATAAATGAAAATTTTTGTAGCGAATACAATGTACTTTTATACCACATTTATTTCATTGAAAAGCTCTTTTCATTCGCAAGTTAAGAGTGATTATGCACTACATTTTAACCATCCCTTATATAATAAATATTTCAAAATAGAAAAAATACTACGCATTAAGTATTAAGAATTTAATACTAATAAACTTTCATACGCAAGAAAAACTTACCCTCTAAAGTACCAATGAGCAACAGCACCAGATATAACCATCTGTTGACAGGATAGAGTAAATTCAGATGTCCATACCAGACTGATCAGATACACCCACCACATATAACGAACCCATGTAGCATCAGCGTATATAACAAATGTGAATGCTAAAAAAAAAAAAATTATTTTTATAAAAAGAACCAAGATCGGTATTATTTTTTATTTTTTTAATAAGTTGGCTGCAGTATTTTTTGTGTTACAAATTGCTACCATGTGGTATTTGAGTATAACTCCTGTATCCTGTATGACTCCTGTATCTTGTAAGCTTTTACCTCTTCTAACATTATGTCATTCATGGATAGAACTATATTACTTAACAGAGTTAAGAAATATTTGAAATGTCTATCTCATTTAGCGTCCAATTATATCAATCATATGTATAAGGTATAGCATCAAAGTGACTGGTGATCCTTCAGTAACCTCGCTAAGGAATTTTTATTCTAATTTTCACCGATACTAGGAGACAATGCTGTACTTAAAAAAAAATGAATATATAAGTTACAATATAATAAGTTATAATATATAAGTAATAATATATAAGTTAAAATGAATTTTATAAGTTACTTCTACTTCGAGTAATTGCTCTGAAAATTAAAATAAAGAATTAACCCCTTTTATAGATAATTTGAAAAAAAGAATGAATAATAAATGTTGTATATAAAAATATAATTAAGAATTTAAAAAAAATTTATGAAAGAAAAATTTATTTAAAAACGATTGTGCAAATATAAAAATATTTTTAAAAATGTTAACTTAAAAAAAGAAATCAACTGCTTAAGACTACAAATACTAAAATATTTTATAATTTTATATGAAAATCTATTTTGAAATTATTGTATATGTACTGTTAAAAAAAAAAATGATGATTATTTTTTTTAATAAAACAAAGTTGCAAAAATATGTAATCCTTAAATTATTAAATTTGTAACAAAAAATTACAATAATATAGAAAATAAACCTATGAAATTGGCAATGCACTGTTTTATGAAATACTTAATACTTAAGATAAGAGTAACCAAATTTTTTTAGCATACAAAAATAATAACATTGATAAACATAATTTCTGTTTCCTAACATGTGATACATGATTTTAATGTTTTTTGATGCTGATAATGAATATGAACTTAGAATTTTGCTATCACCCACAATTTTTGAAAAAAATTACAATTTTAATTAAAGGACCTTATTTTTTAATTTTTCCAACATATAGTTAGCATTTTAAGCTTATATATTGCATTTTGTTAGCTCATTTTTTATTGTTTAACTTTGTTAACACAATTTAAAAACTATAAATAAACAATACTGGACAAAGAATTAAATCATATCACAGTTACATATGGTATATGTACCTATGGTTTGGCGTGAACCAAAGGACCATGTACTGATTGTTACTTTTGTTTAATAAGTGTGTCTGGCATTTCTAAAAAAATCTAAACATACTGTAAAATATCCTTCATTGCAATCTGCAATCAGGCCTTTACCTCACAGTGAAATTATTCTAGTTCCTGAGCCACCTGTGAATGTATATTTCAAAAGCAGCGATGAAGAATCAGACAGTACTGAAGAAGACAACAATGATTTTCATTTTGAATTATCTTCCAATAAGCAACTTCTTATATCACAAGATGAATTAAATGACTTGGTTACGGATTTAAATTTATCAAAAAATCAAGTTGAATTGTTTGGATCAAGACTGCAAGGTTGGAATTTACTTTAAAAAAATACAAAAATTTCAGGCTTTCGAAGCCGACAAAAAGAACTTTCTTAGTACTTTATTGATGAAAATAATATGGTTTATTTTACAAATATTGATAAGCTTATGTTACACAGGATGAGTTCATAAACCTGAGGACTGGTGCCTTTTCATAGATTCGTCCAAGTATAGTTTAAAAGTGGTTCTGTTACACATGGTAACAATCGCTTATGATATTAATTTGAAAGAGACAAATGATGTGATGAAAGACGTTCTTGAAAATATAAATGATAAAAAACATAGCTGGAACACATGTCGTGATTTGAAAGTTACAGCTATTTTGTTAGGTATGCAGTTTGGCTATACTAAGTACAAGTGTTTTCTTTGCGAATGGGACAGCAGCGCTAGGGATAAACATTATGTTACCAAAGAGTAGAAGAAAAAAGACAACAACTCCAAATGGGAAAAATATTATTTATGAGCCCTTAGTTAAACCCCAAAAAATATTTTTACCCTCTCTCCATATCAAGCTAGGACTAATAAAAAATTTTGTAAAAGCAATGAAGAAGGATAATCCTAGATTTTTATACATCAGGCAGAAATTTCCGAATGTAAGTGAAGGAAAAATTAAAGAAGGAATATTTATTGATACTCAAATAAGAGAGTTGATCAAAGATGTATTTAACTCGATGTTAAATAATGTAGAAAGTAGAGCTTCGGCTCTTGCATTTAAAGACACTTGCAAAAATGTTCTTGGCAAACAAAAATCCGACAATTATCACAATACTATTAATCAACTTCTTACTTTATATAAAGCTATGGGATGTAAAGTTTCTTTGAAAATACATTTCTTCCACTCACAACTATTTTTTTTCCCAGACAACCTAGAAGACATAAGTGACGAACATGGTGAACGCTTCCTGCAAGGCATTTCGGTGACGGAAAGCCACTATCAAGGGAAATGGAATACTAACAAGCTAGCTGATTACTGTTGGACATTAATTCAGGATGTGCCTGAGGCTATTAAAGAAAAACATCAGTTAAATTATTCTAACACAGGTATGGCCATGAAAAATTATAAATTTTACAGATTTTAACTATATTTTCCCCTTAATTTTTTTTGAAGCTAATTTATTTAAAACTAAGGGTAATAGAAAAATTGTATTTACAGATATGTAATGTACGCAAAAAAGCAATTCAGGAAATGGTATCACACTTACAGAAACATTAAAAATTTTTTTTGTCTATCAGTGCAATTTGAAAGTTTTTAATCTATGAAAATCATACAAATATTTTAATACAAAAATTAGTAAATTGTTAAAATAAATTTTAAGAATTCAAGACATTTATGAGAAAATAAATTATATTTTGTGTGATAGTGACTGAAACAAAATAAGCAATATCCTGGTTGTCTAGCACATTTTTGGAGTATGTGTCATACGAGTATGTATATATTTTAATTTTGTGAAATGACTAATAATGCGTAAAATTTATTATCAAAAGTTGTACAGAATTTAATTCTCTTTGTAATTTAATCACTCTGTACATCATCCCAAAAATTACAATCACAAAACTAAATAAAGTTATTCCTTATGTTACCTATGTGAAGTATAATTAATTATATGATCAATTAAAATATTTACTTATATAGTGGACATAAGGACCCTGTACTGCACACTATGAATTTTATATTCAAATGATGTGGTACTGGCCACCCGGGTCCAGTAACACTTAATCCTTTTAATATCAGAGTTTAATCTTTACAACTACTCAGTATAACAAAAATAAATAAAGAGTATAGAAAAAAATACATCTGCCACACTGAAGGGAAATCAAGGGAAGAATAGGATGCCTCACTATAAATGCTCATACAGGACAAATGTAACTGGTCAGATTTCATATAAAACCAATAAATTTACCCCTTAATTTGGATCCCAATAATTTCAGTCTGGCTTAATTTTACCGACATGCAGAAATCATTATGAAATCTTTCAGCAATTGATACTTGCTACCGAAGCGTTTCTAAACCTAACATTATATAAAATTTCTTCTTTATTTCCACCAGTAGAGTATGTCCTGAAAGTTCATCATTATATTCTTTATGAATGATTCTGTAAATTATTTCAACAGAAAAAAATAATTGTCAACTGATTATGTTTTTTAAACAATAAAAATGGTGATCTACTTTAATGTTTTAAGTAATAAACTTTTTTTAAATGGGTTTTGAGTTTTTCTTATTTTCCAATATATTTTCAAAACCACATAACATAGTTTTGTAGTTGTAATTATGAATGAATGAATAAATAAATAAAATACTTACTTTTATGGTGTGAAACAGATACATTAGACAACAGATTATATTCATATGAACCATATGTACTATTTACATGATGGCTAGGAACAGTTGATAGTATTTCAACAGGACTTGAAGAATATGGAAAAATCAACTTTGTACCAGGATAATCTAAACAGGTATAAAAAAACACTAGTTTAATTTACTATATTCAAGTATATATTGATAGAAATAATACTATAATACATTTTCATTTACAGAATACGCCCAATATGGCAACCATTTGCCTCCGGGTGTGCCTGAACACATTTTGACATGTTTGAAAATATACACCGAAGCACTAAAGAAATAGTCGTATAAATTATGATACTTTTCATTTCATCCACGTTATGAAGTTCATTTTTGTAAACAGCTCCTTTCAATGGTTCCAATAAATAAAAATCTATAGGATCTGGTAATCTTGGAAGCTGGAGGTACTTAAAATTAGTTTATCCCTGAAAACTTCACACAGCAAATTTAGAAAAAACACTGGCAGTGTGCACTGTTGCTCCACTTTGTTGAAAATATGCTCCGGCAATTTTTTCCTTACTTAGTCATAGCCAATGAAAGGACAAACAATCTCATTCCAATAGTGTTCTGGAAAACTTAATGATTATCCACTTATGTGATAGTACACAAAACTCCAAATTTATTCATTGTGTAATGGTTGTTCCAAGATCTAATGATAATTATTCACAACCACATCACAGTGTTTTGGATGATGACATGGACTGATAAATGAAACCACTTTTCATTTAAAAATATATTATAAAAATGTCTTCTTTTTTATTTATAAAATCTAGAAATGAATGGCAATATTCAAAACATTCAGGAAAAATCAATATTGTGCAACTGATGCAGTTACACTTCTAGCAACTATTAGGTAAAAAAAATAAATGACTGAAATTTAGGTTTTAACCATGACAAAGATAGTTTACTACTAAATGCTACATATATTATTTTTATAATATATGTTGCTTAGTGTGTTGCAATTAACAATTACAAACAAAACCATTCTTATAAATACACCAAATTAATAACAAGCTCAATTTAAACACACTAATCCACATAAGTACTTTTAAAATCTATTAATTCATCATCAGTTACTTAAATAATATCTCAGGTAATGCATTACCTTTGTCATTAGTTAAAACTGATAATAGTCATGATGATTACAACTAAACCAACAATCGATACAAGTATTCAATTTAAACAATTTATCATTTTTAGAGGCTCATTTATAAAAAAGTGATTAAATTTATATCTTTTTGTTTGTAAATTTAATTTTTTTCTATATCATTTTATATACTCGTATTTTTTATTGTATGTTCATGAATAATGAGAGGATCAGCAACATTTAAAAAATTCTTTTTTTTTATTTTTATATGTTCTTAAATGTTGTAAAGTCTCTCCATTAGTTTTACCGTATATGTGTATTTCTTTACCATTCATAAAAATTTATTTTATACATGGCAACATCATTAAATTTATCTTGAGATGTAATTTTAGTGCGATTCAAACATTTTGTAAAAAATTGACTAGTATAGAAGATATGGCATAATTTTCACTTTTGTAAATTATAACTATTTTATTTGTATTTTTATTAATATTGTTTTAAGTATGTACAAGACATGTATTGTTTTGATATAAAAAATAAAAACAATTTCTTTTGAAAAATTTTATATTTACCTGAAAACCTGAATTTTAATCTACAATTCTAGATAGTTTCCGTTTATATTAAGGCACTTGACATATCGTGTGATCAGCTTCTGCATTCCAGCTTCATAGAAATCTACTGCCCGAGAAATAACCCCCTTGCTAAATTGCTGTTTCGACATCATTTTTGTGGTGCTGGCTGAGGTGCTGTTTTATAAGCAGGAACAAGTGGTAGTCACTGGGTGCCAGGGCAGAACTGTAGGTGGGTGATTAATTTGTTCTCAGCCAAATGACACAATGAGATCTTGAATGAAATAAGCTGCATGCGGCTGAGAATTGTTGTGAAGCAGCATGATTCCGGTACTGAGCATGCCACCCATATATTCTGTTTTGGACTGCACAAAGCAGTTTAGTCAAGGCCTCACAATGTCATTTCACCCTGAGGGAAAAAGCAATGGCCCCTATTTATCCCAAAACACAGTGCACATGATTTTGTGAGCCGATTTGTTTGCTTGAATTTCACTTTCTTGGGAAATGTTGAATGTCTTCATTCCACTGACTGTTGTTTTGAGACAACAGTCTCAAAACTGGTGTAACGTGAGACACTGTCTTGACATCAGTAACAATTTGGCTTGAAAACGGATGGCCTTCATTGCTGTACCATGGAGGAAATTCAAATCACTGTCTGATGTTTTTGTGAACTTCCCATTTTTAGTACCCGGCATGAGCACAACTTCTGATAGTTTAAGCATTCTAACACAATTTCATACAAAATACTTAGTGAAAGTAAAGGAAATTCATTAAATGGTGATGAAATCATAAATCGTCTATTCTCACAAACTTTTCCATTAACTCTCTGCACCAGGTCATTAATAATGACTGACGGTTGCCCACTCCATAATTCATGTACGTTTGTATCACCGACTTTAAATGCCCTAACCCATTTTCTCACCATTGCATTGGACACAGCATTATCCCTGTACACTTCACAAATCTGTTGATGAATTTCAGCCCAGCTTTTGTATCTCTTGTTTTTAAGAAATGAATTACAGCATGTATTTCACAACTGGCAGCACTGTCTACAGCCTTAGGCATTTTAAACAGGCAGAGGAAACTGTAAACAAAGAATAACAATCACGTAATGGCGTCTGCAGCAAGCCAATAGATTTAGTTACTCAGTGAACATTCGTGAAACAGCGACAGCCATGTTGCCAAGGACATACATCAAAACGGTACTTACTTAAAAACCATACCTCATATTTCAAGAATTTATGTTTCTTGATTTCTTTTCATATGATATTAATTACGTACTTATTATTTTTTTCCTTTAAATATATTTTTTAATGTTTTGTTATTAACTAATATTTTCTAAATAAAATTATTAAATCCATTTTTTATAGGTTCAAATTTTTTTTTTGCATCTGCTTTGGATTTCAAAGGTGTCACCTCAAAAGTCACACCATATTAGAAGTGTATATATTGTCTTCCAAACAAATAAATGTAATGAAGAAATTAGTCTGAATTTTAATAACTGGTCTGCAATTGTATTTTTTTATATTTTTGTTTATAATTAATGTTATTAGCAAATATTATTTTCTGAACATTATTTGACGAATAACTGTAACTTCGCATTGTGATTTAGTATGTTTTTACTTGTGAGAAAAGTAATGTACTGCATGTTGGTAAAATAACACTTTATTTTTGAAAAAAATTTGTTAATATAATACTGGGGTATATAAAAGAGAATTTCAAGGTTTTAATTTGCTATAATATGTTGGATGAGATTGTCCAATGTTGATTTAAGACTAGTTTTAGTTTTAGTTTTAGTTTTAGTTGTGTGCATGGTCATAAACTGATTCACTATCTTCCTGCATGACAGCACCACTAGCAAAGATGGTGACTACTGAGTTTTGTACTTTGCTACATGTGAATCTGAAGTTAGAGTTCAACCTTTCTTCTGTAGAAAGTTTAATTGTGATCCTCTTGATTAACTACATTCATTGATGGCTCAATCAATCTGAAATAACTGGATGTCTGTGTAAAGGGAAGATATGCAATGACCGAGTGTCTGAAGAAGATGTAGAACATCTCAGGGAGTCTTTCCTGAGCAGTCTTAAAAAAAACTGATAGGAAGACTAGTCATGAACTAGTGATGCCAATGATGACATTATGAAATGTTTTAAGGAAACACTTACATATGCATCCATACAGTTTACAGAAATTACAGGCATTGGAGTTTAACAATTACAATGTTTCTGCAGACTTGGCGATTAAAATGTTGTAGTATGAAGATCTCACTTCATGCCACAACATGATATCAATCATAATAAGTGATTGTGACTTTCTTGATCTCACTGCATTTAATAATGAGTCAACATTTCATCTTAGTGGAAAAGATTACACCAATAATGTCCATATTGGGAGTCAGAAAATCTACATGAACTCTTACAATGAGAAAGGGGCACCCTGAACTTAAACATCTTCTGTGTGACATCTTGATATCAAGTTTACCAGACGTTCTTTTTTGCTGAAGCAAGCATAACTGGAGTTGCTTATTTGGATATGAAGCATACATGGCTCTTTACTCAACTGTAATCAAATTTTATTTAACAACCAGATGGTGTATCTCCTCATTGGCATAACTACATATGGAATCGGTTGAATGACTTTTTCCCCAACCACTGCTGTCAGTTTAACAGACAGTTTATTATATATTACTTTGGCTTTCAAGGTCACCCAATCTGACCCTGTGTGATTTTTTCCTTTGGGGTTTTATAAAGGATTTGTGTATGCGGTTTTAATACCTACTGAGCAACCCAATTTGAGGCACAGGATTGAAGCAGCTGTTGCTTTCATTACTTCAGACATGAAGGTTAAAGTATGGGATGAACTCTCCTATCGGTTAGATGTGTGGTGTGTGAAAAAAGGTGCTCACATTGAACAATTGCAGTAAAAAACTGTAAGAATTACTCTTACAGTCAAGTCAAAGTTAAGAGATATTAAGTAGCTTTAAAATCCTGATATTCTTTTTTGTATACCCTGTGTACTGGCAAATTATTGCAATTAAAAACCTATTTAATTTATATTATTAAAATAGGTAATCATTAAGTAATAATAATTAGATGGGTAAGGTTTCTGATTTTTCCTCTTTATCAATAAATATGTTTCATGTGGCTAAATAAATCTTTAATTATTAATTACACCAAAATAATCAAAATACCAACATTTAGGTTAAAAAAAACTTATTCAAATATAATACACAGTCTTACTAATATGAGTTAATTTGGATTAAATACTGCTCAGAGTAATAAAAAAAGAAAAAATTGTATTATTAAAAAGTAATAAAGGTAAAATTATATTAAGCTGTGCAACAGAAAGAAATATCTTGTTATTCAATTTTTAACAAAACTGCATTTCAAGCCGCTCTATGTAACCACACTTTGTTGGCTACATTAGAAAAAGTGCCACCTTAATCATGTCAACCCCGTAGGGGAAGACACACGCCTAGTGACGTTCTGGTTGCCACACCACCCCCTCCCCTGTTGGGCTTTAATGGGAGTCGTCTATCGTCCTCTGACCTTTTTACATCTCATAGTAATAAGCCTGGCCTCGTTGGGATGCCACCGATGCAAATGCCTCAGTGATTTAATAACTCAGCTTATTGCCTTTGCTGTAGGCCTCATTGTCACCTTAATCAATACAATTGAGAGCAACTAATTTAGCATGACTGGTGCTTGAAATGCATTGCACAGATGCCCATAACTCAAAAATTAAAAGAGAGCCAAATGAAAAAAAGCCATAAAAGTTAATTTTATTCTCTATAAAACTTTAAAATTTTTTTTCATATATTCACACACTTCACAGCTACACATTTCTCCTAATGGTTAACCAGTTTTCTCATTCCCATTTATAAAAACTTTTAATGCCACCTATATTAATATAAAATACAGTTGGATTTTCAATCACAAACATTAAAGATTAAAAAAATTGGTATTTTAAGTATGGGTCACAATCAGCCTCCTTATATTTGGGATTTAAAATTTTATTTATTGAAGCAGTTAATTATTTTAACAAGTTGGTTTGACTTGGTGTAATGTTATTAAACAAGACTAAAAAAATTTATAGTTCACTAAAGAAAAAGATATATTGGTACTATGATGCCGTTATGATGGGGTTGAAAATCAGGCTGAAGCAAGGATAAATAGACAAATTTCAATTTTTTTAGTAGGTAGTTTTTTGAAATATTAGACAAAAAGTGTTTAAAAATGATGTTCAATATTCCCTTGGCAAAAAAAATTTGACCATGTTAATAAGACCATAATAATTTGACCATTATACTTCATTGTATAAAAGCTCGATTTTCTATAACAACAAAAGTTAAAAAATTAAAAATGGTTAAAACTACACCCTTTACTTATGTAATTTTTCTCCAAAATTTAATGCCATCAATGTTCTTCCATGTATAGAAATTTTTGGAATCATTTTTGAAAAGTTTATGTCGAGTCAATTTGAAGATATTAATCAAAATACAAATAAACACACTTATGTATACACATCTGTAAATCTCTACAACTTTTATTTTTTGCTTTCTGGATTAACAGTCTTGGGGCATTAACATTGGCAAAAATCCAGATATTTAAAATTTTGATAGATTGCAATACTTTTCCTTACATATGCTTCTGCAGGACCAAGAAATAAAAAATAAATTCTCTCTGAAAAAAAAAAACTTCACTATCACAGTAATTAAATAAAACTGCACTAAGAAAGAATACTTTTACATCTAAGCAGGTTAATGATTTATAATCTGAATTCTAGTTTCTTGCAAATTTATTACTACTTAATTATTAATGATGTCAAGAATGATGACAATGCATTTTGTTACTCAAGTAATCGTGACAATGCTAATTAAATGGATAGAATTCCCATTAATGGTAAAAATAATATTCACACTACCCTCAGAGCAAAATTTATAGATGTTTTATTAGATGACAAATTCTGCTGGGATAATTGAATTTAATAAATCTGCAAGAAAATCAAACCATATTGTTTTGTTTAGAAGCAGCTTAATCAAAACACAATGTTTATCATCAGTTTATTCCTGTCTCAAAAAGTCAGAATGAATCAAAAATATAAAAATGGGTTGTAGAATTGTTTGATAATCACAGATATAAATCATATAGTTTGATATTTAAAAAATTAAAAATCATAAATTATCATCTATCTGTATGTTTATATTTATGAATGTGCAATTTTTGCTAAAAAATGTAACATTTAATTTAACAGTTTTCATGTAACTCAACATAAAATGTTGACTTACAAAAAAAATACCTTACTATACTTCTATTGTCATTTTTAATAAATTACTGAATCATTTAAAGATGTACCAAATAATTTACTTAACATAATACAAATTAAAAAACCAATCCTGAATCTTCAGCATCCAATTAAAATTGTACATAAATATGTGCTTAAAATATGTCATTAACACCTTCTGAATTGCGAATTTTTTTGTAGTTATTTTTTATAATCAATATCTCCATTAACATTATTTATGTGCTTACACTTTAAATAATTATTATGTACGTTTAATCAAATCTTTTTTTTAATTTTATAATTAATTGGGTATTCTGTGAAACTGGTCTGGTCAAATATTTACTATAACTTGCATCTACCCAATCAGGTAAATGTTGGACATGCTCCTTTTTATTTTTATACATAGAATAGTATTATATACTTATCCTTCACATAATATGTTCATTTGTTTATAAATTTTTAGAAAATTACAAGATTGAGTAAGAAGCAAACAGTTAAAAAATAAACTTAACACACACACACACACACAAACACAAACACATATATATAACTAATGAAGTAAAGTAATAATAGTTTCTATGTTTAATACTGCCTACCTTTATTAGTTTCATTTTTTATCACTTTTTGACACATTTCAGAACCACTCCATAATCAAAACTTATTGTAATGGTATTTTTAAATATCTGGTCATTTTTTATAAAGCGTTTAGTCAATGCCCCTCTCTATATTTGATGTCATGCTTTATCTGGCCTTCTTATTTATTTGTTATTAACGGTTGTAATTATCTGTTAATTTTATTTATCTATTTCCAGTTTTCAGTAAATTGAGGTTTTTTATAAGGACATCTGCTTGATTATTGACCTGTTCATTTATGATTGTTTTGTTTTTCAAATACCAGAAAATAACGGGTATAAAAAAAATCATAAAAATTAATAAAAAAAAAATAATAATAATAAAATGAAATTAAAACAACAAATGATAAAGAAACCTTTAAATGGAGTAAATTAACATTTACTGGGAAAGAAATTTACCCAATTAAACCATTCTTTAGTAAATCTTCTATACATATAAAAATGAATGTTTGTTTGTTTACCACTTATATATTCCTGTACCATTCATCTGACTGCAATGAAACTTTGGTGAGTTGTTCTGTGCACACCCGTGAAGGTTTCTGAATTTGTTTGGACCTGCTAGATGGTGCTGGGGGTCGAGATATTTCAAAAAATTCTATTTATAGTCTGATTTGGCACATATTTAGAATATATATTAGCTTATGTGAAAAGAAATATTTTTTGTAAAAAATTGACCTGCTAGGTGACACTGGGATCAAGATACTTTGAAAAATTGAATTTATGGTCCGATTTGGTTAGTGAAAAGATTAGTTATGTGAAAAGAAAATCCTTTGCAAGAACTATACCCAGTAGGTGGCACCAGTGTCGAGATATTTACAAAACAAACAAATATACAAGGTGTGTTCAAAAAGTAACGGGAATTTTGTTTATTGGTCTAAATTAATGTCATCCCCTTTAAAACAGTCCCCATTAGATATTAAACACTTATACCAGCACTTTTTCCACTCCCTGAAACACTTCTGGAACTCAATCTTTGGAATAGTGTTTAGCTCTTTCAGCTATTTGTTTTTAATCTCATTTATGCTTGCAAAATGACAGCCCTTTAAGGTTCTCTTTATTTTTGGGAACAGAAAAAAGTCACATGGGATCATGTCTGGCGAATATGGTGGCTGGGGTATCATTACAGTGTTGTTTTTGGCTAAAAATTGACGAACAAGCAATGAAATGTGAACATTTTTTCAGATTGCTTCACACAAATGTCGTTGAACTTGTAGGTAATACTCCTTATTGATTGTTTGACCTTGGGGCAAAAATTTATGATACACTATGCCATTAAAATCAAAGAACATGGTGAGTATAACCTTCATGTTCGACCATACTTGTTAAGCATTTTCGGTCTAGGTGATCCAGAATGCCTCCACTGGGATGACTGAGACTTAGTTTCAACATTATATCCGTAAACCCATGTTTCATCACCTGTTATGACAAGTTTGAGTAGTTCTGCATTGTTGTTGACTTCATTTAGCAATTCCTGAGCAACTTCCATTCTCCACTGTTTTTGTTCGAAATTCAACGATTTTGCAGCCACATGTTTCATACCCAAAAGATCCGAAAAAATTTCATGGCATGAGCCAATGATGATGATCCCAACATCATCATCGTCTTCTCTGATTGTGATTAGGTAATCATTTATAATAATTTGTTTACTTTTTTCCACGTTTTCATCAGTTGTTGATGTACTGGGGCATCCGGGGTGCTCGTCATCTTCAATGTCTTTACGACCTTCTTAGAAACGCTTATACCAGTCGTAAACCCTTGCTTTACTCATAGCAGACTCACCAAAAGCATTATTTAATATTTTTAAAAAACTGCTACACTTTATTCCATTCTTATAGCAAAATTTAATACAAATTCTTTGATCCATTATTTATAAAAATAAAAAATCACTGATAGTACCAAAACACATGTTATCTACTTTTGACACCTGACAACAGACTAAACATCCAATATGGTTAAAAATAAACAGATACTTTCCAGACATGTTTACCAATATAACAAAAAAAATCCTGAGAATCGGACTAATACAACCCACAAAATTTCAAAATTCTCGTTACTTTTTGAACACACCTTATAAAACAGACCTTCTTCTTCTATATATATAAAAGACAATGTTCATATGTGTGTTCGCTATAGACTAAAAATGTGTTTGGAGTGGTGTGTGTATGTGTTTGGAGAGTGGTTTGAATTAAATCCGATAGGTAGTGCTGTTGCTTTGCTAGTTGGATTTATTTATATTCTAACTTTTATAAAGTGAAAGGTTAAATTTTGTGAAGTTCCTTAATGTTCAGTATTTAATGTTTTATCATACTTTCAACTGTGTTCATTTAATCTATATATATATATATATATATATATATATATACTCAAATCTAGCAATAGCGAAGCATTGCCAGGTCTGCTAGTATAATGTAAAAATGGCTCTAAATATAAATAATACACTAAAAAAGATTTTTAATGGTAACATAGAAGGAAAAGATATATACAACAGTAATGATATACAAAATAATATGTAAATGCAATGCAACATGGGACAAACGGGAAGTTATGCACCGCATTTAATAAAAGAAGGGTATACTCCAATGAAATGGAAAATGTGTTAAAGAAAAAACAATTTTTTTTAAAAATCTAGAAATCTTTAAATTAAAAAGTAACAATAAAACAATTAGGTCAACAATAAAGCAGATGTCCTTTTCATGAACCTCAATTTATTGAAAACAGGAAATAGGTAAATAAAATTAAAAGGTAAGTATAACCATTAATAACAAATAAACAAGAAAAAAGCCAAATAAGGCATGACATCAAATATAGGGACAGGCACTGACTAAAAGCTATTTAAAAATTAACAGAGATTTGAAAATACCAGTACAATAAGTTTTGACAATGGAGTTCCGAAATGCATCAACAACCAATATAAAAAATGAAGCTAAGAAAGGTAGGCAGTATTAAACATAGAAACTATAGTGATCTTAGCAGAAAAGATATTGTAAATATTATCTTAACAACAACTATTTTAAAGTAATAATAATAGTTTAGATATCATACTGGCTGTAGCAAGGCAAACAACAACAATAACCCAGAAGATATAGAAGGCTAATAACTCAATAAAACAGATGACTGGTAGCAAATAAAGGCTGGGTACTTCACTAAGACAATCAGCTACCTCTTTAAAAAGAGCCGAAAGAAAATCAACACGTCTCCTCATTGAATGAACCAAGAGTAAAATGATTAACTAAAAATAATAAAAATAGAACAAAAAATAATAAATAAACATAAAATAAAATCATATTTAAAATAAATAAAAAATAAATAACAGAAAATTTTTTTTAAATAGAAAGGAATATAATTAATCCTTAAAATGCCCGTTTTAATGAGATCATATATAAGAGACTGCAATAAATTGCCATGTCTAATTACAATGAATCATTGAAAACAATTTCATTCTCTGTTGTTATTTGTTAACATTTCCTAAATTTTCATGTACGGGTCAACAATCCATTTGAACTGTCCCAAAAAAACATAAGCTGGTTGCTTGACCAATAAAAAAAATTGAAACTTACCCAGTTTGTTTCCTACATGTTTCAGGATCTTAAAACTATTTTTTTTTTTAATTTTTTATGTAAGATGTTTACCTGTGACAGCCATTTTTGTTAGATGCACACACCTACTTTTGTGATTGTAAGGGTTTACAGAAAAAATCATAACTAAAAAACTATTGGTCCTGGAAGGATGAAACAAAAAGCAATTTAATCACATTTTCTAAAGGTAAAATATTGGTCCAGTGCTTTATTTATCTATCTCTCTTCTTTTTATGAGAAAATTACCAATTAAGTTGAACATAAAAACAGTAAAATCACTTTTGGTAATTTTTTTCAAGAGGCAGGGATGGAATACACAGTTTGAATTTTTTTTATATGTAGTTTTACCATAAGTAATATTAATGATGATATATTTACCCATAAATTTTTATGAATTTTTGAAAATTAATTTTTTTTTTAAATTCAAATATTGTTTTCAAATAATTCTGGTGGGGCTGGTGATAAAAATCTCAAATTGGCACAACTTAAAGCATTTTTGTAAATGTTTATGGCAAATAAGAGTGTTTCTTGTTTACTGCAGTAATAAAAAAGTTATAAACTCTCAAATATCACGAGAAACCTGTAAAAGTGATACCATTTTGACTCAGTAAATAAGTGCTCCAAGGGGGTTTCTTGTCTTCCTTGTACTTTACATTTTTTTTAATTCAGTCCCTATGTTTTTGAAGTTGATGTTTTCAATATTTTTAAAATTATTAATGATAGGTTGTAATTTATGATAACTTAACCAATACCAGTAACCTAATACAATTTTGATTCAAAAATGTTTGTAAAACTTACTCAAACTGAGATTTCAATGAGTAGCCTACATCTTTTCTCAAAATTTCATTTTGATTTTTATACTGGTTTTTTTTGTACGCACACCAAAGAAAAAAATTTGTACGCATACCAATGGCAAAATTTTAATTATTCTTCAATGAAATAGCCTGTTTTTGTAACAATGAAAGTTTATTATTTAGTGTGGTTAACCAAAAGCTGTGATATGATATATTTTCTGATAATTCTCTTGAAATTGCGTGAGAATGACCCTGTCACTGTAGTTAGTTTAAGTGGTGTCAACTTTCTCAGGTCTTTAAAGATTGGTACCTACACTTTGTCTTGTTGAGACTATTGAAATGAAATGATATATGTGGTCCAGCTGGGTGGAAAAATGAACCTGCACATCGTCATTTTTGAGGCTAATATTTACCACTTCTCCTATCCACCACTGATCGTCATACACACAAGCAATAGAGTCTTTTTCCTAAAGTGAAAGTGGTACAATAGTTGACTTCACAGTCCTTGGAGTCTGAAGTAAAGTAACATCTTACAATGCCTTCTGACACAAGAAGATACATGCAGTAGCTTCTAGTATCTTAATTTTTAATAAATTTTGATGAAGGTGATGCACTCAAAATGCCACAAGCATCATCCAATTGTTCAATATTGTGATGTAGGGCAATATATTGCTCTTGGTCTCCGCATTCATATAGTTCTTTGCTTTGCCGAGAAAAAATAATTTTGAACAGTTAACACAAAGAGACTTTCCGGGAACTAAATTTAAATTTGGAAAAATGTGTTCTTCAAGAGCTTACTCTAATGTTATTTGTCTTAAGTTTTTCTTAACTGTTTTTTTATGAGTTCTTAAAGGGTCACAACAGAACTGTCCATACAGGTGATGGCTGAATTTTAACAAAACCTTTTTATTCATGATATTACAAACACTACTGACAACTGAATAATAACACATAAAAAAATAAGTTGTTGGTTTGCATCACTGTATTCACAAATTTTAGTGAGTTTTTTTGGCACTGTGTCATACACTGTTTTATGGCATTCACATAAATTCCTATGGAACAATGTTCTTCCATTGTTTTATGTGAAAGTACTTGAAAATAATGTAAAAATTTAACTGATTTTAAAATTTGCAAATATAATATTATTAAGTAAAAATTTTTAATTTAATAAACAGTTCCAAACACAGGATGAAATTTGAGACACTCTGTAAAGATGTGAACAGGTCACTGACTAATGTCAGACTGACCAGTCTGTAACTGCAAAGCTAAATGATGCAACAAGGATAAATGAATATGTTGCAACATGAATTTTCCTGATAACTGGAAATGACTTCAAGCGCCTGTTATAACATGAACACTGCAGTTGAATGGTTCATACAAATTTATTTCAACTATAGTAATAAGTACAAGATATAGTAATAAGTGCCAAGAAGACAAGAAACCCCCTTGGAGCACTTATTTAGTGAGTCAAAATGGTATCGCTTTTAACTGGTTTTTCATGATTTTTGAGAGGTTATAACTTTTTTACTAGTACAATACACAAGAGACTTTTTTATTTGTCCTACAAAAAAAAGGTGTAAAAATAGGTGTGCGCACCGTAATAAAAATGGCCACCACAGGTAAATTGCTTAAATAAAAAATAAAAATAGTTTTACGGTCCTGAGACATGTAGGAAACAAGTGGGTAAGTTTCAATTTTTTTTTAATTGGTCAAGCAACCATCCTTGGGTCACTTCAAATGGACTGACCTTTATAGGTGTTTTAGGAAGTGTTAGCCAAACTTAAGTAACCGATTCAGGACATAAAAATAAACAAAAAACTATATGTAGAAAAATGCCTTATCTTGCTTCACTTTCCCAACTATTATCTGCTATTTTATATTTCTCCAATAAAAATTTATATCTTAAGAACAGATTGAGATTTTAATGAAATTTAGTGTACACGAGTACCTAATATCTTTTACAGAATAAATAACTTTGAAACACCTTAGAAAAATTCCAAATGGCAGCAATTAAAAAATGTTTTAATCATTAATACCTTCATAAATGTTTGTTTTATTAGATAAAAGATTAAACCTTTTAAGGCTGTGAACAAAATTAGACCTCATTTGTTCAAATAGGTTGATAAACAGGTGAGATATGGCTGAAATAATGGTTAAAGTGGATCATAAGGAATTACGTGAAAACAGGCACAAAATTGTGAAGACTGCATCATTTTTGCAAGCCATTTTAACAACTTTGCAAGCCATTTTTAAGAACTAAATCCCAGCTGTTTATCAACAGGCTTAACAACTGAAAAGTCATTTAGATCACAATAAAATGCTTAACATTTTACCCTTTACAACATAATTTGCTAAAACTTATATGCACTGGATATTAATGGTTAAAAAATTTTAACCAACAAACGTAAAAGTTTCATGCTAATTTTTTTTGTAGATATTATAGATGCATGTACATTAGATTTCATTCAAATAAATTGTCTGTTGTTAAGGTGAAAATCTTTACTGAATAACAAAAAATGGTAGATAAGAGGGAAAATAAAGGGATAGGACATTTGTTTACAGAAACATTTTTGTTTAATTTATTGTCCTGAATCAGTTCCTTAAGTCCAACGGCTCCCGAAATACCTGTTTATACAGCACATTCACGTATTTTTCACAAATTTCACTGTTTTTGTTTTATTCTATTAGAGTAACTAAGTTAATGTATTTGGTGTATACTTTGTACACAATAGAAATAGACTCAAAAAACATGTTATTGGCAGTATTGAACACCACAAATTTACGATTTATATACCAATTTGTTAAAAAAATAACAGCTTTAAAAAAGCTTCTTTCTCCAAAATATAATTTTTACTACCTGAAGTGGAGAACTAAGAAAAACAGCTTTAATATCACAGTTTATTAAGCATATTTAATTTTTATAACAATTCACCTCATAAGTTATTTATCAATAAATAATTCTATTATGTGATATTCTTTGAATTAAAAATTGTTAAAATCAATGATATGTTTAGTTTTTTGAAAAATAAATTAAAAATTATTGGTGTAAAATGTGCATTTTAACTTGGCACCATTAACAAAATTCTCACTTAGATATGGCAATCAAAGAGTTAAAACAATTTTACGATACAGTTAACTGAAAGTTTACTATCCTTTTTAATAATCTGTAACAAAAATAAAACCAGTTCATCTTTTTTTTTTAGACAGTTACATTAGTTTCATATTTATTGCTACATAGTTTTTAATCTACATAATCCTGTGTTGAATAAAACAATTTTTTTATATTTTATAGCCCAGATAACTTGATAATATAGGATGGGCATCTAATGTTACCTATTTTGAATAAGCAACAATGCTTGCGTTGATGGTGAGAGGGGTTGCTGATATAAGCAGTTTTGTTCTATGTGGCTCTGAATTCATTGAACAATGGAACATTTTTCTATACAGCAGAGCATATTTTGAATGGAAAAGTTTGTTTTAAGCAAGTCAATCATATCCATGTAGTGATAGTTTCATCGGATATTGGGTGAAGATTGGCAACATTGCACTGCACCTTCAAAACAAATAATCAATCAATAGGTGTATCAACTACATGAAACTGGATGATACAGGATAAAATCTCTACTTGCTGAAAAACTATCTGGTCATCTGAAAGTGTACAACATGCGAGAACAGCCTTGGAGAGTTCACATCAATTAGTGTGACAGCATTACCAATACCTAAATTTGTTAAAAATGTGCAACAAATTTTACATTTTTTTTGCTTGATGAATTAATACACCACAGAAGGTAACAGAGAAGCTTGTAGCTGGAAATGGAATCTTGTAGCAAATTAAAAATGTCATACCTGACCAGGTCCCTGGATGAAAAGTCAAGACTTACCCCTCCGCCATGAAAATTGGCATTTTCATATCAATTAACTACTTCACATAAAGCAAATGCAATATTTTCACACAATGGCTTTGTAGACAAAACAACTGATATTAGATGACAATAAATCCACACAATCTCCATAAGTGGCCACCATAAAATATTCGGTCCTACTTTTTTGGGGCGATTATGTATGAGAATGAATGCAGAATGTTATAACCACAAGCTGGAAACTTTCATGTGGTTTCAGCAGGATAATGGTCACCATGGGTTTAGCAAGATAGGTCGCAGTCCATACAGCAATACTCTCAACAACCTGCATTTCCTGGATAACATCTCACATAGTCTGCTGACATTTAACAGCCCTACCATTCACTAGATCTTATTACAGCAAAAGTTTTAATGGGGCTATCTGAAAGCTCAAAGTTTTCAGTCATTAACAGCCTTAAAAACTTGACTTATCAGGAAATTGTGAATGTTTTGTGGACAATCTGCATTGTGTAATGGAAAACGTACTTTGGAGATGGTAGCAATGCCTTGAATGTCATGGAGGACATTTCCAAAATATTGTATTTATTGTAGTTTAAAATAAATGCGTTAACCTACTTTCAAAAGGAGTAATGTTTAATGCCGCAACTGTATATACATAATTATATTAGTTATGAATAAATAAATTTATTTAGACTATTTCTAAATGTCAACCTTCCACAGTAGCCCAAAGCAGTTAAAATTGGTTTCAGATAACCAATTAAACTGTAAAATGAAAATTTAATAAAAAAACCGATTTGTTCCAATTAATTTGCACTTCTATTGTAAAATGTGCGTTTTCAACATTACTTGTTTAAAATTAAACACATAGAGTTTAATTTTAATGATTAAAGTAATTATGTATAAACAAAATAAAATAAAATAAATAAATGATGATAAAACTGAAAAACTAAAACATGGAAAGCAACTATACAATAACTTAAGACAACTTAACCTTCTAATGTCTAAATTAATGTTTCATGATAAAATAAGACAATTACACTAATAAAATAATTGAATACATTGGCAGATTGAATAATTTTTAAACAGTTATGTACAGAGTGGATTAAAGAAATGGGAATTTTTCTTTTGCAATATTAACAGGACTGCAGTTAGTGAAAGCATATTTGAATATATGACCGTTGGACAACCAGATTATTGCCACTGACATGGAGCATTGGAGTGACACAAGGTTAGGCATTTACTATAAATTTGTATTACAAAAATGGTAACTGTGACAAAGTTATTTGTAGGGAGTTTCATAGACACTTTAATCTTTGTCATGATCTTATCCCATCTGCTCATAATATACATACCTGGGTTAGAAATATGATCTGCACAAAAGAAAAAAGCACCAGTAAGCAGCAAGAACAGTTTATATACCTGCAAAAATTGAAGCTATTAAGAGTTTCTGTTTTATCGATTTTGAAATAATTGGCCAGAAGACATTTGAAATCATGTACAAGTTTATGAAGATTTAAAAGATTTGAATTTTCATTCGTATAAATGTGCAGATTCATCAAGAATTGAAGCATTTAAAATTTTACTGCACTTGATATGTCAATACGAATTAAACATTTTTAATTAATCAATTAAAACAACTTGAAATTTAAGATTTGGTGGTTGAACTGGGTTTCAAATAGGGGTTCAACAGTACACTCTACTGCGTCTCTACAACTGCAGCCAACAGTAGTTTGAGAACCAGTCATCCCTTGAAATGGAGACATTTCATGGCTTTCACAATCTCATAATTAAAGTAGAAGACTATATTTTTTTAGGATTTTTTTAAAAAAGTAGAACCGTAAACTCAAGGTATTAATGAATTTAAAAAGAGCATTAGTGAACAGATTGCAAACATTACTTGCAGAAAGTTTATCAGAAACTTCAGCAAGAGGCTCGAAGAAAGTAGTATACTTGCAATAGGATGATGTTTAAAGGATATTTTTAAGACGTAATGGTTATAAAGTAATTTGTAAATGACATATTTATTCTTAAATCTAATCTAGATATAAAATTAATTAAATGTGGTTTTAGGTTTTCATTTTTCCTAATTGAATTTTTCAATTTTTTAGCTAATCTTGTAAAAAGAACTGATTACTCAATTAATAATTCAGATAAATGAACAGTTAACATATACCAATCACAATTGGTACTTCCAATCACAATGAGAATTGTCACTATCATTACACACCATATTACAAACCTATGATGAAGGTTTACAAAAACATGTTTTCTTAAACATTAATTAAAAGAAAAAGAAAAAAAAAAAATATATATATATATATATATATATATATACTTTGGAAACAAAAATAAATAATTATTTTTCTTTAAAAAAAAGGGGCTTATCTCAGTGGAATTACAGAATGCTATAATGTGAATGAGTCACCGGAATAGAAAGCATCATTGGTTTATCTCTTGGCCCTACACAAATTTAGAATCGTGAAGTTAATGTACATTTCAGTTAGTTGATCGATGTCTTTCATCACATTGGCGCACCGGTTTGGAGTTATTTCATTTGTCTATTATTTGTTGAGTTTTAATGTACAGTATTGTTGTTTCGTGCATCTGTTTTGGGTATCTGTGTTGCAGTTTTATAAACTGTCTAACTTCTTCTATCGAAAATTAAGTAAATTGAAAATTTACTTTAATTGCAATCAGAATTCAGTTTAAATTAAGATGGAAAAAAATCAGATAAAAGATGTCAGTTTAGAGTCAAAGAAAAATTAGAAATGATAAAGAATGTTGATTCAGGCAGGAATAAAATTGTAGTAGCAAAAGATTTCGAAATAGCTCCATTGACTTTATAATATTAAAAGACTGCAAAAAAATAGAAGCTGCATGTTCTACCATAGCCTTAACTCCTGAAAGAAAAGAAATGTGTACAGCTTTACATGATGATTTGGACAAAGCTGTTTATACGTGATTTGTTGAGGTTAGGTCCTGAAACATGGTCATAAATGGAAATATAATCCGTGAAAAAGCTTTAGGTTTTACAAAACTCTTTGGTTATGATGAATTTCAGGCCAGTGTGGAATGACTGAATCGATTTCAAGATACATACGGGATTGCTTGCACAGCGGTCTGTGGCGAGGAAATGGGCATTCCTACATCCAATGTAAACAAATGGAAAGAGAAATAAAAGAAATCATAAAGCTATACAATCCAGAGAATATTTTTAATGCGGATAAGGTGGGTATATTTTTTAGTTACTTCTACATTGTACAGTAATGGTCAAAGGAGAAAATGTAAAAGAGGGAAAACATTTAAGCAACATATATCACATCATTTTTCTGCCGCAATGCTACTGGCAGTGAGAAATTGAAACTGTTAGTAATTGGTAAATTTTAAAACCCTGCTGATGTAAAAACGTCCAGTCACTACCATGCAATTACCGTACCAATAAACATGCATGAATGACCCAGTCCATTTTTAACAACTGACTAGTAGTGTTGGATTAAGATGAAACAAGAAAAATCCTCCTTTTTGTAGACAATTGCTCTGCTCATAATGTTGCAAGACAGTTAGAAAATGTTCATGTTGAATTTTTTCTTGCAAACTGCACTCTTGTTTTACAACCAACCACTTTATCTGGGTATAATAAGAACTTTAAAAGTACAGTACAGATCAAAATTAGTTAAGAAAATACTACTTTGTATAGATTCAAATTAAAAAATGAACATCAAACACGCTTGCGAAATGATTTCAGATTCTTGGTTGTTGGTAAAAGAATCAACCATTAAAATGTTGGGGAAAATTAAAATTATTTGACTATACAAATAGCAGCCTTGATGAACCTGATGTTGAAGGTAATAATGCTGAAAATGAAGGGAGGGCCTTGTGGGATTCAGCAGTGAATTCATTAGCTCTTATTTCAAAATCAGTGACATTCCAGGACTATGTTAGTGTGGATGACGATCTACTGGTTGCGAATGAAATGAGTAACAAATTGTGGAGAACGTAAAGACTTCTTCTGCTTCGTCCGTTTCAACTTTAGTAGCTTGTGATTCAGAAAACAGTGAGAGTGAAAATGAAGATGACAAAAGTTAAGACAAAATAAAGTTGTCTCTGAGTGATGTAAACAAATGCTTAACAAATATTCAATCATATCTCACTATGTTACCAGACATTCCAGAACATATTTTTCAAAATGTTAATCCGTTCAAAATTTCATTTTAAATGCTGCAACTAGAAAGGCACTGCAATAAAAAATTACAAATTTTTTATAAGTGGACAATAATTCACTAATTATTGTTTTGTTCTGGTAATCAATTTTCCTTAATGCTGTACTGTTATGATTTAAATTTTGCATGGTTACTTTATAAAATTCGCTATAATGAAATTTCAGTACAATGAAAGAATCATAGCAGCCCCAATGATTTTGTTATAACAAAATTCAACCGTATAAGAATTTGCTGCTTTTCTAAAACCAATCCAAATGTACAATCTTACTTTTCTGATGTCTAACAATGTTTTTTTAGTTTAACTAAGAAATATATTAAGGAATCATTTTAGGACAAGTATGATTTTTTATCTAGCATGAAAAGTTTCTGTTCAGTACCAATGATAATAAAATTGCTATCTTCTTTTCATACTTAAATTATTGTACGTTTTTACTTGATATAATAATTTTAAGATAACTTAAATAAAACAAAGCACAATTGCTTAAAATTGCTTAAAATTGGTAATATAAGTCAGATGTTACATACTTCTTTGATGTTCCTTCTATCTCTAGATATTCCATTCTTATCTGAGCTTAAATCAAGTCTGGTTAAAATTAATGTTACCTCTTTAATAAATAATAACATTTATAAAGTTAATGACAATTTATTTGTAATCTACATCTTCCTATTTGCAACAATTCTTACAATAATATGATTAAATATAAAAAATCAACAAAAAAAAAATAAAATAAAAATACTAAAGTATATATAGTATGATAATAATAAAAATCACAGTAAAAAATTACCGTAAAAACAGTAGTAATTAAAGCGTAGATTAGAAAAGCTCGTTCATTTTGTACCGATTCTTCTAATAACTCTGATTCAGGAGTGTTATCCAACTCTTTTTTTATATCTAGAAATGTCCACCAAAGGGCAAGAGTTCCAACTGAAATTTTAAAACATACTGAGACATAGTAAAAAGATATCATTATAGCATGATAAAAATAATAAGTAGATCCAGAAATACTGATTGTGAAAACAGAATTTGAGGCAAAGTGATCAAATGAAACTGCATCATACAGGGTGTCTGTAAAAAATTATCCCAATTAAGATCTCTTATTCTTCAGTTGTAACTCATAATATTTTAATCTTACTGTTGCATATTTATGTATGTTAAAGATTTAAACAAATAAATTACATTCAAGTGCAGCGATTAGGAATGCTGTATTATTAATTTAAAAATGGGTTCTGTACAAAAAAAAACCTGTGTTATATGGTTAGCTGAAACAAAGCTTACTGTTACCATTCAGGGAATGTTTTGAAACCAAAGACAGTAATCCTCAATATATATAATTTATTAATCATGGATGAAAAAGTTTAAGAGACCATTTCAGTAGAGAAGATTAAAACACTGAAAGGCTACCAATTAGTGAAAATTTAGTCGAGGTGATTCAAGATGTATTTAGTCAATCGCTGGGTAAGTTGGTGAGACAAACTACATGGGAGTTACACATATCAAATTCTATAGTGGAAAAAGTGTTATAGAAACATCTAAGTTTTACGCATATAAAGTTCAAATTTTCCATAAAACAAAACCTAATCATCATCGTGAATGCAGGGACTTTCCTGATCTCATTTTGAAGAAAATTGACAAGGTTTTTTCCTCACATCTATTTTACTGATGAGGCAACATTTTATGTTATTGGAATAAGCAATAGATATAAGTAAAAATTTGGTTATCAAAAATCCACATGCAGTTAGGGTGCATACAATGAATAGTTCTACATCAATGTTGTGTGGTTAATTAAATGATGAAATAATTGAATCTTCCTTATTCTACAGAAAAATTGTGTGTCTTGAGATTAATAATTAGTTATATATATCTACAGTCACAAGACAGGGAACCAATTACCTCATGAGTACCTGTTTACTGGGCTTATATCATTCATGATACTTACACGATAACATTTCTAGATCACTGGATCACAGGACAACCAAGTCACTGGCTTTTTAGATTACTGAAAATAATTCTGATGAATTCCTTTTTCTGGGATTACATTAATGCTATTGTTTATGTAACTACTGTAAAATTAATGGAGGGAGTATGAGTATGACTCATACTATGACGATATTATCTGTCCCACGTGAATAAGCATTGTAGAAAAAACTAGATTTTACGTTATATGTCTGTAAAAATTAAGTTAACTATTTTTATTAATAAAAATTGTACAACACATTATACAGTAATTTTTTATGAATACATAGTAGAATAAAAAATCAAAATGTATGGCAAATTCAATTGGAATTAAGTTACTCATGGCAAAATTCAATCATAAATCAGGTTGAACATAAATCATCATTACACCAATTGGATGGGAATAAATGAATCACTTCTACATGATTCATTCTCAGTCACCATTCAGATAGTGTCAATATTAAGAAAGAGTAGCAGCAACTTTGTTTTGTTTCAATAAATATAGAAATTGGTATCCTTTTAAGTTAATTATTTAAAAAATGATGATTATGACTGACTTAATGAAAAATGAGCAAGGTCTATTACTTGGGTAAAAACATAATTCCTAAACAAATGTTTTTCTTTCTTCTAAAAAACTTTCCAATACTTAATTTCAGAATTGTAACATTAATTTAAATAATAATTCATTTTTGTAAGTTTTATTTTTAAACAGCTTGAAAGAGTAATTCATTAATATTTGTAATTAAATACTGTACCATCAAAGTTTTTAAAAAACATAACAGTATTAACTTTGGCTAGCTCTCTCTCCCTTCATTATTTTTGAATAATTTTGCTTTTCTTTTGATTTCATTTCAATAATATTTTAACCTTCAATGAAAAAAATATATGGTTAATGTATTTTAATCAATTACAAGGTTTCAAATCATCTTTTATTTGTATTAAAATGTTTAAAACTTATAACTACCAAACCAATAAAATGATTTCAAAATTCAGATCTGCTGCTTACAAGTAGTGTACTTGGTCATTATATAACTAAATTTTCAAATTTGTCATTTTTTTAATGTTTTCAATTTATATATATGAGGGATGAGAGAGGGGGGGGGACTGGTCTAGTGGTTAACTCATCATTGCAAATCAGCTGATTTTGAAGTCGACAGTACTAAGGTTCTAAGGTACTAAGGTACTAAGGTTGTGGATACTGAAGTTCTTTGGTGGTTGGGTTTCAATTACCTACACTTCTCAGGAATGGTTGACCTGAGACTGTACAAGAGTTCACTTTATTCACATTAATACATATCATCCTCTGAAGTAATACCTTATGGTGGTTCCAGAGGCTAAACAGAAGACAGCAAGAGAGGGGCAAGAGGGAGAGAGTGCAAGTGTGTGTATAGCATTCATTTGGCTGCTACCTTCTCATTCTATAAACACATTTCTAAATATTATTTTTATCATTACCTCTTCAAATATGCTATCAATTACAATTAAGATTCTATTTAAACATAATTCTAATTTTTACATTTTCAAACCTAAATATTTCAATAAATACTGGGCAGAATTTTTCATTCAAATTTTATTGATTTTAGAATTTCTGTCTTATAGATTTGGTCTTTTTTTACATGTTATTTAAGTTCAATTTTAAAATTTTGTATGATAAAGAAAATAGTCTCTTACTAGATAAAATTATTATTTACATACAATATATAATGCAAAAGTTTGTGACAGGTCTGGCTGTTTGCAACAACGTCATGCAAGAACCAATTGACCGATTGCTTTCAAATTTTCATTTGAAAGCAATCCATTTGAAATGTGTTACCTGGGGTAACACAATGTGTTACCTCAGGGAAGGTTTTAAGCCATACCCTTAAAATGATAAGGTCTTAGCCCTCCACGACTGAGGCCTTAGTCCGCTTGGGATTAAATTGTGAATTTTTCCTCTTGGATGACAATCTAATACCATTTTTCATTTTGTTTTTCAATGTAAAAATAATAGACTATCCATTTTATGATATATTTGATTATCAACTTTCTACCTTGATCCCTTCCCAAGATGTGGGGTATTCTAGAGTAATAGAAAGAATGGAAAGGGGAACCAAGAAGGATATGTTCGTCCACAGCAGGAGCATACCAGAGAATGAGAAAAACAGTGGAGGAAATAAAGCTTTACAGGATTTAATAATTATTTATTAGTATTATTCTCACAAAATGAAAATAACGAACACAGCGAGAGTCCAGGCTAAACTGGCTAATTCACTAATAAAATCATAGTACTTAATATTTAATAATGATTATTGATTAGATGGGAAGGTGAGTGAAACGAGCCCTGATCGGCTAGTACATTTATACTCTCATATCAATGTTTAGGTCATTATCACAACCATAGGAGCCTGTAGTCTGAATTTCTGATTCTTTATAAGTCTTACATTTTATACTTATTATTATTAAGCCTTATCGTGGTCTACCAAGAGAATTATCCAAAAAAGTAATTTTTCTTTGTATTTACTAAATTTATTTCTCTCCTAATCCTACGTAAATTTTATTTCAAATATGATAATTTTATATTCTTATTTTCAATAGTCATCCTAACTGGACCTTTGTCCAGTCAGTTGAATTTCAGCCATTATGTAGTAAGTTAGTTGAATTTCAGTTATTATGCTGAGAAGTCACAAGTTGTGTAAAAGCCAACAGAGTTCTCTGGTCTGATCTACAAACTTGCAGTAATAAGATAAATTATTTTACATAATATATATATATATATATAAAAATTTTGTTCACAATAAAAAGGTTAACGTTTTATTCTAATAAAACACAATTCAATGAAACTATTATTTATGGAATTATTAATGATTAAAACATTTAAATGGATGCCAACAAAGGTAAAAGTTTCAGAATTATTTATTTTTTAGAAGATGTTGGAAGCAAATATATCAAATTTCAATAAAATATAAATTTTTATTGAAAAAACATAAAATGGTAGAGGAGAAAATTAACTAAGCAGGAAATTTGTTCACATCAACCTTTGGTTCTTTTCTGTTATATGCCCTGCACTATATTCCTGTTAATGAATTCTTGTTGTTTTTTCCAAATATTTGTATAGTTTGGAACCTATGATCATCCATCATCAGACTAGTATTTTTCCACTTGGACACTACAAATTTACAATAAAACAGAAAATCTTTTAACATATATCCCATAACAACATGTAAACTATAACAATGCTTTTCTAAAGCAGTTTTATAGCATACTGTTATACAGCAACTAATGGAACATCGCCTAAACTTCAAGAAGAAATATATAGTAGCAGAATATTTAAAAAGTACAAACTTTCACTTAGAATTTTATAATGTATAAAGAGTAGACTCTGTATTTTATTTAAAAAAAACACATGATAAAATTATTTTTAAAAACAACTATAAATAAATTTACTTACCTAATGAAGATACACATACTAGAATCATGATAACATAAGCAACAATACTTGCTATTAAATAAAATAGAGATACCATCACTAGGGATAAAACTGAAAAAGAAAACCACAAATTACTGCAAAATATATGTGTATATATATATTACATACATGTAGTATAGCGAGTGCACCCACACCCACATATGCACGCGCGCACACACCCAATAAGAAATCTACTGCAAGCTAGTAGTTCAATATTTAAATAAATGAATCTTTTATACAAATAGTGCATAAATACGAGGTGCACAATAAAGAATATCAAGAGTTTTAATTTGTTATATCTCTTGGATGAGATGTACAATGTTGATTTAAGGCTAGAATTAAACAGCAAAAACGACAGTTTTAGTTACGTGCTGGCTATAGTTTGATTCCCTATCATTCCACTTTGAAGTACCTTGAGCAAAGATGACTCCTGAACAAAAAGCCTTCTGTGTTTTGCAGTTTGCTAAATGTGAATCTGTAGCTGATCATTTTACATGCATTCCACAGAAAGTTTGATCCTCCTAATGACAATAACATTCATCAATGGCGTAATCAGTTTGAAACAACCAGATATCTATGTAAAGAGAAGAATACAGGACTACCAAGTGTGTTTAAAGAAAATGTTGACTGTATCAGGGAGTCTTTCTTGCTTAGCTCTAATCTGTATGTTAGGAAGTCTGGCTGAAAACTAGTGATGCCAATGTGGAATGTTTTAAGGATGTTTCCTTATACAACATATGCATCTGTATCATTTACAGCTGTTGTAGGCTTTGAAGCCTACAGACTATTCTGTGATGAAATGTTGCAGCATGAAAATGAAGACTTTCTTGATCGTATTATGTTTAGTGAAGAGTTGACAATGTATCTTAGTGGAAAAGTTAAATGCATATAATGTCCATAATTGGAGGTCAGAAAATCTCGATGTATTCTTATAATGCAAAAGGGACTTTCCAAAATTAAATGTTTTTTGTGTAATATTCCAATGGCCATTTTATGACCCAATCTTTTTCACCAAAGAAAGTGTAACAAGAGTTGCTTTTTTTGATATCCTGTGTACATGACTCTTACATTACTCTTAATCCTATGTAGAGGTGGTCTCTTACATTAGTGAACTTCCACTAAGGAACGTTTTTTCTTCTCACTCCTGCATAAGGAAGCGAAAACTGAATGACTCTAACTCCAGTTGAAAAACAACAGAAAAATATGTGAACAATTTCTCTAACAATAATGAATCTTAGTATTTTCTTTAAGTTTAGGAAATGCCCTAAAATTATTGTTTGAGTCTTCTTATATCTAATGAACCTGTTAAGAGAACACATGTTAAATTAGGCAAATACAACAATAATACTTAATATAAACAAAACTGTAGTTTTCCTTCCACCTCTGAAACAATGATGAGAATTAAATGGATTCCATCATTCCAGTTACATATATTTTACATAATGTTTTTAAGTATCCTTAAAAGGATGAAATGGAATAAGTATGGATTCCCTAAAACCTGTAGGAAATAAAGAATCCTAATCTAGACTACCATTTTCCAGAGATTAAAAGTTAAAAATGTCTTCCATTGATGCTATAAAACAAAATTATTTTAGGATTTCCCTTTAACATCCAGTAAAACTGAAAAATGGAGTTTCACACTCCCAGTTAATATTCTGAAAGTGCTGTAAATTTTGTTAATCTTTACTGCAGAATCCTTCCACCCCTACCTTAAGAAGGTTCTACTTTTAGGCTGTGTTTTCATGCTACAAAAATTATCCTTCTCCACAAAAATAAATTACAGTAATTTGTAACTGATATTTACTTGATAATAAAAGATAATAAAGAAGGGAACTTAAATTCAGAACTTGCTCACAAAGCAAATATAACATTTTAAAGTAAATAAAGAATTTCACAATTAAAATGAATCTTTATAATTTCAAATACAAACTGCTACCCAAAATTTGTATATTATGAATCAGTGCTAGTACAACCAAACACCGCTAGTAGCAAAATAATACATCTTTCAGAGACAGTACACCGGCACATTTTGATCTAAGCGGTTGTATTTATTGATGGCAAACAGTTCAACATTTTCACATTTGCTTGTAATTTTGATTTTGCAATGACCGATTTTAGAGAACAATGTGTCTTGTATCAAATTCCAATTTAAACTTGGTAAAAAAGCTTCATAAATACACAAAATATTAGTTCAAACATTTGGTAATGATGATTTAGACAAGACACAAAAGTATGACTGGTTTAAATGTTTTAAAAATAGCCAAGCATGGTGATGAAGATGAATGTTTGGGATCATCTACTAACATTATTTGAGAAAATGTCACTGATGTTTGGAATACGATTATGGAAGATTGTAGGCAGTTAACGATATCTGTAAATCTTGGAATTATTGTACGGAACATCTCAGTGAATTTTGTAAAAAGAAATGAACACAAGAAGGATTCCTGCAAAAATTTCATGTCATGACTACTGAATAACGAAAAAAAAGAGGATTACATAAATGTTTGCAATGAACTAAAAGAACTGATCCAGATTTCCTTTCTAAGATCATCATGGGTGAAAAAGGCTAGGTTTACAGATAAGATCCTGAAACTAAGAAGCAGATGGAAGAAACCATCTTTCTGGTAGCTAATGAAAGCCCAACAAGTCAAGATCAAGTCCTTAATGATCTGTTTCTTCAATACTAATGGGATTATCTATAAAGAGTTCATATCTCCCGATCAGAAGATTAATGGAAAATTTTATTGTAGTCTTATGGAACTAAAGGAGGCCATAAGAAGGAAATATCCAAAGTGGCGCAGGAATGAACGGGTCCTTAATAAATAAAAAAATGCAAAGTTACATACTGCTTTCATCAAGCAGCAGTTTTTAGCAAAAAATAAATAAAAAATAAAACATGGTGGTTGTTCCACATTTACCACATTCATCTGACAAAACTCTATCCTTCTTTCTCACTCCCAAATTGAAGGGGAGAAGCTCTGACATGATACAGGAAATCCAAGCAGAATCACAGTGCTTAACTCACTAAAAATGACTTTTTGGATTTATTTTATTAATGATAGAAGTGCTTGAACTGGTTCTGAGCTCCTGAAGGGACTATTTTGAATATTTCAGTAACTTTTGGGTAGCATCTCAGATATATACGTAAAGCACAAAAATACTTACACAAAGCAAAAAATGTTGAAGCAAGAATATAGTGCCATGTTGCATATAAATCACCAAGAACTTGTTCAACAAAATCCCAGCTGTTAAGCATTGCAAATACATTACCGACAATTTGTTTTGATAATGAACCAGCCAGTACTGGTACACAACGATTTAAAACTGGTTCACTGAAACGAAAAATTATCACAAATCACTTTCAAGAAAAACTTAATACAACCAATCTGTAACATTACTTATATCAATACAAAAAATAGTTAAATCAATTAAAATGAGAGGGAGTTAAATCAATTAAAACTAAAATTATTGGTTGCATCAACTGATTAATACTTAAAGATCACCTCTTTTGACAGTTGTTTCAAG
Source organism: Lycorma delicatula (assembly GCF_047948215.1). Classification (NCBI taxonomy): domain Eukaryota; kingdom Metazoa; phylum Arthropoda; class Insecta; order Hemiptera; family Fulgoridae; genus Lycorma; species Lycorma delicatula. The sequence continues at coordinate 25,679,860 of NC_134466.1, forward strand.
GATCCAGGTTCAGATTCAATTAAATACAAACTAATTTAAATTATATAATAATTCCTGTTGACAAATCAAATAAGGAATATGACTGGATTCAAAAGTACGTATACCAATCAAATTAGAGAATAAAATCCTGCAGTTAGCAATCTAAACATTAATATTTGTTTCTTTTCTCTAACCAGTTTTTTAGTTACTGCCAAGTCTGGGTGTGTGTGTATAGGCAAATGCAATTACCGCTACTGACTTGTCAGGCCTGACATAGCTGCAATGTAAGTGTAAATGTACAGGTACACATGTAGTCTGGAATAGACTCATGTAAACCACTCCTGAGACATGTGGTTAATTGAAATCCAGTCACCAAAGAACACTGGTATTCACAGTCTAGCATTTAAATCCATATAAACGCGAGCCTTCACAATGACTCACACCTTAGTAACCTTAACTTTGGAAATCAGCTGATTTGGCTATGATGTCTTAACCACTAGACTATTACTGGCATTAATAGTTATTAGTTAGGTTCATGTATATTTTGTACATTTATTCAAAACTTAATTAGTTTTAATCTATAAGAAAATTTCTTAATGGATTTTACAAATTAATTTTTTTGGGGGGTTAGATAAAAGAAGTGCTATTTTCTGATAATAATGACATAAGCTTCCAATCTAAAATCAACAAATTTTTAAATTTGTATCAAATATTAATTAAACAAAAATTAAATATTTCCATAAGTCCATGTATAATTTAAAATTTATATTTTATTTTTAAGAATTCTTCTTAAACCAGAGTTCTTAAAACCAGTTTTTTCTTTTGATTGCTTCCCAATACTTGATCATTCTGTCAGCTCTTGTTTTTTTGAGTTCTTCTGAACAAACGCTCGTTGTTGTTTTCTTTTCTTTAATTTTAATTCTGGAGTTTGCTTCTTTTAGTATTTTTATATTGTCAGTTTTTGTTTCGTAAATCTTCAATTGTATTTCCTAGTTCTTTCATTTATAAGATATTATTATTAATTTCCTATATATTTGTTAATTGCTTTCTATTTTCAATCAAAGTCTACGAAATATGCATGTTATGTTAATTATCATTGTCTTGATACATCTATAGTAGTGTATTTTGTTATTCACCTAATTTACTGTCCTGCATTTAGGAAATTATTTTGAATTTTCATTTTGTACATTTTTATATTAAAGTAAAAAACAAAAGAATTTTTATGAATCTATTCAATACAGTATTAAACTGTTAATGACTAACAGAAGATGATACTGTATTGTTAATTTTTTGTTAAACTTTAGGAAATGTTTTTAATATGTTTTATTTATTGTTTAAAAAAAATTATGTGTTTATAAGATATTCTAAATCAGTTATATAAGGTGTAGTTTTTATTGTTTCCTTCTAGCATACCAAAATAAAAATGACAAAAGACTACACATGATATTTTATAGGATGTATGCATAAAATATAAATACAAATATTTTTTGATATTACAGCCTGATACAGTACAGAAAGTTCTTGGTTACAGCTGAATATTTGGTAAATAACTTACTTCAGATGGATTTCTATATCTCTGGTCTAAGAAAAAGCTAGCAAAGTACTGCATATCTTCCCTGGCTCTGCTGATCAAGCCATGGTTACCAAAATAAGCTTTTAACCATCAAAATCCACAAATTTAGAATACATTTTTATTTTTTTAAATTTAATTTTGATTGATTTTAGAGAAGCTTCCTTATTTAATCGGAAAATTTTTAGGAAAAACTTATTTATAAAGAAGTGATGCCTAACAAAAAACTAAATTTAAAAGAGAACTGCTTAAATACTGAAAAAGTAAAGCATAAATTTTAAGAAAGCAATGAAAAAAATTGCTTCTCATTTTGGGTCTGGAATATATGTGCTAAAGCTACTTTAATTTCAACAGCTCTAAGTGGTAAAGAAAAATATTAAAAAATTTATTTAATAAATAAAAGTTAGAGCTACAAAAACAAAATATATATTCTTTAGAGGTGGGGAATAATTTTTTTAAAAGATTCTCTAAAAATAGTCATAAAATAGGCTAAGCTTAATAGATTTGCTTTTGTTTTCTCTAAATCTACCACCCCCTTCGATAAAGGCTACAATTAGAAAATAAAGTTTTCAAAAAACTTTTCTGCATTTTAGGTCGGGGATCTATAATTTTAAACAATTATAGACATTTCTTGATAACTCTATGTATACAAATGTAATATTTTTAAAAAAAATTTTAAATATAGATAAAGCAGAAGAAAAAAAGCCCATATATTTCAGTTTTACAAGGTGGGACTTCATTTTTTTTTAAAGTTTTATTTTTTTTATTTTTTATATATCATTTTAAATAACAAATGCCTCTTAGGAAAGTTTTTTCAATCAAAAAATCAGTTTTTTATCAATTATTATTATTATTAATAAAAGTACCTAATTAAGAATTTCTTATTTTCATAAGATATTGATTTTTTAAATTAAAATAAAAGTAAATTTAAGATGTAGAATTTTACATTTTCAAACTTTTATAGAAAATGGATAATTAAATGAGTCTAAATAATCAGTGAATGTTTTTAATTTTCCCATTTTCCATGAAACTATGTTTTTATTTAATTTATTTTAATTTTTTCTTCAAATAATAGTTAAATATTTATTTTTGTGAACATTTTATAATTTATTTTCTATCTTGATATAGTGATTCAATACAGGAATTATACCTCTGACTTATTATCTACCTGCATGTAAGTTAAAGTTTATGAACAGTTAATATCAGAATGTGCCAGATAAACACAGGTGTCCTTTATGTAGAGGTTGTTCCATTAAAATTCTATACTTTGGTCAGAGAATTTTGAAATTGTTTTTTAAACAGTGGTATCCATTAAACAGGCTTCACTGCAAATTCATAACAGTTTTTCTATTGTTTTGTTGTATATTAACTTGGTTTTTGTTCTCAACGCTCTGTTTAAAGCTATTTGACTTGAAGGTATCAACGCGATTTAAAAGAATTATTTATTATAATTTTCTTCCTCCCACAAATGAGTGAAATTTTAAAAAAGTTTCACTGAAATTTTGATGCGAAATTTAAATTACAAGTAATAACTGAAGTCAAAAAGTCAAATAACTATAATGGAGCCAGAAAATATGGTATAATGAAAAAAAACTTATGTTGTTGGAGGAAGCAGAAAGACTTCTTACTGACCACATATCTTCGCGGAAATCTTGCAGAGGACCATGGGTAGTTTAGTTGTCAAATTCATTAAAGAAAATAGAAGTAAAGGTTTTTGTATTACAAAACACAATCAAAATAAAGGCTGGGAAATTGCTGAAGAAAAAATTTTGGGAAATTTTAAGGGAAGTTTAGGTTGGTGTAGGTGTATGACGAAAAGGAATTGGCTAACCTTAAGACGTTGCACAACGTTAGCTCAACGATTACCAGCAGGTTACCAGGAAAAACTTACTGCTTTCCAAAATCACACTGTTAATTTAAGAAAAACACACAATTACTCACTACATAGAATTGGTAATGCTGATCAAACTCCTGCTTTTTTTTCATGCCCACAAACACAAGAGACAACGCAAAAGGTGAAAAATCTGTGTTAAAAGAAATGGAAATGAAAAAGCACAGATAATCGTTACGCTGTATGTGTTGGCTGATAGATCAAAATTGCCATTGTTTGTGATTTTAAAGAAAAAAAACATTGCCAAAATAAACACTACCAAAAAACAATATTGTATGAGTAAATGGAAAAAGGTGGATGGATGGATAGGACCTTGGTCAAAGATTGGCTTAAAACAGTCTGGTTTAGAAACGTAGGTCTTAGAAGACACTGGTTCATGTTAATATTAGATACTTTCTAGCAACTTTTTTACCTGAAAATTAAATTCAAAAATAGGGAGGGGTCAACCTATATTCAAGCAAGCATGGTATAAAGTTTTAAGAAAATATGTGTCTTGTTTACATTTTATAGAATAAAATTATACTTTATTAAAATCAAAAGTTTATATAAAATCTGATTTTGCATAATTATAAAAATTATTTTTTATTAAATAAAAGGTGATGTTAATTAATGAAAAAAAAAAAAATGTAAATGTTAATAAATATAAAAAGCAATTTGTTTGCTAACTACAAATACGCACATTTACATAGTTCTATACATAGATTTAAATCAAGTATCTTAGTCATGAAAAAATATTAAAAATATGTATTAAAAAATAAAATAAAATAATAGCAGAAACACAGTTATGAATGAAATTTTTATCAATTCTGATAACAAAAAAAATTATCATATTACTAATGAACTAATGAAAAAAAAAGATTTTTAAAAACTTGCTTTATACTTTTTAGTTATACATTAATCAAATTATTATAATACATTGCATGAGTTTAATTAGCAGGTTAATTTGGATTTAAAAATCCCCCCACAGCCGTTTTGCAAATTTTGCAATTTTTTACATCCGCAATCTTAATTTACCCCTGAACAAGGGGGATGATTCAAAATTTCATCAATCGACAATGTCAGGAAGTATGTTAAATTAAGGATGCAAGATTTAAGGACAAACATGAAAAAATTATAAAAAACATGAGTCAAAATAAAGCAAGTAAAAATAAGAAATAGTAATAATCTTTTTCTTTTAGTTCATTCTCCTTCACCATCCTTTCTAGTGAACACTTGCCACCACAGATTGAGGATAAAATGCCTTAGGAAATCACTATGGGACATAAAAACACAGCTATAGCTATATCCTGTGTGAGCACAAAGACTTATAAGATGAGATCGCATGAATGATTTATAAAAAAAATTAATATGATCAGTGCCCCATATGTAGAAATATTTTACTCAAATTTGAAGAAAATTGGTTCGGTCAATCCTGAGATATAAGGCCAAAAGTAGTGGAACAAATATGTACGTATACACTTACATATGGTTTTTTGCTGTAGATGAACTAGTTGGACCCTAAAACGCACAGATTTACCAAAAAAACCTGATACCCAATTTTTTATATGATCACCACACATTACCCTTTAATATAGGGTATTCTAGCTATATTCGATAGGAAAATAAAAGGAATGTACAACCATCTATTACTTTTCTGAGATATTTTTAGTATTTGAGTTAAATATTACATTATTTAGATGTCTTTTATGTAATTGTAACAGTTTTTTTTCTAGTAATTTGTAACTGATAATAATAATGTTGTCCAGATTCAAAGAAATAAACAGATTTAGAATTTAATTTTAAAGATATAGCTAAATTCCATTTTGCTTTTGACTATTTTGGATATCTTATTTGTTCTGATGAAACAAAACAGGTGAGAATAAGTAAGTGAGAAACTTACATTCTGGTTCCAAACTTTGCCTTTGTTAGTAGGCATCTTTACTTTAATCATGAGGTATGAACTTAATAACGACCAACATCTGACTAAATAGTCAGGCAGTTGCCTTTTTAAATAAATAAATTTGCTAATTTTATTGTAAGCCTAAATTCATATAGAGAATATTGTAAATAAATTTGATTTGTAATAAGACTGAAATCTAATTTATTAGTTTGAATGAAAGATCTTAAAATTATTAAAATATGATGACATTACATTTTTATTTGTTACAAAAAGAAGTGATGATAGTATATTATGTTTTATGACATTTATTATTAAACAATCTTAATATATTTTACTGTATATATACATAAATAAATATATATTAGCTTGTCTACAAAGTAGTGAGCTAGGAGACCAAAATTGAGAATACATTTATTGTTACTGGAAAATAACATTATAGGACCACATATATTATAATCTTTTTTTGATGATCTTCGGCCACTTTTCTGGCAACACCATCATCCTGTTGCTATACAACTTCTGTGGTTTCTGGCCCAAAAATTTGTGACATATGGCTTTCACAGGCATTTTCAAAACTAACTCAACACCATTCAGAAAGTTCTGCAGAGACCGAAACAAGTGATAGTTTGACAGTGACAGGTCTGGGCTATACAATGGATGCATTAAAACCTCTCAGTCATGTTCTCTCAATTTCTGGTGGGTAGTTAAAATGTATGTGGTGTGGCATAGTCAGTGTGATATACAACACACTTATTGTTGACCAATTCATACCGTTTCTTTAGAAATGCTAGGTGCAATTGCAATAATTGTTTGACTATACAGGTCTGAGGTCTATCATTCTGCCTGGCGACAGCAGCTCATGATGCATGAAGCCCTTCCAATTCCACCAAATGCATAGTACAGCATAATCTTGCTGGGCATCAGTGTAGGCTTTGCCACAGACTGTGGAGCTTCTACTTGCTTCGACCACAATATTTTTTGCATATCGTGTCGTAGGTTATCCACCTTTCATCACTCGTGACCAACTGCTTCAGAAATGGCTCAATATTGTTACGTTTCAGTAGAGATTCGCAGATAGAAATTTGATTGAGCAACTTTTTGTAGTCAGCTTTCTTCAAATAGTTTAACGCTGTTCAGTGATGGATGTTTAGATCATTGGCGATGTCATGAATGCTTACATGTTGGTCTTCCTCGACTATAGACAGAATATCATTCAGTTTTTTTGTGATTGGTTGCCCACTGCAAGGGCAAACAAAATCAACTTGGACATCAAAATTTCCAGAATGAAAGTAACTGAACCAATTATTTATTGGCTGTTGCTATGATAATGTATCTTACCCATAAACAGCACAAATTTCTTTGAAGACCTGTGGCAGCATTTGCACTTTATCAAAATAAAATAGTAAAATGTACTGAAGTATTGTGGAAAGTTCACTCATCTTCATGATGTAATACAGTACGTCTCAGTTTAAGAATTTAAATAATCTTTGCACACCATTTACTATTTTTCTCAGAATGAGAAAAATAATAATTGGATTAAAAATGCAGACAATTTGATTTTTTTTTTTTTTTTTTTTTGTCTTCAGTCATTTAACTGGTTTGATGCAGCTCTCCAAGATTCCCTATCTAGTGCTAGTCGTTTCATTTCAGTATACCCTCTACATCCTACATCCCCAACAATTTGTTTTACATACTCCAAACGTGGCCTGCCTACACAATTTTTCCCTTCTACCTGTCCTTCCAATATTAAGGCGACTATTCCAGGATGCCTTAGTATGTGGCCTATAAGTCTGTCTCTTCTTTTAACTATATTTTTCCAAATGCTTCTTTCTTCATCTATTTGCCGCAATACCTCTTCATTTGTCACTTTATCCACCCATCTGATTTTTAACATTCTCCTATAGCACCACATTTCAAAAGCTTCTAATCTTTTCTTCTCAGATACTCCGATTGTCCAAGTTTCACTTCCATATAAAGCGACACTCCAAACATACACTTTCAAAAATCTTTTCCTGACATTTAAATTCATTTTTGATGTAAACAAATTATATTTCTTACTGAAGGCTCGTTTAGCTTGTGCTATTCGGCATTTTATATCGCTCCTGCTTCGTCCATCTTTAGTAATTACTTCCCAAATAACAAAATTCTTCTACCTCCATAATCTTTTCTCCTCCTATTTTCACATTCAGCGGTCCATCTTTGTTATTTCTACTACATTTCATTACTTTTGTTTTGTTCTTGTTTATTTTCATGTGATAGTTCTTGCGTAGGACTTCATCTATGCCGTTCATTGTTTCTTCTAAATCCTTTTTACTCTCGGCTAGAATTACTATATCATCAGCAAATCGTAGCATCTTTATCTTTTCACCTTGTACTGTTACTCCGAATCTAAATTGTTCTTTAACATCATTAACTGCTAGTTCCATGTAAAGATTAAAAAGTAACGGAGATAGGGAACATCCTTGTCGGACTCCCTTTCTTATTAGGGCTTCTTTCTTATGTTCTTCAATTGTTATTGTTGCTGTTTGGTTCCTGTACATGTTAGCAATTGTTCTTCTATCTCTGTATTTGAACCCTAATTTTTTTAAAATGCTGAACATTTTATTCCAGTCTACGTTATCAAAAGCCTTTTCTAGGTCTATAAACGCCAAGTATGTTGGTTTGTTTTTCTTTAATCTTCCTTCTACTATTAATCTGAGGCCTAAAATTGCTTCCCTTGTCCCTATACTTTTCCTGAAACCAAATTGGTCTTCTCCTAACACTTCTTCCACTCTCCTCTCAATTCTTCTGTATAAAATTCTAGTTAAGATTTTTGATGCATGACTAGTTAAACTAATTGTTCTATATTCTTCATATTTATCTGCCCCTGCTTTCTTTGGTATCATAACTATAACACTTTTTTTGAAGTCTGACGGAAATTCCCCTTTTTCATAAATATTACACACCAGTTTGTATAATCTATCAATCGCTTCCTCACCTGCACTGCGCAGTAATTCTACAGGTATTCCGTCTATTCCAGGAGCCTTTCTGCCATTTAAATCTTTTAATGCTCTCTTAAATTCAGATCTCAGTATTGTTTCTCCCATTTCATCCTCCTCAACTTCCTCTTCTTCCTCTATAAAACCATTTTCTAATTCATTTCCTCCGTATAACTCTTCAATATATTCCACCCATCTATCGACTTTACCTTTCGTATTATATATTGGTGTACCATCTTTGTTTAACACATTATTAGATTTTAATTTATGTACCCCAAAATTTTCCTTAACTTTCCTATATGCTCCGTCTATTTTACCAATGTTCATTTCTCTTTCCACTTCTGAACACTTTTCTTTAATCCACTCTTCTTTCACCAGTTTGCACTTCCTGTTTATAGCATTTCTTAATTTCCGATAGTTCCTTTTACTTTCTTCATCACTAGCATTCTTATATTTTCTACGTTCATCCATCAGCTGCAATATATCGTCTGAAACCCAAGGTTTTCTACCGGTTCTCTTTATTCCGCCTAAGTTTGCTTCTGCTGATTTAAGAATTTCCTTTTTAACATTCTCCCATTCTTCTTCTACATTTTCTACCTTATCTTTTTTACTCAGACCTCTTGCGATGTCCTCCTCAAAAATCTTCTTTACCTCCTCTTCCTCAAGCTTCTCTAAATTCCACCGATTCATCTGACACCTTTTCTTCAGGTTTTTAAACCCCAATCTACATTTCATTATCACCAAATTATGGTCGCTATCAATGTCTGCTCCAGGGTAAGTTTTGCAGTCAACGAGTTGATTTCTAAATCTTTGCTTAACCATGATATAATCTATCTGATACCTTCCAGTATCGCCTGGCTTTTTCCAAGTGTATATTCTTCTATTATGATTTTTAAATTGGGTGTTGGCAATTACTAAATTATACTTCGTGCAAAATTCTATAAGTCGGTCCCCTCTTTCATTCCTTTTGCCCAGCCCGTATTCACCCACTATATTTCCTTCCTTGCCTTTTCCAATGCTTGCATTCCAATCTCCAACTATTATTAAATTTTCATCTCCTTTTACGTGTTTAATTGCTTCATCAATCTCTTCGTATACACACTCTACCTCATCATCATCATGGGCGCATGTAGGCATATAGACGTTAACAATCGTTGTCGGTTTAGGTTTTGATTTTATCCTTATTACAATGATTCTATCGCTATGCGTTTTGAAATACTCCACTCTCCTCCCTATCTGCTTGTTCATCACGAAACCTACTCCTGCCTGCCCATTATTTGACGCTGAGTTAATTACTCTAAAATCACCTGACCAAAAGTCGCCTTCCTCTTCCCACCGAACCTCACTAATTCCTACTATATCCACATTTGTCCTACCCATTTCCCTTTTTAAATTTTCTAGCCTACCAACCTTTTTCAAGCTTCTAACATTCCACGCTCCGACTCGTAGAATGTTATTTTTTAATTTTCTGGTGACCCCTTCCTTAGTAGTCCCCACCCGGAGATCCGAACGGGGGACTATTTTACCTCCGGAATATTTTACCAAGGAAGGCGCCTCCATTATTGCTATGTGAAAATGCAGAGAGCCACATTTTCTTGAAAAAAAAGCAGCTGTAGTTTTCCATTGCTTTCAGCTGCGCAGTACTCAGAGGACTGAGTGATGTTGATACGGCCGTTTAAGTCATTGTGACTCACGCCCCTAACAACTACTGAAAGAGCTGCTGCCCTCTTTCAGCAATCATTCCTTAGTCTGGCTCTCAACAGATACCTCTCCGATATGGTTGCACCTTCGGTCCAGCTACTCTGTATCCCTGAGCACTCAAGCCCCCTCACCAACGGCAAGGTCTCATGATTCATAGAGGAGGACAATTTGATTATCACCTACATATTTGATCCTAGCCCATTTGAATAAGTTGAAATTGTATTTTAAGCAACAGTGTACATTTTATATCATAAAGGGCCAGAAAATCAATTATGGCTTTTGGAATACTGATGGCATTGGATGATGAAATGGCATTTTGAATACTGTTAACAATACAAAAATCTGATAGTTTCATAATTCAATCAGAAAATAACAGGAAAAATATTATGTTTTCAGATTTTCCAAACAGTAGCATGTTACTTCCACTTATAACTTAAGCCTACAACTTTCACATTGTATCAATAAACCTTATCTTTAAAAGAAAATTATTTTTATTTCATTTAAATCTGCATAAAAATCCATTTTGGCTGCAAAAAGAGTATGAAACATATATTTTCTTTTTTCTTCAGTTTCATTACTTTAAAAAAAAATTATTTTATCTCATATATTTAATGAGTGATTGTAAATAGAAGGATGATGGCTAAAATCAAATATTTAATTAATATGAATATTACTTTAATAAGTGAAATAAATTACAAAATTCTATTTTTGTCAAAATGAATGACTGACGAAATAAATTATATTGAATGGGTTGATAATTCTAGGATTTCAATAATACTGTAAATTATCCAGTTTCTGTAAATTTATTCTATAAGGTTCTCATAATCACTAATATTAAAATAATTAGATTTGTTGGACTGAAAAAACATTTTTAGAAGGTTAAAAATTTCAATACCATGTACAAATTCTGATTAAGGGAGACAGACAACTTATGATAAAATACCTTTTATATACTTGAAGAGGAGGACAAGGGCCCAACGGTGAGGTCACTGTTAATTCTTCATCCATTCCATGAAGTGAATCTGATTTACTATCTTTACTTAAATTATAATCATATCTAAAAAAAAAAAAAAAACAAAAAAAAAATTAAAAGCATTCTAAGACAAGGTGATGATGTATTATTTATAAAAATTCAGTTTAACTAATATCTTGGTACTAGAAGGTGACCAAGTTAGTCTGGACTGCAATGTATTATTATAAATAAAGAATAGCAAATTTACTTGTGGGGTTTTTCAACAGTTCAAATTTACATATTAAAATAAAAATTCTGTAAGCTTTAAAAAAAAAAATTGGAAGAAACAGCCCATAAAAAACAATTATTTTCACCAAAAAAATCTAGCTGATTTTTGTGAAAAAATATTTTTCATGGAAAATGCTTTCTTATTTATTTCATAAATTTTGTTTTGTCTAAGGAAGCAAAAAAAACGAAGAGCATCGAACTTAGTGAGCCGGAGAAGAACATCTGTACTTAGTTTAGTCCTAAGAGCTTTGGACCAACTCCAAAGGATCTGGTGATAAAGAAGAAAGAAGGGGATTGTCTAAATTAAGTCCTTTCATGGTTGCGTGTAGGAACACAGAAGCTGGAGGAGGACCAGTAAAAGAAACTATGATGACTGTTATGGGTTTGTTGTGGAGACGGTCAATGACCTACAACCATCATGGCTACTGCAATCTACGAAGACAGAACACATCGATGTTGAGACTGTACTGCATGGTACACTAAATACCACCAAGGGAGTTGTCTACAGGGACCTTTTAAACTGCACAGAAGAAAAGATTGTCGAGGAGCTTCTGGAACAAGAAGTTGCTGCATGCTGATGATTGAACACCCAACATAATGAAGAAGTTGTACCCACCACATCACTGTGTTAAAAATTTAACAAACACAAATGTCCTGAGAATATTAAGGCTGGCTTTCATAAACTTAATGTCTATCCATTCATTCCGACTCCACTGCGGTGCTTTGGATATCAGAAATTCGGACATTCAATGATGAGAAGCAATAGGAAACATTGCTACTGCAGTACAGGAGGTAAAAACCATTCAAAAAAACAGCTACTTTGAAACCAGAAAGAGTGTGCTCAGCAGATCACTGAAGCTTGTCCTATGCTCAGGCTGCTGCACCACCTGCAATTTTTTTTAAACCAAAGGATGTATTTTCTGAACTGGCACCAGCATTAGCAAGCACGGTCAAACACACGCAAACATGCATCAATGACAAATTGAAAAGTCAACCAATTAGAGAAACTAATCGAAAGCTGATGAAGAAGAAGCAGATGTCTCTACACCAAAGACTCTACAACACAACCGAGGAATGAACCTTCGACTAGTCAAAAGTCAAGGAAAGTTAAACCAAAATGAAGAAGACTGAAGCTAAAGTACAGATTGAAAAATTCTCTCTCAGGGACTTGCAAAACCAGAAGAATAGATTTTGGAAAAGGAAGATTTCAAACTACTGATAATGGAGTCTTTGAAGGCATGAAGGCCTTCAGGTGAGAAGACAAGCACTAAAGCTGCCCCTCATGCTTTAGCGGGGAGTGCATTGAATCTTGACTCAAGTCAAGACTCATTGAGTCTTGATGCACTGCTGACCTATTGATTGTGCACTCTCAACGCAAGATGTCAATAAGTAAAACTCCTTTTTTATCCCACAGCACATGATCTTCTGGATGGAAAACATAGGGATGCTTATAATGTCTTTCTGGACAAAGAAGTGTATCTTACCACTCCACAGATTGTTGTTTTGTTTAACATGTTACATGTGGCATGCATGTCTTTTCTCTAATGACTACAGTATGCACTCTAAAAGTTATCACCTTATTCTCAGTACTAAATCAAAAGTTCCATGCTACCAAACTCTTTCAATTTCATTTTCCATAAGCATCTTAAAAATAAATTTGGACACAATGTCCAATTTCTCAGATACTGTTTCATGTAGTAATGAACATGAATTTTTTGGAAAGTGCATGGAAGAAGAGGTGAAGATGAATTATCTGTTCTTTTAAATCTTAAAAAACTGCATGCATCAAGTCACTGATAATCAAAGATAGTAGCTGCCTGCTACAGGTGACCAAATCGAACAGAGCAGTAATCATCATGCATGTTATTGTGCCCTTGATTAAACAACTGTACCCAACTCCATACCAATCACTCATTGATATTTCTTCATAAACTTTGCAAATATAGAGGTGAATTTCAACCAGTTTAATGTTTGTTGCATTCTAGAAAAGTATCACAAAAAAAATTTGACAGATAAAAATTGAGTGTCAATTTTATTAAACATTATAAACACACACTAAAAAGGGTAGAGACTCAGAAAGAATGGTATCAATTCTTTCCTAACATATCATGTGAGTCACCATACATGCAGAAAATTGTGATTCTGACATAGCAGTAACATTATTTAGAAACGAAGCTTACTTACTGGATATTCCTAGTATGAATATGGGTAGAATAGCAACATACAAACCACTTTACAGCAATGATCGGAGAATTAAAATAGAACAAAAATTAAAATGAATATTACCAGAGCTGAAAAAATACACTTGAGTGATGCCCTGTGCATATTTTACTGTATGACACATATGAAGCAATACATTTTAATTAGGTACAGCTCAATAATTTGTAATCAATGAAATATATATGCATAATTTACTAATAAAATATTGTAATACTACAAAGACATCATCTTAAATAAATGTACTATCCATATTTTCTTAATAATTAATTATCTAGGCATATTTATTTGTTAGTATAATAATAGTTACCTGCATAAACTTGAACCAGTTTCTTCATAAAAATTCCGAATATCATTAAGCGTATGTAAATCTCTGTCAGGACACTTTTCGACACATATTTGTAATGACTGTCGAATATTCTTTACATCCATAAAAAATAAATACCTAAAAGTTAAAAACAATACAATAATAAGTATATATTTTAACTAAATACTAATGTTGGTCCATTCTTTGCCTGAAATTTCTAGAGATTTAGAAATCCAGTTGACACGAATAACAATATTAAGACACATAATAACCATACATAAATAACAAATTATGAGGTATATTGAATACATATACACAGTGCATATAATAAATTAAGTGAATCTCATTATACAATAATAATAAGAGTATATCTGTGAATGACAATACTCAAAATGTTTAGTAAATTGCAATACAAGTACTCAGGAACTTGAAAATGAACTTTAAATGAAAAACAAACACTATTTTAAGAGATGTAGGAGTAAATCCAGTATTTATTTTAAAATCTGTATAATATGAAACTAATTTGCTTGGATCTATTAGTAAACATCACAACATCTAGGTTTAAACTGTGTAAAAAGTTACCAACTTTCCATCACAATTTCAGTGTTGATTAGTCTTGAAAAATTTTTTTAAATAAAACTGAATTGATGGAGAAAAAATGCTTTGATATACAGGGTTTCTGACTTAAGCACATCTATGTAAATAAAAAATTCACATGGACAAATATCTTGCTTCATTTTCAATTTTTTCACAAATTTGTGTTTTTTCATTAAAAATTTACACCATAAGAACAGATTGAAATATTTTAATGAAATTTCATATACACATAACCAATAGCATAGTCTATTAAATAAACCTTGAAATTTTCACCTTTGTTGATTTAATTTTTCTTTAAAATAATCAATGGATGAAGCCTTTATCAGTACATAATAAAGTGCATAAATACCATAAACATAAATCTTTTGTATTTCATGTTGAGAACAACGGTTTGAAACTGAGGTTTTTAGTAGTATTGAAAATTAATACGCTTAAAAATTCTAATTTATTTTTAAATGATCAATTAGACTTAAATAGTTCATTATTATTAAACTTATAAATGTGAGGTGGATTTAATATCTTATTGTAAATACCACCCCCTTTTTCTGAATTGACCAATACTGTTAAATTGATATATTACTGATAACATATGTACAATCCCTATTATTGCTCTTTATTTTAAGTATCTTATCTCTTTTGGTTTTAAGCATTTACCTTTTTCTTTATGTCGTACTTTTAAGCTTTTGTATTTTGTACATAAAATCGAAGGAAGGTACTCTGTGTTTTGAAACAGTCATTTTTAAATAGATTTGAGAAAATCAAAAAAAATTCATTTTCTTTTTGTTAATTTTTTCAATCATTAATACCTCTCATATATATTAGTTTTAGAGAATTATATTTTATTAGGTATTATGTTAAGAATTTTATTCTGAATAAAGTGACACCGTATTTGTTCAAATTGGTTAACAAACAGCTGAGATATGGCAACTGTTAAAATGGATTGTAAAAATTATGCTTGAAAACGGAACAAAATAATTGCTGGACTGCATAATTTTTGCGACCCACTTTAACAATTTCAGCCATATGTCAGCTATTTATCAACTGATTTGAACAAATAAGATATTGTTTTGTTCACAAAACAAAGGCTTAACTTTTTATTTAATAAAAATTATTTTATAAAACAAATACTTAAAGAGCTGTAGTTGATTAAAAACTTTTTGGAATTTTCTATCTTATTTATTTTATAAATGTTGTTGGGTAGATCCTTAAGATATAAATTTTTATTAAAAAAACAAAAATTGGTGGGCAAACAGAAATGAAGCGAGTTAAGGCATTTATTCACAAGAATTTTATTGTTTATATGTCCTGAATCAATCCCTTCAGTTAAGCCAATACTTCCTGGGACCCTTATATGTAAGGAAATCTAGCAGTACATTAACAAATTAAAACAGAGAAATTGGTAACAATGATCTAACATAATTGGACAAGACATTTTAGTACAATCTGTTATATATGAACTCATTAGAATTGGCATTTTAAAGATTAATCATATTCCTTTCTATTTAAGAAAAATATCCATTTCTTTATTCTTTTATTTATTAATAGTAATTATGATTTAATTTTTTATTTATTTTTTTCTATCTTTATTAATCATTTTATACCTCTCAATGACGAGATGCATTGATTTTTTTTTTTACTTTTTAAATAGGCAGCTGATTGTCTTTGTGAAGTACCCAACCTTCATTTACTACTGGCTATCTGATTTCTTGAGTTATTAGCCTCCTACATCTTCTGGGTTACTGTTGTTTGCCTTGCTACAGCCAGTATGATATCTATATTATTATTATTAATCTATTTCATTAGTTACATATATATGTATTTATAGATTAAGTTTATTTTTCAACACTGTTTCTTATTTGGTTTGCAGTTTAAAAAAAAAATATATATATAAATAATTTCATATTTTATGACAGGAATGAGTAGATATTGCTAATCAATGTATAAAAATAAAATGTCCCAACATTTACCTGGCTGAGTAGAGACAAGTTATAGTAAATCCTTGATCAGAGCAGCATCACAAAATAAACAATTAATTGTAAAATAAAAAAATAGATGTGATTAGAGTAAATATTAGATATAAGAAATAACTAAATAATTCACAATTCAGGAGTTAATGGAAGTTATTTAAGCACATACTTAAGTACAAATTAAATGGGATGTAGAAAATGTCAGGGTTGTTTTATTTATTTTTTTAATTAGTATTATTTAAAAACCCAATGACCAAGTAATATTGTTTTTATGAAAGAAAATATATTATTTTAAAAAAATTGTAATTTTAATTTTAATTCCATTTTGATTTGAACTGATTTTAAAGTTTATATCCAAAGTTTTAACAAATTTTGTTTTATTGTGTTTATCAAGATTTTATTTTGTTAATTTTGCGTATTTGTAAAATGTGATTTTAAGTGAACAATTAAAAGATAGGATCAACTAGATGCGAGAAAATCGTGAAAGTACTCTTGTGTATGTATAATGATATCAGGTAAGTGTCATCCTACCTCCTTTCTTTTTTCCTGTTTAGCCTGTGGGAATTATCGTTCAGGTATTACTTCAGATGATGAATGAGGATGGTATCAGTGTAAATGAAGTGTAGACTTGTGCTGTCTCAGCACAAGTCTACACTTCGTCAGCACAAGTCTACACTACGTCAGCACAAGTCTACAGTGGATTTTCTATCCACAGAACTGGATAGAAAAAATGGATAAATACTCGGAAAATGACAAAAATTTACAACTAGAACACAGAAGATTTTAACTTTAACCAAAAAGATTGATAAAATAGTTGACATAATGGAAGAAAGGAAAACAAAAATCTTGGATCAAAACAAAATGATTAAGATAGAGAGGAGAGAGAGGTCGTAGAGGGTTATAAACATTTTTGGAGTGGGAATACAAGGACAACAATGAATGGAAAGGTAGTTGTTATTAACAGGAGGGTAAAAGACATACTTGAAAAAGTAACTAGTATATCTCACAGGGAAGTAATGCTTATATTGGAAGACAAACAGAGCAAAACAAGAATTTTACAGGCATATGTGTCACAAAAAGGAAGTTTAGATGAGGAAAAGGAATCCTTTTAAACAAACATAGATAGGGGTAAATAAAATTAAGAGAGATTTTAATGCTTAGGGTCAAACAAAAAGAAGTGAGAATAAAGAGGTTTTGGGTGCATTACCTAAGAGGGAGGAATGAGGGGGGAAGGAAATGGTAAGGCTTGTGTGAGGGATGGTCTAAGAATTGTAAATGGTAGTTTTATGAAAAAGAAAAGTTGCAGCTGCAGTTGGAACAGGATATATATGTCAGTAAGAGATTACGTTATTATAGACACGATTTAGGGAGAGAAATTACTTGACTCAAAAGTTATTTCTATAGTAAACCTAGATGATAATCACTGACTATTGACTGGTGATTTTAAAATTGAGTTTTAAAAACAATAAGAATGAAGGAATTAAGAGGATAAGAGATTGTAAATTACAAGGCCATGAGGTGAGGGAAAAGTTTAAGGAAATAATACTGCAGAAGCTACCCACAACTGTGACCCAAGAAGTGGGAACATTTTAAAACTTCCTTTGTGGAGGTCACAGGAAAAACATATGGAATAATGACGGGAAGGAGGAGGGAAAGACAGAATAGCTGATGGAATGAAAGAGGTGTAGAAGCAAAAAAGGAGAAAAATAAGACTCTGAGAAAGCGGTTTATGAGTAAGAATGAAAAGGATAGGAAACTGAACAGAAAAAAGAGGGTATGCAAGAAATAATTGCTATGGAAGAGAAAATCAGAGAAGGAGTTTACCCAAAGATTAGAAATGGGTGTGAATGGCAATAAAATGATGTTTTATAGTATGATGAAGGCAAAGAAAACAGCAATGTAAGGAACAAAACTCGAGTGGAGTTTGATGATGGAAAAATGACAGAAAACCCAGAGGACATAAAACGAGTGGCAAGTCTACTCTGAAAATTTATTAAATAAGGATTTTATGAATGAGACTAGAAAGAGATAGGTTACAGCAACAGGAAAGATGAGCACCTTAAATTAAGGAAGTGGAAGAGGCAATAATTAATATGAAAACTGGAAAAGCAGCTGAACCAGATGGGGTGAGTATGTAAATTATAAAAGCAGCAAGTGCTGTTGATATGCAGTGGATAAACTAAGAGTCTTCAAAAGCATTTGGGACACTCAATGGATACCAGAATGGGAAAATGGTGAGAATGTACCACTTTTTAAAAAAGGAAATAGGAAGAAACATAAAAATTATGTTAACTTTGATGTCCAAAATGTCCATATCCGGCAAATATGCTCCACAGTTGCTGGATATGGCCCCCTGTGACTTCTTCCTATTCCCCAAGTCAAATGCCATCACTGACATTTTGGGAATGAGTATTTTAAGAAATGAGAAGCAGAAAAATCTCTTCCAGAACTGTTGAAGTTTTAACAAAAGTAACATCGCAGAACAATATTGTAAGCTGATATCACAGATGACTCAAAATTACTCAAACGTGTCATAACAGAGTGACCACTTGTGAGAGTGTAGGGTTATGATATTGAAATGAAGATATGATCATCCTCATGGAAGTTTTCTGAAGACCCAAGACCAAAAAAAGTATTCCAAATCTGATCAAATGTTAAAAATTTTAAATGCCAAAAGTACTGTTTTTTTACTTCCTTGTACAAAGTAAAGGAAATATTGTAATTGTGAAACATTTCAGTTTTCAGATTTCAATGGAAATAACCATTTTTCTAGTTTTGGCATGATGTCTGTACATACATATATATATATATCACATAACTCAAAACCGATTAGCCATAGGATGTTGAAATGTTGGATTTAGGGCTGTTGTAACATCTAGTTGTGCACCTTCCCTTTTGATTGCAATCTACTGAACCACCAAAGCCCAAAATAAAAAAAAAATCTGGATTTTGGATTTTTTCTTAACTGCAGTAATAAGCCCTCATTTAAAGCTTTTCAACAATATATCATAAGTGGTATTTATTTTAATTGGTTCCATAATAACAGCCAAATAGAAATTTAGTTAATGAAATATTTGGATCTTAGGGGAAGGCACATAGGTTTGAATCAGACTTCTTCTACTTTTTTTAATTTAAATATATTGATTTTATTAATAATTATTAACCTTTGATTGTAAAAATTTTTTACAATAAATAATTCAATAATAATAAAAAAAAATCAGAAGTTATCAGTGAAATAAAATTTTATGTACTTTTCATTTAAAAAAAAAATGTGTATATGTAGTTTAATAAGTGTACAAGTAAGTCATGTGGCGTCCACATCAATTTTTTTATCACAGTGGCATCATTCCAACTCCATAGGGGAAGACACCTGCCTAGTGATGTTCCGGTTGCCACCCCCCCATTCCTTGCCCTCTTGGGCGTTAACAGGAGTCGTCTATCGCCCTTTGACTTATAATAATAAGCCTGACCTCATTGTGATGCTCATTTGTGATGCAAATGCCTTGGTAGACATTTGCATCAATGATTTAATAACTCAGCTTATTGCCTTAACTATAGGCCTCGTCCGGGCATCTTGAATGTCCTACATCATCTCCCTCTGAACTAGCTAACCAGGCTCGCTCGTGGAAGTGCGAACCCTGCGCCTAGTTCTACTTATTATGAGCCAATTTAGTGAATGCCTCATAATTCGAGGCAAATAAACACAACATACTACCAAACATGCTGATCACAAAAATAAAATTTGGTCCTAGTTCCCTTAGTGAAACTCAGCTTACGCTTAATAAACCCCTGACTTAGGTTAATTATGGACTCTGGTCTGGTCCACCAGGGAAAGGTGGATTGATCGCTTACTCCCACTCAGCTCCATCGCAGAGTCCCGCATGACATTCACCACAATAAACTGTTGTCGAGATGCCGCTACACCTCACGGCTGCATGGCATTCCATGCCCATCAGCAGTGCAGTCGTCGTTCCACTGACAGCTCAACAATTGACACCTTAACTAACTAACCGTGGCTCGCTGCTAAAGCGCCTACCTTCGGCAAATCAACTGTCCAAGCGGACCCTAGCCACCCAGGTTCCTACTCTACTATCTACTAGGGCCCTTCAACCCTCCGGACACAAGCCGGAGTCAACCAACCTAAACTAGCCAAACTATCCCTAAAAGCACCATGTCCCGAAAGAAACTGAGTAATGTGCCGATTCAGGGAAACCCAGCTAATCGCTTGCAACTCTTTAACATTGGGAAAAATAGCATGCGCATATCAACCAGTAGAAGAATCGTTCCACCTAGCTTGCCAAACATTGGTCTTCAACCTTTCCCGCATACACCCTGAAGTAAGAAGGCCTCCCTTCTTAGCAATATACCACTGGCTACATTCTGTAGCTGAAATTTCCATTGGTTTTATGCCAGTGATCAAAGTGACTGCCTCTTGTGAGACAGTCCTGTAGCCGCCAACAACAGCTTACTCTAGAAGACACTGGGCTAGCAAATGAATGTCCCTATAGCATTGGAATTGTAAACGATGAGCCCAGATGGGTGCAGCGTACAACATTATGGCCTCGCAGACACCTTTATAAAGAATGCGCATGGTACGATAGTTCTACCCTCAATCGAGATGAATGACTCTACGAACACTGAAGAAAGCATCGATGGCCTTCCTTGCTACAAACGAAAGGTGTTCCTTGAAGAGAAGGCTCTCATCAAGGATAACACCCAGATACTTCTGAACGGTAACATACCTAATTGGAAGGCTGTTCATCAAAACCCGCAGATAACGGGTTGCAGCCAGATGACCCTTCAAGAACATCATAGTGGTTTTCTCCGCACTGAAAACCATCTTATGCTGAAGACTACCTGCGTCGCTCTGAGCTCAACCTCGGCACACGAATTGCCCTCAACCAGCAGCAGCCCATCGTCGGCATAAGCCATGATGCGATAGCCACTTGACATATGCAATCGCATGAGAGAATCGAACTCAACGACCCAGACGACTAGACCTAGAACACTGTCTTGTGGATAACCTTTAGACAGGGTCTTCCCTACCTCCGAACTGCTGTCACGGAGAACAATTCTGTTGCTGAAATAACTCAAGAGTGTTCTGATCTCATTTAACGTGCAACCACACTGCTGCAGTTGAAACAAGGCAGAGAGCCACCGCAAGTTATTGAAAGCCCCAGATATATCCAAAAACATACTTGCACTCGCTGGCTGAAGCCAAATCCATAATCCTAAGAAGTGCGTCCTCTGTGCCGTTGCCAGGGCAGAAACCATACTGGTCATCCATCAGCATTTGATTAGAAGTTAGCCTGCTGTTAATGCGGAGCTATAAAACCTACTCGAAAATCTTACCTAATACAGGCAAGAGCATCAGAGGGCAGTAAGAGGAACTTACAGTGGGACCTTGTCACCATCCTTGAAGAGCAATTTCAAAACACCATGTTTCCAACATGCTGGGAAGTGCCCAGCAAACAACCTATTTAAAACCCTAGTCAATGGACCAAGAATCACAGGCAAGGTTCAAACAAGGACTACAACCAAATCCAAACCATTCACGGCAAGCTTAACAATGACGTGATGCGTGTCAGAGGCCTGCCGTAAGAAGACGCTATCTAACGACTTCCTGCTTGGCGGATTTGCTATCACCAATGAAAAACTTATTCCATCCAGCCTGAAAAACCTGGCAGATCACCCTTAACCAAATATGGCTGCTGTAGAAGGAGAACATTGAGGCTCCGTTTCTCAACAACCACACCTAGCTCAACTTGGACTGCATACGCTCCCTGGGCGTTAAGTTTACCGAAACTAACCATCAAGAGAGTTGAAGTACATCTCAACCACTCTCAAGTAACAACCACACTCCTTGCTATTGACAGAGTGCCTATGACTTTTGCGCAACCTTTTACAGTTGACGCAAGACGGAGCCTCTTTTTTCTGCAGACAATCATCATGCTTGTGGCCCTCCTCACGACAATGCGTGCAGACTGACGCATACTTACAGAACTTGGCCCTGTGGCCAAATCTACAACATTTGAAGCAGCTCTGCACGTCAAGGTATCCCTTGACGGGACAGGATGCAAAATCAACGAAGATTCGTCCCTCCGACACGAACTTCTGATGGAGACCAGCTCCTAACTCAAATACGCCGTGATACCGTGGGGCATCACGCTTACCAGTCTTGAAGATAAGCCTACACTGCTTTTTGAATGAGGCCTCATCCAAATCAGTGTTCTGCTCTTGGATGAGAGGCAGAACCTCGTCATCGGAGAGGCTCCGCTCTATGTCATAAACTATGACAAGGGGCCTTCTCAACCGCTTGGGGACTTTTTTGACCTCAAGCTTCTTGACCGCTGGAGAGTCCTTGATGATTTGGATCGCCTACTTGTTTTGTGCCAGAACTACCAGCCCTTTGCTAGTTTCCTTGATGTCCCTTATCTTCAGGTGATTCCGGTCACCACAAAGGGCTGCTCGGAAATCATGCTTAAGGTCTTGGCTCGTGGTCTTCGAGACCTCTGCCTTGATGAATAGGACCTCCGGCTTCTTAGCCACCTTGCTGGCCTCACGTTTGGTCTTCAGCACATCAGCGTAGCACCTGGGCTGCGCTGGGGCTTGGACCACCTTGGGAACAACTTTAACCTCCTTGGGCTTGGAGCCCAAAGCTTTAAAACCCTCACACATCACCATAAAACCTTTCCTAATCTTAGCAAGGCGGGGAAGAATAGTCTTTCTCGCTCCTGCACTAACTCCGCCGGGAAGTGTAACGAACTCTAACAACTAGTCCAGATTCTCCTGGACTACTTTAGCCAGTGGGGCAGAACTGCCAGGTCTGCCCTTCACTTTTTTAAAAGCCTCCACTACTGGGGAGGATTGCACCCGGGTGGGTGGCCCCGTGTCCATTGTGTTGCTTACCTCGTCGACGGCACTGGCTCAGGCTTCCTCTTCCACCTGGACACGGTGGCATCAACCATTATGAAATCTTACCATAAAGTTGTACAGTCAACACAGAATTTACTTAGTATTAATTTTAATGTGAGGCAAGCCAAAGAAAATGACCAGAAATATAGGCAAACAATTGGATTTTTCACCACAATAACGCTCCAGGTCATATTTCAATACAAATTCATGATTATTTTAGAAAAAATAGCACAATACTGATGCTGCAGCCTTCTTATTTTCCAGATATGGCATCCTGTGACTTCTTGTTCTTACTTATTAAGTGAAGTTTAAAATGACAACAATTTGCAAAAATCTTTATTTTTTTCAAGTTCTTTCTTTATAAGAATCACTAAGTGAATTTAAGTACAAAACAAAATTATTTCATAAAGCTTTTCACAAATATTTTGAGAACTGGAATAATAATTGGGCAGCTGTTACATCTCCATGGGACTAATTTGAATATAGAAGGATAAGTAAATTCTTTTTGACAAAAATTAAAGTTTTCATTACATTGTGATCACTTCTTATACAAATCAAATCAAAATATCCCTTAACCTTTATCTAAACACTTACATCATACAGATGATAACGTAGATACAATTTTACTCAAATACATTTAAAACTTCAAGATCACAATCAGCAAAAAGATTTCTACAATAAAATTTCTCCATTATATACTAAATGTAGTATATGGAATCACCTAAATATCTGATGATTCTAGTAATTTATCCAATATGAAATAATGACATCAGGGCTTGATTTAAAAGTATGTGAAGCATGAAGATGAAATATTTTATGGAAGGAGAGAAACAAGTTTATTAATCAAAAAGCTTGTAAAATTCAAATTTTCTTAGCTGTTTAATTTTAAAACAAAACTTTGTTTCAGGTAAAAAGTTTCATTACTATTAACTTTTAATAATAGATAATAAACAATAAAACCTTTAATACAAATAGTGTATGGATTAATGAAGCTTACTTTTTTGATGTCATATCAAGTCCAGAAAGGCTGAAATTGCCGATTCTTTCATTACAACTTGAACCACAAGTGTTTCCAAAACTATCATATCCATTTACAAGTCGTCTTGGATTACCATAAACAAGAGCAAAACCAGCGATTAATATCTGTAACAATTAATATTATAAAAATTGTAATATAAATAATAAATTAAAATACTTGCAGAAATTAAAGGTTCTATATCTCTATGAAGGAAAGTATGTGATAAAGCAGATAACAGACAACTGTTTTGACTAAAGTATTTACTGAGTTGTTTTTTTAATAGCAGTACCATATTTACTGTTAATAATTACATTTAACACATCACATTACAATGCAAGTCTGGTTATGGAAGGAAAGGTGTGTTCAAGTTAAGAAAAAATAAAAAAAAAGCTGGCAAAGATTCCATAACTTATTCAGCTTTGCACTTGACAAATTTTTATTTCAAATAACGCCATATGGTTTTTAGAAATATTAATGACTTAATTACTTAGAGTACAATCAGAAAAAAGATTAAAGTGTTCAGTATAAAAAAATTTGGGTCCTATTTGACCTGCTTACTAAATAATAATTTTACCTTAAAAATTATAAAAATGCATTATTTAAATGCAGCATTAGAAAAAAAGGCAAAATTCTAAGTGTAAAAATTTGGGTCCCATTTGACCCAACTGCTAGGTAGCATTTTTAATAACAGCTATGACATGAAAGAAAAACAAATAAAGTAACAGAAATTATAAAAATTCAAAACATTTTTAAAATTCTAAGTTTAGTCCTATGGAACCCTCTGTTTATAAAAAGGTAATCTATGTCATCTACATACGTACCAGAAACAGCTTCATTCTCAATCTAAGTAAGTAAGGTTTGAAGAAATTCATAATTTACGTACGGGTACTATTCAGCCCCCTTAGTTTTTAAAAGTTTATTTATTGGAATAATTACTTACAACAATCAGGCTTAATAAGTCAACCTGATTCACTTTAAAGTTATTCAACAAGGTTAAGAAAAGTTAGCTTATTAAAAAATAAAATTAGTGGTATCATGATCCCTCCTTGTCTGATGGGGTCAAAAATCGGGTCAAGCTGGGATACAAGTAGTTCATTATGTGTGTCAAATTTCAGCCTCTTTGGTCAATGAGTTTTTGAGATATGAGGCAAAAATCATTTAGAAATAATGCTGATATCCCTCCCAACACTTTTTTTTCCTGTTTAGCCTCCAGGAATTACATGTCAAGTATTACTTCAGAGGATGATATATATGAGTGCAAGTGAAGTGAAATGTAGTCTTGTACAGTCTCAGGTCGACCATTTCTGAGATGTGTGGTTAATTGAAATCCAACCACCAAAGAACACTGGTATCCATGATCTAGTATTCAAATCCGTACAAAAATAACTATCAAATCCATATAACCTTTACTAGGATTTGAACATTGGAACTCTCGACTTCGAAATCAGCTAATTTGCAAAGACGCGTTTCACCACTAGACCAACTCGGCAGGTATCCCTCCCAACCCAAAATTCAATCTATAAAACTTTGGAATTTTAAATAACTTAGTACTATCTTCAAAGTAAACCTCATTTTTTTGTATCTATTGTACAAAATGTAAAAATTTAAAATGGTGAAAATTACCCATCCACCATTTTTTTAATTTTGTCCAAATTTTAATTATATTAATGACATATATAAAACTTTTTTGAGCCATTTTTGAAAAATCTATGTCAAGCCAGTCCGGAGGTAGTAATCAAAATACAGACAAACACATGTACATACATTCATATATCTTTTTGAAATCTCTAAGTTTTTATGTAATTTTTGAACTAAGGGGATTTTGAAATGTTGACACTTTTGATCCACGCCTTGGTCTTTCCCTTTATAGCTATTTCAAGAAATAGCTGTATTTCCCAAAAACCTGTATTTAATACCTATATTTCAAGAAAGTTAAAATAACTAAAAAAAATAATTTATAATTCCAAAGGCATTAATAAAAATTATTTGAGTACATATGTAAACACTAAATGTGATGTCGAAAAAATTCAAATTATTTTAATTTTTAATTAGTGTTACTTAAAAATTCATTAACAATATTGTTTTAGAAAAAGAAAGTCTTTTAACTATCCTACCCTACTAAATGACATTAGTATGTGAATCTGTGTGTACATCCCCCTTAGCTTAAAACTGGAACATCACTGGCGGAAAATCCCGATTCGTTAGTACATGTCTTGTGGTGGTCAGGTGTAAACTTGTTGTATTATATATTGATATACCGTATATATATGTAAAATATATATTAAAATTTTGGGAAAATTTAGTACTTTTAATCGGCTCTGAATTTTCGGGCGAAAATCCGTAATATTTCGAAAACGGTCGGTCCTAGCGCTCTGAAAATTTTTTTCGAACGATATCTCGTTTTTTATCGATATATCGATAAAGGTTTCTTTGACGATATCTCATGTGGTACCCGACGGATGATAATATCTTCAAATGCCCAGGGACGCCGTTCGGAAATTGGGGAAGGGGTGCCACCGCAATATCTCGGCAACCGCTCGTCCTATTTTCACGATTCAAACGGAGTATGTAACAGCAGGTCGAGCGCTAACTGTTTAACGCATCGGGTACACCCTTGATCGATTGGATTTTGGTTATGCGGAAATTAAATCGTTTAGCCCTACGTTTTCATTGCACTCACACGCCGTAAAACGTACCGATCCGATCCTTCGCTAAATACGCTCAAACCTTTGCGCTAGCGCAGCTGTAAAGTATTAAAGACAAAAATTTAGAAAATAAAAAAATATATTAAAAAAAAATTTAAAAACCACTCTTATATTAATCGCACTAAAAAGTAGAAAATAAAATTTTTTTTAAATCCACTGTTAAATTAAACGCACTAAAATGTAAAAAATATTTTTAAGGCAGTATCTTACAATGGATTTGACAAAAAGCTTTGATGGTGATATGTAAGATTATGTGAAAGTCTTAGCTTCAAATTAAAAATTTTATATTCTTGCCAATTTTTTCTTATGCATGATGAATGGCCTAAAGGGTGGGGTGCAAACACGGATAAGAAAAAAATTGGCAAAAACATCAAATTTTTTAATTTAAATCTATGACTTCTCATAATTTTACATATCACCATCAAAGCTTGTTGTCAAATCCATTCTGAGATAATGTCCTAAAATTATTTTTTACCTTTTAGCGCATTTAATTTAAGAGTAGTGTTTTAAAAGTTTTTCATATAAATATATATTTTTTTTTATTTATATGATTGTTTTTTCATAAAATAATGAACAATAATCAAAAAGTAGGCATCGAAATGTATCTATCACTAGTGGAATATACTGATTCGTTAATATCAATTTCTAATTTAACTTTTGTTATACCGTTTTTCATCATCCAGAAAAAAATATTTTTACATAAGAGGTAATCAATTTTGGATACCTAATTATCCCATTCTGAGATGCTACCCACCAGGGCAACCTGCCTGGAGTGCCTAACTGCGTAGGCATGGGCGTAGGCAGAGGGCCTAGCTGCATGCCACAGGTATTCCCCTCCAGCTAGTATTTAAAATAAATTAGTGGGAAGATTTTTTAAAAATGGTTTGGTAAGTTATTACAAACATGCCAAAGGAAGCAAAAAGGCATCTTTTTTCAAAAGCCGAAGTATTGTGTCGAGTTACACAAGTTCACAACAGTTCTGAATGATTCTTTTAGTAATGAATTTTTTTGAGGATGTTTTTTAGGCATAGATATATTAATATAATTCAATTAGATATGCAGTAATCCTTAAACAAACAACATCTCAATTTTTAAATATATTTTATATGTCTAACATGTCTAATTTATTAGTTAATACATGTAAAATTACATAATTATTATTAACAATATATAGTTAATAGTAATTGAATAATATATTATAAGAAATAGTTGAATGAATTAAATAAATAAAAATATTTAATTTTGTTTTAGTATTTCACATATAAAAAACAAATTTACTGATATTGAGATATCAATTATTTAACAGAAAATTTTACTGAAGCTCAAAACTTAAAGTAGACAAGGGCTATTTGTATATAACATGCACATAGGTGATTCACAAAGAATGTAACAAACTTTCAAGACATGTTCTACTGGTGAAAATAAAGAAGAAAGTTCACATAAACAAAGGTTTGGAAGCGCACTTCATTAACAAGTGTTGGCTGGTGAAAGATTTTGCGTTGATTTCTACGTCTTTGGTAAAATTGTATTCTTAGACCCAAATTACAGCGTAAATTTACTTGTTTTGTATGAAATCTAACTGAAAAAACTGAGGAAAAAAATAGATCCCAGGACTGCATTTTCAGTGGTTCTTGAAAAATTTGGTGTAAAAGGCAAAAGACTGGGGTCAAAAAACACATCATAAAAAACCCCAAAAAAAAGATCTGGTAATTTTTTATTGGTTATACATTTTTAAATAGAATTTTTTAAAAGTTTTTTCTATTTAACATAGTAAATGTAGACAAAAATAAATTAAAAAAACAAATCAAAAAGTTTCTTGGAAGATGATCTTGGGGGTGGAGAACAGAAAAACCCACAAGATGTTCAGTGGAAATAACTTATTACAAAACTGATAAGATAACATATTTAGGAAAAACAGAATAAACGGAAATGTTACAAACTTTATTATTAAAAAATCATCAGTATAATTAAAGGTGTGATAGCAATTTCAAAGAATAATCAGTACAAGATATAAAAGGCATCAGTGCATGATAAAGCTACAAGAGATAACAAGTTGAATAGAAATAATTTATGAATAACTCTGTACTCATTCACCTACATAAGATAACAATAATTAGAATTAAATAGTAATTTTTATTTTAAGTATAGGTTAACCGCACAATTCCTTATGAAATATGAATTTAGTGTTGTAACACTACTGAGACTAACAGGGAATAAAATACAAAACTTTTCAAATGAAAGACAGAGATGCTACCACTCCACCACATAGACTGCATAATAACAACAATAATACATTTAAACTTTCAAATTCAAGACACATCTGTAAATAAGACCAGTAAAATTATTTAATGTTACTATTTACATCCATTCATATATTTAAACTGAATCTTTTCCAATTATTTTTTGGAAAAATCTTTCTTTTTCTAAAAATAATTAAAAAAAGGTTACTTTTTATCAGTATCAGAAAAACCACACTTACTAATTTCTCAGAACAAAAATCTATCAACAGTACAAATCAAGTTATTCAAAACTAAAAAAAAATGTGAATAGATTTAAAAAAAAATTTAATTTTTATACCCCCGTTTGTTATTTCTAAGTATGAATGCTATTAATTATAGACATACATATCATCACTGAGATTGAAAGACTGCTAATGCCATCCCTGAGATTGGATTAGAAAAAAATCTGAAATACGTAAAAATACATTGACAAAATTATTATACAAAATTATTATTATTTTCAATATATATTTTTATTAATGGGCACCATATAAAATATATTTTAGAAAAAACAAAAAAAGCTGGCAAACTACTGCAGGACTTTCCCGGCTGTGCTGGTATACAGTACCTTTAAAAGTCAGAAAGGTAACCTTTCTGGCTTTGCCAAAAAGTCTTTGCAATTCTATCATTAAAGGTCTTATTTTTTATTTTCATAAACGTTTAAATAAAAAATTTCCCAAATTTTTTTTATAATGATTATCAAAACAAAATACCAAAATTTTCAAATTTCAAATAAAACTTTTCTTGATTTAGGGCTCCATTACTCTGACAGAACAATTTGGTAAAATTTTTTTGTTATAGAGAAGTGATCCTTAAAAAAAAGGAATTGTTTAAAAACATAGAAAAAATGGAATATAACTTTATAGTAATGAAAAAAAAGTGCTTCTTATTTTTGTCCACGGTATATTACAGGGGTGAAAACTACTTAAATTATAATTATCCTTAAAAAAGAAAAAAACCTTTTTTAATAATAAAAATTAAGAGTTGCTGCCAAAAAACAAAAATGAGCAGAACATTTTTTTTATAGGTGGAGAATTAGAAAAAAAAAATTCTACAAATATTCATGTATATAGAATACATGCCAAAATGGTTCAGATAATGGTAGAAATAATTCACTAACTGACATGATACTTCAAGAAAAATAAACTATTTATTAATGCGCAATATAAATTGTAATGGACTGTAAAACAGACAAGCAGACAGCAGAACCATCTCGTCTAAGCACAATGGAGTCTACTATAATTGACTGACTAATATTAAATGTTTCCATATACAGATCATATATATAATATATAAGTTAAGCTTAAACATTTTTTCAGCCCACTAGTCTAGTCGCAAATCAGTTATTTAAACAGCTGATTTTTGAAGTCCAAAGGTTTTCAGGTTCAAATCCTAGTAAAATTTAGTTGCTTTTACTAAGGCTTGAATAATAAAAAATGGATACAGTCTACTTTGGTGGTTAAGGTAATTAATTAAACCACACATCTCAGGAATGGTTGGCCTAAATCTATAAAATACTACACCTCATTTACATGTTATACCTCTAATTCTCATCTCATTGGGCCAAGGAGGATGGCTTACAGTTCACTAATTGAACAAATTGCAACACACACGTTAGGAAAAAGCAAATTTTACTCTAAATCTAACACAATCTCCAATAAAGGTTAAAATAACATAAAAATTTTCAAAAAGGCCTTTTCTGTTTTTAAGGTCAAGATTTTATAATTTTTGAAAATTGTAGACATCTTCTGATAGACCTATATATGTGTAAAATACCAAAAATTAAACTAAAGGGAGACAGAGAAGAAAAAAACCAATATGTATTTCAAATTTAAAAACAGTGGTGGGGGTTGATTTTTTTAAAAAATTCTTTTGAATTATTTATATATGCAATGTAGGTACAATATTCCAAAGAAAAGTTTTTTCTAAAGTTCCTCTGAAGAAAATCAAAATTTATTTTTATCTGATATCGCTAAACCCCCCAAACTAATTTAAAAAAATTACTATGATCAATACACAGAAATAGTTGTGCCAAATTTTTTTGAAGAAAACGGTTAGGTCAAACCTGAGATATAAGACCAAAAGTAGAGCAACACACATACATGTTTTTTTGATATAGATGAACTAGTTGGATCCTAAAAAATAAAACTTAAAACCAGATACCTCATTTTTGACATGATCACCATACTTTCCTCTTAATATAATTATTCTAGCTACATTCTCAAGTAATAGAATAAAACTATGAATGAAATAAGTCATCTTTTAATAAACATTTTATGGAAGGGAAATCTAACAATTTTTATATGATCCATTTTAATTTATAATAAGAATTTATAAAAATGATGCTTATCAATTTTGATTAAAAGATATTTAATGAGAATAATATTTATAGTTTCTGTTAAAAAGTGAAGGTAATATATGACAACACAAATTAGATTTAGGTTCTGCTTCTATTATTAAATTAAAAAATTATCAGAATAAGACAAAAACTTACAAACTATTACAATATTTACCATTAAAAACCATAATAAAATATACATAATCAACCATGGAACATCAGTACAACTGCGGATTTTAACACCACCTTCATGAACTGTCTCCTTTTCTGTAGTGTCACAACAACCCATACTGAAAAATATAAAATCCTCATTACTGAGTGAATAAAAACAGATACCTATAAGCAAAATATCACTCAAGCAATTATCTCAATATTTCTTAACCTGAAATTGAAATTTTTTAGGGTTTCACTCCAGTTATTCTACAAAATAATTATAAAATTTCAATTGGAATAAAAGGAAAAGGGACGACTGGCTGAATAATTTATGTACTTATCTTCATCAATTGTAATTATTTTTAATGATTGGATAATAATAGGAGTTAAAAATAGTCCCCTAAAAATACAATTTTTACATAGTAAACTGATTTTATAATACTGAAATTCAGCATAGTTGTTATTCAAAATGTACAAAATAAAACTTGGTCATAGCTTTTGAATGAGCTTGACTACAAATCTCTCTTTACATAAGACTAACAAATGTTTGGCTATAATGAATTTAAAAAAAATAATTAATAAAGTACATATTTATTTGGTATGTACACATAAAGTTTATATATTTTCTAAACAATAACTTCTACAATATAAACACTTTTCACATCAAGCTATTAATGTTTTAATTTCATAATTATATAAATCTGCTACTAGTTTAATTAACCCTTCACTGTCTACTTTTTCACATCAACATTTTTAAAAACTGATTGCTATCTATAAATTATTTTTATTTAGGAAACAAATGAAGATTAGCTGCACCTGCAGCTCCTAAATGAACTAGTACCTGCTCCTACCTGAACTAGTTTTTATATAAAGCTAAATTAAAAAATATAATTTTTTTTTTAGTCAAAAAGCTTAACATTATTGCTTAAAACAAAGACAAGAGTTATGTAAAATTATATATTAATGTACAAAAGAAATAAAATTCTTTTCAATAGTTGCTCCACCTCAGTAACTGAAAATCACAAATATAGTAAAATCTATTGAACTGGATGAAAAATTATTGATAATATTTTACTTAAATATGTCCTAGCAGCAGAACAGACATTTAAAACTACAAAGAACTGAAAATTGTACACAAGTAAATCATCCATTCAAATTTTCTACTCTAAATTAAAAATATGTGCAAAAAGAAAATCACATTAACCACAATAAACCTGAATTAAGGTTATGTACAAAGCTTCATTAAAAAATTCGTTTATGGGTAATTTAACATCAATTTTTAAAAAATTGACAGAATAATTTGAATATTATGATAATTAGAATTTTATTTCCATTATTACAGAAGCTTACATTTATGAAAATACAAAACTTGACAAAAAACCATAAAATAATTCATAACGCTCAAAGAATAAGTTCATACGCCAAATAATGTATTATATAAGTCATACAATCTAATATCACATTGCAATTTTACCTAATATTCAAACCAAACTTTTCTGATTAATAATAAATTACAAGACCTAACCCAAACTAGTTAAAAGGTCTAACAGTCCTATTTAGTGTTGGTAAACGTCAATAGAATAAAATAATTCTCTTCAAAAACAACTTAATTCTTGCATACCTGATATTAATATCGCACCTATTTCTTACATCAAGAAAATAATCACAAAATAAAAATCATTTAAAATAAAACTGTAACAACCTCACAAAACACGGGCGTTGTTTATAAACAATCAACTGTACCAACTGTACAACATAACCGGACCGCGATTCAGTGCTAATATGAATTTTTGAAGTACTTCAGCGTCTTATCTACAGTCATTGAATAAAAAATTAAAACAGCATTAATTTTTATCTGTAGAAATATTGTTTCCTGTTAAAAATTGCTTCCTCCTTTAGAGACTTCTTCAATGTATTAATAGAGTCCATGGCAAAGTGAATATAAAAAAAGTTAGTAGTAGTTTAGATTAATACTACAATTATCTATGTTAATACAAATTATGATAATAATTTGTCATGTAGACAAATAATATTTCATGTAGAGTAGCTTTTACAATTTTTTTACTGACGACTAACGCTGGTATTCTAGTAAATTCCGCGATTGTGGATAAGGCAGTATATTTGTATGAATTATGAGATTGGTGTGAACTAGTTAAAATATTTTAACATATCTTCATGAATAATAAAAAATTTTAAATAATATTTTTAACATGTTAAATTAAAATAATGAAAAAGTCCCCTATAAAAACAATATCCAAAGTATTCATACAAGAACTCAGAAGAATTCAGAATTAAAAAAGGAATAACACAAGGGGGTAGTTTATCACTAAATCTTTTTAAATGTTTCCAAGAGAAAGATAAAAGAAGATGAAAGAACTTAGAACACACACAAAATAAAATCGGGTCCAAATTTGAAAAGAACTGGAAGTAACTGCCTGGTCATTGTTGACAATATTGCAAATTTTTTTTAATAATCTCAAAATTTCTGTAGAACAAATAAATCGCATAAAAGAAATTCTACAGAAAGTAGCATTACAATTTTCTTTCAAAAAACAGAATTTGGGACAACATCAAATATTTGTTTAAGTCTCTAAATATGAAATTTGAAAGATCAATAGTAAAATTTAAATATCTGAGAAAAATAATCCAAATTAATGGTTTAGGTAAAGAAGTCAATAAAAAACCCCAATAAAAATGGAATTAACCTACTAATAAAACATATTAAAATATCTAAAGAAATAATACAAGATAGAGCAATTTTCAGAAAAGTTTTGTACAAGATTTCAGGGGTTTCCAAGGGAAGGAGAAAAAACCAACATCTGGTCAGAAGAGAGAAAGAAACAAACAGTGAAAGAATACAAGAAGAAAAAGAAATGAGTGCAAAATGTTGCTCTATGTGCAGTCAACCAAACTAAAATAAAAAAATAAATTTATTTTGATAAATGGTTGAATATGTTTTAATATCTAAATTATCACACACAAAGACACTCACATATAAACAAACTCATAAACATTGTTATATCAAAAGAGTTTTTACTTACAGCGAGTATCATGTGCTTTCCAATTGTAAAGAAACCATCTGCATCAAAGACTGCTGGGCTAACTGAAATCTGATGGATAAAATGATCTACCTATACAAGAATTAAAAACAAAAATTACAAAGTAGATGGCGATAGTTAATTATTAATATTGTTTTTAATATTACTATATTCTTCTACTTACAAATCTGTTAGACCAAAATCCATAAACATTATCTATTATATCTTGATAAGTCTAATTCCCTCACCATGAATTTACAAATAACTACCTTTTATTACTTACCTTACCTTTTTTTTATTAACCTACCTTTTATTATAAATAACTATCAAGATCTACTAAAACAGGAATTCATTAACTGGTTGGAATAAATGATTAATTAATGATATTTAAAATGAATTTTCATTTTAAAAATATTTAGTACTCTTTGCAAGTTGTTTTATTAATTTCTTTCCTTCATAATATTATCTTTTACAATAATTCTAAATGATATTTCCAAGCGAACATTAACCTTTTCCCTTGGATTATGAACATGGATACCTTCAATTTTTTAAGAATAAAATTTTTTAATTAATACCATTTAAAAGAAAAATTTAAAAAATTCTAAAAAATAAATAAAACTTAGGAGCAAATCAAAAAATTCATTTATTTAGGGAGTGTCATAATACAAGATGGTGGTAAAAGCAAGAAACTTAAAAATAAGAATAGACCTCAATGAAAAGAAAGAGCTATTAAGTACCATTAACATTAGTTTAGAAATATGGAAACAGTTTTTTAAAAGGTACATTTGAAGTGTAGCACTGGTACAAGAGAAAGTGTAGCCCTTGGACTGTTGGAACTGCAGAGAAAAAAATTTAGAAGCATTCAAGACATGATGCTATAGGTAAATGTTTAAAAAATGTTATGGACAAATAAAATCACTCAGGGTAGGAGAGTATGTAATATAGATCATGAATGATATGAATTTCCCAAGCCAAGAAGAACTAAAAATGATCGGCTCAGGAGAGAAGGCTTTGGAAACTAATTGCAAACAAATCTGAGGATTGATAACAATAAAAAAAAAAAAACAGCAGTTGACACATATACAATACAATATCAAACTTGTATCTAGTGATTCAAAATCTATCAATATAAATAAATTGTTTCCATATTTATCTTGTGACAGACAGCTACTATGAGTTTAAATTATGACTACTATTTATATGTAACTACAATTCCGTCTACAGCTGACCAGAATAAAAATCTGGTTGAACTGGAAAACTATTTCCTTAAATTTTCTAAAACTTTCTTTGACTTGGACTTCGATTTACCATGATTCTCCCTAGATATTAATCATGAAAGGAAGAGTAATTGATTTTTCAATATTTTTTATTTGCAAAGTAAATGTTATATTTAACTATCCTCCTTATTTTCTTCATTCAAGTATTCCTATCTTTCAGTATCTCTGGATAATTTAACATATCTATAAAATACTAGAGCTTATTTCTCTTAAAAATTGTAACTGCCTCTGTCTTAGTATATAGCCATCTGAATGCATACACATTGTGAACCTAATCTTTCCTATTAATCTTAAGCAATTGTTGATAGATCTACATTTCAAAGGCCTAAAATATCTTCAACAATACATTTGATTGTCTAAAACTCATCCCTATACATAGAAGATGTAGCATTTAATCACTTTTTTCTTCAAACTTAATGATAACAGTTGTATCTATTAACTTTTCAGTTAAGTATTGTAAATTAAAGGTAAAGTAGGATCTAAGAGTATTCTCTATGGTACATTTACCTGATACTGTAAGTTGGTATACAAATTGCGTTCTGAAAATTCAAATAGTGTATTCAGCATCAATTTATTCTGAAACAAATTTTATGAGATTAAAAATAATAGGAATAACTAGTTCTTACAACTTGTATTTAAAATGTATTAATGATCCTTAATGTAAATATTAGAATTGTTAGAAGATGCATTTGAAATCAGTGATAACGGTACACAATCTTTATCGTATTGTACATAATATGTCAATAATCTTCTAAGTTTAATTATAATTGGTAAAAGAATATCATGCTGAAATAGAAGATACAGACATTAAATAATATGGTTTAATTTTTTTTTTAATGATAGTGATCTCTACAGGACTATGATAAAATTGATTTTCTTATTGGTTTTTTTTTTTACCCATTACCATTATCATTTAGAGTTAGTGTTCTTTTCGCCATTGCTGGTTTCATTCTACTCTTGTTCTATCCTTCTAGAACTCTTCACGTGTTTTGAGTTTTTTCTAAAATTTGATTTTGTGTGTTCCTATCTTTATTTCTTTTAGATCTTCTTTGACTTGTTTAAACCACTTAGTACGTTCTATTATTTCCTTGATGAACAATTTCCATGGTTGGTCTGTTTTCATCATTCATAAGTATCCATAATAGGCAGTTTCCTAATTGCATCTGACAGTTTGTTTACCTGTAGGTAAAGTTCATTGTTTTTTAGTAGTTTCTGATCATCTTATACTTTTACTGATCCTAGTATTTTTCTCAGCATTTTCCTTTCTATGTATTTAAGTTTGTTTCTCATTGGACTAAGGAAATGCATTCAGCTGCATGTTGTACCTGCAGCTGAATGCATTTATTTCATTGTTTTGTAATATTTTTAAATCGATAAATTTAATTAAATGATGAGTTAAGTCTATCATAAAAATTAATGTAAAAAAATTATTTTTATGTATGTTGATTATACGTTTATGCATTCTAGTTTCATACGATGATATTTAAAAATAGGTTTAGATTTTACAGTTATTTGTCGAGTAGGCTCAATTATTTTAAAGTGTGTGATTAGATAAAGAAATTGGTAGAATTAAAAGGCACTCAAGTTGTACAGTTTGCCTTTAAATATCAAACCACTATAGTTATTTTATTACTAATAATAATGGGATGATGTTACAAATGGAAGATCATTTCTCCCTTCTTGTACAGTACATTGTTGTGGACACACACATATACATATTTATATAATATTTTTTAAACATGAAAAATATTATGTGGTAAGGAAGCAAGGTATAGAAGAATACATATAAATAGTAGAGTATGAAAGAAACATTAAGTAATTTTGAAATTAGTCTTGCTGATCTCTATGTAACTGTACTATCTTCTTACTTGTTTATACTGAAGGTCCTATAATTGAATCTAATTCAGGTTTTTGTTTGCTAAAAAAAAATGTTCCTTATATTGTAACATACTAATGTTGAGATTGTATGCTTTTTTATTATAAAAATAAAATATGTAAATTGCAAGTTACAATATACACAAAATCATTAAGGAGCAATTTAAAAATTGCATGGAGTCGAGGAGGTTAGGATTTTCTGTAAATGTCATCTATTTCTTGTTAGACAGTGGGGTGTTTAATATACTCGTATTATCACATGATATTTATATAACAATTTTGCAAAAAACCTTTTTTCATGAGTACTAAACTTGGTATATATTTTAAAATAAAATAATTCTTGTCCTATTATATAAATATTTATATACAATCTGTCCCCCCACAAAAGTATATGCTTTAGATTTAGTATAACTTGCCCATTCCCCCACCGATTTCATTGAAACTTTACACACCTGTTAATGAAGGTTCAAAAATGTTCTGTGAAAATTTCAACCGTCAAGAATTTATAGAAATAAAATGGTGGCTTTCAAATAAAAACATCAATTTCAGATAAACCACATTTTTATATATATATATATATATATACACACACGTATAAATGATGTATCACGAAATTCTTCAGGACATTCATAACCTATTCTACTCGTAAAATAATAGAAAAAGCACATGTAAACATAGTACTTAAAATGCTTCGTTTGCGAGAGTTGTGGATAATGAAATATTTCGAATGTATTTCAACAACCCTGGTGAAATGAAGTCTTACTGAAATTTTTAGGACATTAATTAAGGGGTCAAATGAGTGATTTCTTATATAATTGACCTGAAAACTCGAATAAAATAGGTCACAGAACCGTATAAGCAGAAGTTTATGAAAAATCTGGGGTGAAAACCAAAAATTAAGAGTAAAATACCCAATTTATTATGTTTGACATATAATAAAAAAAGTAAAAACACATAAAAAAAATAAACAAATAAAGCTTGTAAACAAACCTTGAAGAGAATTTATTTCTGAACAAAATGGTCTATGATAAGTTACATAAAACAAAAAAAGATTAGAAAAATTCAAATTTTCTCTAGAAACAGTACAATAGTACATTTGTCAGAAAAGTACTAATACTTGTTTTTATAAAAAATTGTTACAAAAACAAAATTTACAGTTAAAAACTGCTGTTAAAAAATGAAAAAATTGGATATTACAAAAAAAATTCTTGAATAAATAAAAATTACTTAGACAGGAATTTTTTTATGAATGGCAGAAATACAATAAATTATTTGAAAAATTATTGTTTCAATGTTGACAATAAAGTAATAACAGATGATCAATAATGCGCAATACTGTATTAGTGTCTAAATCATTCTCTAAGGTAGATTAAGGTCGAGTGGTAGCGTCTCGGCTTTTCATCCGAAGGTCCCGGGTTCGAATCCCGGTCATGTATGGCATTTTCACACACGCTACAAATCGTTCATCTCATCCTCTGAAGCAATACCTAACGGAAGTTAAAAAAAGGTAGATTAAGGATATCGGGTACTAAGAACTGTGTTGTCGTTACGAAGTTTTTCTCTGAATTTTATTTCGAACTTGATGGGTTTAACATTTAAGTAATGCCGTACTTACAAAGAAGAATACGCTGATATGGTATTAATTTTTTGGTTTGTGTAATGGCAATTCTACTGCTGCTGCAGTAGAATATGAAGTACGTTTTCCGAATCGCAGGATTCCAGATCCCAAAACAATTAGCGTGACTTTTCGCAATCTTTGGGAAACAGGTTCACTACCTAGTATTCGTACCAGTCACGAATGAACTGTCCAACACGACGTTGATGAAATTATCAACGATGCAGTTTAGTACAATTTAGACATCGGTACACGCCTGACCTCTTTCTAACCGGATCGGAATTTCGCTTTCGATGTTTTGGAGGACACAAACGAAACAAGTTTTATTTTTATCATAAACAGCTAGATCAATACTACAACCAGAAGATGGTCCGATTCGCTTAGAGATCTGCAACTGGTGGATTACAAATCGACAACTCTACAAGTATGTTTTGCATACCGACGAGGCTAATTTCAGTCGGTAATCAACAACTTACGAGCATACATGGGCAGAAGTAAATCCTCATGAAACGGTGGAAAGAAATTTTTAACACTGATTTAGCGTCAATGTATGGTGCGGCCCTCATCACAATAAGCTGTTTGGATCGTTCATATACCTGGCCGCTTGTACGCTGAGGTGTACCTGCACTTTCTTGAAGACGAATTGCTGCAGCTTCTTGAAGATGTTCCTCTAGTGCTGAGACGCAAAGCATACTTCCTGTACGATGGCGTGCATCCTCACTTCTTTTGGGTCGATTCTATTCACTTAAATCATAATTTCTCTAAGAAATGACATCAATCATGGTGGTCTACATTCCTAGTCATCAAAATCACCTGATCTAAGATCTTTAGATTTTTACGTCTGGGGATGCATTAATTTGAAGATAAAATACCAGTAATTTCTATCATTATCAGTAATATCATTCATTAAAAAATGAGTTTTTGTGAAAGCTAGTAAATTTACCATTTTACTAAAATTAACTCTTGTAGATAACATATTAACAGCATAACATAAATTAAGAGAAACACTCAAAATAAGTAGTGAGAAAAATCTATACAGTCCTGGTCTAATAAATAAAATCCTAACAACTACTTTTTTTTCTGTCTTCAGTCATTTGACTGACTTTATGCAGCTCTCCAAGATTTTCTATCTAGTGCTAGTAATTTCATTTCGGTATACTCCTACATCCTACATCCCTAACAATTTGTTTTACATATTCCAAACGTGGCCTGCCTACACAATTTTTTCCTTCTACCTGTCCTTCCAATATTAAAGCGACTATTCCAGGATGCCTTAGTATGTGGCCTATAAGTCTGTCTCTTCTTTTAACTATATTTTTCCAAATGCTTCTTTCTTCATCTATTTGCCGCAATACCTCTTCATTTGTCACTTTATCCACCCATCTGATTTTTAACATTCTCTAAAAGCACCACATTTCAAAAGCTTCTAATCTTTTCTTCTCACATACTTCGATTGTCCAAGTTTCACTTCCATATAAAGCGACACTCCAAAAATATACTTTCAAAAACCTTTTCCTGACATTTAAATTAATTTTTGATGTAAACAAATTATATTTCTTACTGAAGGCTCGTTTCGCTTGTGCTATTTGGCATTTTATATCGCTCCTGCTTCGTGCATCTTTAGTAATTCTACTACCCAAATAACAAAATTCTTCTACCTCCATAATCTTTTCTCCTCCTATTTTCACATTCAGTGGTCCATCTTTGTTATTTCTACTACATTTCATTACTTTTGTTTTGTTTTTGCTTATTTTCATGCAATAGTTCTTGCGTAGGACTTCATCTATGCCGTTCATGGTTTCTTCTAAATCCTTTTTACTCTCGGCTAGAATTACTATATCATCAGCAAATCGTAGCATCTTTATCTTTTAACCTTGTACTGTTACTCCGAATCTAAATTGTTCTTTAACATCATTAACTGCTAGTTCCATGTAAAGATTAAAAAGTAACGGGGATAGGGAACATCCTTGTCGGACACCCTTTCTTATTATGGTTTCTTTCTTATGTTCTTCAATTATTACTGTTTCTGTTTGGTTCCTGTAAATGTTAGGAATTGTTCTTCTATCTCTGTATTTGAATTCTAATTTTTTTTAAATGCTGAACATTTTATTCCATTCTACGTTATCGAATGCCTTTTCTAGGTCTATAAATGCCAAGTATGTCGATTTGTTTTTCTTTAATCTTCCTTCTACTATTAATCTGAGGCCTAAAATTGCTTCCCTTGTCCCTATACTTTTCCTGAAATCAAATTGGTCTTTTCCTAACACTTCTTCCACTCTTAAAAAATAAGAAAAAAAAAAGAAATAATTTGAAGTATTCCAGATGAGTGTAAAAACATTAAACATATTTATAAAAATAGGCAGGTTTCCATCTGCTTGTGTTTTATCAATTGAAATTATATTCTACGTATAAATTACATTTTTGAATAAATTTTGTGTACTGGTTCTGATTGTTCAATTCTCTGTAAGTTAGTTGTAGACAGTTCTTGTAAACTTTCTATAAGATGAGATAATCTTATTTTTCTGTTAAATTTTCAACCTTTTAGAGTGGATTCTATGTAACACAAAATATATATGCAGTCTGGCATTATCAGAAGCATTGTTATGTATTTAGATGTTTAGTTAATTGCTTATTTGTTCTGAAATCTTCATCTGAAAAATCTGTAATGTGTTTATTAATGGTTGAGAATAGTGTATTGGTTTGCTTGGCATTTCTCCTGCCTCCAATCCATTCGGTCACCCTAAAGCATAAGACCAAATGTTCGTGCCACAAACGGTTACTGAGCCTCGAAACAGTTTTCTAACTAGCTCCTAGAGCTAATTTAAAAGTGTGAGCGGAATAACTGTGGTGCCATACACCACTCGCTTGTGTGGCCCACCACCCACTTGTCATATATCACTAAAATAAGTTGGTGCACCCTATCAACTACTAAAAGACTGTCAATAATTAAATTTACCTCATCAAACTCAGCAATTTTTCAGCGATTGTATCTTTTTAGGTAATAAAAATCAATGACCTCTACTGCTATTGCCTACTAATGTATATATTTTTGAGATTTAGAAATCAGCGTTCCTTCAGTTATGCAATAAAGTTTTGGTCTTCATGTGGTGTTATTATAATTATATATGTGTTATTATAAAGATATATTATTTTTCTAGGAAGCCCTTCCCATACACAATCGACACAGGTAGGTTGTTTGGAACATGCTCTGATCCATAACATGTTTTGACTGCTTTGACATTATATTTAGATCCAAGCTATTAACTTAATCAAACGTTACATTTCAGTAACATTTTGTTAACTACATATATTTTAAGTTGCACTAATATAATAAAATTTTTTTTTTACTTTACATTTTTTGCAGAGTATGGACGGAAAAACTGGGAATTCACTTTTGGAAGAAGATCCATTGTCCTTGTCTATTAAA
The DNA here is from genome assembly GCF_047948215.1 of Lycorma delicatula. Classification (NCBI taxonomy): domain Eukaryota; kingdom Metazoa; phylum Arthropoda; class Insecta; order Hemiptera; family Fulgoridae; genus Lycorma; species Lycorma delicatula. Next base: position 25,722,826 of record NC_134466.1, read on the forward strand.
AAAGATAACATTCATGAAACAGAGCAAACAGAATATTTGTTTGTACCTCTTGCCAAGACAGATAATGAACTGACAATATTTAAACAAGTAAGCTTTTTTTCTATTTTAACTTTGTTGAAGATAAAATTGTAAAACCTACTTATTGTAAGAATTCTCATTGTTTTTATTCTTCATGATACCTTTATATACTGTTATGGCTTATATAATTTTTGCATTCATGTTTAACATGAGATATTTTGATTTATATTATAAAAAAAAGAAGCTATTAGTGGAGTTTGGAGAGGTAAATAGCTTTGATTATCTCTACCATTTTACAGTACAATATTTTTTACTAGAATATGGAGCAAAGGAAATACAGTGAGCTGATGCCTCATCCTATACACAAAGCTGGCTGGCTATACAAGATTCACTCTATACCCAGGTTCAACGTTGTTTACAAAGCTAGTATTAAAACAGTACAATAATATCCTTGCTTTTATGAAGCATATTCAGTTACGAGAATTTTTATTATAGTTTTCAATAATCCTCGTTCTAGATCACTGAAGTTTTCAAACAAGATTGATGTGTTTCTATGTTTCCATCGGTTAACTGTGTGTCTGTTACCAAACCATTTAGGTTGTGCTGAGGCGCAAACATTTTTCTGTGATCTATTAATTAATGTTAATGCCTACTATTTTTCTCTGTTCTTTTGCTATCATGTCTGCTTATATACTGAACGATTTCAGTTGAATACTATTATAGAAGCATTCACACAGATGGGTTATTTCTGTGAAAATCAGTTTATTTTATGATAGAAAAATAGTTTTTCAGGTGCTATAAAGGTAATTTATTATTATTAATACATTGTAGTTTGTTGCAGAGTATGGAAGCACAAATTGGTAATTCATTTTTGGATGAAGATCTATTATCCTCCAGTATTAAAAAAGAAATCAAACATGAAACAGAGCAAGGAGAATTACCTCTTGCCATGATAGATGATAAACGGATAACATATAGACAAGTAAGATATTTTTATTTACTCTTTAATGGCTTACCTAATATTTTGCATTCTTGTTTAACACTAGATATTGTGATTAAAAGCATAAAAACAATAACAAACAGTATGTACAATGATAAAACAGTATGTGGATTGTAGTTGACTTAACACGATCCACAAGTCACTCCTGAAAACTCATGACTTTTGAAAAAATAATCATTTTGTGCCAAGTTTTATAAAAGGTTTCTTGTTTCCTTCTTCATAATGCCAAACTATACTGTTGCTCAATCACACAATAAACGTAGCGTACTGTAGTGCAGCTGATAGATTCTTGCAAGTGAATTTACAATTTATTCACAGAAACCAGCTTTATAATGAACATTGTTGTCCTCAGAGAAAACTACTTCAATGTGTCTCTTATGGTTCTGTTTGTCTTACAGCCATAACAAATTCTGTAACATAACAAACTGTTTATCGCCCAAGAGACAGTGTGTTGTATTATTGCTGTTGAAATATCCATAAAACACAGAAACATTATATTTCTTAATACCTTTGTTATTGGTTTTTGATAAGACCCATGAGGGGCTACATTTCCAGGATCTATACTTCACATATAGTTGTTATTGTGGTATTTATGAGGTTTCTGAGGGTTGTTAAGGAATTTTAATGTGGTTTTATGCCATTTCTGTAGGGTTTTTTTAGTACTTATTGATTAGAATCTTTTTCTCATATATATTAAATTATAATTGGTAATTATAATAAAATGATTATAAAGTAGTAATATGAGTATTGCATAATATAAATCTGAAAATTAGTTGAATATATTGAAATGACAATATCTTCCAAAACAAAACTTGCCTTTTTGAAGCCATTAGAGCACATCACTTTTTCAAAACAAGAGAAAATTCTTAGTTTCCATTCACAGAGAATTTAATTCGTATTTAAATGGCAGTTTAAATTAAATTTGTGCTTAAATTGTTAGCAGTTCATAAACATCCACTAGAAACAGTTGAAACCATTCCCATTCAGTACTGAATTCACTTTTCAATCTCTGGCCAATAACGTTAGATTCACTTTATATGAGACGAGACGGAGCTTCTTACAAATTACCTTGTCGCAGTTGTTTTTTCTGTTGAGGAAACTTTAGCACAGATTTGTTTAGACTGCATCACGTAGTAGTTGATATGTTTTAGTTTTTTCTTCATCAAATACTGATGGTCTTCCACTTCACTCACTCATATTGCTTTACTGATCCAATCTCCCCAAAGTCTTAGATTACTGTTCTTGCATTATATCGATTAGGAACCGGTGTACCTGGAAATCTAATAGAATAGTAGTATTTCACTGTTTGTGTATACTCTTTACACTCATGAAGATGTATTAAATGTGAAATATTCACTGTTCTGTGTGCACATGAAAAGAGAGCCTCAGCCATTCAAAAATGGTGAACAAACAGTGACAGCAAAGAATCACATCTTCTTGTGTTGAGACACATTTTCTTGTCTCTACTTTTACTATTTTTACTAAACATTCTGGAATTATCGGAAGTATACTTTTCTTATATGTAGATTCTATTATATAAATTTTTAACTTAACAGTTACATTAATTTTTTTAGGATGTTGGTGAAGAAGCTATTAATGATGTGGAGGAACAAAGTACTGAAAGTAGTTTACGGACATCAAAATGTGTGGTTTGCAGTAAATTAAAATATAACTGTATATGTGATAATGTCAACAGTAAAGAATATGATTTCAACAGTTTTTCTTATAAAGAAAAGTGCTTGCAAATTACAGAAAAAAACAGTAACAGAAAGGAACCTCATATGTTCTCATCTTCCTATTCACACATGTTTTTTGTCAGGAGTCTTTCACACAGAGATCTACTTTAGAGTCCCATTTATCTATTCATGTTGTTAAAAAAAACTTAACAAGAAATTTTTGTAAAAAAATGTATAGTCTACGCAGTAATTTAAAAACCATTCGCTCTAATCATACTGGTGAGAAAAAGTTCAGTTGTAATTTTTGTAAAAAAAAGTTTAATCAAAGGAGTATTTTAAAAACACATCTCTCTATTCATACTGGTGAGAAGAAATTCACTTGTAATTTTTGTAAAAAAACTTTTAATCAAAGATGTAATTTAAAAACTCATCTCTGTATTAGTACTGTTGTACTATTGTATATATATATATATATATATATATATATATATATGTATGTAAAAATGAATTATTTTCCAACTTGTACCTTTTTTCATCAGACAATAAAGTATCTGTACATATATTGGTTTTTTCTTGTTGATTATAATAAAAAATAATTCACATTCAATTCATTCATTCATTCATTTCAAATTAATCGGATAAGAGTTTAATTTTGATTTGATTTTATAAGACTTTATTTATTTGTAAAAATAGTTCACATAGACATATTTTCAATAGCAAAAAATAAATCTAAAGCCTTCTTTACTAAAAATCAAATTAAAACTTTGGCCAATTTGTTTAAAAAGCTGTATAATAATTCTAATAAAACATATGTAATAAAAAACATTGATTGGAGTTAGAGCTGTGTTAAAAACTCAACTCAAAAAACAGCTAAAAATGTATAGAATTTTAAAGGTTTTCGTTGTAAAAGGTTTTGTTGTTAGTATGCTAAATTCATGAACGATAATTAGTTACAAATTCCAAAAACATTTAACAAAATCCTGTGTGATGAAACATAAACCAGTAACGTATTCAATTTTTTTCTAGTTAATAAGTTTTTTTTATTTTCATGGAATTTATTACATCAATTTCTCAGAATTAAAGCACAATTTTTTATAAAAACCGTGTGCATATTTGTCATTTAACAAAGTTGTTGAATTATAAACCTAAAATAGCCTGTCTTTCGTCACAGAATTATGTTAGATATCATGAAAACTTCGAGAGATACAGTTCTTGAATCTGTTTTATTCGATTTTTCAGATCAAAAAACATAAAAAAACCATCAAGTTTAAACTTAAAAATTTCAGTATGACCTCATTTCACCAGTTGATCTGAAATGTAGACGAAACTTTTCGCTAGCCATACGAACGTTTTACTTAATTCAAGGTTTCGAATCTGTTCCCATATTATTTTCCTTTCTTTCTGAATTACTCTGTAAAATTATTATAAACAGAAAAGTATATAGAGTATTAATCATATCACATTTTGGTAGGTGTTAACGTTTCCAAAGCAACTTTAATTGGCAAAGTCTCTGCAGTGCAATTATTAAAAGTATTATTTTCATTTCTTTAATAAACGTTTAAACGTAACAAAAAAGTCCGAAATTTTTGCAATTTTTGGCTCTCCATGTCAGTGAAGCTTTTTTTATTAATTATAATGATTACCACAATAAGATTGAAGCATCAAAATTTTCAAATAAAAAATTCTTTCATTTTGGGAGCTCCTTTACTCTGTGAAGAACAATATAATAAAAACTTTTTTATAAAGAAGTGATGCTTAAAAATTTATTTAAAAAAAAAATTAATTGAAAAAGAGAATTGTTTAAAAACATTAAAAAAAAAGTATAACTTTTATGAAAATAATGGAAAAAATTGCTTCTCATTTCGGATAGTGTTTTGCCATTAGGGCAGGTCCTGCCGCTGTTGCTCTCCACCTTATTCTATACTTTGTTAACCTCTTCAGCATATTTTTCCTTTTTCATAATCCCATCCATCTCTTGACATCTCTTCCTTTCCTTCCATTCACTATGCCTTCTATCGCATCCATTTACTGGATGCGATAGAAGGATGCTATCGCAACCTTTTCTCATACATTGTTCAACCCGGTTCCTTTTCCTATATTCAGTCACATTTAGCATTTTCCTGTTCTCTCACATTCTCCTTAATACTAATTAATTTGTTACATGGTCTTGCCATCTGACATTTATCATTCTCCACCATACCCATATTTGAAAAGCCTCAATTCTTTTTCTGTTTGCCTTGTCATCGTCCACATTTCAGCTCCATAGAGCATCACCTGCTCTAAAACTTAATATCCTTTAATCTCAATCCTCTCCTTGTTTCCACCAAATACCGAACAGTTTGTCTTCTTTTTATAATCCTTTACCCTGATTATCACATGCTTCATTTAGTCATTGAGGATTTCATTTTGTTTACTTGATCTCTTCACCAGCACCGCCATATCATGAGCAAAACGAATACATTCTATTCTTCTTCCCCTGATGTTTATCTATTTTCCCATTCAGGAAGTATTTAATTATTTCTTTCAAATAAATACTAAACCATGTTGGTAACCTGCAGCACCCCTATATCATTCCCTTTCCAATCCCTACTCCTGTCATTTGGCCCCCCTCATCACTTTTATTCTCTGGCTATATTACAGCTCTTTTATTAGGTTCCTCTCTTTCCAGTCAAATCCCTTTTTTTTAGTGTTAACAGTAATTTATCCCATCTAACTCTGTAAAACCCCATTTTTAGGTTGTCAAATGGAACATACACTATCCGCCTCCTTTCCGTGTACCTGTCACCTACTACTCTAAGCAGCCCTATAGCGTCCCTTATTCCATCACCTCTTCTAAACCCATAGTGTTCTTCCTTAATACTACCACCCAGTTTATTGTATATCCTTGTATTTAGAACCCTTAATGGTGGTAACTTTGCATGTGATATTAGGCTAATCATTCTATGTTCTTCACGCTTCTTTGTATCTCTTTTCTTTTCTACCGGTACCATTGTTGTACCCCAGAAGTCATCCAGCCACTTTCCTTCTTCAAGTATTTATTGCATAGATCTAGTAATAACTATAACAATATAGGTGCTAAAGTTACTTAAATTTTAATTGCGCTTAAAATTACAAATAAAAATAAAAATTAAGACTGAGAAACAAAAAACAGAATTTTTATTTTTTAGAGGTGGGAATAGATTTTAAGAAAACTTTTCTAAAAATATTCGTTAATAAATTAAACTTAACTTTCTGCAAATTAGCTTTAGGGTTTATAATTTTAGAAAATTGTAGGGGTTTTCCATAGCCCAGTATATGATGTATGAAGTATAAAAATAAATGTAATATTAAAACCGCAGGGAGAGTGTAAAAAATATACGTTTCACTTTTAAGAGATGAGGATTCATTACTTGAAAAAAATTGTTTGGATTATTCATATATGCATTGTACAGATAATATATATATATATATATATATGCATTTTATGTATGTGTTTGTATATATTGTAAGTATATAGTTTACTTTGATAACGTTTTCTATAAAATGCCTGTAAAGAAAACTGTGATATCTCCCACTCCTTTAACATATTTTGAAAAAAAATTGATTGTTGCCAGAAGTAGAGAAATATGTGAAAAAAGTCGGTCGTGTCAACCCTGAGATATAAGGCCAAAAGTAGTGCTGTACACTACGTACATATGTTGAAAACAAGCCCCAGCACTGAATATGTAATATGTAAAACGTTTCAAAGATCTGTTATAAACACAAACAAACGGTTGTCCCAAAATGGAATAATTTAAATCCGAGTAAAAAAATTGTTAAATTGACTGTAACAATATTTGTGTAAATTCATTTCTAATGAATTCTGTTCAATTGTGATTTGATAAATCATGAATTTATTCAGAAACCAAACACAATTAATTTTGACAGGAGAATATTGTACTTCGCAAAAATTCGGAGCTATTTGAAATTTGCCTAGTATTAATTTTTTTATTTCTAAAAAATAAAATTTTGTTTCTTAATTTGTTTTAACGAAACAAAGTGATAACTAATGCTATTAAACAGTATGATCTAGCTTTCCTTTTTACTTTTTTTAATAAAACTGATTCTGTTTACTGAAATTTTTTCAATATATATGATGCACTATTTAGTTTATTACAAAACATAGATTTTATACTTTTAAATTCCCTACAATTTTTTGAAAGTTACTCTTAGTTTAATACAAATAGTCATATACAAAGTATTTTTTTGTCATAAAATAAAAAAAAAATTGAAAACTTCATAAAAATTTAATTGAATTCATAAATAAATACCGTAACTTGACCGGCATGACTTTGCCAGCTTTTTTTCAGGTTGCTGTCTACAGTAGTATATTTCTACATTTTGAGTTTTTTTTATTTTATTGTTTCAAAGCTTGTTTACAATCTGTTACATTTACATAAACTTATAGTAAACTTGATCATATTGCAAATCACATGGTAAGGAATCCTCGGTGAAACTACAAAAATTACACACTAGCATAATAAAAACTTTTATGCCAACCGTGTACAATTAGCAATTATGAATTTCACTCAACATCATTAGAACAATTAAAGTATAATTTAAATATATACATATATATATATATATATATATATATATATATATATATATATATATTTAAAAAAAAAGTTTATTTTATATATAAAATATCTAGCTGTGTCTGTGATTCTCTTACTCTTTCAAGAAAAAACTACTCGACCGATTGAGCTGAAATTTTGCATGCGCATTCTTTTTATCTTGAAATAACAAATAACTATTGCCGTTACATAATGTTTCTCTGTTTCAAGATGGTGACCATTTTAATCAGCTGCAGTAACAACCTTTGAATATTAGATCGTGGATAACTGTGTTCTTTGGTGGTTGGGTTTCAATTAACCGCACATCTCAGGAGTGGTCGACTGATCATTCCTGAGAGTGTGGTTAATAAAGATAAATTTTTTTAATACTTTTGGCTCTGTCGATTGCAGTCAAAAAGAGAGGTGTACAACTAGATGTTATAACAGTCCTAAATCCAAAATTTTAACATTCTACGGCTAATAGTTTTTGAATTCAGGGATGGTCAAAATGGATATTTCCGTTGAAATCTGAAAACCGAAATTTTATGAGATCACACAATACTTTCTTCACTTTTACAAGGAAGTAAAAAGGAAAATTTAATAAAGATGAATTTAATTTCTCAGTACATCAGAATTTTTTATTTTTTACAGTAATTATAAAGAAATAGTAATTTAATAGCACTAATGCAAACTCTTTTTTTATAGTTCATTGAATAACAGTGATGCCTAAATGATTTTAGTGTAATCAATATTAATTTTATATATTAAATATTTCCGTTAAATTTATATATTTACTGGTACAATTTTTAGCAACATGTTTATAATTTTATACAATAGTTAGAATTGTATATTCTGTATATTAAAACACATTGTGATTATATATATATATATATATAAAATTAATTAATTAACAAATAACAAAATTGTAGTGCTACACTAAAGGTTGTTGTGTAAAAGATACTTAGTGTCCATAAGCTAATGAATTCCTTATTCAATGAATTATAGCAATCCTCTTCCAAACTTCAAACCATTTTACATTAAATTAACAGTGAATACAAGCTGTCAGATATATATTTAATATGAAACACAAATTCACACATTCATGCACACACACATGCACGTATGCACACACGTGCAAGCGAGTAGGAAAAAAGGTGTAAAAAGTGACAGTCTCCTGCTGCACCCACTTAATAGTTACATTATAAAAATATTTAATATTTATTTATTTAACACCTCCCACTTTTATAATTTCTGTTTTGTGCTTCCAGTACCGTCTAGGCCATTCCATTTCTCCGTTGTGTAGAAATTGTTTGCAAACGAACATACTTCTGAAGAAAATTATTCTTAGATAGCCTTAAATTATCTCTTTTTCATAGAGCCAAACATTTTCACTGACTCTGCTGGATATTGGCGACAATATATATATTTATAATGTTTCATATCAGTATTCTTAATTTTGCCCAGTCTGGTCTTATGAAAAAATATCGATTTCTGTTAAAACTTTTGATCTTACCTTTTGTTTACATCCCATGCTTTTGCTTCATAAAGCAATGATCTATGAACCACAGTTCGGTAGATCCTTCTTTTGCCCTTTTTACCTTCCTCCTCCCCAAATAAAATTGAGGGTTGTTAACAATTATTCTATTCTTTATTATTATTCTATACTTTGTTATTCTATTCACTATATTATGTTGATTGTTCCTTCTTTTATTTAACAGTACTCTCAAATTACTCAGGGGGCCCCAAATTAATAGCACTGGGTTAAGTTATACTTGAATGGATATATTTATCACTTTCTAGCAGTAAAACTTGGACAAAAGTACTGCCAGAAAAAAATTAGCAATGACTTTTGAAATATGGTATTATAATGTTGCAAACTACATCGGAAGAATATGAAATGTAGATTTCAAAATTAATTGGTGAAGAAAGAAGTTACGGTAGAGTCTTGGAAAAGGAAAGACAAGGTGAGCACGTTACTGATTAAGACACCTAGGTTTAGTGAATTTTATTCCAGAAATGTACAGCGTAAAATGATAAAATTTAAATCCTAAGTTGTATCTATGCTGTAAAATAAACTCAGATATTCAAGATTACTATTTGTACAATGATAATGCAGTAAAATAACAATGCGATTACAAAAGTACACACAAAATGTTCAATAAATTAAGCTACAAGAAAAACGTATAAATTATAATTAAATTAAAAGACTTAACATGTTAATTTACTTTTCTTTTTTTTTGTCTTTTGTTCTACGTATGTTTTAACATCAGTTTTTGTATACTACTTTTACAACTCATATTCCAAAAATTTTTAAGCCTTTTCTTAATATTAAAATATTAAAAAAATGTTGAGAAATAATATTAGCAAGCTTAATAAAAAAATAAAAAACATTAATTTAAAAAAATGTTTAATCAGACAGATCATAGACAGCAAGATTTATGTTTAATTGTTTTTCGACTTGAATTTAGTAAGGAGAGCTTTTGAATGTTATTTGAATTTTTGTTTCAACTAAATTCCTTAGAATAAATCCTTCTCTACCTGCATTGCCAACAGGATATATGTGGTTAAATTATCCAAGGACTGTAACATGAAAACAAAAACAAAAATATATATAGTTACTGTATTACACAATTGTAAATAACTACAAGGGAATTTCTCTCTTACCTGTGTCAAAAAAAAATCCTCTCAAAATCACTTAAAATTGAACCGATCGTAGACAAAAAACTGGGAGAATATCTAGAGGGATTCAGAAAAAGAAACGTAATATGAAGAACAAATTGAGAACTTTAAAGTAATAAGAAGGAATTGAATGACAAGGGATAAAAATATGTAACCGTCTTTGTAGATTTCAAAAAGGCATGCGATTCAGTTCATAGAATTTCCTTATTTGTTATCCTAAAAGAATTTAATGTGATCTAAAAACAAGTAAAACTATATAGTCATTTACAAAGACAAGATCCAAAATAAAATTTATGCGAGAACTGTCAGAAGAATTCAGAATTTAAACAAGAGTAGAGCAAGGGGTAGTTTATCACCAACTATTTTTAAATCTTTCCCAGAGAAAAAATAAGAGAATGAGAAAAGAAGATGAAAGAAATTGGAACACATGAAATAAGATTGAATCCAAATATGAAAGGAATTGAAATTAACTGCCTGGCCTTTGTTTTCTCGGATAATCTCAAAATGCCAGTAGAACAAGTAAATTGCAAAGAAAGTAGGTTAAAAAATTTCCTTCAAAAAGAAAGAATTAACATCAAAGATTTCCCCAAGCCTCTTATGATATCTGGAAAGATCAATAGTAAATAAATATCTTAAATTAATAGTAAATCCAAATTAATGGTTTAGATTAAGTTGGCATCAAAGCAGAATAATAAAATTAGGTTACTAACAAAATATATGTACAACACAAAGAACTTCACAATAAAAGTCGAAATCAAACAATACAACACAATAATGAAAATGGCTTCTGGATAGTTATTTCAGTACGTGAAATGAACTCATCAAAATGTATCTTCAGTTTGAAATCGCATTGAATAAATGGAATAGAAAAAAAAGGAAGAAACATCATAAATATCCTAGGACCAATAAAAATTTTTTATTAATACAATGTAACTGAGAAAATGTACAATTCCATTAGCAAAATTAAAGCCTAATTCTTCGACCTTCTTATGAGAATGAATGATAACAGGCTGACAAAACAAATCATCAGCCATATTTACGATAAAATAAAAAAAATCAATGGACCTCAGAGGTTCTAAAAGACATAAAAGAAATTAAAATATCTAAAGAAATAATACGAGATAGAAAAATGTTTAGAAAAATTTGGTACAAGATTTGAATGGTTTCCAAGAGAAGAAAAAACCAACAACGTCTAGCCAGAAAAATGTAAAAAAAAAACAGTGAATGAATACCAGAAGAAAGAAAAATGAATGAACAGAATAATTCTGGCCCCCAGTCAACCAAACTAAAAAAAAAATATTATGACAAAAGGCTGAATATGTTCTAAATTGTTACACAAAATGCACACACACACACATACACTCAAAAAAATGCTATCAAAAGATTTTTTACTTACAGCTGGTATCATTTGCTTTCCAATTGTACAAAAACCATCTGCATCAAATACTGCTGGAATAACTGAAATCTGATGGATAAAATGATCTACCTACACAAGAATTAATATAAAAATTAGAAAGTAGATGGTGATAGTTAATTATTACATTTTGTTTTTAATATTATTATGTTTTATAAAAAAGCCATTTGGCCAAATCCATAAATATTATCCATTATATGTCGATAAGTCTAATCCATCCCCCCATTAAAGATCCTTCTCTATTATTATACAAAACTACCAAGATATAATAAAACAGAGATTCATTAAATGGTTAGAATAAATTATTAATTAAAGATATTTAAAATGAATTTTCATTTTAAAAATATTTAACACTTTTTGAAAGTTGTTTTATTTACCTTTTTGTCTTTTATAATATTATCTTTTAAAATAATTTTGAATTATATTTCAATGTGACTAATCCTTGTTCCTTTATTATGAACACAGATTTTAAGTGATTTTTGATTAATAACATTTTAAAAAATATTAACATACAATTTTTACCTACTACTACATACAAATGAAACAAGTTAAAAAATAAAAGTAAAGAGCAAATCAACAAATTTAAATGTTAAGGGGGGTTGTCATAATGCTAGGGAGTAGAAGCAAAAGAGATATAAAAAAGAGAAAAGACTTCATCATAAAGAAAGAGCTACTAACTACCTATAACATTACTCTAGAAATTTGGAGACAGTTTTAAGAACTGTTTCTTAACACTGTGGACTGTAATATTGTAGAGAAGCAAGAGTTTGACTGTTAGAACTCCAAAGAAAAAGAATTTAGAAGCATTCAAGACATAGTTCTATAGGGAAATGGTAAAAATCTTATGGACAAATAAAATCAAACATCCGAATGAGAGTAGAACCCTTTGGAAGACTATTATAAAAATAAGAGGCACACTTACTGGCTTTATACTGTGATGTAGAGGACTGTGAAGATAATTATTGAAGAGGATGATTGAAGGTAAAACTGCAGAGGAATGAGTAGGTTAGAGGACATAATATAATCACGAATGATATGAATTGCCCTAACAAAGAACAATTAAAGTGAGTGGCTCAAGAGAGAAGGCTTTGGAAATTCAGTGCAAACAAATTTGCAGATTGATAACAACAAAATACAGATTGATACATATACAATTCATGTTGATACATATCAGTTTGTATCAAATAAATTTTATCAACACAAATACATTTTTTCCATATTTATCTTATGAAAGACAGCAGCTCTATTTTTAGTTTAAAATGTGACTGTTATTATTATTTGTAACTACAGTTTTGTCTTCAGCTGATCAAATAAAAATCTGCTCTAACTGGAAAACTACTGTTGTTTCCTTAAATTTTCCAAAACTCTCCTTTGACTTGGACATTGGTTTACCATGAATTTTCCTCAAGACATGAAACATGAAAGGCGTATTTCTGGATATTTTAATATTTGTGTAAATTAGTCTATTTTATGCTTCTTAAAAATTTTAACTATCTCTGGACTGGTATACAGAATCCTGAATTCATACTTGTTATGGACCTAACCTTTCCAATTAATCATAAGGAATCATTGATAGAACTACATTTCATAGGCCTCAAATTTCTTCAATAATACATTTGAGAAGTCTAAGTTTCAACCCTATATAGAGAAGATGTAGCATTTAATCATTTTCTTCTTCAAACTTATAGATAACAGTTATATCTAATAACTTTTAAATTAAAGGTAAAGTAGGATCTAAGAGTACTGTCTATCGTATATTTACCTGATACTGTAAGTTGGTATCCAAATTGCGTTCTGAAAATTCAAATAGCGCATTCAACATCAGTTTATTCTGAAACAAATTTTATGAGATTAAAAAAAAAATAGGAATAACCAGTTTTTACATCTTATATTTTAAATGTATTAATGATCCTAAAAGTAAATATTAGATCTGGTAGAAGATTCTATTGAAATCAGTGATAGAAGATTTTTAATGAATCAAATATCTTATGTCAATAATCTTTTAAGTTTATTATAACTGGTAAAAGAATATCATATGTTGACATAGGAGTTTCAGTTGTTAAATAACAAAGCTAATTTTCTTTTTCTTTTTAATTGATACTGGTATCTATAGGACCATGTCCTATAGATAGAGTGTCATCTCTTTTCTTTTGTACCCATTACTTTTCGTCATTGCTGGTTTAATTCTATTCTTGTTCTTTTATTCTTGAACCCTTAATGTATTTTAATTTTTTGTCTAAATTTGTGATTTGTGTTTCTCTCTTCTTTTTTTTAGATTTTCTTTGATGTGTTTAAACCACTTTGTTGTTTCCTTAGTCAACAATTTCCATGATTACTCTGTTTTCATCATTTATAAGCGTCCATAAAAGGCAAGTATATGTTTTCTAATCATATCTGATAGTTTGTTATCCTTCCAGTAAAATTCATCATTTTTTCTTAGTTTCTGACCATCTTATGCTTTTGCTGATCGTAGTATTTCCCTTTATATGTTTTCAAGTTTGTTTAGTTTTCCTTGGATTAAGAATTTGTATTCAGCCGCATGGATTACCTTGCATCCTATTTCTGTTGTGTAATATTTTGATATTGATAACTTATAAATTTAAATAAATAATTAAATTCTGAGTCAAGTTTATTGTAAAAATTAATTTAAAAAATCATTTTTGTTAATGAGTAGTCGAATGTACATTTACATATTCTAGTTTTGTATGATGATATTTAAAAACAGTTTTAGGTTTTACAGTCATCTATCGAGTAGGTTCAATTATTTTAGAGAATGTGCATTAAAATAAAGAAATTATTAGAATTAGAAGATATTCAAGTTGTATGGTATGCCTTTAGATATTAAACCACTATAAGAACTTTACAATTAATTATAATGGTTTGATGTTAAAAATGGAAGATGATTTCTCCTTTGTCGTATAGTACATCATTGTAATACATATATATATTTTCATGTACAATTTTTCTAAAAATATGAAATATAATATGTGATAGGGAAGCAAGGCAGAGAAGAATACATATAAATAGTTGAGTATGAATGAAATCAACAATAGTGTTGACTTTAATCTTGTATGAAGTTGCAGTAACTTCTCAGTTGTTTGTACAGAAGGTCCTATAATTAAATCTAGGTCAGGTTTTTTGTTTGCTAAAAAAACTTTTCCTGATATTGTAATGTACTAAAGTTGAGATTATATGCGTCTTTATAAAAAATAATCAATCAATTAATTTTAATTTTTAATTAATTTTTAATTTTAATTAAAAATTAATTAAATTAATTAATTAATTTTCATTTTTTTAATTAAAAAATAATTTATTATTGCACATTGCAATTTATGATATACACAAAATCATTTAGGAGCAATTTAAAAATTGCCCGGAGTCGAAGAGATTAGGATTTTCTGTAAATGTCATTTATTTATTTTTTAAACACAGTGTTGTTTTTAATATTTTCATAAACTTTTTGCAGTTAAATTTTGTATATGAGTACCAAAGCTATACAAAACAATGAAACAATTTTGGCCCTACATATATATTTTATTTCTCTAACTTTTAATTGTTGTATTGAAATTATCTTACACCATTTTGTCCAAAATTAAATTTTGTACATAGTTTTTTAAAATTTTTGTGTGTTTCTTACCTATTTAACAACGTTAATGTATATCAAACAAAAATAAAAAAGAAATGTTTACCCCAATTTACTGGTTTTCACTCCAAATTTTTCAAAACCTACTGCAGATACGGTTCTGGGTCCTATTTTATTCAATTTTTCAGATCAAAAACATAAGAAATTGCAAATTCTGTCCCTTAGTTAACGTCTTAAAAATTTCATAACGATCTCATTTCAACGGGGTAGTTGAAATCCGATAAAATCTTTCACTAGCCGTAACTCGCAAACGAAGTATTTTACGATATTTAATTCCCAGGAGAACTTCGTTATATTTATTTATTTATTTTTAGTATTGCACCAAAACACAACACCAATTACAGTAAAAAATTACAAATATTTAACAAATTAATATATGCCACAGATTCTGGAGTCGCCATCAGGAAATCTTCAGGATTCCCTTTATAAGCTGTCTTAGGGCAAACTTCTGTGATGTTTCTAACAGTTTGATTTTCACCACACTCACAAAGGGGCGTCGGTGTTTTACCCCATTTATACAGGAAATAGCGCACCTACCGTGCTGAGTTTGTATTCTGTTTAGCGTTGACCATGTCTTACGTGGCAAGTCAAAACCCGGCGGCCTTTGAGCAATATATGGGATTTGGTTATTCTGCTTTGTAGTCCATTCTTGACGCCAGGCGTCAGTCAGATTAAATCCTTCCTCTGTGGCAGCAATTGCTGTTTTGATAGGTGGCTTTCTAGATCGAAAGCGACCACGATTGGCATCCTCAATGTCCTCATGAATCGGTAATGTCCATAATCTTCTTGTACTCTCTTACAAGAGCGTTCATACGGCGCAGGTTTGGGGGTGGTATGCGGCTCAATACCGGGAGCCATTCCACTGCAGTAGACATGATAACCCTGGCAATTATTCTCATAGTGTTATTAAGTTGATCATCAATTCTACGCACATAAGGGCTGTTAAGCCACACTGGCGCACAATATTCAACAGCCGAGAAGACCAGGTTCAGAGCCGATATGCGCAATGCTTCCCACGTCGTTCCACAGAGCTTATGTATAATGTTGTTTCTCGCTTTCAATTTCTCTGCAGTTTTCATTAGGTGTTCCTTAAATGAAAGCGTTCTATCAAGTGTCACGCCTCGGTATTTTGGTGTCTTATTGTGAAAGAGCCATGTATCCTCAAATAGAATTTTAAGCTCCCTATTAGCGAACTTGTTACTCAGATGAAAGCACGACACCTCTGTTTTACTAGCATTTGGTGGAGGCGCCATCTCCGGAAGTACCTTCCCAGTTTCTCCAGGTCAGCCATCAAGATCTCCTCCGACTCTTCAAATGATCTACATTTTATTGTTAGCACCCAGTCAACGGCGTAGCCATGCTTTTTAGATATTGTGTCTGGCATGTCCGCAACATAGAGGCTGAAAAGGAGAGGCGCAAGTTCCGACCCTTGTGGGAGGCCATTTTTGAGTTTCCTCGGTGAGCTTATATCGGATCCCGTGATAACTTTGAACATTCTGTCATTCAACATGTTATTAAGGTGGCGAGCTGTTAGTTTGCATGGGATTACACGGAGGACCTTATAAATCATGCCTTCTCTCCAGACAGTGTCGTAAGCGGCCGATAAATCAACGAATGCAGCAAAGGTTTTAAGATTTCTTTGGAACCCTGCTTCAATGTACGTTGTGAGCGAGAGAACTTGGTCGGTGCAACTTTGTTTTGGCCTAAAGCCTGCTTGTTCAATTGATATAACGTCATATATCCTCTGACAGATTCTGTTGTAGATAAGCCTTGACTCTATATGTACAGAATTTAAAACTTCGTTATAAATTCTTTATATATAGAGTCAAAATTGTTTAGAAATAATGCTAAATATTCCCCCGTATCTAAATCCGATTGACATTAAATTTTGGTATTTAAAATAAATTAACAAGAATTTTCACTGTACTGTAACTAAATTATCTATTACCGCTATAATAAAAGCAAAACTTCAAAATTGTGAAAATTACCCCCCCCCCCCCCCCGCCACTTTGAAATTTGTCCATAATTTAATGGCATCATTATTCTACTATTCTACATATGTAGAATTTTTTTTTTAGCCATTTTCCAAGAATGTATGTTGAAAAGTTCGGATATATTAATCAAAATACAGACCAATACATGTACACATTGCACGCAAAAATTTCTATTTTTTTAAAATGAATTTTAGGCTCTGAGATCATGAAATATCGACGTTCGCAAAAACCCGAAGTCGAAATGTTGGTCTCTATATGCTTTCCCTTTATACCTACAGCCGGTAAACAACAACAATAAACCAAATTTTTTAATGCTGAAAATAGATTTTTAACTTTAATTTATTTTTCCGCGGCGTGTGATTTTCGTTAATTTGAGCAATAAAAAAGATTTAATTTCTCTCATTCTTGATGAACTTCTACGATCGAAATTATTTTAAAGAAATTAAGTTAGGTTTCTGAAATTTAATACACGTTCCTCTAAACGATTACTGAATTTTTGAGCGAAACAGGAGGCAATTTATGTATAAAACTTAATTACGATTGTGAATAAAAATGTGTAAACATGCCATTATATGTATTTTTTATTAAGAAGAACAGCTTCTTAAAATATATCTAATCAGTGAGTGATTGTTTTTGTTTTTTGTTTTTTTTTGTATAATTTAAGTACTTACATTTTTAAGTAATTTCTGTGATATGTATATAAGCGACAAAAATATACCGCCGGTGACCAGATAATAGCAAATAAAATTGAAGATTAACCAAAAAGATGAATCAAATTTAAAAACTGAAGTGTTGTAAAATATACCAATTAATGAAAATATTATAAAGAAATTTATATGCGTTCCGACAGTCGTACATATTAGATTTCCACTTTTCACAAGTCGAACGTGTGCGCTACGATATTTTTCCAAACATTTAAACTTATTAATAGGAAGATTAGTGACGTCCGATTTCGCACAAAATTCTACGAGATGACTGGCAATGATTTTTCCTCTAATATTTAACTGATAAGCCAAAATTACATTATATGCAGGTGGCAACCATAGATACATCAACCAAACAAAGTCTTTTAATATTCCGATAAAATACATGAACGACCATATTTTTTGGCCTTGCGTCATTTTATAAAGCGTAGTAGCGAATGGTTGTAACCAAATAAATGTCGTAAACAGCACCCAAAGTTCGTTTCTAATTTTCATGATCGGTTTTTTCTTTCCTTTAAATATCATCGGAAAACCTTTAATAAATAAATCGATCGATTCTATCGATTCGATTACTGACGTGCATCTTTTTTCTGTGTTTCCAATTAAACTTATAACGTTCAATATAAATAATATGTAAAAACATAAAAACGTAATAATGTAAATAATTCTCTTCGGAGCTTCGATTTGGTTTTGTTCGTTGAAGAAACACCACATAAGCATGATTAGTGTAGATATCAATAAAATCTTTGAAATTTTATTTGTTTTGTATATTATTTCTTTTGAGTTTTTAATTATTTTTTCAGTTGGAAATGCTCCAAATAATTTAAAAATTACATTTGATTTTAAATCATCGTAAAACGAATTTTTATGTTCGACAAAAACAAGTTTTTTAATTTTAGTCGTTAACGTTTTGTATAAATCCATTTCATTAACTCGTTTTGATAAAGTATCTTTAGTAAGAAAATACTTTATGAATTCCAACTGCTCTATTACAAATACAATTTAAATGTGACTTCTTCAATAGATTGATTGAATTGGAAAATAATTTTTATTAAAATATGATAATAGTCTAAGTAAATAATACTTTACATTAACTTATTGAAACAGATGTTCTCATTTATTTAATGGAAACGCTTCTTTCAAACGATTTAAATTGTGAGAAATTTAAATGTGTGTAAATTGTAAGTTAATTAATACATAAATAAGCCGTTTAAAAAAAAATTATTGTAGAACTTTAGTCAAAATTTATTTATGAAGGTGTAATAAAAGGGAACGGCCATAAACTAAACGGAAAACAAAGAAAAAAAAATTATCTTGAAATATTTATGAGATTTCGTCCTTCTTAAAGATTTTTGATTTTATAAACTCGCTGAACGTACACTGTACAAAAAAAATTAACGCGCAATTTATTTATTATGAATTGCATTCTTATGAAACAATTTCCAGAATTTTATTTTGAAATTTACGGTTTACTAACAGATTTAGACATAACAATGACCTTTCTCACTGTGAACCGAGAGAAAGTGCTAGCCGCTCTCTTAGTTTTGTCCTCGTCTTTCAGTTTATTTCGATAGGTTTTATTCTATTTAGAAAATAGACTGAATTTGTAAAAAGGCAATTTACAGTATCTGAAAACTTTTTCTTCGTAAAATTCGTATAATTCCTTTTTAAAGTATATCATTTCCGTTTTGAAACACGCGACTCGTATCCATTATCTTTTCTTACTGCTTATTTTGTCTTCTTCATCAAGTATTTCGGGTATGATTGCCAGTTCATCGTTCGAAAATTGAGAAAATTTTTAACGATTTCATTTATTAGTTTACTGCTAATATAATAATATTTGCACGAATATTGACAAACTTATCGCTTTCATTTCACGGGCGTTGTTGTGTTCGAATAGATCTTTCCCCTTTTTCGAGTGCCGATCACTAATACCTGATAAAAACGAAAAGGTTATACAAATTACCTAGTAAAACAGAAAGGATGTAGTCTTAAAAGTTCAAAAAAGAATTGTCCTATTGCTCATAAAATGTAGTCGGTTCTAGGGTCAGTCGTAAAACACTAATTACAATTTACATAAATACTTTTTATCAGGTTTACAGTTTGTTATTGATCTGTTTTAGAAAAAAACGAAGTAACTATAATTTTTTTATGTTTGTAACTGTTATTATGAATGAATAAATAAATATTACGGAATATTTATACGTAAACAAATATAATGCCGATTAAGCGGTTGCCCCATTTACCAAATTATAATTAAGAAGACGCGAGTCTCTCCGTAGGTTAAATATTTCTCATTTGTTAAAAATATTGTTCGTTTACATTTATATGAAATGGAAAAAAAAAACTCAAAAAAACAGTTTACATAAATAAATTATATGACAGGGTCTGTAACTGTCATAGTATACATGTATACATAAAATGTCATGTCATGTATACATAAAATAACATATCGTAAGTGATTCATAATCAACGCCCAGCAAAAACTGCTGAAGGTAAATTGAAAAAAAATTGTATACAAGTTCATGTTATGGTGTAAGTGGACATTAAGAAAGGATTTTTTTTTGAAATTCCGAGTTTAATATGTGAAAATCGTGTACAATAAAATTTATTTATATTTTTTTAATTTTTCAGAAACAAATGTAGATATTAACTTTACTTTTGATGTGTTAAATTTTCATGTGAATATCTAAAATCAGAAATTCTAGATTGTTTTTGAAATTCCGAGTTTTGAATTTTGCTTGAAACCCACATATTTTTTTTTATTTTTTGGTAACAAATGTAGATATCAGCTTGTTTTTTTGGCGCATTTAATCTTCGTGTGAATATCTAAAAACCAATTTTTAGATCTTTTTGAGATTCCAAGTTTAAAGGGCTAAAATGGATTTTTGAATTTTGTTTGAAAAAATTTCTAGATTTTCTGAAATTCGACTTTTAAAGAGATGAAAAAATGTAAAAAATTTTTAAAAATGATTATAAAATTTCCCCATTTCCGTCTATACTAAACGAGGTATTTAGCCGATTTGTGCTTGCAAGTACTCTTTTCAGATAAATATCTAAAAACCATTTTTTGAGTTTTTTGAATTTTTTTTAGGAGTACGCCGGTGTACGGAGCGGTGGCTCAATCAATGCAGCTATTGCCACTGTTACTGTATTTTATGTGCGATACGACTGCCTGCACCTACATCTTGACTGAAAAACAAAAAATAAAAACGAATTTGACAGCGGTGGCAGATGTAATTACATGTATGTAATATATACACAGGTCTGGAAACGCTTTGTTTTCGAGTTACAACTAGCGAAAAATTTCGCGCGGATTGCAGTTTCCCTGGTGAGATTTTATTAAATTAGGGATAAACTAGAACCCACCGGATTGGTCTAGTGGTTAACGCGTCTTCCCAAATCAGCTGATTTGGAAGTCGAGAATTACAGCGTTCAAGTCCTAGTAAAGCCAGTTATTTTTAGACGGATTTGAATACTAGATCGTGGATACCGGTGTTCTTCGGTGGTTGCGTTTTCAATTAACCACACATCTCAGGAACGGTCGAACTGAGAATATACAAGACTACACTTCATTTACACTCATACATATCATCCTCATTCATCCTCTGAAATATTATCTAAACGGTAGTTACCGGAGGCTAAACAGGAAAAAGAGAGAGGGGTAAACTGGATAGTTATGTGTTTTGATCTGAAAAACGAATAAAATAGATCCCAGAACTTTATTTCCGTAGTTTTTATGATGTCCAACGTAAAACAGAAAAATTTGGTAACGAAAAACTTTTCTTACGTTTCAGGTACAATTACTATGTTGAATGATGAATAAGCCTAAAAGCGTAAATTTTATTATCAAAATTTATATAACATTTTATTCTGAGAAAGTTGATTGAATAGTCTACGAAAAACAAAAAAATAATTTTTTATTAATAACAAAATTAACAAAAAAACTTATGAATTTGTAAAAATTAAAAACAGCTGTTTTTTTGTTTGTCTTCAGTCATTTGACTGGTTTGATGCAGCTCTCCAAGATTCCCTATCTAGTACCAGTCGTTTCGTTTCGGTATACCCCCTACATCCTACATCCCTAACAATTTGTTTTACATATTGCAAACGTGGCCTGCCTACACAATCTTTTCCTTCTACCTGTTCTTCCAATATTACGCATAGTTTATTTGTAACACTGTATCCAAAATTACGGGAATACGAAACGAAATTCTTCGATAACTTCCGAATGTCTACAAAAACCTTTGATGCTTTATTAAAGTCGATAGAAGACGATATTTCACCGAGTATGAATTATGTGAGACATGCGATTGGAGCTGAAGAAAAACTCGTAGTAACTTTGAGGTAAGTCATTTACTTTATTAATATTTAATATATTATTTTAATTAATATTGTACAAAACTGATACGATTCTGAATATAAATAACAAGAGTACAATTAATATAAAAATTATGAAAATACAAAAAAAAATTTAATATACCTGATCACGCCCGAATGAAAACAAACATTCTTGTAGTCGTGGATAAAATGAAAGAGGAATAAGACAATTTGAAATAGAAAAAATGTTATCTAGAAATACGAAATAAACTTACAGTAATAACTAGTAACTAACACTAAAACAATAAATTCTCATTATTCTAATGAGAGTTGAGTTAATTATACAGATGTATTAATTGTATAGATCTATGATTAGAAATTAGGCTTTCTTCTGGTGACGGTATTGGTGAAACAGCAACCGGGATAGTACTTGTAACGTCGATAATTATTTGACTATATTGTAGTGCGTACTATGTAGATGAGTTGGAAAAATTGGATGGAAATGTTGTATACCCTTGACTGTACGGATGATTGGGATTTTGATTGGAAGTGTTTGAGTAGAATAGATGAACGATGGGTGACTGATTGGGGGGCGGATTATAGAAATCCTGCGCTCGTTGTAAGACTTCCATTAGCTGTATTTTCGTCCTCATTCGGGCACGATCAGGAACCTTTTTAAGTTCTTTAAACAAAGACATACAAAATAGCTTACCATCATCCACATTATTCGGTTGTTCTTCCCGTAATGAGACATTCCTCGCCAAAATATCTGCGAAGTGCTAGTCCACAGGGTTCATTTTAATTTTCTTATATTTTGGAACAGGAAAAACGCCTGAGTTACAATCTTCAATTACATGATGTTCAGTGTCGGTCGGAAGAATTTCAGCTGAGTCGTCGTCTAGATTAGTAATTGTTTCCTTATTGTTAACAGAGTTTTCAAGAAAACGTAAACGAGTAAAGTAAACGTAAGGATTTCCATTACTAGCTGCGGACCATGTCTTGGATTTTTTTTGTTTTTCAACTCCCTGGCAAAACAGTCTCTAATATTTTTCCATTTTTTTTTTTTTGTAAATGAGAACCTGAAAATAATAAATGCATATAGAAAAATAACTTTACTAATATTCAGTAATCAGAAAGACATCTATTTAAGAGACAAATTTGAACGTTCTGAAACAATTGAAAATTGAAGCGTGAAAATAATGAAAACGTTTTTTATAGCCTACACAACAGAGATTTTTTTCCAAACAAAAAATTTATGCGTAAATTTTTATTAATTTAAATATATTTTCCAATAATTTCGACCGATTCTAATCTCACTTGTTTGTCTGTTTTTTCCAGTTACTTAGTTACCGAATGCTCATTCGGTCATCTACAATATTGCTACCGTATTGGCAAGTCTACATTCGCAAAATTGGTACGGCAAGTATGTTCAGCAATTTGGAAAAGATTAAAATACATTTATATATCTGAACCTACAAAAGAGAAGTGGGAAGAAGTTTCAGAGGGTTTCTGCAAATACGCTAATTTTCCAAATTGCATCGGGACTGTCGACGGTAAGCACATACGAAATGTACAACCTACAGATACTGGCTCCCTATACTATAACTACAAAAAGTATTTCTCAGTTTTGCTATTGGCAGTATGCGATGCTAATTACAGTTACCTCTTCGTAGATATCGGGGCATATGGGAAAAGTAGCGACTCGTCAGTGTTTCAAGAATCATTACTGTACCAAAAATTAATTAACGGTTCGTTAAATATTCCTGATCCAAAACCGATATGTAGAAGTGACGTAGCAGGTTTACCCCACGTATTCGTAGGAGATGACGCCTTCGGGATCACTAACAACATCATGCGACCCTACGTTGGTAAATTACTGACAAACAAAAAGAAAATTTTAATTACAGGTTAACAAGAGCTAGACGATTTATTGAATGCACTTTTGGCATGACGAAAAGTGGTGCATATTCCACAGACCGTTAAATGTTAACGTACATTTCGCGGAAGAAATAATTCAGGCTTGTTGTGTTTTACACAATTTTGTCAGAAAGAGGGATGGTTACAAATTTGAAGATACACTTCACGGGTCTTCATTAACTAGCGTGAAAAAAATTAATGTTCCACGAGGAAGTTTATCTGCTAATCAAGTTACAGATAAGTATGCTGAGCATTTTGTTACAGATGGAAAATTACCATGGTAGGACGAGAAAATATAAATATCAGTGATCATAAAATAGAAACATGTAGGCCAAGTTCTATCATGTAAATAAAAAAAAATGTAATCCATGATAATAAAGTGTGTTTATAATAACAGCTTGAAGTTATTCAATTTATTACTTCTTTCTTTTCCTGTTTAGCCTCCAGTAACTACCGTTTTTAGATAATTCTTCAGAGGATGAATGAGGATGATATATATATATATATATATATATATATATATATATATATATATATATGTATGAGTGTAAATGAAGTTGTAGTCTTGTACATTCTCAGTTCGACCATTCCTGAGATGTGTGGTTAATTGAAAATTGAAACCCAACCACCAAAGAACACCGGTATCCACGATCTAGTATTCAAATCCGTGTAAAAATATCTGGCTTTACTAGGACTTGAACGCTGTAACTCTCGACTACCAAATCAGCTGATTTGGGAAGACGCGTTAACCACTAGACCAATCCGGTGGGTTATTCAATTTATTCCTAACCTTACATAATTTCACATAAATAGGAATATTCATAGGAATAATTAATTACTTTTAAATTAAAATTTATTACATAATTATACATAAAGATTTCATAGAAGTTATTCACTTACCGATAACTTTCTTGTGTTCTATAGAATCACCATCTTCACTGAACAATTCCACCATTTCTTCCCAAAATTTACTTTTTTTTTCTCTGTTTTTATATTCCGCACTTTGTACGTCCCAGAGATCTGGCCTTTTCTCCATTTCGTCTATGAAACGTTTTGTATCAAATTGCTCATTGTCCATTTCGTATTGCAACAATGAAATAAAACAATATAAATGGATGACAAAAAGTAAAAACTACTACCGTACCTTCAAAACGCGCGATCACATGTACAAGCAATATACCACAGTGTACTTGAGAACGCGCGGCAACAGCTAGAACTTCGAGTCGCGCAACAGAACGGGCGATCGGCAAAAACGAGCGATTGAATGTGTACACCTCATGCAATTCCATGTACCTCACTACCGCGCTACTGCAATCGCTTTCATGTGTACGTAGCCTTAGTAATGGGAAAAATCGAATGATTTTAATAATCGAGATATTAGTAGTAGAATTATATACATAATCGAACGATTTATTTGAAATATGAATATTACTAATAGTTTTTCACAAGTACAAACGTTGAATAATTATTAGTTTGATTAATACACTTAATAGCTGTTACTAATGGATCATTTCATAAGTTATGACTGTCTACTGGTTACTGGCGCCGTAATTCATCTCTCCCAAAAAATTATATTCTACAATGCAGTGGTTTTATTTGAATTATTATCTCATTCTAAAACAATCGCTAATATTTTGATTTTTTTTTTGTTTATAAATCTTGTGCTAATTCGTGTGGTATTATTTGTTACTTCCTTCTTTTTCCTGTTTAGTCTCCGGGAATTACAGTTCAGGTATTACTTCAGAGGATGAATATGTATGAGGATGGAATGCATTAGTGTAAATAAAGTGTAGTCATATACAGTCTTATATATAACAAAAAGCCAAAGGGAATAGGAATTTAAATATATTTTTTCAAATTAATAGTAGAAGTTGTATAGCATAGTGAATGAAGTAGAGAGAAATGACGTCAGAACAGAAATATATGTCTGCTGGAATTAGCAATTATGTATTAAAATATTCACTAGACTGAGAATGGAAAGTAGTAGTTCAGATTCTCTCATCATTCATATTCCTATTATATTCATATAAAATAGTATTCGGCCTATTCATCTTCCAAATCCGAGCGAGTGACGAATTAAAAGTAGTAAAATTTTTTCATCATTCGTAAAATTAGTATATTTGCTTAAAATATTCCAAGCAAAAACACATTCAAAGACGCAGTTGGTAATTCGAGATATCTCGAAATATTTCAGTAATCGAATCATTACTACTTTTTCCCTCGAGAGATCACATCAGTACTTGATAGTCAACATACATCGGTAAATGGAACGTTGTGCTACGACACTTGAAAATAACAATTTAGTAATACTATAATAACGTATTTAATATTGAACCATTAGCCAGGAGGTAAGTAAATCTTACTTATTTTTTGTAAAATAATGGGACCAAGTTAAACAAGCCCTGTTAACAACTAGGAAATTAGTCGTGAACAACACACAGATATTAAGAATGATTTTGAAGGTGAATTAATTTGAAATATTCTCAGTCAAGTATAATAAAAACATTAAACCTATTTATGGAAATAGGCAGGTTTCCATCTGCTTGTGTTTTTACAATTGAAATCTTATACTATGTATAAATTACATTTTTGATTGCAATTTGGTGTATTGGTTCTGATTGTTAAATTCTCTGTAAGATAGTTGTAGTAGAAGGTTCTTGTAAACTTTCTATCAGATGAGATAATCTCTTATTTTTCTGTTAAATTTTAACCTTTTCACAGTGGCTTCTGTGTACCACACAAAATATATGCAGCGTGCCATTACTAGAAACTGTAATAAATTTAGTTGTTTTGTAAATCGCTTGCTTCTTCTCAAATCTTAAATCCAAAAAATTAGTAATGTGTTTATTTATGGTTGATAATGGCATATAAGAGGCTGCAGTTTTCAGGTTTTCACATCACATGTTACCATGTTAAATTAATGAAAAGTGTGTTAAAACGTAGTATGCTTGTGTTAAAAACACTTTATAACATTGAATGTCATGTCATTTACGCTGATCAATTAGTGTTAACGCTGGCATTTATCTGTCCAAGATGGTTGTGTAAGGAAGTTGTAACTAGGGTCAGGTTAGAACACCTCCTTTTGACTTGCGTACTTCTAATAGCTCATGGAAAATTGCTTATTTTATGTTACTGGTGTCTTACTCTTTGATTATTGTTTTTCAACTGTAAATTTTTGCCTTCCATTAATCGTTACAAAATGTGTAAATAATCTTTGTTTATTTAAGCCTGAAAGTCTATATACCCAGTGGGAACTTTTCTTTTTCCAAAAATTGTATCTTTTAAGGTTATAAAAAACAATGATCTGTACTGTTGTTGCGAACTCATGTATATTGTTTTCAGATTTAGAAATTCAGTGATCATTCAGTTACACCATAAAACTGTGTTTTTATGTAGTTTTGTTATAAACATAGATTATTTTTGTAGTAAGTCATTTCCATACATACCTGACGCAGGTGGTGCTTTGGAACATGCTCTGATCCATAACATGTCTTAAGTTATCTTTGACATTATATTTAGCTCCAAGCTCTTGACTTCATCAGATATTAAATTTCAATAATATTTCATTATTATTATTATTTTATATTTTTTGCAGAGTATGGATGCACAAACTGGTAATTCATTTTTGGAAGAAGATCCATTATCCATGCCTATTAAGAAAGAAAACATACATGAATTAGGGCAAACAGAATATTTGTTTGTACCTGTTTTAAAGACAGATGATGATGAACTTACAATTATTAAACAAGTATGTTATTTTCTATTTTATCTTGGTTTAAGTTAAAAATATAAAACCTAGTTATTGTAAGAATTTTCGGTGCTTACGTATTAACGCCACCGCAGCCATAGCTTTAGGTTATGTTGACTTCGTGTACTGACAAAATAACCTAACTAAATATAACCTACGCTTGTTTCGCTCGCTAACCTCTTATAATTAACATTAAATATGCATAATATATACAACTTATTAATAATATAACCTTAATGTTATAGCACCGAAATCCAATTAATGTTAATCCACTGAAATCCGATTGACTACTTTGTTTTTAAATAAAGCTGTAGCTGCGGTGGCGTTAATACGTAAGTACCGAGGTTAGCGAGCAAAGCAAGCATAGGTTAGATTTAGTTAGGTTATTTTGTAATACGTACGATTTGTCAGTACACGTACTCAACATAACCTAAAGCTGTAGCTGCAGCGGCATTAATACGTAAGTACCGAATTTTCAATTCTTCTATTCATTAGGATATTTTTATGTGCTGTTTATGGCTTACATATTATTTAGCATTCATGTCTGACATGAGATATTGTGATTTGTAGTGTAAAAAAACAGTTAATGGAGTAAAGGGAGGTAAATAGCTTAGATGAACATATTGCTACTAACATTTTACGATAGACAAACATTTTTACAGCAATACGTAGCAAAGAAAATACAGTGAGCTGATGCCTTAAGTTATAAACAAAGCTACCTAAAAATTACTCATTTTATACCCAGATTCAGCATTGTTTACCTAGATAGTAGTAAAACCGTAAAAAGCTTTCCTTTGTACGGATCCTCTGTTCCTCTGATCCATAACATGTTTTGAATTCTTTGACATTATATTTATATTCAAGGTATTAACTTCATCTTATGTTACATTTCAGTAACGTTTCATTAACCACGCTTATTTTAAGTTCCACTAATATAATATTTTTTATTTATATTTTTTGCAGAATATGGATGTACAAACTGGGAATTCACTTTTGGAAGAAGATCCATTGTTCTTGCCTATTAAAAAAGAAAACATCTATGAAACAGAGCAAAGAGAATGTTTATTTGTACCTCATGCCAAGATAGATGATGAACCGATAATATTTAAAGAAGTAAGCTATTTTCTATTTATCATGGTTTAAGTTAAAAGTTTAAAACCTAGTAATTATCAGAATTCTTAATTTTTCTATTCATCAAGATGTTTGTATTTACCGTTTGTGACCCACATATCATTTAGCATTCATGTCAGACATGCGTTATTTTGATTTGATATGGCAGCCAGCCATATTCCTTGGTTAGCTTCCTACAGCAGCATGGTAGGAGTCTTTTCCCTTACGTAAACTACTGATGTCGGTTGAACAAAGCAATCGCATCAAGGAACTCCTATACAGTCCGACAATGCAGCTCTCACCACATTGACTCGCTGCTTGTGAGTGTCCAATTTTCCCATTGACCTCAAAGTTCTAGGGTGGCCTGAGTTCTGGTCCCCTCCCAAGAGCTGGGCAGTTGAACATCATGTGTTCATTTGACTGGACCACCTGCAAACGCACAGCTCATCAGGTGCCAGACAGAACCAAAACAAATATTGGTTTAAATTTACATAGTTGGAGAGGACTCGAACTCCTGTTGCTCTTAAAAATGAAGGAGAGGCTCCCCCCTAGATACTGTATAAATCTATACAAAGATCTTCTCTTAGTCATGAGGTGCCATTCTTTCTGCCATGCTTCCATCACGAGGCTCTAAAGCCTCCTCCACAGGCAGGAGATGGGCAACTGTTCAAAATTTAGAACCAGTGCATTGAGATCACTGTTCCTCTTTGGTACAGGGCTCGGAACCGCATCCCAGATACTTCAGTCTCCTTCCTCTTCGCAATCTCCACATGGCCGCCTGAATATTCACCAATAAATCGATTATTGGAGCCTTTTCCAATACAGTGATCGCCTCATAGACGGTTGTTTTAAAAACACCAGTGCATACAATTAAGGCTCTGCACTAGGCACTCCTTAAATTTTGAATAAGTGCTTGATTTCTTTCCAACCTATGCGCCCAAATGGACGCTGTATAAGAAGTCATACTTTTGAAGACACCTTTGTACACCTTGTACAAATGGCGGCCTGAGAGCCCGTAATTCTTTTGTGCAATCCTCCTAATCTTGTGCATCACAGAGATGGCGTTCAGTGCTACATGCCTAATGTTGTTGCTACATAGCAATTTCTCATCAAACAAAACACCTAGGTAGGTACTTATGAACTCAAACTCACCTGATTACACAGACTTTATATTTCATATGGCGGTTATGACTGTATGATAATTTGTCTGCACCCTTGAGAAGCATAAACTTCTTCTTGGACACAGAAATCTTTAAATTTTGAATGTTCATCCAGCCCTCTGTGGTTGACAAAGCCGATTGCACTCTTATCTTCTAGCTTGCAGTCATGAATTACCACGAACTAACAGAAGACAGTCATCAGCAAAAGCCTGGGCGTGACCACTTCTGGGAATATCAGTCCCAAAAATCTGTCGAATACCAGGTTCCCCAGCAAGCGACGGAGCTAATAGGGCTCATAGAGCAATGGAGGGGAGCTCATAGAGCAACAGAGCTCTATGGGCTTCCCCTAGTGATGGATTTTTCCAGAACTAGGTGCACATCCATAAATCAAACTGTGCGATCAGACAAGTAGTCACATACTACGGCCTGCAGGGCTATGGGAACATTGCAGCTTTCCAACTCATAGACGAAAGTACTCAAACACTAGGAAGAAAATGCTGCCTCTATATCAATATAATAATTGCCAAAACATATTTACAATCGTTGCTTTCCACCTTGGCAAGGGAGCAGATGTTAGAAAATATCCAGGTCAAGTTGGTCAAGCCCCGGTGTCTTTCTCAGTGCTATTTGATAAACCACTCAGCCTATATCTACGGGTTCCACAGCTGATACGCCAGGGAATGGTGTCTCATCCGCCTTAACGCCAACTTCTACTTCACCCTGTTGAGCACCTGGAAAAAGTGTATCCAGGAATGCCTGGTAAGTCGTCACAGATGCTGAAGAGTGGTCACGACCACCAAACCTGCATCGAACACTGGAAAGCACTTGCAATGGCTTTGGCCCGTAACATGGCTTCACTATCTGCCAGGGGTTGCGCTGCAACTCACGCATGGAGGTTTGCAAAAACTAGTGTTTGGGTTCCTTGATAGCATGAATGTACTCACTACGGAAGTACCGGTAGATCAGCAGAGGCCACCATAGGACCCTTTCGCAACCATTCTTGATGGTCCAGCCAAGTTGTTCAGCCAACAATTCCACTTCTTCCCTGTGCTCCATGCACCATTCCAAACCCTGTAAGGCAGGCGCACACTTGTGCTGCATCTGTCCAGATCCAGATCCCTTAGGTTATAGCATCCTGAATCTGGAGCTCTTGGACTGCCACCATAAGTGATCTCAAAGGTTACATGCCTATGTGATAATGGTGTATGGAAGGCTACAGTTTTATAAGTTTTCTCCTAAAACAAGTTAAGGAGACCGTTGATAGTGAGAGGGCTTCCGACATACTTTCGGTGAGAAAAGGTAAAAGAGAAGAGCTTGAAGCTAGACTTAAAGGGAATACAGTGCCAGATAACCTCAAGGACAAGATGGCCATTGTGGCATCAGGTGTATCAATGACGGACAAAACTCTAATATCTAAAATGTCTGTGGACCATATTAAAGATTTGGTTAGGGACACCACTAAGAGATAGATGGTGGAAGCTGTCAGGAAGATGCTGAATCAAATGATTGAAGTTAGAGTCACATCAATTAGGCTGCTCTTTGGCAGCTGTGAAAATGTTACTATAATTATACCAATCAAGGAGGCTGGTTTGCTCTTAGCTACAGGGTGAATGGTCATTGGCTACCACTCACTCTTGCTCTAAGTTAGAAGCCCAGATCGGACATGTTGCTGCTGCATGCAAAGGTGTTGACAGGAGGAATACTTGTACAATTGTGGGAGTGCTGGGCATAAGAGGGCAGACTATCTCGAGCGAACTAGGTGTGTTCGTTGCAATCAATGTGCAGTTGCAATGATGACATCGAGAAACTGGATTGTTGATCATATAGGAGATGCTGCCATCATAAATGGTTTGGGGAGATATGCTATCTCTGACATTGATTGCAAAGATGGTTATGTGGTTGTGGTTTTGTCATAATATACATTAGTGAACTCTTACATCTCTGAATTGTAATATATATATATTTGATGTAATGATGGATGAGCTGGAATCCTTTGATTTGCGAACCCAGTTATTTTGATGAGATCTGAATGCAGAATGTATTGAGCTTGCTGGTACGAGGTCTATAAATCATGGATACAAATTGGCTACCATGCTGGGCTAGGTGGATCTGGTTGTCATCAATACTTCGTTATATTCTAACAACTTTTATTGGAAGAGGAACAGAGGTTCGTTGTGGATATTGGTGATTCCAGGTTGGCTGACTGAATGAGTGGCAGATTGGCATGTTCTCAACAATGACCATCAGGCCATAGTATTTAAGTTATTGGGGGATAGATGGCCGAGAGTGAAGTCATCTCAAAAATGGAAGTCTTCTGAGGCTCAGGCTACGCGGTCTTTGCTGATTCTGTGGCTGAAAGTATCTCGACTATACAATCCATAGACCTGGATGAGTTCTCTGCTATTATGTTTGCAGAGTGTGATAAGCTGCACAGAAGCTGCGGCTTTGACCTCAGGAAAATTTACTGGTGAAATGGGAACATTAAATGCTTCTGTAAGAGCTGCAGTCCAGCAAGTTAGATGGTGACTGCAGAGGCTCAGGTACAGAAATTCAATACAGACTGAAGAGGCAGAATCTACGTACAAGGCTGCCAGAAGCAGATTAACTGTAGAGATTAAGTTAGCAAAAAATGCCGCCTGACGAAGACTTGTTGAGGACCTGGAGGTGGAACCTTGGGGTAGAGCCTATAGGTGTGTTATCAAAACATTTATAGGTACCTCTTCCACTCCTTCCAAGGGCTTAGGCATTGAGAAATGTGTTGGACCTATTCCCGCTGATTCAAATGGAGCACTGAAATATGATTGCTCAGGAGGAGAGAAGGTTTACCATTGGTGAGCTCAAATGGGCTGCAGACAGTGTTAAGTCTTTAGAGCTACGATGGAATGTATTGATCGTCGATTGAATTGAAATGAAATTAAACCACATTCTTCTAGGACAGTTGAATTTATTTCCTAAAATACTAAATAACACACTAGTCACATTAGACCAAGAAATACATGACCGAGACAGGATTTTTTACTCGAATGAATGTATAAAAGTGACTTGCATGCCAGTGCTAATAGAAACTAGAGTGCAGCACTAGTTGGCTCAAACTAGGAACGGAACAGATAGAATTAACCCCAGGAAGTGCCCTGGCCTGGATGGGGTGTTGAGTTTGTTGATGAAGAGGTTGGTAGAGTTTATGTCCTGGATGTGCTGAATACAGCTTTAAGCAGGGGCAGCTTCCCCAAGTCATGGAAGGAGGCCAGACTGGTCTTAATACCGAAGACCAGATCAGGGGAACAGGGCAAACAATATTGACCTGTATGCTTGCTTGATGTCATAGCTAGGATATATGAACGAATGCTGACCGAGAGTCTTTGGGAAGAGATCTTGATAAGGGGAGGATCCTGCCCTCCAATTAATATGGATTTATTAGGGGTAGGTCTGCAGTTGATGCCATTCAGCGAGTGACTACCTGGGCCGTGGAAAGAGCTGCGGGTACATGGCATACAAGAAAAATCCCAATCCATACTTTTAGATTTACAATACGCTTTGAACAGTGTCCCCTGGCCACTGTTATTGGAGGCCGTGAGAAGCCAGGGATAAGTGAGTACTTAACAGTTATTTGCACGAAAGGTATCCAAAGATAACCATGGAAACGAGAGTTGAGGAATTCCATATGTTTGTGCAGTACCTCAGGGATTGGCACCAGGTTCCATACTCTGGGACCTTTCTTACAATGGACTTCTGCGACTGGATCTCTCTGGAAACTCAACCATGGTGGCTTATGCGGACGATCTGGCCCTGCTTGTCGCAAGACACTCTGATTTAGAATTGCAGCGAACTGCGACAGAACCTCTCAAGCGAATTAGCAAGTGGCTTAAGAATCACGGTTGAAGCTGGCATCACAGAAAACTAGCATGGGTGGTGTTAAGGGGGGGGGGGCGAAAAATCCATGATATTAACATCTATGTGGAAGACCCGAAGGTATTCCTGACTGATCATGCCAAGTATTTAGGGGTCTGGATCACGCGGTCCAGACTCTAATAAGCGCATTACAGATCCATGAGAAAAACAGAAATGGTGATTGATGCTCTCTGCATCATCTGGGCACCACCTGGGGTCCCAGAACGAGCAAGAGAAAGCTGATAATAACTGCCGCCATGTTGATTCTCTTTTATGCCATACCTGCCTGGGCTGAGGCATTGAAGATAAAAGGGAATGTGGCACGGATGACCTCTCGACAACAGAGGACTATGATTTAAATCATAGATGCATATAAAACCTTTTCGAGAGAAGCAACTGAGATGTTGGCAGGTGTCCCACCCATCCATCTGAGGGCCTATCAGCTAACTAGGATCCACAGGAATATGATCAAGTTAGAGGCAAATCTGTTACGTATGAGTGATTGGCAGGCCAAATGGGATGTTACTCCTAAGGGAGCTTGGATGATGTGGCTTATCCCTAGTTTGGAACCATTGCTCAGCAGAAAGCATGGCGAGGTGGTTTCCACCTCTTGCTGTTCATGACGGTGCATGAACGGTTTGGGAGTTATCTCCATAGATTTGGAATCAGGGACTCCTCTTTATGCATATATTGCCGGGAGGAAGGTATTCTATGTCACACCTTTTTTTCTGTTGCACAAGGTTGGATGAAGTTCAGAGTTGACTCAGGACTGGGCTGGATAAGTCCTGAAAACATAGTGATCAGTATCCTCACTGAAGCTAATGAATCAGACTCAGAAAGATACGTCGTAGAGTTTATCAAGGATAAGGGAACAAAGCATCGCTAATAAAGCTCGGACTGAATGGGAATAGAGAACAGACCTTGATGGTTGTGGTGTGGAGTGTGCCGCTTTTCTTGTAGTGTTGTAGTGTGCTTCACTTTTCTGGCTGAACAATAAAAAAGCACCTCTGTTGTGGTGAAAAGCGAGACTGGAGAGCAAAGGGATGATGAAGCCATCTGCTAAGTCATCGTTCCTTTGTGCTTGCACAGATAGGTAGTGTTGATGTTGATGCACAGGGACTCCGGATTCCTGGAGCTTGAAGGCATTCCTCGGGGCCGAGTAATGCTTGGCTGCAGGTCTAGCCACGGGGGCAGGGAATTGGTGAGGTGTTTATGTTTAGTCAGTAGGGCGCAGGTCCATATACGCTCTGTAATAACATATAGCAGATCCTGTTGCGAGTTCAACACTGCCCCTTTTGGGGTGTACGTAAATGATATTCCCGATTTTTTAATCATAAAAAAAAAATATATATATATTCGGTTTAGCATATTCATTACCGTTTATATTATTGGTTAACTTTTTCTTTCTTTTATGCATATTTTGTACATAATATTAATATTTTTTTTATTTTAGTACATAATTTATTTATTTATTATATTTTCATTATATACACTGATTATAGCAATGCATTTAATATTAAGTCATTTTTTAAATTTATATTATTGTATTTTAAATATTTTAATGTTCTATAAATTAATGAATTTAAATGTAGCAATTTTATGATTCCAAGGATGAAATGAGTTATTATGGATTATTGTGTCTTGTTTGTTAGGTTTCCTATAAATGTCAATATCTAATTTGTTATTATAATTTTTTTTTAATTCTTCGGTTCAAAAAACGTATGCTATTGTTGGTTTCTTGAGTAAACTCAAATTTGATGTTATCTAAAGATTTCATTTCATTGATTATTTTGTTATCTTCATCATTGTATTGTTGATTACATATAATTAATATGTCGTATACGTATCTCGTATAATAAAATTTAATGTTTTTTAAAAATATTATGTAAATTATTACTTTCTAACTCGTTGAAAATGTTAGTTAATATGGCTGAGAGTGGTGAACCCATACTGAGACCTTTCTTCTGTTAATGTTTATTATTGAATTCAAAGTAGTTATATTAGATGCATAATTTTTGTAATTTTATTATTTTGTGTACTATGATGTTTATTTTTTAATTTTTGTTAAATTTTGTATTATTAATTATATCAATTGTTTTATTGGTATCTATATTAGTGCACATATCTTTTATATCTAATGTTATGAGTTTAGTTGTGTTGTTTATGTTAATTTTATTAATTAAATCTACTAATTCATATGCATTTTTTAAATTATATCTTATCGATTATGATATATTCTTTTAAAGTGTTCGATAAAATTTTACTTAGTTGATATGTGGCTGAATTAATAATATTTATTAGAGGTCTCATTGGCATATTTATTTTATGAATTTCGGGTAGTGATTTTAAAATAGGGGCTTTAGTATTAGTTAATTTAAAGCTTTGCTTAGTGTATTCATCTTTGAAAATGTATTTACATTTTTAATGTTGTGAATAATATCTTTTTTAATTTTATTTGTAGGATCCTTAATTTTAATTTTTTAATATGAAAAATAAATTAAAACAAAATAATTCTTTTATAGTCAGATATGACCAAACTAAAACTCCTGTTATAATCAGTAATAATAATAAACAAATTGAAAACACTAACAAATTAATAAAAGATAAGTTAAAATAAATTAAGGATCCTAGAAACATACTGTGCTTGCTTAAGTGTGAAGATAAGATATTTAATATCAGAGTGTAAGTTGTCAATTTATAGTTGGCATTATTAAAAATAACAAAGTTTTCAAATAGATTTTTAACTTAACAGTTACGTTAATTTTTTTAGGATCTTAGTGAAGAAGCTGTCGATGATGTGGAGGAAAAACGTACTGAAAGTAGTTTAGAGACATCAAAATGTATAGTTTGCAATAAATTAAAATATAACTGTATTTGTGATAATGTCACAATCGGCAATAATGACATCGGCAAAGAATATAATTTCAACAGTTTTTCTTATGAAGAAAAATGCTTGCAATTTACAGAAAAAACAGTAAAAGAAAGGAAAATCATATCTTCTCATCTTCCTATTCACACATATGTTTTTTGTCAGGAGTCTCCCACTCAGAGATCTACTTTAAGAGATCTACTTGTTAAAAAAAAATTTGCATGCAATTTTTGTAAAAAAACTTTTACTGAAAGCAGTAG
Source organism: Lycorma delicatula (assembly GCF_047948215.1). NCBI lineage: Eukaryota > Metazoa > Arthropoda > Insecta > Hemiptera > Fulgoridae > Lycorma > Lycorma delicatula. The sequence goes on from NC_134466.1 coordinate 25,759,800, forward strand.
TTTAAAAAGACATCTCTCTATTCATACTGGTGACGAGAAATTCACTTGTAATTTTTGTAAAAAAACTTTTAGTCAAAGCAGGTATTTAAAAACACATCTCTCTATTCACACTGGTGAGAAATTCACTTGTAATATTTGTAACAAAACTTTTACTCAAAGCAGGAATTTAAAAACACATCTCTCTATTCATACTGGTGAGAAGAAATTCACTTGTAATTTTTGTAAAAAAACTTTTAGACATAGCAGTAGTTTAAAAACACATCTCTCTATTCATACTGGTGAGAAGAAATTCACTTGTAATTTTTGTAAGAAAACATTTAGACAAAGCAGTAGTTTAAAAAGACATCTCTCTATTCATACTGGCGAGAAGAAATTCACTTGTAATTTTTGTAAAAAAACTTTTAGTGAACACAGTAGTTTAAAAAGACATTTCTCTATTCATACTGGTGAGAAGAAATTTACTTGTAATATTTGTAAAAAAACTTTTAGACATAGCAGTAGTTTAAAAACACATCTCTCTATTCATGCTGGTGAGAAGAAATTCACTTGTAATATTTGTAAAAAAACTTTTAATCAGAGCAGTAGTTTAAAAACACATCTTTCTATTCATACTGGTGAGAAGAAATTCACTTGTAATATTTGTAAAAAAACTTTTAGACATAGCAGTAGTTTAAAAACACATCTCTCTATTCATACTGGTTAGAAAAATTTCACATGTAATTTTTATCTAAAAACGTTTACACAAAAGTTAAATAAGGTTGACAGAGTGGTATAAATTATCTCTATTTACTATAGGATCTTTGCAATTGTAGCCATTTTTTTTTTTTACATTGTATATACACTATGATTAAAACTAATTATTTTATACATAAGACCATTTGGAATGATTTATATAATGTACGTATAATTCTATTAATAAACAACATATATTAATAAAAAAAAGTTATATATTAAATGATTCATATTTCCTTTATTTGTCTAAAAAATATGGTGCCATTGTAGGCAAAAATTGTGAATACATTTATCGTTATTGAAAATTAACATTTTGAGACCACATGCAATATTTTTTTTTGATAAATTTCTACAATTTTTCCATCAACACTATAAACCCTACCCTATTGAGGGTTTCTGTTCACATGGTTTTCACAGGCCTTTTTTGAAACTAATCTAACACCATTCAGGTCGTTTCTTTTGAATTGCTAGGTGCAATAACTTAATTGTCAACAGTATAGGTCTGAGTCTGTCATACTGCTTGGCAGCAGCAGCAGCAGCTTGTGATGCACAGTGCCGTTCAAGTCTCACTAAACACACAGCATAATCTTCCTGGTCATCAGTATGGGCTTTGTCACAGGCTATGCAGTTTCTCTTCACTTCAATCACAATCTTTTTCACACATTGTTTTCTTAGGTTATCCACTTTTCATCACTGATGATCATCTGGCTTCAGAAATTGTTAAATTTCATTGTGTTTCAGTAGAGGTTCGCAGAATATAACGATCAAGTAAAGTTTTCTAAGTCCGATCATGTGGCAACCAAACGTCAAGCTTAAATAAAATTGTAAATTGTAAAGTTTTGTGGAACGTCTACTCATCTACACACCACAATACCTTACGTCCAAGTATAAGAATACCAACATTTTTTCCATGTCGACTATCTTCAATTGCCAGCTGGCAAACGACGTTCAGCCTAACACACTGCAATTCATATATCCTGAGATTTGGGATACTAAACTATGTAGTACGCAAAACGCTCAGTACTTTTTAGACTACCCATTATTAATCTGTAGCAAACTAAAACTAAAAGTTTAAGACTCTGTTAGAAAGATTTTCATTAAGTTAAGAGTAAATTAGAAGTAATTGTTAAAAATATTAAAAACTGTATGTACATATATCTATAAATATAAAATAACATGCAAGTCATTTATAATTACTGTTTACGCCGATGCGTAAAGTTGTTTTATTCCAATGAATTCAAGGTTATGGTCGAGTCTTGTAGTTTACAGGCTTGGTAATTTTATTTTGCATTTTTGTAAGGTTTATCTACGTGTATTTTTAAAATAGGTTGTTTGAGTTTGTTTTCGATATCATTTCTCTCAGGCTCCAGCTTGACTGACTGTTGCATCATCATATTGGTGTTTGCTTATTTCATATCTCGCATTATTTATTGCTGTTTAGTCTTAATATATATATTTTTTCTTAAGTGTTTTTGTTCCCACCAATTTCAATATTGTCATAGTTCCTAGAAGTCTATTTCTCTTTGTCTGCCCTGATGTCATGTCTTCAACTTGCGTATTCAGAAATTATTTTTATCTGCCTTACGTAATTCTTTAGTGGTCTGCTTGCTTGTAAATTATTTTTGTTATGTCTTCGTTCCCGAATTCCACACGTTTTCTCTAATCGTTCTCATACTAACACTTAGACACTACTCTTGTTGTCAACACACACACACACACATACTCTTCTGGCCATTGCTTTGTTCGCTTCCCCTACTTCTCACCACGCCAGCTTTGTTCATTCTAGTCCTGACTTTCACGTTGTGCGGATCCTGGTCCTACAGCCTTGGAGGACCAGGCTTCGATGTTCTCTCTCTCTTGTATAATGTTAATACTTTTGTCGTCTTCATCCTCTTATAAACGTTGCGGTATTTCTCTGTTGAAATATTCTCTAGTTCTACTCGCCAGTGTTTTGTGACTTCACCGATCTCTATGTTTTGTTTTGCCTCGTTTCTTTGTTAAGTTAATCTTCCAATTCAGTATATTACGTCTCTGTTAAATGTGTGCCAATAAACTGCCAATTCTATTGACGCCGAATCTTCACCAGCTGCTGATTACATTTTCATAGATGCAGAATCTCTCCAAACTCATTGCAACATATTTGAGATGCCACATCCTGTTTAACCTCTAAACAACATCTCACTCCTGTATTCCTGATACACCACTGCGGACTACGCCCAGGATTACTGTATGTATTCATTTACCTTCATTCACGAGTTCGTCTCTTGCTAATATTTGTGTGCTGTAGGCAAGTTCAATTTTTCATTATTTATTACATTAAACAGTTATTTTATCAGTAAAATTTGTGAACCAAACAGTTAATCGTACATGATGCATTTCAATTTCAAGTTTGGTTTAAAAAACCATTTATTCACTTAAGTGCAGTCACGACAGGTTGCTTAGATAAGGTACAACATATAAGGTGCAACATATTTTATGTGCTTATTTATTACAATTTGTTTTTATTGCAATTAACTCTATAATTTAATCTAATTTAACTTGTTAATCGCCGAGATTAATTCTTATCTACTCATGAACTGTATTCATATTACTTCTCTTAAATTAATCTAAAGCAAATTACTCCTGATGTGCAGTTATGTTTTAGTACTTCTTTGTAATTTTATATTTTCAAGAAAGCTTACTACTAAAATGAACTCTATTTATATGTTTACTTATTTCAATTTGATTATTGTAATTCCTTTTTTCTAGAATATTAGTGTGGCCTTTTTTCTATACTAAACTAGAATTACATGTTTTAATTATGTAATGATAAGTTTGTTGTTCATAAATCAGGAAAGGCCAGTGCCAATAATTAAGATTTAATGTAATTTATTTTTCTAAGCTAATGACATTTGTTCATTGCTAATTTTTCAATTTACAGCATATGTCAGTAATGCAGTAGTTTTCCAGTCATGCTATGTTTATTGAAGTTTTGTTTTTCTAAGTAAATAATTGTATATAACATGTTTTATGTTCTCTTGTTTTCAAGCTTTGTTAATTGTAGATTTCAAAATGTGTATTTGAAAAATGTATATTCATGTACTTTCTCATTTAATATCATTATTCATTTGTTGATTCAGCTGTTATTTCTTATATAGAATTAAGTTATGTTTATTTCATAATTTCTTTTAATTTTTTAAGGTTATGATTTAACATAAGTTCAGTTGTTTTCTTTCCAATTAAAGTCCAATGTCTTTCGGCAAATACGAGCTGTGTGTTCTTTTATTTTTGTTAACTTTACCCAACAATTCCATCCAAAAATTACTAAAAAATTAATTTATGGAAATTTATTTACACGTTTTTCTTACAGTATAAGTGAGCAATAAAGAATTCTTTGAAATTCCGAGTTTAAGGGGTCAAATTGAGTATCAATGAAATTATGTGTGTGTAATCCTCATATGAACATAAAAAGCAGTGTACAGCGTGGCAGCTTAACAAATACAGCCATTGCCACTCGTATTGTATGTGCAACGCGATTGGCTGCACTAACCTCGACTAAAAAACATAAAAACTTGCTTGACTAAAAAACATAAAATTTAAAAAAATTGTCCGCGATGGGAAACACAAGTAACCATGATGCGTGGGCGAAGATGTGACAGTGATGACACCCAGCAACTGTTACTAACAGTTGATAAATTTTATGCACAATGAAAAAAATACCAAGCCTGACTAGGATTTGAAATTAGAACCTACTCAATGAATTTCAGAGATGTTAGCACTCCACCATGGAGATCGACTTCATTATAATAACAACAATACTGTAATAATGATAGTATAAATATAGTTATAAACATGTCAGTTCCGATCCAACAAAGTTGAAGCACAAACTATCTGTAACAACAGATAAAATTAAAAATTGTACATGTAATTTTTTAGCTTAATATTTCAATTTATTCATTTATTATACATTTGAAATCATTGAAGCAGTTTTACATTTCATCTATTCCATTTCAAAATTTTTTCTATATCTGTTTGAAATAAATATTGGTCTGTCGTTTAGTTTGTTAGATATGTATATAAAATAACAGAAATGAATTGTTTAAAATTTTTATAAAAATTTGTGAAGCGGTTCTGTAGTTAAAGAATTAAAAATTTTACGCAAGAGACTCCCATCATTTGTAACTATAATTTTTCCTGTCATGTTTGAATAAAGTTTTAAAAAAATAGTTTTAACTAAATAAATTAAATTTTTTTAAACAGTTCAAATGTAAAAAAAATCTTTACTACAACTAACTTTGCGCTGATTTCAAAAAATCTGCACAGAATTGGTTAACTTACCGGGTAAAGCCTGTAAAATTCTGCCTACCGAGATTATTGCTCTCAAAAGACTTACTATTCAGAAGAAAAATATGCGGGACATTACAGTAAGTAAAATAATTATTCTACACTAATATTTTAAAATACAGAACACATGGTCGACCGTAACTTTTTGCACCTTTGACCGACTGTAACAAAGAATGAAATGGTATCAGTGACCCATATTCAGATTTTCATAAACATTTTTCAGAAAAGTTACAAAAAATCAAATAATTTATTCTGAAGATATCATAAAAAAAAAAAAATAGGCTTATTACCATTCCGCTTCCCAAAATGAAATTTCAAAAATCCATAACCAAAGTGACACCTAAATATTTGAATCGGCTAATTAGTATAAGAATGTGACCGGATCTAGAAACTAGAAAAAAAATTTGAAAAGGATTTTCATCAGATACCACTTTGTATTTAAATAAAACCAAACATCGTCAGAAAGCATCTTACTATCAGGACATTAAATTATTTTTTTAAATTTACCTACCTTTCATGTAAATGTTGACGTACAAATTCTTTGCCCTTTTCATCTTTTAAGAGCACCAAATTTAAATGGTATTAATGACCCGCATACAGAAATCATCGCATGAATTTTCATTCAGATCAGTCCAAAAAAAAAAAAAGAAAAAGTAGGTTTACAATACAAGAAAAAAAAGAGAATACTTTTAGAAAAGTTTTCCAAAAATCTATTCTCTATCTCTAAAAAAATATATATTATATTATTTTACTCTTCTACCAGTACTATAAATGAGTACTGTTTGATTGGATTGGAAAATAATTTTACTGTAGTACAATATCCATTTCTATTTACTTTATAAATTAATTATGTTTGTACTATTCCTTAATAAATTATCAGTATTTAATAGGTGACATTTTATTCAGTCAATGATATGAATGAGAAAGATAATTAATATAAATTTTATGGGAAAATTAACTTAACAGTAATATATAGTCTCTCAGGAAAAAGCAAAAAAATTTGAGATGTCTTACATTGAATATAAAGAAAAATGTTCTCATACACAAGGATCTGGAAACGCTTCATTTTTGGGTTACAGAATGCGAAAAATGTCACCCTGATTTCTGTTCCAAGAGCAAAATAAAAGCCATGTTAATTTGATTGTGATTATCTGTAGCCGCATATAATGAGTTTTTTACTTTGTTTACCAATTTTTTTTTAATATATAGATAACTTCTTTTATATTTCCGCAAAGGCAAGAAACCTGCTTAGCCTCACAAAGAGATATGTAAAGTTTATGTTTATCATCTAAACAAATGCACATGTCAGAATGGGTTAAAAAAAACTTGCTCAGAAGTGGTATATTGCAAAGGAATTGTGTTCCACCAAGTTGATACAAGACCTCACAAGTCTTTGATAACTCATGAAAAATTACTGAAGGTTGGGCGGGAAGAGTAGTCTTATCCCTTACACCGGACTGATCTTGTACCACTATTAATTGCAGTTTGCAAAATTGTTGAATATTAAAACTTTCACTAAGATAATGTCCTGAAATCACACTCTGTTCAGTTTTTTGCTGATAAGAACGTGAAATTCTACTTGTCCGGATTCATGAATGGTCAAAAGTAAAGCAAGAAAAACAAACAACAAAGGCTTTTGAAATGCGTTATTAAATGAGAATGTTGAAAACTAAGTCGGTAGAATATGAAATAAAGAGATTTCAAAATTCATTGATAAAGAAAAACGTTATGGCAGAGTTTTGTAAAAAGAAAGACAAGGTCAGCATGCCATTGATTAAGAACACCTAGATTTAATGAGTTTGATTCCAGAAATGTAAAGTGTAAAGTGATAAAATAGTTATTTCATACTGTACGTTTATCAATGCTATTAAAAAAGCTCAGTTGATCAAGTATACCGTTTGTACAATAACAATGCAGTAAAATAGAAATGTAATTACAATAGTTAAATAAAACAAAAATATTCAATAATTTAAGCTGCAGAAGAAGCAATTAAATTAAAAGACTTTAAATGTTAACTTTCTTTCTTTCTTTTTGCTTATTACTCTTTGTTTTTATACCCTTTTTAACTATATGGTATACTAATTTATCACTTTCATTATTCCAAAATTTGTAAACCTTTTCTTAATTAAAAAAAGTGTTAAAAAATATTTATTATAAACATGATTAAAAAGAAAATAAAAACAAAATGAATAGAAAACATTTAATCAGAAACAGATTACAGTCAACAAGATTTGTGTTCAATTGTTTTCAGAGTTGAATTTAAGTTGTAGAATGTTTGAATATTATTTGAATTTTATTTTTACAAGCTAATTCCTTAGAAAAATTCATTCTCTACCTGTATTGGGAACAGCAAGTATGTGACTAAATTATCAAAGCGCTGTAACATGAAAAAATAAAATGTATATATATATATATATATATATAGTTGCTGTATTATACAGTTGTAAACAGCTATAAAGGGATTTCCCTCTTACCTGTGATATAAAAAATCCTCTTAAAACCACTCCCAAATAAATGGAACCGATTATATACAAACAAGTGGGAGAACAATAAGGCGAGTTCAAAAAAGGAACATAATGTGCAGAACAAATCTGGAATTTTAAAATAATAATAAGCAATAGAATGACAAGGCATAAAAGTATGTAACCGTTTTTAAATCTACATACTTTTAAAGTATTATTAAAATTTTATTATTATTATTGCAATTAGCTTAAATTAATACATTTAGCGAACGTTTAAGGGTTTAGTTTGTTTATTTTGGCTATCAATAATGGATTGTCAAAAATAAAAAAATATATACCTTCAAGAAAGAGAAGTAACCTTTCTCTTTATGTCCTCTTAAATAGATGAAGTGGGTTAGATGCTGACTGAGATCGTAGCGCCCGTAGTCGAGCTGCAGCTTCGTCTACGGCAGCAGTGTACATCAGAGCTTCTACATCAAGAATGAGAGAAACGTTGGAGGAAGGAGAGCTTTTTAAAATCTTTAATTATTATTTATCACTATTATTCTTCTGCCCTCTGACGGGCTAAAATAAAAGAATAATTACTTTTAATCCGATTTGAATTTTAATTTATTGGTTTTTTTTTTCACAGTGTTATGTCAAAAAAGAGATGTTTAATTTTTCCATTATTTGTGACTTTTAAAGTCAACAATAAAAAAAGGGTTAATGAGTTTTGGTTTTTTCTTTTTGATTTGGTATGTATTTTTACAAAAATTAAATATTCAATTAAAATGTGTATATATTTTTTCTTTTTAACATTTACTTTCTAAAACGACAAATATTTTTGTAGAAGACAAGTTTCTTAAAATATTACTGGGTGTTTGAGTGGGGTGATTTATATGTAATCCTGAATGGCAATTATGAATGAAAAAGTTTAAACATGTCTTATATCTGTTTTTCAATAATAAGAATTGCCTCTGAAAATATATCTAGTCAGCGAGTGCTTTTATTTTAATAAAATTTAATAATGTAATTTACATTTACAACCAGTTTCTGGAATGTGTGTGTAAGCGACAAAAATATACCAGTATCAAGATTAAAAAGTGAAGTTGCATAAAACACAGCAATCAATAAAAATATTATAAACAGACTTTATGCGGCGTTCCGAGGGTTGTACATAATACTGGAGAAAATGGAATGATTTTAATAACCGAGATATTAGTAATGGAACGACATAAATAATCGAAAGATTTATTTGAAATATGAATATTAGTAATCTTTTTTCACGAGTACAAACACTGAACAATTATTATTTTGTGTATTACACTTTGATAGCTCTTAGTAATAGATCATTTCATAAGTTATGACTGTCTACTGGTTACTGGCGCCGCAATTCATCTCTCCCTAAAAATTATATTCTACAATGCAGTGGTTTTATTTGAATTATAATCTCATTCTCAATCGCTAATATTTTGATATCTTTGTTTTTTGTTTATAAATCTTGTGCTAATTCGTGTGGTGTTATTTGTTACTTCCTTCTTTTTCCTGTTTAGTCTCTGGGAATTACAGTTCAGGTATTACTTCAGAGGATGAATGAGGATGATAAGTATGAGTGAAAATGAAGTGTAGTCTTATTCAGTCTCACCTTACCGGTAGTAAGGGGGCTTGAGTGCTCAGTGATACAGATTAGGTGGACCGAAGGTGCAACCATATCGGAGAGGTATCTGTTGAGAGCCATACTAAGGAGTGATTTCTGAAAGAGGGCAGCAGCTCTTTCAGTATTTGTTAAGGGTGTAGGTCAGGAGGATTTAAATGACCATTACAACATTATTTAGCCTTCCGAGTACTGCGCAGATGAAAGCAATGGAAGACTACAACTGCTTTTTTTCCAAGAAAATGTAGCTCTCTGAATTGAATGATTTCAATATTATAGGAACAATTTGATTAGACAGGATTGGAAAAGCACGTCTGAAAGATTTAAAAAACATACAAGGGGATTTTATCATAATTCAAAGTGAAAGGAGTCGTGCAACATTACTGAAGTGACATGATAACAGCCAAGTTGCTACGGCTACAAATGTGACCGATGAAGACATTTTACTAATTCATGGTTTTTGTCAGAGATACAGTGAAAAGGAAAAGAAAATTTATGTTTCAGGAGAAGTAGACAGTTTTGATAAACAAAGAGGCTTATATCATATAAAAATTCATTCAAGAAAGTGGTACCAGGCAACTTTTAGATTCTGCTTGAATGGAGTTATTATGAACATGTGGTTTCTTTACCCAAAAGTACACAATTCTATCCCCCTTTTGGAATTCACCAGACACATTACATTATATCTTCTTGCTGCTGCTGATATGGAAAAATGCCATAATGTGAAACCAAAAAACATATCCTCAGTACCAAAAGAAACTCGATTTGACTGTATAAATCATCATGTCAATAAGGAAACTACTCAGCAATGTTCCAGTTCTTGTGGAAAATGTACAAAATTACACTGCATAGAATGTTGGTTTGCATCCTGAAACTTGTTTTGTGAAATACCACATGAATTAAAAACAAAGACTTATAATTTAAAAAAATATTTTGTACAGTTATTTATTGTTTTATTTTTATGTAATTGTAGTTGTTAGCCTCCTCTATGAATCATGAGACCTTGCCATTGGTGAGGGGGCTTGAGTGCTCAGTGATACAGAGTAGCTGGACCGAAGGTGCAACCCTATCGGAGAGGTATCTGTTGAGAGCCAGACTAAGGAATGATTCCTGAAAGAGGCAGCAGCTCTTTCAGTAGTTGTTAGGGGCATGAGTCAGGATGACTTAAATGGCCATATCAACATCACTCAGTCCTCTGAGTACTGCGCAGCTGAAAGCAATGGAAAACTACAGCTGCTTTTTTTCCAAGAAAATGTAGCTCTCTGCATTTTCATATAGCAATGATGAAGCAGTCTTCCTTGGTAAAATATTCCGGAGGTAAACTAGTCCCTCGTTCTGATCTCCGGGTGGGCACACTACTATGGAAGGGGTCACCAGAAAATTAAAAAATAACATTCTACGAGTCGGAGCATTATATGTTAGAAGTCTAAGCAAGGTTGGTAGGTTAGAAAATTTAAAGAGGGAAATGGATAGGATAAATGTAGATGTAGTAGGAATTAGCTAGGTTCGTCGTACGACTTTTGGTCAGGTAATTTTAGAATAATTAATTCAGCTTCAAATAATAGGCAGGCAGGAGTAGGTTTCGTAATGAACACAAAGATAGGGATAAGAGTAAAGTATTTCAAAATGCATAGCGATAGAAATATTGTAATAAGGATAAAATCAAAACCTTAACCGACAATGATTGTTAACATCTATATGCCTACAAGTGCCCATGATGATTATGAGGTAGAGCGTGTATACAAAGAAATTGACGAAACAATTAAACATATAAAAGGGGATGAAAAATTAATAATAGTTGGAGATTGGAATGCAAGCATTGGAATAGGTAAGGATGGAAATAAAGTGGGAGAATACTGGCTGGGCAAAAGGAATGAAAGAGGGGAATGACTTATAGTGTTTTACACGATGTATAATTTAGTAATTGCCAACACCCAATTTAAAAATCATAATAGAAGAATATACACTTGGAAAAAGCCAGGCGATACTGCAAGGTATCAGATTATATCATGGTTAAGCAAACATTTAGAAATCAACTCGTTGACTGCAAAACTTACCCTGGAGCAGACATTGATAGCGACCACATTTTTGGTGATAATGAAATGTAGATTGGGGTTTAAAAACCTGAAGAAAAGGTGTCAGATGAATCTGTGGAATTTAGAGAAGCTTGAGGAAGAGGAGGTAAAGAAGATTTTTGAGGAGGTCATCGCAAGAGGTCTGTGTAAAAAAAAAAGGTAGAAAATGTAGAAGTAGAATGGTAGAATGTTAAAAAGGAAATTATTAAATCAGCAGAAGCGAACTTAGGGGGAACAAAGAGAACTGGTAGAAAACCTTGGGTTGGAGAGAATATATTGCAGCTGATGGATGAACATAGAAAGTATAAGAATGCTAGTGATGAAGAAAGTAAAAGGAACTATCGACAATTAAGAAATGCTATAAACAGGAAGTGCAAACTAGCGAAAGAAGAGTGGATTAAAGAAAAGTGTTCAGAAGTGGAAAGAGAAATGAACATTGGTAAAATAGACGGAGCATACAGGAAAGTTAAGGAAAATTTTGGGGTACATAAATTAAAATCTAATAATGTGTTAAACAAAGGTGGTACACCAATATATAATACGAAAGGTAAAGTCGATAGATGGGTGGAATATATTGAAGATTTATATGGAGGAAATGAATTAGAAAATGGTGTTATAGAGGAAGAAGAGGAAGTTGAAGAGGATGAAATGGGAGAAACAATTTTGAGATCTGAATTTAAGAGAGCATTAAAAGATTTAAATGGCAGAAAGGCTCCTGGAATAGACGGAATACCTGTAGAATTACTGCGCAGTGCAGGTTATGAAGTGATTGATAGATTATAGAAACTGGTGTGTAATATTTATGAAAAAGGGGAAGTTCCGTCAGACTTCAAAAAGAGTGTTATAGTCATGGTACCAAAGAAAGCAGGAGCAGATAATTGTGAAGAATACAGAACAATTAGCTTAACTAGTCATGCATCAAAAATCTTAACTAGAATTCTGTACAGAAGAATTGAGAGGAGAGTAGATGAAGTGTTAGGAGATGACCAATTTGGTTTCAGGAAAACTATAGGGACAACAAAGGCAATTATAGGGGTCAGATTAATAGTAAATACTCTGTAATCCTCATTTTAGTAGTAATAGAAGGAAGATTAAAGAAAAACAAACCTTGGCAATACTTGGCATTTATAGACCTAGAAAAGGCATTCGATAATGTAGGCTGGAATAAAATGTTCAGCATTTTACAAAAATTATGGTTCAAATACAGGAACATTTACAGAACATATAACATTTACAGGAACCAAACTCCAACAGTAATAATTAAAGAACATATGAAAGAAGCTGTAATAAAAAAAGGGAGTCCAACAAGGATGTTCCCTATGCCTGTTACTTTATAATCTTTACATAGAACTAGCAGTTAATGATGTTAAAGAACAATTTAAATCCGGAGTAGCAATGCAAGGTGAAAAGATAAAGATGCTATGATTTGCTGATGATATAGTAATTCTAGCCGAGAGTAAAAACGATTTAGAAGGAACAATGAACGGCATGGATATACTCCTACGCCAAAACTACCTCATGAAAATAAACAAGAACAAAACGAAAGTAATGAAACTTAGTAGAAATAACGAGGATGGACTAATGTAAAAATAGGAATAGAAACTTTTATGGAGATAGAAGAATTTTGTTATTTGGGAAGTATAATTATTTAAGATGGACGAAGCAACAGCGATATAAAATGCTGAATATATAAGCGAAACGAGCCTTCTGTCAGAAGTATAACTTGTTTACATCGAAATTTAAATTAAACATCAGGAAAAGATTTTTGAAAGTATATGTTTGGAGCGTAGTTTTATATTGAAGTGAAACTTGGACGATCGGAGTGCCTAAGAAGAAAAGATAAGAAGATTTTCAAATGTGGTACTATAGGAGAATGTTAAAAATCAGATGGGTGGATAAAGTGACAAATGAAGAGGTGTTGCGACAAATCGTTGAAGAAAGAAACATTTGGAAAAATATAATTAAAAGAAGAGACAGACTTATAGGACACGTATTAAGACATGCTGGAATAGTCGCTTTTATATTGTAGGGACAGGTAGAAGGGAAAAATTATGCAGATAGGCAACGTTTGGAATATGTAAAACAAATTGTTAGGGATGTAGGATGTAGGGGATATACCGAAATGAAACAACTAGCACTAGAATGGGTATCTTGGAGAGCTGCACCAAACAAGTCAAATGACCGAAGACAAAAAAGAAAATAGTCTCAGTTCGACCATTCCTGAGATGTGTGGTTAATTGAAACCCAACCACCAAAGAACACCGGCATTCACAATCTAGTGTTCAAATCAGAGTAAATGTAACTTCCTTTACTAGGACTTGAAGGCTGGAACTCTCAACTTCCAAATCAGCTGATCAAGGTTCACCACTAGACCAACTCGGTGGGTCAAATTTGTTACTGTTCCAGTCAGTGTTAAATAATAGCGTTTTTGAGTTTTGTTTCTTTAGTTTTTGGATTAAGATTAGAGAATTTTTTTCGTTTATTTTAATATTATAAGAGTTATTAATTGAAATTTACTCGTTTAGATACTGTTTCGTTAAACTTTAGTTTTATTGAGTTTCATTTTTCTTGTTTATAATTTAGCAGTTAGAAACTTTTATATTTAGTTGCATTTATAGAGTAGAAATATGAAATCAGTGAGGAAAGCATCAATTGCGAGAACGTAATTCAAAAGTTGGTAATTTGAAATATCTCGAGGTATTTCAGTAATCGAATTGCTACTACTTTTTCATTCGAGGGATAACGTTTACATACATCGTTTAATTGACGGTTATGATACAACATTTGAAAATAATAATTTAGTATTACTATAATAATATATTGAATATTGAACCTTCTTTGAATAGCCAGGAGGTAAGTTAATCTTACTTATTCTCTGTGAAATAATGGGACCGAGTCAAATTATGGAAATAGGCAGGTTTACTTCTGCTTGTGTTTTTGCAGTTGAAATCATAACCTACATATAAATTACATTTTTTATTGCAATTTGGTGAACTGGTTCTGATTGTTCAATTCTCTGTAAGATAGTTGTAGAAGGTTCTTGTAAACTTTCTATTAGATGAGATAATCTCTTATTTTTCTGTTAAATATTTAACCTTTTCCCAATGGGTTCTGTGTACCACACAAAATATATGCAGTGTGGCATTACCAGAAACACTGTTATAAATTTAGATGAATTTTAAATTGCTTGCTTCTCCAAAAAATTAGTAATGTGTTTATTAATGGTTGATAATTACGTATGAGAGGCTGCAGTTTTACAAGTTTTCTCATCACATGTTATATTGGATTAATGAAAAGTGTGTTAAAAACGTAGTATGCTTGTGTTAAAAACACAGTATAACATTGAAATGCCATATCATGTGATGCTGGCATGTTTTAACGCTGGCATTTATCACTCCAGAATGGTTGTGTGAGGAAGTTGTAACTAGGATCAGGTTAGAACACCTACTTTTGAACTTGCATATTTCTAATAGCTCATGGAAAATTGCTTATTTTATGTTACTGGTCTTACTCTTTGATTATTGTTTTTCAACTGTAAATTTTTTGATTCTGTAATAATTAACTTATTTTCTTCTTTACAACTAAATTGCTTTCTATTAATACTTACAAAACATGTAGTAATCCTTGTTTACTTAAGCATCATAGTCTATATACCCAGTGAAAACTTTTCTTTTGCCAAAAAATTTATTTTTTTGGTAATAAAAAACAATGACCTCTACTTATTGTCAATTCATGTATATATTTTTTTGAGATTTAGAAATTCAGTTATCATTTAGTTACACCATAAAACTCTGGTTTTCATATGGTGTTTGTTATAAACATATATTATTTTTAGAGTAAGTCTTTTCCATACATAACCGACACAGGTTAGCGGTTTGGAACGTGCTCTGATCCATAACATGTTTTGAATTCTTTGACATTATATTTATATTGAAGCTATTAACTTCATCAGATGTTACATTTCAGTAACGTTTCATTAACCACGCTTATTTTAAGTTTCACTAATATAATAAAATAATATTCTTAATTTATATTTTTTGCAGAGTATGGATGTACAAACTGGTAATTCATTTTTGGAAGAAGATCCATTATCCTTGCCTATTAAGAAAGAAAACATACATGAAATAGGGCAAATAGAATATTTGTTTGTACCTCTTTTCAAGACAGATGATAATGATGAACTTAGAATTATTAAACAAGTATGTTATTTTCTACTTTATCTTGGTTTAAGTTAAAAATATAAAACCTAGTTATTGCAAGAATTTTCGATTATTCTATTCATCAGGATATTTTTATTTACTGTTTATGGCATGTTATGTATGACATGAAACTTTGTGATTTGTAGTGTAAAAAAACAGTTAATGGAGTAAAGGGAGATAAACAGCTTATTGAATATATTGCTACTAACATTTTACAATAGATACAACATTTTTTACTGCAATATGTATGTGTACAGTTTTTGCAAAGTGAAAGAAGTGTATATTATTCACGTGTAATAACTATATTAATATATTTGAAAATAGTAATATTGTAATTTCTATAAATACCTCTTAATAATTATATAAAATGAGTCGTCAGGAGGTAAGTAAACCTTATGTACTTTTTGTGAAATAATGGAACCTCATCCGGGACTGAGTCAGACTCGCCCTTTTAGCTAACAGGAAATTATTCAACAACAGACAGATATTCAGATTGATTTTAAAGGCGAAATAGTTTGAAGTATTCCAGATTAAACATATTTATAAAAATAGGCAGGTTTCCATCTGCTTGTGTTTTATCAATTGAAATCATATTCTACGTATAAATTACATTTTTGAATAAATTTTGTGTACTGGTTCTGGTTGTACAATTCTCTGTAAGTTAGTTGTAGACAGTTCTTGTAAACGTTCTATAAGATGAAATAATCTTTTATTTTTCTGTTAAATTTTTAACCTTTTAGAGTGGATTCTGTGTAACTCAATACATATGCAGTCTGGCATTGCCAGAAAGAGTGTTATAAATTTTGATGTTTAGTTAACTGCTTATTTGTTATGAAATTTTTGTGTGAAAAATCTGTAATGTGTTTATTAATGGTTGAGAATGGTGTATTGGTTTGCTCTGCATTTCACCTGCCACCACCCCATTCAATCACCCTAAAGCATAAGACCAAATGTCTGTGCCACAAATTGCTACCGAGCCTCGAAAAATTTAGTGACCAGTTTCCTAACTAGCTCCTACAGCTAATTTAAAAGTGTGAGCAGAATAACCATGGTGCCATACACCACTTGTTTGCGTGGTCCACCACCCACTTGTCATATATCACTAAAATAAGTTGGTGCACCCTATCAACTACTAAAACATATATGACTATCAATAATTAAATTTATCTCATCAAAGGCAGCAATTTGCTGCCACGCCTAGGCCGCTGAATGCCAGCAAGTACCTGTCCACCGTTAAAGTGCTTGGAGCATTAATCTGGCTGGTAACCAGCCATATCCCTTTGTTAGCTTTCTACAGCAGCGCAGTAGGAGTCTTTTCCCTTAGGTAAACTACTGATGTTGGTTGAACAAAGCAGCCACATCAAGGAACTGCCATATAGTCTGACAATGTGGCCATCGCCACATTGACTCCTCGCTGCTTGTGAGTGTCCAATTTTCCTGTTGACCTCTAAGTTCCAGAGTGGCCTAAGTTCTGGCTCCCCCAAGAGCTGGGCAGTTGAACATCATGTGTTTGTTCAACTAGACCTCCCCGCAGAGGCCCAGCCCATCAAGTGCCAGGTGAAACTGAAACAAATATTGGTTTAAATTTACATGGTTGGAGAGCACTCTGACTCCTGTTGCTCATAAAAATGAGGGAGTGGCATATCATCATCCAGATACTGTAACTATATAAGGATCTTCATCTTCCCTTAGTCATGGTGTGCCATTCTTGCTTCCATGCTCTCATCTCAAGGCAGATATGTTTCCTCTGTAGGCGGGAGATGGGGCAACTGTTTGAAATTTAGAACTGATGCATTGAGATCACCGTTCTGCTTTGATACAGGCCCGGCTTGAAACGGTATCTCAGATACCTCAGCCTCCCTGCCTCTTCACATCTCCACATGGCAGCTCGAACTTTCATTACTACATTGATTGTTAGAGCCTTTCCCAATACAGTGGAAGCCTTGTAGGAGATTGTTTTAAAAACACCAGTGCATACAATTAAGGCTCTGAGCTGGGCACTCCTTAAATTTTGAATAAGTGCTCGATTGTACATGGCGTACCGAGGTGTCTTTGAATGTATGACCTCTTGGCGTCCATTTTGGCGCATAGTTTGGAAAGAAATCGATCACTTATTAAAATGTTAAGGAGTGCCTGCTTAAGAGGTGATACATTCCAAGACACCTCAATACACCATGTACAAATGACAGCTTGTAATTCTTTCAAGCAATCTTCCTATGTTTGTGCATCATCAGAGACAGTGTCTACCACTACTTGCCTAATGTGGTTGCTAAATAACAATTTTTCATCAAACAAAATAACAAGAAACTTATGAACTCAAAACTCAGCTGTTTGTCCATCCAGCCCTCTGTCGTTGACAAAGCCGCCAAAACTCATCTTCTAGCTGCAGTGATGATACCATGAATGCACAGGAGACAGTCATCAGTGAAAGCCTGGGCCATGAGCCTTCGTGGAAATATCAGTCCCAAAAATTCATTGAATACCAAATTCTACAGCAAGAGACCAATAATGGAGCCCTGTGGGTTTCCCCTGATGATGCATTTTCCACAACTATGTGCGCGTCCTTAAACAGAGCTGTGTGATCAAACAAGTGGTCACATACTATGGCCTGCAGGACTACGGGAACATTCCGACATTCCAACTCATAGACGACTGAACTCCAACACAAGAAAGGAAATGCTGCCTCTATGTCAATAAAAATTGGCAAAACATATTTACAGTTTACCCTTTCCACCTTGGCAAGGGAACAGATGATAGAAAATATCCGGGTCAAGTTGGTCAATCCCTGTTGCCTTTCTCAGTGCCTTTCAAGAAACCACTTGGTCTACATCTACAGGTTCCACAGCCGATATGCCAGGGAATGGTGTCACCCGCCCTAACACCGACTTCTACTTCATCCTCCGAAGCATTTGGAAACAGAGTATCCAAGAATGTTTGGTAAATCACCATAGATGTAACGTGTGGTCATGACCACCGAACCCGCATTGAACACTGGACATCACATGCAATGGGTTTTGACCGGTAACATGGCTTCACGGGATGCCATGTGTTGCACTGCAACTCATGCATGGAATCTTGCCAAAACTTGTGTTTGGGTTCCTTGATGGCATGAATGTACTCACTACGGAAGTACTGGTAGATCCGCAGACTCAGCACTAGTGTTGTCAGTGATAATCTTCGTTAGGGGACAACGCTGGTATCTTCTCCTAGCGGAGCAGATACTTGCCTGCATCATGCTAAGTTCAGAGGGTCCACTTTTTCCAAGTCTCCACCTTTGTGTAACAGACGGCTCCCCGGAAGCGAAGGTCATGACAGCTCCAGACACTTGCAGATTAGCACTCTGGCTACTACACAAGGTTTTCATGTGGTGTTCATTATAAACATATTATTTTTATAGTAAGTTTTCCCATCCATAACCGACACAGGTTGGTTGTTTGGAACACGCACTGATTGATCCATAACATGTTTTGAATTCTTTGAAATTATATTTAGATCCAAGCTATTAACTTAATCATATGCTACATTTCAGTAATATTTCATTAACCACGTATATTTTAAGTTCCACTAATATAATAAAATATATTTTTTTACTTTATATTTTTTGCAGAATATGGATGTACAAACTGGGAATTCATTTTTGGAAGAAGATCCATTGTCCTTACCTATTAAAAAAGAAAACATCCATGAAACAGAGCAAGGAGAATATTTGGTTCTACCTCATACCAAAACAGATGATGAGCTGACAATATTTAAACAAGTAAGCTATTTTATATTTATCATGGTTTAAGTTAAATATTTAAAACAGTTATTATAAGAATTCGTAATTTTTCTATTCATCAAGATATTTGTATTTACTGTTTATGACCCACATATCATTTAGCATTCATGTCAGACATGACATGTTTTGATTTATAGTGTAAAAAACAGTTTATAATGGAGTATAAGGAGGTAAACAGCTTTGATGAACAGATTGTTCCTAACATTTTACAGTAAATAAACATTTCTTACAACAATATGTAACAAAGAGAATACGATGAGTTGATGACTCAAGCTATAAACAAAGCTGCCTAAGCATTATTCATTTTATACCCTGATTTAACATTGTTTTTGAAGGTAGTACTAAAACAGCCCAAAGCTTTCCTTGCTTTTATGAAGCATGTTTCAGTTACGAGGAAGCTTGTTATAGTTTTCGATAATCCTCATTCTAGGTTACTTCATTTTTGTGTTCAAAAAAGATTGTTTTTTTGTTTTTTTTTTTATGGTTACACCAGAGACCTGTGTCTTTTGCCAAAACATGGAGATTGTGCTTAGGTACAAACATTATTTTATTGGTATAATTAATGCCAATGCCTACAATATATTTGTGTTCTGATGCTATAAAGTCTGATAATATACTGAATGGAGCCTGTTGCATACTATTATCGAAGCACTCACACAGATGAGTTATTTCAGTGAAAATCAATTATTCTACGACAGTAAGAAAAATAGATGTTTTTGAGGTCTTGAATTCTGTATAGCATTGCAATAAATGAATGGAGGCCCTCTTAAACTGATGAGGCTTTTTTCTTCTTTACATGTGAAAACGGTAGGGACTTTCTCCTCTTGAATAGTCGTATAAATGTTAATAGGCCTATAGGTACAACAATGTAAAAAAGAGTAGCAGAAAGTTCAATAGAAGGAAATTCTTGTATATGATTTAAGTGTTAGGGCAGACAGACCAGATAGTGAATTCAGTTCAGTTGTAATGTTTTTTAATTGACTTCCTTTTATTGATTTACAAAACGCTTTTAACAGCGTCCCCTGGCCGGGGGTATTGGAGGCCCTGACAAGCCAGAGATAAGTGAGTACTTAACAGTTATTTGCACAGAAGGAATCTAAAGATAGCCATAGAAATGAGAGTTGAGAATTCCACATGTTTGCGGAGTACCTCAGGATTGGTACTGGGTTCCATACTATGGGACCTGGTTTTCAATGGACTTCTGCGACTGGATCTCCCTGGGAACTCAACCATGGTGGCTTATGCAGACGATCTGGCCCTGCTTGTCGCGATACACAATGATTTGGAATTGCAGTGAACTGCGACAGAACCTCTCAAGCGAATTAGCGAGTGGCTTAAGAATCACGGTTTGAAGCTGGCATCACAGAAAACCAGCATGGGTGGTGTTGATTGGGTGGGGTGTGTGGAAAATCCATGATATTAACATCTATGTGGAAGACCCGAAGGTATCCCTTGACTGATCATGCCAAGTATTTAGGGGTCTGGATCGCAAGGTCCAGACTCTTCAACAATCACATCACAGAATCCATGAGAAAAACAGAAATGGCGATTGATGCTCTCTGTAGACTAATGGGCACCACCTGGGGACCCAGAACAAGCAAGTGAAAGCTAATAATAACTGCCGCCATGTTGATTCTCTTTTATACCATACCTGCCTGGGCTGAGGCATTCAAGATAAAATAAAATGTGGCACAGATGGCCTCTCGACAACAGAGGACTATGATTTAAATCATAGATGCATATAAAACCGTTTCGAGAGAAGCAACTGAGATGTAGGCCCATCCATCCGGGGGCCTACGAGCTAACACGGATCTACAGGAATATGATCAAGTTAGAGGCAAATCTGTTACATATGAGCGATTGGCAGGCCAAATGGGATGTTACTCCTAAGGGAGCATGGATGAAGTGGCTTATCCCTAGTTTAGAGCAATGGCTCAGCAGAAAGCGTGGCAAGGTGGTTTTCACCCCTTGCAGTTCATGACGGTGCATGGAGGGTTTGGGAGTTAGTTATCTTCATAGATTTGGAATCAGAGGCACCTCTTTATGCATATCCTACAAGGTGGAAGATACTCCATGTCACACTTTTTTTCTATTGCCCAAGGTTAGATGAAGTTCAGAGTTGACTCAAGACTGGGCTGAATAAGTCCTGATAACATAGTGATCCATATGCTCACTGGACCTAATGAATGAGACTCAAAAAGATACGTTGTTGAGTTTATCAAGGATAAGGGAGCAAAGCATCACTAATGTAGCTCGGACAAGACGGGAATAGAGAACAGGTCTTCTTGATGATGGCTGGGGAGTGGAGTGTGCCGCTTTCCTTGTAGTGTGCTTCACTTCGCTGGCTGAACAATAGAAAAACACCTCTGCTGTGGTGAAGAGCGAGACTGGAGAGCGAAGGGATGATGAAGCCATCTGCTAAGTCGTCGTTCCTTTGTGCTTGCGCAGATGGGCAGCGATGATGCTGATGCACAGGGACTCCAGATTCCTGGAGCTTGAAGGCATTCCTCGGCTCCGAGTAATGCGGGCTGCAGCTCTAGCCCCGGGGGCAGGGAATTGGTGAGGTGTTTATGTTTAGTCAGTAGGGCGGAGGTCCACATACGCTCTGTAATAATATCTAGCAGAACCTGTTGCGAGTTCAACACTGCCCCTTTTGGGGTGTACGTAAATGATATTCCCATTCAACATAAAAAAAAAAAAAAAAAATATATATATATATATATATATATATTCGATTTTAGCATATTCATTACCGTTTGTATTATTGGTTAACTTTTTCTTTCTTTTATGTATATTTTGTACATAATATTAATATTTTTTTTAGTAAATATATATTTTTTTTTAATATTAATGTATTTAATATTAAGTCATTTTTTAAATTTATATTATTGTATTTTAAATATTTTAATGTTCTATAAATTAATGAATTTAAATGTAGCAATTTTATGATTCCAAGGATGAAATGAGTTATTATGGATTATTGTGTTTTGTTTGTTAGGTTTCCTATGAATGTCAATATCTAATTTGTTATTATATATTTTTTTTTTAATTCTTAGGTTCAAAAAACGTATGCTATTGTTGGTTTCTTGAGTAAACTCAAATTTGATGTTATCTAAAGATTTCATTTCATTGATTATTTTGTTTTCTTCATCATTGTATTGTTGATTACATATAATTAATATATCGTATATATATATCTCGTATGTAATAAAATTTAATGTTTTTTTAAAAATATTATGTAAATTGTTACTTTCTAACTCGTTGAAAATGTTAGCTAATATGGATGAGAGTGGTGAACCCATACTGAGACCTTACTCTTGTTGATGTTTATTATTGAATTCGAAGTACTTATTTGATGCATAATTTTAGTAATTTTATTATTTTGTGTACTATGTTGTTTATTTTTAATTTTTGTTAATTTTTGTATTATTAATTATATCAATTGTTTTATTGGTATCGATATTAGTGCACATATCTTTTATATCTAATGTTATGAGTTTAGTTGTGTTGTTTATGTTAATTTTATTAATTAAATCTACTAATTCATATGCATTTTTTAAATTATATCTATTATCGATTATGATATATTCTTTTAAAGTGTTTGATAAAATTTTACTTAGTTGATAAGTGGGTGAATAAAATTTATTAGAGGTCTCATTGGCATATCTATTTTATGAATTTCGGGTAGTGGTTTTAAAATAGGGGCTTTAGTATTAGTTAATTTAAAGCTTTGCTTAGTGTATTCATCTTTGAAAATGTATTTACAATTTTAATGTTGTGAATAATATCTTTTTTAATTTTATTTGTAAGATCCTTAATTTCAATTTTTTAATATGAAAAATAAATTAAAAGAAAATAATCTTTTATAGTCAGATATGACCAAACTAAAACTCCTGTTATAATCAATAATAATAATAAACAAATTGAAAACACTAACAAATTAATAAAAAATAAGTTCAACGAAATTAACGATCCTAGAGATAAATAACATAATTATTTGAAATTTTATTGCAGCATGCTTTTCTCATGGCACTCATTTTTCTGTATCAGATTGGATTAAAAAAAATTAAAATTCATTGTTTCATATTTTCATGTTCAATTTATATATTGAATTTTCAGTATGTAATTCTTTCGTTATTAATTTGACTCACACATCCACTACCAAACCTGTTTTCTTTTTTTCATTTCATTTAATTTTTCCAGTGGATTAAAATTTAATAAAAATTATAAACTGATCTTATTACTCTTCTCTGTGTTTGATTTTTTTAGAAGAGATGTAATGACCAATATCTTAATCTGGAGATGAGTTTGAAAAATATCTACACTTATTGGTAGATTTCTATTTGCAGTTATTATTGTCAGAACTAAACTACAGTAATTTTTTTTTATATTTGTTTTTTTTTTATTTGCCATTATAAAATTGTCTATTATCAGCCCAGTTTTAGTTTCTGTACTATGTAGTACATAGTTTGGTGATTGTTACATTTAGTTCCTTATTTTTTAACTGCTTATACTAAAGAAATTTTTATTTTTACTGCTTAGAAACATACTGTGCTTGCTTAAATGTGAAGATAAGATATTTAATATCAGAGTATAAGTTGTCAATTTGTAGTTGGCGTTATTAAAAATAACAAAGTTTTCAAATAGATTTTTAACTTAACGTTAATTTTTTTAGGATCTTAGTGAAGAAGCTGTCGATGATGTGGAGGAAAGAAGTACTGAAAGTAGATTGCAGGCATCAAAATGTGTGGTTTGCAATAAAATAAAATATAACTGTATTTGTGATAATGTCATCGGCAAAGAATATGATATCAACAGTTTTTCTTATAAAGAAAAATGCTTGCAAATTACAGAAAAAACAGTAAAAGAAAGGAAAATCATATCTTCTCATCTTCCTATTCACACATATGTTTTTTGTCAGGAGTCTTCCACTCAGAGATCTACTTTAAGAGATCTACTTGTTAAAAAAAACTTTACATGTAATTTTTGTAAAAAAACGTTTAGTGAACACAATAGTTTAAAAAGACATCTCTCTATTCATACTGGTGAGAAAAAATTCACTTGTAATATTTGTAAAAAAACTTTTAGACATAGCAGTAGTTTAAAAACACATCTCTCTATTCATACTGGTGAGAAGAAATTCACTTGTAATTTTTGTAAAAAAACTTTTATTCAGAGCAGTAATTTAAAAACACATCTTTCTATTCATACTGGTGAGAAGAAATTCACTTGTAACATTTGTAAAAAAACTTTTAGACATAGCGGTAGTTTAAAAACACATCTCTCTATTCATGCTGGTGAGAAGAAATTCACTTGTAATTTTTGTAAAAAAACATTTAATCGAAGTAGTAATCTAAAAGTACATCTTTCTATTCATACTGCTGAGAAGAAATTCACTTGTAATTTTTGTAAAAAAACTTTTAGACATATTAGTAGTTTAAAAAGACACCTCTCTATTCATACTGGTGAGAAGAAGTTCACTTGTAGTTTTTGTAAAAAAACTTTTAGAGATAGCAGTAGTTTAAAAAAACATCTCTCTATTCATACTGGTGAGAAGAAATTCACTTGTAATTTTTGTAAAAAAACATTTAATGAAAGTGGTAATTTAAAAGTACATCTTTCAATTCATACTGCTGAGAAGAAATTCACTTGTAATTTTTGTAAAAAAACTTTTAGACATATTAGTAGTTTAAAAAGACACCTCTCTATTCATACTGGTGAGAAGAAGTTCACTTGTAGTTTTTGTAAAAAAACTTTTAGACATAGCAGTAGTTTAAAAACACATCTCTCTATTCATACTGGTTAGAAAAATTTCACATGTAATTTTTATGTAAAAACTTTTACACAAAAGTTAAACAACGTTGACAGAGTGGTATAAATTATCTCTATTTACTATAGGATCTCTGCTGTTGTAGCCATTTTTTTTTTTTACATTGTATTTACACTATTATTACAACTAATTATTTTACACATAAGATCAATGATTTATATAATGTACATATAATTCTATTAATAAAAAAAAGTTATATATTAAATGATTCATATTTCCTTTATTTCAGGTTGTCTAAAAAATATGGTGCCATTGTAGGCCAAAATTGTGAATACATTTACAGTTATTGAAAATTAACAATTTGACACCACGTGCAATATTTTTTTTTGATAAATTTGTACAATTTTTTCATCAACACTATAAACGCTACACTATAGAACTTCTATGGTGTCTGTTCACATGGTTCTTACAGGCCTTTTTGAAACTAATCTAACACCATTCACATCGTTTCTTTTGAATTGCTAGGTGCAAAAACTTAATTGTCATCAGTATAGGTCTGAGTCTGTCATACTGCTTGGCAGCAGCAGCAGCATGTGTTGCACAGTGCCGTTCAAGTCTCGCTAAACACACAGCATAATCTTCCTGGTCATCAGTGTGGGCTTTGTCACAGACTATGGAGTTTCTCTTCACTTCAATCGCAATCTTTTCACACATTGTTTTCTTAGGTTATCCACTTTTCATCACTGATGATCATCTGGCTCTAGAAATGGTTCAATTTCGTTGTGTTTCAGTAGAGGTTCAGAGAATATATCGATCAAGTAAAGTTTTCTAAGTCCGATCATGTGGCACCCAAACGTCGAGCTTAAATAAAATTGTAAATTGTAAAGTTTTGTGGAACGTCTACTCATCTACACAAACACAATACCTTACGTCCAAGTATAAGAATTCCAACATTTTTTCCATGTCGACTATCTTCAATTGCCAGCTGGCAAACGACGTTCAGCCTAACACACTACAATTCATATATCCTGAGATTTGGGATACTAAACTATGTAGTACGCAAAATGTTCAGTACTTTTTAGACTACCCCTTATTAATCTGTAACAAACTAAAACTAAAAGTTTAAGACTCTGTTAGAAAGATTTTCATTAAGTTAAGAGTAAATTAGATGTAATTGATAAAAATATTAAAAACTGTATGCACATATATCTATAAATATAAAATAACATGCGAGTCATTTATAATTACCATCCAAAAATTACTAAAAGATTAATTGATGGAAATTTATTTACATGTTTTTCTTACAGTGTAAGTGAGCACTAATAAAGAATTCTTTGAAATTCCGAGTTTAAGGGTTCAAATTGAGTATCAATGAAATTTACTATTTTTTTAATTTCTCAGTTACAAATGAAGATATCTGCTTGATTTTTTATGTGTGTGTAATCCTCATATGAACATTAAAAGCAGTGTACAGCGTGGCAGCTTAACAAATACAGCCATTGCCACTCTTATTGTATGTGCAACGCGATTGACTGCACTAACCTCGACTAAAAAACATAAAAACTTGCTTGACTAAAAAACATAAAATTTAATTAATTGTCCGCGATGAGAAACACAAGTAACCATGATGCGTGGGCGAAGATGTGACAGTGATGACACCCAGCAACTGTTACTAACAGTTGATAAATTTTATGCACAATGAAAAAAATACCAAGCCTGACTAGGATTTGAAATTAGAACCTACTCAATGAATTTCAGAGATGTTAGCACTCCACCATGGAGATCGACTTCATTATAATAACAACAATACTGTAATAATGATAGTATAAATATAGTTATAAACATGTCAGTTCCGATCCAAAAAAGTTGAAGCACAAACTATCTGTAACAACAGATAAAATAAAAATTGTACATGTAATTTTTAAGTTTAATATTTCAATTTATTCATTTATTATACATTTGAAATCATTGAAGCAGTTTTACATCTCATCTAATTCCATTTCAAAATTTTTTCTATATCTGCTTGAAAATAAATATTGGTCTGTTTAGTTTGTTAGATATGCATATCAAATAACAGAAATGAATTGTTTAAAATTTTTATAAAAATTTTTGAAGCGGTTCTGTAGTTAAAGAACTTAAAAATTTTACGCAAGAGACCCCCATCATTTGTAACTATAATTTTTCCTGTCATGTTTGAATAAAGTTTTTAAAAAAATAGTTTTAACTAAATAAATTAAATTTTTTTAAACGGTTCAAATGTAAAAAAAAAAGTCTTTACTACAACTAACTTTCCGCTGATTTCAAAAAATCTGCACAGAGTTGGTTAACTTACCTGGTAAAGCCTGTAAAATTCTGCCTACCGAGATTATTGTTCTCAAAAGACTTACTATTCAGAAGAAAATTATGCGGAACATTAGAGTAAGTAAAATAATTATTCTACACTAATATTTTAAAATACAGAACACATGGTCTACCGTAACCTTTTGCACCTTTGACCGACTGTAACAAAGAATGAAATGGTATCAGTAACCGATATCCAGATTTTCAAAAACTTTTTTCAGATAATTTACAAAAAATCAATTAATTTATTCTGAAGATATCTTTAAAAAAATAGGCTTATTACCCTTCCCCTTCCCAAAATGAAATTTCAAAAATCCATAACCAAAGTGACATACTCAAATATTTGAATTGTCAAATTAGTATAAGAATGTGACTGGATCTAGAAACTAGAAAAAAATTTTAAACAGGATTTTCATCAGATACCACTTTGTTTGTATTTAAATAAAGCCAAACATCGTCAGAAAGCATCTTACTATCAGGACATTAAATTATTTTTTTAAATTTACCTACCCTTCATGTAAATGTTGAGTACAAATTCTTTGTCCTCTTCATCTTGTAAGAGTACCGTGAATTTATTTTTGTTTTGGGCTGAGCATGAGTCCGAGAACAGCCGTAAATTTAAATTTGTATAATTTTTTTATTTATCTTCAAGAACTTGGAAAAAATGTGACAGCGAAGAACATACCATTTGGGCCTCTGCTTGACTCTGTTTCAAGCACGTTATAAATAAAGTTATCATCAGGTTTCTCGTTCGCTTCAGATAAAATCACAAACGTCAGTATATAAATTCAGACTTGTCTAGCGTAGAAAACATCAGTAATATTCAACTTAGGGAGATTTAGGTTTTGCATCATGGCGAAACAAACTGTAACAATTTCATTCTCATTTGGTTTTAAAAGCTCAAAAAAGGTTTTAGCTTTCATCTTGTAAACCTTTAATGAATTAAAGTTTTATTTAATTTTTATCACATTTTTGTAAGTATATTTTGGTTTTAATTTCTGTACAGAATGAGAAATTATTTTGACGGGGATATCCTAACCCCAAATTGAATTTTTGTACGAATACGTATACTGTAATACTTTGAAAATGAAGCTAAAAGCTTACTTAATTTTTAAGCTTTCTAATAAAATTCATTTTTTAATATGTTCAGAACTAATAAGAAACAGAATACAACTGCAAGTACTTCATATATATATATATATATATATATATATATATATACATACAGGTGATTCAAAGAAACGGGAAATTTTGAAAGTTGTGTTGGTAGCCGTGGGCGATTGGTACCACTTGATAAGTGGCGCCAGCCTCTCTAACCTAACCTGCCATTTAGTTGTCATGGATCCTTGGAGTGGTGCGCAACGTGCATTTGCTATCAAAGCGTTTTACAAAAATAATGACAGTATGGAAAGAGTGCGTAGTGAATTTCGCCGTCATTTTAATCTGGTAAGGCACGGCAGTGTTCCATCAGCACATGCAATTAAAACATGGATATCTAATTTTGAGGAAACTGGTCTGGCAATGAAAAAGAAACCTCCAGGCCGTGAGCGAACCGTCCGTGCACTCCAGAATGTTCAAGCTGTCACACGAAGTCCACATCGGTCAATCCGTCGTCTCTCACCATCTTTACAATCGCATAGTCAAGTGTTCGAAGAATGTTAGTGAAGGACTTGCAATTCCATCCATACAAGCTGCAGATCGTCCAGGAACTGAAACCGAACGATGCAGTTGTGCGAGCACAATTCTGTAATGTAATGCTTCAGAAGATAAATGATAACGAAGAGTTTGTTCACGAACTATAGATGTCAGACGAACCGCATTTCCACCTCAGTGGATTTGTTAACAAGCAAAATTTCAGATACTGGACACAAGAAAATCCTACGCAGCTACACCAGCGTCCGTTGCACAGCCAGAAAGTGACCGTGTGGTGTGCTATGTCACCTTACGGTGTTATAGGCCCTTATTTTTTTTTTGAGGATGACAACGGTCTTGCGATTACAGTGACGTCGGCTCGTTACGTAGCCGTGCTTGTTGAAACCTTTGTTGTGGAACAACAAAAGAGATTTCCACCGATTCTTAACACAGCCAGGTTTCAACAAGACGGAGCAACGTCACATACTGCACGAATTTCGATGGCAGCTGTACGCCGATTGTTTGGACAATGTGTCATTTCACGAAATGGTGACATTAGATGGCCTCCCAGATAGATCGCCTGATCTCTCAGCTTGCGATTACTTTTTGTGGGGTCACCTTAAAAGCAAAGTGTTCCACAGTAGACCTGCAGGTCTTCTCGGATCTTTATCCGAGAAGCAATTGCGGAAATTCCAGTTGAGATGTTACGTCAAACCATGAACAATTTAACGAAGAGACTTCGTTAGTGTTTACGTAGAAGAGGAGGTCACCTGCAAGATATCATCTTTAAAAAATAAACGAAAATGTATGTATCCTAAAATGGCAACATTTGTACAATTACATGAAATAAAATTCATTTCCTAAAAAAAGTTTTTCATTAACGTTATTTAATTTCCCGTTACTTTGAATCACCTTTATATATATCAAGAAGTATGTGAACAGCTAATTCCAGGAAGTAGTGAACCTTGAATAAAAATCATATGACTCAATATAATTTACTGAATTTTATTTTTGATTTCAATGTTATAAAATTTATGAAGTAAACACTTCAAAAATTTATCACAAAGTTTATTAAAATAAAAAAATTCAATAATAATAATTATGATGATAATAAATATATGTTATATTATGGCACTGAAAAGGAAACAGTTAATTTTGTCTCAAATTGAAAAAAGTACATTTAACCAAAAATTCCCCTTTATTTTTGGGTGGAAATAGTTCCTTTTGGACAAAAATCGCAATTTTCAAACGCGATTTTCTTAGCATATAGTCAATTATGCATTAAAATAACGTTATCATTGTATTCTACACACTGAAAAACATATAAAACCATGCGTAACCCAATTTTTGAAATTTGAGAGATAATACGTTTTGAATTGTAACCCCACAATCATAACAGTTGTTTGATCACATGGTATTGAGTAGCTTTTCAAATGTTACCTAGACTATATTTATTATACGGAATCTGAAGAAGATCAGTAATCTGTTGATTGAGATATTGCAGCCAAACTTTTTTAACACATATAAAAGCAATCCTTTACAAACTGTAAAGGATTGCAAACTGTTTTTCTATATTCTAATGTGCTGTTATTTTGTGTTTTTCTTCATTAAAAACAGCCGAATAGATTGATTAACTTTTCGCTCTTAAAATGTTAAAATTCTAGATCTAATTTCTGTGTTTATGTGTAATCATTTTAAATCACAGGTAATTAAATAACATTTAATACTAAATAATAATTTTTAAAATATTTTTTCGTAGGCTGATTTATGCGTGATAGTTTGTATCGAATACGAATAAATAATGAATAACAGTACTTCATGAATGGGAATTGTAGATGCACTAAATAGATTATCCATGTTCGAATTATACCTCTGATCATCGCTGTATTGTAACTGTGTTTTGTTACTGTTCATTTTATTTTTTTATCCAGTTAACTGAAATCGCGTTATTAGTTAATCGCATCCATTATGAATAAGATAGTTTTAAGCCGGCTGCTTCAACGCACAATGCCGTTAATATGTGGATAGGTCGGTGTGCTCTAATGAGTTTCTAACTCGGAAGAGTCATTTATATTGTGTGCTGCTGTCCTTCGTAGAATAGCCTGCTGGCGTTAGTACCCGTGTAGTTTTAAATAAGTGGAATAAACTAAAGTATCTTGGGGTATCTTAATGAAGTTACAATATTTACATGCTAAATAAATATCATTTAATAATTTTGTATTTAAAAAAATACACTATTTAAATAACGTTATAAGGAAATCTATTCGTTATTTTTTTTTATTACTGAATTGTAACATCAAATTACAATATGAGTATGATACCTGCAACAGCTGAAACATAAATTTATTTATTAATAAATTGTACTTAAAAACTTATTAAACAAAATATTAATAACTCAAACATTACACCGCAGTAGTGAGTCTATTGAGCGGTACTATACGGAAGTGAAAAAATACACCTTACCGATCTGGAACCGTTAAAAAAATAGATTGAGAACAACCCTTGACCGTAAGAAAACAACAGAATAGAGACTAAAATCGATCCGAAAACTGTATTAAGATATCGACTATTTAACTGTACGAATATACCAAGAACATCTATTTTCGAAAAATACATAAGAAGAAGCGAGAAGAAGGAGGGGACTGAAATTCCTGGGCCCTGTGTACAGAAATGATGAACAAAGATTAAGTTACCAAATATTCATTAAAATCTGGGAACAAAAGAGTAATCACGGTTACCTACAACACCAATGCCAAGCGGGATATGAATGAAAGCAGCGCTTGCCTCCTCATAATGATTTATGACCGCCTTCCACATTCAAAAAATCAGGATATGTTGTCAGACCAAAGAAACAGCGGAAGCTGCCATCCGACAACAAGGAAACTAGGAAGAGAGGAGTTAGTAAGTTCCCTTATTTCACAGATGGCTGCATCAAAAAGTAGGAGCTCCTGAAGAAATCCATTGGTAACTCAGATGCGTCGGACACGTTACGACCGGCACGAATACTTTACACGTACGTGCAGATGGCTTTCACCAGACTCCCTTGGCTTCGATACCTTTTTGATGAGATCAGATGAAGCCGCGTCAAGTCTTCTGGAAGCCTGGTTCCTCGCTGGCGAAGCAATCGGGACCTCACTGCATCGCTCTATTTATACTTCGTAGACTCCAAGAGAGCTGGAAACTGGGCGTCAGGGAGGTTTATAAGAAGCTTTTCACGATCATGGATACTTCGTTTACGGCCATGTTCGTTGTTGGAATCTCAGTCGAAGATCAAGTTTTTGATCGTCGCCTCATAGAATACTTGGTGATACCTATTGGACAGAAAGTTTGCGATATTTTGGAGAGGCTGGACACAGACAGTCCGAAAATATTCGGAGGAACTGCCGTGCAAGACGCCGCGAGGACTGTGGTTATCAAGTCTAACGGGAATATCACCACCGAGCTCGTTATTCAGTTAAGCAGGACAACCTCAGTAAGAAGATGAAATACATCCTACTTATTTTTAGGAGGAACGACGAAATTTAGACCCGCGTCAAAAGCGCATGAAATTCTCCAAGTCGCTTTGCGAGATGATAAAGAAAAATGGCCATGTAAGATGAGAAAATAAAAGTATACACGATATGCATACATTTTGTTATGAAGTTAAAGAAACTACAATATTTTTATGGAGCTCAACATTAAGGTTATTTTAATGTTACTACTGCATTATACTCATTGTTATTTTTATTTCTATTTTATTTATTTTTACGTTAATGTTTTTCTGATGAATATTTCAATGCCGTAAATGCAGAATAATATACATCCCTGTGCAATACATTACTAGATAATCACGTAAAAAAATTAAACAGAAAATATATCGTAGAAACTTGATACGTTACTTTTTCTAATTAATTAAAGAAATAACTCTTCTTTCTCTTACCTTCAATAAAAAATTTGAATCCAATCCGTATAATCCAGCTGGTTCCAATTTTAATGGTTTCATTGTGGCAATTAAAAACATCTTTATGCTCTGTTTAAACCATAACGGTTTATTTTGCCATGAACATAGTGCTATGGAATTCCATAAATCCTCACTCTTGGATTGTTGAAAAAAAAAATTAATTACAGATTAAATCTCCAATATTACATAATATTATATAATGTTACATTGCACTATAAGAGTACAATTCTAATAGAAATTTATTACTTTTACTCATTAGGCAGTCCTAAAAAAAAATCTTTAAACACGTGTCCAATGAGAACATTTATTCCAGGGATCACCAGTTGTGTAGATCCCCAAATCCTCAATATGCATTGAGTGGAAATCAGATGTACACCTGCAGAACTCAAAGTAAGGAAAAAGGGACCTAAGTAAAGAAAAAAGAAGCTAGTAAGAAAAAAACTCCGTATGAGATTACTTTAGTTATACCAACAGCAGTTTCAAGGCCTGTACCAAGTAATTTCCAATTATCCACCAAATCGAACAGTTTATCGGGTTAAAAATACAGTAATAATTTGGGTTGATTATGTTTAATTTAATGAAAAAATAGAACCTTTAATAATAAAATCATTTTTTCATTTGTTAAAAACCTAGCTCGTAAGATCCTCAGGGTTCATAATCGGCCAGGTTTCTGGCGTTTCAGCCGGAAACCGATAGGAATATATTCCAGTTGTATGCTTAATATTTGGCCTATGAAACGCTTGATTTTTAGATTCCTATTAGTTACAACTATGGAATGCTACATGTTATCACGTAGCAAATAGAAGACACATTTAATCATATCTTTGCTATATTCTCGATCAACATTATCTCATGCTAAGGGAAGTTCTTTGCCATCTTCGTTAAATAGAATATATTGTTGCACATCAACCCAAATCCAGACTTGTTCCTAAAACCAAACCCTTTCACTGTGTTTCATGTTTCATCTCAGAGGTAAAACTTTCTAGATATTTATATGTATAGTACCCTTTAGAAACAAATCAATAGATTATTCTTATCTTTCCGTAATACTTCCTGTAATAATTTCGAATCATCCCTCATATACTCTTGCAAAGCTTCCTATGGTCTTCATCCATTTTTCAGCTTGACTACATTTCTTTCAGTTTCCTCGCATTCAAAGCCTCATTATTTATCTAAGCCAACTTAAACAGTTTGAATTATATCCATTCATGTTTTTGTACTTCTTCTACTTTACTATATATATTTTTCATTCCTTCTTTATGTTACCAATCAGCTGTCTGGATTTTTCCTTCATCTTTTACTACGGTCAAAATTCGAATATAATATTCCTCGTATAAAACATACTTATATTTTTTTTGTATATCACCACCAAAGAAAATATATTGTTTTAATTTTGGATTTTTCCTGACAATCTCCATATTTATTTTTTAATCTTTTCCGTCCGAAATATAGAATATATTTTTTATTATTACACTAATTAAAATCACATTCATTTTACTTACTTTCGTTTCAATTTGTGAAGAGCAAAAAATTACCATTAAAGATTTTGTTAAAATAAAAAAAAAAAAACAAAAAAAAACGGTTTTTAATCATTGTAAAGTATATTTAATATTTTGTTTTCAATTATTTCTCATTTATACAACAAAAGTCTTCCTTACCTTATTAATTAGTAGTTGTCCTACGATACAAAACATTCCATAGCAGATTAGTGTTGTTAAATAAGCTATAATATGTTTTCCTTTGTTCGAAACTTCATTTTTCTAGGGAAATAATTCAATTTTATTAGAATTTAAGTAATTTATTTATAACTCATTAAGTATGCTATAAAAGTTTAATAGGTATCATCAATATTATATT
The DNA here is from genome assembly GCF_047948215.1 of Lycorma delicatula. Classification (NCBI taxonomy): domain Eukaryota; kingdom Metazoa; phylum Arthropoda; class Insecta; order Hemiptera; family Fulgoridae; genus Lycorma; species Lycorma delicatula. The sequence continues at coordinate 25,794,541 of NC_134466.1, forward strand.
TTATTTTTGCAGTATGTTTATGTGATTTTTTTTTTAAATTTTTTTACACAGAATTACTTATTTAAAAAAATGTTTTACTACATTGTATCTACAGAGTAAGGGAAACCACAAAATTAAACATTTTTTATTTGAAATTTAGAAATGTTGATACTTAAATGTTATTTTGGTTATGATTATAATCAGTAAAAGTTCCATTGATTCGATGTTTAATCCACTTAATTGAATTTCGTTTCATCAATTCACATCGTAGCACTGGTTGACGGATATTAATTAAGAACACAGTTAGTCGTATTATACTGTATATTCTTCATTATTGATTACTGGTGTACGTGTAATACTTGTATTTGTTACTGTTCGTGTTGCAGTTTCAACTCTAAACACTTACAACTTAAAAAAATACTAATTTTTCTTTTTCACCTCCGGGACAGCGTTAGGTATTACTTAAGAGAACTAGAAGAATGATTTGTAGTAGCGTGTAAAAATGCTATGGCTGACCGAAATTCGAAATCCGGACCTCCGGGTGAAAGGTCTGGTTCACATATTGCATATTAACAAAATTAAATATAAATAGCTGGGTAACCATGCCAGCAACATAATAACAAACTTGTTTATATTTTATAGAAAAGAACAATAAACATCTTAATATAAAAAATAAATAAGAAAGGAAAACATACAGAACTGACGATACGGGGACTAGAAAACTTTTAAAAATTCGGAAAAGTTTGTTTGTTACTTATATTTAAATGTTTATTATGAAAATGAGGATAAGAATTTTAACGAGTGAATAACAAATAATTTCTGAAAGAGCCCGAAAGGTCTTGCGATAAAAACGGTGTGCAAGGTGTTATATGGTGGGATGGCTCCTCGGATCACCATTATGTTCATTATCGACATGCCCGTGAGAATTACATTGATAAAACAAGAATTAAAGCGCTTTCATTTAATAAAAAGTAACTGGGCGAGGAATTTCTTAAGAGAACAGTTTGATCAGTTCAGAACAATAAATTTTATATATGTAGAAGATGGCGCTATGAGAGACCGGAATATGAAGCGTCCGTGGTCCCGCTGCAAGTTAATAACATAATCTCCAAAATGTTGGACAATGAAGAATGGTTCGTCACAATAGAAAATTTCGTGGCTAACATCATGCGACAGAAAGATAGACCGTAAGCAGATGAACAGTCATGAACTGATGTTTAAAAAGACTTGTGATCAGGGGAAGACTTGGACCGGAGAACGTAGGAGTTACAGACAGATTTATCGATCGAACTTTTCACTTCGTATGTACTCAATATTAAACTTACGTACTTATACATCTTGGCTCGTATTTAAATTACTTAACCTGACGGAGCAGTGTGATGTGAACCTCGGTGTCTTCAACAATTCTCGCGCTTCCAATGCCCCCTTTTGTGAACCTCTTCACTCTACATTCTACCACTCTCATTTACCTCAAGTCTTCCAGAACCTCATCCAACCAACTCTACCTTAGTCATCTGTTTCTTTTTGATTGGACAACGTGGCATGCAACGTCTTTCTTGCAAATCTGTTACTTAGCATTCTGTCCACATGTCCAAACCAATCGATCTCTTGGATTTAACATACCTAATAATGTTTTTATTTTAGACTATTTATTCTATTTCATTGTTACATCTCTTTCTCCACACTCCCTTTGTGGCCGATAGGCCTGTAAAATTTTCCTGTTTGGAACGTATGCGCTGTTACCCATCTTTTTCGTATATCTTATTCCTTCAGAAATTCTGTTATCTTTGGTCATTTTTGTTCAAGTTACGTAAAGTTTTGCACGTTTTCAAATAAGAACTTAGCAGTTATACATTCGTCTGTATTCTTATTTCAGATCATATTCTCTTATTTTTCCTCTCGTTCACCTGTTACCCATCTTACGCTCTATTGTCTGTAATGGATAAAATATTTCTTGCTGAGCATATGCTTATAAGACACGTCTTCCTAAGACCTATTCCTAGCAGTTAGAACAATATCGTCTGCATGTTCGAGCACTCGTAAGATTCTGTTCATGAAGTTTGCTCTAATATTAAATTCCCCTACCGTTTTGTGAAGAACCAAATTAATGATCAACACTTCTACATGAGTGGGTCTATCCTGCATTTACCAACAAACAATTCTGCGTTTCTATACTCTCAGTTTCTCAATCATTGTCTTCTTTATGGCGTTCCACACACTGCCTACATCCCTGTCTACTTCTTCTTCATCCTTTACAGTAGTCAATACTTAATCCTATAAATTATTTCCTACTTTCTTAAATTCTTCTATATTCCAACTAGGATTTTTCCGTTCATGCCCTCTATCTGAAAATGTTGTTCTTTTTAAGATTTACCATTTAGTGGTCGGAGTCACTGTTCGGACCCGTAGCCGCTCTGACATCCTCCACTAAAATGACATGTCATTTTGAAACTAGCACATGATCAATCTGGTTTGCATTAATGCTTTTAGGTATTTTTTAAAAACTCAGTTATATATTCTTGAGCACAAAAAAGTGCAATTATTAGAGAATGCTCACCTGCAAATACAGCCATCATCCTTCCGTTTTATTCGTTTCATTATACAATGAAACGAATTTCTTGAACGCGTTCAAGAAACTTCACATAGAATTAATTGCCTAGTATCCCACTTTTATATTAAAATCTTTCATAAGTTCACGGATATCGTATTCTGGTATCTTTTCACATTCCCTGACAAAACAGTCGTAGAATTCACTTTTAACTTCTTCTGGGGCATCCTCAGTAGGCGCATATACAGAAATCGTAGATGTATTACTAAATCTTCCCTTTAACCTTATTCTACAAGTACGTTCTGAAACATGTTCAAAGATTAAGATACCCTTTATTACATCAGCACATATCATAAAATCGGTCCTATATAGGCCAGATCTTCCCTTAACATCATTGTAAATATGTTATAATCTTTTTTATCTCTTCTGTCACCTCCTTAGCTTCTAAAGCACCACGCTCTACTATTTCATTTCTTCACCAATTTCTGCCAATTTCCTTACTTTTAACATTGTATGCACATTCCATGTTTTTGCTGTTATGTATTTCCGTTTTCAAAATATTTTTCTTTTTACATTTCCATTTTGATGACCATGGAAAAATCCACGTAAAATCCAGTCCTGAACCGAGGCTTCTTGTTTATTTCCTGATCTGCAGATTTTTAACCGTATGGAGTCGACAAAATTACGCCTCCTAACACCCGTCTTGAAGGACTAGGATTTTTCAGTCGAGGATTTCCTTTCCGTAGCGAATATGTACTCGTTCTTACACGTCGGTCTCTAGTCATCACCTTTACCTATAAAGGACAGGATTTGTTGATTTTGATTTCTTTGTCATGTGCTTTAATTGATGTTTAATTATCATCATCTTATTACCACCATCGTACACTTCAAGACCCTCATCCAGGCCAACCGTTTACACTACTTCAACGCACAATATTCTGAGGCAGATACTCTCCTACGCACTTTAGATGTAATAAAACCAACGTGGTAGAAGGAGACGCAGTTTAACATTTTACCGGGAACAATCGATTACTTAAAATAATTAAATTGTATTTAAGAAACTTAATAATTTAAAAAAATAAAATTTAATATTCATTAATAATTAATAATGATTCTCGTACATTATTTTACTGAAGGAAGTATCATCCACTACAAAAAAGCGAATTAGCGTACATTATATTCAGTAACGATTATTATACGTAGTAGTAATATACATAATGTTGCATACATTTACCTGGAATATACAGTATAACGTAACACTGATATGTAAGCATATAAACTGGTTAAAAACCAATAAGGGAACGCTCAAGACCTTATTGGTATAATTTCTTTTCCTGAAATTAAATAAAAACAACAAAAAATTTTAAATTCATTTCTACATTAAAGAATGTGTAATGTAAATTTTGAAACCCGTGTGTTAATTTAAATTTTCCCATTATTTATTGTTTAAATTTCTTTTTTTTATACATTTTTTTTTGTGTGTATGTGTGATGAGAAGAATTAATTTTGTCGGCTTATGAAAATAGTCAAACTTTATCCGAATTCGAACCCAAAGCTTTCCGAATCAAAGACTGAAGAATCGCTATTACTTTTTGGCCGTGGAGATCGAAAAGTTATAACCTCCCATAAGCATTGGTTTATTTTGTTAAGTGAAAACGAAATAATTTTTTTCAAAACACTAAGTAGAACACGGAACCAGAAAAGAGATGCATCCTTTACCACTAAAATTAAACTAAAAAACGTCTTTTTTTAAAGTTGTAAAAAATATTTCTCCTAAGCATTGTTTCTCAAAATGTTTTGTGTTATTTAGCAACAAAAAAAAAAAATTAACTTCAATGTAGTTTATTTAAGTTTATTTTCCTCATGATCGGATGGAATTAATTATCACAAGACATATTTTCCTTAAAAATATTATCTTTATTAATCTCTTGGATTAAGCAATCAACTACACAAACTTATAAATTAAATTCATTACGTTTCACTTAGAATTATCTAAGCTTTTTCAGGTGATAATACACATTTATACGCACATCTAAATTATCTTACTTGGTTCACTCTTAGGGTAAGAGAATTTTGTATGATGTGTGTATGAATATGTATTGTCATATGAGGAAGCTTAGAGAATTCTGAGTGAAACGTAATGAATTTAATTTATAAGTTTGTATAGTTGGGTGTCAGGAATGATATATCCTGTAAGTTTACGCAACACATGCTTGACTTTTGCCCTAGATCTGAGAAGACTTTTAAGTCGTTGACATGCTTCTTTCTACTCAATCTGCTCCGAGAGCTTCCAAGAGAAGATTAATAGTGTCTACAATTATTATTATTTAGAATTAGAATTATATTACAATTCGTTGGCCACTAAAGATTTACGCAACAAATTCGAGGTGGGGCGCCGGCGTAGATTTTAGAGTTAGGGAAGGGCGGATAGCCCCGGTTGTGAGGCATGCCGAGGTGTGTCGGTTACGATGATCGACCGGGAACTCCGGAGTCCTTAGGCTGAGATGGGGCTAAATAAAAGACCCAGACCTGGCTGCTGGGTTGAGGGGCTTGAGACGACTTGGTCAAGCCCGGTTCTCTCTGCTCAGAGTTTAAAGGCGTGAGGCATTAAAAAGAATAAACCGAGATACGTTTTCCGGGGAGGGGCCCGGGAACAAAATAGTCGGGTCCGGTACACCTCTTCTCGGTGATTAGAGGCAGGCAATAAAAAAGATCCACTGGTTGGGGGGGGGGGGGGGCTGAACTGCGATGCCGGTAGGTGGTGAGGCAGTACCCACTTAGAGTTGAAGGACGCTCTCCTGGACTGATTGTACGACCGGCCCAGGGGAGTAAAGGATAAGTTTGTATAGTTGATTGGTTAACCTAAGAGATTAATTAAGATATTTTTAAATAAAATATATCTTGTTATAACTATATATATATATAACAAAATTAAGGTGTTAAAATACGGTAATTTTTTTTTTGAAGTTTTTCAGAGATCTTAGGTTTTAACTGTTCAGGTTCTTCTGTTGATTGTTGTTTTTTATATTCTTAAACTCCGTTCGTAAAACCATGATAAGTTAAAAACTATTTTTTTCTTTTTTTTATGTCTTATTGTCAGTTTTTCCTCATTTAATAGTTTAAATTACAAAATTAAAAAGAAAAGAAATTGTATTATAAAATTGATAAGGTAAAAATAAAACGAATAACCTAAGTTTCTATTGAGGACTAAAAAAAAGGAATAAAAATTAAATTTCGGTAGAATAAAGATTAAACAAAGAAAGAAATTGTAATACTACAAAGTAAATTATGTCGACTGTTGTATGCAAGTGTCGCGGTTGTTAATCGTTCACCTGGTATGTTCTCAGAAAAAATATTGGTTTTAAAATATGTGTTATTTTAAAATTATTATTTAATAGCTGGAACGATCGTTAGTGGAGTCTTTTTGATGATGATCCTTATTTATTTAAACCCGCAATCGTTGCTACCAAATAAGGTTATTGTGGTACACCTTTCTCGTTGAAAAATTCTTGAGCGTATTTCCGTTTTAAATTCTACTACCAAGAAATTTTCTTGTAAAATATAATTATCTCTTAGCTTATAATGAGATTTGGCTTAATGCAATTGAGCAAGAATAACAGGAAGAGATTTCTTGGTGGGGATTTTATTCAAGAAATTCTCACGGTCGGTTAAATATCTAAATAATTCTTCGATAGATGTCTTTCTTTTAAAAAATAAATTTTATTCTTTTCAGATTATTTTTAAAACACTAATTTAATTATTTAGATTACTTAAGAAATAGGAAGAGGTAAACTTAAAGGGTTGTTCGAAATATTAAAACGATATTGTAGATATTTAAAAATAAGAATGATTAAATTTAATTTTAATAAATAAATGTATTTAAATGTATTTCATTTCATTGTTAGTTAAATAAATACTGCATCGTAAAATTGAGTTGCTTAAAGAAATAAAAATTTGAAAAAGATGAAAATTCACACTTACTCTATCGCCCTTAAATGATGTTTATAAATATTTCTCATGAAGTTTTTCAGTTTTAAATCGTACGACTCAATTTTTACCGTTGATTTATCTGTTCCCGTTTCATTTATTATCAGGATATAATTATCTATATTTGAAATTATACAACTTAGTAATTTCAATTCGTAAGATAATTGTACCAATGATAAAGACAATAATAACAACCACGTTCCAACAAATAAACACAAAATTGTATAAACTATTATTTGAATTATGAAATTTATTATTAATATAATTGAATTATTATCTTTGTTTATAATTGTATTAAACGATGGAACCGGCGAATCAAAATCATTTATATCTATTTCTGCATTATTAAAAGCATTGAATAAAAATACACCAAAAGGAATAATACATGCAAGTATCAATAATGAAAATATTCCTATAAACATAAACCTGTAAAAAACAAAAAAATGAAAACGTTGCTAAAAGGATGATCTAAAAAAATTAGTTTGAATCAACATATGTTCATATAAATTCCCTAAAACATCAAAAAAATTCTCCACAGTTTTAGCCTTTTGTTAATGTGATCCCCAATCTAGAAATTGGTTACCACTAATAGTAATGATTATTTTGATTAACGCTATAATCATTATTATTGCGTTCTTTGATATGGGTTCAAATAAGAAGATGTGGCTTCACCCTATACGGGAAAAATAACTGACAACTGAAAAAATCATAAACAGATAAACTAAAAACATATAATAGGAGAAAAAGCCCAAACGGGACTCAGTATATTCTAAAAAGCTTTCAGCATTCACTCCAAAACCAAACATTTTATAAACTCTTTTATTATACTCCACTCGGCCTGGTTTTTCCAGAAAGAAACTGTCACATATTTATTTGGACATACCCAGTAGACACCATCACAACTCTGTAGAGGACCCACCTAGTGATGTTATCGGTCGCCAAATCACGCCCTTCGTTCCCGAGTCCTCAGGGGCTTTACCGGAGGTCGTCTTTAGACCCTGTAACTGATTACATCTCAGTCATCAGCCAGGCCTCGATCGGGATGCCACCGATGTAAAAGCCTCGGCAGACATTTGCATCAGTAAAATACAAATAAAATTTCGCCTTCACGTAGGCCTGAAACGGACATCCTCACATTCCCTCAAACTAACTGACCGAAAACACGGAAGCGCGAACCCCGCGCCTAGTCCAGATTTGACAGCACCGTTCATGACTGTGAATGCCTCAGAAAACGAACGAGTTTAAAGTTAAATCAGTGCTACACTCATACCGATCAAAATTATATTTTACGTAAAATAGAAATTCAGAACTACACCCAAAAAGTCGACCAATTTAGGTCACCTAACAAGGGGAACGTAACTTTATTCCGGTCCACGCAGGAGCCGGGGACAAACCCCGCAAGGGCGCGAAGAAAACCAGCCACTGTAGACCACTCCTCGCGAATCATCCAGTTAATACGAAGATCCAGAAAGGAATGTATTCTCTCAAGTTTCCTAACAGCTCGTGAACGTTCGACCTCGTATCGGGAACAGTCGTAGAGGACGTGGTCCACTTGTCATCAGTTTCACAATTCGGGCATTGGCTCGAATACACCAAACGAAATCTTGCTAAACTCACCTGAAAAGCACCGTTCCCGGAGAGAAACTGTGTGGTACACCGATTGTCGGAGACCCATCCAATCGCACCTAAATCAGACACTGTAGGAAATATACTATGCGTGTAGCACTTGTGGGGGATTTGTCCCACCTGACCTGCCAAGACGCTAGGCCCCGGTCTTCAATCTCCTGCTTTCGTTCTGACTCAATAGGTTATTTACCTTGGAAATGTAGCGTTCCTTACGCCCATTAGCGAAGATATCTATTGGTTTGACCCCGGCTATAACACAGACTGTCCCGCGAGACTGTTCTATAACCGCCTATAACAGCCAGCTAAACGCAGAATAATGTCCACGCAATACCTAAAAGCCGTGCGGTTAGCCCAGACAGGCGCAGCATACAGCCCAAGAGACACCCCGCAAACTTCTAACATCGAGGCGTACAATGGTCATTTTATTTTGATAACTCCACAATACAGAAGGGACTGGCTGTTTAGTGAACACTATTACCTCGGGTCAGTTCCTTTTATAATTCATGATATATCGCAGCCGCGATATATCATGAATTAGAAAAAAACAGATAGATGAAGTATCAGAATAAAGTAACACTTTCTATTATGAAACAATATGTTCCATATTTAATGTTTTTCAATATGTATTATTTTTGAAAAAGTTTTAAATAATCTGTTTGAAATTAATTTTAAAACAAAATAAATTTTTACTTACCGTATTATGTTCCAAGATAATCTACTCGTTTCGTTATTAATATTATCAACGATACTTTGATTAATGGTTTGGTAATATTGTTTTGTTTTAAATTTTATTGAACATTTTATTATATCTAATAACGTGGTGAATATTTTAGGCGAATAAATTAAACCGTATACAGCGACAATAGTATTTCCCCCGTCAACGATATCGTGAATAATCAATAACCTTCGATGATTATCGTTCCAGTTTACGTATAAACTTACAGTACATATAAAAATGATGACAATGATATTGTCATTACAACTTTGGCTCGTAATGTCATTTTAAAATTATTATCTTTTGTTGAATATATCGTATTACCTAATACTTTTAATAATCCAGTAACTGCATCGATCACTTGAATTTTATTTTTTTTAATCATTTTACTCTTTTTATCTAAAATTTTAACAAGAAAATATATAACAATAATAATACTAAAATTAAAATTTAGAGTTAATTAAAAATATTTAATATTACGTAAAATTAAGTTTAAGTAGTTGATTTCGATAACTGGAACTTAATTCCAAATCTTTGTTTATTTTACGGGTAGAAAAATTAGAAAACAAAAAATTTGCCTTCTCCTCTTTTCATTGAAAATAAACACAGATAGTCCCCGAATTACGAAAATTCAACATGCGTAAATTAATATTTATGCAAGATATTTCAGGGAGAATAAAATTTACGAACGGCATTTACATTTGAAGTAAGAAGTAGTATTAAATTTCGAAATTCTCTTTTGAGAGCCATCTAATGAGGAAGGCATGAACTACGTGTTAATTTTTGCAACGCTAAACTTGCCACAAACTCGTTGGGATACACTGCACCTGCTCAATCATTCAATCTGTGCCTTACGTGTGTGTCTGGCAAAAGTAACGCGTGATTGTATTATAGAAATTAGAAGATGTGACATCTACGTGTGTGAAACAAGTTTGGAAGATTTGTTTCACATTTGGAAGCCGATGAGACGCTCGAGGAATTGAGCAAATGAAATGGTGGAACTGGTAGTAAAATAGAAATGAAAGTGGATGTACATGACTCAAAGAATCTTATGATAAAGAATATCGAATGTTGATTTAATAGTGCTGGAAACTGCAAAATTTGCTAACGAAAAAACTGAAGAATCAGAACGGAAAGTAGCTAAAAAGATTTGTTACGAAAGAAAGGACGATTGCATTTCAGACCGAGTTTATTTTTCCCTCGGTTCGACAAAATGGATACGAACTAATCGGACTTCCTTAATGAGCAAACAACGGTTGTAGGTTCCTTAGCATGCTATAAAGAAATATATGTGAATCAAAAGAAAGCCCCATCAGTTCGTGTACCACCAGATATTTTTTTTAAAAAAGGCCGACTTATAATATTATTACGTTGTACACAATTTCCACATAGTTACATAAGAATAAATTCATTTGAATTGAACCAATGCGGATTACTCAACCATTTTTAATTGAAAAGTTTTTATATATTATTCCTTTATACAATGGCAGAACGTAACAAATCTTTTTTAATTTATATTCCAGCTCGGTAGGGAGTGGCGGCAATTTTTTCTTAGTAACGCATGCTAATTTTTGAAGAAATTAGCATAAATTTTAACATTTTTGAAATGTATTACGCTAAAACATTACAACATACAAAATTTTTCTTTCAATATATTCTTGTCTTTAATTTAGATTTTTTATATTAAAGGTATTAAAAATGGCTAATTGGTGGAAAGTTGACTTCAAATATGCGATATTAAAATTTAATAAATTTTTCTTTTTAGAACTTAAATTTGCCATGAAGTAGTGATATATCGAAGTGAATTCTTTTATATATGTGCTATTACAATCAACGTATTTTTATGTACGAACAATGATGTTTTTCTTACTTTTTTATGACTTTGAAAATTAAAATGTATTGATTTTTCTGTAAATTTGACCGATCCTTATCTCTGATGTGGTTTGAGATAGAAATTTAATTTTTATATTTAATACAAATCTATATAAAAGCAAACTACAATAAAGATTTCAACTTTGCTATTTGACTAGAAACAAGTTTTGAATTTTTAAAATTTGCACAAATAGTGGCAAATTCAAATTTGGCTCTTAAAAACTCGCCGAGTATTCTCGTTTTAATAAGCCAAACGATACAGTTCCACAAATTTACAAGAATATCGTCTTTAAATTTTTACAACTACAGAGTGTCACATATAAAACGCAACCCAACCTTATATTGGTATGTATTGAAATAATAAAAAGGCATGTGTTAAATGTAAATGTAATTTTTATTATTACCATCCATTACCTTACATTTAGAGTAAATGTTGGAAGTGGCCGCCATTTTCTTGAATACAAGCTTCAATTCTTTTTACAGCGTTTCTTGCAACTTTTTTCAAAGTTTGTGGCTGGATATTTAATACAGCTTGTTTAATATTGACTTTCAATCGTTCAAGTGTTCGTGGTTTGTCGCTGTAGGCTTTTTCTTTTGGATTACCCCGTAGAAAAAAATCCGCCGCAGTCAAATCTGGAGATCTTGGTGGCCACAAGCCTCGAGCGATAACACGATTACCAAAGAATTCCTCGACGAAATCAGAAGTTGAACCTGCGTATTGCGATGTCGCACCCTCATGTTGTAGCCAGCAGTGTCTGTCTTTCTCTTCAAAGACTGCAATGAACTGAATTAAAATATCCTGATATCGTTCTGCATTAATGGTGTACTCGAAAAAAATAGGACCGATTATTTTCTTCCGCGATATCGCGCACCACACGCCCAACTTCTGCAAGCGTAATTGTTTTTCGTGATAAACGTGGGGATTTTCAGCACTCCAAATTCTACTGTTTTGGCTGTTTACGTAGGCATCCAAATGAAACCGTGCTTCATCTGTGAAAAATAACGAATTTATAACATTAATTCCCTCACGCAGAAATCGACGGAACCGTTGACAATATTGTAGCCGTTTTTCTTTGTCGGGCTCAAGAAGTCGATGAACCGTTTGAATGTGATAAGGTCGTAATTGTAACCGTTTGGTCGCCCGATGAACAGTCGATTTAGACAAATTAATTTCAGGAGACGAACGTCTGATCGATTTATTTGGCGAGGCGAGTAATCGGTCTTTGATTTCAGCGACTGTATCTGTATTCAACACTGACGCAGATCTTTTGTGTTCCTTGTTATTAACAGAACCGGTCTCTCTAAATTTTGCGACTAACCTTAATACTGATGTTTTGTTAGGAGCTGATTTATCCGGGTACTTACGGCGAAACAAATCTTGCACTGCAACCACTGATTTCGTACTGAAGTCGACTCAATTCTTATTTTTATTTCTGAAAAATTCTATAAGAGGCTAAAAGAAATCAATTCGATTCTATAAATGAGTCGCTGGATAAACACATCTGTCATAAAGTTATATCGATTGGTTTTGCAAGATGCAGAAACGTGTGTTGCGAGAATTCGAATGAGGAACGCGCAAACAGCACCAGGTGAAGGATTCCGTCGATGAAAATATTAATAAAATAAAAGATCAGAGGAGTACATTCTAGCTGTTAAAACAGGAAAACAGAACACATGAAGTTCGGTGATACTGAGATACATTTACCACAGCCAGAAGAAAAAATTATTCTGAACCCTTCCTAGTTTACCGATGTATATATGTATGGAACGATGAATCTTCACAATTCTGGGAATGTTCGGCCGGTTAGTCTCCGGCCGTTCTCCCCCCACTGGTCTCTTTTTTATTTTTATTAGTCAGTCTCGAAGCTATGTTCGAATTGAATGGACGGTGATCGAATTATTAAGGCGGGTCTACGTACATGAGGGTATATTATATTATAAGTCAATTATTACTATTGTTTTCGTTTTTTTTTTTTGTTATTATAGTTATACATATTAATCTTCAATAAATTAGTGCTTTTCGTTCTTATTCGTTGTTTAATTTGCGGCATTTTTTTTTTTTGTAAAAAATGCAGTTACTATTTTATTTTATCTATACAGTCCAAAAATTATCAATGTTTTTTAGGCATTAAAAATTATAATATTAATAAAAATAATATATTTTTAACCGTATAAATAATTTAGAAACTAAAAAAAAATAATTGATTATTACATAAAATAAAATTAATTTGTCACAGACAAAATAAATGATTTTATTATTTGTTATACTTGTAATTTAAATATATTAAAATAAATCTGTTATAGTCGTTTCAAAAAATTATAATTTTTCTTAAAAGAATTTTTTGTGTAAAACATAAAGCATAATATTTTAATAAAACAAAAGTATGAGTATTACAATATAAGGAATAAAGAAGAAAAATGTTGATCCATAACGGAAAAAAAACTCCTTTTATCCAAGTGGATTATAACAGTAACACATTAAACAAGTATTGGTAACTAATATTAAATAGATTTCTTCAAACTGCATTCGAAAAAAAATTAAAATTTACGACCAGTCTGCTCAATTTAAATATTGTTTATTAATAAAATTTAATTTTTTATTGTTTGACAACGATTGAATAGGTACTTGTAAACAAACAATTAAGAATTATACAATTAATAAACTGTAACTTGCAACATTGTAAGTAACATCTTAAATACTTACAATGAATCGAATATAATTCTACTTACGTAATTAATTGATAATTTTTTCTTATGATTTCATTAATTTCTTTAAAAAAAAAAAGTTTATTGAAGTTTTAGAATACTGAACTTTTTATGAATGTATTTAAGTGAATTTGTTAAATTCACAACGAAGAAACATAGAAACAACGTACTAGTCCAACTGTAGCTGAATAAAAAGGAATCGGAAAACGAAGATATTCTGACGAAGTTTATTTTTAAAAAAAATGCTATGAAACATTATACGGAAATACAAACATTTTTACTTATTTCTTTTTTCAGATATACTTAATATTTTATTTTTTTCTATTCTTGTATCTTCTTTGTATATGTATTTTAAAGGTAGAATATCTATTTCTAGGGAAATATATTGTTTCCCTGCCTTTATAAATTCATGCGTGTATTTGTTCCGTTTTCTCGCGATCAATACGCAGAACGAAATATTCATTTCTATTTTTATGTTAAAGGTGATGCAATAAAGAATCTTTGTCAAGCCTTCATTTATGAAAAATATGTAGTACGGTTCGGTTCTACTTTACAACTCTCCTAAAAGCTTATTCACACTAATAATTGTGAAAAATACGCGGTATAGTTTATCAGGTCTATGCAGCAGTTGTACGTAAGACTGTACGAGTAGATTATCGAAAGAGTTTATTTAGATATGTCCACGACAAATATTTTTTAATTTATATCTCAGCTCGGTAGGGAGTGGCCACAATTTTTTCTTAGCGACGCTTGCTAATTTTTGACTTTGTAGAAATTAGCATAAATTTTAACATCTTTGCACTGAATTGAGTAAAAACATTACAACATACAACATTTCTTTTTCAATAAATTTTCCTCTTTAATTTGCATTCTTTACATTTATGGCCTTAAGAATGGTTAATTATTGGAAATGACCTCAAAGGTGTCATATAAAAGTTTAATAAATTTTAAATTTGCAGGGAAGTGGTGTTGACTACTTACGTAATTAATTGATAATTTTTTTATCAAAACGGTTTTTTTTTATACATACGCTATCATAATCAACATAGTTAAGAAGGAAAATTGATAAGGCTTTCTTACTTTTATATGAATTTTTAAAAATAAAAAGGCTTTTTGTATGTTTAACCGCTTCATTTCTCTGATGAGATTTGGGATAGTAATTTAATTTTTATATATAATACAAATCTACATAAAAGCAAACTACGATAAAAATTTCAACTTTGCTATTTACTTTGAACAAATTTATAAATTTTTAAAATTTGCACAAATAGTATTAATTTGGCTCTTAAAAAACTCGCCAGGTTTTCTCATTGTATTAGGATTAACTAAATAATTCCAAAAGATTTCAAGAAAACCCTCTTTAAATTTAAAAAAAAAAACTATAATCCAATATTACATCTCAACTTAAAAAAATATTTATCTAATCTTAATGCGTACGCTAACAAATTGTTTCATGTAAGTTAAAAATTAAATTTAAGACTTAGATATTAAATATGTAGAATTTTAAAACAGTTTTTAGTTTTCATGGTGGTGATTGATTTTCTAAAGAAATTAAAGGTCCTCTTTAAAAATGTGATATTTTAATAAAACTATTAAAAATAAAACCACAGATTTATTTTTCTGAAACTGTATAGAAGTTACAGAATTAAGAGAAATTACTTCGTAGGTTTTTTCTAATCTTAATGACTGTTTTTGAATACGGTTAATTCTTTCGACTGTTTACATGAAATAAAATGAGACCCCTCATTTGCTGTGGTAAATTCAAGTACTGGTAGTTTTCTTAAAATATTTTTTATAGGAATCCAAACTCGATTACTATTCTTGAAAAAAGTTCTAGGTCCTGCACGATATTAAATGGGTACGTAAGTTTCATTGTTCTGTAAAGTTATTTGCTCAGTATCTGCTAACCATCACCGTCCATCATGTATTCGTAGAACTGTGTCATTTATCTCCAGAATTAAAAATACAATTTTACTAACACATTGGTCATCCTGATGGTCCGTTTTTGATGCTGTGTGTCACATAATTACGCTCTCCGCAATTATATGAAATTTAAGAGGATTTCCTTTTTCTTTTATTCTCATTCATCTCTTCTTGTTTACAAGAAAATAAGAAATACCTTTAATTTTGTCTTAGTAGAGGGCGTAAGTTTGTATACATAAACTAAACAAGATTTTTTTTACATTTTCATCAAAATAATTTAACTGTTGTCAGATTTAAGTTTTGTGGGATTTCACCATAAGATATTTTTGGCACAGTCCATTAGACCATTTATAATAATATGGAAATGTAATAATAACATAAATAAGAGCGGCAGGCCAATTAATTGAAAAATTAAATTAATTAATCACATTACAGGGTTACATGTAACTGGAAAAAGTAATACACACACGCATATAGAATGCTACAGCACTATATATATCCACAGTTCCTATTTGCAAGCCGCCACTATTGCGTCAAATAGTATTTTAATGTTTTTATTTAAATTTTTTTAGTGTTTTACATTTTAATAATTTTATTTTGCTATTTAAACTTAACTAATTGTATTCCAAAAAAAAAAAAACACAATTCAATCGGCTAGTTTGAACTATCTTCAAATTAACCTATTCCGATTATTTTTGATTTTTTAAATGCTTCTCTATTATTTTTGTGAGGGAAGGATTGATAAGTCAGTAAATTAGATTAAACCTCAGCGTGCAAATATGGTTTGAATATTTTGTTGCCTATAAAATATATCATGGCTGACCGGGATTCGAACTTGAAAACTTTCTGGTGAACGGCTGAGTAGTCACGGAGGTTATAATTTTTATTATAAATGCTTCCTACAAATTTTAACTTTTTTTTTTTTTTTAACTAAAAATAATTATGTTTAATAAAATTATTTAAATATACCTTTTATTTTTTCGCAGTATAATAAATTATTATTGGATTTCTATACCTTTTGACGTATACCCTGATATCATTCAAACATTCTTTGATATCATTCAAGAAAAATTCAAAATAATTTATTGGAGAACATAATATAGGTAACAAATAACATGATAAAAAAATTTTTATGCACTTATACGGCTCAGCTGTGACGTAAAAGCGGGTTCACGCTCTTTCGCCTTTTCAAACGACTTTTTGCTTGCGGCATGTTAGCCTATTCAATCTTAAAAACATGAAAAATAATATATAATTTATAATAGTAATTAAAAAATTAGTACAAAATTTGATTTTAAATTCAATCAAAAATTTAAACATAGTTTTAGAGTCTTTACTTTCCAATCTAAGTGTTCTGGATTTAAATACCGATTTTTGCATATTCTTTGCCAAACGCTTAAGAATACGTATCTCATTACAAAGAAAATTATATAGAAGATAAACGGTAAACAAAATGTAGGTAGCGAAATAAAAAATAAATGTATCGGAATTATAAAGAATTCTACATGCAGAAATGTTTGATTCGATACTTTTGTATAAATACGAATTATATTTATGTTTGTCTTTCTGTGTAAATGATGTTTTCATTTTTAACTAATTTTTAATGGTTTATTTATAATGGCAATCCATCGGAAATTCTAAATTTTGAATAAAAAAGATCTTTACGAGTAAGTAATAAACTGATTTTGCAAAAATTCGTTAGTCCCGAATAAAAACAATAAACAAAATGCAATTCTAGATACAGGGAGTAGAAAACAAAACAAGTGTAAAATAATAACTAAATCAATTCTTTTTTTTATTTCTTGAAAATTCTATAACAGGTACTGGAATATTTTGTTGCCTATAAAATATATCATGGCTGACCGGGATTCGAACTGGAAAACTTTCTGGTGAACGGCTGAGTAGTCACGGAGGTTGTGATCCTGTTATAAGTGTTTCCTACGAACTTTAACTTTCTTTTGAAATTTAAAGTTCTATTTCTATTAGGAGGAATAGAAAGAAGCTTGCGAGGACACACAGAAGAGTTCTTCTGGGGGGGCAGTGGCTTACAGGACAGTCTCTTATGACGCCCTATGTGTCCTGGCGGGCGTGCCACCAATTGACTTGATTGCCAAGCAACGAGTAGATTAGACAAATGGTAGGACGGATCAAGAGACAAGAGGTGCTATCACCGATACATGGCAGGAGAGATGGGCAAAAGATGGAGTGGCCCGGTGGATTAAGATACTCATCCTGAGGATCAAACACGGCGAAGTGGAGTACTCTTTGACCCAGTTCCTCACAGGACATGGATGCTTTAATAATTAGTTCCACAACGTTGGAAAAAGAGAAGATCCGGGGTGCATGTACTGTGGGGAACTGGATGATGCCGAGCACACTTTCTTTGACTGTAACAGGTGGGCGGAGCTAAGGTATAACGCGGCTCTTACAGGATTGGAACCAACTAGTATAGTGGAATTTATGCTAGTTAGCGAAGAAAACTGGAGAAGAGTCACTGACTTCGTTAAAAGAGTTATCTCCAAAAAGAATGAAGATGAGCGACGAATGGGCTATTAGTTAGAGTTAGGGTTGGGTGGACAGCCTCAGCGGTGAGCGTCGGCATGCTGAGATGTGTCGGTCCCGATGAGCCGCTGAGGAGTCCAAGGGTATGAGATAGGGTAAATTAAAATAAGTGATATAAGAAAAGACCCGGCACCACACCACACCATACCAAGTATGTTGTGGCAAAACTTGGGCAATAATTAAAGTATGATACTCTCAAAAGAGCTGCACCGGTAGACCGACCTGCCATGCCGGTATATAGCCGGTAGGCGGGAAGGCCTATTAGAGTTTAAAGACACTCCCCTGGGTGGCGCAATGCCACCAAGTCCAGGCCCTCGGCTGGTATTTAGTGTTTTGTGGCATGCCGTACTTACGATAATGCCGCCCATATTGGTCAGACGTAACAAAGAACGACTCTGCTCGTCGTTATATGTCTCCACCAGAATTGTCCTACCACGTAATTTTTTTATGTTCTTCAGAGAACCAATACATCCTGTGATGCATTTACTAATCAAGAAAGGTGAGACCTTTTGAAGGGAGCCACCCTCCTGATTATTCTTAATAACAACAAAGCGGACATTCTTGCACCTAACACCATCTTCATTGGCTGTAGCAAAATTATCCTCATCAGACGAAGCTGACCGAGGTCTTTTCACCAGACTTAAAGTGGTGGTTTTTTCAGATGGACCGCCAACTATCATAGAATTGGCTGTAGGAACTGAAATTTTGGTCCCATGAGAACCGGTGATACAATAGACCACTCCAGCAGAGCGGACGCGTACTGGAGCTAGAGCTAAATACAACTGGGTTTGCTCTGGTGCCCAGAGGACATCGTTCGAGACTCACTATGTAGAACCATTCACCCATCGGCACGATAGTTCCCACATTGGGTACTGTTGCATTTCGTACGATGTCGTAACACCATCAAGTGTAAGTGAAAGAGAAAACTGTGTTGGATGTTGTTGTGTAGTCGAGTAAATGCATATGTTGTAATTCATGTAGCGTACCTGGTGTAGTATACGTGTATGGTGAAAAATATTCTGCAGCTAAGTGTGTAGTGGGAAGAAAAGCTGCAGAGGCTAGGCCCGTGGGGACGCCAACCCCCAAAGTCTTAAAGAATAAGACTCCCCTTCGGGGAACTGAAATTGAGTTCAGTCTGGAAAGAGTGAAGACTAATTATATTTGACAGAAAAAATTATCTTAAAAATTCTATTTTCTCATTTTGTATAAGTCTAATAAATGGATTTTTTTTGTTTATAATGTCACAAGTTCGAAATGAATAGGGCCATACACAACGTTCATCAGATAGTATGTCAAAATTGGTAAAAACATAGCACGGGATGTACAAATGAGTTATTTTAAGGTATAGAACTTAGAATAAGCTATAGAATTTTTTTATTTGAAAAAAAATTCTGATAAAAAACTGTGTACTTGTACAACAAAGGATGACAGTATAAGTGTATAGGTTGAAATCCGTAGTGTGATGGAAGAAAAGTTCATTAAAATATTAGCTTCACCGTGTCAGAGAGGTAAATCTGAAATTAATATGTGTATTGGGTAATCTAGAGGATCGATTTCATCATAACAATCAAAATTTCAACTGCGGAAGTGACAAGGACTGTAATGAAGTATTTTAAGATTTCTTTCTGGTGACTGGAAACGAATGACCGCAACAATATCAGGGGATATTTTACCCACCTAATCATCGCCGTGCGTGGACACCAATTCCTTGTTGCTAATGCCTTTCTAATCACATGACCTGCTTTTTTATTAAAGACGTTTATATATTTATTATTATCATTTACAAAGGTTGAGTCTGATTTTTTAGATTGTGTTTGTCAAAGTATATTATTCAGGTTATTCTATGTGAGATTAAGAAGATATTTAGGTTCTCCCTAAGTGATTCCCCTTCAGTCCGTCTACTGAAGGCTTTTTGGGGACAGTGTCTTCAGATGTAGAAGGAATGCGTCTGGTGGGGATTGTAGATTGGTGGAGAGTTTGTTCAATGCATTCACTTTGCTGAGATGAAGTCTGTAGGCAATTGCTTACAGACATTACATGTACTAACTACTAATTGTAAGTTGTAGGAAGGAAAGGGAATCTAGGTTGTTTTGGTGATTGCTGGCTGATTACTGAAACCTACTACATTGCCTGTGTAAACAGTTAGACAATTTATCAGCAATTTTCCTGAAGTCAGTGATATCGGATCATACTGAAAAGATCAATTTGGCTGAAAGGGGCAGCGTAAGTTCCTCAATTCATTTATATTGTGTATCGTCCAATTAGTTGATATTTTTGGTGATTTGCTTTGAGTCATTTGATGAGGGAAAGAAAAAAACCAATTTGATCCTATGCTGAAAATTCTATGGTTGAATGTGTATGTACATATAAGTTATGTTACAGTAAAATCCTGACTCTTTTCATTCCATAAGCCACGTGTTTTTCATATCACTTAATACTTAGAAATCTACCATGTGATGAAATGCAATGCAGCTACATCCTGTTCTGGAATGAGTTATAAATAATTTTTAATATATTTAGATTATAATAATATTCAGATTATTTAATGATAATCTGAACATTGTTCTGTAAAGCTTGACAAAATGTTCCGTGACGTACTGAAACAATGAACGAGTTAACTCTTTAAAAAGTCAAGCTGTTACCCTGCGTCTATGTAATAGCCAAATTACTTTTAAGAAAAATGTGATACATTTTTAAAATACATTTAATAAACTCAATTTTAAATTAAAGTTAAAAACTGTTTTATCCCATAAAACGTTTTTAGGATTTTAAAAAGAGTAAATTGGAATATTATAATGGTTAAAGGTTTTCACTGAACTACAGTAAAAAATTTTTTTTAGTCATAAATTTTTTTTAACTGTACTGCAAAAACATGTAAAATTTTTATGATAAACTTAAAGATAAGATAATGGAGTCAATTTTTAGTGAATTATACCTGAAACTTTAAAAAAAATATTTGTGTATCTATGTATGGACTTAAGTTTTATGTAGTTAGAGAAGGGCTTTCAGAACAACTACATTTTAATTTATACCAGTGTCTAATTTTTTTTATTACTACTATCTAAATTATCAGTTAGATCTGTATTATGATTAAAAAATTTGGTATCAAATTGAACATCTAACTATTTTATCCATCTATGAAACAGTGTAGTATGATAAATAAACTGGTAAAATAAAATTAATGAAATTTTAAGGAAAAAATATAACATATATATATATATATATATATATATATATATATATATATATATATATATATATGTATATTTTATTTCTAAATTAAACATTGTGAAGAGATTATAAAATAAATCCATAATGCAATAATCAACATAATCTTCATGACGTAATAACAAAACTGCAATACAAAATTAATCACTGTAAAAAAAAATAGTAAAGAATTAATAATATCTGTTTATATAGCCAGACTCATAATTAAATTTTAAAGTGAATTTTGTATGCCGATGATAACTAATGGATTTTCCAAAAAGTTTTTATAATTTTAAGAATGGCATGACATATCTGTACATATCATGTACATATCTGTACCTGGTCATTTTACTAAGTTCGTAGGTTAGTGATATATCTCTAAATTCTGATCTCCAATAGGATAATAGAATATAAAATCACAAATTTTAAATGAATTGGAGAAAATAAACGTTTTTAGCTGAATACTTTAAAATAAATTTTCAGAACAATATGTTATTGCACTATTTGACTTTGATTGTGGATGTAGTAAAACTATAAAAGGGATAAATGGAAAGATAATGGAGATCATCATAAGTGTTATGAGGTTTAAAGTATAAACCTCATAATACTACTAACTTATCAAATGATCAATGAGAACATAACTGCTTCTGTTTTTGGGAACAATGTCCTGAACTTTATTTTTAATCAGGTATTATAAAAAAATTTCAGTATACAAGATGTATTAGTAGAAAAACTTCAGAGTGCATTAACACAGTAGTATGAAAACAGTATAGTACCATAAATAATAAAAATACATACTATAGTTTTAATAAGTTACAGGATAAAGTTTATGGTACTTATTATATATATATATATAAATCTTATTTATAAAATGTCTTATATTAATAAACTAAGTATAACACATTAAATAATGTAAGAACAGGTAGTGTTTACATTATATGTGTAGTATAAAACACTCATTGAAAAAAGATTTTGATATGTAATTCTTTGTTTTTTCAGTTATAATTATAATTTCAGTTTAAGTTATTATCAAATATATGTTTTATTAAATATGTTGTCCAGTATATATGTTATCAAAAATCATCTATGAACGTTACAAAATAGTAAGCTTAATATAAATTAACCAATTCATCTAAATAGCTGTTTAAATTCATGAATTCATCATCAGTTATAAATTATTGTCTTGTGTAATGCGTACCATCATTACATAGATTCAGTTGATCATGCAATCCATTATGGCCGATTTAGTATTTAATAGCAGCTGTTAATGAATCCATGGATTCAAAGAGTTTTTCATTTTCAAATGAAATGGTAAGTTTTCGTTAAGCTTGCTATTTTGATAGTTCAATGGTGAATTTTTTTTTGTTAATAATTATAAATATGACTAAAAGTAATTTCATCTGTATTGATTAGTGATACATACACCTACAATCAAGGCTTTTATTTCAAAATCAGCAAGTTGAACATTTTTCCAGTTGATTTTCTCAAAAACACAACAAAATACTCAACGTTAAAAAAAAATCACAGAATATTAACTCAATTTATTTGATACTTTCCTTTTATCTAAACATTTGTTTTCAAATAATGATAATTATTTATTTTTTTTTTAAATATAATTTAACCCTTAACCTTAATTTTTTTTGGTAATTATGAATACATTACACAGAAGAATGGTGAATACATTCACCACAGAAGTTATTGAAGCTTGTACATGGAAATATGGAAATGACATTTTATAGTATATAAAAAAATGCCATGCCTAACCAGGATTCAGATCTTGGACCACACTTCCAATGAAAGGTCAAGATGGTACCACTCTGCCATAGAGCTGGATTATCTATCCATTTTTTCCTTGTCATCAATTTTTCATTATTTTATATAAATAAGTATCACAATCAAGATTATTGAATATTTTTAGTCCTAAAGATAAATATTAATCATACAGGCCTCTAATTACAGCTTATTCAGTATAATCTATAAAAAAAAGAATAATATATATAATTTCCTACAAATGATTCAATGTGGAAAAATATTCTAACAAACCGTAATATTGTTCTAAAATACATACAAAGTACTACAAAACCCATAGAAAATACATTTTTTTTAAAAGCGGTACTTGTATATATAAAAGTTATTTTATAGAATAAACTATTATAGCAAGTAGAATTTAGGTAATAGTGAAGAATCATTCAATTTGCCCTTAAACCTGGCAGGATCAACTACGCTTAAAAAACACCACCACATCAGATAACACAAAAATAAATATAAATGAACTAAATAATAAAATTAGCATACTAGTAATCCACTAAAAATAAAATATGCATGAAGTAATAATTAACAAATATCATGAACTGTAGAGAGACTAACTTCCAAATTATCTAATTTCTCGCTTATCCAAGGCAGCCCTTGGATAAACAATACAAATAAGCATGGCTTTATTATTGAGATATCCATATTTAATTTAATGTGGAATAATAATTATATAATATTATATGATTTTGCAGGAACTGCAGATAAATGATGGTATGAAAATAACCGGATGTGGACTTTCCAATTAAACCTACTAGAATTTTTATGAATTCAAAAAGTACATGGAAAAATAAGGGAGCAGTTACTTTTATTTATTGATATCAAACTTTGTTATAATGAAGGGTACATTCATCAGTGAAAAAGCAGACAGTAATAAAATGAATTTCTAGGATAATTTTTATTTGTCACTGGAATTCATACACTTGTATTAATATATTACATGGCAGAATAGATATGTATCTTTTACTACAATAATATATAACATTTTATACAATGTGGAAAAATTCTGACAAACTGTTTATAGATTGCAGAATACTACAAAATCCATAACGTTTGGTATGTTATATTAGATAAAAGTATTTCTTCACACAACACTTTACTTCTTCTAAATAATATTTATCTTATTAATCGACTAAGAGATAAGGAGAAGGTACTGGTCAAATACCAGATAAGAGATTCATTACATATTTATTTGACAAAGAAAGTAGAGCAAATCCCTTACACACAATTTTAATCTACACAAAATAATATAAATATAATTAAAAAATTATTTTTATCAGCATTAATAACAAAAACTTGCGTAAGAATAAAGGGTAAGTTAAACAGTAAATGATTCAGTTAAAAGCAGAGTATTTTGTACTTCTGTGACTATTACAACTACTATATTTTCATGTTCGTTCGCTTTTACCTTAAAAATGTTTAACTGTACACTTAAACACATTAAACAACAGATAACTGCTTGTTTTCAGTTATTTAGGAGGATATGTACCACACGTACAAATGATTTATATTCAGAGTGTTGATGAAGATCAGTTAATCTTGTTACTTATCCGTTACAGGCAAGACAAAGCTAGACAATTTTATATGACTGTACAAATGATAGTTACATAAATTACATGATAAATCATAAATACATTATGTATTTTGATTGTAGAGCATTATTTAATAACCTGGTTATATTGAGAATAGTAAAATCATTAAACTGATTATGCAATATCAAATAAAAATAACTGTTTCTTACTTAATTAATATATTTTGTGAAATATTACGTGTGCACGCGTGTGTGTGTACTCATGATAATCAGTCTTATATGTTACAAAACATTCAATAGTGCTTGTTAACAACCCTCACAAAAGTCAACAATAGTCTGAAATTATTTCACAACAGGGTGAAATTAAACTCTGTGTTTCGTTCACAAAACTATAAAAAAAACTGAAGTTGCATTATAAATTCAAGTAATGCACAAACTTGAAGAACCTACTGATTTTGATAAGTTTGAATTATAAATGACATAAACATATCATTGAATATTTTCCTTTGTATTTTTTTTTGTATTTTGTTGTATTTTTGTGTGGATATTTTTGTTCATTTCCTCAGGCACATTTCTAAGCAACATAATATTTATTTTAGCAATCACCATATTCTCTTATCCTTTTCAGATAATGAAAATCCTTTTCATTATCTGAAAATTAATGGAAGATATGCAGTTTCTCAATTAACATTGTTTGATTATAAGATGGATGAATTTTTATCTAGGAAATATTAACAGGAAGTACATACATTTTCATATATACATTATCATGAAGTTATCATGAACTTCCACTGTTGGTAATTGATGAGCAAGAATTCAAAGCAAAGTAGTAACATGCTACTGTGAATTTTTTGTGACCATGTAATATCTCATGAAGCTGTGACCTCTATATTCCCTAGATCAGATTTTTATTTGTAGGTTAAATAGTGTAAGTTACATTATTAGTGTTTTCAATAACGGCCCACATACAATGCAGGAGTTGAAAAAAAATAGTGGAAAGAAATTCTAAATAATGTTGCGTTGCACATAAATGAATGAATTTATGGTTATTTTAATGCTGAATTGCGTAGATTCAACATCTGTTAAGGGATGTAATGGAGAAATTACTGTTTAATTTATTGCACCATAAAATTATATTGATCTTTAGTCAATAAGACATTTTAAACATATGTTGCATACATTTATAAACACCTGTACAAATTCTTGAGTACATCAGAAAATAAATAATATAAAACTATTTTTTATTTTCGGCTGTTAAGTTTTAATTTATGAAGTTCATTTCATAATTTAAGTATGTATTCTATGTTTGTCATTTTAACATTGTAATTTTATTTACTTTGTGTTAATGTCATATAGTTTTTTTCTTAATCACAGACAAAATGATACTTGACGTTCATGAATTTTTTTTTTTTAAATTAAAAATTTAACCTAAAAACAATTGAATTCATTTATGAAAATTGACATGTTTAATACAAAATAATTCAGCATTATAAGATTTATTGTCACAGTTAAAAAAAAAGTACAATAAGAAAAAGATTTAACAAAAATAACAATTTTATAATTACAATAACCTGTTAACAAAATGTAAATATCATTATTTAACACTTAAAAATTAAAATAACATAAATTATTCATATTATAACTAATATTTTTACAATTAACAACTAAATAAACACATTTTATTATTACGTTATTGATAATTTTTTCCAAATTACTAAATGGCAAAAAAAAAAACATGGGTGATTTTTGTTAATGTATATACATGCATAATTAAAGTTACATATTTTGGATAATAAACGGTCAAAACAAAAGTGAAAATAGATTACTCAATGTATTATTTTGCAATAAAACAATTGTTAAAATTAAGCAACCTACATCCAAAATATAGGTAATTTAATATATATATATACATATATTTATTTACCAGTTTCATAGACACGAAATAGTACACACATACAAAAATGCACCTGCTGTCTATAGTAGATACTTTATTTTTAAAGGCTAAGCACATAATGGAACCTGCTGTAGAAAAATTTAGTATAATAAATATAAAATTATATAATTCATATAATAAATTAATATTTTCTTTGCTGTAAATTAATTTAAAATATATTTTTCTATTTATAATCTTCCATATATGTACTATCACCTTATATAAACATCTAGGTATTTAACACTTATTTTTCATTAACAAAGTTCTGTTGAGTATCAAAATAAGATGAGAAAGCAAAATGAAACCTTATAATTACTGATAAAAATATACACTTGGTTTTGCTTAGGTTTGACACTAGATGATACATCCAAGAACTTACAGTATCTAAATATATTGTTTACAAAGTATTAAACCTCTTCCCAACAGTGAACCATAACAACCATTCCAACAGGATATGCAATGTGTTCAATAGCAGTGAAATTAATCTATTTACATCTATAATAAAAAAAAAAACAGAGGTCCCAAGGTAGTTAGTTACCTGAGGAATACCTAAATTAACTTCTTTATCAGCTACAAAAAGTACATAAATTTTAATTTTAACTTCTTTCAGATGTGCAAGATGTCCATTTAGGTAATGGTAAAAAACCATTTGATGTAACATCATTTTGATTGTGCCATCCATTAGGTACAATCATCGGTATCAGTGAATATAATGGCAGTTTTTGAGGATGATGATGAAAATTAACCGATATTGTAACTGGATCTAAAACGACGGAAGATAAAATTAGTTTGATGTTATTCAAGTAAAATGTCACCAACATACGGTGCTAAAACATCATAATCTACAGTCAGTGGTATGTAATAAGAACCCTTAGAATGTAATGCAAATATTGGTACACTCGGCAATGAATTATATTTTCCTGGTAAACTAGATGATAGTTGAGAAGGTGGTGGTGTACAGCATCACTACTCAGTTGTTGCGGCTGATGTGGTTGTTGTGTCTGCATTTGCGATTGCTGTAAATCGCAATCGCAGACACAACAACCACCATCTGTTGAATGTCTATGTATATTACTATGTGCTGGTGAATCTGTAGTAGTTCTATTTATACTAATAACACTACGTTCAGGATGTTCAGCACTAAACCGTTGTTTTATATTATTCTTAAATTTATAAAGAGTTCCAGATGATGAGTGACTATCGTTTGATAACGTTGAGCCAATAACAGCAGTTGTTGAAGGTGATTGTGAATCTACCGCCAACTGTGAAAATTACAAAATAAATTCAAAAGTAGCTCTGTATATATATAATTTATATTAAACATATATATATATATATTTGTATATATATGTTTTATATATATTTGTGGTCTAAGGAAATAATTCAACATAACAGTAAGATAATGAATTAATCAAAATATTTAGACTGATAACAGAATTAATAATAAAATAAATCTTTAAAAAAAAATTGAACAAGTTTCAAAAACTAAACTAAGAACTAGAAACTAATACTTTTAGCAGCAACCATTTTAAGTGAAAACACAAGTATTATACAGGGTCATTCACGGGAACCGGATGTTTTTAAAATAATCATAAAAAATTGAATATTTACTTTAAAAAAGTTTTATTGGTACTGAAACACTTGTTAAATCAAACCATTTGTTACTTACTCATGAACGAAAAATTATGTCCGGCAAGTGATGTCCATTTTGGGCAATACATTGTTGTAGCCTTTCACGGTAACTGACCTCAATTCTTTGCAGCATGTCTACATCAATCTGGGTGACGTGATGAAGAATTGCGATCTTTAGGTCCTCCAATGTATGCGGTTTATTGCCGTGCACACGCGATTTTAGAAACCCCCACAGAAAAAATCACAATTACTCAAGTCGGGGGACCGAGGGGGCCAAGGAATGTCGCCGAATCTGGAAACGATCCGTCTCGGAAAAAAGTTACGGAGAACAGCCATCGTTGCCCTCGCTGTGTGCGCTGTAGCTCCATCCTGCTGGAATAACACATTTTGAAAATCGATTCCCCGGTTTCGTATCTCAGGGATGAAAAACGTATTCAACATCGCAATGTAACGATCAGCTGTTACAGTTACGGCAGCGTCATTTTCTTCAAAAAAATATAGTCCAATAACACCGACCTTTCCTATTGCACACCAGACAGTCACCTTTGGGCTATGAAGTGGTCTCTCGTGAAGCTGATGTGGGTTTCTTTCTGCCCAATACCGCAATTATGTTTGCTGACGAAGCCATTCGGATGAAAATGGGCTTCGTCACTCATTAACAATAACAAATTTTCATTTTCTTCAAAAATGGTAAGCATTTGTCGACAAAATTGTAATCGCTGCGTGAAATCTTGCTCGTTTAACTGCTGCACGACGGCTATCTTGTAAGAATGGAAATGTAGGTCTGTATGCAGAATTCGTCTTACCGTACTTGTGCTCATTTGAAGCGCTGCTGAATGCCTCTGAACAGAGCGGCGTGGGCTTCTGACAATGGCTTCCCTTACTCGTTCGATGTACTCCGGAGTGCTAGCAGTTGGTCGGGGACTCGGTGGTTTTTTCTTCAATATTGAACCACTTCTCGTAACACAATATTGTGTTACGAGAAGGGTCAAGTTAAACACAACAATTTATGAATTTACTAATTACTTAATTTAGCATCAACTTCAAGAAATCAAAATTTAAAAAATAATTGATAATTTTTTTATAATTTCAATTAAAAAAAAAAATAGAAACTTTGTTTTATTTTAATTTCTGTTAAAACTGTAGAAAGATTTAAAAAAGCTTTGCCTTTTTTTAAATACTGCTCAAATGCAACATACAAAGGGCACCAGGAAAGTTTTGCAATATGACGGAGTGGATCATTACAGGTGGTTACAAGTTAGTGCATGTTTAGACAGGTCCCAACCTACACTGTAGCTGCTCTAGTCAATGTCTTTGTATCATTTTCTTTTAATCTGTGTTTGTGAAAAGAGAATGTTGTAATCATGGTCAAAAACTGAATATCATTCAACGCATGAGGGTTAAGTGTTAAGTGTTGATAGAGTCAATGTTTAGAGGTATTTAGATATTAACAGTATTTAGGTGTTACCAATAGTTTGAAAGAGGAAATTTTGGCCTCGACTGTCTTTGACCATTGTCAAAGATCGACCATCTTTGCATGACTGAGGAAAACATTGTAGTATGAAAAATAGTTGAGACAGACAGGCATGTGATCTAACATCAAGTAGAGGTGTCCTTAGGCATAAATGTATCAGCATTTATATTATTCTATGAGATCATCTTTAAGTTAGAAAATTTTCCCTTTGGGTGCTATATAATTTGACTGACAATCAGTTGGCATATTGTTTCATGGTGCCATGAACTGCTGCAAAAGTTTGAAAATAGGAACTCTCTCCATGTGAACAGTATTGTGACAGATGATGAAACTCGGATGCACTATTATGATGTCCTGACCAAGGCTAAGAACAATGTGTGGGAATTTGAAGGTGAGGAGTCCCCCACGGTTATTGGAAAATCCAGATTAGTGAAAAAGAGAATGGTGGCTGTATTTTTTAGTGTGAGAGGAGTTTTAGAGCAAGTTGTGTTAGAATTACAGAAGACAGTTACAGGAAAGTGGTATACCAAGGAATGCCTGCCTAAAGTTGTTAAAGCTCTCAAGAAGCTGTGCCAAAACTCAAGGATGGAGAGATGGTTTCTTCACTGTGACAATGCTCCAGCACACTTCAGAGTTTGCTCTGAGTATTTGGCCACCTTTGGAATAAAACTGTTTTACAAGTGATGATGACGTAATGGCTTGGGGTGAGTGTACCAAGATCTCTGATGAAATATGGCAGGGTTTCTTTGAAATCATATTGTAAAACTTTCCTAGTCCCTTTTGTACATAAGGTGAGATTCCTGTGCCTTGAAAAAATAAGTAAAGGAATATAAAGAAATTACTTAAAAAGTTTGAATTAGTATTTATTACTTTTTACCCAAGTTTTCCAAATAAATTGCCTAAATTTTTATGTAAAAATAATTTGAATATCAAAGTGATATCAAGCTAGATATATAGCATTACACTTCACCAAATATTAAGTTATGCCATTTGCTATTCAAAGAAAAGCTAAAGACAAATAAATTTTAACATAAATTCATTATCAGAACTTATCTGTAATTTAGATAACTGGAGCAAAACATTACAATTTCTTCTGTTGCTGTTAGATAATGATCTTTTTCTTAATGAAACATAAATAATTTAAATAAAAAATTAAAAAAGGTTGACTGCTGCCTATAAAAGGCAAACTATTGGATATCTTTATTATTTGATTGCTGTGAGTAAACATTTTTTATGTTTTTTCACTTTTCAGCTCTGCTCAAAGGCATACGTGTATGTTTCAATGTGGTGCCACTCTTGATATTGTGTGAATAATTTCAATTAAATATATTATTATTATTTCTGTAACGCGACCAATCAACATGCTTAAATCTTACTTGCTCATTAATTTCATTTACAGTGCTGTATTTTATTATATTTATAATTTAAGAAATTTAAATCTTTTATTGCTGATTTCTAATAATGACGTTTTCTCTATTCTTGTAAATATGTATTTATTTTCTATAATGAATTAACACATTTAAATTTAGTTTATTGTGTTTATATGCTTGTAAGTGTTTCTGAAAGCATCTTTTTTAAATCTTTGTTATTCCTATATTAATTATTTTTACAATGCTTTTTTTATAAATACCCAATTTAATATAAATATTAGAATTGTTGTTAATAATTCTACTATTTTTATGCTAGTATTAAAAGCAGTTTTATCAATTAATTTTTTTTGAAAATTCTTGATGATATTATTTTAAGGAAAAATTAAATTATCCTTTACAACCTTGTGGTTCATTTTGTTTTAAATTTAAATTGACACTTTTTAATTAATTTATTAATGTTCTTTATATATTAAACATTTTTGATAAAGTTCTCTGTGCATTAAAAGTTGAAAAAACTTTCTTATAAAACAGAGATTCCTGTGAAAGTATTTAAAAACCAGTAACGTAATAAAAATATAAATTTTTAATAAAATAATAATTTTCTGTCTAGATACAGTTCCGTAAACAATTTCTAAGTATATGTTACATTCATGAATTCTATTCATAGTCTTTGTTTTTTTTTAATTCATCATCCTTGTGGCACTGAATGGTGACAAAGTACCAGAGGTACCACTGTACTGCATACATCAAAACATGCAAGTAAAGTTTTTTTTTCACTGAATACTATTACAAACAACTGTTTTTCATTAATTTATGCGTAAAACTAATTTTACTTACTCCAGTAGAGAATATAGCAGTATATAATATTGTATACTTATGTATACAATATTATTGTAAATCCACACCTATAGATCTTCAAAGTTTGTTGATTACAATTTATTTAAAAAATAATCTAATAAAATAATAATGTAAAAAAATTTACATCTAAAAAATAATCTTTAAACATGAACTTAATGCTAAGTAAAATAAAAAGAATAAATTAATAAAAAAATTATTTAGACACTGCCTAATAAAATATAATTTAAAATAGATGAGAATAAAAGTAGAGGATTTTTTAATAAAAATGAAGAAACAGAAGAATATATTATGTAATAAAATACATTATCAAACATATAAATACCAAAATAAATTTTATTATACCTTTTCAAAATTTAAAGAAGATAAACATTTAATAAATTCTATTAAAATTTAGCGAAAAATTCACTATCAGCTTTCTTTTAGATAAATATTTGCCTTATACTTAACAAAAGAGAAATCAAACAAATTGTAACAACTGCCCAAAAAATGGTGAGTTTGAATGATAAAGACCATTATATAAGATAGGATTTGCTTTATGATTTGACTGCTTATAGCATAAATACATTTCTATTACTTTATAATTCATTTTTTTACTTTTCTATTTTTATTACCAAATAGAGATAAAGCTTTGTTTTGTTTTTTTTTTAATCACTTAATAATTGTTATTTTATATTATTCTATGTAAGTTTTGATTTTTATGTTTTTACATAACTATCAATTTGAGCTGAAATTCAATTGCTGAAAATAAAATCCAAATTGGAAGACTTTGAAAATGAGTTCTAACAAGAATAAAAAAATATTATATTATTCCTTCCAATTTCTGTTATGTAATAGAAACATTTTGATGAATTTGAAAGTATAGACAACTATTGAAGATAGATTGAATGGGTATGTTCAGTATTTTTTTTTTTTTTTTAATAATATTATACTCACTAGAATAAAGAAAAGCTTGGAGTAATTGAGAACTATAAAAAGGCATAAAATTGAGTTCTTTGGGAATATTATATAAGATATCGAGATAGGCAACTTTATTACCAAGTGAACAACTTAAAACTGAACCATTACAGACTTAATACAATTGTGACATGTAACATTTTATGAATGAAATGAAAATGCAAATTTAATTAAATTCTGTATTTATATTAGTAAAATTACATATTTACCATATTTTTACAAAAAAAATTTGAAGTGAGCGCCTTGCTGCTTTTGTGTTCTAGTAATCATATTGAGAGTCACCTAATGCAAAGCATTGTTAATAATTATGGATAAATTCTTAGAATATAAGGGTCTAGATAAAGAAAGGTTTTGTGGTTAAAAGCTTGACATAATGTTTGGGTTATTTTTCTAAACAAATGTTAAATAGATCATAATGACTACGGTAGCCAGTGTGTGAGCGATAATTATTGTTATTAGCAATAGTATTAAAAGAAGTATATATTGTTTATTTTTAATATCATAATAAATAATGAAAGATTTTTTAACAATAGAAACTTTTCACTGTTGTTACTTTAAGTAATTAGTACTTTTATATAATAAAATATTCCCAAAAAATTCATTCTATGTACATTTCACTATGGCAAATAGAGATTTATGAACAAATTTACTGACAAATTAAATAATGATCTTGATTCCATTGTATTTTTTTGACATAGCATCAGTTTATTAATGAAAAATAAAAAAAAATAACATGACACACTTAAATAACATAATATACAAAGACATAAAAATAGATACATCAATATACATAGATTATTATACAAAAATTCATCATACCATTAAGATTTACCTTGAAAGCAGCTGCTTCATTGCTTATCGGGAAAAGAGATCAGGAGTCTTAATTCTACCTAGGTTTCCAAGACCTTTTAGAAGTAATTATCAGCACTTTCCTCTATGTTATCAGGTACCACTGTTGTTACCAATTACACATTTCCTAAAAAGATTACACAATATAATAATAATAATACACATATAATAAAATTGATCTTTATTATTTTTATCAAACTTTGTATTTTTGTAAATTTCATTTTTTTAAGATTTGTAGGTTTTTAATGCGCTGTGGTCTACAGTACTTAAGTTTTTGATTAATGTCTTTGAATTGGGAGTAGAATTAGGAGGCCAGGAGTTTCCTGATAGGTATTTAGCTATTAGATTTACCATCAGCGAACAAACTGAACAGAGTCTCTGAGTGTAACTAAATCCCCCTACCTTACACCAAGGAGCACCTCAGCTCAGACATCCTCAGCAAGGAAAACATTACTGATGGTGCTCAACGGTAAGATCAAACTTGCATCCATAAAACCAAAATGGGAAGAAGGGTTAAACGACAATGAAAATGGATGATAAGATCCACTCTTGTAAATAGATCAAGATAGATTACTACTTTTGTCAGGATCACTGTTTACTGTATTCCTGATTTTGCATACAGAGCTAGGCCAAAGTTATATAGTACTTATACAGAGCAGAAGAGATTTCAGATAAGGAATGATAAAACTAGAAAGTCCTCCATTTATAAACTCATGCGAGTAGTACAATGCAATTTTTTTTTAAATATAGGTAGCTTATCTGAGCTTTTATTCATAACAGAATATTTCTAAAATTCAAAGTAATATTGGTCTAGTTTATTAGTCTTTATTCGTATTGGAGTCTGTTGTGAAAATAAACAGATTTCATTAAAGCATTTAAGCAGTCTAATAACAAAAAAATTTACCACATAAATGTAAAGTTCAAAATATTTTATTAAATTACGGCTACCAAAAGATTTTTCACAAACTTCAATTGTAAATATAAATGTAAATTAATGCCATACTGCAATTCCATGAATGACAATTATGGGATAAATTTTGAAGTTGAAAGTATAATTTGTGATGATTTAAAAAATCAGATCACAAAGCTGTATCGCCAATATTATCTAAAAACTATTTAAAAAATTATAAAATTATTTTATTATTATCTAAAAAAATTATATATATATATATATATATATATATATATATAATTTTATTATTATCTAAAAAAATTATATATATACAATAAAGTAATGAGACTGAAAAAAATGTTGCTTACAGTTTTAGTCATGTTTAGTATTGTCTCCTTCAAAGTAGTTCTCTGATTGCAGACACTTATTCCAGCGCTTCTGCCATTGATGGTAACATTTCTGGAACTCATCTTCTGTAATATCCTCCAAGACCCTCGTCACAGCCTTTTGGACATCTTGTGTTGTTTGAAAATAGTGTCCCTTGACCGCCATTTTGACTCTTGGAATTAGAAAAATGTCGCACGGAGCCGATATCTGGTGAATAAGGTGGCTGTGGTAGTACTGAAGTTTGTTTTGAGGTTAAAAATTGCTGTACTGACAGAGCAGTATGGGATGGCGCATTATCATGATGCAGAATCCAATTATCAGCAATGTTGGCACGGACACGAAGAACTCATTTACGAAGTCTTTCTAAAATTTCTTTGTAGAAATATTGGTTAACTGTTTGTCCAGGAGGCACCCACTCTTTATGAACGATTCCCTTGGAATCGAAGAAGCACACAAGCATGCATTTCACTTTTGACTTTGACATGCGAGCATTTTTGGTCTGGGTGATACCTTTGAGCACCTTTGCAAACTTTGGCATTTTGTCTCTGGATCGTATTGAAAAAAACAACCTTTATCACCAGTGATAACACGGCACAACAAATCTGGATTGATTTCCATTTGCTCTATCAGATCGGCTGCCACATTTTTCCGTGTTTCTCACTGTTGTTGAGTGAGATTTTTGGGGATCATTTTTGCACAAATCTTTCTCATACCAAGATCTTCAGTTAATATTAGACGAACTGTTTCTCGATCGATGTTGAGTTCTTTTGCAATCATCTTCACGGATAATCTTCGATCAGATCGTAAGATTTCATGCACCCTGGTCAAGTTGACATCTGTCCGTGAGGTTGATGGTCGTCCATTGTGGTCTTCAACTTCAACATTCGTTCTGTCTTCACTAAAAATTTTATGCCACCGAAAGACTTGAGCTCTTGACATACCTCCTCTCCAAAAGCCTTCTGAAGCTTACCATAAGTTGTCGTCGCGTTTTCATCCGATTTAACGCAAAAAGAAATGGCATACTGTTGCGCAATATTTTGCGGTTTCATTTCTGTGATGAGAGACACAAACACGTGTTCACTTATTACAGCACAACTCACGACTGAGCAGTTGCATCAATGTGCCGCTTGGACTAGAAGTAGCTTATAGACCAACATCAAAGATGGTGTGCCTACGCAAGCTGCAGGGTTGCCACATCTTGCAAAGAAAAATCAGTCTCATTACTTTATTGTCGCACCTATATATATATATATATATATAATAAGCATTCTAAAATAAATCAATGTTTATTGAAAGTAGAAAAACAAACACAATCACACATAAGTTTAATTTATTATTTATTCACACAGTAACAACAGGGTGATCCAAGTAATAGTTACTGTGATGGATGTTAATGAAGTATACAGCTCATGAGTCTTGGCTCATTTTCAGCCAAGACTCAAAATTAAAGCCTCTGAATGAAAGGCAAAGGTGCTACCACTTTGTAATGTGTATATATATATATATAACATTTTACAAAATATACAAAAAAAATATAATGCAAAAAACTGGGCATATACCTAGCACCCAAATTAATCCAAACACAGATGTTATTTTATAAAAAATAATTTTATTTAGAAAAAAATTCATACTTATACAATTTGTGAATATCTAGTAATTAATATGATCTCCTTTACTCTTAATCACTTCATGTACATGATTTGGCATTGATTCAACAAGTGTACTACACTTATTGAAGTGTACTACAATTATTATTTTTTAATTGGTAACCATAATGATATTGGTTTAATGAGGTCAATTTTTGTGGTTCAGTTCATTTTTGAGAGTGATGTTTTGACTATTGCCCAAAGATTTTCAATTGGGTGTATGTCTGGGGAGTTGCCTGGCTATGGGAACATTTTAATGTTTTGTTCATTCATAAACTTTACCCCAATTTTGGCAGTATTGCATGGTGCAATATCGTGTTGGAACACTCTGTTGCCTTGTGGAATTTGTTTTGAAGTTGTGCGATACATCTATCACTTTTATACATATCATCTACTGGAAATAATGAAAAAGAACCTTCAAATGTGAAACAATCCCAAAATATTTTTTTCTGGGGATGTTTAACTGATTGTTGGATATGAGCCATTGATGTGTATTCATCTAATGGTTTTCTAATGTATGGAACCCTTTTCCCTTGAACATAAAAATGTGACTGGAAAACATAACATTTTTCCAGTATTCTTTGGTACAGTTAGCATGTGCTTTGGCCAACAAGAGCCTTCTTTTTACACATTACTGGTGTTAAAAGCTGCTTTTTAGTTGTCTGAAGAGCTTTCCATCCAGCTACTAGAAGTCACCATCTAACAACTGTCAAGTGTAAATTTATTTTAATGGCTACTAATTTTCTATTTAAGTCCACAGCAAATAATTTTGGATAAAGTTAATTTTTTCTCATTAATAACTTGTGATGGAATAGTTTTTCTTTTATGGCCAAATTTGTCTTTTCTTTGATATGAAAAGGAACCAGTTTCTTTAAATTGTTTTAAAGTAGCATCATTCACTATCCCTACTTCAACATCACACACAGAAGTTGTATGTCAATGTGTCATACTGGTATGCTCAGAAAGAGAAACAATTTTTGAATGGTTTCTTATGAGTTATGTCCATTAATATTTGTATATATTCAAGATACACAGAACAAAATGTAAAAATATGATTTTGTAATAAAGAACGAAATAAACTTTCACAAAACACTATTTATAATTGCTAAATAACCAAAGAACAACAACCTCACATTACACAGGCAACTTAAAGAATGGATGTGGTCAAACAGTGTAGCCACAACATAGAAATAAACAGAAACTTCCCTGTATTTTGATTAATTTGCTTGCTAATGTACAATAAAAAAAACTGTATTCTAAAACTAGAAATGTACATATGCTAAATGAAATAATTTTACCCATTGTAAACAGCCTAACATAAGTAACAAATCAGTTGTAAAAATGATATGACCACCTTAAAAATAAGTATCCCATGTTATGCTTATTAGGGGATGTAAGGAGTGAAGTGGTTTCCCATTACTTTTCCACTTGGCAAAACCTACTGTACCAAAAGTACTTGAGGAACGAGAGATACAAATTAATTTTCTTTAAGAGTAATAATTTTCACAAAATAATATATGGTAAATGTGTTAATTCTATGGCTGAATATCGAGAACATGATATTCAGTCTTAGAAATAGTACCTTTGCCATTCTTGCATTATGAACATCATTACTCTTAGAGAAAATTCTCTTAACTATTATCTCGTACCTCAAGTGCTTTTCATCCATCACAGTTGTAAGAAAAAATGGTTTAAATTGTGTAACGTAAGAAACTAATGCACTGCTTTCTATCGAGAATAATGTTTCATATACATTGCCTGTACATAGAAGAGGAACAGCATACATAATCAGTAGAAATAGTGCACTGCTATAAAATGGAATTAACAATTGAAAATTCTTTTCAGTTTTTATGTTACAGGTATCTATTTGTTAAAAGAAACAAAT
Source organism: Lycorma delicatula (assembly GCF_047948215.1). NCBI lineage: Eukaryota > Metazoa > Arthropoda > Insecta > Hemiptera > Fulgoridae > Lycorma > Lycorma delicatula. The sequence continues at coordinate 25,832,886 of NC_134466.1, forward strand.
AATAGACTAGTCAGAAGTATTTGAAGAGTGAAAAAGAAATAGTATCTTGGTCATGGAGTCAAATCCTTATATTCAAGAGCATCTTAATAGAAAGAAACAAAAATGAAAATAATTAATACTCGCAGTTAGCTTGATATAAATAAATAACTTTAGGTTAATATTTGATAGTAATAAAATCTTTTCTTACAAACGGAGAAAGAGATAGTAAGAAAATATATGATTCAAATAATATGATTATTACCGAATCGTTGAAATTGTGTAGTTTTGAATGCTGTATATCACCGTGTACTAAACTACCAAGTAAAGAATACACTCTGATAAAAAGTTATGTAATGAGTTCAGAGCTAAACAAAAAAAAAGATCTCAAAGAATTTTTGAGAGACCATTAATTTTGTTTTTAACAAGTGTTCATAAAAGATTTCAAATAAACATATTTTTTATAATTAAATATATAAGATTGTTAAACTATTTCTAAATTAATAATATACTATAATTTAAAAAAAAACACAACTGGATAATACATACTCTGTTTATCACAGTGTTTTGTAAGGTGACTGAAAAGTGCAACACAAAGTGAGTCATTTGAATAAAAATCTTCGATATCAACGAGAAAATGCATTGTCTCTGACATTCATGGTATCCTTGACGATAATGTTCAGCAAATATACTATTGGTTCTTTCTTTTGATAAACTATCAGGTGGTGATAAGCTATCATCTGATTCATTATATCTATGGGGCATGCCAGTCTGCCTTGTATCCACACCATATCCATCTGAAAATAAAAATAAAAATCAATAATAAAAATTATATTTAAAAAACTAATTACTAAACCAACATATATAAATATACAGTATATATATATATATATATATATATATATATATATATATATATACTGTATATATATATATATATCTGTATATATATATTTAAAAAATAACAACTTAACCACCAAACACTGTAATAGAAAAAACTAAAAAAACTAAAACTAATAGTTTAGTTTTGCAAGATCCCGCATCATCAGTTGGTACACAACTTTATAATTACATCAAATAAATAATAAAAGAGAAATAAAAACTTAAAAATTTAGAGACATAAACACTGTTCATGTTCACTGATATCCATAGTGGAGTTATTACAAATTTTGTATTTGTTTATGTCTTTGTATATGTCTTTATATCTTTTGTATATGTTTGGAGAGTTTATGTTTTGTAAATTTTTATTTCTTTTTCGTTATGTATCTGATGTAATTATAGAGTTGCATACCGATTGTCAATAGGATCCTGTGAAAGTCAATTATTGGTATTAGTTTTTTTAGGTTTTCCTGTTACTGTATTAGGTGGTTAAGTTATTTTTTAAATTTAATCTGTGCAGTGATACCACGCTTATTCCCCTCACGCTTTTAGGTTAGCTCTAGGATCCAGTTAGGGTACTGGTCGCTAAACTGTTTCGAGGCTTAGTAGCCGTTTCTGGCACAGACATTCGGTCTTATACTTTAGGGCGACTGAATGGAGTGGTGGCAGGAGAAATGCCAAGCGAACCAATGAGGTAGGCAAGACGCTATCCAATGGTTGTCCCCAGGGCATCATGTTGGGTTTTTTATTGTGGTTGGTGGAGTTCGATTCTCTTCTGCAGCTGACGTTGCCCAGAGGGTGTCGCATCGTGGCTTATGCTGACGATGGGCTCCTGCTGGTCGAAGGATGCTTGCGGAGTGAGGTAGAACTCCGAGCCACTCAGGCTTGCAAGGTCGTCAGTGACCACATCAGATGTTTTAAACAAAAATACGTAATATTAAAATTTGTACATACAGTAAGTTATGTATTCTGTAAAATTATATTTATAGAACAATTTGGTAAAGAAAACATTTTCTTTTTAAATAACAAATAATCAAACTTATCATATTACTGATAATAAATTACACGTTACTGAGATAAATAAATTTAAGAAAATATTTTATAATCGATTCATTTACTGATATAAATTACTTATAGGAAAGATTGTAAATTTTCTCTAGTACATCAGTGTGCTGAAGATAATAATGACTCACTTCAGGAAAAAAACAATAAAAAACTCTCTTGTATCATCGTAACGCGTATTTTTGCATATACAAATCTTTGAATAGAAAAAAAAAAATACTGTAACTTACTGATCATACAGCCCAGATCAATATAAAAGAGATGAAGAAGGCCCAGAAGGAGGAAAAATGTGAGACGAATCTAGAGGTCGTAAAAGCCGTGGAGCAAAAATGCAAAGCAGTGTCAAAAGATGCTTTAGATTTCCTGTTTGAAAAGTGAATGTGTTGGACTTATGGGAGATGATTTTGAAAGATAACATGTGTATGTAGATTCAGAATAAAGTTTCTTCCAGCTTTAGATGTTAATTTTTTAATTTAAAAATTAGTAACATGATTAACAAATTAAAATTAACATCTCATGAATGATGATATGTAATTTCTGATGACACGTATTACATATGTTATTATTTTTAAATTTACAATAATTATTAAAAATAAATAATTATGAAAATACAACCTTTATAACAAGATGCATGTATTTCAATAAGTTAAAATATATTTTGTAATGCTAACTGAAAATTAACCACACAGCGCTTCACGACGGTAAATAAGTAAACTACTTGGTACATCAAACATGAATAGTTTAATTGAAGCCCTATAGATAGAAGCACATTTTCCAGCAACAGCTGTTTACAGTACAAATTACTATGTAATCTTACCTGTAATTATTACAACTTTATGTATTAATTACCACTATTATTTTCGTTTTCTTATCTATTTTCTAACACGTTTTAAATAAGTCGGTGTATTTACGTAACTGAAGTATGATTAACAACAATACGTTTAACAAGCAGCTAAACTTTAACCGGTTTCCTTTTTTTATTTATATTTAATGTTGTTTATATTGGAAACCTTTTTATTTATGTACAAACTTTTGGTAAGAGTTTTATGTTATATTTTAAATTATGCCTAATTTATTTTTATCATAAAACAATATCTTTGACAATGCAATTAAAGAATGACTGGACGAAATTCATAAATACCTACCAACTAAATAACTAATTCTAATAATACAACTCGTAAGAAAATTTAAAAAATAAAAATGTAGTGTGAATTAAATGTTGTTTTTTACAAATAGAAAAACAGAAATCGTTTGAAATTAATCAAGAGGAATATCAATTCAAAGGACTTTAAAAGAAGATATCAGAAATGTGTTCATTAAACTGTAAGGTTTAACGTTAAATGGTCATACAAATATAACGATATAATTAAGCAAAATAATTGATTAAAAACACAGAAAATTAGGATAAATTTGAAAATATTCAGGTTTCTGTTATGCCCCTGCATTCTTTTTATGGTTTATATATGAGTTGTTCTAGTTTTTCTACAGATTCCCTTAGTTTGGAATTTATAACTGTTCAAACACAACACTAGCAGCACTTTTCCACTAGGACAATGCGAATTTAAAGTAATGCAGTACAACTATCAGCTCATATAATCCTGCCATCCATAAAAACCCTTTTCAACAATGGTTTTATTTATCATTCTGAAATTACGTCATACAAAAGCAGATAACCCGTAGGAAGAAACGTAACCTGTAAAATACTTTAAAGTCTATGCTACGCACTTACTTACACATTTAACATATTCTGTATTACTAACTAACTAACTAAAAATATAATTCCAAAACGGAAAATTATTATACAGGCGGCCAAATGGCTACTGTATCCTGTAAACTTTGTTGAAATGGATCGTTTTGACGTAATCGATGTTACCATAAAAAGTCACACGAATAGGAGCCTAATAAATGTCTGCTATTGGAATCCTATACTTATAAACGTAAAAATAAACATCAATTAAATCCTCTGTTTCCATTCTTTACGGGAAATCATTTATTTATTATTAAAAAAAAATACAAATAAAAATATTAATAACGAGTAAATAATTCAAAGAAATTTACATTAAAACATTGGGGGAGGAATAATTTTGAGGATTACATTAAAAATCAAAGGTCACAAAGCATTGCATGACTGTCCCGGCTATTAATATTAAAAATTAAAACAGTTAGAGCAAAATAACAGTACATACATTTTTAGAGGTGGGGCACTTAAAATATTTCGTTAAGTAAAGTTTTCACTAAATTTAACATCCTCTTCAATAAAGGCTAAAATAAGAAAATAAAATTAAAAAAAAAAATTTCCGCATTTTAAGTTCGGTGTCTATAATTTAAAAAAAAGATTGTAGACATTTCTTGATAGTTCTATACGAAGTATAAACTTCCAAAGATTTTTAAACAAAAAATTCTTAAACCGAAAGGATGAAAAGCAAAATTATAAAAAAACATACTCCAAATATAGAAATATTTAAGTCAAATTTGGAGAAAATCGGTTTGGTCAATCCTGAGATATAAAACCAAAAAAACAGTGTGACACACGTACACGTATGCACTTACATACATATGTTTTTTCGTCTAGATGAACTAGTTGGATCCTAAATTGTAAAAACACAATACCTCATTTTTGATATGATCTAGCTATTATATTCTCCGGGAAAGTAAATAAAAGAGACTAGAAATTATTTTTTGTTAATAGAAAACAATCGTATTACTGCAACTGTACTTGGTAGTCTTAAAATTACTTAACATTCAAAGTTCAAGGCTGCAATCATCCAAATTAATATATCATTCTTTTATACTGGTATCTTTCTTATTTTACTATCATCTGATTATTATTTTTTAATCTACTACATATATAAAAAATCCCTTCCGACACGCCGGAACGCTGAGGTAGATTTCACCGGTGCTAAGTAGAGGATAAAAAAGATTTCCACCTATAAGATAAGAAAAACTTCAAATTTACACAATACGACAATGGTTGTATGTAAAAAGATATTTCAAAAAATACATACGTCTTAATACGTCTTACAATTCCAGCTACATTTTGGTCATTCCTTGCCGTAAGGATTGGTCATATCAAAAATTGTTTCAGAAAAACATTTAGGGAAGTTTAGAGAACAACGATCACTTAAACCGATTCGATACTGTGCCTATTAAGGGAGGTATGATTTTTTTTGTCTTCGAAACACCATTTTTTCCACCCCTTGAGCCAATGGTTGGCGATATCAAAAAAAATTACTTATATAAGTTTTTGGCTCTTATCCAAGGAATAGTATCAACTTGAAAGTGACTGGCGCAAAATTACAGGAGTTATCGTGTCCACAAGATAGTGATATATACACACCCTGTATATATATACATGTATACATATATACATGTGTATATATATATATATATATATATATATATATATATATATATATATATATATACACAGGGTGTCCCATATAAAACGCAACCTATCAATCACTCATCCATGAAATTTCAAAAGTCAAGCTTACTTCCCTACTCGTTACTAAAATGGACTCGACCAACATCTTAACATCGCGGCGACGCAGTAGAATACTACCGATAGTAACAGCAATGCAATCATAACGTTCAGTATATTGCTAGAGACAAGATGGCGTTTTCGCTAGATGAACGTGTTTTCATTGTTGAGTCGTACTTCAGTACGAAATCAGCGGTTGCAGTGCAAGATTTGTTTCGCCATAAGTACCCAGATGAACCAGCTCCTAACAAAACATCAGTATTAAGGTTAGTCGCAAAATTTAGAGAGACCGGTTCTGTTAATAACAAGGAACACAAAAGATCTGCGTCAGTGTTGAATACAGATACAGTCGCTGAAATCAAAGACCGATTACTCGCCTCGCCAAATAGATCGATCAGACGTTTGTCTGCTGAAATTAATTTGTCTAAATCAACTATTCATCGGGCGACCAAACGATTAAAATTACGACCTTATCGCATTCAAACGGTTCATCGACTTCTTGAACTCGACAAAGAAAAACGGCTACAATATTGTCAACGGTTCCGTCGATTTCTGCGTGACGGAATTAATGTTATGGATTCGTTATTTTTCACAGATGAAGCACGGTTTCATTTGGATGGCTACGTAAACAGCCAAAACAGTAGAATTTGGAACGCTGAAAATCCCCACGTTTATCACGAAAAACAATTACACTCGCAGAAGTCGGGCGTGTGGTGGGCGATATCGCGGAATAAAATAATCTGTCCTATTTATTTCGAGTACACCATTAATGCAGAACGATATCAGGATATTTTATTTCAGTTCATCGCTCTCTTGGAAGAGGAAGACAGACACTGCCGGCTACAACATGACGGTGCGACATCGCACTACGCAGGTTCAACTTCTGATTTCGTCGAGGAACTCTTTGGTAATCGTGTTATCGATCGAGGCTTGTGGCCACCAAGATCTCCAGATTTGACTGCGGCGGATTTTTTTCTACCGGGTTACCTCAAAGAAAAAGCCTACAGCAACAAACTACTAACACTTGAACGATTGAAAGTAAATATTGAACAAGCTGTATTAAATATCCAGCCACAAACTTTGAAAAAAGTTGCAAGAAACGCTGTAAAAAGAATTGAAGCTTGTATTCAAGAAGATGGCGGCCACCTCCAACATTTACTCTAAATGTAAGGTAATGGATGGTAATAATAAAAATTACATTTACATTTACACATGCCTTTTTATTATTTCAATATCTACCAATATAAGGTTTATATGGGACACCCTGTGTAACAAGCCATTCGAAGCCCATAGAAAATCAAATGATGATATCAGCTCTTTAAGAAATTGATTATGTAATAATTATCATAAATTTCAGGAAAAAAAAACAACTAATATTTCTTATATCTCAGATAAACTTCATGCTTATGATACAACAATTTGAAATTAAGGAAGACAGAAAAAAGCAACAAATCAAAAAATAATTTTCAGAAAAATAGCACAATAGCATTTTGTATCGTCCAAATATTTGATATACGATTTTTATGTATGTCTTGACTAAATGATAATCAACGCCCAGCAATAACTACTGAAGATGAATTGATGAAAATTTATATACACATTTTTTCTTGCAGTATAAATGCACACTAAGAAAGGATTTAAAAAAAAATCCAAGCCAAAATGGTTAATATGAAATTTATTATTATTTTTTATTTATCAGTAACAAATGAAGATATTCACTTGATTTTTTTGTGTGTGTAATCTTCAAGTTAATATCTAAAAACAGATTTCTAGATTTTTTGAAATTCTATCTAGAAAGGAGTAAAAAAATTTAAAAGAAATTTCAAAAAATGATTGAAATTTTCCCCATTTCCGATTATACAGAGTGATTCAAAGAAACGGGAAATTTTGAAAGTTGTGTTGGTAGCCGTGGGCGATCGGTACCACTTGAAAAGTGGCGCCAGCGTCTAACCTGCCATTTAGTTATCATGGATCCTTGGAGTGGTGCGCAACGTGCATTTGCTATCAAAGCGTTTTCCAAAACCAATGACAGTGTCGAGGGAGCGCGTAGAGAATTTCGCCGTCATTTTAATCTGGGACGGCATGACCGTGTTCCATCAGCACATGCAATTAAAACACGGATATCTAATTTTGAGGAAACCGGTTCGGCAATGAAAAAGAAACCTCCAGGCCGTGAGCGAACCGTCCGTACACCACAGAATGTTCAAGCTTTACAAGATGCTGTCACACGAAGTCTACATCGGTCAATCCGTCGTCTCTCAGCATCTTTACAATCGCATAGTTCAAGTGTTCGAAGAATGTTAGTGAAGGACTTGCAATACCATCCGTACAAGTTGCAGATCGTCCAGGAACTGAAACCGAACGATGCAGTTGTGCCAGCACAATTCTGTAATGTAATGCTTCAGAATATAAATGATAAAGAAGAGTTTGTTCACGAACTAGGATGTCAGACGAAGCGCATTTCCACCTCAGTGGATTTGTTAACAAGCAAGTATTTCAGATACTGGATACAAGAATATCCTACGCAGCTACACCAGCGTCCGTTGCACAGCCAGAAAGTGACCGTGTGGTGTGTTATGACATCTTACGGTGTTAGCCCTTATTTTTTTGAGGATGACAACGGTCTTGCTATTACAGCGACGTCGGCTCGTTACGTAGCCGTGCTTGAAACCTTTGTTGTGGAACAACAAAAGAGATTTCCGCCGATTCTTAACACAGCCTGGTTTCAACAAGACGGAGCAACGTCACATACTGCACGAATATCGATGGCAGCTGTACGCCGATTGTTTGGACAATGTGTCATTTCACGAAACGGTGACATTAGATGGCCTCCCAGATAGATCGCCTGATCTCTCAGCTTGCGATTACTTTTTGTGAGGTCACCTTAAAAGCAAAGTGTTCCACAGTAGACCTGCTACAACGGAAGAACTGAAGGCAAAGATCCGAGAAGCAATAATTGCGGAAATTCCAGTTGAGATGTTACGTCAAACCACGAAAAATTTAACGAAGAGACTTCGTGAGTGTTTACCTAGAAGAGGAAGTCACTGCAATATGTCATCTTTAAAAAGTAAAGTACAGTAAACTACAATTACATGAAATAAAATTCATTTTAATTAACGTTATTTAATTTTTTTAATTTCCCGTTTCTTTGAATCACTCTGTACAAACGTGATATTCAGATAAATATTTAAAAACAATTTTCGTGTTTTTGAATTTTAATATTTTAAGGGGTAAAAACCATAAATTATTTTTTTACATCTTTACAGATTTATGATACTACTATTGAATCAATCTTTGACGTTTGGTAACATCGTAGGGTAATTTATATTTGTATTACTGATTATGTATTTTGTGAGGGAAGCCTCGGAGGGAAATGCTAGTAAACACATAATTAATAAAATATAAAACACAGGTTTTAAACTATAATACTGTAGTTTAAATTTTTAAGAAATAATAATAATAATAACAATAATAATATTGAATTAATTTTACTCACCCTTGCAATGAGTTATCCGAGTCTAGCATCATGATTTTCGATAAAGAAGTTGAAAGCTTTCTACGTGTAGGAGATGTTTGTGTTTATAAATAATATCGATGAATTACAGAAACCGATGTTAAAACACCAGAAGAAAATTTAACGGAAATATGTGGTGAAAGTATTGTTAAACGGCGATCTTGACCAGCTTGTAAACATAAATGTAATTGTGCTGATGATTGCAGTCTATATTTTGTATCCATAACAAGTAATTATTTTGTGATTTATTCGAACATCCTCTAACTGGTAAATTATATAAATTATTTTGAATTTCACAATCGTAATTACCGCTGTATTAATCTTGAAATAATAATTATCTTTCCACAGTACCTTCTCCAGTATCAGGTTTAGTATTTTGAAACTATTCGAACGATAAATCTGCTGATTTATCAACAAATATTTCATCACTTCTGCTATGAAAAGATGAAAATTAAAAAAAAATCATGACTATTTGATGGAATAAGGGATAATGTTGCAGAAGATAACGATGATGATTATGATGATGATTATAATTGGGTTTAGGATTGGGGTTGTGATTGGGACTGGGGCTGGGATTGGGATTGGGATTGGGGTTGGGGTTGGGGTTGCGGTAGCGGTGACAGTGGGGGTGATGGCGTTAGGGTTGGCGATGAGTATACTGATAGTAATATTGTCAGAAACACTGACAATGGCAATGTCATTGTCAGTATTACTGACAGTATGGATGGGTGTGGATGTGGGTATGAGAATGAGAGAGGGAGTGACAGTGATAGTGCGAGGGATAGTAATACTGATAATAATATTGATAATGATGAAAATTGCGGTGGTTGTTGTTGGGGTGTGGGTGGGGGGGTTGCTGGTAGGTGTATGGTTAATGATGATGTTGATGGCAATGAAGATGAAGAATATGATAAATAGACTGATTTATCAGAGGATAGTGATTTAATATTTGTTTTATCTTCAGTTTTATTATAACTTTCTGGTGGTGATTCAGAAGTTGTTTGTTCATTTAATGATTTCGTTTGTTCCATTAATGAATAAGATGTTGAAGGAATTGTTAAAATATTTTCCTTATTAATATTTTCATCTTTATTCGCACTACCAATACGTGTAATTGAACTTCTACAATGAGATTTTGCTTTATCTTCTTGCGTTTTTTGTTCAGTAGCTTCGATAACCGATGAAATAGATTCATCATGGGAACTACTAGAACTGGTTATTACATAAAGATGTTCTTCTGACAATATTATGACGTCATTGTCCGGTTCAGTTATTATTGGATTTGCACTTTCACTTAAATTTTTCTTGGCTCCATCCATTTTTACGGACAATAAAATATTTTTAATAATAAAAAAAAATTAATGATTATATTTATCACTTCACTGATTTTCACTAGGTAATATTCAATTATAATTTTAGTCGATTTTACAAGCCGATTCAAAAATATAATGTTTTTAAACTTCCATATTATATCTGTTTATAGTAAGAAATGTTTAATATTTTGAAATCGCTTAACAAAATAGTTTTATTTTATCATTCACTAATGTTATTTATAAATTTCAGTCTTCTTTATTAATTTTATTATCTTTTAGTTTAAATATAATTTAACTTATTTTATAAATATATTAATTCACCAAAAATAATTCATTATGAATAGTTATTTATTAATTTTTTTTTTATGTATAGACAATATATTTTTTTATTTTTTCTAAGTTTGCTGAATACCACCTGAAAAGGTAATAAAAAAATATAAAAATACATGTTCGTCTATAAACAGACGCACGCTTGCGAACACATCCACACACTTAGTAACAAAAACAGTAATTTTTTTAATAAATAAATGTAAAATATAAATTCTGAAAAAACTGACTCGTACTGTTTGGTTACGGTTACGCGCTATTTCGTTTCGTTATTGTTGTTCTTGTTATTAGTTAGCTGTTCCATTTACTCCTTTTTCTTTTTTCTGGTGTTTTGTGTTTGATTAATTTCACGTTTTTAATTTATTTTTTCGTTTTTGTTTCGATATAACCTAGCGTTGCTAGATTATGGTTTACAATTGACTGGCTCGATTAATTTAGTTTCATTAGAAATAAAGTTAATTAATAAATAGTTGTTGGATTATGACTTAGCCAGATCACGCTTTGGTGTGTGATATCCTCTCGGAGAGCAGTGGGGCTGATAGTGGGGCGGAAATGGAGGTAGTAGAATTTCGGCGAGAGGAGCGACTGAAGGAAAAATGGAAAGAAACGAGGAAGAAAGGTAAGTCAAGTCGGCGACTGTGACAGGCTGTACTTTTGCCGGTTTTAACCGCTGGATAGTGGAAAAGAAAACCAAGCGACGAGGAGAAAGGGGAGGAGCACGAACGTGTACCGCTCATTGTTGACTTAGAAGGTGAAGTGAGACGTACCGCAAGGCCGTAGACAAAAATACCATAAGCGAGATTAAACAATTGTAATTGGACATGACCAAAATAATAGACAGAGTAGTAAAATAGATGTCAGAATTTTCAAACAAAGAGACGATGGTTCAAAAGACAGAAGTGATCACGCAGACGGAAGATCTGGTACTCCCGACAGGCTGTAAGGACTGCGGAGCAGGAATTAAGGTAGCCACTGAATTAGCAACCAAAATATTCAAACGGGTTGGAGATGAAGAATTGCTAAGGAGATTGTGGAAGAGGGAATCATCGATGAGGAAATCCCCACATTGGTTGCCAAACAAAGGGGGGAAGAACTGTTCAGGATGATACTCATGGCGTAGAGTACATACTCAGAGAAGGAGGGAAGCAAAGTTTTGCTTCTTCATGATCTCAGAGAGACTGTGCAAGGGCAGAAGAGCAGGGCTAGCACGATTGGCGGATCGGGCTGAGCTTAAGGGTGGGCTGCTACTGTTGGATAGACACGGGGCCAGGAACATCTTTGGTGATGAAGAAGTAGAGATAGGAGGCACTGTATATACGATTGTCGTTTAAGGCGACATTAAAGAGATGATAGAGCATTGCTTCAAATGTATCTGAAGCTAAATGAAATGGTCATCGTGACGCTCTTTAGAAATTTCTGAAAGTTAAGAAAGTACTTGTGTTGGCCTGCCTGGATTAAGATAAATTCTTCAAAAATGGCTTAACAAATTTTCATTATATGCAAAATTGATGGCATTAAATTTTGGAAAAGATAAATAAAAGAGGAGGAAGTAATTTTACTCCTCCACAGGAATTTTTTGATTTTATTGTAGTAGGATAAACAATTGATATTTAATACCATAAAACTATTTAAATTTCCAAAGTTTTAAATCTGTCATATAGAAATGAAGGACAAGTAATAAAAAATAGTATTTCTAATCAATTCTCTTGTCTTGTATCTTAAAACTCATTAACAAATAGTTGAAATTTGGCTTTATAAACCCCAACTTTGGTCTAATTTTTAATCACACTGGATAAGGGAGCATTACAACACTCATATTTTTTTTCGTAAAGTGTAATTTTAGTTAGACTTGTTGAATAAAATTTGAAGTAAATAATTACTTCAACAAGTAACCTTTTATCCCCCCCCCCCAAAAAAAATAGAAGGCTGAATAAAAACCGTATTTAAAATATAAATTTTGTTAAATTTTTCATGATTGAAAAACAAAAAAAAAAACATTAACGTAGGAAACAAGGAAATTAAAAAAAGGGGTCCGATAGGATCAGACTTGAAATAAAAATTTTTTTTTAATATTTTATATTTTCTGATACTTTATCTGTTATTTTAGTTGTGACTGTTATTAAAATGTTATATGAGATAGCTATTGACCAATGTAGTCAAATTGAATGCAATTATTTTACTAAAAATATCGATTTTTTTCTACAATTGAAAATTTATACTAGGTAACTTTGAATATAAAAAGATAATTTGATAAAAGAGAGACGTCATATCGAACCCAGATTTAATATGTAACATGATTAATTTAATTAATCATGTTATATACACATTTTTATCGTTTTTCATGATTTAGATTTTATGATAACTATATGATTATTTTCACCACTAACGGACTGCTGGAACAGCTAAAATTTTTTCGGCAAAAAGTTCTTTGTTTTTCTGTAACTGTTGAATAAATTTATCAATTTCAATGTAATTTTTACGAAAATATTTGTTTCTTTCAAAAGGAAGGTTTTAATTGTTTAAATATATGAAATTGCTTACAGCATTTGAATTAGTTTTTTATGTGACTGAATTTCATGTGACTCTCTGTGCGTACATCATTATTGATTGCTAACCGCGATGAAGAACTTTTCTTTCCCGACCAGTATTATTTTGTACATGCATGTAAACCGATTTATATAAATACATAAATAATTTTAAATTATTTTTTTACCATATATTATCATTTTTTTTAATACTTTTTTAATTTTTTTTTTATTATTTCTTTCTTCTTTATTTGCCCCTCCCCCTAAAGCCGGACACCTACTCAAACAGAAACTCAGCTCTGGGAGGTACCATTGCCTCAAACCACTTGGGTAATAACCCTGGGCCCGGCTGTGCTGTTTCCAAGGCCCCAGTTAGTCACCCGGGACTCGGTCTCTTCTTGTCATGCCTCAAATAAGGAGACCCCTGAGGGGGTACCATCACCGAAACTCCGGTCTTTACTTTGCCTCGCCTCAAATGGGGAACTTCGAACGGATCCCTCACCGAGACTACGCCCTAATAAATCTATAATTAAAAATATTAAATAATTAATAAATATATAATTTAATTTTTCTCCCAGCGGGTCCGGAAGGAGTCCCCGCCCGATCACCGAAAGTGAGGCGCCGGAGCATCCCACACCTTCCGGACGGGGCTGTCCTAGACCGGAACCGCGTGGTATCCAAATGCAGCAGCAGCTGCAAGCTGGACGTGAGATAGATGATTTTACAGTAATATATTACAAAAAAAAGCGATGGCGAAAACCGATTTTCAATAAAATGTCTTCATTTTTTAGTTATAACCAATCAATTTACAAAAACGGAAAAATCGCGTTTATAATGAAACGAGGTAAAAAAAAACTGTAGAATTTTTATTATTACACTATTTAACTCAAAGATATACTAAAATTTTTTCGATCCTAACCTTTATAATACAAGATATCTAGAAAAATATTTGAAATTTAAAAAAAATTATCACAAATTTTGAATAGTATATCAGCTGTTAGTTTACAACAGTCTAAGTTATTAACTTATCTCCGTTACTTTTTAATCTTTACATGGAACTAGCAGTTAATGATGTTAAGAACAATTTAGATTCGGAGTAACAGTACAAGGTGAAAAGATACAGATGCTACGATTTGCTGATGATATAGTAATTCTAGCCGAGAGTAAAAAGGATTTAGAAGAAACAATGAACGGCATAGATGAAGTCCTACGCAAGAACTATCGCATGAAAATAAACAAGAACAAAACAAAAGTAATGAAATGTAGTAGAAATAACAAAGATGGACCGCTGAATGTGAAAATAGGAGGAGAAAAGATTATGGAGGTAGAAGAATTTTATTTGGGAAGTAAAATTACTAAAGATGGACGAAGCAGGAGTGATATAAAATGCCGAATAGCACAAGCTAAACGAGCCTTCAGTAAGAAATATAATTTGTTTACATCAAAAATTAATTTAAATGTCAGGAAAAGATTTTTGAAAGTGTATGTTTGGAGTGTCGCTTTATATGGAAGTGAAACTTGGACAATCGGAGTATCTGAGAAGAAAAGGTTAGAAGCTTTTGAAATGTGGTGCTATAGGAGAATGTTAAAAATCAGATGGGTGGATAAAGTGACAAATGAAGAGGTATTGCGGCAAATAGATGAAGAAAGAAGCATTTGGAAAAATATAGTTAAAAGAAGAGACATACTTATAGGCCACATACTAAGGCATCCTGGAATAATCGCTTTAATATTGGAAGGACAGGTAGAAGGGAAAAATTGTGTAGGCAGGCCACGTTTGGAGTATGTAAAACAAATTGTTGGGGATGTAGGATGTAGAGGGTATACTGAAATGAAACGACTAGCACTAGATAGGGAATCTTGGAGAGCTGCATCAAACCAGTCAAATGACTGAAGACAAAAAAAAAAAAAAAGTTATTAACTTTTCATTTTGGTTTCTTAATCCAACAAACACAGTATTTGACTCTAAATTTATTACGTATTGGAGAATTAATTTGTAACGGTATTTATAAATCATGTTTTTATAATGTGTTGGTTTATTCATTTAGTTTTATCAAATAATAATTCAGCCTTAACTGAAACCGAAAGAATAACTTTGTCGATGTTGTACGGTTACGGTTGCAGATTACGGCCTTACAGGAAAAATGTGATTTTGTAATTTATTTATAGAAGAAATTCACTAAGTAAACCGACTGCGACAATGGAGATACAAGGATTTGAAGGAACCGAAAGTGTAGAAAATGTTCTAGTGGTGGGAGATAAAAAAAAAATCAAGCACAGATGAAACAACACGAAATGTTTTGCAGATTTTGTTGCGGACCCTCATTCAACGATTCTGTTATCCATCATGATAAAAAAGATATTTACTCAAAAACACAGGCATTTTTCAAGAATGAGCACTGTTTGTGCTATCCTCGTAAAAACATACCATACAGTAATAATAATTTAAATATATCGACCCGCACTTGTTTGTACTTCTTAAAATATGAAAAACCCCCTTTATTTAAAATATGAAACCCTCTACATAATTAACATCATCTGTATATACAGCCGTCTCAATATTTAAACATCCCAGGTATGGGTGTGTGCGCACGTAATTTTTTCTACAGAACACCGTTATAAAATTATTGATAATTTTTTAATAATTAAAATGATGGGTGTTTAGTTCAAAAATTTTGCCTATTATAAAAGGTTCAAGATAACCTTCAGTAATTTTAAACCATAATCTTTAATTTTATATTACCTAACTAATAAAACAAAAGTAATTAAGATCCAGTATATATAAGCATTATCAGTATTTCTTAACAAATTTGGATCTTTGTTAATTAATATGATTATTTTTTTTTTTGATATATTTTTTAAGATAATACGTTTTGGTTTAAGGAATTAATTAGTATCAGTTAAAAAATATATTAAAACCTGTTTTTTGTATTTTATATTTAAGGAGGTTTTTATATTTAAAAACCTTTTATTTATTTATTTTGTATTTAAACACGTTTAAAAATCACGCCAAATTTAATAGATTATAAAAAACATATTCAGTAGTAATAAAATATTAACAAACAATTATTTATAAATATAGTTTTTCAAAATTTTAATCAAAAAAATTCATATAAAAAAATTCCACTAACAGATAAAAATATCTAACATGTTTTTAATCATGAATATAAATATAACTGATCAATCTAAAAAAAATTTAATTTAAAGTCTACAGTTAAAATGTATGTTAACTTTTTCTAAAAATTAAGAATAATTATTTAAAATTTGGTACTTTTATTTAAATTATAATTAATGAAATTTATACGACCAAGCAATTAAAAATAAATTTAATTAAAATATATATATTACTAAGTAATTAAATATACATACAACTATAGTAACGTTCATAAAATTAAATAATTACAACCCACCGGGTGATGTTGTATACATATCACGATGTATTTATTTGGCGGTGGTTAAATCCTAGAAGTTTTGTGCTCACTACTAATTTTTAGCTTAATAGTTATATACTTCTCTCCAAAGTACGTAAAAAAAGTAACTAAAATCAAACACTGATTGATACAAGAAGATGAGTAATAAAATACAATTTAAAAAAATGGGTAAATAGATTAATATAATCATTATAAATAGGTTCGAGGAAAAGTATTTCAAAATCCCTTTTTTGTTATACACAAAGTTTAAAAATATTACAATTAAAATATAAAATATCTTATTAATAATTAATTAATTAAACACTATTAAACATCAGTAACCACGAAATATATTTTATTATTATCATCCAAAAAAACTTGATTTTTCACTTTATTATGTTAGTAAAACCTTATAATTTTAAACCTAATGATTTTAATTACATATCGAAATATATATATATATTTTCTTTTAAAATAACAAAAAAATAATTAATTAGATAAATTAGCACTATAAAGATATTTAAACTGTACAAAAACTGTAATTATTATTTTGCTTTTCATGTTTAAAAGAAAAAAAAAAAACACTAAATTTATAGAATTATAAACTGTAATAAGAAATACAAGTACTTCACTTAACAGTAACGTCTTCTATACTCGATGACTGATCGAGGAATACAGAATCGTAATATCTGTTGCATCTATGAACTGCTCAAAGGTAGGGGGATTAGAATCTCAGGAAGAAAGAGGTGACTAGGTAGAGTAGCTCAATGGTTAGGAGTGGGGATAGTATCCCTACGCCCCACTTACTTGTCGGAATACCAATTTTAGAACGAATAACACCTTCATAAAAATACAAACTTTTCTTTTCTAGAAAAATGCGATAAACTTTTCAAAGATTAAACTATTTAAAACAAATGAAAATTTACGGTCGGGAATTAAGATTAGTTAGAATTTATACTTTTTTTACGCATTCGTACATTTAATTGACAAGCAAAATATTCTACTGCTTGCCTGATAACTGTATTATTTGTTACAAAAGTCCGTAGTGTAGAAAACTCATATTGATGCGCACCAGCAGTGTAGAAAGTCCGAATAATTTGACGATCAAAATCTGGCCAAAAGCAAGGAGAATACAAAAAGATCACGAATTCTGAAAATTATGAAAAATAACTAGAAACATAGTTTAATAACAAACTTTACACCACGATAAGTTTTTGTGATTTGATAAAGTTTTCAATAATTTTTTTTAAAATGGTTAACAAAATTAATCTTCTTTAAACGTACATATTAGAATTTTACAAAAACAAAAAAATTTGTTTTTATAGATTCTCCTATAAATTTCAAAAAAATAAATACCTAATTTAAAATAAGTTTGAAATCAATATTTATAGAACGACTTAAATATAAACAACATTATTTCTGTATTTTAAAATGCATTTAAAAATCATGCCAAATACTCAGATTAAAAGAAATATATACAATAAACAATAAAGGATTTAAAAAACAATTATTCATAAATATAGTTTACCAAAGTTGTAATCGCAAAAATGCGTATAATAAAATTATCCTGTCAGATAAAAATACGTAAAATTTTCTTAATTATGCATATATATATATTTTATATACCAACAAATGAGATTACGTATAAAAATTACGTTATCATTTTCCGAAAATACGTATAATAAATTAAAATTTACCTTTTTTTACTTAATTTAAAAATAATGAAATTTATACGAGTAGCTAATTAAGACAGCAAATAAAAACGTGTAATAAAGATTATCTTTAATATTATTACAACCCACCAGCTCCAGTTGAATACTCGTAAGGTAGATTTATGAATATATTTGGATGTGATTAAAACCTTCTTTTTTTTTGAGTACATCATTGGTTTAACCCCCCCCCCCCCTAGCGAAGCTGGATTCGCAATTAAGTATTTATTCCGCTCCAGGGGGTGCCATAACCTCAAACTACCTCGTCGGGAACTAAAGTTTCACCCAAGTAGCCGGTATCCCGTCTTTTAATTATACGCCATGCCTCTAATGAGGGGTCTCAAGGGATCTCCCCACTGGAACTCCGGTATTGACTCTACGCCTCAAATGGAGAATCTCAAAGGAATCCCACACCGGGATTTCGGTCAAACTTTGCTCCCCCACGTTGAATACTAAAGGGAGTTCCCGTTCAACCAATGAGAGTGCGACCCACTTCTTCTGGACGGGGCTGTCCCAACCTTAGGTTCTCCACAAACATATTTTGCTGCTGGCCCTGCGCAGCCCGACACATAAGTAAATGCCCACGAGTGTTGCATAGCGAAAATTTAGCTTCCATTTGGCAGTCCTGAAGGAGGTGCCCCGCAACTCCACAATTAAAACAAAGTCCCCTTTTTTGGGGATCGGTGCAGGACCCTGCCCGGTGTCCTATGCCCCAGCACCGAAAGTATCGTTCCTCGGTGGACCTCCTTCAAATTCTACATGATACCCATTCTATACGAAGTTGGCCAACCTTTAGCAGTTCCTCAGCCAGAAGTGACGTAATCGCCAACTTATTTTTCCATACAACGGCTGCAGCGAGAAGACATCAATAGTGACCGAATCCCCAGCAGTCTTCCTCATGTTACGTAACAATTCCTCCTCCAAGGTAAGAGTGTCGACGTACTTTATCAGCAAATGGACCCGTCGAATGCCCTTAAAAGCTTTGATAGTGGTACCTTCCGCCTTGACCAGTATTTGTTGTCTCAACTTGACAGCAACGCCACCAGTATCGTAAACTCTTATGTGGAGATCCTTTCCTTTATCCCATACTAATAGATTGTTGGCCTCTCCTGGCGATACGGTATCCCTCACTGTCCGGAGAAGATCCGCTTACGACCATCCCACCACCATGACCACAACCTTCGTGGCTGGCCACCGGCTTCCTCACCGGGACCTGACTCCCCGCAACAGCTAACGAAGTCACATCTGATTTTGATTAAACCCTACTCTGTGTATTTCTCACAGTACAGGTTTGTGCAAATTTTAAAAGTTTACTTGTCGGAAACTATAAATAGATAAATTAACGACAACGAACAACCTAACAATAAAATAATAATAAACAATAAAAAGCTGGAATGAACTAAAAAAAAAATTGTAATTCGTTCATATTAAATAAATTCAACGAAAATATTTGGAAAATTCCTTTTGTATTTTATCCACAAATTTTAATAATATTATCAATAAAGTATAATTTTATTGTATCTTAATAAAATAATCAATTATAATTTAAAAAATCAATCTATAGTTAAAATCAATCTTTTAGTTAAACATAATTTTTTACTTGCAATGTTTTTTCATAATTATTTTACTTTATTTACGAATACATATATATATATATATATATAATTTTTTTTTTCAAAATGAAACAAATTAATTATTTAGAAATGTGATCAATATTAAGATAATTTAATAGTACAGAAATAATTATAACTGCTTTCAATTTTAATTAAAGAACAAAAAATGTAAAAGTTCCATTTGTTGGAGAATGTGAAACTAGTTTTTCTTATACAGTCTACAGCTACGTAGAAATCGGTGACCAAGCAATAGCGTGACACATCACTCTATTTGTGTAACCAATTTGGTAATAATAATGTTATGACAAAGTAAATTAGCATAAACTTAGTTATTAGAAGTAAGCTTTTCATCTGGTTTAGTAAGTAGGATATTTAATTATTATACTGCACTTTGGCTTTTACGTTATTATAATGCATACAACAAAGTCATAAGATATGCTAAATATAGAAATGTTAGTATCCGACAATTAAAACCTAATTATTACATATAACTTAAATTTAAAAATATTAGTAATATGGAAAACAAAAATAAAACTGTAAAGTATCAAAAAAATAACTTTTATAACATACAATAAGAATTTACGGTTTTATTTCGAAAGCTGTACATTATTTAATTTTCATTCTCTGAATTTCTAATATCGTTATGTAAATTAAATACGGATTAAATAACATACAATATTTGATAAAGTAACTTTTGCCTTATCAGTTGTTGCAGTAATTATAATTCTACCTGTCTTATCTTATGTAGCTACATCGATGACTGCGTAATAGTCACTAAAGTCAATTATTTCAATCCTATACTGGGTGAATTTGCTGTGCTTGTTACTATACTATTCGTTATTTTCATCCTACATATCTTTGTATGAATTAATTCGTTAGGTGCCAGATAAAAAAATATGCTGTTCCACTTTAACAAGCCAAAGGGATTTTACCTAATCTAACGTTTTGCGTACAAAATTACAAATTAATTAATACAAATTATTAATTAATTAATAGTTTTGTTACAAATTAATTATTGGTTAAATGACATTGTGGTAAAGTGTGTTGTTTTCTCGTTAAAACAGCAATATGTGGCCTTAATATAGAAAAATTGAGATTGGAAGTTTTGTTTATTTCTTGTTTCTTGTTTTGTAACAGACATTACGAAAACGTTTATATAATAAAAAGTAACAGATAAATTAAATATAAAAAAATTAAATAATAACAAAAATATTAACTGACAATAAAAAAGATGTCGTAGTTGTGATGATCTTGAAACCAGGGAAGCCTACACAGGAAGTTTCGTCTTACCGACCAGCCTATTACCAATCTTATCTAAATTTTTTGAGAAGCTATTACTACACAGGTTTCGGCCAGTGTTGGAGAGTAAGGGTGTAATTCCGGACCACCAGTTTGGTTCAGGTGTGGCCATAACGCTATCGAACAATCCTGTTGAGTCATCAGAGTACTTCTCAGTGGGTGTTTGGAGGAAAGGAAATTCTGCCCGGCGGCGTTCTTAGACATCCAACAGGCCTTTGATAAGGTATGTATACCTGCCTTGCTTTACAAGTTAAAGCTACAAATTCCTCAACCCTACTTCCTAGTATTGCGGAATTATCTTGATGGACGTTTCCCTCAGTAGAAATGTAATGACGAGTTTTCAAGATTTTTTGAGATTGGGTCGGGTGTCCCTCAGGGCTCTGTGTTGGGCCCTGTGTTGTATTCCATATTCGTTTCGGACATTCTGGCCCTGAATAATTGCATCGTCGCCACGTATGCCGATGACACTGCTATCCTGGCCGTCAACGAAGACCCTGGTCTAGCCTCGCAGGACCTACATATGGTGCTTGACCGTGTCTGCGAGTGACAGAAGTGGAGGGTTAAGGTTAATAAGTCGATGCACGTCACATACGCCATCCGGAGGGGTAACTGTCCGGGTGTGTATTTCGATGGTGTCTTGATTCCACACACGGAGACTATGCGATTCGTGAGACTTCACTAGGATCGACCTTTGACCTCTAAGTGTAACGTGAGGATGAACAGGAAACAGCTCAGCGCAAGGTTCAGGGATCTTAACTGGCTGCTACGGAGACCACAGGCCTCACGTTATTCAAGAAGATCTTAACTTCCTGCGCTTAATATGGACAGTTTTCCTTAAGATCCTGCGCTCAATGTGGACGTACGGTGTAGAAATGTGGAGAACAGCTAGTACTAGTAATGTAGAAATTATACAACGATTCCAGAAAAAAACTAGCGAGGGCGATTGCCGAAGTCCCATGGTTCACGAGGAATGATGAGATTCACGGTTATCTGGAGCCCCCGTCGGTTCGTGAGATTGCACGGAGCGCAGTGTCAAATTTCTGCACATGCTTGATAATCATGTAAGCTACTTTACAATTAATCTACTCGATAACACCATATAATCGACCATATAATGTGTTGAGAAGTATCCATATAATCGACGTAGAATCTGCGTTACAGTTTGGAATCTAACACCGTCAAATTTAATGGGGTTGAATCTAATTTCTTTATTACTTATCTTTCTTTTTATTCTTGACTTTACTTTTGCTTTTTATTCTTTCTTATTAATGTTTTTTATTGGGGACGATATGGTGCTGAAGTTAATGTTTAGGATTTATGACAGCTTGAAATTTCATATGGACTTTTAAGTTTACTTGCAACTGTTTAGTGTGATTTACTTATTTTGGGGTGCTTTTGTCGGGAAACTTACTTATGGCTCCGCAGGAGAGCCGATTGTAATTATAATTGTTATTGAGAAAAAAAAATTCATAAATGACACTATAAAACGAATAGGATTTTTAAATTTCAACAAATCAAAACAATTGATTAAAATTTGTAAAATCTAACACAAAAAAAATCAAAACTATTTAAACCTAAAATCCACACTACATCACGGCTTAATATGCGGCTTTTTTAATAGAGTTGGATTTATAAAGGTTAACTAAAGAAAGATGAGGACAGGATGTTACTTAAAACCATTCAACGACAAAATTCCCTCCAGTAAATTTAAGAAACGGATAAGAGTTTAATAGTTATATGATTAAAAACTTTTATGAAAAGAACTAAAACAAATTTAAAATTAAAACGTCACTATAGATAAAGAAGTATCTCAACTATCTAATTCCTACATATTATTTTACATTTTTAAAAACACTATATCTATAATACTAATTTTCTGATCAGCGGTCACATGTTATCCTACAGTCTATTTATGTTGTCTTCGATTTATATTTAAAACTAACCGAATTCTCTTTTATTATATTCTCAATTTTTTAAAGTTTACTCTTTATATCGTAAATTGTAATTATTTTCTTAACGAATCTATTCTTTTGACGTATATAGTTTCAGTAAAAGCAGTTTCATATAAAACACTTATCATTCTTCGTGAAAATATAACATTCAAATAAAGTAGCTGTTACAAAGATATAAACGATAAGTTTATATAGCTAAAATTTCGAAATGAATAGAGATATTAGTTCCGTTATTTGTTTACAAGTAAAGCACAAGTTACCATAAAAGTACGGAATTTCAGCTAGATACCTTTACAATTGCTGAGAAATAAATTTTTATTGTAAATATAAAAAAATGGAAGGTAGTAAACTAACCGTTTCTGGAAGTATGTTGATAAAAATACTTTTACGTATTTCGATGTGTGAGACCTTCTCCTGAAATCTTGAAATGGTTTTCAGAAACACTCTGTATATATATATTCTTAAAAGTGTTAAATTATGGAATATAGATTCAGAGAAGAAGGCTTAATACAAAAATGTACCAAAGAAAAGTAGAAGGTTCAAATCAAAGAGACCGATTAAAATAAAATAAAATAAAAAAATATAATAATTCTGATGATATAATTCGATCGTTTTCAGCACGTTCATAGAAATCGTATTCTGAATTTAGCATCGTAATTTCTGATATTGTTGTATAGAAAAATTCATGTAAAGATTTTGAAAAGATATATATTTTTAAAGCGTAATCCGTTTTGGTGAAATAAAGATTAAAAACTGTATTTATTTTTCTGCAATATGATGGACCACATATAATGCACCTAATAGTGTTTGATAACAAAATACTATGTTTATACTGTTTGAATTACTATGTTCATATCCCAATTTTAAATTTGCATCCAATACAGGGATTATTGTTTTTTGTTGTACTTTCTTCATTGTGTGCCTCTAATAATAATATTCAATTAATTTTGCACCCAATAAATGTAGGATCTTTTTATACAATGATTATTGTATTATTATCTTATATATATAATTTATATCTCCGTTTATGTTTGTATTTTTGTATTATTATCTTTT
The DNA here is from genome assembly GCF_047948215.1 of Lycorma delicatula. NCBI lineage: Eukaryota > Metazoa > Arthropoda > Insecta > Hemiptera > Fulgoridae > Lycorma > Lycorma delicatula. The sequence continues at coordinate 25,857,002 of NC_134466.1, forward strand.
GCATTCAATATCTAATTAAAATTAATTTCGTTGGTGAAAAAATAAAAGAAACATTTTAATAATGTATCAATATTATTGATTCTTATCCTCCAAAATTTAACTTTAAATACCAATTTCATCCATCCAAAAAAACCCATTAAATAGTATAGTTAAAGAGTAAATTAAAAAGTTTATATGTTCTATTAATGATTATTGAGGTAGAATAAGTGTTAAAATAACTCTTTAGTGATGATAGTCGGTGTATCAATGCGCTATAAACATTTTATATGAATAAAGAGAAATTTATAGAAGAAATTCGTTATGATTTATTATACCCATCAATATTATTCATTTGCGAATTTAGCTTGTAAAAGGCTGCATAATATATTGAAAAAATACATTAAATAATTATTAAACCTGAAAATATTGCTTGCAAAAGATTGCAAAATATGTAAGTTTGCCTGTAAAAGATGATCAAAAACAATAAAAATGAAAATTAAAGAAATATTCATATCGTTATTTAATCAAAATTTTATGATTCATTAATCTAGCTAATTCGTGCCAGAACCGTTCGCTTATGTCGATTGTTTATCTTTTAGTAACCTCAGTTTTGAAATACGAACGCGTTCCAATATATGTTATTTTTTTACACATATATATTGTGGGTGCGCGCGTGCGCGTGTGTGTGCAGTAATAATCCCTTATTGAGAGCATTTCAACGATTTATCAGAAGTGGTGTTATTTTCATTGATTCCAGACTTATAGTCAAATAAAATTTTAATTAATGAAACATTTGGATCTTAGGGGAAGGTACATCGGTTTGAATCAGACTTCTTCTTCTTTTTTTTTGATTTTTTTTTTAAATTTAAATATGTTGATTTATTAATAATTATTAACTTCTCATTGCAAACTAAATTTCCAATGAATAATAATTTAATTATAAATGAAAAAAATATCAGAAGTTTTTAATGAAATAAAATTTTATGTACTTTTAAATTTAAAACAATGTGTAAATGTAATTTAATAGACGTTCAAGAAACTCATGTGTTGTCCACATCAGAATTTGTTTTTGTAATAAATTTATTTGAAATATAATTATTTTAAGCATATATATAATAAAATATAATATTATAATATATATATAATACAATCTATAAACAGACTAGAAAGAATTTTTATGAATATTGAATATTTATCATAAACCTTTACTTGACTACGTCTACATCTAAAGAAGAGTAACTTTTTTTAGATAATAATATTTGTTCGTAACCTGTGATTTTCCAACGGATAAATCGATTTTACTTTAATAGATACTAAGTAATTATGTCTTAATTACTGTAAACACATTACTATACACATTAGGATATGCTCTACTGGTGAAATTGAAGAAGTTGGTATGTACAGTTCGGAAACGCTTTGTTAGCCGGTGTCAGCTGGCAAAAAATTCCCCTGATTTCTGGGCCTTCGATAAAATTAGGCCAGACTGTAACTCTTGGGACTATATTATAGGGTAAATTTAAAATCTAAGTCAGATTTTAAATTATTCGTATTATTTATTATTGTTTAGATTGTTATTATTAATATTTGTACCATTAATTCTATCAATTCTTTAAGGTTTATTACTGGATGTAATTCTGAAGATAACACGAAATAAAAAGGTTTTTTTCAAATTTAGCAGACAAGAATTTCAATCACACCATTAAATATCAATTTTGTTACAATGTAGATCCGCACTTGTTTCTACCTCCTAATATTTCTCAGTTTTGAAATATAAAACCATTTCCAGACTTTAATATCCTTCTATATAATACAAATTGATTGTTTACAATAAACAGTGAATAGCTGCATAGTATTTAAAGTAAATAATAATCGAAAACTAAAAGTAGCTGAATTCATATCCGTTTTTAAATGCACTACAAATTACATCCGATTTCATATCTTAGCAGAAATCTATGGATTTTATCGGATATTGGTTGTTACAATTAACGATATTTGTTCAATTTCATGTCCTCCTTATTATATATAAATAAACTATGTAATTCTTTTCTTCTTACTAATGTCAGGTATATAGATATATTAATCAAGTTCAGTTCAACAGCTGTTTTATAATATGTGTATTTCTTCTTGATAATGCTATTGTTAAAGTACTTTTCATTTAAGTTGTTATTAAAGTAATTTTTTTCTGTCTTCTAAAATGTTGTTAAAACCATTCTATTTAAAAATGTTATTAAAGTAAGTTCAATAAAACATTCTTAAAGGTTAAATCAATGCCAATTAAAACGTAACGTAAAAATATGAATCTAAATAAATACTTAAATGTACTTCAAATATAAATATTGTACATGTATGTATATACTGATAAATCTCAATAATGTAAAACAAACGTAGCTACGAATATAATAATAAAATTAAACGAGTACTATCTAAATCTGTAATAAAATGTGTATTTAATAAAGATGTAATTGAATACATTAACAAAGTATTTATTCAAGATATTATTGAGCCATCGGCATAAGTTTCGAATACTGGAAGGTGCAATTAGGCAAAGTTATTCGAACAAGATTTATACATCATTTACACAATAAGAAGCCAATAACTGAACAGTGTTGTAACGTATACAATAACAGTAACAGAAGATACTCTGAATTCATTGTAGTTTTTTAGTTCGCTAGAAATAGCATTCAATTTTATACACTACCAGAAATATGGGTTTTGTCGGATATTGTAATTGAAATATTAATTTACCTAAGTAGGGTGAATTGAACTTTTTGTTCATAAAACTGAGTACAGACTATATATTGTATTTGTATAAATAACATTAATAACTAGCTGAAATTCCTAGAATTTCTCAATTACTAGTACTATGTTATTTAATCCAAAATCTTTTATAAGAAATTGGGAAAAGAAAACAAGAAAAAGTGGAGATTAGTAATAAAAATAGATGACCATTTTGGGTCGGAATAGGAAAGTTTCACGAGAAGAAGAGAAATTATCATCCTCTTACATTTAAAATAGGCGTGAGCGTGATTTCTCTAAACATAATGGGTTTAGAGAAATCACGCTCACTTAAAGGCCACAGAAATAGTAAGTGGATCAATAAAATATAAACGATAAAGATATATATATATACACGATTAAATGGCGCCCGGTGGTCAAATAAGATTTTTTTTATCCCATCCGCCATTAGAAGGTTAAAAATTTGTGTCCCCAGCGGTTATACTTACGTCATTCGCTTTTAGAAAATACTGAAAAGATAAATTCAATTTTATTTACTAATGAAGTAACTTTTATGAGAAACAGATTCTTCAGTTCTAAAAACAGTTATTTATGGAACGAAGACAATCCATATGTTATTGTGGAAACTAGTTTCCAAGATAAAATTCACATTATTATTTGGTGTGGCATTATTTGTGACAAAATTCTTGGACCATTGAGAGAAGAAAAGCTTCCTTTCTTGAAAATTAATTTGTCAGCTTTTTGGAGGATGCACCTTTACAAACTAGATTCCAAGCGATTTTTCAGCACGATGGTGCAACACTAGATTTTTCTTTAATCGTTAGAAATCACTTGATTGCTAATTTCTTAAATTGAATTGGACGTGATGGACCAATCGATTAGCCACTACGATCATCTGACCTTTTTTTTTTCCTCCGGTAACTACCGTTTAGGTAATACTTCAGAGGATGAATGAGGATATGTATGAGTGTGAATGAAGTGTAGTCTTGTTGTACATTCTCAGTTCGACCATACCTGAGATGTGAGGTTAATTGAAAACCCAACCACCAAAGAACACCGGTATCCACAATCTAGTATTCAAGTCCGTGTAAAAATAGCTGGCTTTACTAGGACTTGAACGCTGGAACTCTCGACTTCCAAATCAGCTGATTTGGGAAGACGCGTTCACCACTAGACCAACCCGGTAGGTTACGATCATTTGACCTAACGCCACTAAATTACTTCATTTGCGGCTGTATGAAAAAGATAGTAAATCGACAAAAAGTTAATACTAAAGAAGAGATACTCTTTAAAATACGAAATGCTATTGAATTTATTCGAAATGATCCTGAGTTTGTACGGAAAGCAATCGGAAATATTTTACGTCGGGTTGAGTGATGAGTACATTATGAAGGACGGAATTTCGAACAGTTACTGTAACTGAGGTTTGCTACTGCGTTACAATTTGTAATTTCAGGTATTTTTTAATGTTTTTTTTATATTAAGAATGTTAATTACGTGCAGAAAGAATAACACGATTTTTTTTATACTTTTCGTTTGTTTTGCTTCAATAAAAAACCTATTTAAAAAAAATTTTTTTTTACGTTTTATTGATTGTGTTTATATTAATTTTCTCAGAATTAAATTCTCTACGAGTTGTTTTTAGTCTTTCATGTTTATTAGTCATTTAACAAAGCTTCTTTACTACAAACCAAACAAAAACTTGTTTTTCGACAAATTCTTTGACACAAAGTTTTTTCAATTCTTTCAAAAACTTGTTAATTAAAAGAGATTAAAATTGGCACAAATATTTGATCTTATATCTTCTAAATTAGGAATGATTTTCAACTCCATCGGTCAATAATATTTCATGTACACAAATTCCCTACCTCGCTTCATTTTTTATCTGTTCATTTTTTTATGTCTTTTATACCTTTTATGAACAATATTAGATTTTATTTGTTCAGATCAGTTTATAAGCGATTGAGATGTTAATGAAATTGGTTAAAGGAATCCCAGAAATTATACGTAAAAACAGGCACAAAATTGTTAGTCTGCAAAAATCTCCAGTATGTTCCGTAGCGCTAAGGAAGTAAACTTTTACCAATTGTACACGAAATACAGTTTGAGTTTTATTATAAAAGCATTTTTTGATCAAGAGGTTCAACAGGAACCGAATATATTTTACTAAAACTTTTTACTTTTTCAATTTTATACTTTTAATGCAGCATAATTTTAAATATAAAAATTCATTTAATTAAGAGGGTCAAATCGCGGTCTACGTGGCGCGAATGATACTGTCTCGGTCTTTCATACGGAGGTCCCGAGTTTGAATCCCGGTCTCAAACGCCATCAGGCATGGCATTTTCAAACGCCACAAATCATCCATCTCATCCTCTGAAACAGTACCTAATGGTAGTCCCGGACGTTAAAAAAAAAAATCAGACTCAAATATGTTTACTGTAAAATTTGATATTTTTTACAACTGTACTACAAACATTGCATAATTAAATCATTTATATAAAAACCGAATTTTGTGTGTGAAATAAAAATTTGTCGAGAGCAAAGCCGGCAAAGTTTTCAAGCAGTCTTTTGCCAGCTGTTTCATTTAACACATAACACGGATAGTTACGTGAATTGCCAGGCTTATTTTAAGTCGTTTAAATCATAGTACATATTTAAAAAAAAAAAAATTAAATAAAATTTAATTAATAAACTTTCAAAAGAAAAACTCCATTTAAATTTAACCGGGAAGTAGCTTAAATTTAACTGGCCAAAATATAAATTTTAAATTAAAACTAAGCCGCCAAAATTAACCTACATTATACAAATCAGCAAATTTGATCAATTTCATGTAATATCAAGTTTCATACAATGAAAACTGTTTAGCTTTTTAAAATATCGTTATGATTTGTTTTTCTCCCAAAAAAACAAATTTGTTATATTTTAGAAAATAATTACATTTTTTTGAATTTGTAAAAATATCGTGTTTACGGGCTAAGGCCTAACCCGACGTAAGATAATTAGACGGATATTTTCACCCTTACAAAAATATGAGTCTAATTTGTTTTTACATGTATATTTTCAAAATTTTTTTACTTCATTGTACGAAATAAAAAAGTATTGATCGCCAAAAATTTCGGTTTCCAGATTTCAACCGAAATACCAATTTTGACCATCCCTGAATCCATTTTGAATAGTTTTTCCGTATGTACGTACGTACATACGAATGTATCCTCTCATAACTCAAAAACGATTATTCGTATGATATTGAAATTTTGGACTTAGCACTGTTATAACATCTAGTTGTGCACCTCCCCCCATATGATAGCAATCAACTGAACTAAGTGTCTAAAAAAAGCCCAAAATCCAACAGAATTGGTTTTTGGACATTTTCTTAACTGCAGTAATTAGCCAAATATATCATAAGTGGTACTTATTTTCATTGATTCCAGAGTTATAGCCAAATAGAATTTTACTTAATGAAATATTTAGATCTTACGGGAAAGCACACGGTTCAAATCATACTCCATCTCGTTTTTTTTAACTTGTTTTTATTTAAATATATTGATTTATTTATAATTATAAACTTATTGTAAAACGATTTTTACGAAGAATAATTCAGTAATAATAAAAAAAAATTAAATTTGAAAAAATATCATAAATTTTTAATGAAATAAAATTTTATGTACTTTTCATTTAAAAAAAGTGTGTAAATGTATTTTAATAGGTACACACGGAAGTCATGCGTTCTCCACATCACGTTTTTTTTATTTACAGTAATTTTTTTTATATCAAATGTATAGTAAATATAGAAAATTACAGTGTAATAATTTATAGTATTTGTTTATTTATATTTCTCGAGGATGCGACCACTTTATTTTTTGATAAACCAGGGCGACATGAAATTCACTTTGTATTAGCGCCTGGGCTATTCCGAATCACACGTTATTCATCATTACCATGATCATTTACTTGGCGTTTAACAGAAAACGAACACGTTGGAAATGACTGTTTCTTTCGTAATCCTGATGCACCGAAGAATTTTTAAAATGTAATATAATTTTCGCCAGAAAAAGTTTAACTATATTAATAGTATATATATATATATATATATATATATATATATATATATAAATGAGTATAAATCATTTTTTATGATTAATTCACCACATAAGCTTGAAGATTATTTGTGGTTCTTTGTGGAAATATGGAATAGAAATTTTATAGCAAATTAATAGTGATATGCCTACTTGAACTAAAACCCAGGAGTTTTCAGGTGAAAGGTTGAAAATGCACCACCTGTGACGCTTTATTAAAACTAGAAAAAATTATTATTTTCAATTACCATAACTAAACAATAATTAATAAGGCGTAATAATGGAAAATATTTTTAAATTATTTATAAAGACATCCTTATTTTAAATAATAAGGATGTATTTTATTTTTTATAATTTATGGAGAAATAATCTATAACGCGACCAAGAGAAGAGGTCCTTTACAAAGAGGGAAAACATATGATTTGCGTACATTCTACTTAGAAATTATCCTCAGCAAAGGATTAAAGAGAATAAAACAAAAGATATGCGACTCTTTCTGAAATTAGGAAAATATTTAGATAAAAACCGTTTAACTTTATCGAGACATTTATTTATCAAAGTAAAACGAATAACTGCAAAGATACAAAATATAGATATTTAGCAATGGGAGCTTACGTTTCATTTCAAATTATATTGACTGATTTAAATACTAAACCAGTTTAGTTCCTATTTTATATGATAAAACACAAAACGACATTTAGCTTTTTTCACCTATCTATCTTCTGAAAATTTAAAAAAATAAATTAGACACCTATCACGTAACAGAATACGCTAGTTTAATCTTGTATAAAACCTTACTTAATAAGCTTTAAAATTTGTTTTTTTTTTGCTAAGTTTGTTTTAATGGAACCTTAATGTAGAATGGAAAAGTAAAACCAATAGAAAGCTGCAAATGCAGTTATTTTCATTAAGCAGAAAAGGTTTATATAAAAAAAAAAATACTACACGTATAAAAAGTTCATTTTAAGTAAAACTGGATTAAGTTGGTACAAGGATTATCCAGAGGTAATGCACTCTTAAGCCAGTTACTGAAATCTCCATTAACTTCTACGTAATTAATATTAAACATGCACAGTAACCGGTGGTTATACTAAAACTAATTAAAATAAAAAATAAAAATTACTAAAAATTAGTAAACAATTACTAATTAGTTAAAAATTACTATAATTAATAACTCTGCCGTTTTATTATTTTTTTTAAACTACCTAAGCCTACTTTTCTACATAACCGTCACCAAAATGATTGATTTAAAAGTGAATGATAAACGAATTTTAAAAGCTCAATGTCATATTTACTTGACACGTGACTTTTCACAAATAAATTGCGGGATCTACACATGGACAATATTTACATTTACCATTACTACATTAGGATAATCTTTTCTAAAATTCTTCTGACGTTAGTGACACAACAAATTCATCCGCCAAGTTATATGGCATTGAGTATAACGAAAGGAGTTTCCTAAGACATTAGAATTATTTTTTAATACTTGTTATTAGCCGTATTTATTTGTTTACTAACTCTAAAACGGTATTAAATAGGACCCAAAAATGGCATTTTCGTACTATTCGGGAAATTTGGGGGTAAAAATAGAATAATTTGGGTTAAAACCACACTACATTATGTTTATCGTAAAATAAGTCTGAAATCTGAATAAAATGCTACGAATAAATTTCACAGAAACTAAATATAAACGTCAGGCATTGGAAGTTTTTTAAAAACAAAACATATCAAAATGTGACAGACTTCAGCTAGGTATTAAACAAAAATGATGCCTGCGAATTCTTCATAGGAAAATGTATAAGGAATTGTTCTCAGATAGTTACAAACACGTATTATATCATTAATTTATTTAAATATTTATTACTTTTAAAATGCAATTCAAAGAATCTGAAATGGACATCATATGACTTTCTTGTACGCGTATTAAATTACATATACACATTTTTTGGTGCACTTCATTTAAACTTATTTCATTTGAAAGTGACGTATGATTCTCCCTTTAATAAAGTGGACAGTTAACAGAATTTCTTAAATTAGTAGTTATTAACATCAAATATTTATACAGTTATTAATTCAACGATCTTACCTTAAATATTACAATAGAGTAAAAGTCCCTTTAGTACTCTTTAAATAACTGTATGTCTTATATCTATCTAATACTAAGTTTTTTAAATTATTATGATGTAACCATTAACAAAATGAAGACAAAAACGAATAATCAAATGTTTCACCATGTCTGACGTGGTCACGACATAACTTATTTGTGTACGTCTACGAAATTACATACAAACATTTAAAAAAAAATGAAATATACATAAAATTTTCTTTCATTAATAACTTCTGATATTTTTTTATAGTTATTATTGAATTAATATTTACTGTAAACTTTTTTTACAATCACAGGTTAATAATTATTAATAAATAAATATATTTAAATTTAAAAAAATAAAAGTTAAAAAAAAGATGTATTCTGATTCCAACCGATGTGTTTTCCCTTGTACGAGCCAAATATTTCTATAATTAAATTTTCATTTGGCTACAACTCTGGAATCAATGAAAATAAGTACCACGTATGATATATTGTTGAAAAGCGTTCAATGAATGCTTATTACTACAGTCAAGATAAGTCCAAAATCAAAATTTTTTTGTATTTTGGGCTTTTTTGGACACTTTTGGTTCAATCCATTGCAATAAAAAAGGGAGGTGCACAATTAGATATTACAACAGTTCTAAATTATAAATTTCAATATCCTACGGCTAATCGGCTTTCAGTTATGCGAGATAAGTATATACGTACACGTCAAAAGTAGACAAAACCGATTTAAAGATGGTCAAAATGGATATTTCCGTTGAAATCTGAAAACCGAATTTTTATTTCGGATCATAATACTTTCTTTACTTCGTTCAAGGAAGTAATATGTTTATCGACCCCAATCTTCTGTCTTTTACAGCAGATTTCTCGAAACCTACTAAATATAAAGTTCTACGCAATTACTTTTTTTGTTTTCAATTTTTTAGTTTGAATTCATATAAACCACTAAATTTATCCCTTAAATTTCATCCACAGAATTACAGTTAGGTTTAATTTTACATAAGGCTAAAAATCAAGACGAAATCTTTCACCAGCGGGCGCAAAGGAAGCGTTTCCGAACCTATGCCGATATAACCTTTCTTCTCTATATTCAGTTATTACATCAATTATGGACGTAATATTGAAGTCTCTTCTAACATCTCACTGAGTATTCTATCCCTTATTTTTACACCTTTAAGGCTCAAGAAATTCATTTTGGTGGCCTGTATACAGCTTAATTTATTTTTCCTTAAAACCCAGTCTCACAACCATGTAAAAAAGTAGATAAGCGATGGTATTGTACAAATTTAACATTGTTTATTTCGTAGAGTTAAATTCATTCCTACCCATATTTAATTCATCGGCGATTTTCAGGGCTTTAATCAGACACATTTCTGTAGAAATCGCATATCCAAACTGACGTGCATTCCATATATGCGGTGCAAGATTTCTTCTATTACTGGATATTTTGTGTTTTTTCGCCGAAATGCTTTGTTGCTTTTTCTTTCGCCATTCACGCATAGGATTATGCTACATAAAACTGTCTGTTTGTAGAACGATTTCCATTCGCCTTTGCTTAGCCAATAATACGTAACTTTTCTTCAACAGTGAATCAACACAGTCTCTTTTTTCACTCATCCTGTACTTTATAAACAAAACTTTTATACATTGAACGATCAATGTCAAAGTAAAAAGATTACAAAATGATCGATACTTTCCGTAGGAGATAAGAACAGCCCACGTGTAAGAAAGGGCAGCTTCCGGTAAGTCTGGGGTCCCTCGTAGATAATAAGTTAAAATTCTGGAATACCGTTAATTAATCACTGAAAGCTAAGTTATTAATGAAAATAAGTTGTTAATTTTATTTCACTGGATCTAAAAAAAATAAGTTTTAATTACAATTTTGTATGGACTGATGAACAAATTTAAGTTTAATGATTAAATTATCATCAATGTGAAACCTTAAAATACACGTACGACACGCAGCATATTTTTACAACCGTTATTCTGGACAAAAATGGTGTCGCGTAGTGCATGGGTGTATACCGTGCGATGAATATAACTGAGACAAAATAAAAAAAAAACTAAAATATTTTGATACCTAATTCATAATCGGATGAAAAAATATAAGATTTAAAAAAAGTTCAATGTTAATATTTTTCTTTAGTATGAATCTCTAGAAATAAGAATCTCTGAATAAAATGTTTTCATTAAAAGAAGATAAATATAATTCTGAATTATAAAAGTAAAACAAAGGCAGTAAAGTAAAAGACAATCACATATATGTTAAATATTAGAAATTGAAGATGTTTCATAAAAAGTCGGAAGAATTTTTTTGTTATAGAATAGAAAACAAAGACTAGACTATGTAAAGAAGATATGAAAAGTATATAAGATCACTGAAAATAATGAATGAAAACCTTTTAGAAATAATATTTCCTGGAACCAAACATGAAGCTTGGAATGTAAAAGAATATCTAAAAAATTATATACGTAAATGGAATGTAAGACTTGATAGATAATAAAAACATGTTAAGAAATCCAGAAAAGTAGTAAAACGAAAATAACAAACAATGTACATTCTTAAATATTTATTGCTACAAAAGAATATTGAAATTAATCCCTTAAAAGAAAATTCAAAAATAAGTTTAAATATGAAACAACGTAATTTAACAGTAGCTCTATTAAATATCAGGGACTTTTAATTGAGGAAGAACACACATTCTTAAAAAGCCATGGTGTCTATTAAAAAGATTTCACTACCTTTAGAAAAAGTAGTAAATTTCTTTTAAAATATCCCAGATTTTGTAAAAATCATTACACAAGTACAATATCTTTTTCCGTGCATGTCTAAAGAATATGTCTTATGATAAATTTATTTTATACCAGTACTAGTTCATTCTCACCTATATTATTTCATTCTATCCTGGATAAATACGCGTTAGCTAAAAACAAACTTATATAAAATCAAATTAATAGTCATAGAGATGGATTTTTTAAAGTATTTATATAAAAGAATACTTTTCACTTTATATTACATTTATTCATAATAATTCAAGATTTTTCTTATTAATTATACGGGTTAATTATTATTAATTATTATTATGGGTTAATTATAGACGCCCACAGAGGATGTAACGAGATGCTATATAACGATGGAGTTCTGTAGTCAAAGAATGCTTTTTAAAAAACTTATTCTTTTCTTGAGGGAGGTTTTTTTTCACCTCATACACGAGTATGACATACAGGCTCTTCCATTCATTTTATTTGATTTGATGTTGTTTTATATTTGATGGAGGGTGTTGTGGCCTGTTTTGGAACATGATCAGTAAATTTCGGTTTCCGTTGGTGAATTCCACTATCGAGCTGCTCGTAAATGAACAGCAGAAGGCTTGAAGAGAAAAAATACTGTTCGACAGCTTTCTTCAAATGGGCCTTTGACATTTGCAGACTTTCCGACTATAGTCTAGGTTACTGTCGCTTCATTTGAGGATAAAAGAACTGATGCAAGCCAAATACGCTCTGGATTTAATCAACCGGTAGTTGTGCAGATGGAGAATGCGAATTAACTAAGCAAAATCGAACGTGTGATATTCACGACGAAAAGAGGTGACTATTTATGAGTTCAACTTGATGGCGTTGTAATTTCTCAAATTAAGAGTGCGAAGTACCTAGGTCTACACCTCGACCGTCGACTAATTTAAAAAATTCATATAAGAGAGATGAGAAGACAACTTGAGATAAAGTTCAATGAAATATTCTGGTTGGTTGACAGGCGTTTTCAATTATTTTTATCTCATGAACTGCTGATATACTAAACAATTTTAAAACCGATCTGGACAAATGGGATCCAACTTTACTGTAATGCTAGCAAGATCAATGTCGAAATCTTACAGCTGTTTCAAAATAAAGTAGTGAGGTGTATAACAGAGGCACCTTGGTTTGCAAAAAACAGTGAAATACACGAATATTTCGGTTTGCGGTTTTTACAATACGACTGGAAGGAAATACATTATTTCAGTACAAAGTACGAATTGCAACTTAAAAACCACGCGAGTCGCTTAGTTTTGAACCTGTTAGACAAGAAGAATGACGTTAGAAGAATACATGACGTTAGAACGGCTACATGTTCTGGATCTTAGTGACGACTATAGTTTCTTAAATACAGCTTCAACAGTAAATGCTTTGCATTATCTCTTCGATTTTTATTTTCAAATTTATTGCATATTCTTTTACTTTTCTTCTGATTGTTTCACAGTTTTATTTGCTCTTTATGACTTTTTTTATGTTGCTTTCTCTTGTTCTACTATTAGTGTTAAATGGTCTTAATTACTTAGTGTATGTGCTGGTTGCCACGAAAGTTCTTTGACATATTAGTACGAAATCTTTGAGGAGTTTTATTATGAACTACTTTTCACATGTGATTGCGAGTGTGATCTAATTTGCTCAAGATTAATACAAATGTAATAGATTGTAAATAAACTTTGAAACTGCATAAAGAAAATATTTGCAGGAAAAATAAATATTTTAAATACTGTGAATTAATCTTTTTAACTGATGGAACATGATGTATCATTAACGAAGGTTACTGTCGTTACTTTATATTTTATTGTGAAGGCAAGTATGTAAATGGAAAAAAGATTTGGAACAAAAATACTTCCTTGAGAGTGAATCATATATTAATTTTAATGGAAATTCTTTGTTTCCTGTGAAAGAGATATTCAGGATAGAATTTAAGGATAAACAGTATTAATAAATTTCTATATGGAATATAGTAATTTATTTTTGAGAAATACTTCCTTTTAACGTATAATTTAAAGAAAGAAGTAAAGATTTTATAATTACTTAATAGAAATGTATTATATGACTTAGAGAAATGTATTATACTACTGGAAATTAATTATTTTTGATTTGTAAGTCAGAAATGAAAAATTAATTATATTTCTGGTTTGTACGTTAATAAAATAGAATTAGGATTTTTAATTATTAATAACAAATATTAGTTTTAATAAATACATGTTTTTATAGTTGAAAATACATATCTTTTCATACACGAATGGAATTTAATAAAAAAAAAAAGAAAAAGTAATTCACTGCCAATCTAATTTCATGTTGTATTCAACTGCAGTTCAATAAACGATTACAGAAGTGTTCAAAAGTTTCAGTGTACGCTGAGAAAAGAAATCTATTGATTTCAATAGAACTGGAAAGACAGAAATATAGTAATAATATAATAAAGTATTACACTTATAGGTATAAAATAATGATTGCACATATGAATACCAGGTAAAGAAAGGAATAAGGGATTTTAAAAACGACCGCAGATCTACATAATTCCAAAATTACTATTTTATGGCTTGTTTGAAATTTTTGTCCGCAATTGTGAATAAAAACTTATTTTTTTTATATGTAGGAATGCGGACGTCCGCTACATGGTTTTAATGAAGGATTTCACAAGAAAAACAATAGAGAAAACTATTTCTCGATAAATGCCTTAATTTTTTAGTTATACGCAATCAATTTCAAAAAAAATCTTAAAAATCGGGGTAGTAAATAATACAATGTAAAACGCCTTTGTAAAGTAACTTTTTTATTTTCTTATTAAATCCCAGAATTACATCCAGCAACAAACTTTAAACAGTTAATGTTGGAACACTTAATGGCTCAAACATTATAACACACCACACATTGTAAATAAGGCTAACACGAAAAATATTAAACAGTAACTAATAATTTGAACACGACTTCCGTAATTTTTCCGTTTTTGCAACATTAGTGCAACTTTGAAAACACAAAAATACATACAAACAGGAATAGAAAAAGAAAACTATTCAAAGAATTCAGCCATCTAGATAAATTTATACAAAAAATAAATAAAAATTAATACAGGAAAATGTCGATTTCCGTGGTGGAGTGATATCGTCTCGGCCTTACACCCGTAGGTCCTAGGATCGAAACTCAGTCAGACATGGCAGTTTCATTCGGTAAAAAAATTCCATTTCCAAATCCCACCGAAAACATATTTGACAAGTAATAATCAAGCAAAAAAAAAAAAAAAAAAATCAGAAAAATCATCAATAAAAGATATAAGATATGTTTAAGAAAAAATGGAAACTAACAAAATAATCAAATATACGAGGTGCGACAATAAAGTAATGAGACTGATTTTTCTTTGCAAGATGTGGCAACCCTGCAGCTTGCGTAGGCACACCATCTTTGACCTTGGTCTATAAGCTACTTCTAGTCCAAGCGGCACATTGATGCAACTGCTCAGTCATGAGTTGTGCTGTAATAACTGAACACGTGTTTGTGTCTCTCGTCACAGAAATGAAACCGCAAAATATTGCGCAACGGAGCCATTTCTTTTTGCATTAAATCGGGTGAAAACGCGACGACAACTTACGGTAAGCTTCAGAAGGCTTTTGGAGAGGAGGTTATATCAAGAGTTCAAGTTTTTCAGCGGCATAAAATTTTTAGTGAAGGCAGAACGAATGTTGAAGATGAAGACGGCAGTGGACGATCATCAATCACACGGACAGATGTCAACTTGACCAGGGTGCGTGAAATCGTACGATCGAAGATTATCCGTGAAAATGATCGCAGAAGAACTCAACATCAATCGAGAAACGGTTCGTCTAATATTAACTGAAGATCTTGGTACGAGAAAGATTTGTGCAAAAATGGTCCCCAAAAATCTCACACAACAACAGCGAGAAACACGGAAAAATGTGGCAGCCGATCTGTTAGAGCAAACGGAAATCGATCCAGATTTGTTGAGCCGTGTTATCACTGGTGATGAAGGTTGGTTTTTTCAATACGATCCAGAGACAAAACGCCAAAGTTCGCAACGGTGCTCAAAGGGATCACCCAGACCAAAAAAAAAGCTCGCATGTCAAAGTCAAAAGTGAAATGCACGCTTGTGTGCTTCTTCGATTCCAAGGGAATTGTTCATAAAGAGCGGGTGCCTCCTGGACAAACAGTTAACCAATATTTCTACAAAGAAATTTTAGAAAGATTTCGTAAACGAGTTCTTCGTGTCCGTGCCGACATTGCTGATAATTGGATTCTGCATCACGATAATGCGCCATCCCATACTGCTCTGTCAGTACAGCAATTTTTAACCTCAAAAACAAATTTCAGTACTATCACAGCCACTTTATTCACCAGATATCGCTCTGTGCGACTTTTTTCTATTTCCAAGAGTCAAAATGGCGGTCAAGGGACACCATTTTAAAACAACACAAGATGTCCAAAAAGCTGTGACGAGGGTCTTGGAGGATATTACAGAAGATGAGTTCTAGAAATGTTACCATCAATGACAGAAGCGCTGGAATAAGTGTGTGCAATCAGAGGAGAACTACTTTGAAGGAGACAACACTAAACATAACTAAAACGGTAAGCAACATTTTTTTTCACATCAGTCTCATTACTTTATTGTCGCACCTCGTGTATATATATAATATATATATATATATATATATATATATATATATATATATATATATATATACACACAATAAAAAACTCTTATCTTAAAAACCTGAAAATCAAACATAATAATATAGTAATAAAACAAGAGATTTATAATTGTATTAGTGCTTAAACAAGAGTATAAATGTAGAAAAAAAGGAAAGGAGAAAATTTTAAACAAATATTAGATCCCGAAAAAGGAAAGAAACACCATTTATACATAGAAGGAATAACAAAACATAAAATGTAGGAAAAATTATGGCCACAACGAAAAAAGTAAAGGTTATTATTTGTCACCTTATCAGATTGAGTGAAAACAGGTTACCTCGCAAAATCTTTGATTTCTTCTACATAGGAAAACAGAAAGAAACTGGATTAAAGAGATTAAAAATCATATAAATTTGTTAAATATAACAAAAAAATATATTAATTATACATCTTTAAATCCAAAAGTGATTTCAGGAGGTTTCCAAGAACAAAAGACCAGTACAGAAAAATAATATTCGAAAATGAAACAAAACAACTTGCGGGTAAAATGAAGAGGACCTGGGAAGAGAAACATAGGTTAGGAAACCCTTCGTAAGCGACTGTCGGCTGACAAAAAATTTCGCTTTGATTTTTTCGTCTTGGGTAAAATTGAAGCCAGACTGTAATTCTTAGGATAAATTAAATGGTAAATTTTGGATTTTTATATGAAATCTGACCTGGAAAATTGAAAAAAAAAAAATAGGTCCCAGAACTATATTTTTAGTAGTATTCGAGAAATCCTGGCTTAAAAATAAACGGCTGGGATAGAAAAATACCATAATTCATGTTTGGTGTTAATAAAATTTGCTAAAAAAAGTACAAAACAAATATAAAATTAAAATATAAGTAAAGAAGAAAAACACACGTTCAAAAAAATTATTTTATGCCAAACATAAAATAGTGGAATTTCTGCATCAATATGTATTTTTTTATTTCAGATTAATCAAAAACTATTAAAACTACAGTTATAGGTTATATTTTTAAATTTTTTTCAGGTCAGATTTTATATAAAACCAGTAAATTACAACTTGATTTAGTTCCCAAGAATTACAGTCTGGTTTAGTTTTGTTGAAGGCGCTGAAATCAGGGCGAATCTTTCGCCAACCGTCTATAGCTAACGAAGCGTTTTTGAACCTGATTGTATGAATTTCTTGTTTATTTGTACCAGTAAAAATGTCCTAAAAGTTTTTTAATTCTTCTTTGTCATTCTCTCTCTCTCTCTCTCTCTCTCTATATATATATATATATATATATATATATATATATATATATATACTCCTGCACACTTAATAATATATATATATATATATTTTATTTTTATTGTATTGTTACAGAAGATTTGTATATGCATGTGTGCACGAATGTGAGAAAATACAAATTAAATTTCAAATTTAGTTGGGATAAAATTCATAAAATTGAAAATACAGAAAAAAAAGGCATCAAATGAGATGAGAAAATTTAGGAAGTAAATAACTTTTAACTTATCTACGTTCTAATGAAATTGCATTTTGAATAATCCCTAACTAATACCGACAGTCTTTTAACACACCCTTATTCTTCCCTTTCTATTAAACAATTTAAAATTTCGTTTTACCTCTTAGTTAGCTTAATGAAAGTAAGGGTACTGTCATGCACTTCTGCACTTTAACGTAATTAAAAAGACCACAGAACATTATTTATAATGTTCTGATATAATAGTATAAGGCAATATTCAAATAAATTACAAACTACTCTATGCGATCTAAATTTATTTCGCAAGTTAGTTCTCCATTAATAAAACCAAAGATAATGTGAAATAACCTTACTAGTATGGAAACGAATAAGTGAAGGTTATCAAAGTAATATCAAACTTTGCTTCTACTGTATACTATATTGAATCAACATTAAAACGTTTGTGTGTATCATATGACGATGAAAATCACTTATCTTTCATGATTGAAGTAATAAAAAAAAGGTTTTAACATTTACATTACTTTATATTTTAATTTAAAAGAAAAATTCTTTTAAATCGATTACAGTGAGAAAAAACTTTATAAAATAACTATTGTGTGATGTTCTGATATTACTGCAACTAGTCATTTTTTGAATTTAATTAAATGACTGATAATAAAAAAAACAAAAATTGATCCAAAAAAAAATAAATTCTTAATTTATAATTGATTTTAAAATGATGATAACAAATTTTTAGTACTTTCCTGGTATTGGTTTCTTATTCTTACATAAAGGAAAAATAATGATGCATGAAATAAATTACCTACGATATTTTTCTTTTTTGGGGTAATTAATAATTTTTTATTGTAAAATTATCATTATATATGTTTAAATAAACCAAAAAACATTTTATAATTTAAAAAAAATCGTTATTCATTTATTTTTTCAGCTCTTCAAAATCAACTTCTAATTTTTTTTTTATTTTTCTACGTTTATAAATGAAAGAAACTAAAAAAACGTCTACTGAAAAATGTTCAACCATTAAAAAGTTACTTAATATTTATTATTTTGTTGGTGGAGGTGAAATATGATGAACTTTTAATGTAATATTATTATTACTAGTTTAAAATAAACCAAACATACTTTATAAATTGAAAAAATCGATTTTTATAAACATTGATTGGGTCCAAAACTCACAATATTGTCTGCAAAGTATTATTTTATTTATATTACTTCCACTAATACTATGTCTAGATGCTAAGGAAGATATAATACAGTTAAAAAGTACGCAATAAATAAAAAGATACCTTTTTTGATTTTTGGGGAACGGTGAAATATTGGGGCAATGAACTGAGCTTAATAAAAAGTGGGGTTATCTTTGAAAAATTTACAGATAATTGACGACAAAAACTACCGTGACATACTGACCCTAAAACTTTACAAAGAAATTACCCCATATACATGATGAATTTTCGTCAAAAGAGTTCCGAATTCATTTCTTTTTTTTATTTATTTATTTATAGAGATTTACTGATAACTATTAACCTGTGATTGTGAAAAAATATGTTACAATAAAAATAATTCATTAATAATAATAAAAAAGAATATGAAAAAAATATCAGAAGTTATTAATGAAATAAAATTTTATGTACTTTTCATTTAAAAAAAAATGGTATATATAAATTAATAGGCCTCAGATTAATAGTAGAAGGAAGATTAAAGAAAAACAAACCAACATACTTGGCGTTTATAGACCTAGAAAAGGCATTCGATAACGTAGACTGGAATAAAATGTTCAGCATTTTAAAAAAATTAGGGTTCACATACAGAGATAGAAGAACAATTGCTAACATGTACAGGAACCAAACGGCAACAGTAGTAATTGAAGAACATAAGAAAGAAGCCGTAATAAGAAAGGGAGTCCGACAAGG
Source organism: Lycorma delicatula (assembly GCF_047948215.1). Taxonomy (NCBI): domain Eukaryota; kingdom Metazoa; phylum Arthropoda; class Insecta; order Hemiptera; family Fulgoridae; genus Lycorma; species Lycorma delicatula. Next base: position 25,876,729 of record NC_134466.1, read on the forward strand.
ATGTTCCCTATCTCCGTTACTTTTTAATCTTTACATGGAACTAGCAGTTAATGATGTTAAAGAACAATTTAGATTCGGAGTAACAGTACAAGGTGAAAAGATAAAGATGCTACGATTTGCTGATGATATAGTAATTCTAGCCGAGAGTAAAAAGGATTTAGAAGAAACAATGAACGGCATAGATGAAGTCCTACGCAAGAACTATCGCGTGAAAATAAACAAGAACAAAACAAAAGTAATGAAATGTAGTAGAAATAACAAGGATGAACCACTGAATGTGAAAATAGGAGGAGAAAAGATTATGGAGGTAGAAGAATTTTGTTATTTGGGAAGTAGAATTACTCTAGATGGACGAAGCAGGAGCGATATAAAATGCCGAATAGCACAAGCTAAACGAGCCTTCAGTAAGAAATATAATTTGTTTACATCAAAAATTAATTTAAAGGTCAGGAAAAGATTTTTGAAAGTATATGTTTGGAGTGTCACTTTATATGGAAGTGAAGGTTGGACAATCGGAGTATCTGAGAAGAAAAGATTAGAAGCTTTTGAAATGCGGTGCTATAGGAGAATGTTAAAAATCAGACGGGTGGATAAAGTGACAAATGAAGAGGTATTGCGGCAAATAGATGTAGAAAGAAGCATTTGGAAAAATGTAGTTAAAAGAAGAGACAGACTTATAGGCCACATACTAAGGCATCCTGGAATAGTCGCTTTAATATTGGAAGGACAGGTAGAAGGAAAAAATTGTGTAGGCAGATCACGTTTGGAATATGTAAAACAAATTGTTAGGGATGTAGGATGTAGAGGGTATACTGAAATGAAACGACTAGCACTAGATAGGGAATCTTGGAGAGCTGCATCAAACCAGTCAAATGACTGAAGACAAAAAAAAAAAATTGGCGTGCAAGGAAGTCATGTGGTTTTCACATCAAATTTTTCTTTAAATATATAAGTTATGAACATATAAAATTATGATCTACCTCGTAACTTTTAATCTGGTTCTAAATCAAAAGGTAGAATTTGATAAAAAATGTTAAAATGTATTATTTTTAAATCTATTCTCGTTTCTTTTTATTTAACAATATATAAAGAATTTTACTGAACGTAAGCTAATACTGTTTGAATTTGGAGGTACTTATATATTATGACATATTCAAACAAACCGTTTTGATATTTAGGATAAATTAAACAGTTTTTAAAAATTTCCTTCAAGATTTGCGAGAAAATACTTAGAATTCTACAATTTTATATCATTATGCTACAACAATCATCATTAGAAATGATGATAGGATATATATATATATGAAAAATATCATCAAATCGTTACTACAGTAATTGTATTTTAATTTTAAAGTTTATTCCATTTTTGTTATTTGGTATAACATATTATGTTATACCAAGGGACATATTATATTCCATATTATGTCCCTTTTGAAATAAAAGAGGGTTGAAATTAATGTGCGTTAAATTATGTAAAATTTGGGTAAAGGAGGAAGCATTTTAAATATTTCTGTAAAATAGTAACATTCTTTAAAAATTTATTTTATTAAACTATTTAAAACTGAAAACATATTCTAATAATTAAAGTAGATATATCAATCAGTTGACCAAGCCACATAATTGCAGCAGTGTTGCAAATTATTTATTAGTGATATTTATTATTATGAAAGCTGTTATTGTAAGTGCTTGAGCCATTCATTTCAACATTAGCTGTTTAAAGTTTGTAATCGGATGTAATTCTGAATTCAAATACAAAATAAAAAATTTATTACGAGGAATTTTAACTTATTTCATTACTATCGCAATTTGTCTGATTTTGCATTTTCATTGCTTATGCCTCAAAAACGAAAACATTTATCGAATAACGGTTTTTGCCATCGTTTTTCTCCTGAAATATTACATTAAAATAATCTATCACATGTTCACTTTCCTATTTAAAAATGTTTGGTTCAATATGGCGCATCCAAGATGACAGACAAAAATGGGTAATGCTAAAAACCGGGAAAAATACATTTTACCCGTAAGAAGGAAGGATATCAAGCTACAACTACTATTTTTAAGATGGAAGCCGACTTCCATCTAAGTTTCAGGTTTTGTATTGACCCAAATGTTGCTCTGAAGAAATTACAATACACTGACATATCTTTATAAATTGAACAACATTTAATTTTTATTTATAATTATTATTCTCACAACCATGTGTTTAATGAACACAGAGGTCGAGGAAGCGGAGCCTTTCCTAGGCTAGAAACGAGACCTACCGGGTTGGTCTACTGGTGAACGCGTCTTCCCAAATCAGTTGATTTGGAAGCCGAGAGTCCCAGCGTTCAAGTCCTAGTAAAGCCAGTTATTTTTACAAGGATTTGAATACTAGATCATGGATACCGGTGTTCTTTGGTGGTTGGGTTTCAATTAACCACACATCTCAGGAATAGTCGAACTGAGAATGTACAAGTTCATTTACACTCATACATATCATTCTCATTCATCCTCTGAAGTATTATCTAAACGGTAGTTACCGGAGGCTAAACAGGAAAAAGAAGAAGAAGAAGGCTAGAAACGAAGGGCTCACTTCACTCGCCCTGACCTGCTAAATATCCCTTGACCGCGACGGGAAACGAAAGTAATCATACAGCGCGGGTGAAGCCACAACGGAGCTGCTAGTATGTATTTAAATAGCATGTCATGAATCATTCATAATCAACGCCCAAAAAAAAGGTCACTTAAGATAAATTAGAGATTTTTTTGGAATTCCGAGTTTTAAGGGTTAAGTTGGTTAACATTAAATTTTATTATATTTTTAATTTCTCGGTAGGAAATGAAGAAGCAACTTGGTTTTTGGAAAGATTTACCAAAAAAATTATACGTGAATTTACAAAAGAAAAATTTCTAGATATTTTTAAATTCGACCATGAAAAAGGGTGAGAAAGTTAAAAAAAATTCGAATTATCATTACAAATTTTCCTCATTTCCGATAAAACGAGATATTTAATCGATTTAGGCTTGAAAATGCCTTTCAGATAAATATCTAAATATAATTTCAGGAGTTGATGAATTTTATTATTTTAAGGTGTAGAAAAAACTAATTGTTTACTTTTACTCTGAGAAGAAATCACAATACACTGATATTTTTTATAAATTAAACAGGTTTTAACTTTTAATTATCATTTAAATGCGCACTTTTAATTATCATTTAAAGGAGGGAATCAACTTAAAAATAAAAAGGTATAAAAAAATAATAATATGCGTTAAAATATATAATTTCAAATTATTTATGTGTTTATATAAATTGGTTTAAATGTATGTGCAAAATAATACTGGTCAGAGAAGAAAATTCTTCACCGCGGTTAGTAATCATGTACGTACAGAGAGCCACGATTAAAATTCAGTCACATGAAAAATTAATTCAAATTATGTAATTTCATTATATAAATAAAACCTTTTTTTGAAAAATAATAAATATTTTCGTGAAAATTACATTGAAGTTTATAAAGTTATTTAACAGTGACAGGAAATCAAAAAAGTTTTTTCCGAAAAAATTTCAGCTGTTCCGGTAGTCGTCCGTTAGTGGTGAAAATAAACATTATATTTATTATGGAGTCTAAAACATGAAAAATAATAAAAGTATGTATGTAACACGATTAATTAAATCTGATGAATACTAACAGTAATTTTAAAAATATATATATTTATTTCTAAAATTAAATTAATTTATAATAAATTTAATGGATTCATTGGAAGTTAAAAAAAAAAAAAAAATAAAAATAAATTAAAAATAATTCTATTAACCCCTACAATTGCTATTGTACGTTGCCTGACAAAGATCACACTCAAAATTGGCATACAACAATTTCCGCGACTAACAAATTCATTCCATGCATGGTTTATTAAGGAAGGTGAGGAGTGAAGTGGTTTCCGCTTGTTCTCCTCATTGTGTTGAATATAGTAAGGGAGTAAAAATAATACAGTAGGTATCTCAGAATCAATAGAAAATAGATTAAAGCTTCCTTCTGATTCAGATTAAGTTGTCTTAATCAAAAATACTGAACGTATATATATGAAAATTTGCACAATTTTATTCATCCTTTTCAACACCTACAGAAAACTACACGATTTTCGATTTGTAAGCGACACGTAGTTGTATTCTTCTTATTTGTATTACAAATAAATTATTATTTGTATTAAATGCTAAATCCCACAAAATGTAATATCTAACAACAATGTATCTATTCCTCTTGTACAGCTGATTCTAATACAGGAGCATCCTTTAATGGATTCTGGCTTATATTGCTGACTTGAATACTTCCTTCCACACTTATGAAAATGCTGGGTGTTAGTGTTTAGTGTATAGAGTAAAATTACTACTTTAGAGCACGTACTTAGACTGGTCTACAAAAAATCCCTGACTAGTGATATTTTACTTCTATTCCGGGTACACTATCTTTGATGGCTAACCATCAAAGATGGATGGCTGATTTAGGTGATAGATTGTAAATTTATTTAAGGATAATAACCTCTCCGTATAAACAGCAAAATAATTATACGAATAACACAGCACCATTAAATCGCAATTTAATCGCACTGTGTTATACAAATTATACTTATTGAAGGTGATACAATATTCCTGGAATATTTATATTCCAGACAGTTATCTCGCAAAGCATGGGAAAGAGCATAAACGACTTTACAGTATACTATACATTTAACACTTACAACTAATACAGTACAACTTATACAAAACAACTCTTCTGAAATACGGAAAACTATCAAAAATATATTGTTCAATGTGCAGATTACTATATTCACGGCGGCAAACATTTTCAGCAGTTTATTTGATTGTTTATAAGTTTGTTTAATTGTTTGTTTTATAACTCGACCAGGAGTGAATAAATGTGTGGCATCAATTTTAACGTATTAATTACAACCATGCTTAAGTCAACAAGACGCTTCATTGTATGTGACATTCAATTTCCTCCTCAACGTATAGTTAAGATTACATTGTATGTACTTCGATATATATATATATATATATATATATATATATATATATATATCAAATTGTATAATAGAGTTGAAATAAAGTGGATCGTGTTCTATTAAATTTTATCAGTTGTAAAGTAGTAATCAAATTAAAATATATTACGTCTTTACATTTTCAATTTTAAAATTAAATGATTTAACGTAATAATCACTACATCTCCCTTAGGTATTCGAAAAGAAGTTGTTCTAAATTCTACCTTACTTATTGCATTATAACTTTAATGATACGTTTAGAACTTAACAAGTCGCTATAAACGGTTAATATCAATAAAAGAAGAAATTACAATCATAAAATTATAATAATAATAATAAAACATAACTAAACAAACAATACTTAGAAAATACTACAAACGAGTAATTACTTTTAAGTAAATTTTCCGCTTTCCGAGATAAAATAAAAAACTTTATTGCGCCAAAACATCTTTTCTTTATTCTATTTTACTTCCTTTTGAAAACTATCAACTCATTTAATCTGAAATTTTACAAATAACTCAAGAACGATTAAATAAATTTTCACGTGCACTACTTTAGTTAGACTACTACAGCAAAGCTAAATTCAATAAAATTAGTCAAGTAGTTTCGAAGATTTTCGAGCCAAATTTTAATATATAGTCCCATATGTAAAGTTAATGGTATTTTCGTATTTCTCATACCTCAAAACGTAAAAAAAATTTATCTCACCCCCATTCCTACCATGCGACCGAAAGTAATACCGTATTTTTTTTGAAAATTCGGCAAAAAAAATACTACAAAATCAGTTATATTTATTTTATAATACAGATAAGAATACTTTTTATAAATATTTCGTGAATATATTATTTATTTAGTTATTAATTATAACTACTGGCCGTTATGAATAGTGTAAGCATGCTAAGTTCGTATTCTATTATCAAGGATCAGTCTTCGACAATCTTCAGACATTTTTTATTGCTTTATTCATAAAAAATTTAAAGATCTCTGTAAACATATGTGTCCCTAATTATATGAGTTGGTCCCTAAAAGATCCAAAAGTTTGAGTGATCTGAAGAATACGGGTTTCAAAATAGTCGCTCCTCATCATAAATATAGTAGTTCTAATCGCTTACTCGTCCTTCATAGGGGTAAAAATTTACACAGTTCTTATCTTTTCCCGACAATAACCCTGAAGAGTTGAGCGTATTTTTTATATTTTTTAGTCAAGCAACTGGAGGTAAGTACAGCCTGTAGCATCGCACACAAAACAGTAGGAGAAGTAACTGTGTTAGTTACGCCGCCTTGCCGTACAACATCGCACATTTAAAGCTACTTTTACCGATAATTGAAAGAGATACGAATTTGACTAACAAACGTTTCTGTAGAAAATTTAATTTCAAATAATGAAAGTAGTCTCCGAATTCAATTTGATCAACGGGTTGCCGTAGTGCAGTTAAATATCGGCAAGGAACATAATCCGCTTGTTACCGCAAGACTTTAAAATAGCTACCATCTTGAAACTGTGAAAAATTTCATAATGGCAATAGTCCTATGTTTCTTTCAAGTATAACAAAACAATTTTCCACGGAAAATATCAGTTTAATCAATCGATTAGCTTTGCGTGAAAGAGTAATAGATGAAAGAAATCACTAGCTTTTATACCATCTCGTATACATATAGCTCGAGAATATATATATATATAGAGAGAGAGAGATAATAAATTGAGACCTGCATAACTTTAAAAAGTATCTATGTAGAAGGAACTATTTTTCTAAGGTTGTATTCTAACTTTGAATTACGTGGCTGGAACCTGTATCAAAATGATGGTCATTATAATAGATTTTCAGTACGATACAGTTGTTTAACCAATCAAAAGCCTACATTTTTCAACCACTGACCAATCAGAGTCCGGTATTATTTAATGTATCTGCTGGTTTTTTACTTTGATTTTAATACAGCTTAGTAGTTAACAAGCAGAAGTTAATTTCAAAGCACACCAATAGATAATTAAGATTCGATATTACACTGTTTTTTCCTTTTGTAAATTATGTCGGATTTTGAGAAACAAGTAATTGTCTTTAACACTGAGTGATGTTAAGTAAAAAGCAGAACTTATAACTAATAACCATAACTTATTGCCTCCGGAATGTACTGTTTAATGTATTTATGAAAAAAAAAAAATTCAGCAAAATGTATTCTATCAGATTTAAGTCAATAATCCCAATATTTTCCCAGCCGTAAAAAAATACGGAAGCACCTTTCTATAATAGCTATTAATGTATTCTTGCGAATTTTTTTTTATCTAGCATGTATTATTAAATACATAATTTATTTATATTAAAATCTATTGTCACTTTTACAAGTTATTTATTTTAGGAATTTTTTTTGGGGGCGTTAAATTTTGATAGTAAAAATAAATTACACATTTTTTTTTAAATTATTAAAAATTCCTCTTATAGGATAATGATAATTTTATTGCACAGCAATATTATCGAAAGCGTGCATTCTAAATAGGACTATTTTCCGATTATCTGAATGCAGAGAAGTCAAATTATTCACCCTTCTCACGCTCAGTTGACGTTACCTAAGAAAAATTATCCTTAGAATTAAATTGTTAATTACGTTGCACAGTTTTATTTTTTTATTGGCAGTTTAATAAAGTTAATATACGAAGTATGTTCGAAAATTAAGATTATAACGTGTCTTTAGCTCCGAAGGAAATTTTTCTTTTCAAAGTTGGCACTCCTGCGTGATAAAATCCAAGTGAAGGGAACAAGCCTAGGTGGGGGTTACTCAGATTGGTTACATTAAAACTTTGTATTTAACATAAACTCAGCGATTCCTGATCCGCCAAACGTGAAGTGCGAGCCCTCACCCGCTATCTCGCTATTGCTAAAAATGGAAAACCCGCCAACATCAACTGCGAAATTGTTTCTGTTTACGGTGATGTGATGTCACGTGACAAAGTAACAAAAAATGTGGTGTAGAAAGTTTAATGATGGCAGAACGATGTAAAAGAAGCGGAAGACCGTCGATTGTAACAGACGAGATTGTTGACGAACTAATTCGCGAAGATCGCATTTTGACTTTGGACGAAGTTCATGAAATATACTCAGAAGTCGGTCAAATTATGCTGTATGAAACGGTAACCAACCGTTTAAATTTTTGAAAATTGTGCGTACGGTGGGTATCGGAAATGTTAACAGAACACAAAAAAAATCGAGTTCATTGTGTTTCCCGACCGTCATGAGCTCGAGGGTGAATAATTTGTCGAATCTATTGTGACTGAGGATAATGGATATTTTATAATTTATTTTTTAATAAATTTATAGATTAACAATTAAATTTATTTATAGCTAGCCGATTATTTTCAATAGTAGATTTGTATAAGTTTGTGTAATAATGTTTTGTTTAATAAATCGGTTCAGTAGTTTTAAAGAAAACTAAATTATCGTTATAATAGTAGAATACAAATTTCATCATTGCAAACTTTAATAACATAGATTCTAGAGTTTTAAACTCTGATCAATGCTACAATATTTTTCTTAAATTAAAATACTTTAAGCATAATTCTGATCTGGTACGAAAAATCTTATAATTTCATATCGCTCATAAAATTAATTACATAAAGTATGTCATGAAATATTATCTATAGAGTAAAAAGTAGTATAATAACCACAAACAATGACTATTACTTGGTAATCTACACAATCATATGCACGGTTTTGCAGTAATCTTCAATTTTTAAATTTTAAGGCTAAAAAAAATTACCAATTTAAATCTTATTTCAATTTCGTTACATCTAGGAACTTTAGTTTAATTATTTCTGCTAAGCAATCAGTAAAGAGAAAGAGACGGTTTGTTTGTCTGTGTACGCGCGCGCGATTGGTACAGGAGGAAATATAAAAACGGTTAGATACTGTTCTTATAATCTGGAAATTAGAAATAGATAGTGTGAAAGATTTTGTTAAGAAAATATATCATCACAGATTAATGACGTAGTTTGATTAGAGAACTAAATTTAGGATATAAGTGGTCTTTTAATTTACTTGACAGTAATGAGACTATGAGTAAAAGATAAGAGACAGAAATAGAAAGAAAGAGAATCATGTATTCAGAAACCAACAAAATTAATTTTCTACGATTACATTAAGTTTTGTTAAACTTTTAATAACTACCAAAGACTTAAATGAAGTTAACATTATAGGGTGGGTGTGCGCATGCTGGTGAAAAAGTATATTTATGCATGCAATGACGTATATTCTTACAATCTTAATGAACAGTTTTTTTTTTTACAAGTAATCTTAACTTATAAACCACTTCTATCAGCAGATAGAAACATAAAATACCTGTTAGATTATTTTCACTGAACATTATTCACTTCTTAAATAAAAAGTTAATATTATTTTTAAGATGTAAGCCAAAATAAAAAAAAAAAAATTATATGTTTTTCATTTACACGATCCCCATGATAATTTCATAACTCATACTAAAAAAAAAATTGTTCTTTAAGAGTATTTGGATGTATAAATAAATACGAGTATAACATATTCCAAAAATTTTATTTTTTTCGATTTGGCCACCACGGAAAATTAAGTTGGGGTTCAACCATATTTCGTCTTATTCTTTTTTTTTTATCTTTCAGTTTTCCTTCTTCATTTCATTGTGTTTTTAGTTTTTATTTACTCAGACCACTGGATCTTAATTCGTGATTTTTTTTAGTTTTAGCTTGTAAATTTAAAAATATTTGGATTATTTTTTCCAAAAATTTTTCTGTGTTAGATTTCCTCTTCAGAGATCTATATTTTTCTCAAGCCTTTTCTGACTTCTTAAAACAAACTAAAATAATATTTTCTGGTTTTAAAGAAAATTTTCAAATTTTTTTTATCAAATTTATTTTTCTGTATTTTTAAAAATACCCTTAAAGGACTAATCAATTTTTTCTCAACTAATCGGAAAGATTTTCGGTTTGTTGGTATATTTTGGTATTATTTTTGATTCCACAGGTTTAGTTTTTTCTTTTAGATCACAAAACGTTTCTTAATTTTTCCTTTAAATATTTTTAAGTTTAAAGATTTTCGAATTTAATTATTTTGTAACATCTTATTTCTGCGTTTATGGAAAAGTATTGTGTGTCACAGTTGCCTTTAGTTATTCCATACCTTTTCACAATTTTCCCCATTATTTCGTGGATCACAGTTTTTTCAAAGCCAATTCGCCAGATCGTTTCTCCTAAATATACAAATTTTTTATCTCAGGATTTTCCTAAAGTTCGAGTTACGGATATTTTTTGCATAAACGTAATTTTTATTATGGATATATTGTAATCCATTTTTTTCGTTATTTCTTTGAAATGTTTAAGATAAATATCTGGTTATTTGATATTTTGCTTTAGTGCTAAATCACAAGCAAAAGCTAATCAGTTCATGATTTTTTTTTATATTCCTAGGCTTTACAGTGGGACAGATTTATAATCTTTTAATTAAACACCTATTTTTTTAAAATTTGTTAATTTGTTTTACAGCTCATTAAAATCATGTCAGAATGAAAGAACAAGTTATTTGATTGTCTTTGATCTTGTACTTCTCTTCCTTGTATTATAGTATAATAAACGCTAAAAAAGTTGAAATATTTTCCAGTTTCTTTTAGTGCTTCATGCTGAAACCCCAATTTTTTCTTTTTTTGCGCATTTCACAGTAATTTTTTATGGTGTCGTTTTAGTGATCATTTTAAGATAATTTTTTATTTTGTATAATTATAATATTTAAGTTACTTTACGTGATAATTCGAAAAGTATTATTCACTATAAATGTTGTTAACTTCATAATCCAAACTGGTTCGACTGACGTTCTCCTACATTGGACCGCGGGTTGAGTATATATTCATATTTAAAAAAAACTAACTAAATATAAATCATTCCTTTTTTCATTGATGAAATATTTCACCTCAGAGGCTTACAGAAAAGTATGTAGGTGGCAATCTCAGGAATTTTCGAACTGAGACTGTACAAGACTACACTTTAATTGCACTCATACATATCATCCTCATTCATCCTCTGAATTATTATCTGAACTGTAATTACTGGAGGATAAACAGGAAAAAGAAAGAAAGTTGTTAGTAAGAGTTGTCAAATTGAGTTAATGTTTTGAAAAATATTGATTCACACATCAAATAAAGAAGCAAAGAACATGTAAGGAAATGTAAACGGGTAGAAGAGAAAGAAAGCTTCGTGAACAAATGAATAAAATCACCAGAAAACTGTTTTTAAATACAGTTGATAGAGGCTGTTTACATGAAATTTTTACCAATAAAAAGAAGTAACAAAAAATATTAATACATTTATTATAAGTAGCTTGACAAAGCGCAACAAAAAAATGAAAGACAAAGAAATAAAAAAAATAATAAAGTAAAAAATACAAAAAAAATAAAAGTTACAAAGTAAATAGACAAAATTACGAGTATTTTACGTAGCTATACAAAGAGCATTTAAAAAAGAAACATAGAAAATGTAACATAAAGAATAGATAAGATTATGATAACTAATTAGACAAAACATACACTGTAGCTTTTTTCAAAAGATATCTAAGCTAATAACACTAATAAATATGAAATATGTTTTTGCTTTTCGCTGGGATATTAAAACCACAAATGATTAGAGGAAGATACACTGGTATTTATACTTGTTATGAACAATTTTTCGAAATATCAGAGTACAATTTCCGACGAGGAACGAAGTTGACCGGATGAAATTAATTACGAGGGATGCAATTGACCAGGTTTCTTTTTTAGGCAGACGCAATTGACCGATGTCAGAAAGGACGAGATAATACCAATCCGTTACGGTGATCGCATTTAAAATAATTATTTATTTACTGTTTTTTAATTTAATTATTCATAACTTTTTTTTTGTCTTTTTTTTTTGTCTTCAGTCATTTGACTGGTTTGATGCAGCTCTCCAAGATTCCCTATCTAATGCTAGTCGTTTCATTTCAGTATACCCTCTACATCCTACATCCCTAACAATTTGTTTTACATATTCCAAACGTGGCCTGCCTACACAATTTTTTCCTTCTACATGTCCTTCCAATATTAAAGCGACTATTCCAGGATGCCTTAGTATGTAGCCTATAAGTTTGTCTCTTCTTTTAACTATTTTTTTCCAAATGCTTCTTTCTTCATCTATTTGCCGCAATACCTCTTCATTTGTCACTTTATCCACCCATCTGATTTTTAACATTCTCCTACATCACCGCATTTCAAAAGCTTCTAATCTTTTCTTCTCAGATACTCCGATTGTCCAAGTTTCACTTCCATATAAAGCGACACTCCAAACATACACTTTCAAAAATCTTTTCCTGACATTTAAATTAATTTTTGATGTAAACAAATTATATTTCTTACTGAAGACTCGTTTAGCTTGTGCTATTCGGCATTTTATATCGTTCCTGCTTCGTCCATCTTTAGTAATTCTACTTCCCAAATAACAAAATTCTTCTACCTCCATAATCTTTTCTCCTCCTATTTTCACATTCAGTGGTCCATCTTTGTTATTTCTACTACATTTCATTACTTTTGTTTTGGTCTTGTTTATTTTCATGCGATAGTTCTTGCGTAGGACTTCATCTATGCCGTTCATTGTTTCTTCTAAATCCTTTTTACTCTCGGCTAGAATTACTATATCATCAGCAAATCGTAGCATCTTTATCTTTTCACCTTGTACTGTTACTCCGAATATAAATTGTTCTTTAACATCATTAACTGCTAGTTCCATGTAAAGATTAAAAAGTAACGGAGATAGGGAACATCCTTGTCGGACTCGCTTTCTTATTACGGCTTCTTTCTTATGTTCTTCAATTGTTACTGTTGCTGTTTGGTTCCTGTACATGTTAGCAATTGTTCTTCTATCTCTGTATTTGAACCCTAATTTTTTTAAAATGCTGAACATTTTATTCCAGTCTACGTTATCGAATGCCTTTTCTAGGTCTATAAACGCCAAGTATGTCGGTTTGTTTTTCTTTAATCTTCCTTCTACTATTAATCTGAGGCCTAAAATTGCTTCCCTTGTCCCTATACTTTTCCTGAAACCAAATTGGTCTTCTCCTAACACTTCCTCCACTCTCCTCTCAATTCTTCTGTATAGAATTGTAGTTATGATTTTAGATGCATGACTAGTTAAACTAATTGTTCTGTATTCTTCACATTTATCTGCCCCTGCTTTCTTTGGTATCATGACTATAACATTTTTTTTGAAGTCTGACGGAAATTCCCCTTTTTCATAAATATTAAACACCAGTTTGTATAATCTATCAATCCCTTCCTCACCTGCACTGCGTAGTAATTCTACAGGTATTCCGTCTATTCCAGGAGCCTTTCTGCCATTTAACTCTTTTAATGCTCTCTTAAATTCAGATCTCAGTATTGTTTCTCCCATTTCATCCTCCTCAACTTCCTCTTCTTCTTCTATAACACCATTTTCTAATTCATTTCCTCCGTATAACTCTTCAATATATTCCACCCATCTATCGACTTCACCTTTCGTATTATATATTGGTGTACCATCTTTGTTTAACACATTATTAGATTTTAATTTATGTACCCCAAAATTTTCCTTAACTTTCCTGTATGCTCCCTCTATTTTACCAATGTTCATTTCTCTTTCCACTTCTGAACACTTTTCTGTAATCCACTCTTCTTTCGCCAGTTTGCACTTCCTGTTTATAGCATTTCTTAATTGCCGATAGTTCTTTTACTTTCTTCATCACTAACATTCTTATATTTTCTACGTTCATCCATCAGCTGCAATATATCGTCTGAAACCCGAGGTTTTCTACCAGTTCTCTTTATTCCGCCTAAGTTTGCTTCTGCTAATTTAAGAATTTCCTTTTTAACATTCTCCCATTCTTCTTCTACATTTTCTACCTTATCTTTTTTACTCAGACCTCTTGCGATGTCCTCCTCACAAATCTTCTTTACCTCCTCTTCCTCAAGCTTCTCTAAATTCCACCGATTCATCTGACACCTTTTCTTCAGGTTTTTAAACCCCAATCTACATTTCATTATCACCAAAATATGGTCGATATCAATGAAGACAAAAAAAAATATGTTCTATTTTGATAACCAAGATCAAAATTGTAATCTTACTACGCATGTGAAAGAAAAACAATCCGCTGGCAAAAAAAAAACTAGCGTTTCATATGATGATGCTCAATGCATTCAAACTTTACTGCAAAATAGGAAACTGTAAAATACTACATCATGATTTCCGATTGGCAGTAATAGAAGAACTCTTGCCGGAGAACGCTTCATGGGAACCAAAACCGGCAGTCCCCGCTGTTCAAGGAATGCACTACGTGGGCAGCTGTGAAGTCTCCGTAAAAAATCTCCCTTTTGTGCAAAAAAAAAAATAAATAAAGAAGTATCTTTTATTACAAGACCTGTAGAGATTTCCCCGGATTGTGTTTTGAATGTTTCGAACCGTAACATAATTTGAAATTTTTATAAAATTAAAAATATGCATACAAAAAACACGTTTTCATAATAAAGCAATTCTGTTTAATTATGCAAGCTTTTTTCTGAGTTTAGTTTTTGATTCAACCGAATTCAAATTTTAACCGAATGGTTAAATTTATTTTTCTTTATAATCTGTTTGTAATTAGGATTTGTATAAAAAATGTGTAGAATCTTGAACAAAATGAATAAATAATACAAGTAATTGTATGAATCTATAATTTTATGTATTTTTGATTTGTTGAGCACGGGAAAGTATCGGAAATTGTATTTATTCTCTTTACGAATAAATTTATAAATTCTCTCTCTTAACGTATTGAAATTTTTCAAAAGAGGAAAATTTTCTAACTGCAGCACTGGAATCTTAAATTGTGATTTTTAGAAGGAAATTTTATTTTGCTACATACATACATATATTAAATACTTATACATACACATGTTAAAATATATTTATACATATATTAAAATGAATAATTTTCGTTCGTGATTTTCTTTTGGTCTATCTTCTCTATTAATATAAACTAGATTCAATGATAATTCAATTATTTCATTATAATTTATTTTTGTAATATTTTCAATATTATTAATTTACTTATAATTTATTACACGTTAACAAATATAAAATTATTCCATTTGAGATCATATCAAGGTAATCTACTCTAATTTTAGGAAATAAAAACTTTTTTTAATCTAGATTATCTAGAATATTTGCCGTAACTTTATAATTTATGAAGGAATTTGAATAAATAAGATGCCATTTTTTTTCGTTATAAAATGTTTAACATTTTATGTTAAAATGTAACATTCAGATGAACCAGTGGATGGAAAGATGGAAAAAATTAGTTAACGTAGTCGCAATTTTAAAGTGGATTGAGACATTAGCTTCATTATTTTTACTCAATAAAATCTTTATTTACCCTAGCTGTGTACGAAATTTCAACTCAATAAAGTCAAACATTCCTTAGAATTAAAATTTTATATTGAAAATACAAAATGAAGGATAGCCGATAAAGTAGTCTTTCCGGACATATAATGATATAAAGCTTTTTCTTTATTTCAATATATAGAACCATCTCCCGAATTCATGAAACGATTTATATACACACCGTGCATATATATTATCAAAAAAGTGTCCAATCACGGGATATGTAGTCACAGAAGATGATTAATAATGTAATGTTACAAGGAAAAGTAGCAGGTTCCAAAGAGAGAGGCCGATTAGAATCAAATGTTTCAGGAAATTTAAAAGAAAATGGGAACTATTAAGAACTTAAAAGCTTAACTGAAAATGGAGGAAAATAGATATGAATATTACACAAGAAACCTGCCACAAAGTAGAAAGAACTTCACTAAATTTTAGTTTTATCTTATAAACGCAAAATTTTTCCATATTATATATATATATATATATATATATATATATATATAAATATTCACGCACGTATATACACAGATACTGGGAGATAGAAACAAGTACGGATCTAAATAATTACAGAATTACTAATTTACGGTGTATTTGACACTTTTTTCGTCATCATAGATCAGCATATTGAATCGAATTTTTTTAAATAGGAAGATAGACGTATGGCATATGATTTTATTGTAATATTTTCCACGAAAACTGATGACGAAAACCGGTTCTCGATATATCCCTTCGTTTTTGAATTATAAGCAATCAGATTTCCAAAAACGAAAAATTTGAGTTGTTAGAAATAAAACGAAGAGAAACACTCTGTGTAGCTTTTTTATTCCGTACTATTTTCAGAATTACATACGATAACAAACGTTAAAAGTTAATTTCGTAATTAATGGGCCAAACGCAAATAATAATAATAATAATAGCCTTCACAATAATATTTTTTTTAATATTTATTTATTTTAATATAAATTTTTATAAGATTCCCTAAACTGACACAGCCATTTGTCAGGGGTCTCCATATAAATAAGAATAAAACATAAACTAGAAATAATTCCATTGAGAAAAAACATAAAACAAATCTCATAACTTATGATTAATTAACATAAATGAAACAAAAAAATCTTCTTATCCTTTTAAACATTAATATTGTGCTCTCCAGTTCTCTCCTTCATGTTATTTAAAATAAATTAAATAGTTAAACAAACATTACGAGTGTATTTCTTCACTTCAACTTCATAAAAATGAAATTGAATGTGCCTGGTGACAAATCTGAGAAAATCTTTGTACAAGAAATGACATCGGTAGTTACCGGCCACCTTGTCATATCTGAGGTCGGTGTGTAAAATATGAGAAAGTTGTCAATATATATATGAGGCCGGTGTATAAAATAAGGTGTGTTACGAGTTTCATAGTTCATATTTTTTTATTTTTAAAATATTTGAAGAGAAAAAGTTATCCATAATAATATTTTGATACAGCAGACCATTGAGAGATAGAAATCTGCTGACTCTAAGAAAACTTGAGTATTTGTTGGAATATGTCTATTGTTATAGGTTTTTAGAATAGTTTTAATTACTTGTTTTTGAATGTAACAGATTAGATTTAAATAACAACTCTTAGCATGTCCCTAAGCAGTAATACTATACCTAAAGTTTCGCTAAAATAATGTATACAATACAACTTTTAAAGCATAATCAGCGAAACGAAGCTGTATATGATACATTTTACATTGTACACTACGCAATCAAGCAGAAATAACGCTAATTTGCTTAGGCCAAGTAAAGAATTCATCAATAATAATGCCTAAATATTTATACTAGGATTTATAAACTACTATAGGGCAACTGCACGAAGGTGAAAAATTTTGCAAATACAAGTATGTGTTTTTTAAAAATAATTTTTCTTTAATTACTAATTTTGGGTAACAGATTTGCATTACAGCCGTATTTTTATTACTATTAATAATAATAGAGAATAAAAATAATTTGTTCCTATTACAAATTAAATGATTAGGTCAACTGATGTTATTTACGTTATCACTAAATGTAGTTCAAAACTTTAAATAAGATTTTCGGTACTCAGTTCCTTAACACTATAAATATTGAAAAGGAGTTTGAAATTTAAAAAATGCACTACAAATCTGGAGTAGTAAATCAGCTGTTACTTTGCAACAATGCAATTTGTATTACATTACAACAATGAAAGTTATTAACTTCTAAATTCTTAAATTTTCTTCTGTCTTAATGAAACAAATCTAGAAAAAAATCTGAAATTTAAAAAATGAATTAAAAATTTAGATTACTAAATCAGTTGTTACTTTACAGCAATTCAAGTTATAAACTACTCATTTTTGGCTTCTTAATTCAACAAACAAATATAGAATTTGATTGTGTCTAAATTAATTACACATCGGAGAATTAAAGTGTATCGGTTCAATTCTTTGTTCTGTAGTGTAAATTTTATTATGTCTTCATTTATTAATATAGTTATCAAATAATATTCTAACCATTAACTGAAACCAAAATAATAATTTTCTTGATTATGTATGGGTACAGTAATAGATTACGGCCTCTACAGGAAAAATGCAATTTATTTAATAGATTTTAAAACAGAAAATCAATAAGTAAGTGAACTGAAACAAATGTGGTACAAGGATTTGAAGAAACTAAAAAGTATAAGAAATTGTTCTAGCACCGGGAGACGATAAAAAACAAATACTGATGAAAAACCACGAAATATTTTGCAGATTTTGCGTGGAACCTTATTCAACGATTCGTAAAACAGTTCTGCATCATGGTAAACAAAACCGGTAACTCAAAAACAAAGGCATTTATCGAGAAACGGTATTCGTTATCTTTTTTCCCCGTAAAAACAGATAATAAAGTAATATTTTTTTAAATATGTCGTTCAGAACTTGCTTTTACTTACAAGTATTTCCTTCCTAGTTTTTACTTCCTTTATTTGAAATACAAAGCCGTCTCAATACTTAAACATCACTCGTACGGGTGTGCGGGAGCGTAATTTTTTTATCGATTATCGGTATAAAACTACTGATAATTCTTTAATAATAGAAATGATGCGTGTCTAGATTCTAAATGTTTGTTTTTTGTAAACGGTTCAGCTTAAATAATTTTTACCCATAATCTTAAATTTTATATCATCTACCTTATAAAACAAAAGTAATTAAGATCCAGAATATATGAGCACTACCAATATTCCTAGGGACTTATTATTTCTTTTTTTTACGGATTAAATTAAAGTAATTAAGAAAGAGACTACATGTGTATTCATAACCAATATATATTGGAACTCAGTTTTTGTTATAATTACTTTTATTTTTTTGGAAATACTTTCTAAGATAATACGATTTGGTTTAAGGAAATAATTACTTAAATTAATCTGTTAAAAAAAAATTAAACATTGTTTAATTATTGTTAACAGTATTTGGCTTCTTAATTCAACAAACAAATATAGAATTTGATTGTGTCTAAATTAATTACATATCGGAGAACTAAAGTGTATCGGATCAATTCTTTGTTCTGTAGTGTAAATGTTTTTCAATTAAAAGTTGTTCTTATACCTACCATTTGAACTTTAAAAATATATTATTAAAGAATTTTTTTTGGAGGGAGGGGTACTTCATTCTACTGTTAAACGTTTTCTTATTTAGATACTTTTGCTCTAATTTTTTTTCTTTTTTAAAATAATTTTTAGGACATTTTGGCACCAACATTTAATGAAGTACTTGAATTTTTCGCCAAAAGGAAAAAGAGTTTATGAATGAAGAGCGCATAAATTGGATTATAACAAGACAGACTACTCTTTGGAAAAATTGATTACGCGGGAATTATGCATATTAATTAATTTACTAATTCAAAACACTTGTAAAAACATTCATACCGTTAAATTCAAATTGTTTCAAGTATATAAAATTTATATTTATTTAATTTCAAAGAGAGCAATAATTAACTTTTCAACTGAGAGCGATTGACACATTAAATAACCAATAAAAGTTTTTTTTTTCTAAATTAATATATATATATATATATATATATATATATGTATATGCTATAGAAATTATTATATTAGCTATACAGCCAAAACTTACTTTTAACTTGAAACAGAAATATTTATAAATAGTTTTATCTTAGATATGGCGAAATTAATAAATATGAAAAAATATTATTAATTTACAATATTAAAGTAGCAATAAACAGTTTAATGGATTCTGTTGAAACCGCATTTGTGTCTATTCAGACCATCATATGCACTGGTGAATTTTTGGATACGCGTAAATCTATTCTTTTGAAATAAATTACATTTATTTTTTCTGATTAAGGAAAGTAGTGCATTATTTTTATTTAGTTTTTTTCTAAATAATAAACGTTATATTGAGCTGAAAAGAATGATAAATGTTTTAAATATTTTTTTAAAAATTGTGTAAAAAATAAAAAAATAAATTTATTTTTCACACACTTTTAACCT
Source organism: Lycorma delicatula (assembly GCF_047948215.1). Taxonomy (NCBI): domain Eukaryota; kingdom Metazoa; phylum Arthropoda; class Insecta; order Hemiptera; family Fulgoridae; genus Lycorma; species Lycorma delicatula. Next base: position 25,896,632 of record NC_134466.1, read on the forward strand.
CTTTTCTTAGGAAAAGAGGTTAAAGGTTTTAAACGATTAAAATATTTAAATCTAATGAAAATTTACATACGGGAATAAAGAGTTGTAATTTATAAATACGAATCATTTATTCTGTCCACAAGCAAAACATTTTATTGATGGACTGTGGTAATGTTGCAATAGAAATTTCGAATGGGCATTTGATTTTTTAAATCGTGTATAACCATCTAACTGTAATGTAGAAACAACGACATTTTCATATTCTCAATGTAACCGCGAAAACTATTGAGCCCATCGTTACGAAATTTCAGGTTACCTATTCTTTGACTCAGAAATGTAAACCAAAATTCAAATATCAGAAATTTTACTCCTTTAATAAATTTAAAAAAAATCTCTAAGTAAATAACCTAGAAATCCTTATACTAAATTTGCTGTTACTGAGTACAAAATATGTCATAGTTAAAATCAATATCGTCTTCTTCAGACAGTTACTATGTAATTTTATAAATTTATATAGTAAATTTATTTATTTATTTATGTATATAGTAAATTTATCATCATTATCTGAATAATATATTGAAAAACGTCTTTTTATTTTTTAAACAATAATTTTTTTTTATTATCGCCACATTATAATTATTTTTTTAAAAATTAATTTTACCCAAATGCTTCTTCTAGAGTAAGAAGCTCAGAAAATGAAACAGATTATTTTCAGTCCCACCGTTCAACTTTCAGCAGGTTATTCACAAGTATAGAAAAATAATAATCTATTGTATTTATTTGTTTACCTGTGTGTATAAAATTAAAAATAAATATTTTTACAAAAAAATGTTAAAAATTCTGATTACTATTTGTCAATAAAAAGGAATTATTGTATCGTAACAATACAAATAGAGCTTACAATGATTAAATTGAAGGAAAAAAAAACATTATGGTATAAAAATTTATTTAATTTTATTCTAAAATAGTTTAATCTTTTCAATTTTTTTTTAAATCGTGAAAAAATTCATTTTTTATAATTAACTGCAAATTAAAATTTTACAAAAATTCATCAATTAATTTCTTTTTGAGAAATTCTCCTTTAAATTAATTGTAGTCATAATTAATTTAAAATAATGTTAGATATTAAATAAATTATCGTGTTTATGAAGCGATTTACTGAGAATTAAATCAATAGTTTATAAACGATTTATATAAAAATATTTTTTTAATACCAAAACGGATTTAAAAAACAATTATTTATATATATAGTTTCGATTTATTTAAATCGTGAATACGTATATAATAAAATTACTCTAACCGATAAAAATTTACATCATGTTCATAATTATGATTATAAATAATGAAATTTACAGGACAAAATATTTCAACATATAAGTAAAAATCAGATTATAATATTATCAATAATCATATTAATATAAATAATGTTATTACAACCCACTTGACACCGTCGAATCCCACTCACATAGAAGAATATAGTTGCCGGATCATAAAGCCTACAAATTATTTTTTCATTATAGGCGCGCTTTTTTCTCAATTTTTTTTAGTATGTATAAAACGCGACAATAAATAAGAAATTAAAAAAAGGAAATAAGCAAGCAGAAGATTGTAAGATATGCTATAACACCTAGAAGAAGAAAACAGAGGTATGTACGGAAAAGTCTTCCACAATTCTCTGATTCCTCGACATCATCTTCTTCAATATTGAATGGATGGAAGATATGTAGATTATCCATTTTCTTTTTAACGTCAAAATTTAAAAATATCAAAAAGATTCGCAAAATATTAAACCGATTTACTACCTATAACTATTGTAAAATAGTATAAGTGTCGGACTTATGTTATCACCGACGGCGTTTGAAAGACTGAGTTAAAGAGAATAATTTCCGATATATACTTCAGGTGAATTCACCTTTGGGGGGAGGAAGGTAAAAAGAGGAGGTAGGAATGCGCATTAGTACCTCATTGGTTAAGAGAGGAGATATTTCCCCACACCTCACAGTTTTAAATCATCTGTCACTCCAATATAAATATTACTTTTGGAAGTAAAAACAGCTATAATATCACATAATTTTTTTCGCACAAAAAATAGATAAATAATTGAATTATTAAAAACAAATGAAAATTTACAGACTGATTTAATTCCGGGTATTACGCATTTTTACACATATCATGCATTATGTCTACTTATAAAATTTTATTTACCGATTTAAATAGTTAAAAACATCCGTACTATATAAAACAGATATCGATACGCATCAACAATGTTACAGGAGAAATTCCGAATGCGCGTTTGATTTTCTAAATCGGGTATAAAGCAAAGAGAATACTAAAAGATCATGAATAATCTCACTACAACGCAGAAATAACGTCCTTTTCATTTGTTTCCTTTAACCAAGAAAACTACTAACCCAATCGTTGTGAGATTTAATTATACTTAAATGTACACGACAAGTTAAACATCAGAAATCTTACTCCTGTATAAGGGAAAATATTTAAAAAAAACCTTATAAATAAATAACCGAAAACTTTTATTACTATTGTGTTACTGAATTTACTGCCTCTGTATGTAACAAAAGTGATTGTCTATGTCAATATCGTTTTTTTTTCAGATAATTATTACGTGATTTGGTTAAGTGCATATTTATATAAAAATTTTTACGTATTTTTTATGGCCATTTAATTTATTATGGGCATTTGATGATATTTTTAAATTAATTTTACCTATATAATTCCCCATAAGTATGGAAATTTTTTTTTTTCTTTTTGTTTGTTCACTTAAGTATATCAAATTTGAGATATATATTTTTACTAAATATCTGATTATTTTGTTTTTAATAATAAGGAATTATTTTATCATGACACACAGACGGAATCTATGAGTTATAGGAATTATTTTATCATTGCATTTATAATATTATAGAGCTTAAAATGATTGAATTGAACAAACTTTCTGGTGTAAAAATTAATTCCATAACTTCTCAAGCGTTTTCGGGAATTTCCGTTTATTTTATGAGTGAGTCTCGTGTATTAATGGGCTGTTCCGTATAATTTTTCAGATTATTATTTTATGAAACCCTCAAATAAACATAATCTTTAATTTTATATTATCAAATTAACAAAAGTAAAGTATTTAAGGTCTATTATATACATGCATTACCAATATTTCTAGGAACTTTATTGATTTCTTTTTTTACGCAATAAATTAAAGTAACTTAAATAAATAAAGAAGTATAAGGATGAGTATTACAACACAAAGAAAATATTATATATATATATATCAATATATAAATAAGCTGGGAAAATATCTAGAAGATCCTTTTCTTTTTTCATCCGCAAAAATTAAAAATATTACAAATAAACTTTAGAATTCCTTATTAATTATACTTTTAAATACCACTAATGATTTTTTCGTATTTATTTTAATTATATAAATATATATTCAAAATACAAAAAATTATTTACTTAGATAAATGATAAATATTAAGAAAGAACAAAGAATGAATTATTAGAGATATATTAAATCGTAATAACAAATATAAGGAAGTATTATAGTTCTTCTGATAGGGAATTGAATAGAACTGAAATCACCGTGACAAGCTACAACAGTTTAAAGGGATGGGGAGAGTAAAAAGAGATAAAGCAACTTGTTGCACCCACGGTGATGAGTGGGGATAGTAGCTTCAGCCCCCTATTTAGATATATTGTTGCTACGTACGAATATTACTTAGAGGGAAGAACGGGAAGAACACATAAAAATATGAACGTTTTAGCGTTAAAACAGAATAAACGTTTAAAAGATTAAATTATTTAAAACAAATAATTATTATAACAATAATAATAATTATTATAGTCTTATTTTAAATAATAATTATTTAAAACAAGACTAATTATTTTTTTTACACATATCATACATTCAATCGACAAGCAAAACGTTTTATTGACTGCCTGATAATTCTATGAATGGAGCCGAACATAAATAATCTCATATCATCGCATCAGATTCACCCATCTCATTGAAAAAAAAAAATGAGTTTTTGTATTTTATAAAAAAGTTATAATTTGAATAAATACTACTTTAAATATCACAATGTTTTACTTACATTTTATTTTTTATGCCCCATTTACAATTCAAGACATCAAAGTTAAATTTGTAATTCTTCTGTTATGCAGTTATATAGAGTTATTTCACTTGGGGATTCATGCTCAGGTCTTTGCTATAAAAAGGGGTCAATGGGCATAGTAAATTTGGGAACTACTAATCATAAAAATACAAACAGAGCTCTAAAAATGGTTGAATTGAAAAAAAAAACTTTCTATAGCGAAAATCAATTGCATAACTTGATCGGCGCATTCGAGAAAGTTATGCGATTCATTGCCGGTAATTTTTGAATTGTGTCGTCTTTTAACAGGCTCTTCGTGATAATTTTTAAGATACTTTTAACGAAACCGTTATATAATTACAAATTTTTAATTGATCGACGAAATATTTCTAAAATGATCATCCAATATAAATATTGCAAATTAAATTCGAACTGTTTCACTAATATTCTACCAGGTCGGACGGCCGGATGAGTATTCATATTCATTTATTATGATGAGTAATATATTCATATTTTAAAAATTGAACTGAACATAAATTTTTTTATTATGGATTAATTCACCAAAAACTTACAGATAAGCTTCTACGTGTTAATATAGATATAAAATTTTGTAACGTAAGAAAAATGCCATGCAAACCGGGATTTAACACCCGAATGAAATGCCTGGACCGCAACGGAGATCGGCGTTTCAAATTATTTATTTATTTATATATTTTAATTTAACTTTTCATAATAACGTCCGTTTTCTTATGTATTGACACACATCCTACAAGAAATGAATAAACTCAAAAAAAAAAAAAATGAACCTAGTTGTTCTGAACATAAAACATTAAATTTTAATAAATGAACTGATTGCAATTTATCATTTTATTTAAAATTATTTTTTATTTAATCTATAACAATAACATTGAAATTTGATGTAAAGAAGTACGACATTATAGGAAAGAAGTATAAAACAATAAATAAATTTAAATGAAGCAAGTAGTTAATCATATTTCAATTTCTTTTTATTACTAACTGAATAGAATATAAGTATTTTTCCTTTTTTTTCATATTACCTATTATTTATTTTAATTATCACAATAACATTATTTTTTGATGGAAAACGCATTCCTGTAGATGAAAATAAAATGTTTCTTAAACTTTATAATTACAAGAAAAATATACGAGTGTAACAAAACTGTATAAGTTGTGATTAAGTTGATATGAAATTGTAAGAATCACAGATGATAATATCATTATTACATACAAGTAAAATATAAAAATATTAGTAATATATGAAATAAAAATAAAACTGGATATTGAATTTTGTAGCGTATAACAAATGCTACGCCAACCGGGAATTGACACCCGGATGAAATGCTGGACCGCCACGGAGATCGGCATTTCAAATTATTTATTTATTTCCTGTTTTTATTGGGTATTTATCTTTTTTTTTAAATTTAACCTTTCATAATAATGTCAGTTTTTAATGTATTGACACACATCCGACAAGAAATAAATAACTCAAAAAAAAAAAAAAAAATGAGCCTACTTATTCTGAATCGTAAAATACTATGTATAATTTAATATATTTTAGTGTTGTTCTCAACCCTAAAATAGGAAAGAGTAAATAAATAATTATCAAGAGAAAAAAAAATAAAACTCCTAAATAATTAAAATTTATCATTTAAATGCTGATATGAAAAATATCAACTTTACTTAATCCTACGTATCTGAAATATAGCAATTTTTAACCATAATCTTAAATCATTATATTATGTACCAAATAAAAAAAAAACGTAATTAAGATCCGGTTTATATAATCATTATATTTCTAGGAACATAATTTATTCCTTTTATTTACGGAATAAAGTAAAGTAAATACGTCCCAGCATGTTAGTTCAAAGCAAATATTACTATTACGTGGAACTTTGTTTATTATTACGATTATTATTATTTTTTTGGAAATATTTTCAGACAATAAAATTTGCTTTAAGGAAATTATTACTATCGGTTGAAATATGTTTTTTGGTTACTCCTTTAAAAAAAAAAAAAAGAAAAATATTTCTTATTTAAAATTTGTTCATATACGTATCACTTGAACGTTAAAAATATATTATTAAAGAATTACTTTGGTTTTAACATTTACTGCGTTCTACTATTGAAATATTTCTTATATTGATACTTTTACTCAAAAAATGGTTTTTTTCTTTCTTAAAATAACGCTATAGGAATTTATGACACAAATCATCAATGAATTATTATGAATTTACAGCCAGATGAAAGAAAATTTTATGTACGAAAAGCACATAAATTGGATTATAAAACGTCAGACTACTTTTTGGAAAAAACTGTGTACGGGTAAATTTTGTATAATTAATTAATCACTTTACCAATTCAAAACAGTTGCTTAAACATTCATAACGTTAAATTCAAATTATATGAGGAAAATAAAATTTATATTTATTTACTACGAATGTAAGGAGTATTACATTTTCAACTGATAGTAACTAACGATTTAAATATTATACATAAAAAAATAATATTTGTAAAATTCACACAAAAATAAATTACTAACCAAACTGATTTTACGTATTTTGGTAAACTACATTTTATTTGTTTATACTTTAAGCTAACATGTAAATAGAGGGAAGAATTAACGTTATATCCCTTCTTTTTATCGAAAGGTCTCATCGACAGGTTATTTGTAACGATATGTCTTCCCAGTAGTTTTAACAGCATATAATATTGTATAACAGCATATAGCCAGCACTTAGTTTTAACTCGGGTACTGAAATATTTTTAAATAATCTATTTCGTGTACCATCACAGCACTAAATACAAGTGAAAAAATACTACTAAGACAATAATAAATTAAACTGAAAACTCTTATTTGATTCTATAGAGAAACTTATGTGTATTCAGAATTTCATATCCACTCATCCTCACGGATACTCGTCAATTTGTTCTATTAAAAAAAAAAATTATATTTATTTTTTCAACGACTGAAATTAGGAAATTACTGTCAGTAAAATACTTATGTTAATTTATTTTCGAAAATAGTAAACCATATATTTAACGTAAAACGTTGAAAAATTTCCTCATTTAAAAAAAAAATGGTTAATAAAAATCTTCTATAAACGTACAAATCAGAATTTAAAAAAAAATCAGTCGATTTCTATTTTATATTCAATTTTAATAAATTGTTTTTAGTCATACGTAATTTGAAATACTTTTAAATGTTAATTAAATTACCATTTTTATGAAATGGTTATTGAGCTTCTAATTTACATGTAACAGGTTTAAAAATCATGTCAAGTTAACAGATTAAAAAAAACCTGACAGTAGAACTAAAGTATTAACAAACAATTGTTTACAAAATTCGTATTCAAAATGTTAAAAAAAATAAATTCATGTAAAAATATTAAGCTAACAGATAAAAATACGTAACATGTGTTTAATCATGAAATAAATGTAATTTATCTAAACAACAAAAATTTAATTTTAAATCTACGGTAATTTTAAATCATTTTATCATATTCCGGCAATTAAATATAATTATTTAAAATTTACTATTTTTATTTAAATTATAAATAATTAAATTTATACGACTACGCAATTAAAATTATATATAGTAATCATACAACCACAGTAACGTTAATAAAATTAAATAATTACAACGGACTGGGTGATGCAAACAATTTAAAGATATCAAATTTTATGAAAGTAAATTAATAATTCTATATCTATTAATTATTAATTTAAACGAAAAAAAAATTTATAAAGTTTATAGTTTTTGAAGAATTATTAAACTTTAATAAGAAGTCTGAAAACACCACGAGAACCGCACTATTTATAATACCGCACCATACGAACACCCATAGTTAGATGAATCGCCGTTAATACCTGTTGCATCATTGAAGTGTTCAGATAAGAGGAGCGATAGAATTGTGAGGCTACAAGAGTACTGTGGTGGTTCAGCAGCTTAGTTTTAGTAGTGGGGATAGTATTTTTTTTCCCTACATCCCTGGGCCGGACATCCAGTTAAGTATACTCGTCCCAGGGACGTGTCTTTGACTCTAAGGCGGTCTTCCCACCCGCCGGTTTTACACCCGGTACGGCAGGTCAACCGCCCCGATACAGATCTTTTGTTTGCCTGCCACTAATTCCCACCAAGGGGGGCCAAGCCCGGCTATGCCGTTCCCAACCCCCCCCCCCCGACAGGAACCGGGTCTCGGTCATTATGCCTTTTCGCCTCTATCCGGCGTGACCAGCACAGGGGGCGCACGCACCTCCAGAACCAGCCCCGCCGGCCGGGTCTAGGTCTTTTCTTTTCCCGCGATTTCTCCCCTGGAGTCCCCGTCCTCATTGAAACCCGCACACCAAGGCATGCAGGCTCTCAGAGACGAGGCTGTCCACCCTTCCCTATCACCGAATACGCCCACGGTTCCCCCGTCTTGACTCCTCTTCTTTGGTTCGAAGAACGGTGCTAGCAAAGTTTTTGAAAACATTCCAATTTTGGTCGTTGACTAGCGCCCATTCAATTATATTGTTAGCATCCAAATTGTTGTCTACAATAAATTGTCTATATTGTCCCCACCTCCAGTAGTCAAACACCGTGTGATTCACATCGACCACCTCCTGGCAGTAGTCGCAATAAGGCGACTCTCTTCTGCCAAATCTTTTAAGGTAGTGTCCAAAACACCCATGACCAGACTTAAGTTGTGTAATATAAAAATTTACTTCACCATGTTGGCAGTCCAACCAAGCATCCAGACTGTGTTCGAGCCTTCTGGTCCAGGCCGCCACATTGGCCCCATGGGGCCAATGGGGATAGTATTGCCACTCTACAATATTACATCCATGTAACGTCGGAGTATTAATTTTAGAACATTCCAGAACGTCATCCCCTGAATTCCTGGAACGGTTTTCATAAATAATACATTTTATATATATAAATATATATATTTATTTATATATCATCAGAAACAAATATATATAACATCAGAAAAATTGTCAAATCCTGGGATATAAAGTCAGAGAAAAAGGCTTAATAAAGAAATGCTCCAAGGGAATGTAAATAGACGATTCAAATGAGAGAGACCGATAAAAATAAAAGAATTACAGATAATCTGAAACGAAATAAAGCTCTTAAAACCCCCAAAAGAACTGATAACATTTAGTTATCAACATGAACAGAAAGTATCGACATAGCCGATAGATATTATCTAAATTATAGTTTTATTTTATAAATACAGAATTTTTGACATTTATATATGTGCACGCACACACGTAATATATAATAGCATATAGTTTGGAACGGCATCATATTTTAAAACTGAAGGATATTAGGAAATAGAAACTAGTGCGGATCTACATCATTACAAAATTACTGTAATGTAAATCTACATCATTACTATAAAGTAAGGATACTCGTCAGTCTGTTCTATTAAAACAAATTATATTTATTTTTTCAACGACTGAAATTTGGAAATTACTCTTAGTAAAATTTCCTCATTTCTTTTTTAAACGGCGAATAAAAATCCTCTATAAACGTACAAATCAGAATTTAAAAAAAAAATCAATCAATTACTATTTTATATTCAACTTTAAATTTTAGATAAAGTAATATAAGCCATACTTAATTTTAATTATTTTTAGATGATAATTAAATTACCATTTTTAAGAAGCGATTATTGAGCTTAAAATCAGTAAATATATATATGTATATACTGTATTTAAACAGGTTTAAACATCCTGCCGAATTTAACAGTTTAAAAAATCATACACGGTAGAAATCTAGTCTTTCGTTAGAATGACGCCGGCGAGAGATTTTCAGTTGGCGGAAACACCGATGACTTATTTACTATGTCCTACTCGCAAATCGACACTTCAAAATTTTTTAAATTGTTTAAAATATAAAAAAAAGTAATTTTTATGAAATAAAGCTACATATCATAACAGAAATAGAAGTTCTTATTGAATATAGGTTTTTTTCTATAATATTTGTAATTTCACGTTTTTTAATTTCAAAATGTGAAATTTTTTTCTTCTAACCTCAGTTTTTTCCTAACCCGGTTACGTATCGTGTTGCTAGATAGCAGTACTTGATATTACTAGGTAGCGTATACCTGAAATAATAACATTTAAAAGAAAAATTTGAAAGAGATTATACTAGTTCTATTAAAAAAAATGAATAAATAAAACAGATATAAACTGGTAAAATTTTTATTCTACAATTAGAACTATTTTGTAGCACTGGGATCGTGATATTTCCAGAAATTGTATTTATGGCCCGATTTAGCTCATATTCGGAATATATGTTAGTTACGTGAAAAGTCATATTTTTGAAAAGAATGAAAAAAAGGATATTCATTCATGAAGATCGAATGCTTTATTTGATGAGAATTTTGAAGTTTTCTCATTAAAAATAAGAAGAATCATATTATTAACAAATGAATTATTATTGATTAGACTTGACATATCGTCCGATAAACCAATCGCATGACTTCAGATTTAGTATATTCTTGCTGTATTAATTGAGTGGAGTCTTTCTCTTTAACTTAGGTTAAATTTTTTCAGTGCATCCGGTAAAATATTTTCAACTTGTTCATCAGCTACATAGTGTCGTAGGTAATTTCAATTATAATTGAAATGAATGAGAAAATTCTGATTTTCTCATTCTTAATTATATTAACACAAAAATACTTTTTAATAATAGTTTCAGTACAACATAACTTATCATTTGAAGTTTTTACCTTTGAATAAATGAGTAATATTTAATGTATTTTAATAAGGTCTTTATTAGGTTGATATAGTACAAAGTATTCGTTCAATTCATACATTTTTAAGTAAAAACTTGATTATAATATTAAAAATTCATTTAGTGATATAAGGCGAAATTAAAATAATTTAATTATAAAATGAAATACATTCTAGCAAATAACAATTTTAATAGTTTTTTAGTCATCAACAGATATTATATATCGTGGTTACAAAAGTGTGAATATGATTGACAATTTACAATTGGAATTGTTTTATTTTGAATAAATAAAGTCGAATAACTTTGTAAACATTTGATAACTTTCGTAATAATTTCGGAACACTTTTTCATGATATATTGCTTAACAGAGAAGACTAAAATTTTAATCTTCCTCAAAACTTCATTGAAGATGAATTAACTTTTTCTGGTATTTCTTAAGCATTTGTTAATCAAATAAATAGTCGAATAAATACAATGAAGTTTTTGATATTTCTAATATTTTAATGAATAAAGCAATATTGCCAAAGATCATTTCGACAATATTAATAGAATATTGTCGAAACAACGTTAAATGGCTTGATTATACAACTGATAGACTTGCAGATAGCAATAGAGAATGTTACATGCTGACTAATAAAAAATTTATCAAGAAACATTTAAATCCATATCTTCTAAATCATTATAGATAAAATGTGGATGTTCAACCTAAAAAACACTGTTACAGTTTATTGGTGTGATTCAAAACCTGGAGAAAGTCAGTAACTTGAAAGATGGATACAACACACATGCAGAATCATTCCAGAGTCTACAACATAGTTTATCAAAAGCAAAGGCATACCATGACAGACTAGTGGAAATTCAAAAGGCTTTTAACCATATTGAGAAAATTATTAAAAAATAGAATAGAAGAGCACGAAAAAGACCGGGAACAATCGATGAATCATTAGAATTTTGCCTATTGAGGCCGATGAAGCAATGAAAGATTACAGAGAAATTGAGAACAGATTTGAAGATTTTGAGATGGACAATATTCTAGCGCAATTAAATGAAAATCAGAAACGTATTCTTGATACTGTAACAAAATGCGCAGAAAACTATAATTATCAAATTTTAGGATTTTTCGTTAGTGCTGAAGGAGAGGCCGGTAAACTTTTCTTATCCGTGAAATAAGGTGTTGGGTTAAACAACAATTGAATAAAAGTGTTTCTGTAACTGCTCCAACTGGTATCGCGGCGTACAACATGAAAAAGGAGTAACAATCCACAGACTTTTTCAATTGCCTGTGGAACATGATACTCCTCCTAAATATAGACAATTGTCAGGCACGAGATTGAAGTCAATACGAGAAAACTTGAAAAACACGTCTTTAAACATTATTGATGAAATTTGGTGATATCTAACATAACATTCATGTATATAAATCTTAGATTAGGTGAAACATTCTACACTTCTGATGAACAAGATGTTTGGTTTGGAAAACGACACATTTTATTATTTGGAGATTTGTTGCAACTTCAACCAGTGCGTGACAATCATCAGAATTATTTCAGATGAAACCAACTAATACTTAGTTTTATTTGATGCCAATTCAAAATTGGGATATGAATATAGCAATTCTAAACATATAAGCATAGTCCTTTGTTACCAAACACTATTAGATACATTATATGTGGTCCATCCTAATTTGGAAAACCAAAAATAGTTTTTAATCTTTTACAACACAATGGATTACGTTTTAAAAAAATATATTTTTTCAAAATCTTAATATCAACTTTTCTATACAACAATATCGGAAATTATGACGCTAAATCCAGAACACGCTTTCTATGAATATACTGAAAACGATCGAATTATACCACTAGAAACGGCGAAACCGCATTCAATAATGATTTTTGATGATGTATTCAAAGAAAAACAAAACAATATAGGTTAATATTTTTCTAGAGATCGACAAAATGATATCGTTTGTTTTTTTTTTTTAGCGCCAACATACACTAAAATTCCAAAACAATTGATACGAGACAGTTGCAATTTTTTAATTTTATTCAGACAAGACGAATTAAATTTACAACACATATAAAAAGACACGTTAATGCTGATACGTCATTTGATGATTTCAAATATTTATGCAACTGTGTGTAGAATAAAACTGTGTGAAATAACCTGATTTTAAAGTCGAAGTTCTTAGGTTCAAATCCTAATAAAGGCAGTTACATTTATTCGGATTTGAATACTAGGCCGGCCGTTGCGCGAGTGGTAGCGTTTCGTCATTTCTTTTGGAGGTCTCAGGTTAGAATTCCGGTCAGGCATGGCATTTTTAGATGCTAATTGTCTTTCATATCATCCTCTGAAACAATATCTAACGTGTTCCGGAGGTTAAATAAAAAAAACAGGATTTGAATACTAGATCGTGGATACCGGTTTTCTTTGGTGGTTGGGTTTCAATTAACCACACCTCTCAGGAGTAGTCGACCTCAGTTATTCAAGACTACTGATTTACGGTTACGAAAAAAAAAAAAATAATAAGATTAAAAGAAACATATACAAAAAACAATAAAATATTTAAAAAACAATTATTTTGTAAATACGGTTTTGCAAAGTATGCAAAAAGTACATTTAATAAAATTACCCTATCAAATAAAAATACATAACATGTTCTTAATTATGCATATAAATATTATTTTATCTAGCAAAAAATTTTTAATTTAAACATTACAGATAAAAATTATTTTAACCTTTTCTGACAACTACGAATAATAAATAAAAAATTTACTATTTTTAGGTAATTAAAAAATAATGGAATTTAAACGAGTAGCTAATTAAAACAACAAATAAAAACGAATAATAATAATAATAACTTATTATTACAACCCACCAGCTCCAATTGAGTACTCTTAAGGTATTTCGTGAATATCTGATTTAAAAATTAGTAACATAATATTAAAAATTAATAAATTTTAATAAAATTAACGTTTGATAAATAATGATATGTAATTCCTGATGACGTGGATTAAATACGTCATTATTATTTTTAATTTAAAAATAATGATTAAAATTAAATAATTATGAAATAAGAAATAATAATATGAAAATAGGGCCTTTATAACAAGATTTTTATATTTCAAAATACTAAAATGAATATTACTGTTGTTAGTAAGGATCAACAGAAAATTAATACAGCGCTACACGACGGTAAATAAGTAAACTACTAGGTACATCTAACATTAATAAGCCCTGCAGATAGAAGCACATTTTGCAGTAACAGCTGTTTACAGTACAAATTACTATAAATTCTTACGTTTATTACAACTTTATTTACTATTCTGTCTTCTTATCTTATTTTTTTAACACATTTAAAAGTTGTATATTATAATTGAAAACAATACTTTTAACAAGTAGTTAAGCTTTAACCGGTTTCATTTTTTATTTATTTTTAGTGTTTTTTTACAATTGAAAGCTCTTTTATTATATAAAATTTCTTAAGAGTTTTAAGTTCTGTTTTAATTTTTCTCTTATTGAGATAGTAGTTTTATCACAAAACAATTATTTTTCTGACAATTAAACAATAATTGGACTAAATACATAAATACGTACTAAATAACTAATTTTAATAATACAGTTCGTAAGACAATTTAAAAAATAGAAACTTAGCGTAAATTAAATGCTGTTTACTACAAAGAGAAAAGTAGAAATCGTTTGAAATTAATCAAGAGGAATATAAATTTAAAGGGCTTTAAAAGAAAATTCACAAATGTATTCATAAAACTGTAAGGTTTAATGTTAAATGGACATACAAATTTAACGATGTTATATTAAGTAAAATGATTTATCAACAAAACAAAAATTAGGATAAATTAGACAATATTTGGGTCTTTTCTGTTATGTCCCTCACCGTAATCTAATCTAGTTTTTTATGCTTTATTGATGAATTGTTGTAGTTTTTTATTTCACACATTCCCTGGATCTTGAATCTACAACCATCCGAACACAAGATTAGCAGCACTTTCCATTCCGGCAATGCAAATTTACAATAATGCAGAACAACTATCAAATCATATATTCCTGCCATCTATAAAATCGCTTTTCAACAACGGGTTTACAGCTTCATGTTATAAGGTACAACGAAACATCTCTCTCTCTCTCTCTGTGTGTGTGTGTGCGTGTGCGCGTGTGTGTATGTGTGCGTGTGCGCGCGTGTGTGTGTGTGTGTGCGTGTGCGTGCGCGTAAATACGTATAAATGTATCTGCTTTTATATATGTATATATCTAAACAACATAGGGTCACTCATACATAGTTTCGGAAACGCTTCGTTAGGGAGTGTGAACTGGCAAAAGTTTACGCTGGTTACATCGTCATCGGTAAAATTAAGTCAGACTGTAATTCTAGGAACCCAAAAGTAAGGGTAAATTTTGTAGTTTTATATAAAACCTGACCTGAAAAATAGGTGCCACAGCTGTATTTTTTAATAGTTTTCAGAAATCTGGATAAAATACAAAATATTGAAGTGAAAAAACAAACTATTTTATGTTTGGCGTAAAATAACTTTGTAAACTAGCTAATAAGCACATAAAGTTTAAAATAAATTTTTCTAAAGAATTTGACTGAGCAATATGGTATGAAAAAAGTTCACAAAAACTAAATACAAATGCAAGAATTTCGAAGTTTATAGAAAACAAATCATATCAAAATGTGTGAGACGGATTGGATATGTTGGAGTTGTCATCTGGTGTTCAAGATCACCGACTTAGATTGCTGTCCTATCGGTAAGCTGTACAATCAACTCAAGTAACAAATTTAACAAAAATATTTATGTGAGATTATTTAATCATTTTTTTTTTTGTCTTCAGTCATTTAACTGGTTTGATGCAGCTCTCCAAGATTCCCTAATCTAGTGCTAGTCGTTTCATTTCAGTATACCCTCTACATCCTACATCCCCAACAATTTGTTTTACATACTCCAAACGTGGCCTGCCTACACAACTTTTCCCTTCTACCTGTCCTTCCAATATTAAAGCGACTATTCCAGGATGCCTTAGTATGTGGCCTATAAGTCTGTCTCTTCTTTTAACTATATTTTTCCAAATGCTTCTTTCTTCGTCTATTTGCCGCAATACCTCTTCATTTGTCACTTTATCCACCCATCTGATTTTTAACATTCTCCTATAGCACCACATTTCAAAAGCTTCTAATCTTTTCTTCTCAGATACTCCGATTGTCCAAGTTTCACTTCCATATAAAGCGACACTCCAAACATACACTTTCAAAAATCTTTTCCTGACATTTAAATTAATTTTTGATGTAAACAACTTATATTTCTTACTGAAGGCTCGTTTAGCTTGTGCTATTCGGCATTTTATATCGCTACTGCTTCGTCCATCTTTAGTAATTTTACTTCCCAAATAACAAAATTCTTCTACCTCCATAATCTTTTCTCCTCCTATTTTCACATTCAGCGGTCCATATTTGTTATTTCTACTACATTTCATTACTTTTGTTTTGTTCTTGTTTATTTTCATGCGATAGTTCTTGCGTAGGACTTCATCTATGCCGTTCATTGTTTCTTCTAAATCCTTTTTACTCTCGGCTAGAATTACTATATCATCAGCAAATCGTAGCATCTTTATCTTTTCACCTTGTACTGTTACTCCGAATCTAAATTGTTCTTTAACATCATTTAATCATTTAATGTGATAATTTAAACGATATTAAATCATAATTTTATACAAATCCACGAGAAATAATAAAAATAGGGTCCGAGTCCCATAACAGAAAATACCCAATAATTTAAATTAAATCTGCCTTTAATGACATAATCTACACTGACTTGAGAATAAGTCACTCACGAAAACGATTTTTGGAAAAACCATTTCCAAAAATAATAAATATTACATCTCAGAAAAACCTAGGAATTATGAACGTTGTGTTCTACATTGGACTGAATCTACTATTTTGTATCAATATGTCAAGCTCTTTAAACAGTAGGTATTATTCAACTCTACTAATAATTCATTTACTTTATTTAACACAGCAGTAAAAGCTATATTAATAATCTTCATTTTCCTAAGAAAAATCCAACAGTGGCTCTCATATCTCAGGTTGTTCATATGTATAACAGTCGTAATAGATTGGAGCAGATAGCGTAAAACAACAAACTGCACACGCACGCGCGCGCGCACACAACACTTCTTAAGTTCAGTGTCAGACGATGTGGTAGATTACAAAAGAATGCAAAAGGATTCTTTACTATATAGAATTCGAAATTGTTTTCTGTACTAGAAAGGAGCCTTGTAAGTAATCTGAAACTGATGGATAATATTGTAACCAGACTAGTGTAACGGATTTCTTCTAATTAAAAAGAAAGATTGAGAAAATAATAATGGAAAAGATCTAGAAGAAAATAAAGAGTCTTTTCTTCGAGTAACTGATCTTTTTAACAATCTGTTATTTGTAATACAGATAATGGCATCTCCAAAAGCTGTTATTCATAAGATAAACCTTCTGAATAACCGGAATAATAATTTATAGAAAAACGAAAGAACGCTGACGATGAGAATTGTCAAGTTTCAACAATTAAAGGGATGAGGCGAGTACTGGTTCTGCAGGCCAGCGGATATAAATACTGCCAGGGACCAGCGGAAAGAGTTAGTAGTTCTGCGAGGCCGTGTTCAGCGTAGTCGTGATAACAAGCTATAGATTCGCAAGCCATTATATTCATAATAATAAATAGATTATAATACAATACAATTTCTAAATCAAATAAATAATAATTTTATTTGATTTTTAAAACAGATTGAATTTTTGACCGAACTCGCAACTTGGAAACAACAAAACAAAACAACAAAATTAAATAAAAAATTAATACTGAAAAAGCATTAAGAAAAGTTATTGAATGAAAAAAGAAAAAAAGGGAAATCCTGAAAACGTAGAGTATGCGAGTGGATTGCATTAAGGAGAATGCTTATTTCTTGTTTCTCAAATATTTAATTTTTCCCTCTCATAACAATTGGATAGAGCTACCGATATGAAATGTTTAAATCTTGTTTCTCATGAGTGTATTATTTTTTTTTTTTTCATTTAAATCTGTATAAATTTGTAAAAAAAATTATGATAATATTTTTCTTGAAAATACTGTTTAGAGAAAATATTACATAAAAATTTTTAAAATTAAGTTACGGATACAAGAAAAGAGGTGTGTGTAAAAAGGTACAGTCAGACCAATGTAAAAAATACTGAGTTTTATACTGATAATTTCAAATAAAAACAAACATATATCTATCTAAAATTTATCATTTTCTGAATACTTGGTACAAGATCCGATTAAAAACGAGTTTTAAAAGAAAAAATAATAGTGGTTTTTGTAACAATTTCCAATTATTTGCTATTTAATAACCAATTTTTATTACGTTTTACTCTTAATATTTTTCTAATTCATATTTAAAATGTATTAATAATTAATATAAATTAACATATACAGAATGATTTATGAATAATGTAACAAAAATTCAACACATGTTCCATTGTTGAAAATAAAGAAGAAAATTCGTATAAACATAGGTTGCAATACGCTTCGTTAGCAAGTATTGGCTAGCAAAGGTTTTCGCTCTGATTTCTGCGCGTTCAGAAAAATTAAGCAAAACTGTAATTCTCTAGACACAAATTAAGGAAAAGTTTAGTGGTTTTTTATGAAATCTGATCTGAAGGATTGAAAAAAAGCCCAGTACTTTACTTTTAGTAGTGCAAAAAATAAATTTGTTAAAAGGGTTATAAAATACATAAAACCCTCCGGGTTGGTCTAATGATGAACTCGTCAACGCAGATCATTTTATACGGATTTGAATATTAGATCGAGGGTACCGATCGGTGTTCTTTGGTGGTTGGGTTTCAAATAACCACACATCTCAGGAATGGTCAACCAAAGACTACACTTTATTTACAATCATACATATCATCCTTTGAAATAATACATTGCGGTGGTTCCGGAGGCAAAACAGAGAAAGTAGAATGTAGAATTAAACACATAAACATTATTAAAAAATACTTGTAGAGAATTCAATTGTGAATAAAATGGTATGAATAAACTTAACAGGAACTAAATACAAATTTAAGAATTTCGAAGTTTGCATTACAAAACATATATTTCTTCTTTATTTTTACCAGCAGAACGTGAATGTTTGTTACATTCTTCGTTTATAACTGTATAAATAAAATCTATTAATCATAATAGCATATGTATTCTTATTATTAATTCACCACATTAGTTCAAAGCTTATTCGTTGGAATATGGAATGAAAATTTTGTAGCATATGAAAAACGCTTTGCCTGATCGAAATGCGAACCTGAGACCTACGGTTGAAAGGTAGGCGCTACCATCCCGCCCCAGACATCAGCAATACATATATATATTGTCTTTTAATTTGGTTGATGATTAATTCACCACAATACCTTGAAGCTCACTAGTCGAAATAAAAAATGAACATTTTTTTAGGTTATGAAAAATGTTTTACTTTCCTGAGCTTTCCGGAAGATTCCGGAACTCGACACAAAGATCGTTGAAGGGGAAATTTATAAATACTATAATTCTCTTTATTTCCGATGATTTATGGTTAACAATTGAAATTCATATCAGTTTTAGAATTATTTTATTGGAATTTTAGCGTATTATCTTTAAAAATTTATTTTAATAATTGTTTAGGAAAGTTTTTTCTCTGTAAATAATTATTATTACAATAAAAAAATTATAACTTCATAGAGAAAGAGAGAGAGAGAGAGGAGAGAGTGAGAGAATGAGTTACAGAAAATCATTTTCTGCTTATTTAATTGTATTTATAAAAGATAACATTTTTATAAATTATTTACAAACTGAATGAGATATTTTATTAGTATTATTTAGAGGGAGATGTAAGCACGGGCAATATTGACATATTCCCCTCATGCGCCTCCTATTAAAATTACAAGACCAGCACCCCATATGTAGGCGTGAAGTATTGAATGAGGAAAGAAAAATATAAGCTGGTAAAATACTAATACTGTCTACGGGGTATGAACGTAAATTAGAAAATGTGACTAAAACCTCTTCCATTACTACTTATAACAAAAATTAAACAAACTGACCAATCGATTTTATCTCATGTAATTTAAAAAGAAAATTAAATAATAACAAAATATCCGTGCACGTGCACGAATTATACATAAAAAATTTAATCAGTAAAAAATATTATTATTTTAATAAAAATATAAAGTTAAATAATTGTATCCAAACAAACTCACCAATAATAAAGTTATATGAAAGGAGCTTCACACACTTACCTGAAATAAAGGAAAAAGAAATGAAAATTAAATAGAAATTACAAATTTATTATATATTACATAATAAAAATTAAATAATTCTTGCGCAGTTCTTCGCACAAAGACTCTCTTTTTGTTTCAGATGCTCTCATTGTTTTGTAGTCAGAAACGCACTGATTTTCAAAATGCAGAGCACTACATACGTTCGATTAACGAGTAGACTACAAACACAAGCATCAAGTTTAAACTCAATCGCCACTGTGACTCACTGCATAAGCGCGTATGAAAAATAATACATGAATTCAAATTCAACGTAACCTCAGTTTCAGGTTATGTTGCTGTTGTCAAATTAAACTGACCTTAAATAAAGAAGGAATCAACCAATTTCCATAAGAGTTTTACATGCACAATTTTAGTTATATTACTACAGTATATCTAAATTTCAATGAAATTTGTGTAGTAGTTTTGGTGATTTTTAACCTACAATACCTTTTAAATGAATGAAATATTTTCGTAATCCTCATACTCCAAAACGGAGCGAAAAATCCCCTCTGTTCCGAATCTTACCACGCGACCGAAAAAATACCTCAAATTGTAGTTATATTGATTGTTGTCGATCTTAAATTTAGAGTAATTCAGGATCGACTGAATTAATCTTCATCAAATTTTTACATACATAACTATATACAAATAAATAGATATGCTGATACAATATCTAGATTTGAATTAAATTGAAATATACGAGTATATAAGGAAATTACAATTTAAGTGAATGTTATTTTCTTAATCCTCATATCTCAAAACATAAAAAAATTAGGAAACTAAACTAGGCCTAATTAAATAGCATTCTACGAATTTTTGGTTATAAATATCATCTATATTAAAATGACCGGCCTAGTACTGTGCCAAATGTTTACTGAATGCTAGTAGTTTTATGTACGAACTTACGTGCCCGTAGTTCTACAAAGATGCAAGGATAGTTATTTTCTTTAAGCTGAAAAGGTTTATAAAAAAGTAACACTATAAATATAAAAAGTTTTATTTAAAGTAAAAATGGATTAAGTTGGTGCAAGGATTACCCAGAAGTAATGTATTCTTTAGCCAACTACTGAAATACCCATTAACGTCTACATAATTAATGTTGAACATACAACGTATTAATCAATACGTTAATATTATCAAACTAATTAAAATTAAAATAAAAAAGCTATTTACTTAACTAGCTTCAAAATACGAATAAAAAAATATTCATTTAATTATATTTTTATATTAATTATTATTATTACCATACTTGCGAAGTAATATTACATAACAGAATTACATGTTTTACAGATAACATCTATAGTAGAACTAAATATCTTACGGATAAGATTCTATTGTAGAACTGAAAAATACATATTAAAAAGACAAAGGCTTCAGCTGCTATTATAAATTCTAAGAACAACTGATTACTTAGAAAATAAGTGATTTCCAGGTGCACATGGCTTATATTATGTTTAAATCAGCATGATACTATGACGTAACTTACATAGGGAAGAATTAATAACTTTCAAGACAATTTTATTGGTTAAAATAAAGAAGAAAGTTCATAAAAACAGGTTCAGAATCGTTAGCGAGTGTCGGCTGGCGAAAGATTTCGCTCTGATTTCTCGCCTTCGATAAAATTAAGCCAGACTGTAATTTTTGGCACCCCAATTAAGGGTTAATTTAGTGGTTTTACATGAAATCTGATTTGAAAAAAAAAAAATTTAAATAACATCTAAAACTTTACTTTTAGTCGTTTTAATATGTTAATATATAATTTACGTTTACATCTGATCAAAAAAATACTGCGATCTTTCACAAGCGCCTGCACACTCTCGGGTTATTGATCCGAAACGCCATGACCTACGCTTCGAAGTGATTCCACATGCGCCGTATTTGGCTCTCAACGATTATTTCCTCTTTCTAAACCTGAAGAAATGGCTTGATGGACAAAATTAATTTAAGATAATGAGGTCAAAACTGAAATAATCGCTTATTCTGCAGAACTGGACAGATCTCGTTTTACTTAAATTATTAAAAAATTGGGAAGTCGTTTGTCTATACGTATAGAATTTCAAAGTGACTTACTACGTTAAAAAAATGCCTGAAAAAATCTGTTTTTTGTCAGGGCAACATTTTACGAAACGGTCCTCGCGCACCCGCGCGCGCGCGTGTTTTTTGTAAAATATTATAGGTATATTACTTGTTTAACGCAAATTATATGCATACTTATCCAGGACAGAATGACGTAATATATATATAAATATATTTTGTAAAATATATACATAAATAAGATGTATACATTTTACAAAATCAGAGATTTTTTAGAAAGTTTTACTTCTTAACGGAAGTAAAGCTTTTCTCTAAAGGTAGTAAAATCTTTTTAACAGGTAACATAAGTCTTTTTAAGAACATGTGTCTTCTTCAGTTAAAAATCCTGATATTTAATACAGGTAAACTGTTCTATAACACTGCAGTTATGTTGTTTCATCTTAAACTTATTTTTTAATTGTTTTAAGGGACTTAATTTCAAAATTTCTTTGCAGTAATAAACATTTTAGAACTTGTATTGTTTGCTTTTTCGTTTTGCTATCGTTTCTGGATCTCTTAGTATCTATGTTTTGTCTCTGTGAAGTGCTACATTCCCCACAAATAATTTTTAAAATATTTCTCTTTCATTGCAAATTTCATGTTTGATGCCAGGAAATATTACTTCTGCTAAACGGTTTTCATTCATTTTTTTCAGTGTACTAACCTGGTTTTAATATCTTTTTTACGTACCTTACTCGTTTTTCTATTCTCTAACAAAAAAAAATTGTTGATTTCTTAAGAAACATCTTTAGTTTCTTTATAATATGTGATTATTTTTTGTTTTACTACCTTCGTTTTTCTTTTATATTTACAAATTAAATTTATCTTCTTTTAATGAAAGCATACCATTCAGAGATTCTTTAAAATTTAAACTAAAAATAAATATTGCCATTGAATTTTTAAGTTCTACATTTTATCATCGTATTGTTATTTATCTGTCAAAATATTTTAGCTCTTTGTTTTCTTTTATCTTAATTATATTCACTGCACTATGTACACCCATGTATCACGCGCACCATTTTGTTCAGAATGACGGTTGCAAAAGTACCTTGCGCTTCGTACGTAGATTTTTATATAATCGTTAAACTTAAATTTATTCATCAATCCACACAGAATTGTAAAAAATTCTCTTTGTTTAGATCCGGAAAAATAAAACTAGATAAAACAAACAGCTTAGTAAAATAATAAAAAATTAAACTATTATTTACAAATTGACGCCAGACTTATCGGAAGCAGTCCTTTGCATTTTTTACACGTAGGTTTATAATAATTTTTATTAGGTTTTTGTAAACTTAATTCATACCATTTTACTCAAAATAAAATTCTGTACAAGTTTAAAATTTTGATTTGTTTATTTAGCCATTTAACATGGTTATTTTACGATAAAAATAAAGTAGTTTGTGTTTGAATTCAAGTATTACCCGAATTTCTGGAATACTACTAATGTACAGTTTTGGGACATGTTTATTACAATTTGGAACTAGCATACGAACAAGAGTAGTTGGTAAACAAGTATTATAAAATCATTCTAATATTTTAGGAAACTCCTTTCGAATTACTTAATGCCATATAACTTTGCGGGTGACGTGTTTTTGTCACTCGTTAAAAGAAGTTTTAGAAAAAGATTTAACCAGAGAAAAATATTAAACTACTGTAAAATTTGTGCATTTCTAGATCCTGAAAATTTTAAGTGGGAAGACACGTGTTAAATAACTATTAACAACTTTTAAATTTCCTTTATCATTCAAATAAATTAATTAGTTATCGATTTTGGTGACGATTACGTAGAGAAATAGGCTAAGGTAGTTTAAATTTAAAAAAAAAAATTATAGTATTTTTACACGACCGCCCAAAAAAGAATGTTATATATTTAGTTTGTTTGTTCTACCGTAGCAGCTCAGCGGCTGAACTGATTAAGATGTATGGCCCGGTATTTCAAGGATTGTCATACACTATATAATTATATATATGTTCAAATAAATTTAAAATATTTGAAAACAAAATTTTACTACACATGAATACTATATACAAAAATTATTAGCCACACATTCTTTAATTATCTTATATTAAAGTTTTTATTGGCAGTAATTTTTTGTAATTTTTATTATTTAGCTTTATTTTAGCTAAAAATCATTCAATTTTATAAAATAAATTAATTGAAATAAGTCTCAATTTTAAAAAAAAAATATTTTTTTATTCGTATTTTGAAGCTAGTTAAGTAAATAGCTTTTTTATTTTAATTTTAATTAGTTCGATAATATTACCGGTTAAATATTATCGAACTAATTAAAATTAAAATAAAAAAGCTATTTACTTAACTAGCTTCAAAATACGAATAAAAAAATATTTTTTTTTTAAATTGAGACTTATTTCAATTAATTTATTTTATAAAATTGAATGATTTTTAGCTAAAATAAAGCTAAATAATAAAAATTACCAAAAATTACTGCCAATAAAAACTTTAATATAAGATAATTAAAGAATGTGTGGCTAATAATTTTTGTATATAGTATTCATGTGTAGTAAAATTTTGTTTTCAAATATTTTAAATTTATTTGAACATATATATAATTATATAGTGTATGACAATCCTTGAAATACCGGGCCATACATCTTAATCAGTTCAGCCGCTGAGTTGCTACGATAGAACAAACAAACTAAATATATAACATTCTTTTTTGGGCGGTCGTGTAAAAATACTATAATTTTTTTAAAAAATTAAAACTACCTTAGCCTATTTCTCTACGTAATCGTCACCAAAATCGATAACTAATTAATTTATTTGAATGATAAAGGAAATTTAAAAGTTGTTAATAGTTATTTAACACGTGTCTTCCCACTTAAAATTTTCAGGATCTAGAAATGCACAAATTTTACAGTAGTTTAATATTTTTCTCTGGTTAAATCTTTTTCTAAAACTTCTTTTAACGAGTGACAAAAACACGTCACCCGCGAAGTTATATGGCATTAAATAATTCGAAAGGAGTTTCCTAAAATATTAGAATGATTTTATAATACTTGTTTACCAACCACTCTTGTTCGTATGCTAGTTCCAAATTGTAATAAACATGTCCCAAAACTGTACATTAGTAGTATTCCAGAAATTCGGGTAATACTTGAATTCAAACACAAACTACTTTATTTTTATCGTAAAATAACCATGTTAAATGGCTAAATAAAGAAATCAAAGTTTTAAACTTGTACAGAATTTTATTTTGAGTAAAATGGTATGAATTAAGTTTACAAAAACCAAATAAAAATTATTATAAACCTACGTGTAAAAAATGCAAAGGACTGCTTCCGATAAGTCTGGCGTCAATTTGTAAATAATAGTTTAATTTTTTAATATTTTACTAAGCTGTTTGTTTTATCTAGTTTTATTTTTCCGGATCTAAACAAAGAGAATTTTTTACAATTCTGTGTGGATTGATGAATAAATTTAAGTTTAACGATTATATAAAAATCCACGTACGAAGCGCAAGGTACTTTTGCAACCGTCATTCTGAACAAAATGGTGCGCGTGATACATGGGTGTACATAGTGCAGTGAATATAATTAAGATAAAAGAAAACAAAGAGCTAAAATATTTTGACAGATAAATAACAATACGATGATAAAATGTAGAACTTAAAAATTCAATGGCAATATTTATTTTTAGTTTAAATTTTAAAGAATCTCTGAATGGTATGCTTTCATTAAAAGAAGATAAATTTAATTTGTAAATATAAAAGAAAAACGAAGGTAGTAAAACAAAAAATAATCACATATTATAAAGAAACTAAAGATGTTTCTTAAGAAATCAACAATTTTTTTTTGTTAGAGAATAGAAAAACGAGTAAGGTACGTAAAAAAGATATTAAAACCAGGTTAGTACACTGAAAAAAATGAATGAAAACCGTTTAGCAAAAGTAATATTTCCTGGCATCAAACATGAAATTTGCAATGAAAGAGAAATATTTAAACATTATTTGTGGGGAATGTAGCACTTCACAGAGACAAAACATAGATACTAAGAGATCCAGAAACGATAGCAAAACGAAAAAGCAAACAATACAAGTTCTAAAATGTTTATTACTGCAAAGAAATTTTGAAATTAAGTCCCTTAAAACAATTAAAAAATAAGTTTAAGATGAAACAACATAACTGCAGTGTTATAGAACAGTTTACCTGTATTAAATATCAGGATTTTTAACTGAGGAAGACACATGTTCTTAAAAAGACTTATGTTACCTGTTAAAAAGATTTTACTACCTTTAGAGAAAAGCTTCAATACCGTTAAGAAGTAAAACTTGCTAAAAAATCTCTGATTTTGTAAAATATATACATCTTATTTATGTATATATTTTACAAAATATATTTATATAAATATTACGTCATTCTGTCCTGGATAAGTATGCATATAATTTGCGTTAAACAAGTAATATACCTATTTAAATTCAAATTAATAATAATGACAGATGAATTTTTAAAATTATTTAAAGATAAAAGTATCTTTCGCTTAAGATTATTTTATATTTATTACGTATAATTCGAATTATTTTTTCTTTCCTAGAAGCAATCACGAGTTAATTATAGACGCCCATAGCGGATTTCATAAAAGTAAAATGATCCTAGATAACAATGGAGTTCAGTAGTCACAGATCACGTTTTAAAAATCTATTCTTTCCTTGAGAGATAATTGTTTTTTAGCTAACCATTATTAGATACCATGGTAACATAATTAGAATTTTAAAAATGACTTAAGGTAATAATACATTCTGTCACAGATAGAAGATGAATTTGGTAGTATATTTTAGGTGTTCACTAATGTTAACTGTTTAACAATCAAAACGACTAGTTTTGATTTAAAAAAAAAAAAAAATGTTAACTGTAATTTATTGTTAACTAATTTGTAATATAATCAGGAAATCATTATAATTTTTTCGCCTGCTTTCCAGTAATTTGTATTATAAAATATGGATTTTGTAAAGTAATTATGCGTTATATATCTGATTTATAATTTATTTGAAAAAAAAATGTTTGAAGGAATTAGATGAAAATCAAATATATTTTGCTTGTTTTCCTTTTATTGAAACTTCAAAGTTTTACAGCTTCATTAATATAATATTTTACAAAAAACACGCGCGCACGCGGGTGCGCGGGGACCGTTTCGAAAAATGTTGCCCTGACAAAAAACAGATTTTTTCAGGCATTTTTTTAACGTAGTAAGTCACCTTGAAATTCTATACGTATAGACAAACGACTTTCCAATTTTTTAATAATTTAAGTAAAACGAGATCTGTCCAGTTCTGCAGAATAAGCGATTATTTCAGCTTTGACCTCATTATCTTAAATTAATTTTGTCCATCAAGCCATTTCTTTAGGTTTAGAAAGATGAAATAATCGTTGAGAGCCAAATACGGCGCATGTGGAATCACTTCGAAGCGTAGGTCATGGCGTTTCGGATCAATAACCCGAGAGTGTGCAGGCGCTTGTGAAAGATCGCAGTATTTTTTTGATCAGATGTAAACGTAAATTATATATTAACATATTAAAACGACTAAAAGTAAAGTTTTAGATGTTATTTAAAATTTTTTTTTTAAAATCAGATTTCATGTAAAACCACTAAATTAACCCTTAATTGGGGTGCCAAAAATTACAGTCTGGCTTAATTTTATCGAAGGCGAGAAATCAGAGCGAAATCTTTCGCCAGCCGACACTCGCTAACGATTCTGAACCTGTTTTTATGAACTTTCTTCTTTATTTTAACCAATAAAATTGTCTTGAAAGTTATTAATTCTTCCCTACGTAAGTTAGGTCATAGTATCATGCTGATTTAAACATAATATAAGCCATGTGCACCTGGAAATCACTTATTTTCTAAGTAATCAGTTGTTCTTAGAATTTATAATAGCAGCTGAAGCCTTTGTCTTTTTAATATGTATTTTTCAGTTCTACAATAGAATCTTATCCGTAAGATATTTAGTTCTACTATAGATGTTATCTATAAAACATGTAATTCTGTTATGTAATATTACTTCGCAAGTATGGTAATAATAATAATTAATATAAAAATATAATTAAATGAATATTAATGTAAATAATTAAATAAACTTTTTTTTTAAAAATGTAAATCGTTAAGCAACAAACTTTAATTATATACATATTTAAATTTTATTTTATTGTTACAGATTTGCATATGCATGTATGCAGGAGTATGCACTAACGCGAGAACAGAAAATTTTATTTCAAATAAAAGAATAATGAGATTATATTAAATTGTGTTAAAACTGTAGGTTAAGCGGGATAAAATTCAAAAAACTGGAGAGAAAGAAAAAAAAGCATAAAATGAGATCAGAAAGTAAATTTACATTTTACCCAATCGTTAACTAATACCGACAGGTCTTTTAACATACTCTTTTTTCACCTATCTTTTAACCAATAAAAAATCTCGTTTTTTCCTCTTAGTTAAATTTAAATGAGAATAAGGGTACTGTCATGCAATTCTGCACTTAAGTAATTCTGTTATTTTGTTAATGCAATTAAAGAGACCATAACAATATTTTTGGCAAACTGATCAAGTTTCAATTAGTTACGACATATGTCGTAACTAAATTGTCATTCTAATAAATGACAAAATACTCAATGTGATCTAAATTTACTTACGCAAGTTTGTTAAAAGCGCAGGTAACGTAAAACAACCTTACAAGTATAAACTAATAATGGGTGATCATCAACGTAATATCAAACTTTACTTTTACTGTATACTATATTGAGTCAACGTTAAAATGCTTGTGTGTATCGTGCAACGATGAAAATCACCTATCTTTCATGATTGTACTAAAAAAATAAAATCTTTTTCCATTATCTTACATTTTAATTAAAAAAAATCTTTTTAAAATGATTTAAGTGTCCAAAAAGAGCTATAAAATAACTAATGTGATTTGATTTCATTACATTTTATACTTTAAAGCTTAACATACGAATATCACAAATATTTCTTACTTGTGATATTCGTCCATTACAACCCAACACACAAAAAAAAAAAATTATTTTATAATTTAAATTATATAAGGTTTAAAGTTTTTTCATAGCCAAACAAGAAACTTTTAATATACACTAAGTCCAAAAATATAAAAAAACTGTTAAAACGATCTATGATATCGCTATGAGCAATGCTCTCAACTTTTTCATTATCTTAAATGATTGATAATTTTTAATTATTGAAATTTTTTAATTTATGTAGGTGATTAAAAAAAATAATAAAAAATGTTACTAATCCTTAATTTCAGATTGATTTTAAATAGATGGACTACGAAGTTGCAATACTTTTTTAGCAAGGGTTATATATTATTATATAGTGCATTCGTTCTTAAAGTGGGCGATAACGCCCCCTTGTAGACGCTGGAGGCCTTCAGGGGGGGCGGTAGAAAGCCCATAGAAAATTGGGGCTGTTCAGGCGGTCTAGGAAGGCGATAAATAATTAAAAAAGAGCAAAAATATATTATCGATATTATTAATCATAATATCGATATTTTCATCGGTTTAGGACTTCCAACCCTTTAATCGTCACGGCCTTCTTGAAACCGTTTACCAGTCATAAGCTCTTGTTCTCGGTATAGGATCCTCGCAAGATGCCTTCTCTATCTTTATTTATTCTTTCAGTGCATTTTGTTCCATTTATAATTCAAAATTAAATTGAAATCTTTTTTTCAGTCATTTTCAAATAATATACACCACTACTCGTAATAAAATATGTTCGAATTACTCGGCTGTTAAATTTGAACTACTCATCTAATTAAATATGACTAAGAATATTAATACATATTAATAGAAATGCTGCAATCGTGTGGGGAAAAAGATGAATCAATCGAAAAAAAGAAAGTGCGCGCAGAATTAAAAAAATACATGTTGTTTTGATTACATCTCACATATATTAAAACAAATATTTTCAAACAAATATTAAATAACATTTAAAAATAAATATTTAGTCAAATGTCGTAAATAAGCCACTGATTTATAAAACGACCCGGTGTCACCGGTTCCTTCTCTAAATCAGAATTTATTTTTTTAAATTTAAAATGATTTTATTTCTAAGCATTTTCTATTTTGTAACAAAATTTACTTTTATGTACACTTATAAAAAAACACAATTTCAAAAGCTAAACATTGGATAACTATTTCATGAAATTTATTTTTTTTTTTAAGGACGCGAAAACGTTTTTGCAAAGAGCGTCTTTTACCAATGATCATTTCAAAAGTAAATTCAAGCCACTGCTATGGATTTTAGTACAGACTATTTATCGATCACGGTACCGTTAACGTTAGTATAATAATCAACTACAAACTTTATAATTTCTTAATTTTTATAACATTACTTCAAAAAAATGAAGGGTACAAAAAAAACCAAGCTTTATCATCAGCATAATTTAGCAATACTTTTTGTTATGAAAGAGAAGACATCAACAGGTATAGTCATTAGCTCGTTGGAAATTGGTAGCGTATGAAAAAATACCACGCCTGACTGGGATTCGAACCCGGAACCTCCGCACAAAATGCCGAGTTGTGAAGGAGATCGGCTCAGCCTCGAATATTTTATTTAAAAATTTGTATGTATATCTTAAAGTTACAGTTTAATTTCTTCAACAGTTAGAAGATATGCTTTTCATTACTCGTATTTCTAAAATCAAACAAAATAGAAAAACATTTGAACTTTTTATATATGTCTGTTTAAAATATTTAATTTTTTATATGTAATATATTTACAAAATAAATAAATAATCTAATAAAATGTTTAAATACATTTATTCTTTTTAAACTGATTTATTAGTTTATAAACATATAATTTATTGAGAATTTATTTATGCAGTATCACCTGCTTACTATGGGGTTAAGTTCGTAGGAGTAAAGATATCGATTTTATGTACGCGTTGGACCGTGATTCAATTGAACTGGAAACAATACCGTGAAAATGTTTTTAAAAGACAGAATTTTCACCCACCGTTAAAGTGTTAAAACTCGGTCGGTAGCAGGTCAAACCATAGAAGGCTAGCGTTAGAAATAACAATTGTAAGTAATCTCCAGACCTTAACTCACCGGGTTGGTCTAGTGGTTAACGTGTCTTCCCAAATCAGCTGATTTGGAAGTCGAGAGTTATAGCGTTCAAGTCCTAGTAAAGCCAGTTATTTTTATACGGATTTGAATACTAGATCGTGGATACCGGTATTCTTTGGTGGTTGGGTTTCAATTAAACCACACATCTCAGGAATGGTCGAACTGGGAATGTACAAGACTACACTTCATTTACACTCATACATATCATCCTCATTCATCCTCTGAAGAATTATCTAAACGGTAATTACCGGAGGCTAAACAGGAAAAAGAAAGAAAGTAATTTCCAGACCGATTGGTGTTTTAACAAACAAACTTGTTTTTGTACAAAATGTTATATTGGAGAACAATATTTTCATAGAATCAGATTGATTTTAATGGGATGTAATAAGAATGAAGTAATTGGATTTACTTGAATTTTTAGGAAAATAAGTAATTTATTAAATAAAAATTATAATTTTCAAAAATCACAAATAAAATTTCAATTACTTATAAGAATTTAATATAAAACTTTATGTATCGTAAAACAATAAGCTTGTTTTTTAAAAATTACAACTTAATAAATTACAAAGATTGACAGAAATACAAATGGAAATGATTCTTTCCTTTAAAATCCTTTTTTTTTATTCAAATTTTAATTGAAATTATGAATGTTATAATATACACCAAAGTGTAATGCAGAATAAAATTCCCTGAATTTACTGAGAGCCAAAATAATAATTCTATAATAAAAAAATAATAATAATACAGTTGTAGGACTTTTCCGTCACGCGGCTTTTTTTGATGCGCAGTTTACACACACATACAAACACAACTTTATCTAAAATATTTATCACTTTATTTAACATTTTTTTTTAATTTATTTAATTCAGTAGTTCTAACTAAAGCGCGAGCGCATGACGTATTTCATTCGCGCGGTATGGCGGTATCAGCGGCCACTTTAAATAATTTTGTACACTTATGTGTTATTCATTTATTTAATTATACCGCTCACCTGTGACGTCCACAACATAGCAGACTACTACAACAGCTGAACGACAATGCTACACCAGTGCTCCTGGTGGTGACAAGGGATACTAATGACGCAGTATACCCACTTAACCAATAGTTTATTTAGGACATTTTTTGGGGTGGGGGAGCGATTTTCTAAAAAACATATTTTTATTATTTTATTAATTAATTAAGTGTTAACAAATGTGCCTAAAAAAAATAAGACCTTATTTATCTCGAGATACTGATCTTGTTCTACAGACCCCCTTGACCTTTTAATTTGAAAATTTAATGGCATCAATGCCCCATATATTATACAAGTAATCTGAACAAATTTGATCAAATTCAATCCAATAGTTCTGGAGATATAAGTTAAACGAAAATATACTACGTCGAATTTTTTTTTTTTAATATTTATTATTATTTAAAAAATAATTATTAGAGTAATATTAATTATATGAAAGATTTACTTTTAATGTTATTCAAATAATTCAATGGAAAAATGTTTTAAATGCGTCGATAATTTATTAAAAATTTATTACTGAAACATTTATTAAGGCACTTTTAAGTAATATCATACTATGTTAAATTATTTACTAAATACCGGTATAAATAATTCATGTTTATGGTGGTCAAATATTTACTTCCTTCTACAAAGTAAATGAAGTATTGTGATCCCGGAAAATTTCAATTTCTAGATTTCAAGGGAAATATCCATTTTGACTAGTTACGGCGTGACATCTGTACGTACGTACGTTTGTAACTCACATAACTCAAAAACGATTAGCCGTAGGATGTTGAAACTTTGAATTTAGGACTGATGTAAAATCTAGTTGTACACCTCCCCTTTTGATTGCAATCGACTGAATCAAACGTGTTCAAAAAGTCCAAAATCCAAAAAAATTTGGATCTGGGACTTTTATTAACTGTAATAATAAGCTCTCATTGAAAACTTTTGAACGATATATCATAAGTGGTACTTATTTTCAATGGTTTCACAGTTAGAGCCAAATAAATTTTAATTAATGAAATATTTAGATTTTAGGGGACGGCACATCGTTCGAATCAGACTTCATTTCCTTTTTTTTTAACTTTAATTTTTTTAAATTTAAATATATTGAGTTATTAATAATTATTAATCTCTCATTGTAAAAAAGTATACGATGAATAATAAATCAATAACAACAAAAAATAAAAAAAACATGAAAAGATTTTAATGAAGTAAAATTTTATATACTTTTCATTTAAAAAAAAATGTGTAAATTAAATGTAATAGGCGTACAAGGAAGTCATGTGTTGTCCACATCATTTTTTTTGGTATTATGAAAGATTCTTTTTTGAGATTTTGAAGTATCCTAAAGAGATAATATTTCAAATAGAATTATACATAGATTTAATAATGATGATGAGAAACTTAGCCTTTTATTAACACTAAAGAGAACAAATAAACGATTTAAATTTTTTTTTATACAATACCGATTTAAAATTTATAAAATTAATAAATGAAAACTAAAACGAAAATGCTTGGGTAAGATTAGTCCATGAATATAGAATAACCCTAATTATCTGAATGTCCAGTTTAGACGCTTATTATATACACTGCTCATTGAGAGTTTTAAATTCTTTGTTTCATTTTAAAAAAATATATAATTTTCTTTTATATTAAAGAGCGGGCAAGAACAGCTACTTTCATCAGCCCGGTGGAAATTTGTAGCCTATGAAAAGAGGCCATTCTGGCCGGGATTCGGACCCGGGACCTCCGCACAAAATACCGAGATGCTACCTACTCAGCCACGAAAGTAGGCCAAAATATATTTTTATTTTAACCCATAAGCGGTTTTTTTATTGTCTTCATTTTTATTATAAAACCCAAGTAACTCTACCTATTAAGTTTAACAGTAGAACTAAGATTTCATGTTTTTTTTTTCTTATGTAAACGTATCTTGAACGTTCTTTTTGTTTTCATTTTGTAATAACTGTTTACCATAACTCGTTATACGTATTACAGCTAGAAGATTGGAATATAACAACCTTCTCACTATTCACCGTTCTACTCCACGAAACTACGTGTTATTATTTAAAAAAATATAAGAAACGTTTATACAATATTTACAAGAAATATAAAATTTTAAAAATAAATTAATAATAAATATTTTATTAAGAATCAAAAATAATTGCTATTTTGTTGTTATCTATTCACTTTTCGTAAGAGTACGTTGGTTTCTCACTTTTCTTACGATAAAAAGAGTAATTAATTATTTTTAATATTAAATCTGCAACACCGATCGGTATTCGAACCACAACCTTTAGGATGAATCATAAGATCACTCCATCATCACAAGGAGATTTTTAAAATGATGATATCTGTGATGTTCATCTACACAGATGGCTGATGTACAGGTATGTATTTACAAAGTGACAATGTAATCCGATTATAACCGAATATATACGTAATATGACGATGATAAAACATGATTTTTTACTTCAACCTATTGATTTGAATCGATGAAAATGGAAGTGACATCACCTGGTAACTTTATAGATAACCTTTGTTATTATTTTTCTACTTCATTTATATGCACATCACCCTAAATAAAAGCGAATTTTAGTTTTTAATAATATATAACTTATTATTTTGGTGAAAAATAATATAAAATAAAAAATCGCTGCTATTTACTATGCTGCACAACGGTGGAGAAACTTCTTAAGTTTTTCATCAATTTGTCAGACTAGCCGTTTAATATCAATTAGGATTTAAATATTCAAATCATAAAATCATTGTGAATTATAGAAATCGATTTTTTTTTCTTATAAAATATTCATATTATAATTAAAATCTTAATTGAATCTGCACGTATACTACCAAACATGACATAAAAATTTATAAGTGATTATTGCTTAAGGTTATCTCACTGCTAAGCTGTCAAAGGGAAGTATTTTGAACTTTCCTTGTAGAACAGTATGCATTCAAAATTTATGATGTTAAGTAATTTAAAACCGAAATCAATTAAATGTCAATTAAAGTGAACAATATTAGTTGTCCAAGTCCTTTTATTTGTAGCAGCATTGCAAATTATTACCTATTGTTAATAATTATAATTGTGAAATCCGTTATTATTATAACGTTTATAAAGTTTGTTTAATTAATTCCAAGTTAACTGTTTTGAAGTTTATTACTAGATGTAATTCTGGAGGTAATACCAAATAAAAAGTTTACTATGGGGCATTTTACCTCGTATTATTATTACTTTCCGCAATTTCTCCGTTTTTGAAACTTTGCTTATAAACAAAAAACGAAGTCATTTATCAAGAAACGGTCTTGTTCATAGTTTTTCTGATAAAATGTTATATAAAATCATGCATCATATTTTCACCTTTCTATTTAAAAAAAAAAACGTTTGATTCAATGTGACTGATCCAATATAGCGGAAAAAATTTCATACATACCACAACGAGGTAATTTTTAAATATGTAATCCGTACTTGTTTCTACCTCTTAGTATTCCTCAGTTTTGAAAAATAAAGACGTTACTATACTTTTATATCACTTATATATTTTTTATCACAAAAAACTAGCAGAAAATATAAACAGAATGGAGTATTTCGAAAAGTTTCATGTTTTTTTTTCTCACATTAACTAAAGTTATCCCTAAACCAGACTCTACCTTATTAAGTGATATTCGAGGCAAACTTAATTCCACAGTCTAACGTAACCATGGATGGAGAACGGGTGATGTAATTAGCATTACGCTTGACTGCCTTTAACTTCCTTCTTAAACGAGATTTAGAAACCCAGTAAACCTACGTTGGTTATGATATCATTATTAATATTAAGTTCATATTCGTCTATTACGGTTGTTAAATCTATATAATCTTGAATTACTAAAAACTATACTCTAACACCTAGTTTACCTATTCATCTTTTCATATGATTAATATGTAAATATTGCTAAATATTTAAAATTTTA
The DNA here is from genome assembly GCF_047948215.1 of Lycorma delicatula. Classification (NCBI taxonomy): domain Eukaryota; kingdom Metazoa; phylum Arthropoda; class Insecta; order Hemiptera; family Fulgoridae; genus Lycorma; species Lycorma delicatula. Next base: position 25,932,907 of record NC_134466.1, read on the forward strand.
TAAGATAAAATGTCGTAAAAGTTTTTTTTTAAACTTTATTTTATGTCTAATTTAATATTAATTACATTTATTAATGATAAAAAGAATAAAAGTTACATTGCTTTTTAAACATTTATAAATAATAACGTCTTTTTGACAAAAAACCCTACTTAAAAAAAAAACAAAAAAAAAACAACAAACATTAACAAAGAAAAGATATGCATAAAATTTTTTATAAAGTTAATAATAAAATTCTTTTCTTTTACCAGAAACCTTTTTCTTTAGATACAAGACAAAGGTTACAAAAGGAGATAATTGAAGATTATCAAGGGCTCCAGGAGGTATAACAATAAAACATTAATATTACATCATTACACGATCTCGCAGAGGTATATTTAATTGAAACTGTTTGTTTACTTCTTAAATCATATAATTTATTTTTAAATTAATCATTAAAATATAACATTTCCTCCTCCCGTTTTTTCTTCCAATATAACAGCGGCTTACACATTAAATTAAGTAAATTGATAGTTAGGAACATCTGAACTCAAATAAAAATAAAAAACAACAATTTTAGCAAGAAATTAAAATTTTCAAAAATTTGGCCTAGTAGCAGTATTATCATAAGATAATTTTTTGTTAATTTCAAATTTTTTTCAGAGGATTTTCTCCTAACTGAAATCTATTTGATGACAACAATATAATTAACTAAACAAAAAAAATAACATTTATAAAAATAAAATACTCATTTATACACAGGTTACTCACAAATAAGTAACAAATCTTCAGGAAATGTTCTACTGGTAAAAATAAAGAAGAAATGTAATATAAATACAGATTCGGAAACGCTTCGTTAACGGGTGGTGTCAACTGGCAAAAGATTTCATCTGATTTCCGCATCTTCAGTAAAATAAGTCAGACTGTAATTCTTAGGACAAACTAAGTGGTAAATTTAGGAGTTTTATATGAAATCTTAAAAGAAAAAGTTTTTAAATATGATTCAAAACTGTAGTTTTATTAGTTTTTGAGGAATTTAGAAAAAAATAAAAAAATATTGAAGGAGAAAACCCATTATTTTATGTTTGACACAAAATAACTTTATTAAATGAGTTACTCAACTTACTCCAATGAAATAGTTAACTGTTAAATATGATTACTTATTAATAATGTGTTATTTTACTTTCATGTATTTCTTACACAAATACCAAAGTTATATTAAGCCAAAAATAAATTAATGTATTTTTCGACCCCAACCTTTTGTTTCTTATCCAGGATTTCCCGAAATATACTATAAAAAGGTTTTTTCAATTCTTTAGGTCAGATTTAGAAAATGACTAAATCTACAACTTAATTTGTCCTAAGGATTACTATCTGACCTAATGTTACCGAAGACGCAAAAATCAGAACGAAATCTTTTGACATCAAGTAAAATTTATCAATATTAATTATCCCGTGGTTTAGTTTATCATATGTAAAACTCAAATTAATCTCATTTATGAAACGTGAATTAACTATTGCATAAAATCATATTTAAACATTTGATTAATATTTTAGTGAGAAAAGCATTAAAATATTAATTAGGGTATGTACAGATGAAATGATGATATCATCCTACATTACATTTCATATGGAATCATAACGTTGTCTGATACAGAAAACGTAACTTAGATCAGTGGGGATAGATATTTTGCATACATTATACTAGTTTGATAATACATTTAAAAAAAAAACTCATAAAATATTTATTTGTAACTTGTTACCTGAAAAATTTCCATTAAAAAAAAAACAAAACAAATATGTTAAGAATTTTGAGATGAATGATATACAATTAATTAGTAACGACTTATCTTACTTTTACTCCTTCCAGTAAGTACATCATAATACCCAATTGCAGCTATCCTACCTTGAAAAAAAAATGGATTTTGTAACGTTAAAAAACGTCAAGCCTGGGCAGGATTCGAACGCATAATCTTTCGGATAAAAGGCAAAGATTTCTGTTTCAGGAAGGATGATGACATGGATCTTTATGTAAGTTCTATTTACTTTTTTACATTTATCTTATATTAGACCAACTATTAATTTTAAATAACAGATTAAATGGATTTGAAAGATATTAAATTCAACCATTTATTTCTAAGCATAATATTTTAAAGAGGAAACAGCTTCATAAAACTTTTATCTGTGGGGTTCATTATGTAGGCTTATAAAAAAAGAAAAAAAATTATAATCAATATTTTGAGACACCCGAAGAAGTTTCGTACATCCCCCAACTTGAACAAAAATTTAAATCACAGATTTAAAACATTTTTATTTTTCAAAATTTAAATTTAAAATTAAGTTTATTAATTTTTAACTTTTAATATAGATGTTGAGAAAGAATTTTTAAATGTCTATAATAATTAAATATTTTTATAAAAATAAAATCCGTCAATCTCCGTGATAGCGTCTCGGCTTTTTGTCCGGATATCCCGGTTTCTAATCCCGGTCAGACATGATAGCCTTCATACGTCATAAAATTCTATTCCCATATTTCAATGTACAAGCTTCTGGCTTGAATTAATTTAGGCAAAAAAATTAATATTTAAAGAATTTTTATTAAATTTTATGTAATTTACTTATTATATTGTTGCTACTACGCTAAACTACTATGATTTTAACAGAATAAGTCAACACGGTACTATAAGTATTTTTACTGAATAAACAAATTATTAAAAATCCTTTTTAGTTTATTTTTAGTTAAGGAAATAACGAAAGTGGTAAGGATAACCGTAATGTTCGATTTTGTTATTGAGAGATGATTAACACTTTAAGATCCAAAAAAAACAAAGAAATTTAAACAATACCGTTTGCCAGATTCTTTAAAAAATTTTTACACGATAATATAAAATCATATAAAATCTTGAAACCAATTAAGTAATGAAAAAATATTCTAACATGGCCGTTTTAAAGATAATTCACAGTAAATAATGTAATGTTGATTGAAAGTAAATTTAAAATGAATCAAAAAGATGGCAACACTGATAGTATCAGACACTATCATTGAATTCCGGAAAGAAAATAGAAGAAATATACAATCCGGATTCTAATAAATATCGAAGAATTATCTATTGAAAAATATAAGGAAATAAACAAAAGGGAGAAATTATCTAGAAAAGTTATTTAACAAAGTACAACGAAGAAAAACTATATATATTTAGAATATATGAAAAGAGGTGCAATAAAAATAGAGGAAAAAATCATGATAAACTGTATTGTAAAGAAAATATTTGATAGAACACTTATTAGAAACTGAATGATAAAAGAACGAAAAATTGGAAAAGATTGAGCTGTAACTAATTATTACAAACCAAAACCAGTTTACCCAAACCAGTTTAACCAAATATTAATCATTATTTAGTAAAACCCGTGGGTAATAAGTGATTTATTTTCTCTTACAAAAGGTACAAAGTATTATATTTGAAAAGGAAATAATTTATTTATCAACGGAAGAAATTATATTAACTATTAATAAAATGGAATAGAAATTATAAAGAGAGGAAATTAAAATCGATAACAATAAAATTAAAATCTTATTTGAAATAAGGGAAATAATACAAAGTTACGGTAGAAAAAGGAAATATTAAGCGCATAGGAAGGTTCATTAGTTATGACACATAATATATGCAAAATATAAAGATTAGTTTACTGATAGGGAAGAAAACAAGAAGGAGAAGGGTGCTACGTAATAAACTCATTAATGCGTGTTTTTTTTTTGTTTTTTTTTAGTCTTCAGTCATTTGACTAGTTTGATGCAGCTCTCCAAGATTCCCTATCTAGTGCTAGTCGTTTCATTTCAGTATACCCTCTACATTCTACATCCCTAACAATTTGTTTTACATATTCCAAACGTGGCCTGCCTACACAATTTTTTCCTTCTACCTGTCCTTCCGATATTAAAACGACTATTCCAGGATGCCTTAGTATGTGGCCTATAAGTCTGTCTCTTCTTTTAACTATATTTTTCCAAATGCTTCTTTCTTCATCTATTTGCCGCAATACCTCTTCATTTGTCACTTTATCCACCCATCTGATTTTTAACATTCTCCTATAGCACCGCATTTCAAAAGTTTCTAATCTTTTCTTCTCATATACTCCGATCGTCCAAGTTTCACTTCCATATAAAGCGACACTCCAAACATACACTTTCAAAAATCTTTTCCTGACATTTAAATTAATTTTTGATGTTAACAAATTATATTTCTTACTGAAGGCTCGTTTCGCTTGTGCTATTCGGCATTTTATATCGCTCCTGCTTCGTCCATCTTTAGTAATTCTACTTCCCAAATAACAAAATTCTTCTACCTCCATAATCTTTTCTCCTCCTATTTTCACATTCATTGGTCCATCTTTGTTATTTCTAATACATTTCATTACTTTTGTTTTGTATTTGTTTATTTTCATGCGATAGTTCTTGCGTAGAACTTCATCCATGCCGTTCATTGTTTCTTCTAAATCCTTTTTACTCTCCGCTAGAATTACTATATCATCAGCAAATCGTAGCATCTTTATCTTTTCACCTTGTACTGTTACTCCGAATCTAAATTGTTCTTTAACATCATTAACTGCTAGTTCCATGTAAAGATTAAAAAGTAACGGGGATAGGGAACATCCTTGTCGGACTCCCTTTCTTATTACGGCCTCTTTCTTATGTTCTTCGATTATTAATACGTAACAAAAGAAAATGAAAATCTCATTTTGTGAAGTATAGTACTGTACCGGATGGAGATATTTACATCAGGAAATAAATTATAAAATAAACTAAATGAATTTGACGTGTGAGTTTGGAAAAAATTAGAAAATAATATTATAAATATGGTATAATGAAATACATTCCAAAGTATGGAATGAAAAATACATTTGAAAATCCTCGAGAAAAAATTACCCAATTATAAATTATGTGGAGAGAATGGTGGTGACAAGAAAAACTGGTAAAAATAAAAGCCCAGACAACATGAAAATTTAAGGTAGTTTCTGTTACAGAATAAAAATGAATAAAATGCTATTAGAATAAAAATGATACACGTAGATTTGGCAGTGAGATCGTACCGCTCTTTGTCACTAACCACAAAAATACAGTCAAGTGAGATTGTGTTTGTCTGAAATTTCAATAAATGAGTCTTCAACAGCTTTACCAAGTGTTTATTTAATTAGCATTACTGGATAACAACATGTTCTACAGTTGAACTTACCCAAAGAAGTTCGCGGTATTTTAAATAATCTTTAAGTCGAGTAATTTTTATTTATTTATTTTTTTAAATATTTTATTTTATGTAATTCACCATACAAGCTGGAAGCTTAGGATTAGGAATATGAAATGAACATTTTGTAGCGTATGAAAAATGGCATGCCTACCAGAATTCGAACCCGGATGAAAGGGCGAGATTGTTGTAAATCTGAGTGATTTTTCTTCTTTTTTTCTCATTATTTTACAATTAATTTTGTGATTTTGAGTAATAAAATTTGATGATAATATCCATTTTAAGTAAAAGAAAAAACTGTCATTAAGAGGAAATAAAGTTTTAATGCTAGTTACGTTCTCCGTCGAGGAGGGGTATCGTCACTGTTTTATTATCTGGAGTACCCATGTTCGATTTCCAGTTAAGCACGATATAATTTTTTCATACGGTACAAAATTCATTATTATTATTATTATTATTATTATTACTATTTTGTTGTTTTTAATCATTTATCATATTGGTTATTAATAGATATAAACCTTCTTTTTTGTTAAAATAATTAATTAACGTTGAAGTATTCACAGAATGCGCTGCAAAGGGGTATGAGTAGTTTTAAAGAAAGAATTAAATGAATTAGAAAAAAAAATTAAGTATTTTAAAAGACCCTTTTCTTTTCCTACAAACATATATGTCTAGAAAAGTAAAAAAAAAGTTAAGCCCGAAAATAAAGTAATCATACACCATAAAGTACTACACTTTTATTTATTTGAAAGTTATTTGTTTTTTTTTTTTTAATTTACTATCATTTTAAGAAAATTTTAATAATGAAAAGACTGTCCAATAAATACAAGATAAACATTGCCAGATTCAGTGATCAGTAGAGGATGAAACTGAACGTTATTAACTTATTAATACTTATTAACTGAACGAATACTTACTGATAGTCTGATCGAAAGTACCCACCGGGTTGGTCAAGTGGTTAATGCATCTTCCCAAATCAGCTGATTTGGAAGTCGAGAGTTACAGCGTTCAAGTTCTAGTAAAGCCAAGCCAGTTATTTTTATACGGATTTGAATACTAGATCGTGGATACCGGTGTTCTTTGGTGGTTGGGTTTCAATTAAACCACACATCTCAGGAATGGTCGAACTGGGAATGTACAAGACTACACTTCATTTACACTCATACATATCATCCTCATTCATCCTCTGAAGAATTATCTAAACGGTAATTACCGAAGGCTAAACAGGAAAGAGAAAGAGAGAAAGAAAGAAAGAAAGTCTGATCGAAAGTGATGCCACATTAATTGATGAAGTCGTAAATAGTAATAGATGTAGTAAATAAACAGAATGGTAATTATTTTTTCGTATATGTTATAAGCAATTTTTTATTATAGTACTGTTGAATTACCTTGTTAATTTTTTCTTTAATAAGCATTCTAGTTGTAAAAGCCTTAAAACATTCAGTCGGGAATACTAAACAATTTATACGTACTGTACAGGGAATATTAATCTTTTAATATTATTTAATGTGTATTCACTAGTTCAAGGACACGCGACAATTCTGTTGGATAATACATTATATGTGCGATGAAAACAAGTATTATGTGAGGACCTACTAAGACTTTAATTATTTTTTTGAATAATTAATCATATACATTGAGTACGATATAATTATTTTTTAGCAAATACTATTGTAATTTTTGTTTATATTATTTAAATTTTCTAGTAATTTCTGCGGCTAGATTATTATTAAAATTGTTATATTAAATTAGTATAAATAATACTCATAATTACCTATACCATTATCGAAAATTGTAGATTATTATTATTTTTATAATTATTAGTATTATTATTATCACACATTTGATTCATACGTTTTATCCCGAATCAGTTCTCAAAGAGAAAGGATGGCAATTATACAGGAAGCGAATTTCTTTTATTACACTAGTGTAAAGAATCATAAAAAAACTTAAACGATTGAATAAATATTTAATTAAGTTTAAAAACAATTAAAATATAGAAGTTTACAAAATAGCATTCTTGGATAAAACTGTAGAAGAATGATAAACTACGGATTAATTTACACCAAACTATGGTAAAACATTTTATGTAATATTCAATTGAAAAATGAACATAATGTTACAATGTAATGTTCATATCTCGCGATGAAAAATCCATTATAGACTTACTGTTAAAAACAGTAGTAATTAAAATAATGTTAATAGATGACGTAAAAGTGTTTTTAGTTTACTAATAATGAGGAAAATATGAGAAAAATTGTAGAACAAAAAAATAGGCGACAATCTACACCAACATAAAAAAATCTACATAAGGTGACGCTCAATATCTTTTTTTATAAAAAATGCATATCTACATCGCGAATTGAACCTCCATAAACAAAAAAAAAAAAAATCAATTATTACATCAAAATGGTGGGTAACACATGATATTTTCACGTATCACAAATAAAACGTGAAAATATATCCTATAGTCACCCACCCGTTTAAAAAATGCATATTCCTTTATATTTATTAACTAACCAAAATAACATAATCCATTCTGAAAATGATACTGCTTGGGAATTTCAATCGTAGTTAGTGAACACACGATTATACCACTGTAATACTTTTTTTTATATTTTTGTAGAGGGTTATTTGAGTGGCTAAGTCTGTCGCTTACCACACCAGTAAAATGTATAAAGTGCTGGAAGAAGAGAGAAAGTGAATTTAAAAAAGATGCAAAAGGGAGACTAGAAAAAGAGAGTAAAGTAAAAGCGAATTTATGTATCATTTAGTAAGGATGATTAATTTAGAAGATATCAGTACTTAGGAGGGATGGTGACAAAGAGTACAGTTCTATGTCAGGAGTTGTTCCTGTCGGGTATAGAAACGATTTTACAACGCTGACGGGTGCGTAGTAGATTTTATCGATTCAGCTGTGAAGTCACTGGAACTACCCATTCCCCAGTTTATATTGTGACCTAGCAGAGCACAGAGTCTGGCCTCACATCCGAGTGCAGCGATGGGGATGAAATGAAGGGTAGGTTATGTAAGCAAGGGTGGTGGCAGAAATATTACAACACTAAACGAGGAAGAAATGTGCAACAGGTTAAAAGTAAAGGGTGGTTTCGATGTTGAAAATAACGAATTGTACCCTTTTTTGTTGTGCAACACGATACTAATTATATTTCTTTTTTTTATATCTAAAGAAGAGATTATACAGTTAATTTATAAATCAGCATTTTACGAAAAGCTATCTGTAATTAATGTAAATATACATCTCACGTAATGTTGCAAATAACAAAATATAAAAATATGTACTTCATTATTTATTAAAAACTAAAACCAAACTAGACACAAAATTCAATAATAAGCAAATTTTAAAATAAGATGCAAAAATATGTACGTAGTATCAAAAAAGTAATGATGTAAGAAAGTTTAAGGTTTCCACAAAACTATCAAGAATAAAAATAATCTAGAATATTATAAACGAATAGGATAAGAAAGAGTTTAGACATATCACTTTTATTTGATTATATATTAAAACCTGCCATATATTTTAAATTTATATAGTCTACTCGACAATAAGTTAAACCTAGACACCGCACCAGCACTACTAGCTGCTATTAATGTACTACCAATTACCTCCCTTTCAAATTTACCAATTACAATTCTTTCAGAGACATCAAACAACATGAATAACTACATTACGTATACCCGGGCCTTCAAAATTGGCTTCATCAAAAGCAGAGGGGGACTGAAATACGAGTTGATCCAGTTCCTGTCCGGTCACGGTAGCATCAAAGGATACGGTCATCAAGCCCCTCCACTGAATTCGATTATTTTGGAAGGGAGAAAAGCAAAGAGCGCATTGTGTTTGTATGTACACAGAGAAGCTTGTTAGTGAGAATTTGGGATGCTAACCTCTTAAACAATGTCACGGGGACTATGTTACAGAACGAACGAGGGTGGCACACGATATCGAGAATTCTGATCTTAATCAACCGAAAAAAGATAGAGGAAGAAATTCATGGATGAACGCTGTTTATTTTCCCTTGAAGCCCTTTTCGTAATTAAAGTAGATGCGGTCCCAAGGAGTAGTTACAGATAAAAAAAAAGGATTGGCTGGGCTTGATATCGATTTTCGACAAGCGTTTGATATTTTTTCATTTATCGTTATATACATCTCATCTTTCTTGTTAAAAAAAATATGTCCGATGACGTTTAACGAAAAATAAATAAATAATAATCATTGGATTAGCGTATGCAGTAAGAGTTAGTTGTAATTTTTTGAACGTTAAACGTTATTTTAAAGAAATAATAATTCTTTATAAACATTCTTTTATCACATGAATAAACGAGGAATTATGAGATTTAACTAAGTTAAAACAAAAGATCCCTAAAGATACATCTGAAAGCGTTTGTTTTGCTAAAAGTACCTGTTTAAATAGATTCATATTTAAAGAACACAGAAAAATTGTTATTGAACAATTTTTCATAAATATTTAACTACGGAATTAAAAATTAAAAACCGGTTTCCACTTTAATTTTTTAATCACTGACTTTCCAAATCCTTGGTGGAATGATAGTGGTCGGGCTTGAAATTTTTCATACAATAACAAAACGATGCATTGAGCTCCTGCAACTGCGTGGAATTCTACAAAGAACCAGAAGATGTTGAAACGGACACCTTTTTACGAAACCGACGGTGGTGATGGCGTAATAACATACTTGCCGATAGAATGTTAATATGAATGTCGATACGTGACTGGAAAATTCAAACATCAGCTTCGTGATCCTCATACGTTTTCTACATAGTTGGGTGTTACCTTGATGTTACCGTGTATGATTTTTTCGGTTATATTGAACAGCACTAACAAGGTAAAAATAAGGGAAACGGTATAGTCGTCAAAATTAATGTGATGCTGTCTTCAAAGCTCAAAAATGATTCTGGTCGAGTTTACTTCCAGCAATAGGTTTTCGGCCGTAATTTGTCGTAAAATCGGCGAGTGTTTCGTTGTGAAAGTCGCTGAGATATCGGTTCAAACTCTGCTATCAATGATAATATTAATGACGGGAGCATACCGTACTCTGATTTCTGGCGTGCTTATCAAATTGACACATTGGAAACGGAAGATTTCCGTCAAGGAATCGTGTTATAATAGGGGATAGAACCTTTTGAGGAAATATTCCATGCAATTAGGGACACCTGACCGCCGGAGTCATAATTTACTAGTCGCTAAGTAAATTTTCGGTAATCTTTAATTTGAAATAATGTAATAGATCGCAAATCAACATTAAATAAAGAAAATTGTTTGAAAAATACGACGATTTCAATGGAACAAGTGATGTCGTCCTAATTTGATAAAATACCGGTATAACATTTGACTGTAGAACATTCTGCATAAATCAAAAACTATTAAATTCATTCAATTTTGAATCTTTTGAACTTGGGACCAAATAAAAAGTTAGTAATTTATTGGAATTTTTTTAATCTGTTTCTGACTTTGGAAATTATAAATATAATCAAAGATTGATTTTTATTTTTTACGTCTTACGAAATGGATTACATGTTTTTCTTTCTTTTTAAGTCTGTATAACTTTTAATTAATTTTTAATAAAACAATGTAATATCAAGCGGTATATTTTTTAATTTTATATATTGTTATAACGCCTCATGTTTCCGGTTTTTACCAAATTAATTTAGAAATAATTGAACCGGAAATATTTGTATCAACAACCTATTGTTTTAAACCGTAACTAGTTGAAATTATAACAGAATATCACAACATATAATACACTGTTAATGGAAATCGTTTTATAACATTTCCATATATGTTTATTATTAATATCAATAATTTTACATTGATTAAAGCAATTAAAACTTTTAATTAATACAAGTATTTACAAGTAAATGAATAAAAATACATTGTTTTAGTAAAATGTAAGTGAACTATTACGTTATTCTATTTCAGTGATAGCAGTAATACATTGCCTTAGTAACATGAACGTAAACTATAACGTTATTATATTTTACTAGTAGTTTTACACTGATTAATCATTGATTAAATCAATTAAAACTTTTAATTAATTACAGATCAGTGAATAAAAATGTATTGTTTTAGTAAAATTTAAGTAAAGTATAACGTTATTTTATTTAACAAGACTAAGTTGCTACAAATAAAACGACATATGAAATGTTGTAATTCGATTTATACCATGTTTCCAGGTTTTATACAAAGGATTTCATTTTAGAAGTGTTTCTGTACGATTTTAATATTGTTTTGTGTCTGGTTTACTTTTATAGATTTACTTTAATTTAGTATTGTTTTGGTTTAATTTTATTATGAGTTGTCTGTGATAATAATGTGAACTTTTAGAATGAAATTTTCTAATGTAATCTCATTTTAACGTTTTCCATACATTCTTTTTCACTGATTTAACATGCAAAATCCTTATATATATATATATATATATATATATATATATATATATATATATATATATTTTAAAAACCACTATTTCTGTTAAAAATCGATTCTTTCAATTTAAGTTTAAAATATAATACTGGAGCTTTCAATTTTTTTTTGTCTTCAGTCATTTGATTGGTTTGCTGAAGCTCTCCAAGATTTCCTATCTAGTGCCAGTCGTTTCATTTCGGTTTACCCCCTACATCCTACATCCCTAACAATTTTTTTTACATTTTCCAAGCGTTAGCCTGCACTATTTTTCCCTGCTACCTGTCCCTCCAATATCTAAGTGACTATTCCAGGATGCCTTAAGATGTTGCCTATATAATGAATTATATATTCCGGAAACATTAACGGCCTTTTTCTTTGCCGGAAAATTTTCCGGCAAAGAAAAAGAGAGAGACCCTTGAAAATTTGCGGAAAGTTGATTAAAAGATATTTATTTTTACAATAAATTCACCCGTTGTTGTGTGAAGCAATAGAAACGCATAGAAAATCGAGATAGCTGATTAATTTATTGAATTTTTTTATAAAATGAAAAGATAACATTTGAATTAATCATACGTTTTCTAATGTATATACACATAAAAAATATTTATTTTATAATCCATCTAGTTTATCTACATAAAGAAAAATATATGTGCTTACGTGTGTCGCAGTGATTTTGGCCTTATATCTCAGGATTGACCTAACCAATTTGCTTTAATTTGGCTCTAATATATATACATGGTAAATTCACATTAATTTCATTAATTTTTTTTTAAATTCGTTTAGGGAGTGGGGGATATCGCGAAAAAAACAATTTCGATTTTCTTCAGAGGCCTTTCAGAAAAACGTTCTAAAAACAAACATATTAACTTATAATGCATGTATAAATAGTTAAAAAAATGTTTTTTTCAAAAATTCAGCTACCACTTAAAATTGAAAGAGATGGTTTTCGTTCTTTTGCTTCATCTCCCTTCAGCTTAAGTTTTTCTTATTATAATTTTTTGAAAGTTTACATTTCATATATTGAGGTATGAAGAAATGTCTACAATTTTTTTTTTAATTATGTAGACCCCGGACCTAAAACGCAGAATGGTTTTTCTGTACTTTTTTTCATTTTAGCCGTTATTGAAGGAAGGGATAGATAGAGAAAAAGTTTAAGCTAATTAATTAGGTTTAACCCTATATACTGAATAGTTTTATAAAAACTTTTGAAAGTTTATTCCCCACCTCTAAAAAATATATATAATCTGTTTTTGAAGCAAAGTTTTTCAACGCAGGTTTCGGGATGGGGAGTCAACTGAGAAAAAACAAGCGTCACGAAAAAGCGTCACTCGCCAGCGAATTCCCCTACTATGCCTACCGCGTGTGATGCAATACAGCTGACCATGTAGTATAGAAAACACGTGCTCAAACTAATAATAACAAATAAACTTCAATGTTAATTTTAAATTTTTCTATATTTTACGTAAATAAATATTTTTTTATGATATAGGAATTTCATTATTAGTTCATATTTCTTATAAATAAAAAATTTCATCATCTGTGTATATTGCGTATACAACATTTTACACTATTAATAATTCACAAAATATTGCGTAAGATGCTTCCCTTTCATTGTGCGTCCACGCAACGACGTACTCATAATTCTTTTTTGTTTTTTTGTTCTCTTTTAACTCTTTTAATTTTTATTAGATATGTTTTTTGTATTTTCCTATTATAATTTTGTATTTTATTTATAATTTTATGTTTAATAATTGGGGCCGCCTGGTCTGTTGGTGGTTAGGATTTCAGCATTTTTCTTACCATGTTAGAATATAGGGAGAATGATATTCGCCCCTATCTTGACTCAAGAGTTGAGGAAAAATTTTAGCTGTGGCCTCATTAAGTGTGACTTAAACACACTTCACCGAGTGTTTGAAGCCATTACTTATCCCAGTAGATCAATTAGGTCTCGAGTTATTGAAATTTTTGTGTTTTCATCATATTTCTTGCAATTTCATAATATAAGAAGAATTATAACTTTATTTTGTTTAAAAAAAAAAACTATTCTAATCGTGTTAGTATATCTCTATTACATTCTGGCGAAGCCGCAAAGATTTTTGGTACTTTTTTTATTTAGAAATATTCAACCGCTGTTTATAAAAAGTAAATTTTTGATTGAAATTTTTTTCTTGATGAATTAATACAAGACAGTAGTTTACAGAGAAGCTTTTTCGAGGAAATATGAAGGTGGAATTTTGTAGAGAATGAAATATGCCATGCCTAATGGTTTCGAACCCAGGATCTACGGATGGAAGGCCGAGTCAATACCACTCCGCCACTGGAATCGGAAAATGTTATTTTAAATACAAAATAGAATTTTTAAATAAAACTTCTTAACTCATCTAATTTATATCACATTTTTTCATTATTTTCTCACTAAAAATGCATTTTATGTATTTTTTTTTTACAATTAATTCTAGCATTTTATCTTTTGACATGCTAGGCATGTATTTTAACGAGGAAAATTAAATAAATGATTAAAAACTTCCCTTCTTAGACATGGTATATAATAATAAATAAATATCATGTTAACCATTACATTAACTGTTGGAGGAGAGGCGAGAAATAATTTTTATTAAAAAATCTCAGGAGAAAATTATAAATAAAACTGCATAATAAAAAAGTTATAATTTCTTTCATCTTTAATTTAATTTCTTAAATTAATTGCTTGATTTAGTTTCAGGTACATCATATTTTCATTTATTAATACTTCGAGTTTCAAAATAATCATACCTTAATTAATCCTTACGTTTCAGATATCAGATAACGAAATTAGTTTAAGTGGAATTAGCAAATGAATTGCCCACAAGTAATCATTGTATAATTATGTATACTTGACACTGAGCAGAGATAGTGGTTGCTAGTTACTATGGCAGCGACCAATATTAGAAAACCACAGTTGCAGGTAAGAGGTCATTTCTAATTAAATCAGTCTAGCATTAATTTTAAGAGCATTGTTTTAGAATGTTATTCGGATCCGTCGTTATTGTTTATTCAGTAAGGATTACAGCTCCATGTCGCGGTTTTTTACAGTCATTACTACGTAGCAAACATTACTGGGTATGCAAAATTATTCCTACTAAATTTAACGAATGTGATTATTCTATAGTTTTATATACCTAGTTTAGATGTAAGAAGAATTTTGCTGAAATTTATTGAACTGTTCTGGAAATCATTAAGGGAAATAAGAAAATATTATGTCATTTCATATGCAAATTATAACGAAACTAGAAAAACTTTAACGTAAGGTACACTTCAATTTTAAAACATTTTAATATATGCTACAAAAAATTGTTTTTTATCTTCTACGTACTAAATAATAACCTGAAAATAGATTCAAACTTCTTTAAAAAATTTTTGTTGTTCAGAGAATTTTACGCTAGCCTAAAGAAACGTTTAATCAAAATTAACCTTTTAATTAACCCTGAAAGTTTGATTAAAAACAAAATATATGATAATAGTATAGTTTCTTTGCCGGAAGATTTTCCGGCAAAAAGAGAGAGACCCTTGCGGAAAGTTGATTAAAAGATAGTTATTTATTTTTACAAATAAATTCACCCGTTGTTGTGTGAAGCAATAAAAACGCATAGAAAATCGAGATTGCTGATTAATTTATTGAAATTTTTTATAAAATGAAAAGATAACATTTGAATAAATCATACGTTTTCTAATGTATATACACATAAAAAATGTTTATTTTATAAAAGTTATGTTACGACTCGCGTTAAGTATTTACATATCTTATACAAGTTACAATAATTTAGTCTTATTTGTTTATTTTCAGAGAGATATTACTAATTTTAATGTTAAGATCATTTATTGTCAGAAGATAATCCAAGAATGCAATATAAATAATTTACACGATTAAAAGTGATCACGCCTGGGTGATCATAGGTAATTTACACGCCTGGATGATCATGCAGGGGCTGTACATACCATATGGCTTAGATCCGGCCCCCGCATGATAGGAAGGGAGGATTTTTAGCAGGTGAGAGCCCCTGCACTGCCGTCAGTGCGGGCCTGACGGCGGCTGGCAGAGCTTTTTCCTTCCCCTACGGAAAGAAAAAAAAAAGTATAAAAATAACCTTTCTTAATAACATCAATCTCTCAAGTCGATTTTACAGAAATTTCATAAATCTTTCTTTGAAAAAGAGATTTTCCACTTGATACTAACAATAAAAAAAATTTACCTATCAGGCGAATGTCGATCGTCACCAGATCATCAAAATTTACCAAATCATCATTGGTCGATAATAAAATTTTATATGTATTTCCTTTTTATGACGTATTCGTTTTATTGAAAAGTAAATAAATAAAAACTCTAAATAAATTTAAACTTTGTAAAAATAAGGTTGTGTTGCAGCTATTTTTTTAATATTTTTTTTAATTTACCACGACCAGAAAAAATAACACAAAACAATAATTTTCAAACTTTATAAAAACAAAAATAAAATAAAATCAATAAAAAATAAAACTGAGTCGTCTGATGGGGAGTCTTTGATTTTAATACAGTTATGTTTCTTTGTTTTGAAAATTTGTCTTGCATAACACAAATTAATAAACAAGAGATAAATATTAAAAATTAAAAACATATACATATAATTTCTTAGTTTAGTATATAAAAATCTACGGAGTATTACTTTGTTCGCATGTGAATAAATTCTTGCGAGTTACCGACAGATTAGACAATGACGTTAAATTTAGTACACTATAAACTTTTTGAATAAGTCAATATTTATAACGAAATTCAATATATCTCAAACCATAAAAACTTAGTTAAATTTGTAAATAGTTGACATTCTTTTTAATTTTATTACCTAACTAATTTTTTTATGATAATAATACAAATTGATCTTGTGTAGACAATGAAATTAAATTTTGTACATCGCATAACTCGAAGTTCAGGTGAGGAAGAAATCATTGGTTTCTTAGACAGCCCAATTCCTATGGGTTTTCCTATTAAACCTTTATAACGGAAGTTATTCAAGTGATCAAAAAGAAAAAAGCTCACAGAAGTAGTCTGGCTTTGATTTAATCACAATAATCACAAACAAATTGCTCTTTATGCTACCTTCCAAAGCCATCGTTTATATAACACCGATTTAATGGCATTCTCCGGACAACATGCTTCCCAACAGAGTAATGCCACGGTCTCGAAACCAGGCACACCGATACACGATGTGACTTCATACAACCCAATAACTTGTAACCTAATCTATCGAAGGTGTTCGAAAAATTGTTGCTTCGGAGGATGTGGCCTGTTTTGGAGCATGAACGCGTGTGATTCCCACACCACCAGTTCGGTTTCCTTTGTGGGCATCCTACTATCAAACACACAGTCTTGTAAACTTAACAGCAGAAGTACTGAAAAGAAAAAAATACTGTTCGCTAGTCTACTTAGTCATCCTAAGGCTAGTGGTGAAAAAACATATAAAAATTTAATTTTTAATATAAAAAAACGAACAAAATTTATTCATTTATCACTAGCTTTTACGACTATCTTCAATGTCAGATGTTTAGTGATGATAAACCCAAAAAGAAACTGAACTAGTAATGACGTTGAATTGCTATTTTTATTTATTATAACACTACTATAATTATTAAAACCTACGAAACCCGTTGTTTATAAATTAAATTGTGACATATTATTATATTTTTAATTTATAATCATGGATAGTGTCTCTAGCTTTCATCGTGGAATCTAGTAAGGTATGGGATATGACCACATGCTATAAAATGAATTTCTATATATATATATATATTCTTTGGAGTGTCGCTTTATATGGAAGTGAAACTTGGACAATCGGAGTATCTGAGAAGAAAAGATTAGAAGCTTTTGAAATGCGGTGCTATAGGAGAATGTTAAAAATCAGATGGGTGGATAAAGTGACAAATGAAGAGGTATTGCGGCAAATAGATGAAGAAAGAAGCATTTGGAAAAATATAGTTAAAAGAAGAGACAGACATATAGGCCACATACTAAGGCATCCTGGAATAGTCGCTTTAATATTGAAAGGACAGGTAGAAGGGAAAAATTGTGTAGGCAGGCCACATTTGGAGTATGTAAAACAAATTGTTGGGAAAATAGGATGTAGAGGGTATACTGAAATGAAACGACTAGCACTAGATAGGGAATCTTGGAGAGCTGCATCAAACCAGTCAAATGACTGAAGACAAATATATATATATATATATATATATATATAAAAGGAACAGAGTAATAAATGTCGGGCCTATTTTTACTGGTAGAAAATTTTTTTTAAAATCCTAAAATACCTTTTTATTCAGTCTCATAACTACTTATTAATTCGTTTTCGTAATGTTAAATTACAGTTACTTGGTTCTAAATCCGTATAAAAATTGATTATAAGAACGTCTAAAAATATGCATGTCATTCCTTAAAAATAAAACTAAGGAAGAAAGATAATGTTCAATGTAAAAACCTGAAATGTTTATACGTACAACGAAGATATTTTTAATTTTTATTTTTTTATTTTGTACAACATTAATTTTTAGAAGATATGAGTTAAATAGTAAGTAACATTTTTTTTTAATTTTATTTTATCGGATTATTTATAAATGGAAAAAAAATTCTACTTGCATATATGATTCAAGATTCATATAAATAAAAATCCTTTTTATAAGAAAAACACTTAAAAACCATTATGAAAACAAAAATTGGATTAGTATTTTTGAAAGCTAACATGTTCAGAAGTTAGAAATATAATGCACGTATAAAACATAAAAACAACAATTTTTGAAAAAAAAAACTTCTACTTGTCCGGACCACATTTTGTGTTATTTTATATTAATGAGAAAAAAATTATAAATAAGAAAGACTGAGAAGGAATGAAATAAGTTATGTTATGTTATGTTAGGAGTTATGTTCCGTAAATATCCTGTTTTTTAAACTTACAACGTTTTAAAACCAAAATAGAATGAATTTTTTATAAACCTACTATTATTTTAACGGCGGAAAAAAAATCATTTTTCATTGAAAAAAATAATGTAAATTACAATTTTAATTTAATTTATAGTTATACGTAAATCTAAAAAAAAAAACAATTCCAATAAAATTATAAATATAGTAATGTATCTTTCTTTCTCCTCTCTCAATATTCGCGCGCGCGCGCTCACGAGTATGAGTGTATGTAACCGGGCTTTTAATATAAACTTAAAAAAATTCAGTTTAAAATAACAAACTTTCTTAAACAACATTGAAGTCAGAAAAACCAATAAGAACGAAATGAAAGACACTTACCTGAAAAATAAAAATATATTAATTACCTGCATTAAAAATAACTGATGTATCAATATTAACTTAAATGAAAAAGAATCTGATGTGGACATCACATGACTTCCTTGTTTGTCTGTTAAATTACATATACGTAGTTTTTAAAATGATAAGTACATAAAATTTTATTTTATTAATGACTCCAGATATTTTTTCATATTTTGTTGTTTTAATTACTATTATTAAATGATTTTATTTTTGTAATTCTTTTTACAATCAGAGGTTAATAATCATTAACAAATAAATATATTTAAATTAAAAAAAATGTTAGAAAAAAAAAAGGAGGTGAAGTCGGATTCTAACCGATGTGCCTTCCCCTTGTAAGATCAAAATATTTCATTAATTAAAATTTCATTTGGCTGTAACTCTGCAATCAATTAAAATAAGTACCACTTATTATATATATTGTTGAAAATTTCTCAATGTGGGCTTATTAATGCAGTTAAGAAAAAGTCCAAAATCCAAATGTATTTTTTTGGATTTTGGAATTTTTTGGACACTTTTGGTTCAGTCGATTGCAATCAAAAGAGGAGATGTACAATTAGATGTGACAACAGTCCTAAATTCACGTGCTTACGTACGTACGTACAGACGTCACGCCGAAACTAGTGAAAATGGAATCAGGGATGGTGAAAATGGATATTTCCGTTGTAATCTGAAAACCGAAATATTTTGCGATCACAATACTTCCTTTATTACGTACAAGGAAGTAAAAATTTAATTAAAAATTACCAGACAATGGAAATTTTATGAAAACTTCCTTTTAGTTTTAGTTTTTTAAAATTAATTTATGCAACAATTAAAACGGGAATCGCGGTGATATCAAAGGGAATTCCATTACTTTTATTAAATTATAATAAAGTTAATGTACATTAAAAAAGTACTTAATCAGATCAAGAATATATGTGTATATAATTTTTATTATTTCATTCTTTAAGTACTGCACGCACCCAGTACTTCATGGAAGAAAAGATACAAGGCGTACGCTATCCAAACAGGGTTCGTTTTTGTAGCCTCACATCCACATAAACTGTCAACAAGGAATGATTCGCTTGTAACGTAATTAGTACTGTCAGTTTCTCACATCATAGACCACAACTGCTATAGGTCTAATTGATTATATAGTAACGTCTCAGTAGTGGTCAGTTGCCTGCTGTTATATACCGACTTGTACCTACTGATCGACGAAATTAGTACCTACTAGTTAATATACAATTGCATTAACTCATACATATCTGAATTGAATTATGGTACAAGCAAATTATAAAATTAGCTAAAATTAAATTAGCTTAATAAATTAAATTAGCTAAATTATTAAATTAGCTTTCCAAGAGGGTTCGTTGGTATAGTCTGTCACCTCGTTAACTGTCAACAACAAATGGTTCGCTTATAAAATAATTAGTACAGTCAATTTCACACATTATAGACCACAAATGCTATATGTGTAAATGATTATATAATAACATACGTCTCAGCAGTAGTCGATGTTACCTACTGTTATATATCGATTTTTACTAAGTGATCTGTCATTCAACTCAGATTGAGTGAAATATTTACAGCATGAGAATCATAAGAAAGTTTTCTTAGTCAAAGTGTTATCTAGAAAAATTTTAAAAAAAAGCTGGCAAAGTATTCTATAACTTTCCGGGCTATTAATAATAAAAATTAAAAAAAGTTAAAGCAAAAAGAAAACAAAAAAAAAATCAGAATATATCTTTTTACAGATAGGGAATGAATTTTAAGGAAAAGTTGTCTAAAAACGTTCTTGTGTAAGTGAAGCATAACAAATTTTCTTCAGTAAATTTTTCTCTAAAAGACTCCCTTAAGTAAAGGCTAAAATAAAAAATAGAAAGTTTTCAAAAAATTTCCGCATTTTAGGTCGGTGTCTATAAATTTAAAAAGTTGTACACGTTTCTTGATATTTGAAGTAAAAATTAAAATAAAAAAAAATCTTATGTGGGCAACACATTACTTCACGCCTATTAAATTAGGTATAAACATTTTTTTTTTGTTTAATGAAAAGTACATAAAATCTTATTTCATTAATTACTTCTAATATTTTTTTCTTTTTTTTGTCGTTATTGAATTATTTTTTATCGTAATTTTTTTACAATCGGAGGTTAATAATTCAATAATTCTTAATTAATTATTTGATTAATAAATCAATAATTTAAATTTAAAAAAAAGTTAAAAAAAGGAGATGTAGTCGGATTCCATCCGATGTGCCTTCCCCTTGTAAGATCTAAATATTTCATTAATTAAAATTTATTAGATTAAAACTCTGGAACCAATGAAAATAAGTACCACTTATGATATATCGTTGAAAAGCTCTCAGTGAGAGCTTATTACTGCAGTTAATCCAAATTTATTTGGATTTTGTGCTCTTTTGGACACTTTTGGTTCAGTAGATTTCAATCAAAACGGGAGGCGCACAACTAGATATTACAACAGTACTAAATCCAAAATTTCAACATCCTACGGCTAATCGTTTTTGAGTTATGCGAGATACATACATACAGACGTCACGCTGAAACTATTCAAAATGGATTCAGAGATGGTCAAAATGGATATTTCCATTGAAATCTGAAAACCGAAATTTTTCGCGATCAGAATAATTCCTTTACTTCGTACAAGGAAGAAGAAATATTAAAAAAAAAAAAAACTTTTAACGGAAGATAAATAGACAAAAAGAGAAAAAAATCATGTATTTCAATTTTTAGTTGGATCAGAATTGCAAAAAATCCTGATACTCCATTATTGACATGATAATACTTTCCTCTTTAATATAGCTGTCTCAGCTTTATTCGCCGGAAAAGTAAAATAAAAAAGATAATGAAACGATAAATCAGTAATGTATTTCAGAACTCTATGTATGTATTGATAAATTTATTATGACCATTTAGTAAATAATTATTATTTATTAGTATGATATAATATGAAAATTTTAACAGAGAAGATTCCTTTTTAAGATATCTTCGAGGTGAAGAAAAATTAACGATTTACTGGATGAAGCTTGCAGGATACTTGCGAAGAATATACAAACATAAAAAAAGAATTTCTTTCCATGAAATAAAACAAAGCATCACAATTAACTTTCCTTTTTTTTTAATTTTTAACGAACAAATAGATCGTTATTGATTTCAATTATGTATGTATGTGAATAAACACTTTTGTCTCGAATTTTGATTTTAATTTAGGAATCGGATTAAGCATCGATAGAGGATTACAAAAATAATCCCCGTTTTTTAATAATAAGTTGCACCAAAATTAAATAATTGTAACAATTATTACGCAATAACGGTGTAAATTATCAGTTTGCTCAAATCCACTAATGTAAGATTTACTAAAATCTATAAAATATATACATTTTTTTAAATCAAGTGAAAGACCCCAAAATGGCGGAGCACTAACTTTTTAATAATTTGGTGGGAAAAAGAATAATATATATATATATATATATATATGTGCCAAAAAATTGCCAAATAACGAGATAAAAAACTATATTATCCTAGCGTATGTAGTGTAAATAGAAGTAGGACATAGTTCTGTGTTAGATACTAAGTAATAATTGAGAAAATAGTAATAATATTAATAATAATAATAATGTTTGTTCGGGAAAGTCTTACTGGATTTTTCATTGATAACTGTTTTTTTTTTTTATAAATTAATACACCACAAAATCTTACAGAGACGCTTGCACGTTGGAATATGGAAATGGAATTTAATAATACATGAACTATTGCCATGCCTGACTGGAATTCGAACACGGGACCCACAGAAGAAAGCCCAAGACGCTACCATCCGTCACGGAAATCGGCAAATTTGAATTGAAGATTTTTTTTTTGAACGAAAATTCAAAATTTCCAGTTAAAACTGGAACTGAGATTACAAATTAATTTTTATATAATATTATTTTTTATTGAATTTAACATAAACGTTTCGTTTTCTATGTATTAAAAAATTTGGGAAAAAAAAACTAAAAAAAATGCTTTTTCAGAAATTACTGATTAATTAATTTAGTTACAGACTTCGTTTTGATCTTGAAACGCTCATTATATCAGGCCATAGATAATCAGCATGTACAGGTTACGCTCACTCACTCACTCACTCACAATTATGAGAGGAATTTTAAGGGAACATAGTTTTCTCATACTCAAAGCCTTACCTCAACTGCATTAAAATCGAGATATCTTGACAGCTAATTTAGACACAGAAATCGTACGACTCTTAAAACACTCACCATGTCAAGTGCAAATGAGCTCACGCACCAACTTTTATCACTTAATTCAGATAAAAGTTTTGCGTGAACGTATACATTTCCTCTCGACAATTAATTAAAATACAAAATACGTAACGTCACAATAAATGACCCCACGCCGACTACGACCATTCAATTCTTAATAACGTTTTGTGGGAAAGTTGATTAAATTACATTAAATACCAGTCTAACGACGAAGACTTTATTGATTTGCTCTCTCCCTAATTTCAAACACTCATATTGTTAGTGAAATACAAGGCAGATATTTTTCTTCATTCCTAGATACTTCAAATGTTTCGACTATTGCAATTATTGCTCCTAAACATGAGCATTGTGATGTCATTGTTCAAAATCTAGCTAATCAAATTTTTAATGTCAGTATAATGAAATAAATATCCTCTAAAGTGTACATTTTTGGTATTACATGTTTAATGTACTTTTTGAAATTAATAGAATTATTTTTTTTGTTTTTTAAGCAGTAATATATTAGAAATCTTCAAAATAATAAATTATATAATTTCAATGCCGAGTGTACAAACATTTATATATTTATGTGCCAAAAACAGTTCAAAACAGATTTTGGATGGTACAAAATTTGTAACTGTGATGTTTTAGTAAATTTTATATGAAGTTTTACTTAAAAACTGAATCAATAGATGACAGAACTGTATTTTCAGTAGTTTTTGAGTAATCTGGAGTAAAAGACAAAATAATATATAAAAGATACACAATTTGCTTCCAAGAGATCTCTTTGTACGTTTAAATTTTGTCACTGGATTATGGACAACGTTAATAACGTAGATTCTATTTTGTTTACTGATAAGCCAAATTTATTGGAAATGAAATTAAAAAAAAAAAGTCACGTATGGAATCACAAAAATCCACACGGAACATTCGAAACTAGATACAAACACAGGTTCCATGTAAACATTTGATGCGAATTTAGGCAAAAAAATAAGAATAACAAAGTTATATTACGGCATACATAAAATGATGTGTTTTTTGACTACAATCTACAATTTTTTCGACTACAATTTATACTTCAGATTTCTCACAAACTAATAAAAATGCAGTCCTAGGACCTATTTTATTTTTTTCAATGTTTCAGGTCATATTTCATACAAAACTATTAAATTTACACCTTAATTTACCTGAGAATTACAATCCGGCTTAATTTTACTAAAGGCGCAGAAGAAATTAGGGAAGAATAATTCATGCAGTAAAGGCTATTTCATTAATACAATAAAAAGAGAAGAATCTGTTTCTTTTTAACGGAAAAAAGCTTCTTTTTTGGATTAAATGTTTATACAGATTGTTAATTAATACTAGGATAAGATGAAAAGATAATCCTTAATATATAATGCAAGCAAATGTTTTCTAGTCTAAATATTTTTATCTACAAATCTTGAAAAAACATCAAATCGTTTCGATGCCTCTTACATAAAGAAATATTATATAGGAATATAAAAAAAACTTTTCTATACGTGCATTACATAGCAGACAGTATTATGTTCACCTAAATGAACTTATTTTATAGAAGCTTAGGCCATTGAATTATATACATTCTTTAACAACAACAAACAAGAATTCTGCTATAAAATATCTATTTAAAGTGAATGATGTGTGTATATACAATAACAATGATTTAGAATTTGTTAGGGAATAAAATAGGTGATACAACTTAAATAAAAGTAACATAAAGGTGCTTTAAAAATGTTAGGATTTTACGTATTTTATAAAATATTAAAACATACTTTTATAAAATGACGAAAAAATTTTTATAAAATCTTTTAACGTGAAATTTTACACGTCGTTTACAAATATAGTTTTTCTTTAGGTAAAAAAATATTTTACAATCATTTTTTTTTCCTTGTATCAATATTCTTCAGTAAAGAATATGTCGATATACTGAATTTCTTTTATAATAGCACAGCAGACATCCCTAGAGAACACGTGCATAAATATCCGATCCTGGGATTCCACATCGACTTCCTGTTTTGTGAATTTATTTTTATATGCACATTAGAAATATACACACAGCCGTTTATTATGTAGCAATATATAAAATGAAATGGCTTATGACCAAATTAAATTAAATTACCAAACAATATTTTAAACTTTTTTTTTATAATATTTTTCCATAGATATAATAGAAAATGTACAATAACTTCTTTAATAATAAGAATCATGGAATAAAATTCATTAAATAATAAATAAATAAATACAGAGTTAAAAGGTTTACTAATCATAAAGAACGGATTTGAAGAAAGATGCGATAATCGATATCAAAGCATCAGCAACCAATAAAATTGGTCAGAATATATGTACTTTGAATGACGTGAAAAAATTTGTTTTGCAAATAACAATAAAATTATAATTATTTTTGTAAAGAAATAAATTAAAAATTTACAATTCTTGCAAAACAATTATATTATTAAAATTTAAAGATTTTAAAATTCCAACGTTATAAATCAAGATTTGTGCGTGCGAAGAACGGATAAAATGAAAAATATATTGATAAATTTTATTTTATATATATATATAAATATATATTTTATAATCTATAAACCCAATCAAACAGGATTGAGATTATTTGGAGTATTAATCTGATAGTGATATTTTATTCAGATAAAAGGTTCATACTCCTGCGTGTAATCTTGAATAATTTAATAAAATGCTAATGTAGACAATTCGACTAAATTTTTTAGTTTTGTGACCTATACATATAAAATATAGAAACAGTTGTAATGTCTCTACTCGTTAAGAATAAGCTATATTTTGCTAACATATACTCTCTATGGTAACATTTTTTGAATAAAAAAGAACTTATTTTCAAAAAAAGAGAAATACGAACGATTCTGACAAAATCAGGCAAAATTTCGTGTAAATAATATTTTGAAGATAATAGCGTTTAAAAAAAATTTATAACTGTGAAAATTTTATTACCGAGACTAACAATTTTCCAAAATTCCTGGAAAAATTTTGGAATAAGAAGCAAAAGATAGATCCTTTAATCGATTATTAGTAAGAAGAAACAATTTAGTTGGTGGTTTGGTATAATTAAAAACCCCCTACTATTAATTAATATTCGAGAGACTGGCAGCAACAAACTTATTTAAACTTTATTCAGAGAATTGATTAACACTGCTCCATACAATCTGTATGAATTTCATAATTCTTGTTACAGTGGAGGTACTGCTTTCATCTCCTTCGTTGAATGTCTTTTATACATTTCAGGTATACATTTTTTAGGTAGATTTGATAAGAAAGCTACCGATTGTAATGGGTATCATGATTCGACTTCCTGAAAATTTCGACATATCTTCGTATTTCACTTCCCCTAGACTACAAAACCACTGTCAGTTCAAAAGTTTATATATATAAACTGTTTAAAGTAGTAGTTAGTCCTCTAAACATTACCTAAAACTTTTGTCAGAAACAATTTTTGATATGCCCAACCCTTACATACAGCAAGTAATGACCAAAGTATTGGTGGAATTGTAAGAATACGGCTTGTCGTTTGCTAAACCGAAACTTTTTTCAAACGCAATCATTATCGTATTAAGTAAATTTGAAGTTTTTCTTAAATTTAATGTGGAAATTTTTTTGTCCTCTACTTAGCACAGGTTAAATCTACCTCCGCCTTCCGGCGTGCCGAAAGGGGTTTTTTTTATTACTACATTATGAATAAATGAATAATGAAAATGTTAAATACAACAGTAATACTGCTTTGAAATTATTTTTTATTATAGAATTTAAAAAAAAAATCAATACCGACTTTTTTTATTCCTCCATAACCTTTTTTTACTAATCAACTACGAACTGTTGACTACGTTGATTTTGTTTAAATTTAACAAATTTAATGAGTTAGACATTGAACGCGTATCCTGCGATAAATTGTAAACGATGGGTGAGCGGATGATTGATTTATTTGCAATGAGGAGAAGGAAGAAAACGATGGCACTGTGGATTGTGAAGCAGTAATAGAATTGGCTATGGCAATACGCTCTGCTACCTAGATCAAAGCACAGTAGATATAACTAAATAACGCTTCTTAGCCATTAGTGAGCACTGAGCAACTCCCATACTTCTCAAAAAAGGGTGTACTGTAGCTAAGTTTGCGTCAGAAGTGAATGTTCAGTCTACAGCAACGGTGACTTGGTGACTGTAACTTCGATTTCAACTTTCATCCCTTTAACCCCTGTCTAAGAAACGTAGCGATCAAAGAACTTCACCTTAAAATTCTTAAGTTCAATTAAATATCTTAAAAAATAATATATGTACATCATATATAATTTTATGTTTATTTAGTTTCTGAAAAAATAAATTAAATATTACAAATATAAAATCATTATTTAAACAGTTTTATCGAAAAATTACTTCTGTAGTCTGGAGGTGAATTATTACTTTTAGCATATCATACCATAATGTTTTATAATTTAAATTATAAGCTCTACTGACCGTCTCCCCGAGACGAAAATTTTAGTGGGAAATTGTTAAACATGTTTCGTTTACCGATTTGCTTCGCTTGATCTAAACAGATTCACAACTGAAATGTTTTAAAAAATGTGTGAAGAAAATAAATTCATATCTGGAACAACATAATTTACTTATTTTAATTTCCATTACAGAATAAAAAACACTATCGTGTTCTCCACTTTCATTACACATTAGCTCTGATCGATTTCTCACTTGATACCAGCAATTCCTCATGTGATCAATCCATTCCAACATTTGGGTACAGAAACAGATGTACCAAGGTCTGGATCTCCCAGAAATCATACATATCATTCTCTGCCCATCCCCATCTCACCAGGTTACTTCGATTTATGGCTACTCTAGTACTAAGTAGATTCAGCGCCCGCTAAGTACGAGTAATATATATTATGCATTATAGTAATATATTATGCAAGTCAGTGAGGCAAAATATCTGGGAGTCATACTCGATAAAAATTTGAGATTTAGCAGACACATCGATATGATATGTAGTAGGGTCACTCCAATGGTCAAAGCTCTGAGAGTACTCTTCCAGAACCATGGAACACCAAAAACAGAAACTAGGAAATTAATAACTGCTGCAACAACATCAATGATATTATATGCGGCCCCGGTTTGGGGACATACAATTAGTATTAAACGGAATAAAGGAAAATTGAGAAGCGCGCATAGACTTGCACTGTTGAGGGTGGCCGCTAGTTAAAGAACGGTGTCCTATGACGCGCTTTGCGTAATAACAGAGGTTCTACCAATAGACCTGCAGATTAAAAGCAGGATGCTTAGATATGAGGTACTACCACAAGACGATATAGCGGCTCAATTGGAGCAAGAACGGCAGTCGGAATGGTCACGCTCAAGAGTCGGGGATTGGACTAGAAGACTAATCCCTGATATAGGTAGGTGGTATGGAAGTAGACGCGGAAACGTTGACTTCTATATGACACAGTTATTATCGGGGCATGGATCTTTCGGGCAGTACCTAGCCAGAATTGGAAAAAGGCACACCACAATGTGTTTATTGTGAGGAAACAGATAATGCGGAGCACACTATATTTGTATGTCCTAGATGGGCTGAAAACAGGAGAGTAATTATAACAAATCGATTAACACCGGATAATCTAATTAATTGGATGGTACAAAATCAAGAGAACTGGGACTGGTTCAGAAGGTTTGCTGGAGAGATCCTGAGAACTAAGGAAGAAGAGGGCGGTAGACTGTGATTGAGTTAAGTAGGGAAGGGTGGACAGTCTCTCCGTGGAGGGCCCGTATGCCCTGGTATGCGGGTTCCTGCGAAGGGAGAGAACTCCAGGAGAGATGGGAATAAAAGAAAAGACCGAGTCCCGGCCGGCGGTGTTTCTCCCTGCGGGCGTCTAGGCACTTTGTGGGGTGGGTACCGTCGGTTAGAGGCATAGGCGTAAAGACCGAGACCCGGTTCCCTGCGGAGGGGCTGGGGGACGGCATCACCGGACCTTGGCCCTAACGCGGGGAATTAGAGGCAGGCAAAAAATAAAACAAAAGATCCGAGACCGGGGGGGGGGGGAGCCAACCTGCCGTGCCGGATGTAAAGCCGGTGGGTGGGGGACGCCCCCTTTGAGTAGAAGGACACTCTCCCCGACTGAGTATACTTAAATGGATATCCGGTCGGGGAGAGTAGGGGAAAAAAAAAAGTACGAGTAATATACGGCAGCTGATAACCTCTAAGGAATTCCTCTTTGAGTACCATACCCGTCTTATCTGGTAATGTCTTCCGCAACTACTAGCGCCGGATCACAGGTGGAACCTCCAGAAGTGCGATTTCTGGATGAAGATATTTATAAATTTAAGCCTACGACTGAGAGGCATATGGTTATACATTATTTTTTTTAGAATATGTCGTCTGTTTTTTTCTTTTAATTTCTTTCCCCATTTTCCGTCTTATGCTAGGGTTGCTATACCAACTAAAGAGTAAATCGTATGAACTAGTAATACATTTATACAACCAGTACAGTGCGCACTGTATCATTCAGGGCTACATCTCATTCCTAGCGTGTGCAGATGCTTCCCACGTTAGGCCTGCGTACTTTCCTGCCGCAAAACACAGAGCAATTCTGTGACTCGAAGTGACTCAATTGGTTGTGCTGCCTATGTGAAACCAAGAAACAAGATTTTTTGTTATTTCACGATTACCGGTAACAAATTTAACTACATAATTATGCACAAACTCATAAGGTTTCTAGTAATAATTATATGGAAATTATTCACTGGAGAAATCGGTTTTTATAAGGCAGTTTATATATATATATATATATATATAATTATTATTATAACAATATAATCGAGGTAATGCTCAGCGATAGCAACAAGTGGGACTGTGTCTCGGCTACGATCACATCAATGATACGAGAGAAGGCCAATAAAGAGAGGCGACGGCAGGCTGAGTTGATGCGAAACTATGGAGGCTTGGAGTTCGATGATGGGGGATCAAGGGAGGCCAGCTTCTGGGCGGGGACTCCTCGGAGTCGTCGCTCGTCGATCGCCCCCTGGGGATGCCTTCCTGTCACACGGAGTCGGATAGTGGAGTGCCTGGGTGATCATGCCACAATACAGGAATGAATTAACACTAATGTATTTATTGTAAGACGAACAGATATAAAATGTTTTACAGGACTGGGTTTTAAAAAATTAATATATTCTTTTCAAAATTATTTTTACTTAAAGTAGATCAAATTTATATATTAAAAAGATTTGTTAAACAAAGTGAAAAAAATTATTTTTTCTGCAATTACTGAGTAATTTAGTTACAAACTTCGTTGGGGTCTTATAACACTCATTACATCAGGCCACAGATAAAAAGCATACACAGCCTACGCTCACTAAATTATGAGTGGAGTTTAAAGGAAACATACCTCTTCTCATATTTAAAACCTTACCTCAATGGCATTCAAATCAAAATATCTCAGCAACTAATTACGATATAGAATTCCTGATGGTCTTAAAACACTCACCACGACAAACACCATCAAATGAACTTACATTGACTTCTATCACTCAATCCAGATAAAAGTTTTGAGGGAACATTTCCTCAACCTTAAAAATACACTCAAACCGCTGTATCAAAGAAACTAATTATGATATAGATTTTAAAAGTGTGAAAGTAGAAATGACTCTAAGAATCGAACAGCTAATCTTGTCCGGAAGAAACTCTTACAAACACAAAGTAAATTATCTATTATAACTTAATTTATTTACTGATCCTGCAGTGAAGTGCAGGTCCCCTAGTAAATTATGAAATCTAAATTTTCAATTTTTAGTCAACGGGTTTTGAGATATGAGGTGAAAACTGTTTAAAAATAATGTTGAGTATCCTTCCAGTTCTGAATTTCAGACTTGAAGAAACTTAAGGAAATGTTTTAGAATGTAAGTAGAAGACAATGCTATAGAAATTTCAACTAAATTTAAAATCGTTTAAAAGAGTAATTCGAAAAAAAAAACATACGTAAAATAGCAAAACAACTAATAACAAAAATAATTCAGTTCGTTGATAATGCTAAATTCAACGTCAGAGATATCAGTGTACTAATCTCAGACAATGATGTTCACAATCAATTAAAAAAAATTATAATGCTTTTTTATTTGATACAAATCACCATTATTTCTGAGTTATAGTGCATATAACAAAATTTCAATCTTAAATAATATTGTGAAATATTTGCAGATATGTGAGTTGTAATTGTTAGTCGTACAGGTGAGTCAATTCGCTTTAAATATTTAACTTCTGTAAAATCACGGATGAGTATAGTATGTACTATTATTATTTATTCTAATTTTTTGTTTATTTATAACAGTTGTGATTGCAGTAATTATTGAACAGTTACGTATTATTTTAGTGGAAGAATGTAACCTAACGCAACAACTGGTTTATAGCTTGACATCTTATCTTAAAAAAATCACGAAAAGGATAAATCTGAAATCAAGAAAAATACGTTTAGATAGAGTAGAAATAATGGTACAAAACTATAAATAACAGAGGAATGTTGATAAAAACTCTAGGAAAGGGAAGCTATAATCTAATAAAAAATGTTCCGAAAGAAGGAGGAAGGAAAGTAGTCTTAACAACAAATGTACCATTTCAAGAACATGAAGATATTATATTACGTAATTATTTATTAAATATATATATAGTTTTTCGAACATGGCACCGTTTGGTATAAACAGCTTACTAAAATCCAATTTGATTTCCTCGAGCGCTTTTGGCTATTCTGCCATCTTCAAGAGGATAATTAAGACTAACATATATAAAACTATTATCTTGCATAATTAATATATTATATATACATATATATATATATATATATAGAGAGAGAGAGAGAGAGATCGTCATTTTGTTAAAATTCGTCAAAAGTTAAAGTTTTAAGTCTAATTGACTACGTACGTATTGTAATCGTTTTTCTCAATTGTTATCAATAACTCATAACAACTGAGACACTATTACAATAGGAACGTAATTACTTAGACTTAAAACTTGAACATATGACGTATTTTAACAATATGACGATGAATTTTTATAGATATATAATCTAATTATATATGGTTATACTTTTATATATGTTAGTCATAATTATCCTCTTGAAGATGGCAGAATAGCCGAAAGAGATCGGGAAGGAAATCAAATTGGAATTTGGTAAACTATTTTAAAATCATATATTATATATATTACAATAAATTCTAAATTTTTCTCTTAGTAACACACTATTATAAAAATAGTAAACTTATTATATATTATTGTTATAAAATAATATTAAGTTAATCAAAAGTGTAAGATGATATATTAAATTAATTTTCCATAATATAATAGGTTTTTTTATCCCTACTCCCCTGGGCCGGAAAAATCAAGATTAAAATGAGATTAACTATTATTATATAAAAATACAATGCCGGCTTCCATGGCGCGAGTGGTAGCGTCTTGGGATTTCATCCGGAGATTCCTGGTTCAATTCCGATCAGGCATGGCAATTTTACACACGCTACAAATCATTCATCTAATTCTCTGAAGCAATACCTAACGGTGGTCCTGGAGGTTAAACAAAAAAATAAAAATAAATTATAAAATAATATTATAATTTATTATAATTAATTATAATAAATAAAGTACGTAAATAAATACCAAAATGACTGACCAATAACTATTCAAAAGTAATAGCCAATAAGATCAAACCCTTTTGCTAAATAAGAATTCATATAAATGAATTAGGAGAATATAAGGAGATTAATATTAAAAATTAAAAATCAGGACTGCTAAAAAAAAACTGCTGATAAAACTTGCTTTTTAATCTAGGAAAGTTACTAAGAAGGAAAAGTTAAAGAGCATGCGAGTTACAATTTTGTATATAGTATATAATCTTTTTTCAAATTTTTAAATTTATTTAAACATATATATATATATATACAAATAAGGATTCCAACGCGGGGTCATACATCTAATTCGGTTCACCCGTTGAGCTGCTACGGCGGAACAAACATACATACATACATACACCTTAAATACATTATACTCCTTTTTGGACAGTCGAGTAAAAAAACTCTATTAAACATTTATTTATAATAAATAAGTAATGTGCTTTGGCCTTTGAGAAGCCAGATTTGACACCCTAGACGTTTTTCAATGGGAATACGTTAAAAATATTGTTTACAGTGAAACAATCAAGGATGTACAACATTAAGACAAGGGATTACCGTTGCTATAGCCACACTTACGCCCGGGATGATCCAGCGGATCGGATGAATATTTGCACAGCGACCGACTAATCTCATATTGAAATATTCTAACCTATATAAAAATACTTTTTGAGCTGGTAAATTTAAAATAAAATGACTCGTTTCATTATCTCTAGTAGTTTCTGAGATACGACTTTTTTAAATTGCTGCAACCTTTTTCGATGAACCTTATAAAATTATAAAAGTTGTTAATGATATTAAAATAAGTTTTACTTTATTCTAGTACATTTACAGCGTAATAAGTTGACAAATAAATAGATGATTGCAAACCTAAAAGAAAATTAACATATTACTTAAGTAAATATTACTTTTAAATTATAAAATACCTTTAATGAGATAAATAAAAAGATTGAATTTTTATGTTTGTCCGTCTAATGGTGAAAAAATTAAAACTGAAAACAAAGAGTGATATTGCAACTTAGCTTTTAAAAACTTCATGATTTAATATGAATATATTAATATTTCACCTTTCCATAATTTAAACGCATTAAAAGGATAAAAAAAATTAAACGGTTTAAAAAAGGTAAAGTTTTTCTTTGTTTTTAAAAAATTGTTTATAGTGAAAAAATAAATGTATTCTATGTTTAATTAAATTTTATTTAAAATTTAATAATAAAATAAGTGAATATATTTTAATAATTTTGAAATTAAAAAAAAACGTTTGCATTTAAATAAAATTTATTCAGTAAGTATAAATATTAATGGCATTATATTATTTAATCAGATTTTACGCAAAGAAAATACATTTTATTTAAATATTGTAATAAATTATTAAGTATTTACAAAAATAAAATTGAAAATATTATTATAAAAACAAGTTTATATGTATTACTTTATTTATTTTATATGTATCCCAATGTTTTATAAACATAAACATGTTTGGACGAAAACAAAACATTGGTAAATGTGTTTAAATGGAAATGTTTACGTAAAAAATATTATTACGAAGTATCATTTTCAAAAAATAAAAATAAATATTTTTATAACTTGAGATTAGATTGAAAAATTGGTTATTTAATTATTATTTTGTTTGGAAACTATTGATTTTTTCTTAACGTAGCTGAACCAAATAAAATATTTGATGAGATTGAATACTGTATGCTCGTCCACTCACCATAACACAGCTACAACACGTGTGTTCATGTTATATATAGTTTTCTAACCGCCCTGACGGGGGCCTGGATAAGGAGACTAATCCCAAGGTTAGAGCCGTGGCTTGGGCGGGGGTTCGATGACGTAGATTACCACCTCACACAACTATTGTCGGGGCACGGCGAGTTTGGTTACTACCTGTTCAGGTTCGGGAGGCGAAGCATCCCGGTCTGCATATACTGTGATGAGCATACGGTACCCCGGAGCATACGGTCTTTGTATGCAGAAGATGTGAGGTGTCCGGAGGCTGCTTCAATTGGTTTGGCTGACTCCGGAGACAATAGTAGACCGTATGCTTCGGGGCAGAAGACAGTGGGCCCAGGTGCAGTCGTTGGCCAGAACAATACTTCAGACAAAGGAACAGGAGGCAGATCAATGGGGGGCCCACTAACCATGTGGGAATGAGAGCATCACCCGATGGGTTTCATCATTTGATGGAAGGAAGTCAGTTTATTTATGAAATAATATTTATTAATGTACATACCCTACGCAAGGAACTAAAAAACTCGCAGAGACCGGTTGCAAGCACTATTAGAATTAGGAAATATGAAATAAAATAAGATGTAATTAAATTGTGGTTGTTATATTGCCGTACTAGGAGCTCTTGTTATTGTAATTATTATTATTACTGATATTATTGTAATTTTATGATATGCCTCGTTTCCATAAATAATCATTTATACAAATAATTAAAAAGAAGTTTCCAGGGTAGGAAATCACTGCTGGAGGAGGGAGTTGATCCTCAGGATTGATGGTTGACATACCAATGTATTTCTTTTTTGTATCTTATATCTTGTATCTTGATATTTTTGATGTTGTATTTTTGTATTCCTGTATCATTGTATTATTGTATTGTTGTATTTCCTTGTTTAAAATGTATTGTAGAATGGAATAGCGATTAATTGCTGTTACTAGACGACCAAGATATATGGTGACCAAGTTAAGGCGACTAAGAGACTTTATCATAAGAGTTTCTAGTGTTTTAGTTCCTATGCTTTATACGTGTGCTAATGTGTTAGATTAAGGAATTACCGGTGGTGATGGGAAATCACACTTGAGGAGAGTGGATCGTCATGACTAATGGTAACCATAAAAGCGTGTTCCCCTGTTAAAACTGTATTGTAACTTGAATCGTAATAAAATACAGCTACACAACGGTGAAGGTGTTGAGGACGTATTAGATGTTTTACTACAAATTTCAACTGTATTTTATTCTATTGATTTCATACGTGTACTTGTTAGGTTAAGGAAAATTAATGATGGTCGTGGAAACCCTGCTTGAGGAGTGTCGAGGCCTGCGGCAAGAGGGATTAACTTGCATCGGCTTTGATTAATGACGGGTACTCCACGACCAACGGATGACTTAGTTTAATTATGCTGTATTAGTGTATTAGGGGTGCTTGCAACCGGGACCGAGGGGAAAAAAACACAGGGAGCTGGCTTAAAAAATAATGAAGCCAGGGGGACGAAGCCCGGAACCGTGCAGGGCCAGGGAGGCAGCTTTCTTGCAGAGGGTGCCCTGGCCTGGACATACGCAAGAGTGGCCAGGTCGGAGTACTTCGATGAAGCATGAAAGACCCTTAAGGTGTGAGGGATGGGCGCGCGAGGGTCGGGGGGGGTATGCTTGACGGCATACTCGGACCCCGACTAGAGGTAGTGACGGGGAGGGCAGCCCTTCGGGGGAGGGGCGTTACGGCATCCAGAAGCGGAGGTAGTAATGTCTTGATGATCCAGAAGGGACCCCGACGGGTGATTATTCAATGGGCGGATACTGCTGAAGGGGGATGGTTAGTCATCGCCGCGTCACATTAGGTCAACCGATGCAACGTCTTACAGGCGGTTACCGGTTGCCCTAGTGTGGTTAAAAAAGGATTCCGAATCCTTTTCTAACCACACCACAACCTTTCCGAAAGGTTCCGAAGGAACCGAATCGTTATGGATTATTCATGAATTCGAATGATCTGTTAAAGTAGAAACAATATTTTCATTTGACTATTTTTCCCACATCGTAAACAATTTTTAGATCAGATTTTTTTATCTGCAGAATGTTTTCTTCTTCTTCAATAATCCATTATCTTATGTATCCATTAGTAATTTCCACTTTAAGGATAATTTACTTCAGATAATTTACAATTTTGTTACTAATAACCTATTTTTTTAACAATTAATTTTTGCAATATTTTTAAATGAGAAATAAATCGAATTACAAACAAACTGTAACAACAAAAAGCATAACATTTAAAAAAAAAATTTTCTTAATAATTCAAACAAGACAGTATTTACGTTTTAAACAATGAAAGTTTAAATAAATTTCAGTAAAATAACTAATTTACATTACAGAATACTTTTTATCACAAAGAAATTATAAGCGATGATTCTTAAAACTTATCTAAGTTTATAAACTTTTAAGTTTATAAAAGTTTATATTTTATAAACTTTTAAGTTTATAAAAGTTTATATTATAAACTTATCTAAGTTTATATTTTATATTTATATAAACTTTCCGAAGTTTATATAAATATAGCTTCGGAAAGGTTTTGTTATTTAAAGTTTAATATTGTTCCTCAGTGTGATGATGTTTTTAGAACTTTATTTCATATGTTTCATCCATGTAAAAATCTGAGTTTAGTTAAATAAAATAAAAAGAGAAAAACGTTACAATATAAAATTTTCATTAGTGTTTTTTTTTCAAAAATTGTAAAATTAGTGTTCCAAAATTTAAAAAAAATTATTGTAATGAAATAGGCTAGAGAAGTGTGATATTATAAAAATATATCTGTTTTGAAATAATCCAAATTCAAATTTATCTAGGTAACAAACAATAAACAAAATTCCAAACTCATCAAAAAAATTATTAAAGTGTCTGTTTAGCTTTCTTATATATAACAAGGATTTTATTTTATAAATGCCGTTGAATCTATTGGTATTTTTTGCTTTACATGCGTGAAGAAATAAATATAAAATTCGATGTACTATGACAATTACTAGATCGTTACTTCCTTAACTTCATTCGAGCAAATAAAAAATCAGAAAATTACTCACCAATAGATAATTAATAGTAGTAATTAATGTAAGCTTCATTAATTCTTACCTGTAACAAAAAAAAAAACGAATTAATATATAAATAAATGTATTAACAAACGCAATAAATTGTCTTAACAGAACAATTAGTTTAACTAGTCATGCATCAAAAATCTTAACTAGAATTCTATACAGAAGAATTGAGAGGAGAATGGAAGAAGTGTTAGGAGAAGAACAATTTGGTTTCAGGAAAAGTATAGAGACAAGGGAAGCAATTTTAGGCCTCAGATTAATAGTAGAAGAAAGATTAAAGAAAAACTGGTTTGTTTTTCTTGGCGTTTATAGACCTAGAAAAGGAATGCCTTTTCTATGATACCAAAGAAAGCAGAAGCAGATAAATGAGAAGAATACAGAACAATTAGCTTAACTACTCACGCATCAAAATTCTTAACTAGAATTTTGTGCAGAAGAATTGAGAGGAGAGTGTAAAAAGTGCTAGTAGAAGACCAGTTCCGTTTCAGGAAAAGTATAGGAAG
Organism: Lycorma delicatula; assembly: GCF_047948215.1. Classification (NCBI taxonomy): domain Eukaryota; kingdom Metazoa; phylum Arthropoda; class Insecta; order Hemiptera; family Fulgoridae; genus Lycorma; species Lycorma delicatula. Next base: position 25,971,114 of record NC_134466.1, read on the forward strand.
AAGGGAAGCAATTGTAGTAATAGTAGAAGGAAAACATACTTGGTATTTATAGACCTAGAAAAGGCATTGGATAACGTAGACTGGAATAAAATGTTCAACATTTTAAAAAAATTAGGGTTCAAATACACAGATAGAAGAACAATTTCTAACATGTACAGGAACCAAACAGCAACAGTAATAATTGAAGAACATAAGAAAGAAGCCGTAATAAGAAAGGGAGTCCGACAAGGATGTTCCCTATCTCCGTTACTTTTTAATCTTTACATGGAACTAGCAGTTAATGATGTTAACGAACAATTTAGATTCGGAGTAACAGTACAAGGTGAAACGATAAAGATGCTACGATTTGCTGATTATATAGTAATTCTAGCCGAGAGTAAAAAGGATTTAGAAGAAATAATGAACGGCATAGATGAAGTCCTACGCAAGAACTATCGCATGAAAATAAACAAGAACAAAACAAAAGTAATGAAATGTAGTAGAAATAAAATAGATGAACCACTGAATGTGAAAATAGGAGGAGAAAAGATTATGGGGGTAGAAGAATTTTGTTATTTGGGAAGTAGAATTACTAAAGATGGACGAAGCAGGAGCGATATAAAATGCCGAATAGCACAAGCGAAACGAGCCTTCAGTAAGAAATATAATTTGTTTACATCAAAAATTAATTTAAATGTCAGGAAATGTTTTTTTGAAAGTATATGTTTGGAGTGTCGCTTTATATGGAAGTGAAACTTGAACGATCGGAGTATCTGAGAAGAAAAGATTAGAAGCTTTTGATATGCGGTGCTATAGGAGAATGTTAAAAATCAGATGGGTGGATAAAGTGACAAATGAAGAGGTATTGCGGCAAATAGATGAAGAAAGAAGCATTTGGAAAAATGTAGTTAAAAGTAGAGACAGACTTATAGGCCACATACTAAGGCATCCTGGAATAGTCGCTTTAATATTGGAAGGACAGGTAGAAGGAAAAAATTGTGTAGGCATGCCACGTTTGGAATATATAAAATAAATTGTTAGGGATGTAGGATGTAGAGGATATACTGAAATGAAACGACTAGCACTAGATAGGGAATCTTGGAGAGCTGCATCAAACCAGTCAAATGACTGAAGACAAAAAAAAAATTAATTAGATAAGGTAATTAATGCGCTCCCAAAAAAAGATTATTTTTTATCATTTAAAAAAAATTCACAACTTTTAAGAAGGTATTTAATAAATTTAAGCAGATAATACAATTTTTAAAACAAAAATAAAAGGAATATATTACTTTATTATGCTTTTTTTAGTTGGAAAGGTAGTACAACTTGATAGTTTCAAGGGATGACTTTATGAATCACAAATTATTCATAAAAATTTATTTTATTCTACTTTGTATTAACCTTGGCTGAATTTAGATCGTTTAAGAACTTTAAATATATTAATACATTTTAAAAAAAATTCTATATAAGATAAAACTGTTTCCTTTTTGTCCCCTTACTCTAATTAAACAGATTAATATAAAAGGGATGATGCCACAAAACGGGCAAGACCCTTGTGGGGACACCTAATCTTTCATCCTTTACAAAACTCACTTCCGATTATAAATCATACAAATTAAGTATGATTAAGTTAAGTTAAGTAATAAATATTAAATTGTATTATAAAAGAATGTTAAATTAAGTATGATTAAGTTAAGTTATATTATAATTACTATTAGGATTACTCCATTAATTATTAATTTTGTAAAAGTGAATGAAATAAAGAATTTGAATTTGCCGAGTCTCGTAAACTTCGCAAAAGCGCATTATTGGCCATTATAGAGGTGAATTCAGAATTTTTTTCAAATATTGGGAAAAATACTGGGATATTGATTTAAACCAATCATGGAATAATTGTTTACGGAATTTTTTCTTTTTTAATTTTCCAAAAAAATAAATTTCTGTTCCAATAGGTTATTAGTCGTTATAAAGGTTATCAATAGTAATCGATCGGAGTTATAAAGATTGTTCTTTACGTCGGATTGTAAAATCCGACGTAATTAACAAAAGTATAAACAGTATAATATAGAATCTTAGTTACCTATAGCTGTACTTTCAAATTAATCTCTACTTTCTAACTACTAAATCGAATTAAATCAAAGTAAAAATACAGCTGTTATATTAAATAATATCCGCTTTTGATTGGTCACGTGTTGAACCCCGTAGGCTTTAGATCGGTTAAACATCTGTATTGGAATGATAATCTGTGTCATATTGATCATTATGACATAGGTTTCAGCCGAGTAATTCAAATCGTTATAACACAGCGGTAGAAAAAAATTATTAGTAAAAATTGATGATAATTGTTGATATTTGAGACAACTCAAATATCAACAATTTTTTAATTTCATGTTTTTTTAAAAATAGAAATAAATTTCTTGTTTCCCGGCTATACAATCAGTTATACTGTAGAGCTGTATATTAAGCTACATAAGGAAAAATGTATTAACTGATCAAATTTTGCATGTCCGAGTTTTTGCAGATTATGACCACCCTCGAATAATAATACCGATAATAATAATGACAATGATAATAATAATATAAAATGAACAAAAAAAATATAAAGATACAGATTTACATGGTTTGGATAAATATGTAAAATACTTTATAATTTAATATGGTTAGATATGCTAAGCAACCACGACTTCTAGAATGTATAAAAAAAGAAAAATTCCAATATTATTGCGTCGTTGTCACCACATAAATTTAACCCGGCAGAACTGAATCTTTTTTTAAAGTGAATCAGTCCCTCTACAGCACTGTATTACGCACAATTTTATTTTAAAAATTGTGAGGTTAATTGTACTCGTCATTTAGCGAACAAAAAGGCGTTTTCAGAAATACATTCAGTTGACAACACAATTGGAAATAGAACGCCGGACAGAAATACATTGTGGTTGAGAATCCCCGTAATAGTAAGGTATTACCCTCTTATGGAATGTAGTTAATAATATAGTGGATTGTCATGATGATCAGCATATTCGGAAAGAATATTTTGCAGCAAAAGAGATATAAAACAAAATCACACACCTAAAACCAAATTCATTTGCAAGTATGTCGACTAAATCGATTAAGTTTTAATAAAAACAAATATTCAATAATCTGTATTTCATATAGTGTTTTCTATAAAAACTGCAATTTACGTTAAACGACTAATTGGTTAAAGGCGGTTCTTTTAATCCTTTTAACTGAGTATAATCTGCTATATTCGTGTATTTATAAATAAACTAATTTAGTGGTGTCTGTGAATCTGTTACACTTTCGCCCAAAACTACTCAAAACATTAAAGTGAAATTTTTCACGAACACAGATGTATACATGGAAAGAACATAGGACTATTGGCATTACGAAATGTTTCACAGTTACAAAATGGTGGCCGTTTTTATCGCTTGCGGTAACAACCGGATAATGTTCCTCGCTAAAATTCAACTTTATTATGGCCCAACCCTGCGTCAAGTGAACTTTGAAACCAATTGCAGTATTTGAAATTAAATTATTTACAAAAGTCTTTTTCGATAACTCTTTCGGTTAACGATAAAAAGTAATTTTAAATGTGCAACAACAGACGGCGTGGCAGCTCACTGACACTATCACTGCAATTGCTAATGTGTGTGTGTGTGTGTGTGTGTGTGTGTGTGTGTGTGTGTGTGACGCGACCGGCAGTCTCCAGTTACCTGAATAAAAAACAAAATAAAATAAAAATAAAAAATGAGAAATGAAGTACGGTCACTTCATGGTGTTTGTCGGGTAACGTAGAAAGTAATAATAAAATAATAATAAAAACCCGTCCTTCGTACGGAAATGGAGCTCGGGCTACTATTTTTAAGATTTGGTCGACTATTCTGAATCCCGGCACACTTCAGATCATTCAAAGTTTCGTGTCGTGTTGACCACATTGTTGCTCTGAAGAAATTACAGTACACTGCAAGTTTTTTTTTTATAAATTGAACTGGTTTAATGACTATTTATCAGTAGTGGTTCAGGAGGCGGAGCCTCCTAGCTAGCCGGGAACAGTGAGTGAAGCGAGCACTGATCCACTATTATAACATAAATAAGCAATTTTATGAAACGGTTGACTAACAATTCAGAGTGGGCAAACGGGGTTAGCCTTAGTAGTTCAATCAATTTCTTTAATTTCATAAGTCTAAGTGAACAATTTAAGAAGCTTAGTCTAATCTTACACTTTCGACTTGGACTTCTCAAAGCAATATTGAATCTTTTCTAACTACAAACTGACTAAATTCTATTATGAACTTTTTTTTTTAGAAGGAATAAAACATTATATATAGTCATTAACCTACTTAACGTTTCGTATTTGGATTTATATTTATGTTTATTTATTCAATTAATCATGATGTCTTCGTTTTCTTACTGTAATCACTGTACGCGATATCTTCTCTAAAAATAGTAAATTATAAATCGTAAAATTGTGAAATAAAAATTTTTGATAGAAATATATAATGAGGGAAAGAGGAAAAGTAAATGGAAAATAATAAAATACTAAAAAGGCGGAAATACAAAAAACGAAGAACTAAGCAAACAGATTTTTTTTAGCTTGAAGTTTTGTATAAGGAATAAGATCAAAAAATGATGTGAGGTTTTCTAATGGCAGGCCGTCAAGGTCTCGAGAAAAAATCTCCAGTCTGGACTCCAACTCAGAGGAGAATTTCGGCCAGTCCGCCCTCCTACGCAGGAAGCGCCCCCGGCAAACAGGAAAGTGTCCCTTATGGTCATCGCGCAGCTCATCCGCTATTTCAAAAAGTATCACAACCGATGATCGCTAGAACAGTCGTCGACCACAGACCAGTCAAGGACCCTGCCAGGAATATCCCTACCAATGGTGATATCAATATTCGTACCTGAAAAGACCCTTCGTCCGTTAACCGTACCGACATAAGTAGTCAGACTTCAAAATGGTACTGCGCGATGAAACTGTAAGGCCACCGCCATGATCAGTGATCCCACTATTTTTTAAACGAAGTAACCCCTGAACTGGGTGAATTCATAGCCTGTATTACCATGCTTTCGCTCCACCCAGTTCCTGACGTCTCGTATGAGCCCATAGGTCCACCTTCCTTTGTCCGATTCTCGCCATCTGTCACGCCAAGCTATGTAGAGACCGTCAATTGCCTCCTTTCTGTCCCCTCCATTCACTATTGCAGCTCTCATTTGCGCTTGTAAGTGATGTTAATTTAAGTTTGTAATTCTGATTGTGTATATCTTGAGCGAAGTCTCGACGGGAAATGCTAGGAAATATATAATTTATAAATTATATAACACACACACATGGATAATAGTTAAAATTTTTAAGTAAAAATAATAATAATAGTGATTTAATTTTACTCACCCGTGCAGTGAGCCATCTGGGTCAGGCAGCACGATTTTCGGTACAACATTTGAAAGCCTTCTACGTGTACGAAGTGTCTGTGTGGATAAATGCCATCGATCAATTACAGAACCAGAAGGTGTTGAAACACCAGGAAAAAATTTAACCGGACTGTGTGGTGAAAGTATTGTTAAACGGCGATCTTGACCAGTTTGTGGTTGTAAAGATAAATGTAATTGTGCAGATGATTGCGGTCTATATCTTGGACCCATAACACGTAATTCTCTTTCCAGATTTTCTAATGATTTTGCAGGTTGTTGTTCTTGTGATTGTTCGTGTTTCGGAACACTTGATGTGGATGAAGCGATCCAACCTTCTCTTAAATACTGACCGGTATTACACCTCATATTATCTTGCGATTTACTCAAATATCCTTGAAACGGTAAATTAACAACTAAATTAGTTTGAATTTGACAATCGTTACTAGCGCTGCTTGAATCTTGAAATGAAAATGATCTTTCCACAATACCTTCTTCACTATGAACTTTAGTATTTTGAAAATAACCGGTCGATAAACTGGATGATTTATCGACAATTATTTCATGACTTCTGCTATGAAAAGATGAATCTTTACCGGCAACATTTAAAAAATCAGGACTTTTTGATGAGAGAAGGGTCAATGATGATGATGCCGATGAAGATGTGGATAAATAGCTTGATTCATCGTCGGATAATAAAATACCGGTTTTTTCTATTGCTGGCGGTGATTCAGGAGTTGTTGATTCATCTAGTGATTTCTTTTGTTCTATTATGGTCGGTGGTATTTCAACATTAGAACGATGCGGTAATGACGAATGTTTAATATATCGTGAAGCATATAATGTCAAAGAAGGAGGTTCATGTAACGGAAATGGATGTGAAGCACCAGAAATGTTTTTAGATGATATTTTTGATGAACATATAGAACTTACGGTGACTTCAGATTGTTTCGTGACGCTTGATGATGTTGAAAAAATTGTTAAAATATTTTCCTTATTAATATTTTCATCTTTATTCGCACTACCAATACGTGCAATTGAACTTCTGCTATAAGATTTTGCTTTATCTTCTTCCTTTTTTTGTTCAGTAACTTCGACAACCGATGTAATAATAGATTCATCATCGTAACTAGTAGAACTGGAGATTACATCAAGAGGTTCTGACAATGATATGTCGTCATCATCGGGTTCAGTTATTATTGGATTAGTATTTTCACAAAAATCTTTCTTGGCTCCATCCATTTTTACGAACAATAATATATTTTTAATAATCGCAAATAAATTCAAATTTTATATATCACTTTAGTAAATTTTCACTTGGTAATATTTAATTATCATTTTAGTAGATTTTACAAACCGATTCAAGGATATAATTTTTTTAAACTTCCATATTTTATCAATAATTTTAAATATTTTCATTATTAGTTATAGTGACAAAAATATTTTACTATTTTTATAAAATAAAAACTCAAACCATTAGAATATGTCCATAATTTTTTTTTTATATAGTAGAAATGTTAATATTTTGAAATTTCTAAATAATAAAATATTTTTATTTCAACTTTCACTAATGTTACTTATCAATTTCAGTCTTCTTTATTTATTTTATTCTCTTTCCGTTAGGTATAAATTAATTTACTTTGTAAATATATTTAATTCACCATGAATAGTTATTTATGTTTTTATATATAATACATTCTTTTTTTTTTTCTAAACACCAGTCTCAAAATGCTTATAAATTATACTGAATATCTTCTGAAAAGACAATTAAAAAAATATACAATATGTATGTATGTAAGTACGCAAACGCACTAGCATGCGGGTACCTATACACACATACATACAAAGCAAAAAAACAGTAGTTTCTTTTAATAAATAAATCTAAAACATAAATGTTCAAAACCTTTTGTATAATAAACAAAAAACATTATATGTAAAAAAGAGATAATTTAATTTCCGAGCCTTCTCCTTTAAATAAATTTAGTTCCTAGAAATCTGGAAAGTAAAAGAATGATACAAAAATTTAAAAATGTTTTAATAGAAAAGAAATTTTCACTTTTATATCAATAAAGTTCTTTATTTTATTATATTATTATTTTCTTTATATATAAAGAAAAAAAATTATACAAACGGTTACGAAAAAATAAAAGGTACAAATACTATTTACAACAACCTCTTCATAAAATAAAGTAATAATTACGTTCGTGTCTGCGCGCATCACGGAAAAACTGGACAGATTTTAATGAAACTTTGCATATATACTAAGCTTAAATACTTGGTCATTATCTCCAATTAAAATTATCACGATACTTCTCATCGGGGTTAATTCATTAAAGATATTCTCTTGACTTCTCTACTTGCAACAATGGTGTTCTCAACTCTGCGCGTTTTCTTGCCACAAACAGTAGGGCGGGCAACTCAATCGCGTGCCTAATGCAGGGAGTAGTTTTTTCTCTCATGGTAAAGTGAGCGACAGCCGCGCATCATTTGCGCGAGCGACCTGATAAAGGACTGTTTTGATATGCTAAGATATTGTCTCGTGAATGCTCAGTTACACATTGTCAGTAATAATTTCTAATTGTTAGTAATTAATATCTATTAAAATATAAACTATTAAATATCTATTATTTTTTTTTTTTTGAGGTTTTTAGGGATATCGACTATATTGGTCATTAGCCACATCCCACTTCAAGAAAAAAAAGAATAAAAAAAAGGTTCAATTATTCACATTCTTATGAATCAAAAATGTTCAAAAATTTACGTTCTTCTAACTTCGAATCCAGAATATTACTTTCTAGGCTTTCCTTTCGGCCATCCTTTCTTGCGTTTCTCCATTCTTCTGACGGCCTCAACCTCTGATGACAGCGTATCTGAGGCATCAGACATGGCATCGTCTTCCTCTATTTCGGATGCCAGTGACGTTCTGCGGCTGACGTCAGTTGATGAAAGTTTCGTCGGTGCTGTTAGCATCTTTGCTAGGGAATCTAAACTAATAAGCGATGCACTCTCCGCGGCGGATGAGCCGGACTCTATCTCTACTGCAGTACTGGGTCCAGCTGAAATAGATGCCCTCACCGAAGCTGATCTTTGCGCTTTTGGAGGCTCTATTGGTACAGGTTTTATATTCTCTATGTCTGGTGGTTTCTCAATAATAACTTGTACCTCCATTTCCGTAGATTCAGATTTTCTTGTCATAATTTCTTTAAGCTTGTGACTAGACGACGGTGTGATCCGTTTCTCTTTGCTAGATAAGTCAAGATTTTTTATTCTTACTTCAGTTGGTGGCTTAATAATCGCAGGTTTAGATGGTGATTTAAACTGTGCTGGTGCGTCTCTGATGTCAACGGCGTCAGTCCGGGGATGAGCCTTCTCATCTTTAATTTGTTTTCTCTGATGAGTCGACTCAATCTTTGAATCAATCTTCTTTCAATCGTTGTCGCAAGACTTGGTGCCATCGTGTTAAGCAACTGCTCCACATTAATTTTAGATGTGGAAGAGGCAGCCGCTGCTTCTGCGTAAGAAGTCGTTGGTCGTGGTGTACGTTGATTAACAATCTTCCTCGCTTCAGGATAACTGACCTTCTGAAGCGTTATAACTTCCTGAATCGCTGTTTCTAATTTATATGTAGGGCAGTTTCTTGAACGACAATTGTGATGCCCTTTACAGTTAACGCAGGTTGAAGGGTCTTTACATGGATCCCCCTCATGTGTTTTCTCTCCACATATGCATATTTCCTGCCATTCACATCTAGCTGCTGTGTGTCCGAATCGTTGACACTTAAAACATTTCATCGGCTGCGGAATAAATGCTCGTACATCAAGCCGATAGATGCCAGCTAGTACCTTTTCAGGAAGATTCGGCCTATTAAATGTTAAAACATGCGAGGCCGAAGGAACAACTTCACCATTTCTTCGCATGGTTAGTCTGCGACACTGAGTCACTCCCTGACTCGACATTTCTTGTATAATTTCTTCTTCTGTACAATTAAGAAGATCGCGACAAACAACAACTCCTCTGGATGAGTTCAGTGTGCTATGCGGGTGAACAGAAACCGCAAATTCACCGATCTTCTTCAACGCCTGGACTTTCTGGCTTTGCACGTCGTTGATAGTTTAGACGTGCAATCCATTAAAAGTCTTTCGGATTTCTTTAACAGGACCACCAGCACAATTTGTAATTTCTCTTGCGATTAAGAATGGACTAACTTTTTGGAAGTTTCCATTCTCCTTTGTAATAATTAAAAATCTTGGCTTAGGTACACTATAGCCAAATAAGCTTTTACGTAAATCTTTACTGATTCTATCAGCATCTTTCTTGATTTTGTCAACACTCCTTGCTCTTTTTTCTCTTCGCTTGTGGCGAATCGGAGGATTCTAAACGAGGGTGTTTACGTGCACCCTCTGCCACGTTTGATTGTTCAATATTCATGAACGGTTGATCCCTTCTGTAGCAAGGCTAGCCACCGGGATACACCCCCACTCCAGGGCTACTAACCTTGGAGGTCCGATCCGGTACTCCGGTGGAACCGGCATATGTCCTGGCAGAGAGCAGATGCGCAGTCTCTGCACTGACTCCAGGCTCCTACTCACCGAAGCTTCCCTCAGAGCTCCCATGCACCGACATACATGGGCACCATTGCTACATGCTTGCCATCGCAGGGGGCATGTGGACAACGGAAGGGTCTCCGTTACACCTGCAATAACATTGACCCTGGCCGCCACATCGCCAGCTCTAAGAGTGGTATGAGTCCATTTCCAAACTCGTTTATTATTCAATTTCCTGCAGGTAGCCAAAAAATCCAGTCCGTTTAATGACCTGAAGTTGGAAACAGGTCAAACTTAAAAAAGCATAACCGAGGAATTTACTCGGAACCCCGTTAGCCAGCTATATGCAATGTACGTAAGTACAGCTGTTGCCGCCCTGGACATGGAACATAGATGTTGTGTTCCGGACGTGGGGATTATCTACCTCAGGGCAATAATATATATTATTATTCAATAATATCTATTATAATCAATAATATCATAGTAATAATATTATAATCATAATCATAATAATATTATAATCAATAATCATAATATACATCAATAATATCTATTATTATTATTATTGTTCTTTCTGTAGTATTGTAATTAAGTTAGCTATAATTAAATTAAATTAGCACATTTAGCAAATTTTAATGAATTTGATTGTTTATTTTGGGTGTCGATATTCTATGGTCAAAATTTAAAAGAATAAGTCTTCAAGAAAGAGAAGTAACGTTTCTTATTATTCATAGTATGCTAAAAAAAATGACAGTATATCGGTCCTCTGAAACAGTTTAAGTGCTTGATTCTGCTGACTGAGAGCGCCACAACCAGACTTGAGCTGGAATTAAATCCCACATGTACCTAACAAGGATCCAGAGAGCAGACTCTCCCTGGCTACACGGGAGGGCGAACGAAAAATGCCGACCGATTAGTACTTAAATAGATATATCAAACTACAGGAAAAAAAATTTTTTTTTAAAAATAACATATATTCGGGGACTATGGTTGCAGACGACTGGAAGAGCACAATGAAAAAAAAGGAGAATATTAATGGTAAAAAAGTAAGAAGGTTGATATTAATGTGTGGTAAAATTCTTAACTTAAGATTTAAGGAAGAGCTTGCTCATCTGCGTGTATGAAGAGTTGGATGAAGTGAAGTGTGGACGATATGGTAGAGGGATTTGGATTTGGTCAAAATGGAAATCCCTGAAACACATTTTGACTAGTTTCGGCGTACGTGTGTATCTCGCATAACTCAAAAAGGATTAGCCAAAAAAAGGATGTTGAAATTTTGGATTTAGTACCTTTTGTAATATCTAGTTTTGCCCCTCCCCTTTCGATTGTAATCAACTGGACCAAAAGTCTTCAAAAAAGCCCAAAATAAGAAAAAAATTAGTTTTGAACTTTTTCTTAACTGCAGTAATAAGTCCTCATTAAGAGGTTTTCAACGATAATATATCATAAGTGGTACTTATTTTCATTGATTTCAGAGGCAAATCAAATTTCAATTAATGTAATATTTGGTTCTTACAAAGGGAAGGAATATCGGTTCAAATCCGACTTTTTTTTTTACTTTATATTGAATTATTAATAATTATTAATCTCTGATTATAAAAAAAGATTTACAATAATAATAATTCAATAACAGCAATAAAAAAAAAGGAAAAAATCAGAATATATTAGTGAAATAAAAATTTGTTTCCTTTTAAAAATGTATATAATTTAATAAGCATACAAGGAAATCATGTGATATCCACATTAGATGTAGTGAAACATCTGATTATTTAATATTAACTGAAAATTATAATTTAGAATCGTTTTATTTTTATTTATGCATTTGCGTTAGTCTACTTGGTAATAAATATCCCTATAACATTTAGTAACCTTCTCCTATTTCGTTTTTGTTTTCATTTTGTTGTTGGTTACATCATAACAATTTAAAAATCATAGTATTAGATAGATATAATACTTACAATTATTTAAAGAATAATAATGGGACTTTTACTCTAACCTAATATTTCAGGTAAGATTATTGAATTAATAATTGTATAAATATTTGATGTTAATAAAAACTAATTTTTTAGTAATTTTGTAACTGTCCATTTTATTAAAGAATTTGAGGATCATCTCACCTTCAAATGAAATAAGTTTAAATGTAGTTCAGCAAAAAATTTGTATATATAATTTAATAGGCGTATAAGGATTTCATGTGGTGTCCACATCAGATTTTTTCTTTGAAATAATTTATAACAATAAAATCTTTATCGACACAGTAGAATTTGTAGTATTTTTAAAAGTATATATATTTTTATATTTTAAATAAATATATGAAAAGTTCATTTAAATTAATAAATAAATGTAATTGAAACCGAATTATTTATACAGCCCTTTATGGTACACAGAAATGTTGTACGGAACTATTACCTTTGATATGTGACTTGATACAGATGATTATTGTCATCCTTGAAAAAGAAGATGTACTTCACATAAAGAAAAAGCTTGTCTTTGAAAATATATTTCTCATGAGTTTTGTTCATATAATCAGATTTTTTTTTTTAAAGTGCTTTTTGACTGTCGACAACGACCGAAAATTTTTAATCATTGTATTTTAATAACTTGTTAAAATATACGGTACAAAAATAATTCAATAATTTAAATTAATAACGAAATGGTGCAAAAAAAAACTTAAAATTGAAAAACGAAAATTTGAAGAATAGAAGATTGAAGGAAAGAAAAATTTCGGTAAAACTATTGGAAATCGTAAGGCACTCTTTTACAAAATTAGAACCGGTTCAGAGGGCTGCGTATAAAATCAAGTAAGAACCTTTTGTTAAGTTTACAAAAATTAAAAAGGTAGATAAATTGTAATTCTACCAGTGTTGTCTGAAGTAGTGTTGGGTAATTACTAATAGTACAACGGAAATGAAAGTGTACCACGAGAAGACATTGTAGGTAGTAAGAAGCCTACCAACGAGGCATCCCCAATATGCGCATCAACTGAGTTTTTTAAACTTTGATAATTAATTTAGAAAAATTTCGATTGTTTTACACTTCCATGCATTCTATTTCACGCTTACTTAAAGTGAATACACTCATCTTTAGAAATGGTGGAAATTCCCGCCCTTTTACAGTACAAATTAACAGATCTACCGTATAAGTTATCTGATGTAGTGGTTTCTGTGAGTCGGTGACTCTTTAACCGAAAAGCTATTCAACTGATTGAGCTAAAATTTTGCATGAACATAGCTTTTATTCCTGAAAAGAACATAGGACTGTTTCCGTTACGAAATATTTCACTGTTTCAAAATGGTGGCCCTTTTAATGGATTCCATAAACAACCGGATTATGTCCCTTGCCGATATTCAACTTTATTGCGGCGACGCAACACGCTGCAACTGTATCCGGTTACTTGACTAAAAAACATAAAACGTACGGTCACCTCTTAGTGGTTTTTTTCGGGTAACGTTAAAAACTGTGTACAATTTTTTTTTTTACTCCGACGAAGGATGGATAACCAACTATAGCTACTTTTTTCAAGACAGGGACCATATACTCTGAAATCCGCCTTCTTCAGATCACTCAAAATTTCTTGCTCTAACCAAACTATTTCTCTCAAGAAATTACAATACTCTTATAGTTTTTATAAATTGAACAGACTTTAAATGTTATTTACCAATATTATTCTCAGAAGCATGAGAATAATGAACACAGTGGCGGTCTAGAAGGCGGAGCTGGCTAAAGAAGAAGAGCGAAACGAATCCTGAGGAAATGTAATGTAATTCAGTGACGGAACTTAAATACTACATTATTACAATAAAAAAATTAACCTACAGTTTCTACTGATATGATGTAACATCAAAGTGTTTTTCTTTTAATATTAATAACGACTCTTTTGATCGGTCTGTGTTAATTATCACAAAAAACCTGATGGTAATGGAATATAGGAGAATGATAACGTAAGAGGGTTAAAACACAACATATATACACACACAAAAAAGACACCAGTTATACGCTTGACCAAGCGTATGAAATATAGAGAGTGAAGGAATATGTGAAAGGGTTGCAAGTTAGCACGCATACAATCTAAATTTATATTAACACAAATAGGAACTAACTATTCCATCACGATTCATTCTTGATTTAAATTAAAATAAAATAAATTAAAACGGATAAATTCTTCGTAAATTTAAATTTATTTTATATTCAGTGTAAAGAAATAAAATAATTTTTCTGAATATGATATTCTTGAAATTTTTCCTACTAAATGGAAAGAAATTACTAAACGAATTATTTACTAAAAAAATGATAAATTTACTTCAATTTATACGTTTTATTAAAAAAATAATTTTTGAATTTTTAGATTTACTTGAGGATCTGTTTACGTATTTATATATATTTACAAATATAAAAACATCATTAAAAATAATTCAAATTTAAATTATATATCTGGATAAAGCAATCATAAATTTCACTGAATAATTTAATAACAAGATGAGATGACATAATAAAATATGCAGATGTGAAAATAGAGAAAAATTGTTAAAGCGAATTTAGTGTATTTCAAAACGGAAAGAGAAGTAAAATATAATTTTTGAATTTTTAGATTTACTTGAGGTCTATTTTTATTCGTGTATATATTTCGAAATGTAAAAGATCATTAACAATAATTCAAGTTTAAATTATTTAACTGGATTAGGCAATAACAAATTTTCTGTAATCATTTCATATCAAGATGAAATGATATAATAAAATATGCCGTTGTGAAAATAGAGCAAAATTATTAAGTGAAAAAAAATAACACGTCGTGAATTAATGAAGCGACATTCTTCACGATAAACATATATATGCACTAATAAAAAAAAAGGTAGAATCAGTGCTTGTATGTATACATAGCTTATATTTTATTCATGAATATAAATATATATATATATATATATATATATATATATATCTGCTTATATGCACTATGATTGCAGACTCCTGTGCTTGTATTATATATTAGCTGCAATATTTTACAGCTTACACATTCATATACGTCGATTGTAAGGTAAATTACATACACAATTTAACCGTTTTGTCTGTGTTAGAAATTTGTTATTTAAAATATTCATATATACACGCTCATGTACGCGCACCCGCGCACAAACACACACACACACATATACAGAATAAGACGTAGCGTATGAAGTATACGTAAAGGTTCTACCAAATGCAATTTAAAACAAGCAAGCCTAGCAATATCCAACCTTATATAAAAATTTTCTCTGACTAAACATACTAAAATAACAATAAGCATTATTACAGTAAATTTAATTTCACTGAATAAATATAATATTTACTGAACTGATTTAAATAACACAGAAATAATACTCCTCCATCAGGGGAAGAGCATTAAGTTACTTTGGTTAATTTATCGTTTGATAAAATTTTTTTCAGCATTGAAAACTTGAAATTGCAAAAAAAAAATATTTTGGACGTTCCCATACTCAAGGGGAAACAATTCGGGTAAAATTAATTTTTAGGAAAATAAAACCTAAAAGTGATAATTTTAGAAAAAGAACTTTTCAAAATCGTTTAAAAATGCAGAGATACAGACATAATTCTAAATAGACAATTTTTAATTTTCTGGGAAGGGGTGAAAATTTCTGGGTGATTTTATTTTTTTTTAAAAGAAATATTAAACAGTAAGGGTAACCAAAAAAAATAAGATTTTTACATTTTAAATGCACTGGGTAACTTGTGAGATGGTTTCTATTTATAAAAAAAAAATGTTGATACCACAGACTATTAGAGTTGAAAGGTAAAAAAGTTTTTATTGTGGTTTGAAATCATATTAATGTAGAAAGTATAGATGCAAAAAACTCCTTTCCTTAACAAGATATAACTAAAAAGAGAAAAATATACAGTCTTTGTTTGGGAGTCCAGTTTGTTACAAAAGTTTAATAAATTCTTTTCCCCCGAAAGTAGTACCTATCTACCAAGTTTGAAGAAAATAGGTCAGCGGGATCCAGAATTATAAGTCCAAATACAAGCCAACATACAAACATACACAGCACGAACATCCGTCAGTAACAAAAATGTTTTTGGATTTAGGAACAATAATTTTCTCGCAGATTATTAAAATTTATTTACTTAAAAAGTGCACCGAATTCCTTCCGTTTTTCTAATAATTTATGAACCCACACAGTACTTTTACGTTTCCGTTTATGGTGAACGTTTTCCATCCGGGTTGAATCTAGGGATCGATGTACGACAGTAATTTATCCATCCTTTCTCTTTCGCTCTCTCTCCGCATACATTCAGTTAAAAGAGCTACATCTACTTTATATATATACATATATATATGTGCGTGTGTATTATAAGCCGACAATGATTGTTAATGTCTATATGCCTACAAGTGCCCATGATGATGTTGAAATAGAGTGTATATACACAGAAATTAGCGAAGCAATAAAACACATAAAATGGAATGAAAATTTAATAATAGTTGGAGATTGGAATGCAATCATTGGAAAATACAAGGAAGGAAATATTGTGGGGAATACGGGCTGGGCAAAAGGCGTGAAAGAGGGGAACGACTTATAGAGTTTTGACTTATTAAGTATAATTTTGTAATTGCCAACACCTAGTTTAAAAATCATAATAGATGAATATACACATGGAAAGAGCCAGGTGATACTGTAAGGTATGAGATAGATTATATCATGATTGAGCAAAGATTTAAAAATCAACTCGTTACTGCAAAACTTATCCTAGAGCAGATATCGATAGCCATTATAATTTGGTGATATGAAATGTAAATTGTGGTTTAAAAACCTGAAGAAAAGGTGTCAGATGAATCGGTGGAATTTATAGAAGCTTGAGGAAGAGAAGGTAAAGAAGATTTTTCAGTACGACAGCGAAAGAGGTCTGAGTAAAAAAGATAAGGTAGAAAATATAGAAGAGTGGAAGAATGTTAAAAAGAAAATACTTGCATCAGCAGAAGCAAAATTAGGCAGAACAAAGAGAACTGGTAGAAAACCTTAGATTTAAGAGAATATATTGCAGCTGATGGATGAACGTAGAAAATATAAGAATGCTAGAGATGAAAAAAGTAAAAGGAACTATCGACAATTAAGAAATAATATAAACAGAAATTGCAAACAAACAAAAGAAGAGTGAATTAAATGTGTTCAGAAGTAGAAAAAGAATCATTGGTAAAATAGACAGAGCATACAGGAAGGTTTTGTGGTATATAAATTAAAATCCAATGTTGTGTTAAAGATGGTACACCGATTTATAATACGAAAGGAAAGGTAGATAGGTGGGTGGAATATATTGAAGAGTTACACGGAGGAAATTAATTAGAAAATGATGCTTTAGATGTAGACGAGGAAGTCGAAGAGGATGAAATAGGATAAAATAATACTGAGATGTGAATTTAAGAGAGCATTAAAAGATTTGAATGGCAGAAAGGCTGTTAGAATAGAAGGAATACGTACAGAATTACTGGATGTGAAGGTGAAGAAACGATAGATAGATTATACAAACTGGTGCGTAATATTTATGAAAAAGGGGAAGTTCCGTCAGACTTCAGAAACAGTATTATGAATGATACCAAAGAAAGCAGAAGCAGATAAATGTGAAGAATACAGAACAATTAGCTTAACTACTCACGCATCAAAATTCTTAACTAGAATTTTGTGCAGAAGAATTGAGAGGAGAGTGCTAGTAGAAGACCAGTTCGGTTTCAGGAAAAGTGTAGGAAGAAGGGAAGCAATTGTAGTAATAGTAGAAGGAAAACATACTTGGTATTTATAGACCTAGAAAAGGCATTCGATAACGTAGACTGGAATAAAATGTTCAGCATTTTAAAAAAATTAGGGTTCACATACAGAGATAGAAGAACAATTGCTAACATGTACAGGAACCAAACGGCAACAGTAGTAATTGAAGGACATAAGAAAGAAGCCGTAGAAATTAGTCCGACAAGGATGTTCCCTACCACCGTTACTTTTTAATCTTTACATAGAACTAGCAGTTGATGATGTTAAAGAAAAATTTAGATCCGGAGTAACAGTAAAAGGTGAAAAGATAAAGATGCTACGATTTACTGATAATATAGTAATTTTAGCTGAGAGTAAAAAAGATTTAGAAGAAACAATGAACGACATGGATGAATTCCTACGCAAGAATTACCACATGAAAATAAACAAGAACAAAATGAAAGTTATGCAGTGTAGTAAAAATAATGTAGATGGACAACTGAATATAGAAATAGTAAGAGAAAAGATATCGGAGGCAGAAGATTTTTGTTATTTGGGAAGTAGAATTCCCAAACATGGACTAAGCAGGAGCAATATAAAATTCCGTACAAAAAGAAACGAGCCTTTAGTCAGAAATATAATTTGTTTACATCAAAAATTAATGTAAACGTCAGGAAAATATTTTTGAAAGTATATGTTTGGGGCGTAGCTTTATATGGAAGTGAAACTTGGACGATCGGAGTACCTGAAAAGAAAACATTAGAAGCTTTTGAAATGCGGTGCTATAGGAGAATGTTAAAAATTCGATGGGTAGATAAAGTGATAAATCAAGAGGTGTTGCGGCAGATTGAAGAAGAAGTATTTGAAAAAAATATAGTTAAAAAAGAGACAGACTTATTTGCCACACATATTAAGGCAGCCTGGAATAGTCGCTTTAATATTGGAGGAACAGGCAAAAGGGAAAAATTGTGCAGGCAGGCAAAGTTTGGTATATGTAAAAAGAATTGTTAGGGATGTATGATGAAAGGGGGAAACCGAAATGAAACGACTAGTACTAGATAGGGAATCTTGGAGAGCTGTATCAAACCAGTCAAATGACTGATGATAAAGAATTAAAAAATACTTAATGTTGAGTATGAACTTTATTATTTACACTAAACGTAATCTAATTTGAATGTGTTACACGCCAAGCCACCTAAGACGTATTAATAGCTGTCGTCTACTCCAAGAACTGAACAATTTTTTTTTAATTAAAAGAAAAGCTTTTCATTTTATTAATAAAAATTGGATCTCATACATTAAAGTAATTTTTATTATTGTAAAATCGTGATATCTTCTCAATTTGTGCAACATAAATTACAAATGTTCTATCAGATACTTCTTGACAATAATTTTAATTTCTGGTAATTATGGTTTCTTATATATTTAATTACTGATAAGATACAAAAATCATAATAGAATAGATGTTGTCAAGGAAAAAACCGGAAAAAACTGGACTATTATTATTTATTCTTTCATTATTTTTATTTATATTATATAAGTTATCTCCACTCAGCAATTTTGTTAATGCAGACTACGTTACCAAAGTAATAATAATAATAATAGAGTCGCTTATCTCACTCTAGGACAAACTCCCTATTTTCTTTCCTGTATCTATACATATCTACAGTAAAATATTTTTCAATATCGGCTATTACATTACAAATGTATAAGTAATAACGAATAAATTTTATTTAGTTAACCGAATAAATAACGAGATTAAAATTAACGCATAAAGCTATAAAAATATATATATTTATATATTTTTAACCTAATTAAGATAGATACATCAATATAAATGTTTCTCTAACAACACAAATTTTACCTTTTCTTAATTATATCTATAACAGAAATCTCATGTTTCATCAATAATCATTATTTAATTAATTCCTAAAAATACATTAAAAAAGTTATATATTTTTTAATGATTTAAAATATATTTTATGATCTTTTTCTGTATTATTTTATTTTCAGACTTCTAACCACGTTAAAAAAGCATTTTAATAGATACTAGCATCCGGTATTGCGGCTTCGTTCGCGCTACATCCAAATAGAACTTCAATAATTAGAAGTAATTTTTTTTTGTAATTATATATGGGCTGCTGGTCTCAAAGTTTTATCACTGTTCCCAAAATAACCGGATAAAATCAAATTTTTAGATAAAGATTGTATTCCAAAAATTAAATTTTAAATGAAATCAGGAGAATATTGAAGTTGTTTAATAACTACTTTGCCCTCAGCGTAGAAATGCCCTCCATTTTTTTGGCATTGCTTTGGTCGTATAAGTCAATTATTTACCTATCTGAATATCTTTCAAATTCAGATAGTCAATGCCAGACTGATAATCAAAAGCTGACATAAGACCTAACATTTTTCTCATAGATTGAAATCATTTTGAGCCGAACGGACGCGATGATCTTTAAGTCTTTAAAAACGTTCTGCCATAGATTCTTGTTGTCTACAATTATTAATTCTAGTATGCAGAAGTTTTTTTCCTAGCTTTGTCCTCGCCGACCTAGGCAAAATGGAAATATTAATACAAAAATTGGAATTTTTAATATTATTTGGAAAAATATATAACGGGAAAAATTACTTTATTCTAAATAGTTAACATAGTAGTAGATTTCATTTATAGACATATATATTACTATTCAAGAAGACCTGTATTTATGGGGATTAGAAGAAAGATTATGATATAATAATAGCGTAAGAGGTTACACAACGCGCATCTCCAAAAGATGCCAAGTGCAATACGTAGCAAACAGGAATATTTTCAAGAAATAAATCAACTTAACACATTATATTCTATTAAGAATTATATGAAAAAAAAAAACAAGTATTACTTGTTGAATGAAATATGAGTAGAAATTTACTAGAAATGAGAACAAGTGTATATATATATATATACACACACACACACACACACACACACACACACACACACACACACACACACACACACACACACACACACACACAAAGTCCTGTTTCAACGGAACATATATTATTTTCTATATGATTCAAATTTAGTACGCATTTGAATATATTAAAACGAATACATCATTAATTCTACAATAATTTTAGACTATTTTAAAAAGAACTTGCACCAAAACTCTTAAGCTCTGGGAAAAATATAAACAAAAGAAACTCATAATCCTTCTTTTGCAAAGACCAACTAAAAATATTCATCTTCTTAAAACACTAAGTGTCAACTTTACGAATCCCAGATTTATTATTTAACCCACCGGGTTGGTCTAGTGGTTAACGCGTCTTCCCAAATCAGCTGATTTGGAAGTCGAAAGTTACAGCGTTCAAGTCCTAGTAAAGCCAGATATTTTTACATGGATTTGAATACTAGATCGTGGATACCGGTGTTCTTTGGTGGTTGGGTTTCAATTAACCACACATCTTAGGAATGGTCGAACTCAGAATGTACAAGACTACACTTCATTTACACTCATACATATCATCCTCATTCATCCTCTGAAGAATTATCTAAACGGTAGTTACCAGAGGCTAAACAGGAAAAAGAAGAAGAAGAAGAAGAAGATTTATTATTTAATACTTTTTTTATATAATAAAATGCTCTTTAAAAATATATAGCTAAACGTAAAAAAATAAAAAAAATAATCTTTTGCGATGATGAATCGTAGTCTAAAGATGATAATTCTATTGTTCTTATTGATAAAAAGGGAAAAATTTGCATTTTAATTCATTTTCAAGTAAAAGTAAATAAATGAAAGTTGTTCAAAAACAGTGAAAAATTATAATCTAATGTCAATACATTAAATATACGCATTTCTACTGTAAAACACTTAAATGGTCTTTAATAAATTATAACTTCTTTTTTATATATTTCAAACAATTTCATATCTCAACTAATTATTAATTTCAAATAAAAAAAAAAATGTTTATACAACGAAAAAGATAAAAAGATATACTTAAATACGAAAATAAACAATAAAAAAAATAAAAGAGAAAATCAAAACATAAAAAATACCTTTTTTTTTAATTCATAAATTTTCTAGTTTTTTATGTCTGAATGGAAGAAAATTTATAAAAAGTAATATATATATACATACACACATACAAAAAATTAGTGGCGTGTGTGAGTTTGGTTTGATTCTAGTCTAGTTTTACGACGCAAAAACTAATCAACTGACGGAGAAGAAATCTTTCATGAACATAGTATTTATATCTGAAAATAACATACGATTGTTGCCGTTAGGAACTGTTTCACCATTTGAAGATAGTGGCCGTTTTAATGGCTTGTAATAACAAAAAGGTTACGTTCCCTGCTGATACTTAACTTTACTACGGCCAAGCCGTTGGTCAAACCGAATTCTAAGAACACTTGCAGTGTTTTTAATTAATTTTCTACAAAAACTTTTTTTACCATCTCTTTCGGTTATCAAGAAAAGTTGCTTTTAAGGTACGACAGTGGACAGCGCGGTGGCTCAACAAACAAGCCACTGCCATTTTTTCTGTGCTTGCGACTCGACTGGCTGCATATGCCTCTGGTTACTAAAAAAAGTTAGAAACCAACTTCGGTCACCTCAAAAAGTGATGGTTGTCGTGTAACGCTAAGAACTGACAAAGTACTTCTTTACCCATTCTTCGTACGGGTAACCAAAAATGCGATTATATATGTTACTAAACCACACATACAGTTTCGGACGAATTCCACAAATTCGTGTGTATTCGCCCACTAACATGCCCGCAAGAGTGTGGTTTGTTATGCGCACAGCTCTAAACGGTGCTCATATTGAGGCACATTAAAAGGTAAAAATACTTTGTAAATTCCCGTAATAAAACACATAAATTCTAAATGTAGTAAAGTAAATTTAATCTAAACCCCCCCCCCTACGATATTTAAACACCGAAGATTATAACCACCCCCTCCGTGTTTTTCGGATGCCCGGTACTTATAACCAATTTGATAAGACAAAACCGTTATTTAGAAACAAAAAAAAATTAATATAATTTTTAAAATGACATACGATACTTCGGTAAAGTTTTGTTACACTTTAATAAAAAAACATAAAACAAATTAAAAGAAAACCTTTACAAAAGTTATAAAAAAAAGTATATTATTAACCTTAGAAAGTACACTTTTTTTAGATATTTATAAACAAAACAAAAATTTTGGTACCAGTTCTACCTCCAAAAAAAAACAAAAAAAAGTAATAAGTTTTCATTATTGATCGATTAATTTTCTTCATGTAATCTAAAATTCATATAGTACATTATCTTTGTAACGTATTTCATAATATTTGTATCGCCTCATATAATACATAGACATGTCATTTTACAATACAGTTCACTTGAAAGTAGATATTAAATTTAAACTCACATTAAAGAAACTAGAAGAGCTAACATCAGTTATTGACAGAAACATCAGAGATTTATAATATTGTTTCCCTCACAACTGAATAGTTACAGACTTTATACCAAAATGACTGTTACAGAGAATATATAGTTGATCGAAAATTATTGTACGTTTAATTAGAATATGCTTTTATAACATAACAAAGCAGAATTAATTACTATCGAATATTCCTCGGAGTAGAGCTTATATAACAAAAATATTTAAAAAATCGAAAGAAAAAACAAAAAAAAAAATTATACGGTAATTGTTTTAAATTGTATTTTTTTTACTGATTCTTATTATATTTATTTATTTTCCTTTCTTATTATGGAAGGCTGTTGATTTCCAGCGACGTAAATGTAACGCCAAAACTTATCCGTGTTAGCCGTTTGAGATTTCGGTTAGAGGGGAATTAATGACAAATTAGTTTAAGGATCACAATTAGTAGTTTTGTTAAGGACACAAAAATAACAGGAAAATTAAAAGGGCAGTAAAGCAATTTACAGATGTAACTTAATTATATGAACAGCGCGGTACAAAAACTATACAACTCACCTATTTACAAAAATGTCCGATTGTTATAATGCTTCTTGGAAATTTACACGAAAACTTTTTAACTGGATAATTGAAGAAGTTTTTTAATAACTGTAACACTTGAAAAGTATCCTCGTTAAAAACACTACTAGTATTTACACGACAAACAGTTGATTATATGAATAAACAACGTTGATTTTATTATGAAAAGAAGGTGGTAAACAACAATACTTATTACTCCCAGCACCAAAATTAAAATTGAATTTTAACATTCTCCGCAGTAATAAAAATATTAATTATTTTTACGATCTTATAAATAAAAATTACTCAAAGATAAAAGTGGAACACCAGTATTACCTGAGCAATTCATTTTAAAAAACGACACAATTGTTTGAAACATTAAAAGCGATCAAAAAAATTGATAAAGCTTGTTGCAAACCACAGTTGAAGGGTTTCCATAGACAACACATTTTCGATGATAGGGGTATGGATTCGTTCAGTTGCTTCTTCTCTCTCGTAGTGTTTGTGTTTGAGAAATCGAATTTAATGCTTTTAACTTTATAACAAAGGAGGCACAAGGTGGACCCCGATCCTTTTTAAATTAGTACAAAAACACGTCGCCTAAGCTACGGGAATTTCACTCAGTCGTGTTCAAAAACTTTTAAATGAAGCAAAAATTAATTCCCATAAAGGCTTTAGTACTTCTAAAACAATCGTAACACTAAAAAAAAACTAAAATTTCTATGAATAACTTTGATAAAAGTATCATTCGTAAAGCGAATTATAATTTTTACATTGATAAAGATAAAACTGTCTCTTCGATCGCTACAACCGGTCGTAAAAAAGAAAAATCGATTTTTCTTTTTTCGAAAGAAGCATTAGAATATAGGATGCGTTACCAAAGACAAGGGGAAAAAACTTAAGTAAAATAATTAGAAAATCGGGAAATGAGGCTACGTTGCTTAAGAGCTATTAAAGTGTACCGTATTCAAAACAGATACATAACTTTCACGGACGAATCCTATGTACACGCCAGTCATACCAAACCAATATCGTGGAGTGACAACTCTGACCGCAACCTTGCTGCTTCGATTTCTAAAGGCAAGCGTACTTGCATTGTTCGTGACGGTTTCAATGTAATGGTTTAGTCAAGAACGCGCTTTTTGTATTAAATCTGGTACCAAAACCGGAGACTACCATGACTATATGGATTCTGTTACTTATGAGAAGTGGATAAAACAAGAATTACTTCCTAATCGATTCAGTTTTAGCCAAGAAAGGTCGAAGAGTTTTGAGTTTTGCCTCCTTATTCTCCGAAATAAACCTGACTGAAAAAATTTGGGCGACTTTAAAAAGAGTATATCGCGAAAAAATGTTATAATTATAAGATGGTATTGCGTTGATTGAAGAACGAGCAAATCAATTATGAATGCCGAATGAAAATCAAGGTGCGACCAAGTCAAGAACATAAAATACGAGCTGACCCTAGATTTGACCAGTTCTTGACCGGACACGGGTGCTTTCGCTTATACCTAAAGAGATTCATGAGGGCGAAGTCCGACCTGGGTGTCTATTACGGGCAAGTCGACTTCGTCGAACATACTATTTTCGATGTCTTCATTGGGAGCAACATAGGAGAGATTGTAATCGGTATTTGGGACAACTGAATGCTGATAGATTACGGATTGCATGCTCCAATTCCTTCGGAACTGGACCTTAATACAGGTCACGGTCACGGGGATCATTAAGAATAAGCTGGCGGACGAATAGTGGGGAAGTTCAGTCTCCGGGGGTGGGTAGCTTTGGGTCCACCCGGGTCGCTGTCTGCCAATGGCTCCCGGGGAACGCTAGATCCTTCTGCTCGGAGGCCAGCTATCAGGGTGCTCGCGTGAATTACATGGGAACCGTGTCCATTCCTTGCGGTCAGGTACAGTTCCGATGTGAATAAAGGGGAAGTTTTTTAGTCGGTAAAAGTCCGACACTACCGACTGTCGCGGGTGGACGGTAGCTAGGAGAGCTTTTTCCTCCTCCTACGAAAAAAATTCAAGAACATAGAAACATAATTGTCTCGGGAATCGTTAATCGATAATCCTATTGAAAATGTCGTTATTAACTTAAATTTCGATAGCTATGATAAGTAATTTGGTTATTAAAGTTGATGATTATTATTTAAATATTAGCGGTGATTTAGTTATCAGGAATTGAAACATTACGATTCGATTTTGTAATTAGCAGTACAGGTCAATTTCCCTACCGTATGGGTAACCAGCTACAACTACTATTACTAAAATGGGGGCCTTTCTTTTTCCTGTTTAGCCTCCGGTAACTACCGTTTAGATAATACTTCAGAGGATGAATGAGGATGATATGTATGAGTGTAAATGAAGTGTAGTCTTGTACATTCTCAGTTCGACCATTCCTGAGATGTGTGGTTAATTGAAACCCAACCACCAAAGAACACCGGTATCCACGATTTAGTATTCAAATCCGTGTAAAAATATCTGGCTTTACTAGGACTTGAACGCTGTAACTCTCGACTTCCAAATCAGCTGATTTGGGAAGACGCGTTAACCACTAGACCAACCCGGTGGGTTACTAAAATGAGGGCCGACTATTCTGAAACTAACATACTTCACATCACTCAAAATTTCGAGTTCTGTGCTGGCCAAACTGTTGTTCTGAAGAAATTAAAATACACCGATAAATTTTATAAATTCAACAGGCTTTAAGTGTTATTTATCAATATTATTCTCACAAGTATGATGATAATGAATACAGTGGGGTCCAGTAAAGTTCTAGCTAGACGCAATGGGTTCGCTTTGCTCGCCCATTCCGGCTAGTTTTTAATAAATGGATTAAATTATGAAACTTTTATCTTATACAAAGTACCATGCCTTTCTGGAATTTTACTTGGGAATATTCAGACTGAAAGAACGAAATTAAATATGTAACTTAAGGCAAAAAAGACCCTCTTTAACAAAATTTACAAAAAAAATCTCCAAACTGTTTTTAAATTAACCAAGAAAATTTAAACTAAATGGCAAGAAAGATCAAAAAGATACGAATAGAAAGACGAAGAAAAAAAAAATTGATTTCATTACAAAATAAATGTATTTCTTGAATGAGTACTACATTTCCGGCTATTAATAATAAAAAATTAAGAGTTAGAACTCTGGGTGGAGAATAAATCTCAAAAAAAGTTTTCCTAAAAATTTTAATTTATATTTAAGCTTAAAAAATTTGCTTAAGTAAGTAATTCTCTAAATCTAACACACCTCTTCACAGGTAGAGGATAAAATAAGGAAAAAACTTTCAAAAAACCTTTCTCCATTTTAGGTCCGAGGTCTATAATTAATGAAAATATTCTAGACAATTCCTTATAGATCTATATTTAACTATAAACTTTCAAGAAATATTTGAAATATAATTCAACCGAAGGGAGATACCGCAAAAGAACAAATACGTATACGCATTCATCAATTTTAAGAGGTAGGGAATGATTTTTTTTGGATTATTTATTTATGTTTATTGTATGTAATAAATTTGTTTTAATAAAGTTTTCAGTATAATGCCTCTGAAGAAAATCAAAATTAGTTTTTTCAAGAATTCTTCCAAGATAATTAAAGAATTTTGAAAAAAAAAATTATCAATGGCACATATTTGAAAATATTTTAGACAAATTTGAAGAAAATCGTTTTAGTCAATCCTAAGATATAAAGCCAAAAGCAGTGTGACAATTTTTCTCCATTTCCCCTTGACCCCTATTTCCTTATTTCCCCCTTTTTCCTTTCCACTTTTCTCTTGTTCCTATTTCCCTTTTTTCTGCGCGTAAATCGGTCCAGTAATTTTTTAGTCTACAGCGGACACACATACAAACCTTACATTTTATAAATATATAGAAGAAGAAAGTCTGTTAGTAAATTTGTTTGTTTCGTGCACCGATTAGGACCGATTGACAATTTCAATAACAATTTTTCTAAATATCTCAAACTCCACGCTACTTAGTAGATCCATTTTTCGCAAAAATATTTCTTTTCATGTAACAAATATATATGCTGAATATGAGCTAAATCGGACCATAAATGCATTTTTTCCAAATATCTCAACTTAGCGTCATCTAGCGGGTCCATTTTTGCAGAGGTATTTCTTTCCATGTAAGTAACACAATCTGAATATGAACCAGATCGGACCGCAAATACAATTTTCGAAATATCTTGACCCCAGCGCCACCTTTGTTTTTTTCCCATACCTAGGAGAGCGGAACAACTAATGCATTGTACACCCTCATAGGATGCCTTTGCCTCTTACCTACTGAGACCCCGCGGGACCCGGCTATGCCGTTCCCAATCCCAGCGCCACCTAGCGGGTCCAGACTAACTGAGAAACCATCGCATGCGTGCGCTCAACTCGCCAAAGTTTCATCCCAATCGGTTGAATGGTATAGGAACGCATACCGGACAATATATTTATCAGAAGTTAAATTGGAAAAATACTATTAGAAAACAACAAATGTCCGTAAGTAGCAAAAATAGAAGTAAGTTGATGCATTGAAGAAATAGAACAAAATTGATGATGAAATCATCATCTTTTTTTTTTGTCTTCAGTCATTTGACTGGTTTGATGCAGCTCTCCAAGATTCCCTATCTAGTGCTAGTCGTTTCATTTCAGTATACCCTCTACATCCTACATCCCCAACAATTTGTTTTACATACTCCAAACGTGGCCTGCCTATACAATTTTTCCCTTCTACCTGTCCTTCCAATATTAAAGCGACTATTCCAGGATGCCTTAGTATGTGGCCTATAAGTCTGTCTCTTCTTTTAACTATATTTTTCCAAATGCTTCTTTCTTCATCTATTTGCCGCAATACCTCTTCATTTGTCACTTTATCCACCCATTTGATTTTTAACATTCTCCTATAGCACCGCATTTCAAAAGCTTCTAATCTTTTCTTCTCAGATACTCCGATTGTCCAAGTTTCACTTCCATATAAAGCGACACTCCAAACATACACTTTCAAAAATCTTTTCCTGACATTTAAATTAATTTTTGATGTAAACAAATTATATTTCTTACTGAAGGCTCGTTTAGCTTGTGCTATTCGGCATTTTATATCGCTCCTGCTTCGTCCATCTTTAGTAATTTTACTTCCCAAATAACAAAATTCTTCTACCTCCATAATCTTTTCTCCTCCTATTTTCACATTCAGCGGTCCATCTTTGTTATTTCTACTACATTTCATTACTTTTGTTTTGTTCTTGTTTATTTTCATGCGATAGTTCTTGCGTAGGACTTCATCTATGCCGTTCATTGTTTCTTCTAAATCCTTTTTACTCTCGGCTAGAATTACTATATCATCAGCAAATCGTAGCATCTTTATCTTTTCACCTTGTACTGTTACTCCGAATCTAAATTGTTCTTTAACATCATTAACTGCTAGTTCCATGTAAAGATTAAAAAGTAACGGAGATAGGGAACATCCTTGTCGGACTCCCTTTCTTATTAGGGCTTCTTTCTTATGTTCTTCAATTGTTATTGTTGCTGTTTGGTTCCTGTACATCTTAGCAATTGTTCTTCTATCTCTGTATTTGAACCCTAATTTTTTTTAAATGCTGAACATTTTATTCCAGTCTACGTAATCGAAAGCCTTTTCTAGGTCTATAAACGCCAAGTATGTTGGTTTGTTTTTCTTTAATCTTCCTTCTACTATTAATCTGAGGCCTAAAATTGCTTCCCTTGTCCCTATACTTTTCCTGAAACCAAATTGGTCTTCTCCTAACACTTTTTCCACTCTCCTCTCAATTCTTCTGTATAAAATTCTAGTTATGATTTTTGATGCATGACTAGTTAAACTAATTGTTCTGTATTCTTCACATTTATCTGCCCCTGCTTTCTTTGGTATCATAACTATAACTTTTTTTTGAAGTCTGATGGAAATTCCCCTTTTTCATAAATATTACACACCAGTTTGTATAATCTATCAATCGCTTCCTCACCTGCACTGCGCAGTAATTCTACAGGTATTCCGTCTATTCCAGGAGCCTTTCTGCCATTTAAATCTTTTAATGCTCTCTTAAATTCAGATCTCAGTATTGTTTCTCCCATTTCATCCTCCTCAACTTCCTCTTCTTCCTCTATAACACCATTTTCTAATTCATTTCCTCCGTATAACTCTTCAATATATTCCACCCATTTATCGACTTTACCTTTCGTATTATATATTGGTGTACCATCTTTGTTTAACACATTATTAGATTTTAATTTATGTACCCCAAAATTTTCCTTAACTTTCCTGTATGCTCCGTCTATTTTACCAATGTTCATTTCTCTGATGAAATCATAGAAGATTATAAAATGATCTGAATTATTCTAAATGCTTTCATAAAGAATGAAGGAGAAGAGATAGATGATATGTCTACAAAATTACATTTAAGTGAAGAATCAAAAAGATTATGTGTTATTATAGAAAATATACGAAATTTCAGAACATGTAGCATTCATGCAGTCATACATAGCAGTCCAATACTAAAAATACAGTTCTTCGCTTCTATTCAAACTCGTTTTTATGTTAAATTTAATTAGTCTTAAGTTTTCATGAAGATACTCTGTATTTCTATTTATTATATCAATGATTTTAAGGGCACAAAAATATAGTTGTACATTAAAATAAAAATATAAATATAGTTGTAAGGTAAAAAGTATTAGTTAAGTAATCCAGGAAAAAGAATTGGAAAATTTTAATAAATAGTGATGTAAAAGAATAATGAAAATTATGGATCAACAAAGATCGAACTAATTATGTTTTAAAGAAATAAAAAATTAAACTCGTATTTTACTAACTCATATTTCAAAAACGATGAGGTTTGTTGGCCAAATATTAAGGCAGACAGTTTTAGTTAATAAGAATAACATCATTTACAATGTAGAATTTTTTATCGTATCTATTATCAACCAACTTAAAAAATAATTATAATAGTTTTATCAC
The DNA here is from genome assembly GCF_047948215.1 of Lycorma delicatula. Lineage (NCBI taxonomy): Eukaryota > Metazoa > Arthropoda > Insecta > Hemiptera > Fulgoridae > Lycorma > Lycorma delicatula. Next base: position 26,001,696 of record NC_134466.1, read on the forward strand.
AGAAATATAACTACAGAAATGTAGTATTATCAGTAAAAATGTAACAGTATATTCCGTTATATCCGATTATGTTTTTAATTTATTAAAATGAATAAAGAAAAATATCTGATAAGGATTAAGAAGAAAAAATTAAGCAAAGAGAATAATTTTTTGAGGATAAAATAACAAGATTAGTTTTTACAATGGCATAGAAATATTTTAATTTTTTAATCGGTTAAGTTATTAATGTAAATGTAAAAGGAAAGAATGTCGAGTGAGACAGGGAGAAAATAAAGATTAAATAAAGGAAATAATACTGATAAACACAAATTTCCTTTTTGGTACGTGATGCATGAAACTAATCGGTTTTTTAATGCTGAAAATGAATCTGAAGTCAGAATTTTTCATACCCCACACGTTTCTAAAAAATTCAGAAATTTAAATTTTGAAATTTGATATTATATTATACATGTATACAGGTAAACGGTTTTTTTTTAATTTTAGCTCATTCTTTATGTTTACGCGTTTAGTTCACATTTCTAATTTATTAATTTGTTGTTAAACATGAACAAGATTCATCATATCTTTACAATTCAAAAACAACCCAAAACTTGTCTTTGGTAGCTTATTGCTTTTAATAATATAATCTCTTCAGTCTGAATGATAATAATACTTGAGTCCACAGTTAAGCATTACTTCAGAGGATGAGATGAATGATTTGTAGCGTGTGTGAAAATGCCATGCCTGACCGGGATGGCATTTTCATGATAATAATACTAAGCATGCGAAAAGTGAAATTTTATAATGCCTCGTAAGAAGATGAAATTAATTCATGGAGAAAAAACATTATTCATGAGCGTCTAGTTAAACCAGAAAAATTATTTTTACCGTACATTCATAACACACTGGGATTAATAAAGAATCTTACAAAACTTTGAAGGACAGTCAAGGATTCTTCTACATGAAGCAGAAATTTCCAAAAGTAAATGAAACAAATATTAAAGAGATTTTTGTTGGCCCATAAATAAACGAACCGATCAGAGATAAAATATTTATGTGTTGACCGATGTAGAACTCGCTGCTTGGACAGCGTTTAAAGACGCTAGCGAAAATTTTCTGGGCGTCCATAAATTACAAGATTACCACGGTATTATATATAAACTGATAATGCATACAGACCTATGAAATGTAACAAGTCATTTATAGTCCATTACCTGGGTTCAAATCTGAATTCCTTCTCACCAAACCTTGGCAACGGAAATATTATTATTGCCATTAGCAATAAGGACATAGTGAAGTTTTCATGTAGATATTTGAGATTTGGAATACCGTAAGAAAAGCAAATAAAGTATTATATATTGGCTGATTATTTTTGGACTTTAATTGAAGATGTACTAAGGCTACCTACAAAAGAAAAGAATCTTCTGCTAAGAAGTTTCAATGTAAGTACAGAGTCATTCACGGTAACCGGATATTTTTGAACTGGGTTGTACTCGGGCGTTCGTGGTGGGAGGGGCACGTGGGTGGTGTCTGACGTTTCCTTTGTTCATAGCATTTACATTTTAGTCGCTGAGATGGAGCCGTGGACGCTAGACCAACGCCGTATGACAGTTTTGTGCGAAATGACAAATCCGTAACTGCTGTTCAGCGAGATTTCCGCCGTCAGTTTAATATCCATCGTAATGCAAGTGTCCCTTCTCGTAACAAAATATTGCGACGGGTAAACAACCTTCGAACAAGCGGTTCAATATTGAAGAAAAAAAACCACCGGGTCTCCGACGAACTGCTAGCACTCCGGAGAACATCGAACGAGCAAGGGAAGCCATTGTCAGAAGCCCACGCCGCTCTATTCAGAGGCATTCAGCAGCGCTTCAAATGAGCACAAGTACGGTAAGACGAATTCTGCATACAGACCTGCATTTCCATCCTTACAAGATAGCCGTCGTGCAGCAGTTAAACGAGCAAGATTTCACGCAGCGATTACAATTTTGTCGACAAATGCTTACCATTTTTGAAGAAAATGAAAATTTGTTATTGTTAATGACTGACGAAGCTCATTTTCATCCGAATGGCTTTGTCAACAAACAGAATTGCGGTATTGGGCAGAAAGAAACCCACATCAGCTTCACGAGAGACCACTTCATAGCCCAAAGGTGACTGTCTGGTGTGCAATAGGAAAGGTCGATGTTATTGGACCATATTTTTTTGAAGAAAATGACGCTGCCGTAACTGTAACAGCTGATCGTTACATTTCGATGTTGAATACGTTTTTCATCCCTGAGTTACAAAACCGGGGAATCGATTTTCAAAATGTGTTATTCCAGCAGGAAGGAGCTACAGCGCACACAGCGAGAGCAACGATGGCTGTTCTCCGTAACTTGTTTCCGGGACGGATCGTTTCCAGATTCGGCGACATTCCTTGGCCCCCTCGGTCCCCCGACTTGAGAAGTTGTGATTTTTTTCTGTGAGGGTTTCTGAAATCGCGTGTGTACGGCAATAAACCGCGTACATTGGAAGACCTAAAGATCGCAATTCGTCATCACGTCACCCAGATTGATGTAGACATGCTGCAAAGAATTGAGGCCAGTTACCGTGAAAGGCTACGACAATGTATTGCCCAAAATGGACATCACTTGCCGGACATAATTTTTCGTTCATGAGTAAGTAACAAATGCTTTGATGTATTAAGTGTTTCAGTACCAATAAAACTTTTTTAATGTAAATATTAAATTTTTTATTATTATTTTAAAAACACCCGGTTCCCGTGAATGACCCTGTATATGACATCCCATAAAATTAAATTATTAACATTTATAGACCTTTAATGTGCCATTTCTATAAAACTGAGTGAGGGTGATAGTATGATTTTATTTACCAAAATAATCTGCGTAAAAAACCAATGCTGAGAAAGGCATCACGTTAAAAAAAGCTTAAATTTGTATATCATGTAATTAGAGACATAAAATATACGTTTTAAAATTTAGAAAAACAAAAAACCTTAAAATGTTGCTGACAATATAAAAACTACCAAGTAGTGGAGGATTATTATTATTTTTTTAATAAATATTTTCGGCTCCAAGAATTTATAAATCCCCAAACAAAGAAACCCAGGAGGTATGTCTTACACGTTTAACAAAAAAAAAAATGTCTTGAATGTCAGTTTTAAAATATAACAATGGACATTCTATACATACGAGCTGGAGTAGAGTGTTCGATATATATCATACATAACAAGATAGAAAAACAGAATTAGATTCCCAGGAATATTAACCTGTAATAATAAATATAGACAATAATTAACGATACTTAAAGCATATCTACTAGGATTAAGTACGTAGGAATGTATTGTAATGGGAGTACTTAGAAATAATTTATGACACTTAAAGCATATCTAATAAGATTAAGTACGCAGGTATGTAATTGGAGTTCAATGTTAATCGTATGCATTTATGAATTAGCGTTTGATTTAACATAAATGCAAGAGTGTAGTACTTAGCATATGTAAGCGCTATTATTGGATATGTTCCTAGAACTGTATTAATTTTTAGAATTGTTAGTATGTTGAAGCCTTTGTTTTTTACGTAATGTCTCTTTAGTCCTCCATTTGCTTTGTTAGAATGAACATCTGAAGCAAGCCTTGCATTCGCTTCGTTACAATGAATATGTAACGAAGGGTTCTTCGTTAACATGCATGCTTAACATATTATAATAATTTTATTGGAAGACATATCTAATAATAATCAATATTAATAATAGAGTGTACATCTAAGTTGTAAAATTTATTAATTGTAATAAATAAGAATTATTTTTTAAAAATATCCATCGTCAAGAATAGACTTATTAACTTTCATCTACCGTTTGTGTTCATAAAATTAAAATAAAATTTAAACAAGTTTTTAATTTAGTATCGATTTGTTACATATATAATACAGAATATATATTCTGTAGCGTCGGTATTAATTTTTTTCAAAATTTATTAAGAAGGTGCGGGATGTCGCGAAAAGAATGATTTCTACTTCCTTCAGAGATATTTTTTATTAAAGAAAATGTATTAGCTACAATGCAAACATTTATTTATATATTGCAAATGCTTAAGTTTTGATACAGTCATTAATTTCTGTATTCGCAAATAGATCTTTCAAACAAACCTCTCTTTACAATTTTTAAAATAATCTCATTCATTCACTATATGATTCCAGTTAATAACTTTGTTTTCCGCCTTAAAAATTACAAATCTAGATAAAGAATAGATATTTATTAAGTTCAGATGGGCACCGGGACAGTCATGGCCAGTTGTTAAACTGTACATGGCCAGATATCGCTTCAGGACTATCAGGTATAATAACTTCATTCTCTACCAGCGTAGACCATCTTTTATTTTCACTTCACGACAGGAGGAATTGTCGAATAGAAACTCTAAACTGAATTTCCTAAGCATATGACACCGATGGTATTAATACAATTTGTATAAATTAAAGTTTCCACTGATCAACAGTTTTCAATATACATGTCCTATTTTCGGAGTCACTACTCCATCATCAGGGATTTCATAGATGTAATTCAAAATTCATATGTGTAACTTCTCTATGTATAATTATATTTTAAATTAAAATTTTTGTGTTCATATTAGTCGATCGTCAAAAAATAAAAAATAATTTATACGTTAATAAGAACACATAATTAACGTTTATATGTCGTTGCCTTTTTCTCGAGGGCATTTCAGCTGATCCATTTTCCGATATATTTAAATTCTTTGAATATTTCTATCTTTTGTTTTCCAATTCTAAAGTCCATCGGTGGGTTTTTTATGTTTTTCATTGTTTTAGTCTATCCTAACGAAGTTTTGAGACCTATTATTTTCTAATTTTGTTTTTTTCTTTTTTTTCTCTATATTCATATTTTTTAAACTATTTACTAACCGACTGACGTGATCTGACTATTTTTTTTATAAACAGTTTTGTTTATTTTTCGTAGCAAGATAGATTTTTTCATTGTTTTGCAAATAGATTACTCGTGTAATATCCTCATTTACTATATTAAAGCTTCATTTAAAAAATATTGTATTAAATTTAAAGGAAAAACTAACTCTTCTTGTTTCCTTTTATATTCTTCAAAAATTTATTTGCATATTTTTTAATACTTGTATTACATTGTTATAGGCTCCGCCGCAAGGATCAATGCCATACTTAATAGTACTATGGACTAAAGCATAACAGGTGAGCAGTAAATTCAGCCCATTCATTATTTTTGATAATTTATAAAAAAATAAATATGTATTTCCCTTTGGTTACGACTAATTTAGGTTTTAAACGAATTATACATTATTTTCCTTTTAATTATATTGTTTCATTTTACTGAAGCCAGATTAAAGAAATTAATGAAGGTTAATTAAAGAAAAAAAAATTCGATAAATGTTATGTTATAACATAGTTGTTTATGGATTACTGTTACATCACAATGCAAAATTTCGTAAACAATCCTTTTAAAATGTAACATAAATATGTAATACAATTCAAAAATATTGATTTTTGTAAATTCATAATTAATTTCTATATACACGCTATGTACGAAGTGTATGCAGCAGTAAAACGATTTTATTTACTTTCTGAGGTAAAAAAAAATAAAAATCTAGGCGATCTGGATACGAATAAAAAAACACCGGAATTTTCAAATTCATTGTACATGGTGTGATAGATATTTGGAAACGAAATCTACTACCAATGGGACCGTGAAATGAAACAAACATACCCAAAGGAGCGCTGTATTGCTCCAAACAGGCAATGGATATCTATTTTAACCACAACCTCTTAAAAGATAAAGGGTAATTAGTATTTTTTCTTAATTTAAATTCGACCGACAAAATAAATTTAAAGATTCTCTTCTTAAAATAAAATATTAAATTATAGTTTCCTGTTATTTTAATTAATTTTTTATTACCGCAGGCATTAAACCTTTAAAAGATAGATTTAAAGTTTATTTAAATGTAATTCCGAAACTAACTACGATATTAAATAATTTAGTTTCATTGTGTTCTGTTTTTGTTTCATTTAATGTGTGTATAAGTATTTTCTTTGTCTTCGTTAATTAAAATTATTTTCCTGATACAACATACAAAAACTTTTCATTCTAGTTAGCGAAATATAATTATTTACATTGGTTTCTCCACTTACAGTTTTATTTTTTCTTTGCTTTAATTACTATCATAGATATTTCGGCATCAACAGAAATATATGTGAAAGGTTTTATTAAAAACACGGTTAAAATCTTTGTGGTATAAATTTAATCTTCAAATATTAGAAAGAAATTAAAAATAAAAATTTTAAAGTATTAAAAATGTAGGAATTTATGGGTACCATCTCAATCACTGATAAAATATTATAATAACCAATTGAATAGTTAATTTTGTAACAATGATTGAGACAGTAAACAAACATACCTCTGTACTTTTATAACGTAATTTTATTCTAAACTAGCATTCCCATCACGGCTTCGCCTAAGATATAAACGTGTAGAACAAAAAAAATTGAATTTTTTTTAATAATTATATGTGAGATGTGCTCTTACAGTTACGCTATTCACGACTTAAAATAAATCCCAAAGAAATTCTTTAATAAAATATGGAAGTTCGTCAAAAAATTTTGCTCCCAGCTCGGTTAAGTTCAGAAGTTCCATCATTCCATTTTTTGACTGCAATGGTTACACATTTTTAATGATATTATCTGTTTTAATCAAAAGTTGATTTGTAAACTAACATATTTTTTGAAGAACGCGATTCAGAGCTGAGCGTATGCGTTGTTCTTCAAGTCTTTTAGAGAACGCACTGGCACAAATTCATCTTGTTCAGATCATTATCTCTAGTTACCCTAGAAGTTATATGTGACTTCACTAATCTAGACGCATGAAAGTATTAATACCAAATTTAAAGAACAAACTATGCCAATTAAGTGTGTCGATTACCCTGATGGAAACTCTTGGTTTAGTTTATAAAAAACTCTAAGTTCTTGCGGGTTGCCAACAGATTAGAAAATGACATCGCATTTTGTAAATCACATAACTTTCTGAAGGAGTTGATATTATATCGAGATTCAATATTCCTCAAACCTTCAAAATACTATTAAATATGTAGATGGTCGTCATTTCATTTAATTTTATTATCAGACTAATTTGTTTTTACTTATATTATGATAATAATACAAATTGATAAAAGAAAGCTACAGTTAAATTTTCATTATAATTAGTTCAGCAGTTTTCGCGGTTATCTGGAACAAACGAAAAAAATGGTTCTTTAAATTTATTTAATGATTTTTTTTTTGCTTCAATTAATTCACCATACAAGCTTCTTTGTAAGCTTGTACGTGGGAATATGGAAATGTAATTTTGTGCAGTTTTTGGTCAAGGTCGCAGACACAACGTTGTTCGAGAAACCACAGTTTTGCCGATTACGCAATAACGGGCTAGGATTTATCAACAAATCAGGAATGGTATTATAAACAACATAATCCAAGGTTGTTTATTATTACAATTCTGACCTGTGTGCGAATGACGATGTCAGCTGTTTTGTCGGTCACTTCTAATCGTGCGTTGGGTTTGTTAGCTTCGGTGCTGTGTACATTAACCACCGGGTTGGTCTAGTGGTGAACGCGTCTTCCCAAATCAGCTGATTTGGAAGTCGAGAGTTCCAGCGTTCAAGTCCTAGTAAAGGCAGATATTTTTACACGGATTTGAATACTAGATCGTGGATACCGGTGTTCTTTGGTGGTTGGGTTTCAATTAACCACATATCTCAGAAATGGTCGAACTGAGAATGTACAAGACTACGCTTCATTTACACTCATACATATCATCCTCATTGATCCTCTGAAGTATTATCTAAACGGTAGTTACCGGAGGCTAAACAGGAAAAAGAAGGAAGGAAGGTGCTGTGTACATTGTTCTTTTGTTATCAATAAATCGTCGGGTCAAGCTCTTTACAAGATTTAAATTATCTAAAGACTTTATTTAATTTTTACTTACTGCTCGCGGCTGTTTCTGTATTGTCGGATATAATATAAAATACTAAAATTAGATTATTTTTTAAGTAAAATGTTGTGCTCGGTAAGTCTGGTCGTGCTATGTTTTTCGTGCTATAAGTGAATTATGTGTTTGAATTCCTATTTTTTTTTATTTTGTGAATGTAATGTCAATTCAATTATTCTCAGTTAAGTCTTCTGTTCTTGTATCATAAATGTTATTTACCGTATTGTTTTCCTTTATTATACAAAGTCATTCAAAGAAACGGGAAATTTTGAAAGTTGTGTTGGTAGCCGTGGGCGATTGGTACCAAGTGGCGCCAGCCTCTCTAACCTAACCTGCCATTTAGTTGTCATGGATCCTTGGAGTGGTGCGCAACGTGCATTTGGTATCAAAGTGTTTTACAAAAACAATGGCAGTGTGGAGGGAGCGCGTAGAGAATTTCGTCGTCATTTTAATCTGGATGACACGACCGTGTTCCATCAGCACATGCAATTAAAACACGGATATCTAATTTTGAGGAAACCGGTTCGGCAATGAAAAAGAAACCTTCAGGCCGTGAGCGAACCGTCCGTACACCACAGAATGTTCAAGCTTTACAAGATGCTGTCACACGAAGTCCACATCGGTCAATCCGTCGTCTCTCAGCATCTTTACAATCGCATAGTTCAAGTGTTCGAAGAATGTTAGTGAAGGATTGGCAATACCATCCGTACAAGTTGCAGATCGTCCAGGAACTGAAACCGAACGATGCAGTTGTGCAAGCACAATTCTGTAATGTAATGCTTCAGAAGATAAATGATAACGAAGAGTCTGTTCACGAACTGTGGATGTCAGACGAAGCGCATTTCCACCTCAGTGGATTTGTTAACAAGCAAAATTTTAGATACTGGGCGCAAGAAAACCCTACGCAGCTACACCAGCGTCCGTTGCACAGCCAGAAAGTGACCGTGTGGTGTGCTATGTCATCTTACGGTGTTATAGGCCCTTATTTTTTTGAGAATGACAACGGTCTTGCGATTACAGCGACGTCGGCTCGTTACGTAGCCGTGCTTGAAACCTTTGTTGTGGAACAACAAAAGAGATTTCCACCGATTCTTAACACAGCCTGGTTTCAACAAGACGGAGCAACGTCACATACTGCACGAATTTCGATGGCAGCTGTACGCCGACTGTTTGGACAACGTGTCATTTCATGAAATGGTGACATGGCCTCCCAGATCGCATGATCTCCTAGCTTACGATTAGTTTTTGTGGGGTCACCTTTAAAGGAAAGTGTTCAACAGTAGACCTGCTACAACGGAAGAACTGAAGGCAAAGATCCGAGAAGCAATTGCGGAAATTCCAGTCGAGATGTTAACGTCAAACCATGAACAATTTAACGAAGAGACTTCGTGAGGTTACCTGCAAGATGTCATCTTTAAAAAATAAACTAAAATGTATGTATCCTAAAATGGCAACATTTGTACAATTACATGAAATAAAATTCATTTTCTAAAAAAAATTTTCATTAACGTTATTTAATTTTTAAAATTTCCCGTTTCTTTGAATCATCCTGTAGTTGATGCATAAACTTTAAATAATGTTGATGTGCTGTTTTTTTTTCTCTCTTTCGTAATCACTACCCAATCCAGACCATCAGATCCTCTCAAAACAAATTCTTTAGCGTAGGAAGAATGCCTTGCCAAACCGGGATTCAAACCCCTGTTGAAGAGCTGAGATGCTACCACTCCGTTACGGAGATCAGCTTCTTTATAGTAAGGAGATTTAAATATATATGGTCTAATATAGAGGAGATATCTGCAAAACTACTAGTCGTAGAGGGAAAAATAAAGCAGTAAATGGAAAGTTAATATTAACTCGTTTATAAATAATCGAAAATATATTTTTTTCTCTATTTTAGTAAAAATAACTAACAATAAAGTAAAAAAAAATACGAACATTGATAACGAAAATCAGAATTAAAGTACGAAAATAATGGCAAATTAAATAAAATAATAATAAAAAGAAAATTAGAAAGCTGGAGGGAAAAAAGAAGAAAACGAAAAAAATAAAATGAAAGGAAAATATATGAGAAAAACAAAGAAAGAAAAGTTATCTCAAACGATTTTCTTTTAGAAAAGTCACACGAATAGTTTTATCTCAATAAATTTATTTTTCTTTAAAGGAAGAATACGTTTAAAACATACCCAAACTTCGGTGAAATAGTCGGTAAAGGAACAAAATCTTTTAATCCAGAAAACAGGTATTAATTTTATGCAGGTTAATACCTCAAGCAATTATAAATGTACCAAAAAAATGATGCTACATTTAAGTGGCCCTAAATTAAGAATCAGTGATTTTTTGGATAAAATTTCGACTTTCAAAATCTAGAAATGACAAAGAATTCTAAAACACTAATTTTAAAATGCATGATGATATACGTACAAAGTATTTCTGGTTTAATTCATGGTATGGGGTAACAATTTTCTTGTTTTCATTTTAATTATTTGTAATTAGATTTGTATTATTATAATCCTTACTAAAACATCATCAGATTATCAAGGTTCCTCTTTACAAAAAGTATAAATTTCTCTAATGCAAAGTAAAGTAACTCAATAAGAAACGGTATTGTAAAATTCCCGCCGTTTTCGAACTATAAAATTCTAAGCCGCTATATTTTGATATAAAGAAGTCGTGTGTACACACAACAACGGTGGCTCTGTTAGTTGAGCCGTCGCGGCTTACACCATTGTATATTTAAAGGTACGTTTATCGGTAATGGAAAAAGATATCGAAAAAGTGTAACAGACTTTTTTATAGAAAATTAAATTTTAAATACTGCCAAGTCGATTTGACCAACGGTTTGGAAATTGAAATGTTGAATAATGACAAGGAATAATCCGCTTGTTACCGCAAGACTTTAAAACGGCTACCATCTTGAAACTGTGAAAGATTACGTAATGGCAATCAATAGTCAGTCTTATGTTCTTTCCAGGTATAAAAAACTATATTTATGTAAAATTTCAGAACAATCAGTTGGGCAGGTTTTCCGTGAAAGAGGAATACTCACAGAAACCACTACATTTTTATATAAATAATAGATAATAAATTTATATCTGCAAAACCTTAAGATCTATACAGAAAGAAGTATTTTTCTACAACCGTATTATAACGTTAGAATTACGCGGCTGCAACTTATATCATAATGAAGATCATTACGAAGCAGAATTTCATCACGAAACAGTTGCTTAACCAATCAAAAGCCTACACTTTTTAACCACTGACCAATCAGAAGCGGGTACTATTTAATCTATCAGGTGGCGTTTTACTTTGATTTTAATCCGATTTAGTAGTTAGCAGATGCCGGCCTCCGTGGCACGACTGGTAACGTGTCGGCCTTTCATCCGGAGGTCCCGGGTTCGAATCCCGGTTAGGCATGGCACTTTTAAACACGCTACAAATCATTCATCTCATCCTCTGAAGCAATACCTAACGGTGGTCAAAAAGGTTAAACAATAAAAATGTTAGATATTAAAAATTCAAGCTTCAAGATCGGTATTCAAACTTTTTTATAACTAGATACGTTTGAAATAATTTATTTCATAAGTTCACAATAATAACATCTGATTCTAATAATTAAGTTTTCCGTGTTGCATTTGAACTGCGATATACATTTAAATAAATGAATGGAATAGTGTCTGTATGTTATTATCTAAAAATGTCTTATTTTCTAATGAAGAATACGCAGACTTATTCATGGTAATTTGTGAGTTTATTTATATTAGTTTACTCATAATAAAATTCTGTATACGCTTTGTTCAAAAACTTATGTTTATTACCCATTTAACAAAGTTATTTTACGCTAAACATAAAATAGTATGTTTTTTGACTCAAATGTTTTGTTTATTATCCCATATTTTTATTTTTATTTTTTTATATTTTATTTAGGTTTTATTTCATATAAAACCACTAAATTTACCCCCTAATTTGGGTCCCAACAATTACAGTCTGGCTTAATTTTACCGAAGGTGCAGAAATCATGACGAAATCTTTCGCCAACCAACAGTTGCTAACGAAATTATATTTCTGAACCTATATTTATATGAACTTTTTTCTCTATTTTCACCAATAGAACATATTCCTAAACATTTCTTCATTCCTTGTGAATCACCCGTATAACAAGGGAAATTATTTTAATAAGTCAAGCTTTTGAGTACCCGATTTATTTAAATTCTCAATGTTTCTATGTTTCTTAAGTGATAGAAAATAGGATAACTTTTAAATGTATAGAGGTTTGTGTGTGTGTGTGTGTGTTGGGATATATTTCCCTTAATATTTCTGTAACGGGTGTACGTATAATCATGAAATTTAATGTGATAACTCGAATACAAGTTAGTGGTATTGTACAATTAAATTTATATCAAAATTAGACAAAGAGGTGAGATTGTTGTTTAAATTAATTAATATATTTATTTTATCTAGAATTTTGATCTAGTACTTCTACGGGGAATTTTCAAACTATTGCGGGGTTTAAGTCACTGGCAGCAGAATTTAAATACCGTTTTAAACTAGTGAAACTATACCAAAAATATGTTGAACTTGAAGGTAGCTGTGTAGAAAATAGTAAATAAATTTACTTTTATCCGTAAATGATATTAAAGTTTATTCATATTTTTTGTCTTGGTTTTATTTCAAAACGGACGTTACCCTTAGAAATACAGTTCGTATATTAAAGTTTATCTACATTACACAAAAACATAACAGTTTAATTATTATTATACATTTATTAATATTTTATATTAATACATAATTTTTTTTCCGTTTGTGATATTTGTATATAACACATTTATACGATCCTCTCCTGAAATTACTGTATTTGTTGAAATTTTTAGTTTTTTAAATAAATAAAAACTTAGATATTTGTAACTAGTAGCTCTGAATACATTTGATATTATGTAAATAATTTAATGGATTTAGTTCCACAAAGATACTCAATTAATGAAGTGAAAATTGTATAAACAGAACTGTTCAATATAATCGAATTTGCAAGTATTTGCTGTATTCCGGTATTTATAATTACAAGTGATATGAAGAGGTCAATGTCACTTGTATTTTAATGGGTCACATCTATGGTGATAAGAAATAATATCATGAACTGAAGAGTAGAACTAAATAGGAAACCACTTTCTTCCCTCCTCACGTTCTTTAGTAATCTTGTAATGAAATGATTGTTATTCTTAAAATATCTGTGCAGTTCAAATAGTATAATCCATACAAATTAGCATAGTTTATAAAATAATTGCAATTTTATTTTATAATAAATTTATAGATTAAGAATTAAATTTATTTATAGTAGATTATTTCAGTAGCATATATATATATATATATATATATATATATATATATATATATATATATATATATATATATATATATATATAAGTTTAATATGTAATACACATATAAACATATATATAATACAATATTTACGTAATATAATATGTACGTTTGTATGTTTAATAAATCGGTTCAGTAGTTCTAAAGAAAACTAAATTATCCTTATAATAGTAGAATACTAATTCCATCATTGCAACCTTTAAATAATCTAGAGTCTAGACCTTTTAAACCCTCATCAGTGCTTCAATTTCTTTCTTAATTTAAAATACTTTAACCATTATTATGATTAGGTATACAAACTCTTATAATTTCATATCGCTCATAAAAGTAATTACATAAGATATGCCATGAAATACTATGTATAGAGTAAATATAAAATAACAAGCATAATCAATGAGAATTAACCTAGTAATCTACACCACCATATGCACGGTTTTCCCGTAATACTCAATTTTTAAATTCTAACCCTAAAATAAAAATTACTAACTTAAAGCCTGATTCAACTTAGTAACATCTAATTACTTCTGTTTGATTATTTCTGCTAAACAATTGGAAAAGAGAAAGAGACGATTTGTTTGTGTGTGCACGAAGTAATGGAAAAATGGTTAAAAACTGTTCTTATAATCAAGAAATCAGAAACAGTTAGTATGAAAGATTCCATTAAGAAAATTATCATCATAGATTAATGACGTAGTTTGATTAGAGGTAAATTTTAGGACATCAGGGATCTTTTAATCTGTTGAAGGAAATGAAACTGTGAGTAAAAGAGACACAAATAGAGAGAGACAAAGAATTATATATTCAGAAACCAACAAAATTAACTTTTTACGATTAGTTTTCGTTAAACTTTTAATAACTATCAAAGACTTAAATGAAATTAATATTAAGGTATATGCGCATGCTGACGTAAGTGTATAAGTGCAGTGACGTGCACTCTTACAATCTTAATGAACAAAGTTTTTTTAATTTTTTTTTACAATTCATATTAACTTATAAAACACTATCAGCAAAAAAGTCAAACGGAAACATTAAAAAAAAAACTCTTAGTTTCACTGAACAGTATTCATTTCTTAAATGAAATATTTAATATTTTTTTAAGATGCAAGGGAAAATAAATTGTATATCATTTTTTTATTTACATCACATCATCTCCATGATAATTTCATACCTCATATTAAACAAAAAATTATTCTTAAGAGTATTTTGATCTATAAATAAATACGAGCATAATATATTCCAAAATTTGAATTTTTTGTCGATTTTGACACCAAGGAAAATAAAGTTGGGATTCAACTTAATTTCGTCAAATTTTGTTTTCTCTTTTCTTCCAATTTTCCTTCATCACTTAATTGTCATTATTTTTTTCATTATTCCGACAGCTGGATCTTAATTCGTAAATTTTCAGTTTTAGCTTGTAAATTTCCAAATTTTTTGATTGTTTTTTCAAAAGTTTTTTTACATTAGATTTCCTCTTCACAGATCTATTTTTTCTCAAGCCTTTTATGATTTTAAATAACAAATTAAATTGATATTTTTGGTTTTAAAGAAATTCGAATATTTTTTTTGTCAAATCTATTTTTGCTAATTTTTTTAAGTAACCGCAAAGTATTAATCATTTTTGCTTATGGAATCCGAAATATTTCCGGTATGTTGGTATATTTCGCAATCATTTTTAATTGTCCAGGTTTAGTTTCGTTTTTTTAGATCAAAAAATATTTCTTAATTTTTGTTTTACTTTTTCTATTTTTTTCTTTAAACATGTTCAAGTTTAACGACTTGTTACAGTATCTTATTTTTGCATTTATGAAAAAGAATTTTTGTTGTAGATCCCTTTAGTAAATCTATACCGATTATTTCTTCGATCACCATTTTTTTTCTTCGCCATTTTCCACATCTTTTCTCCTAAGTATTTTAATTTTTAACAGTGGAATTTTCCAAAGTTTGACTTAACGGATTTTGTGTATAAATTTAGTTTTTTTCTATGGATATTTTGTAATAAATTTTTTTCGTTATTTATTTGAAATTTTTAAGACAGATTTCTATTGATTTGATATTCTGAGTAAGTAGCCAATTGTAGGAGAAAATAATCAGGTCATTATTTTTTATATTACATTCATAGTATTTACCATGGGATGATTTCTTTTAATTAAAAACCTAAATTAAATTTATTAAACTTTTCTTTACATTACTTATTAACTCAGGAAAATCCTATTCTCGGCAAGTGAAAAAGAAGTGGAGAAAAATGCTCAGAAATTAATTTGATTGAATAAGGATTCACCTTATATAATTTCATGAAAAGATATAAGCCAATTTGAAGAAAAATCATATTAATTTTTTTTTTTATACTATTGCCTTTTTCTTTCTAAAGATATAATATTAAATATCTAAAGATCTTTCTAAAGATCTAATTAAATATTCTCATCACCCCTTTGATAATTTTGTGATGATTCCGGGGTTAAGTATATTATAAAAAAAAGTTTTTTTAGTCATTTAACTACTTGAATAATACTTCTTTTTCAATTTTAATAAGTATCATCATATTTCGTACTAAAGAATTTAACCCTCTATAACTCCATCCATTATTAAGTTAATTAACACAAACGCTGTTTTAATATATGAAAAATCTACATAGTTATTACTGTGATAAAAATTAATAACAATTCCATCTTTTTTCGAAAGCTGATACATTATCAAATTGCTATTATAATGGTAAAAATAAGTTTTACTTATAGTTTCTCTTATGGATGGAACGGAATGCAAGAATGGCGGGAGTTTCAATATTTCTCCCTTCAGATCGCAGAGCCTGAACAATATCCCATGCTGCTGTATCTTTCTATTATCGGCCGGATTTCATCGGTTATTTAGTGGCGGTTATAAATTTTAAGTTTTATTTATGGACGGATTTGGTAATTTGCGTTCCTATCCGTATGGATCAGCGTGATATTTATTTACTGGTTCTGACCGTGAGAGACTAAGCTTTAGAGCCTAGAAAACCCGACGCGATTCCCTTTCAGTCCATCTGCTGAAGTTCTTCGGTACCACCAGCTAACAGGAATGCGCCTACAGGAGCCCTAGTTATTTGGAGGGAGATAAATAATGTCACATAAAAATTATTATAATTAATAACATAAATATAATTAAATTTAAAAAAAAACTTGTAAAAATATTAAAAATGTTGCTATACACATATATAGAATGACGGAAAATATCACTGAAATTATACTTAATATTAACAATACTTTCTACCTCAGCCAAAAAAAAAAGAATTTTTGTTATATCTGAACTATCACCACGTTATTTGTAATTCCAATCAAAAATAATTCTAACATTGAATGTAGGACTTTTATTGACTAAGAAAAGGTATTTGATTCGGTAACAACGCAAGCCATAATAATTATATTAAATAACCAGGGTGTAAACACAACCTATATAAACTTATTACAATCCCTATACGAAGAAGGAAAAGCTACAATCTGTGTCAACGAACATAAATTAGAAATAAATGTACAAAAAGGTGCATTTAAAGGCGTCACTGTATCACACATGCTCTTCTCAGCCGGCCTCGAGAAGATATTTAGTAAAACGGAGTAGGAGGAAGAGAGCATACGAATAAATGGCACCTATCTAAACCACCTGAAATTCATAGATAACATTGTCCTCTTCTCACAAGAACTACAAAGACACATACAGGAATTGGAAGTGGCTGGTGAACATACGGTCTAAGGATGAACCTTAAAAAGAGCCAGGTCATGTTCATCAATTTAGCCGAGGAAAGAAAGATTTTATTTTCAAGAGAAACACTCGAAGAGGTAGATCATTACATATATCTTGTCCACAGATGTCAACTGAGAGTGATACAATCAAAGAAATTGAATGACGAGTTAGCTTGAGTGACAGAAACTCAAGAGACATAACATCGACTCCTCTTTGGCCTTGAAAAGAAAGTTTTCGATCAATCCATCCTCTCAGACCTTACCTATAGAAGAGAAATTTGGACATTTACCGTTTTATCATTACAGAAACTACGGGTAGCACAAAGAAGTATGGAACGACGTATGTTTGCAATTACCAGACGGAATACAAAGACCAGTAAGTAGATCAGAGAACAGTGGAAAGTATTTGATATCATCCCGAAAGTTAGACAATTAATATGGTGGCGGATGAACTAAATTAGCCACTTGGATGGACAAGACTAGATATTAAACGACCACGAAAAAGACCAAAGGGTGTTTTCGGTTCATGATATTTTCAAGTACATTGGACCGAATTAGCAGAAAATCAAACAAGATGGTATTCATCCTGAAAAGGCATTCATCCGACATGGAGTCGACAACGGTTAAAATGATGATTTGCGCGCGCACCCACACACACACGAGCGCGCGTGCGCGCAAGCACACACAATATATATGTGTGTATATATATAGAAACAGCCTCTTGTTTCAAAAGTGAATTAATAGTGAATGGAGAATTAGTAGTTCAATCCTTTTTCTCTAGTGTAAGTTTTATTAGCATCGTCTTCGTTTATTTATTTGGTTTTATTAAATAATAATTAATCATTCTTTAAGTGAACGAATAACACTGTTGATGATCTACGATTACGGTGATAGAGTACGGCCTTTTAGATTTCAAAACAGAGAACAAATAAGTAATCCACGGTACAACTATTTCAAGAAACTCTCAGAAATCGTTCTCGCATCTGGAGACAAAAAATCTCCCTACCTCCTATACTCCACAGTCTTGAAATATGAAGCAGTTTTCATAATTAATATCAACTGTATACATGCGTCGGTGTGAATGCGCAATTTTTTTTCGATAAGTGTTAAACAATTATTATCAATAGTTATACAAAAATCGAAATTTGTCTCTGCTTCTATATTTTTGTAAATGGTTCAAGCTAAGCTTAAATAATTTTTAAACTTAGTCTATAATTTTATATTATCTTCCAAATAAAATAGAAGTAATTAAGATTCAATTAATGGATTACCAGTATTTCTAGGAACTTTATTTATTTATTTATTATTTTTTTGTAAATATTTCCTAAAATGATAAGAATTGGTTCAAGGTATTAATTACTATAAATTAAAAAATAATAGAAAACTTTTATTATTTAATGCTTTTTTAAATGGAGGGAGAAAATGTTTTTTGTTTAAAAGTTGTTCTTAACACTTGAAATTTTACAAACTACATTATTAAAGAATTTTTTTTTTGTTTTACATTATTGCTTTCTATTGTGGAAATTTCCTTCGTTAGGTACCTTTACTCTAAAAATGTTTTGACACTATTAATGAAACATGAAATTTTAGACAAATGAAAAAAGATTTTATGAATGAAATTTCAAAACATTTGTAAAACATTCAAAAAGTAAAATTCAGATTATTTCAAGCATACATTATATATATTTACTTACTTTCGAAGTAAACAATATTTAATTTTTCAATCGATAGTAATTGGTACATTAAATATTATCAAATACAAAAAATTTATTTTTCTTAATTAATTATAAATAATTAAACTACTAATCAATATGTTTTATTCGCTTTAGTAGACAACTTTTTATTTATTTGTATTTCTTCTAACGTGTAAAAAGAGGGAAAAATTAACGTTATTTTTTTTTCTTTTAACGATAGATAATATCGGACATGTTATGTATTATTATATATATTCCTAGTTATTTTGACGGTACAAATTATTTTATTAGTTATATAATTAAATCTTAATTTTAACTTAGAACCTGAAATTTTAAATAATTTATTTTAGGAACGATCACAATATTATATATATGTATATGTATACAAGAAAAAATTATTAAACTAGAATATTGTTGAACTAAATTAGTATTTGAATAAAATTTTAATTTTCCATCAATAAAAATCTATAACAAAAAACCTACATTGATTTTTAAGAAAATTAAAAGGTACTTTAATAGAATACCAGCGCCTCTAGTTGTTCCCTTCAAATTGATGGCTTTATCGAATAAATTTTTTATCCATTCTTAATTTATGACTACTACATTATTTCAACTAAAAGATTACGGATTAATTTATTTATTGACTGCTTCGTGATTACTTCCGGCAATCAGCTTTCCTGTATTGTATCGAGTATTTCCAAAATTGGGTTCTCGACCCCTATGATGCGACGAAAGTAGAAATTCGACGAAGTAGAATTTCATGTAGTACCTGATAGTTCTTTTGTGCTTTTTATTCCACCATTTCAGATAATCTCGCCAGCGTTTAACGATTTGAATATGAGCCCCGCTTTGAGGATAGTCGAAATAGTATCTATGATTTACAGTACAATAACGGAACCCTTCTATTTTCAGTGCATCGGTTTGGTACCCACGCTAGGAATCCGAGTAAATATACTCCTGTCATTAACATTGTCTTTGATAGCATGCAGCAGGGTTTGAGTCGATCTGTCCTATATTTGTTAAAAAAAACGTTCGCCGTTTTCACAAAAACCCATTTTTTTTTGGTAGACGCAACTATCGTGATTCTTGAGAATAGCATCTCATCGAATTCGACAAACGCATATTTCTCCCGTCCTTACTTGACCTGTGCTGTTTAGTATGAGTACTGTATTCAATCCAATACCCAATTTACGGTGATACCAAGCAACACTTGACAGTTCAAACGACCAACTTTACTGAAAACGAAAGACAGTCACGAAGCTGAAGTTAGTAATCTTCAGACACAGATAATGACTCAACCGATACGTTTCTTACAACACCGTCAACTTTGTAAAGACCGATAGCGATTACGTTGCGATATGTCCTGGTTCCCGGTAGAATGCGACGCAGTTGCAAATGCTTATGTTAAATGCTGGTAGCGAAATTAAACCGGTTTCAATATAAACACAAAGACTCAACTCTATATAACCGATTGCAAAACATAAGTTACAGGTATCTATTTGAATTTCCATCACTGTAATAATGTAACTTACCCTTATCCTATCATTTCTGGTCGAGGCATTTAATCAAATAGTATTCATATTAGGGCCAGTAAAATGAAGCACGGTAATGGATTTCTTTAATAAGAAAAAATGAGAAAATGATAACGTAAAGAAAAATTCAGAAGGAACTAAAAGGTATCCTTTCCTCAGAGTAACATGTCCGGTTAAACAATCTATTCTTTTTAATACAGACAATGGCACATTCAAAAGCTATTGTTCGACTAGAAGGATTACCGGTTTTGAATAAGAATTTATGAGAATATGTAAGCGCACAGACGATGAAAATTATCGCTTCTTCAGTTAAGGATGAAGTGGGTATTGTTTCTGCAGACCAGGGGATATAAATACTGCGAGAAACCACCGGGAAGAGTGAGTAATTGTGCGAGACAATGTTTTTTGGAAGTCGTGATAACAAGCGATGATTAATAAAGCCCGAGTTTGACGCGGTTACGGTGACGGTGATATCAATAAGCGTGTGGTAATAACGAGTGAAGAGTACGTCACGAGCATTCCATTGTAGCCAGTGGGTGAATGCAGGAAGTTGTTCGGTGAGTTATTCGTGAACAGTAGTGAAAGTGACATTATTCATTCATAAACTGTAGGGTAGTTCAACTGTAGACAGTAAAAGTAATAATATTTCCAGAAATTGAATTGTAACATCTTTAAACTTTTCTACTGTTATCTTTCTGTTAATGAAATATCAGGTTCTAGGTACCATTACAACGTTTTTAATAAGTTGGACTGAATTGTGGTTTTTTATAATGTAACTATCACTAAAAAATTCTTGTTCTTTTTATTTTATTATTTTGTATGTTACATTTATTTACTGTCATTATTATTATTATTTTTATTACTTATTTTGTTTATATGTTTTTAAAGTAATAGATTATATGTTTATGCCAACGCGTAAAGTTGTTTTTATTCCAATGAATTCAAGGTTATGGTCGAGTCTTGTAGTTTACAGGCTTGGTAATTTTATTTTGGATGTTTGTAAGGCTTATCTAGGTGTATTTTTAAATAGGTTGTTTGGGTTTGTTTTCGATATCATTTCTCTCAGTCTCCAGTTTGACTTACTGATTGCATCATCATATTGGTGTCAACGTATTTCATATCTCGCATTATTTATTGCTGTTTAAGTGTTTTTTATTCTCTACCAATTTCAAAACCTGTTAAACCTTTTAAAAACCTGAAGAAAAGGTGTCAGATGAATCGGTGGAATTTAGAGAAGCTTGAGGAAGAGGAGGTAAAGAAGATTTTTGAGGAGGACATCGCAAGAGGTCTGAGTAAAAAAGATAAGGTAGAAAATGTAGAAGAAGAATGGGAGAATGTTAAAAAGGAAATTCTTAAATCAGCAGAACCAAACTTAGGCGGAATAAAGAGAACTGGTAGAAAACCTTGGGTTTCAGACGATATACTGCAGCTGGTGGATGAACGTAGAAAATATAAGCATGCTAGTGATGAAGAAAGTAAAAGGAACTATCGGCAATTAAGAAATGCTATAAACAGGAAGTGCAAACTGGCGAAAGAAGAGTGGATTAAAGAAAAGTGTTCAGAAGTGGAAAGAGAAATGAACATTGGTAAAATAGACGGAGCATACAGGAAAGTTAAGAAAAATTTTGGGGTACATAAATTAAAATCTAATAATGTGTTAAACAAAGATGGTACACCTATATATAATAGGAAAGATAAAGTCGATAGATGGGTGGAATATATTGAAGAGCTATACGGAGGAAATGAATTAGAAAATGGTTTTATAGAGGAAGAAGAGGAAGTTGAGGAGGATGAAATGGGAGAAACAATACTGAGATCTGAATTTAAGAGAGCATTAAAAGATTTGAATGGCAGAAAGGCTCCTGAAATAGACGGAATACGTGTAGAATTACTGCGCAGTGCAGGTGAGGAAGCGATTGATAGATTATACAAATTGGTGTGTAATATTTATGAAAAAGGGGAATTTCTGTCAGACTTCCAAAAAAGTGTTATAGTAATGATACCAAAGAAAGCAGGGGCAGATAAATGTGAAGAATACAGAACAATTAGTTTAACTAGTCATGCATCAAAAATCTTAACTAGAATTTTATACAGAAGAATTGAGAGGAGAGTGGAAGAAGTGTTAGGAGAAGACCAATTTGGTTTCAGGAAAAGTATAGGGACAAGGGAAGCAATTTTAGGCCTCAGATTAATAGTAGAAGGAAGATTAAAGAAAAACAAACCAACATACTTGGCGTTTATAAACCTAGAAAAGGCTTTCGATAACGTAGACTGGAATAAAATGTTCAGCATTTAAAAAAAATTAGGGTTCAAATACAGAGATAGAAGAACAATTGCTAACATGTACAGGAACCAAACAGCAACAATAACAATTGAAGAACATAAGAAAGAAGCCCTAATAAGAAAGGGAGTCCGACAAGGATGTTCCCTATCTCCGTTACTTTTTAATCTTTACATGGAACTAGCAGTTAATGATGTTAAAGAACAATTTAGATTCGGAGTAACAGTACAAGGTGAAAAGATAAAGATGCTACGATTTGCTGATGATATAGTAATTCTAGCTAAGAGTAAAAAGGATTTAGAAGAAACAACGAACGGCATAGATGAAGTCCTACGCAAGAACTATCGCATGAAAATAAACAAGAACAAAACAAAAGTAATGAAATGTAGTAGAAATAACAAAGATGGACTACTGAATGTGAAAATAGGAGGAGAAAAGATTATGGAGGTAGAAGAATTTTGTTATTTGGGAGGTAGAATTACTAAAGATGGACGAAGCAGGAGCGATATAAAATGCCGAATAGCACAAGCTAAACGAGCCTTCAGTAAGAAATATAATTTGTTTACATCAAAAATTAATTTAAATGTCAGGAAAAGATTTTTGAAAGCGTATGTTTGGAGTGTCGCTTTATATGGAAGTGAAACTTGGACAATCGGAGTATCTGAGAAGAAAAGGTTAGAAGCTTTTGAAATGTGGTGCGATAGGAGAATGTTAAAAATCAGATGGGTGGATAAAGTGCCAAATGGGGAGGTATTGCGGCAAATAGATGAAGAAAGAAGCATTTGGAAAAATATAGTTAAAAGAAGAGATAGACTTATAGGCCACATACTAAGGCATCCTGGAATAGTCGCTTTAATTTTGGAAGGACAGGTAGAAGGGAAAAATTGTTTAGGCAGGCCACGTTTGGAATATGTAAAACAAATTGTTAGGGTTGTAGGATGTAGAGGGTATACTGAAATGATACGACTAGCACTAGATAGGGAATCTTGGAGAGCTGCATCAAACCAGTCAAATGACTGAAGACAAAAAAAAAAACAATTTCAATATTGTCATAGTTCCTAGAAGTCTATTTCTCATTGTCTGCCCTGATGTCATTTCTTCAACTTGCCTATTCAGAATTTATTTTATCTGTGTTACGTAATTCTTTAGTGGTCTGCTTGCTTGTAAATTATTTTTGTTATGTCTTCGTTCCCGAATTCCAAACGTTTTCTCTAATCGTTCTCATACTAACACTAAGACACTACTCTTGTTGTCAACACACACACACTCTTCTGTCCATTGCTTTGTTCGCTTCTCCTACCTCTCACCACGCCAGCTTTGGTCATTCTAGTCCTGATTTTCATGTTGTGCGGATCCTGGTCCTCCAGTGGAGGACCAGGCTTCGATGTTCTTTCTCTCTCGTATAATGTTAATACTTTCGTCCTCTTCATACTCTTATAAATGTTGCGGGATTTCTCTGTCGAAATTTTCTCTAGTTCTACTCGTCAGTGTTTCGTGATTTCACCGATCTCTATGTTTTTGTTTTGCCTCGTTTCTTTGTTAAGTTATTCTTCAAATTCACTATATTACGTCTCTGTGGAACGTGTTTCAATCACTACATACTGCCAATTCTATCGACGCTGAATCTTCTAGAGCTGCTGATTTAATTTCATCGATGCAGAATCTCTCCAAACTCGTTGCTAAATTTTTGAAACGCCACGTCCTGCTCAACCTCTAAACCACGTCTCACCCCTGCATTCCTAATACACCACTGCGGACTACACCCAGGATTACTGTATGTATTCATTTACCTTCATTCACGAGTCCGTCTCTTGCTAATATTTGTGTGCTACAGGCAAGTTCAATTTTCATTATTTATTACGTTAAACAGTTATTTTATCATTAAAATTTGTGGAACATTCAGTTCATCGTACCTTATGGATTTCACTTTCAATTTTAGTTTAAAAACCAATTTATTCACTTAAGTGCAGTCTCGACAGGTGACTTATATAAGGTTGTGCCATTGTTCAGCTGCAACCTATTTTACGTGTTTAATTATTACAATTTGTTGTTATTGTAATTAACTGTATAATTTAATTTTGTAACTTGTTAATAGCCGAGATTATTTCTTTTCTACTCATGAACTGTATTCATATTACTTCTCTTAAATTAACCTAAAGCAAATTACTCCTGATGTGCAGTTATGTTTTAGGACTTTGTAATTTAATGTTTTCAAGAAAACTTATTTTCTAAAATAAACTCTATTTATGCTCACTTATTTCAATTTGATTATTGTAATTAACTCTTTTTGTACTAGAATATTATTGTGGCCTTTTTTCTTCATTAAACTAGAATTTACATGTTTGAATTATTTAATGCTAAGTTTGTTGTTCATAAATCAGTAAAGGCCAGTGCCAATAATAAGATTTACTGTAATTTATTTTTCTAAGTTAATGACATTTTTTCATTTCTAATTTTTCAATATTACAGCATATGTCAGTAATGCAATAGTTTTCCAGTCATACTATGTTTATTGATGTTTTGTTTTTCTAAGTATATAATTGTAAATAACGTGTTCTATGTTCTCTTGTTTTCAGGCTTTGTTAAATTGTAGATTTTCAAAATGTGTATTTGAAAAATGTATATTCATATGTTAAAAAATAAAAAGAAATTATGAAATTTAACATAACTTAATGATACTTAATAAATATCAGCTGAATCAAGTTATGTTAAATTTCATAATTTCTTTTTATTTTTTAAGGTTATGATTTAACTTAATTTCATTTGTTTTCTTTCCAATTAAAGTCCAATTTCTTTTGGCAAATACGAGCTGTGTGTTCTTTTATTTTTTGCTATCTTTACGCAACATTGTATTTTTAAGACGTTTTAGAACGCAAGTCTCTCAATAACCCGTTCGAACCGCGAACGGGCGACAATAAATTGATAAAAAGAAATAAATTCTGTATTTAAACAAATAATCAGTGGCACCGGTATTCAATAAAAGTAAAAAAATAAATAAAAATTAGACTTTCTTGTTAGGGATTTTTCTCCCATTGATTTTATCATCAATTTTTAATAATATTTTTTTAATCTGAACGGTATATTTTCTACCTTTTTTATAATATTTTTCAAGACTAATTTAATGCAATCAATGACTCACAAATGTTTAATTCTCTTATCATTTTGGTATCTTACTAATTGAATCATTTGAAATTAATGATTTATAACCATAAATATGGATTCTACGTGATACTTTTGGTAAATTACATATATTAAAAAAAATACTAAAGTGAAAAAACTAAATTATACTAAAGGTTATAACAATTATTTATAACTGATGATAATAACATTTATTTAAATAAGAACAAAAAAAAAGTAGAACTGATAAAAATCGAAATGTTCCATAAAACTATAAAAACAGACTGGGTTAGAACAATTTTATTATTTTTGTTAATTATTATTAATGTAATATTTTGAACATAGTACTTAGCTTTAAATAGATAAATATGTTGGTTATTCTAAACAATATAAAAAAGATAAATTTGTCAAAAAAGTTAATTAATAATTTTTTTTTATATTCAATCCAAGTATCATGTACAGTTAGTAACTTTTATAGTAGAGAAATAAACGTAAAATCAATCCTAAAATAAGGGGTTTTGTACAAATGTTTATGTGATCATTTTTGTTTCAAATGGTACCAGCCCGCTGGGCTAATTTAGAGATTAATTTATCGTTGTAAATCAGTTGTTTAACAGCTTATTTTTGAAATCGAAGGGTCTGAGGTCAAATCCTAATTGCTTTTTATACGGATTTTAATACTAAACAATGGAACCGGTGTACTTTGGTAGTTGGGGTTCAAATTAATCACACGTCTCAGGAATGTCATCCTGAGTCTGTACAAGATTACACCGCATCGGATAGCAGTGGGAGGGGACAGTTAACTTATTGGAGGAGAGAGGCAATTTCACCAGTTGAACAGATAGGTGTTCAGAATAAAGCTAAATAAAGATTAGCCAAGAAAATGATTTTATATAAAATATTTGCAAAAAAAAATGAAAATATCTTAATATTCCAGGATCTAAAAAGGTTACGAAATAAAATAAAATTTCGAAGAACAGTAATTTCTTTTATCGATTGTAATATTTTATACTCTTCTATATGGGGTGCTTGCGCGTGCGTGCACGTGTGTATATATAGCAAGTAGCAACTCAATTTTAGGCAGACACCCGGCGCGAGGCTACGGAGAGTTTGCTTTAAGGCGTTCGTTAGAGGTTAGCAATAGCGCGTGCGCAATTCATTCCGTAACTGGGTTCGTGCTGTTGACATCAGTGCGTGTACAGTCAGCAAAAGAAGTGAATCGCGAATAACCGTGTAATTGTGTTTATACTGGGTATTTAATATTGTGTATTTTATAACGTAAATGTATTCTTTTTATATCAAATTGTAAATATGCCCCCTAAGAAATCATGCAACTGGAGAAACTCTTTTCAATAATTCTGACTATGACTATACCGTCCCTGCCAATGACTGAGTTTTTGTCCTTTGTGAAAACGCATGCGTCCTTCTCGTTTTGGAGGGGATAATATTATGATTTACAGAACTATGTCCAATTGACAGCAATAAACGGCCGAAGTATAGTACAATAGTAATAGCATCAGTAAAATCTCTAGAGCATCTATCAAGAACCATATGATGTCTGTCCAGACTTTTACAACCACTCGTACGGTGTAAGATTCTTTAAAAACAATTTATATTTATTTTATTTATATTTTATGTTTATTTAATTATTTTTTTTTTTTAACGACTGATATTGGGAAATTACTGTTTGTAAAATATTAAACCTATTCTATTTTTTTTTTCTAAAAAAGAAATCAGTATTTTGTACTAAAAAGAATGAGAAATTCTTTTTCAATAAATTCTTTAAAAATTATGAAAAAATTAATTCTCTATAAATCTGCGTATTAAAATTTTACAAAAAAAAAATCATTTTTTTTATTCTCCTTTGTTTCCGAGATAAATTAATAGTAATCATTCCTAATGTAAAAACATGGTGGATATTAATAAATTACTATTTTTATGAAGCGATTTATTGATCATAAAATCAATGGTTTTAAAACGATTTATATACAAATATTTTTATCTTGTATTAAAACGCATTTAAAATTGAAGTCAAATCCATCAAAATTTAAAAAAAATACGCAATAAAAAAATTAAGTATTAAAAAAATTGTAATCATTAAAATCCATATAATAAAATTACCAAAACAGATAAAAATACATAACGTGTCCGTGAATCGGAATATAAATATATTTTACCTATCTAACAAATACTTAATTTATAGATTACAGGTGAAAAATTCCGTTAATTTTTCCCAACATTAAAATTACCTAAAATTTGTAATTTTTAGTTAATTTAAAAATAATGAAATTTATACGACTAGCTAATTAAAAAATAAAAATCGTAATAATAATTATAAATATTATATACATACTAATTCGAATCTATGAAAAATATTTTGAAATCTCTTTTCTTTTCATTTCAAAAAAACTTAAAAATACCACAATTAAACTATAAAACTGTTTATTAATAATTAATTAACAATACTATTAAAATAAATATCACTATCGAGTAAATATTTCTTTAATTTTATAATTAACAAAAAAAATAATGTTGAATCTATTTATTTTATTAAAATATTACTATACTTTTTTTTTTTAATAATTATCACAAAGTGTTTTTGTGAAAATGATTTTTGAATTACATACGTATATTTTCAATATACAAAAAAATTGATACGCAATCAATATTAAATATTTCAGATATATTTAGTTATATATTCAGTTATATTTATAACTGGTTTCAATGTTAAATAAAAAAATTAAAAAAAAATAGAAAAAAAAGGATAAATATTATATTTTTATAGAATTATATAACTGCAACAAATAAAAAAGCACAACTCGAATAAAACAAGCCAACTACCAGCCGCGTACGACAGACTGAGCTAACGAGAACAGAAACCAGCGTTTTAGTCTTGAACAGTTTATAGAGGGGGAATGCCCCCCTCCCAAAAATCACATCCACTGACGTTATTGTATTATACCTGTGATGCATCCTTATATGTTATTACGCATCCCAAATATAATATAACAATTATATATGTAAATAAAAAAGTACACAAATGTTGCTTATATACTGCAAAAGTTTTCGTTTATATAATATAATCAGCAAATCAAAATATACTATCCCACAGGTCAACAAAAGAAAAAAATAATAATAATTTGAACTCACATAAAAGTAAATGAAAATGTATTTTTTTATGCTGAATCTTAAAATGAAATCAGTTTTTCTTCATCACCCTCAGATTTTTAGTTATGACCCTTTAAATTATTGAGAATCCTTTTAAGTAATAAAATAAAAAAAAATATAATTACAATAAAAATTCCTATCTTTATTTTGAAGACATTCACGTTTATCGTAATATCTTTTTTCTTATATTCCTTTTGTTTTCAGTGAAGTCTTTTCTTTTTATCCTCCAGCAGTCACATATCATAGATCCATACCATCTGCCTTGATAACGTTGTTCCATCTGGAATATATGTTGGTGGAACCTTTCTCCTTGTTCGTCGCTGATGCCATCCGAGTTTAAAGGAAAAAGTCCAAATGAGAATGTAAATAATGAATTTTCAATGAAATTCTGCAACAGAAATTTTTGTAGTTCACTAAGAGTTCATTTATAAGCTGATCAAGGTTTTCAGCTTTTATGTTTCCAAGAAATTCAGTAACGACATATTTGAATGACTTCCATGCTGCCAGTTCTTTAAGATTCAGTTTTCTGTCAAATATATATTCTTATTTGTGGCCCGAAGAATTTCGATCTTTTAATCTGGCTTCATAATTGTGAATAAACTTCAGTTAAGTATTTATAGCCGTCTCCATCTTTATCAAACCTTTATAACATTATTTCAGGTGTAGTTTTATGTGTAGAGGTGGTAAAATAATACGATCTGCTTTGTCAAGGAATATTGACAACATTTTCCTTTCCCGGGATAAACTGATTTCTTTTTACCAGTATTTAACTGCGTAGTGTTTATCTGTTGCCCAACTATCTCACAAATACAAGAAATACATATATTTTTTAAACCCACTCTGGAGACCGAGAAGAACCTCTATCACTTTCAAGCCAGCAATGATTGGCCATGAGTGTTAATCATACTAATAGCTTTTAAACTTTTTACATACTTTCATACGTTTTTTCATTCCTACAGCATGTGCTACCGGTATAGAAGAAAACTTATTCGAGCTATGAAACAATACTGCGTTTATATTTCTTTTTAATAAGTCTGTAATTAAACGCCGATCATGAATAACAAATTTAATGTCCAATTCAGGCATATATCCTTAACTTCACGGCAGAAATAAATTAAAACATCTCTTCTGAAGTATTTCAGTAAATTTTCGTTTCGATTTCTATATACGGAAATTTTAGTATCGTTGTTAAATAAATCATATTCTTTAAGACGTGAACCTATGAGTTCTGCATGTTGTTTTGACAAATACAAGTCGTGAATTAGGTCGCTCAGTTCTGTTTGCATGACGAGATGAGGTTCAGTATTTGATTCTTCTGAAATGTAATTAATATCTATTGAAGGTGAGGATTCATCGGTTGAGCCTTCTAGGAAATCAGAAATTTTTTTCCAAGAAGTTGGAGCAATCTGAATCGGTAAATCAACAGCATAAAGTACTAATCTCACAGCTGAACGAACATTTGAGTATGGGATACTGCTTTTATTGTTTGATTTGAAACCAGTAACATTTGTTAAGCAAAAGTAGCAGTCATCATAATGGTTAGAACACTCTCGTCAAATCACAGGTACGCCAAAAGGCAAGAGCTCTTTTTCTCCTTTTAAACTCTGGGTTTAAAAAAATCCTCCTAAGTTTTTTGTAATTATTTTAATCACAACACCGCGCGCGCGCGCACACACACACATCTTCCAAAATAAAAAAATAATTATTCAGATACGTGATCAATATTAAGATAATTAAATAGTTCAGAAATGATTTTAATTGCTTAATATGTTAATTAAAAAAATAAAAATAATGGGTACTATACAGTTCTATAAAACAACAATAATAAATAAGCAAGTATAAGAATTAGACTTAACAACGTGTGACAGACTGATATAAACAGCAATGTGTTATATGCATGAGCAGTTTTAAGAGCAGGGAATAGAAACAAGAATATATAAAGGAGCTTATTAGTAGCCCATTGGTTAGGAGTGATGATAATAGCCAACAAACAATAATACATCCACTATCCTTACAGAACGAACTTTACTTTTTGATGGAAAAACACCAAACATAATATAAAATCTTTTTCGTGAAGACACACGATAAACGTTTTCAATAATTAAACTGTTTAAAACTAATGTAAATTTACAGACTGGAATTAAGACTAGCAGATTATTATCACGTATCATACATTCCGTCGATAAGCAAAAAAATTTATTGATGCAAATCAGCAATATTGCAGTAGAAAGTCCGAATGTGCTTTTGATTTTTTAAATCATTTATAACAATCTCACTACAATGGAGAAACAACGTCGTTTTCATTTTTTCATTCTAAACGCAAAAACTACTAAGACTATCGTTACGAAATTTCAATTTACCCTTTACTTTGACTCCGAAATGAATTCAACAATTCAAATATCTTAAAGCGTATAACTTTATTAATCATAAATGAAGAAAAAAAATTATAAATAAATAACCTAGAACTCCTATAACTAAAATTACTATCACTGACTATAAAAATTGTCATAATCATACGTCAATATAGTCTTCTTCAGACAATTATTAAGTGATTTACTAAATTTAATGATATTGTCTGAATAATATCTTGAAAAATGCCTTTTTATTTATAAAACAATTTATTTTTTTTTATTATCACCAATTTATGATTATATAAAAAAAAAAAATTTTACCTAAATCCTTCTCCGTGAGTATGAAAACCCCAAAAATATTGGGGATTATTTTCAATTACACCGTTCAACTTTCAGTAGGTTTTTCACAATTACGGAAAAAATAATTACCAGCATTAAAAATAATTATCAGCAATACTAATACTTCTAGGAACTTTATTGTTTATGATTTTTTTTTTTTTTTTGTTATCCTAAGATAATTAGATTTGGTTGAAGGAATGATTTACTATAAGTTAAAAAAATAATTTTAATTTCTGCTTTTTAAATCTGCCGAAAATAATGTTTCTTATTGAAAAGAAATAGTTACCTACCACTTGAAGATTGAATATATATATTTATAACTTTTTTTTTTTGTTTTAACATTTACTGCATTTTATTGCTGAAATTTTTCTTACATAGGCACTATTACTCTAAATATTATTTTTTCTGAATTAATTTTATTAGAATTTTTGTCACAATAATTGATGATATGTTATGAACTTTTAGCCAAATGGAAAAAAGATATTATGAGTGGAAAGCACATAAAATGAGTTATAAGACGACAACCCTTTGGAAAAAAATGTTTACACGGAAATTTTGTAGAATAAATTAATTTGCCAACTCAAAACATATATATATAAAATATATATATATTTTTAATTCATGGTTAAATAATTAAATTATTTATCAAACAACTTTTATTTACTTTGGAAACATTTTTTTTTTCTTTTTAAGTATAGGTCGTCATCGGACAGGTTATGTATTGTTAATTATCTTCCAAATTCCTTTAATAATGTATTTAATCATATAAACTTTGATATCAATGTCACGGAGAGAGCCACAAGCGAGTAGTATGTTTTCAACGGGCAGAAAAAAGGAAGACGAAGCAGAGTCACGAATCCAGGGGTAGTGGTGCCGGAAACAGAGGAGAAAGCTCGTCGGACGGACTGATCCGTTTGCTGCACTTCAACACAACATGAAGTAGGGGAGAGGGGAGTGTCTGTTGGGAGGTTCCTCTAGATTGGCGGCAGATATTATTGTAGTCAGCTGAACATGTCGCATTTTAATGTGATAGGTGGAGGATTTTGAGGCCTCTGTCAATGGTCCGAGATGATGAACAAGGTGGCAAAATCGTTAAATTGATCGAAGAACGATGGGCAAAAATTTTCGAGGCGGTAATCACCATGCTGCAACCCAAGGTGGGAGAGGATCACACAGGCTGTGAGTTTTTCCGGATGCTCGAGAAGTGCTGGCTACTGGGCCGACACGGATAGCTGATGAGGGATGGCGGTGGGCGGCCAGCCTTTGAATAGACGGAGGGGGGGGGCTATTCGAAGTCGTGTCTGTCTATCGTCCTCTAATTATATCGTCGCCGCCGTTCTGAGTCGGCGCTAGGTGTGCCCGGGTGGTTGCATGGGAACTGCGTTCATGACATAGGGATTATAGGTCCGGCCCATGTGCGACTAGAGGGGGTGCATTTTAACAGAGTGTGAGTACCGCACGCCACTACAGCGGATCTGGTGGCGTTTAGTAGACTTTTTCCCTCTTCCTACGGAAAAAAAAATCTTATGTGGACACCACACGACTTGTACGCCTATTAAATTGCATACACACATTTTTTAAAAGTGAAAAGTACACAAAATTTTATTTCATTAATAATTTCTGATATTTTTCCAATTTTTGTTTATTGTTAATTATTAAATTATTATTTATCATAAAATATTTTTTACAGTCAGAGGTTAATAATTATTAATAAATCAATATATTTAAATTTAAAAAAAAAAGTTAAAAAAAATATATGTATATGAAGTCGGATTCGAACCGATATGCCTTCCCCTTGTAAGATCCAGATATTTCATTAATTAAAATTTTATTTGGCTATACCTCTGGAACGAGTGAAAATAAGTACCACTTATAATATATCATTGAAAATCTTTCAATGAGGACTTATTACTGCAGTTAAGTAAAAGTCCAAAATCCACATTCTTAAGATTTTTGGATTTTTTGGACACTTTTAGTCGTCGATTGCACTCAAAAGGAGAGATGCACAACTAGATGTAACAACAGCCCTAAATACAAAATTTCTATATCCTACAGCTAATCGTTTTTGAGGTATGCGAGATACATTCATACGTACGTACAGACATCACGCCAAAAGTAGTTAAAATAAATTCAGGGATGGTCAAAACGGATATTTCCTTTGAAACCTGAAAACCGAAATTCTTCGCGATCAGAAGACTTTCTTTACTTCATAAAAGAAAGTAATAAGTACGATTTCCACACTCAGTAGAAAAATGCATTCGAATTTTTACTTCCTTGTACGAAGTTGTGATTGCGAAAAATTTCGGTTTCCAGATTTTAACGGAAATATCCAATTTGACCTTCCCTGAATCCATTTTGACTAGTTTCGGCGTAAAGTCTGTACGTACGTATGAACGTATCTCAAATAACTCAATAATGATAAGACGTAGGATTTTGAAATTTTAGATTTAGGATTGTTGTAACCTCTATTTGTGCACTTCCTATTTTGATTGGAGTTAACTGAACCAAAAGTGTCCAAAAAAGCCAAAAGTCAAAAAAATTTGGATTTGGAATTTTTCTTAACTGGAGTAATAAGCCCTCATTGAGAGATTTTCAATGAGGGAGGAAAATATTACTTATTTTCATAAGTAATACTTATTTTCACTCGTTGCAGAGTTATAGCCAAATAATATAATTTTAATTAATGAAATATTTGAATCTTAGGGGAAGGCGCATCGGTTTGAATCAGACTCCTTTTTTAACTTAAAAAAAAAAAGTTAAATATATTGAAATATATATATATATATTTAAATCACTATATATTTAAATATATTGGTTTATTAGTAATTATTAACGTTTCATTGTAAAAAATGTTTACAATGAATAATAATTCAATAACAAAAAAAAGTATGAAAAAATATCATAAGTTTTTAATGAAATAAAATTTTATGTACTTTTCATTTTTAAAGAGTATGTGAATGTAATTTAATAGGCGTACAAGGAAGTCATGTGTTGTGCACATCAAATTTTTATAATCGCTTTTAAAAAATAAACGTGTAAAAATGTCTTCCACTAAAAATAGTATTAAAAAAGAAATAATTGCACTCAGAAAGAGAATTGTATAAGACTTTTTTTCTATATTTATATTACCATGTGGATGGGACGTTCAACTCTTAGCAGTGTTTGTTTGCAGGAATTTTAAGAGAAACAAATGAATGTTTCGTGTACGCGGTCCCCCAGGTCGATGTAAAGAAGTGTATTAGATCTGAGAAAAACATAATTTCTAATTATTGGCGGGTTACGATTATATACGTAATCTATAAGGTTAAAATTATACATATATTGTTAATCATACGGTGAAATTTTGAGGTCCAATTACCTTCTTTTTTTTTTTCTTTTTCCTGTTTAGCCTCCGGTAACTACCGTTTAGATAATTCTTCAGAGGATGATATGTATGAGTGTAAATGAAGTGTAGTCTTGTACATTCTCAGTTCGACCATTCCTGAGATCTGTGGTTAATTGAAACCCAACCACCAAAGAACACCGGTATCCACGATCTAGTATTCAAAATCCGTGTAAAAATATCTGGCTTTACTAGGACTTGAACGCTGTAACTCTCGGCTTTCCAAATCAGCTGATTTGGGAAGACGCGTTAACCACTAGACCAACCCGGTGGGTTGAGATCCAATTACCTGGGCGCAAACAAACTGAATGGAGTTTGCATGGGCAGCAGCGAAGCATGGAATTGCAAGTATTTTGGTATATCGAGATCTCTTATTTACGTGAATTCATGTGGCGCCAACGTAAGATCGACAGTGATACGTTCGATTACATTTTGCTTTGGTTTTGCCACTACAATAGTAAATATAAGTAGAACTCTTTTTTACCATTAAAATAACAATTTAGAGAATGTCCGCTTTCGAAAAAAGACCCAACAGAAGGGATCGGTAATAATTTTTATCACAATAAGAACTAAGTAGGATTTTTCATACATTAAATCAGTGTGTTTGTTAATTAATTTAATAATGCATGAAGGTGGGTTAAAATTTAATAGAAAGTATGATGGTAGTTATTAAAGTCAAAAAAGAAATATTATTCAAATAGTTAAATGACGAACAAAATCTTTTTTTTGTATAAAAAAACTCCGGATTTATCATAAAACTATCAAAGGAGTGGTGACGATATATTTAATTAAGATTTATTTGTCTTTAGAAAGAAAACGGGTATGAGTTCTTGAAAATGCAGAAAAATCTTATTAAAATGTTCTTTTTCTTGTTTGTAATTACTTTATATGTTTTAATAAATTTAAATAAGGTTAATATAATTTTGAATTAAATGAATGAGGAATCACTGAATCTTTATTCAGTAAAATTAATCTCTGAGCATTTTTTCTCCACTTAATAAAAAATGTAAAGAAAAATTTAAAAAATAGATTTTTAATTAAAATAAATCCGTCCCACTGTAAATCCTATGAATGTAAAAAAAATATAACTGATTAGCTTTCTTCTAAGATTTGGTACATAACCAACAATAATCAGCAGAAATCTACTTTAATCATTTCAAAATAATTGTGAAAAAAAATATTAGTAATATGTGAAATCGATATAAAACTGTAAAATATTAAAGAAATAACTTTTATTATCCACTAAAATAACTTTCCGATGCTGAATCTCTTTTTGTCAAGGTGAAAGTACAACGAGGGGGACCAAAAATAGTATTACGTTTAAAAAACGTTTATAAGAATTATACTTACCATCTATACCTAAATGACAGAGCTATTTCGTATGATAAGCAGCCATGAACAGTAAGCATTACCAAAAAACGTTATAAATTATTTTTTTTTAATAACAAAAATATTAACTAACAAATTTAAAATACATAAACGGAACTATAAAACGAGTAGGATTTTATCATTTCAGCTAATCAAAAAATGTTTAAAATTTGTAAAATAACATAGCAAAAAACTGAACTATTTAAATCTAAAATCCACTCTACATCACTGCTCTTTTATGTAGTTGGGTATATAAAGCTTATCTAAAGAAAGATAAAGATAATTAGGTATTGATATCCTGAGCCTTCCCACCGATCAATTAAACTATTAAAAACTAATGAAAATTTACAGACGGGAATGAAGACTTGTAGTTTTTTTTACCACGTATCATACATCCATCCTGTCGACTTGAAAAACATTTTATTGATGGGATGTAGCAATGTAGTAAAAAAAAATTTCGAATGCGCTATTGGTTTTAAAAATCGTGTTTAATCATCTCACTACAATGGAGAAACAACAATATTTTGATTTTTCTACTGTAACCGCGAATACTATTGAGCCTATCGTTAGAAAATTTCAGGTTACCTTTACTTTAACTCAGAAATGTACACCACATCTTACTCCTTTATAAATAAAAAATGAATAAAAATCCATAAATTAACAACATAGAACTGCTAATACTAAATTTATTGTCACTGACTAGAAAAAATTACATAGTCATTGTCAATATAGTCTTCTTCGCACAATTATTATGTAATAATATACTGAAAAATGTCTTTTTATTTTTAAATACTTAACTTTTTTTTTTATTAACACCACCTGATAAATTTTTTTTTTTTAATTAATTTTACCCAAATGCTTCTCCTAGAGTATGTATGGAAGCCAAGAAAATTAGGCAAATTGTTTTCAGTCCCACCGTTCAACTTTCAGTAGGTTATTCTGTACACAAGTATAGAAAAAATGTTTAATGTTGTATTTATATGTTTATCTGTGTGTATAAAATTAGAAATAAATATTTTTACCAAAAAATGTTAAAAAGTTTGATTTTTTATAATTAACTGCAAATTAAAATTTTACAAAAAATCTTCAATTAATATTAATATAAATAATGTTATTACAACCCACCTGATCCCGTTGAATCCCACTCGCATAGAAGAATATAGTTGCCGATTCATAAAGCCTACAAGTTCTTTTTTCATTATAGGCGCGCTTTTTTTTTTAGTATGTATAAAACGCGACAATAAATAAGAAATTAAAAAAAGGTAATAAGCAAGCAGAAGATTGTAAAATATGCTATAATACCTAGAAGAAGAAAACAGAGGTAAGTACGGAAAAGTCTTCCATCACAATTCTCTGATTCCTCGGTATCATTTTCTTCAATATTGAATGGATGGAAGATATGTAGATTATCCATTTTCTTTTTAACGTCAAAATTTAAAAATATCAAAAAGATTCGCAAAATATTAAACCGATTTACTACCTATAACTATTGTAAAATAGTATAAGTGTCGGATTTATGTTATCACCGACGGCGTTTGAAAGACTGAGTTAAAGAGAATAATTTCCGATATATACTTCAGGTGCTTTCGCGAGGGGAGAGGAAGGTAATAAGAGGAGGTAAGAAAGCGCATTAGTAGCTCACTGGTTAGGAGCGGAGATATTTCCCACACCTAACAGTTTTAAATCATCTGTCGCTACAATATAAATATTACTTTTGGAAGTAACACCTATAATATCAAATAATTTTTTTCGCACAAAAAATAGATAAATAATTGAACTATTAAAAACAAATGAAAAATTTACCGACTGATTTAATTCCGGTTATTACTCATTTTTATATCTATACATTATGTCCACACATAAAATTTTATTTACCGATTTAAATAGTTAAAAAAATCCGTCCTATATAAAACAGATATCGATACGCATCAACAATGTTGCAGGAGATATTCCGTTTGATTTTCTAAATCGGGTATAAAGCAAAGAGAACACTAAAAGATCATGAATAATCTCACTACAACGCAGAAATAATGTCCTTTTCATTTGTTTCCTTTAACCAAGAAAACTACTAACCCAATCGTTGTGAAATTTAATTATACTTTTCTCTTCACTCAAAAATGTACACCACAAGTCAAACATCAGAAATCTTACTCCTGCATAAGAAAAATATTAAAAAAAACCCCTATAAATAAATAACCGAAAACTTTTATTACTATGGTGTTACTGAATTTACTGCCTCTGTATGTAACGAAAGTGATTGTCTAGTTACTCGAAAGTGAATTTTTACGTATCTTTTATACGTAAATACGATATTTTAAAATTAATGACGATATTTTTGACGATATTTTAAAATTAATTTTACCTATATGATTCCCCATAATTATGGAAATTTATTATTTTCTTTTTGTTTGTTTATTTAAGTATATGAAATTTAAGATATATATTTTTTTTACAAAAAATCTGATTATTTTGTTTTTAATAATAATGAATTATTTTATCATGACACATAGACGGAATCTATGAGTTATAGGAATTATTTTATAATTGCACGTATAAT
Source organism: Lycorma delicatula (assembly GCF_047948215.1). NCBI lineage: Eukaryota > Metazoa > Arthropoda > Insecta > Hemiptera > Fulgoridae > Lycorma > Lycorma delicatula. The sequence goes on from NC_134466.1 coordinate 26,040,566, forward strand.
ATCACAGAGCTTAAAATTTTTGAATTGAACAAAATTTCTGTTGTAAAAATTAATTCCATAACTTCTCAAGCGTAGTCAGGAATTTCCGTTTATTTTACGAGTGAGTCTCGTGTATTAATTCCGTATAATTTTTAAGATTATTATTTTATGAAACCCTCAAATAAGCATAATCTTTAATTTTATATTATCAAATTAACAAAAGTAAAATGTTTAAGGTCTAGTATATACAAGCATTACCAATATTTCTAGGAAGTTTATTGATTTCATTTTTTACTTAATAAATTACGTAATAGATAAATTAGTATCTTATTTTTCGTACTAAAACCCAGCATCAGAATCATAACGAGAATATATCTAGGAATTTTTTTTTATTAACATTTTCTAAGATATTATTCATTTGCTTTAAGAAATTAATTACTTTCAGTTTAAAAATAAAATAAATCATTTTTTTAATTATTGCTCTTTTCAAAATTAACGTTATTGTTTTCCTTTTTAAGGATAGGTTATGACCTCTCGGGCAAGTTATGTATTATCTTCCCAGTTCCTTTAACCCACAAATCACAGTGTTTATAAAAAAAATAAATAATTTTTGGAAGAATTTCCCTTAAAATTTGTTTTAAATTAATTGCAGTCATTCATAGTTAAAAATAATTTTAGATATTAATTAAATTATAATTTTTATTAAGAGATTTTTTGAGCTTTTAATCAATAGTTATAGAACGACTTATATAAACATCATTATATTAGTAGAAAACGCAATAATCAATAAATATAGTTTTTCAAAATTTAACACATTAATGCGCATATAAAATTACACTAACAGATAAAAATACAAAACGTATTTGGATTACAAATATATTTTATCCATCCAATAGATGTTTAATTTACAGATAAATGATTTTTATTTAAAAGTTCTTCCTGTATTTTATCATTTGAACTTTATATTTTTTGTTTTAACATTTACTTCATTCTATTGTTGAAACTTTCCTTCTTCAGGTATTTTTTACCTGAACTTTATTTTTATTATAATAATATATTTATTTTTGATTTTAATAATTTATGAAATATATGATTTTTTTTTTTAATTTTAGATGTTAATTAAATTACCATTTTTATGAAGCTATTTGGTGAACTTCAAATATATAGTTACAAAACTACTTCTTATAATATTTTTATTTTCTATTAAAACGTATTTAATTACCACGCCAAATACATCATATAAAAGATAAATAGGCAATAAAAAATAAAGTAAAAAATTATTTATAGATATTGATTTGCAAAGTGTTAATCATTAAAGTGTAGGTAATAAAATGATCCTAACAAATAAAAACATACGTGTCCTTAAACATGAGTACAAATATAATTATGTAAACATATTCCTGTATCCAAAAAATGTTTAATTTTAGATTGCAGGTATAAATTACGTTAACTTATTCAAAAAATTAAATACAATTATTTAAAATTTACTATTTTTAGATAAATTATAAACATAATAAATACGACTTAATATATATAAAAATTTAATAAAAGTCATTTAATAAGAAGAAGAAGAAGAAAAGAAGAAGTTACAACATTAATAAAGTTATTTTTATTTCAACCTACCCGGTCTAAGACAAGTAGATGTATTTATTTGGATGTTGTTAAACCCTACATACGTTTGTCTACTGCAGTAACTATGAGATACTAATTTGTATCTCATAGTTTTACATATGTATGTATATGTATATGTATATACATATACATATATGTGTGTATATACGTCGCGACTATGAATAAAAATTTATCAAAACCAAACAAGAAACAATAACACAAACAAAAAGATTACGAAAAAAATAAAAACAGACTATTAGGTAAACATAAGTAAACCCATCCACAATAACTGAAGGCAAACTAAATCAACTCGACGGAAAATATTTCAAAAATACCTTTTCTTTTTATACAGAAATTTAAAAATATGACAATTAAACAATAAAATCTCTTTATTAATAATTAATTAATTATACTATTATATATATCAGTAACGATTAAAAAAAAATTATTAACAAATACTTTATTTTATTTTAATATTTTTCTCTTTGTAACTTTTTCATAATTATTTTATTATGTATATACAAATTTTTTCAAATGACAACTAATTAATTACGTGATCAATATTAAGATAATTAAATGATTCGGAAAATATTAAAAATTGATTCAGTGTTAATTAAAAGATAAAAAAGAAGAATAAAGTTAATACATTTTGAAGAATTATCAGAAGTCATACAGTGTAAGAACTCGCGTCAACGTCGTAAAGAAGCAACGGCGTTTGACAGACTGACTTAAAGAGAGAAGTAATATCTGCTGTACACTTCAGAGTTTAAAGAAGGGAGATATTAAGAAGAGTAGATATACGTTCCTCACTGGGGAAAAGTAAGAGTATCATCCCCACCCACAATATTAAATCGACTCTGTCGCTACATTAAACGAAATTAAGATTTACCCCGTCTAGGTCAACGTAACAGTAGGCTGCTTAGGCATGACAGATGAGCGGGATTTATTGTACCACCTAAGCAGAATATATCATCCGATTGTTTATAAAATGGCACATTTGTTCGTAAAGTGAAATTCCGAATACGAGTAATTTTTTAAATCGAGTATAAAGAAAAGAGGATGGCAAAGGTCATGGATACTGACAGCAATGAAAAATGTCTAGAAACAGCCCTGTTTTGGTGATTTGAAACGACTAAAAGACTTAAATTTACGTAAGATACCGAATTTAAATTCCATAAAATAGCAATTATTGAAATGTTTTCAAAACTGAAGTATTCCGTGCTTCAGAAGATGTGTTAAAAACTCAGTACAGATTAATGCGATAAAATAAATTCCGCTCTGAAAACTGCTAACTAAATAAAATATTGAAGGATTATGATCATTACTTATTAGGATTACCACAAGAAAATTCATAACTCAATGCCTTAGAGTTATGAAGTGTCGTTTTTTAACGGGTTGGTAGTGATCATGTTTGAGATGATTTTTTTGGATAATTACAAAATATTTAAATTTATTTCCATGTAATAATCCTAAAATTATCACCAGTATAAGTGTCACAATTCCATAATCCAAACTGGTTTCACTGACGCAGATTGGACTGCGGGTTGAGTATATATTTTAAACAACGAAAGAAATATAAATCATATTTTTTCTTGACGAATTATTTCACCACAAGAGCTTGCACAAAAATGTGTACGTGGGAATAAGGAAATGGAATTTTATGACGCATGAAAAATCTGTTAGCTGATAAAGATTTTATTTCCCAATGAAAAGCCCGGATAATTCAATTCTATCCGTCGCTCCCTGACCCTTTTTCAAAATGATCAATTTCATCTTTGTTATGCTAAAAATAATGTTTCAATACCCCCCACCAAACTGCTTCTTGTATTTATACTTTTTTCGGGATACATTCGTCGTTTTGTTGTTGTTAGCAAGACTTGTGAAATTGAGTGTATATTTTAAAAAACACCGAAACATACATCAAATTAGGAAACAAAGAAAATGTAAGGAAATATAAACGGACAAAAGAAAATGAAATGTATCAGGGGAACAAATGAATAAATTCATCAAAAAACCTGTTCTCGAATACAGTATGTAGAAGTTGAATGCGTGAAATTTTTACTAATAAATTACAATAATAGAATATTGATAAAATAATTAAAAGTAGCTAGACAAATAGAAGCAAAAAAATAAAATACAAAGAAAGAATGAAAGTTGTAGAGAAAATTGAAAAAAAACTATTTTACGTAACTAGACAAAGAGCATCAAAAAATAAAATAAAAAATGTAACAGAGAACTGACCAGGTTACTATAAGTGGCTAGAAAAACATACACTGTAGCTACTTTCAGTTTCAGAAGATATATAAAACTGATTCTCATTAATAAGTTTGAAATATGTTTTTGCTTTTCACTGGGATATTAAAACCACAAACTATTAGAGGAAGAGAACATTAGTATCTTTACGTATCCTACGATCAATTTTTCAAAATAGCAAGGCACAATTTCCGGAGTTGACCGGGTTCTTTTTCAAGCGGACGCAAGTGACCAATGTCCGAAAGGCCGAAACGTTCGCTCCGGTTATCGGTATTTTAAAATGTATATTAACTGCTTTTTTTTTTAATTTTAACTTTTCGTATAACATCAAGTTTTAATGTGAGGTCTTACATACGTACAGGAAATGAATACACTTAGAAAAAAACCAGTTAGATGGTTCTAGTTAGTTTGAACTCAAATTATTAGCTTTTTTAATAACTAAACCGAATAAAAATGTTAATTTTGTTTAAAACAATGTACAGTAAGTATCGTTCTAATGTTATATCGGATATAGTGACCAAAAACTTATCTATTGGTTGGTTTGATATGTTGTTAATACATAAATACTGTAGGCATGTTGTTTATAATTACATCGGTTATAGAGACATTTTGGTTATTATGACTTACGTATTTTTTCTACTGTAATGCAACATTTTATCGCTTATAATGACGGACGGAAGTGACTCGTCAGTAACGTAGTATATCTTTCTTTTTCCTGTTTAGCCTCCGGTAACTATCGTTTAGATAATTCTTCAGAGGATGAATGAGGATGATATGTATGAGTGTAAATGAAGTCTTGTACATTCTCAGTTCGACCATTTCTGAGATGTGTGGTTAATTGAAACCCAACCCCACCAAAGAACACCGGTATCCACGATCTAGTATTCAAATCCGTGTAAAAATAATTGGCTTTACTAGGACTTGAACGCTGTAACTCTCGACTTCCAAATCAGTTGATTTGGGAAGACGCGTTAACCACTAGACCAACCCGGTGGGGGTTTAACGTAGTATATCTACATTCTAACTACAGAAATATTTTAACGGTTAAAATGAGTCACCTTTTCCTTTTTACCTGATTGTGTAATATAATTCTTGTTTTTCTTATTTACTTCCTGTACCAGATTATTGTAAATTGAAGCAGTCATATTCAGTTGTTGTTAATCTTTTGCTGTGAAGGAATCAATCGTGCGGGTACAGTATTTTATTTTACGTATCCTGTGTAATGTATTTAATAATGACTTTGCGAAAAAAATTCACGATAGAAGAAAAGGCGCACATTATCTGGCGGTTAAAATATGCTGAAACAAATGAGGACAATTCCCAAGAAATAGGCGCAGGTAATTTAATTTGATATCGGTGATATGGAAGAACCGTGAAAAAATTAAGAAAAATTAAAAAAAAATTTATGAAAGAAAAAAATTACGGCCTGGTCTACATAACGATGTAGACCAAGCACTATTGAAATGGTTTAAATACCAGTGGGCTAATGGTGATATTCCTATTACATTGCAAACTAAGGCGAACCATTTTTATGAAAAATTTTGTAAACCATTTGAAATATCATTAGCTTGGATGCAACGGTTCCGTCAGCGTCACGATACTGTGTCGAGAAGAATAAGTGGCCTCGCCGCTTATTCTTCTCGACAGAAGGTCTTCTCGGCAGCAGTTGAAGCTACTGCGAGGCCGCAGCAGCTTCAACTGGTGTGTTGGAAAAATGGTTAGAAACAATTTGGTCAAAATTAAAAGAGGGCTTTCGGAGGGAAAATCTATAATTCTGATGATTCCAGTCTTTCTTTAAACTAGGCCGGAAAGAACCCTTCGTTTTAAAGGCGAAACGTGTTCGGAGGGAAAATTAACAAAAGAAAGACTAATTACTACAATGTGACTGGATATGACAAAAAAACTTGTTGTAGGGAAAAGTGCTAAATCCTTATGTTTTAAACATTTTAAATCGCTTTTTGATATGTACGAACGTAACAAGAAAGCTTGGATGACAAGTGATATCTTTACGTCTTGGTTATGAAAATAGGCCCTTGAGTTAAAGAATGAAAATGAAAAAAAACCACTGCTCGTTGACAACTGTCCGGCTCATCCACACGTTCAAAATCTATCCCGAATAAAGTTAGTGTTCTTACCACTGAAAAAACATCAGTCGTGGTCAAGTCGGTAAAAGTCCACTAGACAAAAGATATAATTTTATAAATGATACAGGATTTAGATAAAAAAAGAAATCTGGATGCTACAATTATGTTAGAAAGATCATGGAATGAAGTTTCTACGCTGACTGTAAAAAAATTACTTTCGACATGTAGCATTTTTACCATAGGCTGGTGAAGTAAATGACGTCGCATGCGAAGAAGAATCTTTGACGAAATGAGGCAATAGTCTGCAAAACCAATCGTTGTCAAATGCATTGTTTGAAGACTATAAGAGGTTGACAAAGATTTAGAAACGCATGAAACTGTAACAGATTATGATGTATTGATTTCAGTACTAGGAAAAATAGACTGAGCATAGGTAATGACAACGATGAAGACATTAGCCCGCCAAATCTTCAAGACGTTTTAGCGGCAATGAAAACCGTTTGCCGGTTTCTCAGTTTTACAGAAATTGCTAATGAAGAAACAAAAAGAGTTTGTTTTGATTTAGAAAAGAACCTTCGATAAATGGTATAAATGGTAACACGAAATGTTTGAAACAAAGCAAAATAACAGACTTTTGCAGAAAGGTCATTTTTAAATATTTCTCTGTTTTCTTTTATTCTACAGTATCTGTATTTATTATTGTTTATTTTTGTTTTTTTTAATATTATTTTATTACGGAAATAAATTATGATTATTTTTTTGCTGCATTATAATACCCGTGTAGATGGCTTAAGTAGTACCATTAAGCTACCTAAATATCGGTTATTGTGACTAAATATTGTTACAATGACCTAAAATCGTCGGTTCCTTTCAGGTCACTATAACCGATATTTACTGTATTATTTAATCTATTACCACAACATCAAGTTTTGATGGCGTGGCGCAAGTGGTAGCGACTCGGTCTTTCATCCTAAGGTCCTGAGTTCGAATCCCGTCAGGCATGCTACATTTCCATATCCCACGCACAAGCTTCAAGCTTATGTGGCGATATCATCAAGAAAAAACATTTTAAAAATACTCTTTAACTAATGAAAAGATGACAAAAACCAGGCCCATGGGTTATACGACCACCAATATAAATATATAAAATAAAATATAAATGGACTAATTTAAGAATAACCTTGCTCATGTTATAATTATAAATAAAATATAAATATACTTAAAATATAAATTGTTTGGAAAAATTTTGCAATACATATATATTTAAAGATGCGCTAAAAAAATAAAAATAATTCACTTTCGTATTAAATCAAGAAGAAATGTTTATAATAAAAGTTTTGATTAAATTCAAATCAAATTTTACATTGAAATGATGAGTTATAATTTGTTTTTTTCATGGTAGTGAATTCACTTTTACGCGAACATTTTTTTTTTCTTTTTTTCCCTACATCCCTGGGCCGGACATCCAATTAAGTATACTCGACCCAGAGACGTGTCTTTTGACTCTAAGGCTGTCTTCCCGCCCACCGGTTTTACACCCGGCACGGCAGGTCAACCGCCTAGGTACTAGATCTTTTCTTGCCTGCCTCTAATTCTCGCCGACGAGGGCAAAGCCCGGCTATGCCGTTCCCCACCCCCGCCGACAGAAACCGGGCCTCGGTCTTTATGCCATTTGCCTCAAACCGGCGCGACCAGCACAAGGAGCGCGCGCACCCCCAAAACCAGCCACGCCGGCCGGGTCTAGGTCTTTTAATTTTATCCCCGCGAAATCTCCCCGGAGTCTCCGTCCCCTCACCGAAACCTGCACGCCAGGGCATACAGGCTCTCAGAGACGGGGCTGTCCACCTATCCCTATTTACGATTGAACCTAACGATTCCTTCGTCGCGCCTCCTCTTCCTTAGTGCGAAGAACCGTACCGGCGAAATTGTTAAAAACGTTCCAGTTCTGCTCCCTCCTTAGCGACCACTCTACTATGTTATTCGCGTTCAGGTTATTGACTGCTATGAATTGTCTGTATTGTGCCCATCTTCGGCATTCAAACATCGTATGCTCTGCGTCGTTCACCTCCTGGCAGTAGTCGCAGTTGGGTGTGTCTCTCTTGCCGAATCTTTTTAAGTAGTAACCAAAACATCCATGACCCGACATCATCTGTGTTATGTAAAAGTTCACTTCGCCATGTTGGCGATCCAGCCATGCGTCCAAATCACTTATTAACCTTCTGGTCCAGGCCGTAGCGTTAGTCTCTGCCCGTACTTCCTTCCACCACTGTCGGGTCATCGCCTCGGTCTCAGCTCTACTACACCCTTCCGCTCTCGCTTTCCTGCTCTTGATCTGAAGTTCTATCGGCGGGACCGACGCAATCACACATATAGCTTCATATGACAGAGTACGATACCCTGCCACCACTCCCAACAATGCCGTTCTGTGCATTCTTCGCAGTTTATCCTTGTTTTTTTGTATCCTGATTGCATCAGCCCAAACCGGCGCCGCGTATAACGCCGCAGACACCGCCGCCGACGCAATCAGTTTCCGTTTGGAGGCCCCCGGTACTGTGTGTTCCGCGAATAATTTCCTGATGGCTTTTATGGTGAGCCCTACTTTTTTGCACACATTTTCTATATGCCCACCAAATTTGAGGCTTTTATCTATTGTCACCCCTATTGTATCCTTGACCTCAGTTATAACCTCTCCACGGATCACAACCCGAACACCGCGCAGTCTTCTCCTACCCGTGAAAAGGATACACTTGGTTTTTGCCGGGGACACCTCCATGTTGTTGTTTATTAGCCAGTTGTCTATGAGTTGGAGGGAGCGATTTGCCTTGTCCTCTGCATCACCAATTTCCCTATCTTCCACCAATAGTGCAATGTCGTCAGCGTAAGTGACTTTTGCTACTAGTGACTTACGCGAACATTTACTTATTACAACTCTCACCTACATTTACCTATATGAATATTGAATAAATTTATTAACAAAATTGCTATTCATTTTACATAAAAAATAATAAAATCTTGTGCCACCCTTCAATGAATTAAATTATGATTTTTTATTCATTTGATTGATAATTTCCTACGTGAGAATATCACTAGGGAGCCAAGAAAACAAAATTACATTCAACAAACGGTTAGAAAATTTTATTTAAAATTAAAACCTAGACGATGGCTACTTCAAATGGTAAACAGTCATGAATAATAGACAATACAAAAAACATATACTCGTATACCACAAAAAAAAAAAACAAATAAATTAAAAGTTTTATAAAAAATGAAATAAAAAAGAAATAATAACCAAAATATTAACTGACAAATAGAAAATACATAAATGACACTGCAAAACGAGTACGAGTTTATCATTTCAAACAATAAAAACAATGTTTAATTTTTTTTAAATTTGCTTTAACATTTTTTATTTAAACCTAAAATCCAGACTTTATATCGCATATTAATACAAAGCTATTTTTATAGGTTGGATATATAAAGCTTATCCCAACAAACATAGAGACAGTATGTTAGTCAACGCAAAATTGACTCCCCCAATAAATTTAAGGAAAGGGTAACAGTTTAATGGTTTTATGATTAAAAACATTGAGGAAAGGATTTTAAACAATATTTTAAATTATAAAAACCTGTTTATACGCGGTTGTTTTCAATAATAAAATTGCTGTTTCTCTACTTATAAAAAAAACTCCCACTTAACTAATTCCTGTTTATTAAGAGATTTTTTTTTAATACAAACGTGTCTAAAATACTAATTTTGTGATCAGCTTTCAGATGGTGTTTTAACCTAATTTCCTTTATTATAATTTCAAATTTTCCTTTAGTTTACCCTACCTATCGTAAATTGTAATTAATATTTTTACAAACCTATTTGACATATTTAATTTTCGAAGAAAATTACCACGTTTCTATGTGAAGAAACATGTGGTTAATATTGTGTTTTCTTAAAAGTAATTTGGATTTTGATACTGTACTATGGGAAATTGTTAAAATTCTTTCACAATTTTTTTTTGGTTTTTCTTCTAGATTATATTATTTCTTCTATTATTATGACATAAATGATCATTGTTTCAATAATATTTTATTTTTTTGGAATGATTTATTTTCACTTAAATTATAATAACTTATTAACATTATAACATCGATGAAATTTTTCGAATTGAGATCACGTCAAGGTAATCTAATGTTATTCAGACGAAATGAAAATTGGTTTTTAATCTAGGGTATCTAGAATGTTTACCATAACTCTCTTCAATAATTTTTGCCAATACTTATTAATTTAAGAAGGTCTTGAATAAATAAGATGTCTTTTTTTTTGTTATAAAACGCGTAATATTTTTTGTGGTAAGATACAATTTTAATGAACCAGGGGTTGCAAAGATGTTAACAAATAATAAGATTATGTAGCCGCCATTTAGAGATAGATTGAGACATCAGGTTAATTATACCTCTTAAGTACCCTAGCAGCTTTCGAAATTTAGTTCTACGGTTAACCTGAGGAATACATTTTTATCTTAATAATACAATGGAGGGTAGCCGGTAAACTAGCTGACAAATAATTTTAAACCGGCAAATTAAAATGTTGTAAAAAAAAAAATTATTTTTTTTTTTTAGAAATTCTTTAAATTTGAAATAAATTAATTATAGACATACCAAATTTAAAATAATATTAGATATTATTATTAAAATTACCAATTTTATGAAGCGATTTATTGAACGTCATATCGATATTTATAAAATTAGCTAGATATATATTATGTAATTAAAACGCTTAAAATTCTTTCCAGTTTAATCAGAATAAGAGTAATATATACAATAAAAAGGATTTCATAAAAAAAATTATTTATAAATATCCTTTTTTCAAACTTTTAATCATTAAATTGCATATGAGAAACTTACCCTAACGTTTAAAAATACACAAATTGTCCTTAATTATGGATATAAGTAAGTAAATATATTTTATCTATCCAACAAATTTAATTTATAGATTATGCGTAAGAATTACTTTAAATTTTTTAAGAAAATTAAAGGGAGTTATTGGCAATTTACTATTTTTATTTAAATTATAAACAATGAAATTTATACGATTAGGCAATTAACAATATAAATAAAATCATATGATAATAATAATAATAATACGAGCAATTATAACACCATTAATAATAAAATTAATATTATTACAACCCAACCAGGTCCAGTTGTATACTAGTCCGGTAGATGTATTTATTTGCAATTTGTTAAAATCCAACACGTTTATTTTTTTTCTCGTAGCACTGATTTGTAGCTAATAATTAAATATACATATTGCAATTATAAATAGAAAAATTAACGAAAAAAAGCACACAAACAAGGAATCAATGTTAACAATAATAACAAAATAAAAGATAAATAGAAATAATTTGATCATCAAACATCATACTCAAACGACTCGACAGAAAATATGTGGGAAAATCCCTTTTTTTAACCGCAAAATTTAAAAATATTACAAATAATTAATTAATTATACTGTTAAATATCACTAACGATTAAATTTTTTTTATTTTTATAACAAAAAAAAAAATTCTGTAACTGTTTATTCTATTAGTAAAACATTATTTTTTTAAACAATAATTGCCAACAAGATGTTTCTTAATTATTTTAAATATATATTTATATATACTTTCAAAATACAACATATTAATTACTTAGATACGTATGAGATAATTAAATCGGTCGCAACTTTTATTAATGTTAGTTAAAAAACAAAAAAAAAAAACATTAAGGTATATTTTTTAGAGAATTATAAAACTATAATAACAAATAACAAGAACTCGACTTAAGCGTATAGAGACCATCAGCCACATTGAGAGAACAACAGAAAGAAAGTAACGTGTTCTTCTCATGAACTGTTTAAAGATTAGGAGGATTGAATTAAGAGTAGGTACTATTCAACAAGGTGAGGTGCATATTCGGAAAGTTTACTAAATACTGATGTGTACAGTCACGTTCCAGTTGTACTAGTGAAAGAATTGCGATTTAGCTGTTTTAAACATTATTGTCTGTGTGTATGGACGCAGATGCATATCATAATAGTGTTATATAATATTATATTATTTATTAGGTCTTATTTATATTAATTTCATATCAATGAATTAATTGATGTCATTTTAATTTCAATGTTAAATAATAAAACATTCGTTTTTCTTCTGCTTAATTATGGTTATTTTTTATGAATTATAAATTTTATCTTTTGCACTGTTGTTTCGTAATAAGAGCAATTGTTTTCTTAGTTATGTACTTTAAAACACAACTATGATGAAAATAAAAACGCATATACAAATAAACAAAGTAAAAATGTCTTACATAAATTGTTTTGCTTTTTGTAATGATATTATGACGAAAAGAGAGGCCCCGGGAGTCATAGAATTATAATTTAAAATTTTGAAATAGGTCTGTAGTTATAAGTATTACGTCATTTTTAGATCTTTTAAAAACAAATATTCTCTGTTCTTTGCACTGGAAATTTCAAAGAAGTTGTTACTTAAAAATAGTGTGTTAAATGTCAAATGAACGCAGAAAACCTCTTTGTAGTCAAGCGTGTCGTCTCGCGTTTAACGTTATTAAGTTCATAGACAAAGAAAAGATGGATGAAAGTGACGTTTTGAAAGTGACGTGCTTGTAGATTGCTAAACTAAACCTTTTCAGATCATTTAGTCTTGGAACTGGTTACATACGGCGTCAGTTTTAAAACGCTGTTACAAAATCACTTAATATTGCATCTAAGTCAGTTATTTTGTTTTATATTTACAAAGGAATCAGTTTTATTACACAATTTGATTGACGTTTATACGATGTAAAATGTTTTATTTATACTAGAAAGAATATTACTATTTTTTCTCAGAAAAGGTTGAACTCAATTTTTATACGAGCGTATACGTTGCTCTTCAAGCCTTAGAAAACGTTCTGGTGTAGATTTACGTTAATACGATTATAGATTCTAATAGACCTAGAAGTTCTTCTTACTATCTGTGACCTCAACCTTACCTAGGCGTTATAAAAATATTAATAGCCAATTGAAAGTCGAAAATATGACGACAGTAATGCGTATGACTTGCCCTGATGGAATTTCTTAATTAAAGAAAAAATATCTACAGAGTGCTACTTTAACCGCGTGAAGATGAGTTCTCGCGAATCGCCATTAGATTAGATAACGACATTAAATTTAATAAAACTTATAATAACTTTCTGGAGAAGTCGATATTCATATCAAAATTCAATACTCCTCAAACCATTAAAACATTTTTAAATATGTTAATTCTCGTTAATCCCTTTAATTTTATTATCAAACAATGTTGATTTTTACGTATTTTATATAATAAAACAAGTTTATCTTTTATAGACTATGGCTTTAAATTTAGTAAATCGCGTAATAACAGTCTGAAGAAGCGATATTGACATAGATAATGGTCGATTCAGTCAATGACAATCAATATTGAGAAAAACATTAAATTTTTTAAAAAATTTCTAGGTTGTTTATTTATTCTTTTTTGTTTTTTTTTCTTTCCGTAGCGGAGGAAAAAGCTCTGCCAGCCGCCGTCAGGCCCGCACTGACGGCAGTGCGAGACTCTCACCCGCTAAAAAACCTCCCCTTCCACCATGCAGGGGCCGGATCTAAGCCATGTGGTATGTACAGCCCCTGCATGATCACCCAGGCACTCCACTATCCGAATCCGTGTGACCGGAAGGCGTCCCCAGGGGGCGATCGACGAGCGACGACTCCGGGTGAACATAATCGCGCCTCAAGGAACGCCTCACGTTCCTTGCCCTCGACAACGCTCCCAGCCATACAGGAACTCCATATAACATCACAGAAGAGTACACACTGGCCAGTTTCCTCTTACCCGTCTGAGGACCGCCCTTATTTCTCATCATGTTGCTCAGCGCCTTCACCACATTTTCGCCCTTTCTCGCCGCCTCCTCAACATGTATAGTAAAGGATCGGTTCTTGTCCCAGCCACACGCCTAAATACTTCGCGGCTGGACTAGGATGGACTATCGTGTGTCCCACTCTAAAACGCAATGGATGCAGTCTTCGTCTTCCAGCCATAACAACCACTTTCACTTTGTCTTCGGCGAGCCGTAGACCATGATCTATTAGCTACCTCTTAACCACGTCAGCCGCTTCTTCACCGGCCACCATCAGTTCTTCTTCCGTTTTGCGCACAATCACAAGTGCCAAATCATCAGCAAACGCCACCGCGGTGACGCCCGCCGGATAGCGCTGCCTTAGAACATTATCGAAAGCAATGTTCCACAAGGCCGGAGCCAAACCGAACCCTGAGGGACACCCCTCTCCACCGGAAATTTCGTTTCACTACCTTCCGACCTGCCTACCACGAATCTGTCCTTAAAATATTCGTGCAACACCTTTCGCAGGTATGCCGGGTTTTATTTGTGATTAATATAATAGTGAGTTGGTGCGGTTTGAATTGTGGTAATATTCCGGAGGTCATAAGAAAGCTACAGTTAAAATTCCGTAGTGATTGGTTCAGTAGTTTTCGCGGTTACCGAAAACAAACGAAAAAGACTCTTAATATAGTAGAAAGATTAAATATCTTAATTTGTAAAATTAAATGTAACTAGTAAACTAAAAACGTACAATTTGCTAAAAAAATATATTAATCAAGTTTTATATAAAAAAAAAAAAACACTCATTAATTCTTGAAAAAAATATATTTTGTATTAAAAATATTTCTAAGCGTTTCAGGTTTATTTCTCATTTGTAAATAAATAGGAATTTATCAACGTTCAGCATAATATTCTTTCTGTAATGCACGAAAATGCATTTCATTTTTTTTTTTTTAATTTATTCAATAATCTAGACGGTATTTAAAAGAAAATGTAAATTAATGACTAATAATGTAGCAATATAAAATATTTATCTGTATATAAATAAAACAAAAATCAACATTAATTCACCATTATACTAACTACTCACCATTAATTAATGACGTAATATATATATATATATATATATATATATATATATATATATATATATATACGGACATAAATGGTCTTACCTGAAACAAAATAAACAAAACAATAAAATATAAATAATTTGCATACATTTGTAAATAAATAATGCAGAATAGCAATTATAAAAATTAAATTATTAGGAACGATGTGAAAATGATTTTTCCTCACTCCCAACTTGTTCAATACCAATGATTTTTAATTAAATTTTACGAAAAAAACGGTGGTGAAAACCGTTTCTCGATAAGCGCCTTCGTTTTTGAATGTCAAGCAATGTTGCAAAAACTGTAAAATTGCAGTAGTATTAAAACGAGATAAAACTTCCTGAGGTAACATTTCTTATTTTATTACCTTCAGGATTGCATCCAATAACAAAACAAATAATGTTGGAATTAAAGCCTCAAAAACTAATAATAATACACACTAACTAAAAATCTGCAACATTACTATAATAATTAGATAACTTATGGTTTCAGAAAGATGGGGCACCAAGTCAATATTATATAAAGGCAGAACAAACTTTTAAATGAAACATTTTCACAACATTGGATAGTTCATAGAGGAGTCATAGAATGCCCTGCCAGGTCTATCTTCCCTATATATTATTGTTTTTTAAGGTTACATAATACATACAAATCAAAACCTGTAAACATTGATGACTTGAAAAAGCGCATAACTGACGAATCTGCATTTATTCCACCAAAACATAATACAAAAAGTTAAAAAATGAAAAAAAAATTAACGTTACCTTATTACTAAACTGTAGAAGGGAAGCATTTTGAACGGATTTGGGCCATGAATTCTAATATTAAATTTGTTATAGGATGGAATCTTTTAGAATTCAATCCTGTAGAAGTCCATCCATTTTTTTAGAATTATTTCATATTACTTAAGTAATACGAATAAAGTTGCTACAGGGGGTTTTTATCTCGATTTTTTATTACCGCGATTTTTCCATTTTAGCAAATTTGATTGCTTATAAATTGGAAACGAAGAAATCTATCGAAAAACGGGTTTCTCCATCAATTTTCTCGTAAACTTTACATCATTATCGTGTATCACATATCAAACTTCCTTTTCTATTAAAAAAAAAAAATGTTTTATTCAATATGGCACATCCAAGGTGGTGGATAAATATTTCAAACGCACAATAAAGTAGTTATTTTGTAATGTACTATATAGATTGCATTTGTTTCTACCTCCTAGTATTCCGAAATATGAAGCAGTTTCCATACATTAATATTACTCTGTATATATATATTTTTTTCTACCTTTTCTTTTACGAGAGAAAAATAGTAGGCCCAGAATACAAGAAAATTACAGGTTATTTCCATACCATTTTTGAAAATATATGAATAGTTAGGTTTAATAGGCCATACAATCAGAATGAAAAAAATAATTTATGTATTATATTAACTTATTAGAAGAACAAAGAGTTGTTGTTGTTTAGAGAAGAAAATTCTATAAAAATATAACTGCTTTAATAATTTATGTAAAAAAATTGATAACTGTACAGTACTAGATTCAGAGGAAATGTTAGGCTTTTCTCCCGACTTCAAATCTAAAAGTTTTAGATCTAAGTAACATTATAGACTATGAATTTTACAACATTATAATTAAAACATAATTAACGATAGCAACTTTACAAATCCAAAATCATAAAATAACTAACGCGTATTAAAAGAGGAAATTCGTAGGTTACCAGCAGTTGACCTCTTTTCCAGTAACTACTGTCTCTCTCTTTTTCCCTGTTTAGCCTCTGGTAACTACCGTTAAGATAATTCTTCAGAGGATGAATGAGGATGATATGTATGAGTGTAAATGAAGTGTTAGTCTTGTACATTCTCAGTTCGACCATTCATGTGTGGTTAATTGAAACCCAACCACCAAAGAACATCGGTATCCACGATCTAGTATTCAAATCCGTGTAAAAATATCTGGCTTTACTAGAACTTGAACGCTGGAACTCTCGACTTCCAAATCAGCTGAATTGGGAAGACGCGTTCACCACTAGACCAACCCCGATGGGTTTTTCCAGTAACTACTGGAAAAGAGTCACAGCACAGCACGATGGCACAGTATTCCCTACACGCTTGTTTTATATTTGTTTATATTTCCATATGTTTTTGTTTATAATGTTTCGTATTTCCATATATACATAATTCTGATAACGGGCAAGGGTTCATTAAGGAAGTCTGAACCTTTTTAAATAAATTTCATTAGTACTTGTAATAATTTAGCATTGTTTCGAACTGATCGATGAAAAACTGTTGATTAGTATAATCTCATCCAGGGTAAAGAAATTCCCTAAAGAATTTTGGGCAAAATAAATAACTACTACTTACAAAGGAATTTAAAACACCTATTCGAGTGACGTTATCTCATTTCTCAGTTCCCTTTAGGATTAAATTAACTACTCGTTGAAGCCTTTTTTACTCGGTGAAGCCCTTTGTTTTTTTTTTGGCTGAAAGAGTTCCGTCGCATCAACGTTAGTATTGTAGAACATTTAGAGATACTGCGTCATTATAATCTTACTTTTGATTAGTATTTCCCGTTTCATTACCAAAGTTCATCAGAATAATTAAAAAATTTGACCGGCCTGAATAATTTATCATTGTTTTCGTTTAAATTTATTTATTTTTATTGTGTTTACATTTAATCGGGCCTAAAAAATACACTAGAATAACTTACACAAAGAATTTTATGTGTATACTACAGATACAAGACATTTGTAAGTAAATATTTAGGTCTATTCTGAAATCAGATATGAAATTTCTGTAGTCATTTTTAGACAAAATATTGGAAATATTCATTCACCAGTTAACTGAATGAAATAAAAAACTTAAAATACATGATGGACTTAAGTACAATAATATACTTCCAATTTTTGGTTAATATACCAGGAGATGTAAATAAAATCGAAGTTTTCACACAATTCCATTGTTTTTTGTAGAATATTTCACTTTATATGATTATAATTTTAATACTATTTAATTTTTTTTTTTTAAATAATTTTTTATTACATTATTGAATATGGTATTTAATGATCATTTATATTTACATTTAATTCTACGTATATCTCATTTACTTTATTTCATTTAATTTTTATGTTAAGTATTAGTAATTTTGGTATTGTGAGTTAATAAGATGTGTTAAAATTGGCACTTTTATTTCAAAATATTTTACATTTTTTAAAAATGTGTTTGAAATAAGGGCTGTATCCAATGTGGCGGAGGATATTTTCAACAGCTAGTTAATTATTTGTAAGTTTCTTTTATGATTTTATTTTTATTTTTCTAAAATACTTAATTTCTTTTGTTTTAGTAATATTGTAAATTTTTTTACCTAGTTAAAATCTGCCATATTGTTTTTTAATAAAATCCTAAATTCTTAAGTTTGTTTCTATGAATTTTATTTATACAGATTTACTCAGGACGAAATTCTCTACAAATTCTTTTTACACATTTTTATTTGTTTATTACGCCATTCAATAAAATTATTTTACGCCAAGCATTATATAGTATGTTTTTCGACCCCAGTCTTTTGTCTTTTACCTCGAAAACTACCAAAAACAACCTTCTTGGACCTATATTATTTTAATTTTCTGATCAAATTTCGTTCAAAAAACCGCTAAATTTTCCCCTTAATTTGAGTTGGCTTAATTTTAATGAAGGTTCCGAAATCAGGACGAATCTTTTGCCAGCTGAATTATGTTAACGAAGCGTTTTCGAACCTATGTTTGTATGAACTTTCCTTTCACCAGAAGAACATATATGAGCAATATAATATTTATGTTTTTATAGTTTTAATTATTTTTAAAAAAATACACAACAATATTTTACGAAGTTATCACATAACTTTGTTACTAGAGTATTTGTAGTTGAAATTCTTAAAGTAATACAAATATTTGTTATGAAGAAATATATAATAAATGACAAATATGCTATAGATTATTTTTCATCTCTTTTGTTTCATTCAATGATGTTAAATTGTTTATTCTGCGATATTTCTAAATTAACTCTGTTTTTAGACGATTCATATTGTTTTACTAATTATTATTTGAAAGAATTATGAAGAACTCTTCCTATAAAATATAAAAATTAAAACAGGAATTACTTTTGATTCTTTTGATATAACCATCTTCATGACGTCATAAAATCAGGAGTATGCCTATCTATGCGTAGGATTTATCTTAATATAACCTAACCTAAATAATAAGCTTACTATAACCTAAATTAGTTACTTCTTAATACAGAAACAATTAATTTCTAGTTCGCAAGAACAAAATTAATTTTCTCAATTCTGTACCATAAGCAGCAACATATAGAAATTATGTCAGATATATCCGTACGTAAAATTAATTTCACCCCATTAATTTGTCATCCTTGTTGGTGCATAATACAATAATAAATTACGGTAGACAATAGACAAGTAATATAGAAACAATTTAATTATGTTAAGTGTAATTAAATAGTATTAAATGATGTAACAAAGTAAAAGATTATTACTTTGTCGAAGTAACTAATTAAATTGCTAGGTAGTACAGTAATTTTGACAGAGGAAATGCACTCAGGTTAATATTTATTTATAATAATAATTGAAATATTCGGATTTATTTGTAAAATATTCACGAGCAAATTTATTTCACTAATTAAGGGGATTTACTCAGAATATTTATCGGATAATAATAAGTGTTCTGCCCAAAGGCAGATTTTCACATGGCCGCCCTCTATACTGTTCGATTCTGTGCCATCCGTTTCATTTTATAATAACTTCCTTCCCCTTTATATTGTCTACCATTTTCATTCGTCTCCGATCTCTTGCTTTCCTCGTCGTTACAAATCCTTCCAATGCCGTCACCAACAAACAGTCACATCTCACCCAATGTCTCAACCAACTGCATTTTCTTCATTTTATTATTTCAATAATCGCCCTTTCTTCTCCCATTCTACGAAGCACCTCCTCATTACAAACTCTCTACGTCAAGCTGATCTTTTCCATTCTTCTCCAAAACCACATTTCAAAGGCATCCAATATTCCCTCCTCTCCCTTCATAATAGTCCATGTCTCTGCCCCATAAGGGCCGCACTCCAAACAAAACATTTTGCAAGTTTTTTCCTTAGTTGCAGATCTCGTATGGTTGGTTAATATCATGATAGAAGAAGAATGAATTAAAACAGTTTTAAACGAATGTGTAGAAAGTGAAGAAAAGGAGTGGCTGGAAATGAGTAAAAAGTATAAACCGTCTAAAAGGAAAGAGAAAAAAATCAGGAATTTAATAAACAATCTCGCACTCCCTCATTTCTTTTTCATTTCCACTACCCAAAGAGTTTAATTTTTCCATTTCACAGATTCAAGGCAGATTAAAGTAATAGGTTTTAATTTGTTATATCTCTTAATTATTTCATCATGGATTTTAATACTTCATCTAAAAAATATAATCTCACAAATAACAAATTAATACATTTTACATAAAATTATGAATAAAATTTAATCTGCTTTTAATTTATTAAATGCATTCAAATTGTTACATCTGAACTGATTTAACTCTGTAATCTTTGTTATATCTCTTTTAATTATTTCATCATGGATTTTAATACTTCATCTAAAAAATATAATCTCACAAATAACAAATTAATACATTTTACATAAAATTATGAATAAAATTTAATCTGCTTTTAATTTATTAAATGCATTCAAATTGTTACATCTGAACTGATTTAACTCTGTAATCTGGTAAGCTTAATTTGTATATTGTTTTTGTATTTATCATTATAGGTCTTGGAAGCCTGTTTGAATGGATTTGGGTAATCTGGGATGATTGTGAGGCAATAATAAAATATTCTATGATTTTTCTCGTAATTTTCATTTATTTTAATTTAATTTTTGTTACTATTGATTTACATATTTATGGATTTTTATTTTACATCACACCTGTAACTTTGTTATAATTTTTTTACACCACATTTTAGATCAATATAACTATGATAAATAATAATATATAATTTTTTGCTGTTGTGGTTTTATATTAACGTTAATCATTGGTATTTTCTGTTCCATTAGAAATGGTTTGGCAAATTTTCTGTATAATTATGTAGTATTTTATAATACAAAAACAAAAGTTATGCAGTAATGAAAATATCTTCCATGCATCTGCACAAATTATAAAATGATTCAAAGGGTCGTTATATATAAATTAATACATAAAAAACAGTTTTTATTGCCTAAATTTATCGTAACAAAAAATATTATATTATAATCATAATGATTTATAATTTTTCATTCATAATCAAATTTGTGGCTGAAAAAGTTTTAAAAACTACTACATCAATTTCATTGAAATTTAAATATGCTGTATTAGTGTATCTGAAGTTGAATATGTAAACATTTTATAAAAATATTTTGAGTCGTTCCTGAGTTACGCTCAATTTAAGGTCAACAACAGACAACGTTGATTTTGAGTTTGTGTATTTTTCATACGTGCATATACAGTGAGTTACAGTAGTATGGAATTTTAACTTGATGCCCGTGTGTGAAGTCTAGTCGTTATTTTAAATTATTTCAACAAATTAGGGTTATAATATTTTATTTTTCTTATAAGCTGAAAATATATTTTAGTATTAAATAAATTAAAAAATTATCTCTCTCTTAGTTTTCTCATTTAGTTCATGTTTTGTATGTTTTTTCCGCAAAAAAATTATATAAGAAATATTCAATGTAAAATAACGAAAAGTGGTGTTGTGCAAAAATGCACAAGAATGTTTTTTTTGGGGGGAGATTTGATGAATTACTTCCCCAAAGAAGCTGGAGAAAATTGTACATAAGAATATGAATGATTGAATTTTATAGCGTATGAAAAATGCCATGCCTAATCGGGATTCAAACCCGGGACGTTCATATGAAAGAACGAGATTCTACCACTCCGCCATAGAGATCGGCTTATTAATTTCTACTAATTTTTTTTTACTGGTTGAAAATATTCTACTTATATAAAAATTATGTAAACACAAAAAGGAATTAAATCTTTCCGAAAAACTTCAGTTCATTAGAATTCAACCATTTCATCTTTAAAGTGTTGTAACATGTAACAACTGATCTGTTAGTAATAAATAATTTTGAAATAAAAGAAAATTTTTTAAATATTAATATTTGCTATGAACTGGATTGTGTGATTTTTTCTTTTTTTGAACGAATTGACAATAGATATTTTTTTTTTTTTTGAAGAATGGATAAATATGTAAATTATTCCAATAGTAAAAAGTATACAGTTCCAAATTTCATGAAATAAATTTATGAGGATTGTCCAATAATTAGACAAACGAATGTAGAAAAATTCTTATTTATTCAAACTACTTTCCAATAATTCCTCGGTAACATTTAGGTACTTATACCTAAAATACCTTAAAGTACCTTTAATTACCTTTCTTATGTGGTCCTAAAACTTGTTAAACAGTTTAAAACTGTATTGAAACCACTTCAAACTATATTGAAAAAGTGATGGAAAATAAGCCTATTGTATGTTAGCAATGGTTTTTCTGTTTCCACCAACTTTTGTAATCAAAATTCATTTTATAGCTAGAATACATTGACCTAACTCTATAAAATTACTAATTATATATTAAGAACCGTAAAAAAAAATTATAAAACAAAGATTAAGACCATATTTTAATATTCTGAGGTTGAAATTTAAAACAATTTAAGGTTCAAATTTTAGTAAAAGTTAGTTGCTTTCATACGGATTTGAATACTGAAACGTGGATACCGTTGTAAGTGGCTGGAGTTCAATTAACCACACGTCTCAGGAATGGACGGCCTGAGTCTCTGCAAGACTATACCTCATTTACATATCATACATGCTCAACTATCATCCTCGTCTCATTGGTCGGTGGGGAGGGTTTTTTTAATGCTCACTAACCGAACAGATTGCAAGTATACAATATGAGAATATTAAAATTATCGTGTAATTTCCTTTTAATTCTTGTCAGAAAAAACTTTAGGTTTTTTCTGTTTTATAATTACCAATTAAACAAAGTAATTTTACGACAAAAATAAAAGTTTGTTCTCATTCCCAATCTTTTGATTTTTGTTAAATATTTTTAGAGAGCCACGAAAAATATACTTCTGGGATTTATTTATTTATATTTTCAATTTTTCAGGTTACTTTTCATGTAATACTACTAAATTAATCTCTTAATTTAGATCCCAAAAATTAAAGTTTATCTTAATTTTACCGAAAGAATTAGAAATCAAGGCGAAATCTCTCACCAGACGAAAGTCGCTAACGAATCGTTTCCAAACGTATGTCTATCTGAACATTTTTCTTTATTTTCACTAGTAGAGCATGACCTAAAAGTATGTTACATTCTTTGTGGATATATGGAATTTTATTAAAATATCTCAACCGGTCCTTGATGGATTAATTTTATAACATATACAAAATGCGTAAAAAATTAAGAACGTTTATAATAATATTGTTTATTTCTACGTTGTTGTTTCTATAAAGAATCTAATTCCAAAATTGTTTAAAATAAATACAAACATGTTAAATTTTTTTCATTTATTTTATAATACAGAATAGTAAATAATACTTAAAAAGCAAATAAAAACGGTCTGCTATAAGAAATAAGTAAAACTGACGGAGAAAGAAATAGCGTATACGTTAAAATTCAACAAAAGGTCATGAATCTTATTCAAAGTAACATGAAATTGTTTTTTTGTTTATATTTTTTTTGTGATGGGAAATACTATACTAAAAATAAAATGAATAATTAAACATTTTCTTAAAAAAAAAAAATATTGATTAGTTCATTGCTTTTTTGTTTTTTCTAATTGTTTTCATTACAATTACAAAGTCATAGCATAAACTTATACGAAATTAATTAGAAGGAAGTTAGATTATAAAAGTAATAGCAAACATGTTTTAAAACTTTCCCGGAATTTACACTATTTAATTTATACTATTTTTTTTTTAATATGTTAACTGATTTACATATTTTTCTTAATTACAGAAAAACCGAAAATTAAAAAAAAAATTATAATAACATAAAATAAATACAGAATGAGTCACGAAGAATGTGACAGAAAAACTTTCAGTGCAGGTTTACTGGTGAAAATAAAAAAAAATTTATATAACATAAGTTCCGAAATGATTCGTTAGAGAATGTCGGCTAGCGATAGATTTCGCCATGATTTCTGTGCCTTTGGTAAAATTAAGCCAAACTGTAATTTTTGGAACCCAAATTAAGGGGTTTTTGGTTTTATAAGAAATCTGATCGAATAAATAGAAAAAATAATTGCTCCCAGAACTTACAATTACAATTTTTATAATTTTTCAGATATATGGGGTAAAAAAAAGATTGGAGTCGAAAAAAAATTATGTTTCGCATAAAATAAAATTGTTAAATAGGTAATTATCAGTTTTAAATAAAATCTGTGGAAAATTTTGTTCTGAGTAAAATTGAATGAAAAGTCCGATGAAACTAAATACAGATGTAAACATTTCAAATTTTATCAAAAATTAAAAACATATCAAAATGTTTCTCATCAACAAGGTACTAAACAAAAAAAAAAAATAATTATAATACATGGAAATGAAATATTTAAAAAAATAAACAATTAAAATTTAGAAATCAAATAAAACAATTTATTATCTTAAAATTAATTATTATTGTTTGGTTTTATGGTTTGTTTTTGTATTTGTTATTTCTCTACAAGTTTTTTTAAATATTTTTATGTGTTTTTAACAAAGTTATTTTACTCCAAACATTAAAAGTTTATTTTTTGACCGCAATCTTTTGTATTTTACTCTAGATTTCATGAAAACTACTAAAAATATACTTCTGTGACTTATTTTTTTGTTTCAATTCTCCACGTCAGATTTCACAAAATCCTTCTAAATTTATGCCTTAATTTGGGTACCAAGAATAAAAAACCACATTTTAAAAGATAATACAGAGTGCGGGAGAACCGATTAAGCAGTTCTTGGGCGTTATAAAAAAGTGATGGGGTATACAGGGAAAAAATTTTTTTTTTTTCCAAAGTAGTATTACATACCATCTAATAATAATTAAGTTGCGAAAATGACGTCCTCTAGATGGCGGCCTTTAGCTGCAACACAGTGTTGAAAACGATCTCTGAAGCTTTGTACAGCTTGTTCACACATGTTGTTGGGTTATGGCGTTAAATTCTTCAACAAATATGCGCTCCTTAGTGCTGGTGAGATGTGACGGAGAAGTTTAAACAAATTTTCCTTCAAATATTCTCAACAAATTCTCAAATCGGATGACCGCGCAGGCCACCACATATCATCCTCAGAGAGACCAGACGTCCGGGAAAAATCTCTCTAATAACATTGAGTGAATTTCGGGCTGTGTGAGTGGTAGTCCGATCCTGTTGGAACCAAAAGCCTCACATCATCTTCAACAATCTCTTCCGTTTCGGGCCGCATAATTATTTCACAACGTTGAGACATCGCGTTAAAAATTCACGGTCATGGTGACTCCATCCTCCTCAAAGAAGTACGGGCCTATCACGGCAAATTGTGATACGGCCACACAACACCGCTGGTTTAGGGGAATGTAGCGAGGTCTAATGTGAAAAATTCGGAGGTTATTTTCTGCCCAGTCGCGAAAATTTTGTTTATTCACAGCCGCACTGAGATAAAAATGTGCCTAGTTGCTACTGAAGAAAGCTGCCTCGGAGATGATCTGTGCAAGCATTTGCTCACACATATTTTGGTGATTGGCATAGTCTGTTGCGCTCAAATCTTGAGATATGGAGAATCCTTCTCAAAGTGCGATCTGACATTCCCAAAACATCAAAATTCCTTCGAGCAGAACGTCTTGGCGAATTGTCGATCGCTGTTCTCGCCATATGCACATTTTTTGGTGTTCTGATGAATTGCGACGGCCATGTGTACCTTGCGCGCTACCAGTTTTCTCCAACTACCTAAACCAGGACGAAATTGTATTCGCATTAGGAAAGTCATTGTTGCGCGGAATGTAGAACCGTCTCCGAAAAGCTCTTTCGCGTCGCGATCACGGTTGTTTTCAAAATATACGCGCACGGCAAAGCCACGATATGCTCCAGTCCAAACCACGTCGGCAACTGAAAAGGGGTGATCGACCGAAGAGAGGGAAACCAAATACGTCTGCCTACTCCCACCACCGCCCGAGCATTGACCCCTGCAATCTGCTTAGTCGGTTCTACCTACCCTTTACTTTGAAATAATCGACTATATTTGTAGAACATTCTTTAAGTTTTTTGCATTAGTGTAAATATATTTTCGATAAAAAGACTAATATTTTTCTTTAATACTACTGATTAAAAATTAAATTAAAGCGATTTATAAATAAAAAATATATATTTTCTTTTTTTTTTATCAAACCATTATTAAGAAGAGATTTATTTAGTTTAAAACTCGTGACAAAGATAAAATATACAAAAATATATAATATACCAAAACCTTGAAATAAATACGGGTATTATTTTTTGTTTTATTTTAACTGGGTTTAGGAAGGGGAAAATCGTTATAGTTTTTAAAAGAATTATAAAATAATCATATTCCATGACTACAAAATCAAAGCCGAGTAGAACTAAAACATTAATTTAGATATTTATTAAATTTAATTAATTTTTAAAATAATTATTATATCCCGAAATACCTAATTTAAGTTCTTATAACTGAACTTGAAATTGAACCTTGATTAAAAAAAATGTGTTAAGAAAGCTGTTTTACTTCTGCCAATGGTTATTTATTCTTATACAAAGGAAAAATAATGATATATGAAAGTATTTTAAAAATTCAAATAAACGATTTTTTACACTTTTATCTGCTCCACCATCTACAATATTGCTCACAACATATTTTTTTTGGGCCACTTGCACTAATACTATGCGTAGGAAGACAAAACAATTCGGTTAAAAAATATGCAATAAATAATTTTTTATTTTTGATAAACAGGATAAATTAGGTGGCAAATTTTTTTTTAAATGGTAAGATAATTATTCACAAATTTATTGAGCTTAGTATAAAGTCAGACTACGTTAAAATTGATCCCAAAGAGACTATCGCAAGAGACTACACCATCCCTGGAGATATTGATCTTAAAATTTTACCAACAAATTGCCACAAATACAGAAAAATATCTGTGCCAAATTTCAAAAAGATCGGTGTATCCAGTCAAAAGGTTACACGCTTACATACTTACATTACCCCTAGATCTTTTTTTTTCGGGGGTTCCTGGGTCATGAAATGTGGAGAAATGAATAACTCATTTTTTGACTGATTACCATACTTATAGCTCTAGAGCTATGATGCCAGGAAAGTAAACTTCTTTAATTAAATTTAAAATTTTATTTAAATCTTCTATACAGTAACCATAGTTTTCAACATACAATAAGCTGTCAGTCATATTTTGATACCATTAGCTGATAAGATTTTTGATTCATAAGCTGAGATTATTTTTTGGTACCATATAGTATACAAAAAAAAAAAATACGGAAATATGCCAAGAACAAAATAATTCGGGTGTTTTCGTTGGGATAAATAAATGATTATGTTTAAGTTTTACAAAGAATTATAGGCTTTGAAAAAAAAATATAAATCGGTCCGTTATAACACTTAAAATTTTAATATAATTTAAAAGGTTTCTGATTAATTTAAATGCTATATAATTCTTTAGAAATTTATGTTTATATTTCCTTGTAATAGCATTTAAACTAAATTCCTTTAGAAAATACAGTTAAAACAAGCGTTAAATTTTATTTATTTTTTAAATTATTATTGACGAAATTTTTATTTTTAAAAGATAAAAGAAAGTTAAATTTTAGTTAAGCCAAGTAAAATCACTGTAAAGTAAACGAGTGTATAAATTAAAAAAAAAAGAAAGCAAATGTTTACTATCAACAAGTGGTAACAATAAAAAAGCAACAAGTACGCTAGATTCTATCACTCAAATTAATAATGAATCCATTTAATAACACAGGCTTTAAAATAAAAAAATAGTTTTAAATTAAACTTGATTTCAAAATTTCTTTTAAAATTTATCAAAATATTATAATGATAAATTATTTTAATTTTTTTGGTGATTAAAAATTGATTAAACGTTCTCGATAAGCTCTCCTCCACTACATTTCGGCCTCTCCTTCCCTCTTCTACCAACTCGATCAATAAATCATTCACTTGGCCTGCTATTCTAATACGTAGTCTGAATAATTTGTAAGCTACATTCCTTTAAAGTGTATTATAATATTAGCTCACCCATTTTATTTAATGTTTTGTTTTTATTTTTAATGACAATAGCCGGTCAAGCTCGCTTCGCTCTTCCTTCCCGTCTAGTTAGGAATCCCACTGTGTTTATTATCATGGTTGTGAGAATAATACTGATAAATAATAATTAAAGATTGTTTAATTTATAGTCACAGTTTACTATAATTTCTTCAAAGCAACAGCTATGTCAACACAAGGCTCGAAACCTTCAGTGATCAAAGTGTGGGTTTCAGGATAGTCGGTCCTCCATTTTAAAAATAGTAGTTATAGCTGGTTACCCGTCCTTCCTACGACTAAAAAATGTATTTTACATGGTTCTTAGCGAAACCCGACAAACAACACGTTTATTTATTGTAAAATCGCATTACGAAAATAGGGAGTGGTTGGCAGAAGCAATGAGAAAATTAGGTACTCATTTAAATAAACGAAATTACCCATCTCTGTTAACTGTCGAAGTGTTGATAAAAACATTTAATCCTACGTATTCCTTCTAAGATGTTACACAGCTTATGCGACAACGATCCGGTCGGTCTGTACAAAACATCGCTACGAGGAGTGAGAGTGTAACAATTGATTCTAAAACATCAATATATCATAGAGCACAACAATTGAATATTTCACACTAAAAATTTCGACAAAAGACCTTTTCCTACAACAACGATGATATTCGTCATTTGGCTGTTGGAACATAAGGAAATAGATAGTGAATTTCAACGGAAAATAACCTTTACTGACGCTTATTTCCACCTTAACGACATCGTGGATTAACAAATTTGACGCAGTGAAAACCAAAGGGTGATTCACACAAATTCTAATAATCCATAAAAAGTGACGTTATAGTTCGCAATTTAGGATGAAGGAGCGTCTGGCCCTATTTCTTCGAGAGTTGGTGTTTATGTTACGGTGACTGCTATTCATTATCGTGCGATGCTCGAGAATTTTGTTTTGCAAACTGGAAGATAAGGACGCAGAAGATATATATGGTTCAAACCGGAAATTCGCACCTGCCGCACAATAAGTGAAACCATCCGATTACTGCCGACCAAATTTCCAGGTTATGTAATCTGTTGTTTTGAAAATCAAAATTAGCCAACAAGATCGTGCGATCTAACACCTAGCGATTACTTTTTGCAGGACTGTTTGAAGAGTAATGTGTTTGCTAATAATTCATAGATATTCCTATAGCTGAAGAAACGAAATTCGTCGCCGTATTAAAGAAATTGACATACAGATATGTACTTAAAATTTTATTAAAAGAGGGAATACCTGCCGTCGCAGCCGTGACGATCATTTAGCTGACATATCTTTCAACATTTAACCAATTACATAGTACTTTATAACACAATAAAAATATTAAATATTGTTGACAGAAAGTGAGTTGTCTTAATTCAAATACTGCTTCTTATTGAAACACCTTCTTAACATGCTTAAGCATTACGCACCAAATTAATCCAAAGTATTTCAGCGTATGATATTTTAACTGTATTAAGCTTTGACGCCACTATAGACATGTAGATAAAGCGGTATATATTTCAAATTTTATTGTTTATCTATTATCAAGAAAATTTTATATTAAAGCGCGAAATTTAATTAAAATGTTTCCTTACAAAGTAATGATGTAACGGGATATTAATTTTAAATATTCTGCAGCTTCATCAGGCGAAAGAGATGAAATGGAAACAAGTTTAAAATAAAAAAAAATTTGGAAATCAATTTTGTAATCTAAAATCGATTTTAGGTTTTATTGATCTATTTTAATAATAAACCTCTTCATTAATATTTAAAACTCCTATAGCTTATTTGAAATATAAATCTGTCAAAGTAAACCCGGTAAAGTTATGCAACCTCTTTTCTTGCTTTTTTTCTACATATCACTTGCTAGAATCACCTACCTACTTCTTAAAAACCAAATTTTAATCAGCTACTCAAAATATTAACAAACCAAAAAATGGCATTTTAAAATACGAAGGGGTTTTAGTTATCAAATAATTTAAATATTAATTAAATAACCAACTCCAAAACGAGTTTTAAAATGTTGAAAATATATTGTTAAAGATTCAATAAGATCGGCCCAGTTGTTCTTCAGTTTTAAGCAAACATTCATTCATACATATAAACAAACATTCTGATTTATACATAAGAGATTATTTTGATGTTATAAATAAATCAGTGCATTTAATACAATAATTTGTATTTATTGTTTTTTTTTTAACACTTGTGTATTTTTAAAAAAATTTACTTCCGTATAAATGGTGTAAAACATAATAATGCAATGTTATTTTTATTGAAAAAAAATTTTACTTTTTTTTAGTTAATTTTTCCATTTACTGATATTTTTTAAGTTGTAATGATTTCAGTAAGAAACAGATTTAATTAAAAAAAAAAAGAAAAAAAAGAATAAACGTATGTTCATAATACTACTGGTATGAATAAGGAATGTTGTTTAATAATCCAGTGAAAATCAATTGTAATTTGTACAAAATAAAAGTTATTTAGTATTTTGAGGCAGAACAGTCGATATATATTAGCTATCATACGAAAATGATAAGCCTTGTCTTATGAGTTTCGCTGACACTTATTAACAAGGCCTAACCTTACAATATGTTGTAATTATAATATATAATTACATTTTTTTTTTTTCCTCTAAGCGGTAATTAATATAGAAATTATTTCAACGATTTTATTTATTTAATTCTTTTATTTAAAATAAAATTCAAAGTCGTTCCAGATGTGATAATTGCTATAGATTTGTATTTTTCATATTAAGTTAATATGAAAAATACATATTAATAAAGAACTAAACAATAATAATAATAATTGTTAATTTATAAATAAAAATTTCAAAAATAAACTTTACTTTTGATAACCATATCATTCTTTGGCAGCATTCGTTTGGCAGGTTGCACACATCTTACCGTTTTCAGAATTAAAACTTAAAACATTTACAAGGTTGATAACAGGAATGTCACTAACCTGAAAATTATTGAATTTTTTTATAAAAAACTTATTGTCATTAATTATTTAATTTTTATAAGATTTATATTTAAAAAAAAAAAGATTAAATGTTAAAAAACAAAAAATAAAAAGATAAAAATACATGACAACAATGTTAGAGACAAAAAATTGATATTAACACAATATCATATTGCGTTAAAAAAAATTTTAGTATCAGTGGATGAAAAATACGTTACTTTTTTAATATCTAACAAAGTATTTCTTTTAGCTAACACATACAGTGCATTCTACCGGTATTTAATAAAACAACAAAATGAAACATGTTACGATACTAAATTTAGACCATTCAATAACAATAATAATTTTGTTTTTTATTTAATGAATAAAATAAAATAAAAATTAATAAATATTTCTCCAATAATATTTTTAAAAAATAATTTTATAATAACAATAATTTTTAGGCACTAATTTAAAACTTTAAAAAATCGTTCTAGCACATGGTTTACACCATTTCAAAATTATTTTTATGAATTAATTTAATTAAATTACATTTATTTTACGTGTATGTATGCGTCTACTCTTCCTCTACTTAAAAAAAATACGTATTTTATTATATAAAAGTTTTCTTTTGTTAAATTTGTTTAAAAATAAATATCACTGCAAATTCATTTTATAATGAATATTATGTTTGAATGTATCGTAATTGATTAAAATCTTATTAACCACTG
Organism: Lycorma delicatula; assembly: GCF_047948215.1. NCBI lineage: Eukaryota > Metazoa > Arthropoda > Insecta > Hemiptera > Fulgoridae > Lycorma > Lycorma delicatula. Next base: position 26,072,458 of record NC_134466.1, read on the forward strand.
AACTGATTTAAATGATGCTTTCACTGCTGTATTTAAAGAAATTTGAAGAAGGTTAGAAGCGTAAAATTTTATAGAATCTTACATGTATTATATACGAGTAGTAACACTTTTCGTTTATTTATCTTTTAAATCGCCGTTTATATCTTTTTTTTTATAAAAAAAAAGTAGCTAATTACATGACTCCGCAAATAAAATTTAGAAAATAAGTTAAATTTTATTTATTTTGTGTAATTGCATTAATAAAAAATCTTCAGTCAACAGCAATTTATAAAAAATTATATTGTTTTACATTTTTCGTAAAAAGGATGGAAGGAATTATGAACACTAAATAATAAAGAAAAATAACTTTAAAAAGTAAAACCAAATGATCAAAATAAACAAAAAAAAAAAAAAAAATGTAAAATAAAAACAAATATTGATAAAATTTCAACAACCTCCTTTATTTATTTATTTATTTATTTTTTTTACTTTTTGAAGTCGAAAACAAAAGCAACTGCCAGCAACTTACTAAGTCGTTATTTATTTATTTATAAATATTATTTGAGGATTTAAATACATTTTTTAGTTTTATTTTTATTAAAATTATGGATAAACGTACAAAAAAGAAAACCAATTGAAAATACGCACTCAAAAGGGGGCAAAAATTTGTATTATGATAAAAATTAAAAAAAAAGTGACCACAACCGAGCGTGAGCTAAGGCTGTTGGATTTCCAGAGAACATCCAGTACAATATAATACAATAAAAAAAAAATAGTACTCGATTCTGTATCTAGCAAACTCAAAGCCGCACTTTTGAGCCTTTTGCTTAGCTTGCTTCACTATTAAATATACATTATGCTTATGTATGTTCCATCGGAAGTATAATATCATTTCTTAGAACTTATTTCAAAAGTCATAATGAGTTTTTAGGATACAAAAATGGGCTATCAGATCATCATTTAGTACAAATGGTACAATACAACGTGAAAATTTCGGTCGTCCTCCGTCCTTCTCCCAGTCTCTCAAACATCATTACCCCACGATTTATATTACATTTATTACTGCACGTATAAAAGCCTGTATTAACTAAATTTATAACTGAAGTTCATGTTCATTGTCTAAGTTTAAGATAGTTCCAATCAAAAGATTTGTGCAATTATGATTATAACGTTAGATTTAAGTGAGCATGTTCATACTAGTCTGATTACAAAACAGTATTGAGGCACTGTTATTTGCATTATGATATTTATATTTAAAATGACATCAGTTCATCGTAGATATTCCAGCAATATTGTACTGTTACTGTCACCGCTGCAGTAATTACAATACGGTTTCGTAATGGATCTTCCTGTGAATGTGTTTGAATTGGATGTTTTATCAAGAAATAATATTAATAGTGTTTCTTTTAACGATTTGGTATATAACCAAAACATAAATTGTGTATTCAGGGGCACGTCATGGCGTTAATTTCAATTGACAGAGAACAATGACGGTGCAAGGAAACGTAATGCCGAGTCAATATATACGCCGCTGTGTATGGTTGGAGAGCTCTAAATGTATAATTTAAGCATCCATAGATTTTACTATTTATTTATTCATCGAGCTATCGAATGTCGACTAGGGCCTTCTATGAACACAAATTAAATATCGATCACAATACAGCTGTCGATTGGAGGAATTACTTACGGGAAGTCTGTGCCGAGAAGCTTTTAAAATGAAATCTTATAATTTGTGGGCCGGGTCCGACAGTAGAGATCAACGAGTATCTATTCACAAAGTTGGTAGAACTTCTCAGGAATAATGACTATGCTCTGAAACTGGGAAATGTTTCATAATCGCAACAGACAGTCGTTCTGCAGATAGGGTTGTTGTCGATTATAGGAAATTGTGGTACAGTGTTCAAAAAATAATAATTAGACCCGGTATATAGGATTCATTTAGTGGATCGCATATATTAAGAGGAAAAAAATTGTAAACGGGCCACACTGCAAGTTTGCAAACATTTAAAATAAAGAAGAAAGAATTAATCAATTCGGAACAACAGAAGAAAAAAAAGAAACTGAGGAAGAATAAAAGAAAGACTCGAAGTCTTAAGGAAAAGTCTTAAAAGAAGACGAAATATCAAAGGAATACCAAGCGTAAAAACACCCGAGGAGCCCAGAAAATCAGCGGATGATGGACAAGCGCATACCAGCTGAGGTTTCGAGGAAGGCTGAGTGGAAACGTAAGTAAAGTGTTATATAAGCAAGCTATTAGGGCTTTAGAGGACTGCTGACAAAAGCCTTTGGCTTAGAAGCAGCAGCGATGGAGAACTACCGGAATAGTTCATGGGGGGAGCCTCTATGCCTCACTAAATATGTATTATGTTCAATTATAATTTCTGATAAGGGGGCGGCAAATGATGAATACAATACTGTGAATAATTCGCAGAATTTCACTGATCCACTTACGGGGTGGAGGGGAGGTTTACACTCAAAAAGTAGAACAGCTATGGAGGCAAACCAGAACTAAAATGCGACTTCTAGACTACACGAAAAGTGAAAACGCAATATATTTCAAGCAATTCTGGAAGTCATTGCTGCTTCATAAATATGCAATAAATATTTGTGTTCCTAAGTAAGAATTCAATATTATTATCTTAGTTTCAGCTTTCATTAATTTTTATTTTAATCAATTCAGTTTGCAAAAAAGTTTATATTTTAAAAAAAATTGGATACTTTTTTCATATTTTTATTAATTTTTTTTTTAAATTTAAAGTAACAAATCTTAAAATTTAAAAAATATTTTCCCCAAAATGCTAGTGCATTTTTTGAAGATATTGCCACTCTTTTGCCTGTGCAATAAGTATTCGTGTTAACATTTTTAAGTAACAATCTAAGAATTCTTTAAATATATTCCCCAAAATGATAAGTGTAATTCTTTGCTAAAAATTCACATAAAATAAATTGGTGGGGAGGATAACGGGAGTATAATCAAAATCTCAGCTTTATTTAGACAATTTTTTTTTGTCTTCAGTCATTTGACTGGTTTGATGCAGCTCTCCAAGATTCCCTATCTAGTGCTAGTCGTTTCATTTCAGTATACCCTCTACATCCTGCATCCCTAACAATTTGTTTTACATATTTCAAACGTGGCCTGCCTACACAATTTTTCCGTTCTACCTGTCCTTCCAATATTAAAGCGACTATTCCAGGATGCCTTAGTATGTGGCCTATAAGTCTGTCTCTTCTTTTAACTATATTTTTCCAAATGCTTCTTTCTTCATCTATTTGCCGCAATACCTCTTCATTTGTCACTTTCATCCACCCGTCTGATTTTTAACATTCTCCTATAGCACCGCATTTCAAAAGCTTCTAATCTTTTCTTCTCAGATACTCCGATTGTCCAAGTTTCACTTCCATAGAAAGTGACGCTCCAAACATACACTTTCAAAAATCTTTTCCTGACATTTAAATTAATTTTTGATGTAAACAAATTATATTTCTTACTGAAGGCTCGTTTAGCTTGTGCTATTCGGCATTTTATATCGTTCCTGCTTCGTCCATCTTTAGTAATTCTACCTCCCAAATAACAAAATTCTTCTACCTCCATAATCTTTTCTCCTCCTATTTTTACATTCAGCGGTCCATCTTTGTTATTTCTACTACATTTCATTACTTTTGTTTTGTTCTTGTTTATTTTCACGCGATAGTTCTTGCGTAGGACTTCATCTATGCCGTTCATTGTTTCTTCTAAATCCTTTTTACTCTTGGCTAGAATTACTATATCATCAGCAAATCGTAGCATCTTTATCTTTTCACCTTGTACTGTTACTCCGAATCTAAATTGTTCTTTAACATCATTAATTGCTAGTTCCATGTAAAGATTAAAAAGTAACGGAGGTAGGGAACATCCTTGTCGGACTCCCTTTCTTATTACGGCTTCTTTCTTATGTTCTTCAATTATTACTGTTGCTGTTTGGTTCCTGTACATGTTAGCAATTGTTCTTCTATCTCTGTATTTGAACCCTAATTTTTTTAAAATGCTGAACATTTTATGTCGAAAATATTTTATTATATAAAAACATTTTTATAAAATTATCTTGTCTAGAATCTTTTCGGGCCTCAACAAAGTACAAGAAGCTTAACTTATTTTAGTTAAACTTTATTATACTCAACAAAGATTTTGTTCAAAAGCTTTTCCGAGTATAACTTTCATAAGTTCTTAAAATGCCTCACATCTGGAAAAATTAATCGGAAAAGCCGAATAACAATACCTAATCCTTTAACCGTTGAAGACAACAAATTGAGATCTTCTACAATTAATTCCTTGACCCAGAGAAACAGAGACATTTCTGTGTTAAAATGTAAAGCGAAATTGCTGCGTAGAATTTGTTGCAAAATTTCTTAAGGTCTTAATTTGATTACAAATAAGCTTTTCTTGTTTGTAATTTTAAAATTAAATACCTTTTTTGTAAATTGTATACATATTTTCCTTCCCAAATCAAACAAGTCATTTTAGCTGATGTTTACATACCACTCAAACAAAATTGTAAAAATTACGTTGTACAACAGTTTTTACGTTCAATTTCGTTACAAAAATGTTTACAAAAAATGTAAAGAAATCTTTCAACCTGTATGATATAAATGATGCTTTCTAATAAAAAGAAAAACTTGTAAGACCACAACTTAAATAAAACGATGAAAATAAATGTAGAAACACGTGAAAAGGTTCACGTACCTTTCCCAGGGAGGATCATTACCCTGATATTTAGTATGATTTTTAATCCTACGGAAATTTTAATGATAGAAATTGTCAGTAATTGTTTTCTAGAGACCATCGTATTCTTCAAATAACGGGCTTTATTTTAGTAATATATATATATATTTATTAAAACCAATTTAGACATTCGGGATATAAAGCTTGAGAATTAATATTGGTGTTTTTTTTTTCATGCAGCTAAGATTTTTTTCGGTGGAGCTAAGGGAGCTGATGATAAAATTATAATTACAATAATAATAATAATGAAAATCATTTTATATTGAAACGGTCTTTTACACTATATTGCGTTTGAAAGATAAAAAACATATGATTCGATTTAATAAATCATTTACTACGTAAATAAGATCATGTTAATATATTTTCTTCCATAATCCACATTTATCTTTCATACTCACACATTTACACTCCAATAAAAGTTATAAATTGTTAGGGAAACTATTCGTCGATTTTTCTTTCTCGCTATAATATCTAAAACATCAGAATTAACAGTAATAATACACCTCTATGGACTGACGAAGAAACTAACAAACTTAATCTTCCATCACCCGACTTGTTACGCGCAATCGTTTTGACTCATTTCACTTTGGAGAACAAGTGATCATTAGAACATTTTTTTAGCGAAAGAGTCGATAAAACTTGCAAGAGATATTGTATATTCGGAAAATATTCTTTATTACAGTGATCCAACATTTCAGTCGCTTCTAGATCGCATTTTAAATTTAATGACTATTTCCTCGCACCAAATATGATATTCCGCTTAGAGGACAAATTCGGAACATTTATTACAAACACATCTCTAAGATTTAACGACACTGTCACTGAATTTACTTTCCAAATGCTCCTTCAACATATCGATGCAAGGAATAAAAAAAATATAGTGGGTAGTATTATTCTGTCGTCTTAATATATCTTTGTTTATTGTTTAATCGCGGAGTTTTTATTTTAATTTCAAATATCTTGCGCGGTAACTGTTCGGTAGTCACAAAAATATTTTTTTAAATATTTTCTGCGTTATCTGTCATTCCTTGCAATAATGACATTGTTGATTTGACAAGTTGATTAGCGTTATTGAAGTCAGTAGTCTTGTTTTAAACTAGTATTGACAATAGTAGTGTAACATTAAGAAGTTTTTCACAAACCAGTAATGAAACAATAAATTCACTTTTTTCAACTGCTAAGAGAAAAGCGTAAACTTTAGGCGATGTGATTGCCTTTGATTCTTGTGAGATTTCTTCTAGACTTAAGAAAATACACTGAAATAAATCGACGAACACATCAATACTGGTATGACGCTCAATAAATATATTTTCAAACAAGCTTATAAGCTTTTTTTTTTATTACTCGTCTGGTCCATACATACATACTGCTTTCTTTAGTACATCGACTGCGAAAAAAAGTTATTTTTTCAACAAGTATTATACCGTTTTTAATCGCGAGAACTTTCATAGCATACATAATTCCTAAGGTAAGACGATGGGCTTTACTCAGGACCCCCATCGCCAGACACTTACGGGGGGGGGACTATAGCCCTTTTAGCCCCCCCCCCACTCGCTATGTGCATGTATGTTGTATGTCATAATTATAATTAACAGAGATTAAAATTTTAGTAATAGAAGATGAAATGACATTAAAAAGAAAAGAATACCAGACAAATTATTACTTATCAAAAAATATCCGTTAAAAATCTGTTCTAGACAACCTATTACACAACAGCCGAAACTATCATACATTAAATATATAGAAATAGTAAATAAATTTCATTTAAATTAACCATTTATGATACCTCAAACAATTTATATCAATAGAGTTCTGCACTTGTTCATTCAAAATTAAAAAAAAAAAAGGTTTTGCGTGATGCCAAATACTGATATTGTTAAATTGATTTTTCGAAAATAAAAAAAAGTTTTATAAGAAACGATTACTTTACTATATTAGCTTTCTAAAATTTTATTAACTATATCCAAAAATTAATTTTTTTGTCAAACTTGATTATGTATGAATATAATTTACGTTAGACATTATAAAAAATATTACAATTTAAAAAAAGCTAATCCAGTAATAAATAGTAAAAGAACGTTAAAACGTTAAAAAAGAAACAATGTCGTAGAATATTCTGTAAGCCTGTAATTTAGATCGCATAAGAGTTTACAACGCGTTCAAAAATAAATTTCTAAATAAGTTTAGCGCACCTAGTGAGCGTGCCTAGTACTAGCCAGATAGGACGTAAAACGTTGTAAATTATTTAAAATGTTCACCGGTTTATTAGTATAAGGAAATTGAAAGGAGGAGGTTCACTAGATTGCGCCGAGTGTACCATTCATATAAACATGTTCAGGAACTACTTGATTTTTGCGGAAGATGACTTAAATTATATGGTAATAGAAGTATTCGCTATCCGTCATACATTGCATTTTTTGACTACGCTCGGAGGAATACGAATACGAAAATATTCCAGATTTGAACCCTGCTAAAATTTAGGTAATAAAGTACCTTAATTGTAATAATAAAATTCAGTATTGATTTTTTTTATTCAAGAAAACGAATATTCGTATTTGTAAAACGTTAAAAAAAATATTTACAAAATGTTACATTTGCAAATGTTAATTGAATGAAACCGTCTGTTTTCAATTAATACGCAATTTAGCAATTATTAATACAACTACCAATGTTGTGACAAAACTTTAATTTTTTATTCATTCCTCTTTTCTGAAAAGTAATAAAAAAATTTAATCAGAAATAATGCACTAGATAATAAATGTTCAGTGACTTATAATAACTATTTGTGATAACTTTTCAGCACATAATCGCTAAGGTGCGATTCTAACAATCTAACGGTTAAATGAGTTACTAAACTTCCTTACGGCTGAATACAGTACAATAATCCTTGAATTTCAACTAGAGTCCTTGGTTTATTTTTATTTTTTTCAATATTTTGCTATTTACAAATTTATTGTAATTTTTATTACTTTTTTCAATTAAATAATTGAATACAACAGGAAGGTGAGTGGGAATGAGATGAGAATTTTAAGCATTAAAACTGAAAATAGAAAATCGTTTAAAATAAGAACCATTCTTTTTACTTTAAAATTTCATGAACTGAATGTTGTAAAACTATAAAAATAATAATTATTAATAATGTACAATAATAATGATAAAATATATTAATTGTAATAAATCATTCTTAAAAAGATATAGAATAAAGAATAAATATTTATTATTTTAATTTTTTTAGCAGAATGTGAAAAGAAAATTTTTTTACATATCAACAATTTTTCTTTTACGTTTATTTTATAATGAATTTAATTATTACCATGTTATTTTTATAATAAGAGTATTTTTAGAATAACCAGTCTTACAATTAAAATTTTTAAACCACTTCTTTTTGGGCACACTATTTGGGACAAATAATAAAAAATTTTTTTTTGTCTTCAGTCATTTGACTGGTTTGATGCAGCTCTCCAAGATTCCCTATCTAGTGCTAGTCATTTCATTTCAGTATACCCTCGACATCCTACATCCCTAACAATTTGTTTTACATATTCCAAACGTGGCCTGCCTACACAAATTTTTCCTTCTACCTGTCCTTCCAATATTAAAGCGACTATTCCAGGATGCCTTAGTATGTGGCCTATAAGTCTGTCCCTTCTTTTCACTATACTTTTCCAAATGCTTCTTTCTTCATCTATTTGTTGCAATACCTCTTCATTTGTCACTTTATCCACCAATCTGAATTTTAACATTCTCCTATAGCACCGCATTTGAAAAGCTTCTAATCTTTTCTTCTCACATACTCCGATTGTCCAAGTTTCACTTCCATATAAAGCGACACTCCAAACATATACTTTCAAAAATCTTTTCCTGACATTTAAATTAATTTTTGATGTAAACAAATTATATTTCTTACTGAAGGCTCGTTTCGCTTGTGCTATTCAGCATTTTATATCGCTCCTGCTTCGTCCATCTTTAGTAATTCTACTTCTCAAATAACAGAATTCTTCTACCTCCATAATCTTTTCTCCTCCTATTTTCACATTAAGTGGTCCATCCTTGTTATTTCTACCACATTTCATTACTTTTGTTTTGTTCTTGCTTATTTTCATGCGATAGTTCTTGCGTAGGACTTCATCTATGCCGTTCATTGTTTCTTCTAAATCCTTTTTACTCTGGCTAGAATTACTATATCATCAGCAAATCGTAGCATCTTTATCTTTTCATCTTGTACTGTTACTCCGAATCTAAATTGTTCTTTAACATCATTAACTGCTAGTTCCATGTAAAGATAAAAAAGTAACAGAGATAGGGAACATCCTTGTCGGACTCCCTTTCTTATTACGGCTTCTTTCTTATGTTCTTCAATTATTACTGTTGCTGTTTCGTTCCTGTACATGTTAGCAATTGTTCTTCTATCTCTGTATTTGAACGCTAATTTTTTTAAAATGCTGAACATTTTATTCCAGTCTACGTTATCGAAAGCCTTTTCTAGGTATATAAACGCCAAGTATGTTGGTTTGTTTTTCTTTAATCTTCCTTCTACTATTAATCTGAGGCCTAAAATTGCTTCCCTTGTCCCTATACTTTTCCTGAAACCAAATTGGTCTTCTCCTAACACTTCCTCCACTCTCCTCTCAATTCTTCTGTATAGAATTCTAGTTAAGATTTTTTGTGCATGACTAGTTAAACTAATTGTTCTGTATTCTTCACATTTATCTGCCCCTGCTTTCTTTGGTATCATGACTATAACCCTTTTTTTGAAGTCTGACGGAAATTCCCCTTTTTCATAAATATTACACAGCAGTTTGTATAATCTATCAATCGCTTCCTCACCTGCACTGCGCAGTAATTCTACAGGTATTCTGTCTATTCCAGGAGCCTTTCTGCCATTTAAATCTAAATTTTTATTTAAAAAATAATGTTTTATTAAAATTGCAAAACTATTAGCAAGATTTTTTTTTATTATTGGTTGACAACACACAGGTCAACAAAGAAAAAAATAATAATTTGGAATGTATTTTTTTTTTGCTGGATCTTAAAATGAAATCAGTCTTTCATCACCCTCAGGTTTTAGTTATGACCCTTTAAAATAGTGAGAAACTTCTTAAATAATAGAATACAAAAACAATAATAATAATTACAATTAAAATTTCTACTTTTATTTTGCAAACATCTACGTTTATTTAAATTACATTTTTTATATTTTCTTTTGTGTTCAGTGAAGTCTTCTCTTTTTATCATCCATCATAAGTCACTCATCATAGATTCATCCCATCTGCTTTGATAACGTTATTCCATTTGCAATATAAGTAGTATGAAAACCTCAAAACCTCAGGTTCTACGTCAGGCCGACCAGTCCAGAGCACGAGCCACTGACGCGGAACCTAAGGTTTCTTCTCACGGAGAGCACTCCCACTTTCCAGTTAAATTCTCATCACCAAAGCGACTATTTACTACAAAAATCCAAAAATTAAAAAAAAAGGCGTAACTCGATAGTAAAGGAGAAATGGGGAGTTCAGCGAAATGGAAATTTCAAGGTCATTGACCTTTTATAGCACAACTAAAAAGATTTTAAATTAAAAATTTTAAAAAAAGGGCGTAACTCGAAAACGGTACGTCCTAGCCCATTTTTAACTAGAAAGGGTACTTGCCAATTTCTGGGAACGATTGATACTACTTTCATCCGCCCAAGTCCACCCGTTCTCGAGTTACGCCCTCATTTTTTGAAATTGATGAAGAAAATGCGTACAGTTAACAGTTTTTTTAATCACTTTTAAAATCTGACATCATTATTTTCAGAAAAAGCAAAAAAAAATAATTAAAATTTCTAGTTATTAAGGTTGTTTAATTACTTTGCCGGTTAAGGCGAGTAAGCCACTACATTTTCATATATTATTAAACAATACGCGATTGTGTTCAGTTTAAAATTCTCTTCAACTTCAATATTAATCTTCAAATCAATAACGCCCATTTTTATTGATTCATCCTTTCGTGAACAATCAATCACGTACAAGGGATATTTGTTTTTATAATCCGAAAACGTATATGGCGAATTGTTCAATTTATAATACAATTGTTTAAAATCGACAAACATTTTGTACATCAACATTCGATCACCCTCTTAATCCTCGTATCGATAACAGTTTGAATTTATATATACTTTAATATTTTTAACGTTGCACGAATCAAATTCCGACGCGTTCTTTGTAGCTTTATTTAATCAATCGGTTTGAAAGACTACAATAACGTATCTAGGTTTGTCCAACTGTGATGATGTTTTTACATTCCAAACCATAGATTTTGTCTGTGGCACTGTTGGATTCTGATGAATTTCCCAACTTCTAAACGGTATGCGCAATTCGTCATTTTTTTCTCTCAATTTGGCCAATCCCAACTGATATTGACTCGATATCTTTAAATATGGTACAAGCCATGCAAAATCTGTTATTTCTAGTCTAGATTTATGATTTGAAACCGTGGCCAGATGGCGTTTACATCATCACTAGTACGTTTCAATAACAATTCTTGCCTGTTTTTTATAATTATTTTCTTATAATCATCGGCAAAACCCAACAACATTGAAAGGGGTATGTATAAAGTAAACGCCCCATCGTCGTCTATATTAATTTTATTTGTACCAGTAACCCAGCCGGCTTGTTCCAACAATGGAATCGAATTGTTTGTTATTGAAATTTCATTTTTCATAATAGAGGTCACGCCTACGTTTTTCGTACGGGCCACCTCTTGCCCGTTTATTTAGTAAACAATTTCATCGAATAGTAAGGCCCCACCAAAGTTAACCAATTCTGATATCAATTTTTTATTGTTTTCACCAAGTTTCCCACAAATACGTAGACAACAATCGTCCGGAAAAGCATACTCGTCCGATTGATTTATTCTTATAATAATCTTGTCCCCCGTTTTAAAGTTGTTTTCAAATAGGGTGTGTTTATGTATTTGTATGTTAACGATTCGTCAGTAGACGTAACTTTTTTAACATTTAAATAATTCATCTCTATATAAGAAAAAATTATTTTTCAATTCAACAACTTATTGGTGCTTTTTAATTTTCCACTGACAATTTCAAATCCTTGATATTTTCGTTTCTTAATGCTTTCCTCTGACAATTTATATGTTTTTTTTTAAATCATCATCATCGTCGTCACTTTTATATAGCATTCTAATAAAGAGAAAAAAAATTAAATTGCAACAACTGATTTACATTCTCTCAATACCAACGCATGCTTCCCGTTCGCCGCGTAAATTTAACAACTGGTCGTATTCATCGGTCAATTTTATTATCAAGTTTGTAATTTCTTCTTCATCTACTGGACATCTTCTTCTTCTGAATCTTGCTCCAATAAACTCTGTTCACATCTATCTTGGTGTCTTTGTAAATGAGCCGACAATCTATCACTCAATTCACGCCCTACTCTGTGTACATCAATTTCTCTATCAGTTTAAGGTGGAGGTTTTCTGGGTCTATTTACTTTTTCTTTAATTTCATTTATAGGATCTATTATTGGTTTGAAACGTTTAGCAAATAAAGCTTCTTCTTCGGGCAAACCCATCATAAAGGCTGCATGGTTACGTTTAAAACATTTTATTAAACTTGTCAATCTCAATCATTTGTTTCTCCTTTTTCATTACTATATAAAGACAAAAAGAAACTTATAAAAAATCTGTTATTAACGTTAAACGGTATGTTAAACGTTGCGTTATACGTAATGATGAATTTGTCGATGTTGTTTCTACATCGACCTTTATTTTTATCCTTTTCTTTGTCGATGCCTAGAAAATTATTTTGGTTTGTATTCCAAACTTGATCGCACATTGATTTAAAATCATCAAAAGACATGTCGACGTTTACATGATCAGCGTAAATATGTTTTAAATTTAAATTGTCTTGTTTGAATAAAATTAAAAAAATTGCAATTGTCACGTATGAGTTGTTTTGGTATATTGGTATATGTTTGTGCTAGATAAAACAATACCGCAATGTGCTAGATAATACCGCAACATAGAAGCTGAAAAGGAGAGGCGCAAGTACCGACCCTTGTGGCAGGCCAATCTTGAGTTTCCTTGGTGAACTTATATCGGATCCCATGATAACTTGGAACATTCTGTCGTTCAACATGTTATTAAGGAGGCGAGCTGTTAGTTTGCATGGGATTACACGGAGGACCTTACAAATCATGCCTTCTCTCCAGACAGTGTCGTAAGCGGCCGATAAATCAAAGAATGCAGCAAAGGTTTTAAGGATTTCTTTGGAACCCCGCTTCAATGTACGTTGTGAGCGAAAGAATCTGGTCGGTGCAACTTCGTTTTGGCCTAAAGCCTGCTTTTGTTCAATTGGTATAACATCATATATCCTTTGACAGATTTTGTTGTAGATAAGCCTTTCTAGTAATTTATATGTCACTGATAGCAATGCTATAGGCCTGTAGCTCTTAGGTAAGTTTGCTGGTTTCCCTGTTTTTAAAATGGCTGCTACCTTCGATCGCTTGAACTCTGTAGACACGCTACCGGTCTGCATTGTCAGTGAAGAATTTCGCCAGCCAAAATTTTGCGTATTTTCCGCAGTTTAAAATTCCGGATTGATACCATCGAACCTTGGGGGCTTTCCCTGGAGCAACATCTTTGTGCGCTGCGCGCAGCTGCCCGGCGCACCACGTGATCCGCACTGCGCCAATAACAGCTAGAATAAAAATATGAGCACGTACAAAAAAGAAACACACGCACCATCCTTTTTAAGGAGAGCGAGATAAATAAATATACGTGTGTGTGTATGGTTGTGTGCTTTCTGAAACAATACTATTAATTATTCTAACGAAATAAACACCTCTTTATTTTTATTTTCTGTTTTCATACGTACATATTAAACATCAGAATATTACAGTATTTTAACTAAATTTTCTATCGTACATAAATTTCCTTCAAAATGAATCTCATTTATTACTGATTTTTTTTGAGTAACTGAAAAAAAATTAAATAGAACAGATACTTTACCTGGCTGTATTTTAATTCAAATATAGAAGGCCTCTAATAAATTAGTATTTTAATTTTTTTTTAAAGAGCGAAAAACGCTTACGCGTTATCATCGCCCGGAATAAAATGGCTTTATATAAAACTAAGACCAGTCTAAAAATTAAACAAACAAAAAAAACTAACTAATATCACATCTAAAGTCTAAAATTTAACAAAAAATAAATAGAATTTAACAAAGTTTGAGTGGGGTGTAAAACGCTCCTGCTCGGATAACAGAAGAAAATAAAAATTTTAAATGAAACGTACAACACTATTAAAAAGTGTGTAAAATACTAACAGTTCTAAGAAATAAAAACACCTGGTCCAAAACATCTTTATCATTACCCAGGATTGACGAATGTTCCTGGAAATTTAAATTTACGACGCAATGCCGCATAACAAATGCAATCCACATGGATATGGTGCACAGTCAAACAGCAGTTGTATCGTACGCATATTGGTGCATTTACTTTTCACATTAGAATAAATATTTTAAATAAAGTTGTTTGTATGTGTACATCAGTAACAACCTACAGTTGTGGGTTCATTTAACAATTTTTATTTTATTATTTAATTATGGGAAATCATTTATTTACATACGATCCCCTGCGCTACACACACGGGTAACGTAGGACGTAAAATAAGGGGGGAGGTATATATAATTATTTTGTTTTCCTACGTTATGTAGAAAAACCGAAATTTTAAACAATGAAGGTTCTTTTTTAAATCGGTTCAATACCTCCAAAGTTTGGTAAAAAAAAAAAACAATTCATTTTTATGGTTTATAAATTACAACCGGTAGACTGAAAAAAATATCATAATTAATGTTTCAAGATATGCTTGATTTATGAAAAAAAAAATCAAAATCTAACAGGTTTGGTTTTCGACTTCAATCCTATATTTTTCGGGATAGCGATAATTTCGCGTATAAACTGCTTTCTCATCTGTTATCCGAATTCGTAAATGTTAAACCGTTAGTTCAACATAAAATATATCCGCAAATTCCTTTATAATATTAATACCGCCTCTTTCTCTTCAGAATTCATACGATCGGTTCTAGTCGTCGGTAAATCTTACGTTTTCGTTACGCTATTAATCATATTAAAATTATTTACTATTCCTTTTATTATTAGCCTATTATTTATCACTTTATTACGATTATTATTAATTATTATCGGTACACAATTGTAGTTACTTAATGGTTCTTCTAAATTTGGTTTACTATATATTAGTTTTTCGTCTACTAACTTGAAATTTGTTATTGTACAATAGGATACGTCTTCCTTGACCTTAATTACACATTGTGATATTTCAAGTCCGAGTCATAATTTTATAAGACAATACGTCTTCACTGTGTTTTACGTTTCCTACATGAAACTTAATATTTCGCGTGCGTGCCTGTACTGAATCTAAAGTAATTTTTGTCCTTTCCTTCAAATTATCTAATCTTAATAGGAATTCAAAATTCTTACGAAAATCAAGTAAATAATATTTATTATTATTTACTTAAAATAATTATAATTTTATATTTATCGGTTACTTCCTAATAATAAACTAAATTGCAAAACTCTTCTTTTGAAGTACCATGGTCGTAGTTACTTCGAAAGAGTTTTTATCTAGACGCTCTTTTAAAGTATTCAAATCCAATGAATTCCTTTTCCTATATCTAGTTCGTCGATCGATGTTATATGTACGGCGTCATTAATTTTCAAATGTAAATTCATAATTGAGGAACGGTTTATAGTTCATTTACTCTAAAAAATGATCTTTTTCAAATTTTTCAACCGTTTTATTATTTTGTAAATTGAAATTATTCATTCCTCAGAAAATATCAGCGTATTATTTCGCTGTATGATGCAAATTCATCGCTTGTGCGTTGCTATTAGTTCCTGAAATTTGATATAATTTAGATTATTTGTTTGGAGTTCTACTGATTTTCTTGAGTCCTTTTAAACAGAGGTATTTGGTTCGGGTTATATTTTGAAACGGTAGTCGCCGATTAAAATTTGGTTGTCCTTTGTTAAACTACGGTTTTCCAAAGGAATCGGGATATTTATAAGGTAATCAATCTCTGGGGTACTGAACTTTTTGAGAAATCAAAAGGCGTTTCGTTCAGCTGGTCGTTGCACCGGGAGACGTCACCCGCTACTCCAGCATCCGGACGTGGCTCGTTCACAAGGAGGCGGTGGTGACGGCGGCTGCGGGTGTGTTTGCGTGCGTGCGTCGACGTAGCAGCCCGGTGTTGTTGACAGTTCGAAGTGTGACGCGCGACTGATGAACAGCTGACGAACATGGCTTAAGGTTGAACGTCCGTTACAGTGGTAGGCGCGAAAGCGCCACTGCCTTCCGACCAATCACAGCGCCGGATTCAAAGCAGTTACTCATACGCAACACGTAGCCGTTACTGCTACCACCACCACAGCTGCAGACCCGTGCCTACATAAAACTTAACACTAATCACAAACATAGGGATGTGCTGAATCATCGTAATACAAAACTCTCTCCCTGTGTGTGTGTGTGTGTGTGTACGTAAACTTCCACTAATAAATCCCGTAAACATTGATTCAGACATGTCCTGATTAAGACATTGTTTATAAAAAATAAAATCTCTAGGTGTGTGTGTGTTAAAAGATTCCCACGTTCGACAGTAGCGTCATACAACACACACACACACTATACTCTAACTTTGTATTATTACAAATAAAGTAGTAAATTTACACCCAGGAATTAAATAATAAAGATGAACACAAAAATTGCAACAATTAATTATCTGTTAAAGCAAAAAGAAAAAATCTCTTAACGCCCCCCAACATCTAATATAAATGTGATATATAACATGTATCATTGTAACAGAAGAAAAAAATTAAATATTAAATTTATTTAATCGATTAAGAAATAAAAAACTTGAGTTTATGCAGTATTAATATGTTTATATATATTATAGAATTATCTTACAAATTTATTTACACTAAAAAAAAATTATTTCTTTAAATTTTTTAGATCGGAAAAATAATTAGAGGTATAAATACATACCTAGTCGGATTGAAAGCGACCGTTACTGCTGCCACCACCATTAAGTAAGTATGGACGTACCTTGAGGATGATCCTGGTCGTCATGGCCGTTGCACCAGGAGGCGTCTAAACAACATGAACGTTATTGTTAGTTAACAACAGAATAACGAAATTATTGCAGACTTTTTTCAATTATCACGGTCGAACTAGAAAATAATGGTACATTACTGTTTAATTAATACGTTTTTTAAATCTTGTAGGAACAGCGAAAAATTAGTCTAGGTTGACAAAAGGAAAAAAATACGAGAGGTTATATTTAAAGTAACGACAGTTTCATTATAAAAAAATCTATTCTGAAAATTTAATAAATATGTTTTATTTCTGTTAAACTCTATATGTTAACCTTATACTTTTTAAATTTGAATATTTAAAACTTGATATCTGGTGATACATTGAAAAGCCAAATAAACGAATTAATATTTACATATTTAATTTTGAAATATATAAATTAATTGATATTGAAAATATATTTAAAAAAATAATACAAATAAAATGAATGTTTAATAATTTACACGAATATTTTGTTTTACTGTATATAATAGATTACTCATTTTCTTAAAAAAATTTTTGTAACTTTTATTTCGAATGATAATTAAATATAATACAAATGCACTTTGAAATGTAAAATACCATCAAATCTTGTATGTATCTTAAACATAAGATTAAAATGAAATTAAAATATATATTGTAAAATTTTTGTAAAAACTGATAACGGAATATTTAGCTTTCATGTTTTTTGGCTTTATTTTCAGCGGAGAGGAAACGCCGCAGAAGTGACGAAGTTCAATGGGATTTGTCATCGGAAAGGAAACGCCGTAGAAGTAATGAGTTCAACGGGTTCTGTCAGCGAAGAGGAAACGCTGAAAGGTTTTAAAAATTTGAAAGTTTTTCTTCATGTTTGATGGAGCGTATGGGGAAAACGAAATTTTTTCAATAACCTGCATTAAAATCGTTTAAAAGCTTAAGAGTTTAGCTTTAATTTTTTTTTGTATGTCCGTAAAATTTTTCTGAACCGAAATATTCCACTTTTAAGAGAAAAGACCACGTTTGTCTTAAATGCTGCTTATCTTCCGATCTATGCGATGTATCCATACAAATAAATATGGAAATTAAAGGGTTTTGATCTAGCTGATATTGCTTTAATGGCAAATTGTGTGAGGTCTTTCATGTAGCGTTTCGGTTTTTGGCTTTTGCTCATTTTGTTCCGATATTGAAATCTTTAAAGATTGAGACTGCAACATGAATCACCCGCTCTTAACTTAACCCAAGATCCTGTTACAGTCTCGATCGCTAAAGATTGTATTTTTTTTGAAAGCAATTTTAATAAAAATACTTCCAAAATACGATTAAATATGCGTTTTAATTGCTCTCAATTAAAATGTAAGTTTCAACTCAGAAATAGGATATGCCACCTTTAAAAGCAATAACTACAGTTGCCGATTTTCAGAGCGCATTTTAAAAATAGCAACTGCAACTGTTATTTTTAACAGATGGTAAGTTTAATAATTTGGGGGGCGCTAGAAAATGATTGATTCTCAACGGGGGCGGTGGGTAGAAAGGAGCAAAAATAATTCAAATTTCATAGAATCTCCTAAACTTAATCAGAAAGAAATTATTTTTAACATGATTTGAAAACAAGTAGTTTTGTTTCTGTCGAAATTAAACACTTAATTCAAGGAGTTTAATTAACTAGCCGTAATAACTGAAGAATATTTATTTTTTTTTAAAGTGAATAATTAAAAAAATAATGTAATTAATTCCTCAAAAATTCTGATTAAGTAAATTATAACCGAACAGACATATATACAAAAAAACTTTTTACAAGAAGACGAATGATTTTTACGATCTATGGAATTTTATTAGGTTAAAAGATTTTCGTGGAGCGCATGTTGGGGTAGAAAAAGAGATGAGAACTCGCAAATTTTCTTACCTGTTAACTACAGAAATGAAAAATTGCTACATCGATAGTTCATAAGAAAGTTTATAAATCCATCCACAAAGAGGAGGCGTCTAGAAAACTATTATTCTTGATTATGACAAAATATTTCTGGTTAAAAGCACAAAATGTATAGCTTTACATATGCAATTTAAAACGATATCGATCCAATTATTTTAACAGTCTTCCCTATTTTTTTATTAAACTTTTTCCTTTTAATTTATCATTAAAAAATTGAAATACATTAAAAATTTCCACGTAACCTTTTAACGAGACATTTCTGTACAGTAAAATAATATACATATGTTCTAACAGAAAGTAAAATATAAAATATAATATTCTTAATACACATACATATTTCTATATACGAGTACATTACAAATTTTAGCAGAAACTAATAAACGCCATTATTATGCAGAATAATAATTAAACGAACGGTATAGAAAAAAAGCATAAATATAAGAGAAAAATCACACTTGTCAAAGCTAGAAACCTAAATTATTTCACTAAAAAAGTGAAGTAAATATACAGTATATGCCGTACTTAAGTAACAAACTTAATACAAAATAATTCCAAATAGTAATTAAACAATAAACTAAACGAAATACTAAGCAGTTATACAAACCGTACAAATTACGTTATATAGGCAAAAGAAACGAACCTTGTAATTGAAATATTATTTTTATTTATACCGGGGAATCGATTTAAAACATTTTATTCGCTATCAAAAATACTATGCGTTCGCGTTTAACGATGAAAATTAAATGCAAAAAAATATAAAATCTATTTAAAAAGGAAATTTTTAAAAAGGAGACATTAAGATGAGGCATCTTGTAAATATTTAACTGTATAAAAAATCGGATGTGGAAACCACATAACTTCCTAGTACGATTAATTAATTACATATACACTTTTTTTGAATGAAAAGTACATATTTATTTAAATCAATATATTTAAATTAAAAAAAAGTTAAATGGATATTACTTTGGAACCGTTGAAAACAAGTACCCCAGTTACGATATATCGTTGAAAAGCCCTCAACAGCAACAATCCTAAATCCAAAATTTCAACACCCTACGGGTAATCGTTTTTGAGTTTTGCGAGATAAATTCGTACTGACGTCACGCCGAAACTAGTCAAAATGGATTCAGGGATGGTCATAATGGATATTTCCGTTGAAATCTGAAAACCGAAATATTCGCGATCACAATACGTACTTCCATTACTTCGTACAAGGAAGTGAAGGTAACGATGGTAATGACACTAAATGATACACGATATTTATTTCGATTAATATTCGACAACAATTTTGTTCAAATAAGAGACATCAGGCATAATAAGCACCGGTAGAGGTGCTCGCGCCATCGGTGTCGTTCATTGAGAGCCCCGTGCCGGCTTTACAACGCTCCCGAAACAGTCTGCTCGCTCGGCACCGCACATCGAAGTACCTGTACGTGGCCCATAATCTCCCCTTTCCAGCGATATACGTAATTTATAATTTCCGGCCGGTTTTTGCGCGGGTTGAGCCTGACGTATTGAATTTTTATAATTTTCTACAGGTTTACTTTTTTACATATAAATATTGTCCAAAATATTATTACTTAAATCGATCTGTTTAGACAAATTCTAAACAAAAACACACGAATCACCGCGCTATCACGTCTAAGTCGTGAGCTACACTGAATGGAAATGATCGAGAGCGCCAGTTGTGGTGGATCTAAAGTTAGGGAGTTATTAACACAGAACCACATAGACCTTTCCGTTACGTTACAAATTTCTGTTCTGATACTCGAATGTTTCGGTGGGATTTTAAACATTTTTCATATCAAGAACATTGTTTTTTGGTAAAAATAATTGACCTATGTCCCTTAAAGGAGAGGTTTAACGAAGGAAATGTAATCTTAACAGAAGAGATGTTAATTCGGGTACGGGCAGAATATATATATCGATTCCACGGTTGCAGAGCGACTAATCGTGCACATATTGAATAATTATTAGCTATGTAAAAAAGACTGTTTCAGATAATGAATTCGATAAATAATCCTCAACTGTATTTTCGTTTTCATTTAATTCATGTTCAAAATCCACCGTTCTTTTATGAAAACTCTATAGATCAATGATGTAGAAGCAAAGCTGCATTTCAGATTGATCAGTACGCAAATATAATGGTCTGTACAAAAATAAAGGCATTTGAATGTTTTATATGTTTTTAAATAATAATAGGTAATAAGATTTTTAAAAAACTCTTGTTTATTTATTCGTTTGAAAGTTTTTTTTAATTTTATTACGTAAATTTACCATACCGAAAAAATATGACTTCCTTCAAAATGAATCTCATTTATTACTGATTTTTTTTGAGTAACTGAAAAAAAATTTAAATAGAACAGATACTTTACCTGGCTGTATTTAACTCAAATAGAAAAGGCCTCTAATAAATTAGTATTTTAATTTTTTTTTAAAGAGAGAAAAACGCTTACGCGTTATCATCGCCCGGAATAAAATGGTTTTATATAAAACTAAGACCAGTCTAAAAAAATTAAACAAAAAAACTAACTAATATCACATCTAAAGTCTAAAATTTAACAAAAAATAAATAGAATTTAACGAAGTTCGAAAGGGGTGTAAAAGGCTCCTTCTCGGATAACGGGAAACATAAAAAAATGAACCTAGGTTCAGTTTAAATATAACTGTTATCACAGGTAACAAAGCTTAAAAATAAATAAAAACTATATATATATATATAAAATAAATTTAACGAACTCCGAGAGGAGTGTAAAAGGCTCCTTCTCGGATAACAGAAGAGAATAAAAATTTTAAATGAAACGTACACTAATAAAAAGTGTGTAAAATACTAACAGTTCTAAGAAATAAAAACACCTGGTCCAAAACTTCTTTATCATTACCCAGGATTGACGAATGTTCCTGGCAATTTAAATTTACGACGCAATGCCGCATAACAAATGCAATCCACAAGGATATGGCGCACAGTCAAACAGCAGTTGTATCGTACGCATATTGGTGCATTTACTTTTCACATTAGAATAAATATTTTAAATAAAGTTGTGTGTATGTGTACAACAGTAACAACCTACAGTTGTGGGTTCATTTAACAATTTTTATTTTATTATTTAATTATGGGAAATCATTTATTTACATACGATCCCCTGTGCTACTCACACGGGTAACGTAGAACGTAAAATGAGGTATATATAATTATTTGGTTTTCCTACGTTATGTAGCAAAACCGAAATATTAAACAATGAAGGTTCTTTTTTAAGTCGGTTCAATACCTCCAAAGTTTCGTAAGAAAAAATAATTCATTTTTATGGTTTATAAATTACAACCGGTAGACTGAAAAAATATCATAATTAGTGTTTTAAGATATGCTTGATTTATGAAAAAAAAGTCAAAAAATAACAGTTATAAGAATAAATGAAATACATACACATACACAGATGTACGCGCGCACGCAGTCGCACAAAAATACAAACAAACAATCAACAAAAATCAACTATCACACACACACACACACACACACACACACACACACACACACACACACACACACACACACACACACACACACACACACACACACACACACACACAGAGGTTTAAAAAAAGTTATTCAATACTATTTTCATCATATAATTCAAAAAGGTAATTATTCTATATTGTAACTCAGATACAGTCAAAGGTGTTTTCCGATTTTATGAAATTTTACAGTAAGGTTTGCTAAACAGTATAAACTCAAGAAGTTCGTTAGAACTTTGCCGGTAAGAGTCCGCAGAACTGGACGGTACAGCGAAGTCAACGAACTATGTTTACAGTTCTGAATATAACCTAACCTAAAAGTGAAATGAAAATAGAAAAAAAATTAAAAATTAAGCATTCGTTATATTTCAGTTCAATTAGATTTGTAATAGAGAAAAAAATACCTCAAATTTTGTTAAGACACCGTTTTTTTCCTCCATTTGATGAACCGCGGGACTCGAATTTGTCACTTTTTGCTCAAAAAGGTGGGTTTACTTATCGCGAACACAATATTCTATATTGTGTTCTACATAATTAAAAAGCGAATCATAAGTGACCATTTTAAAAATTAATTATTTACGTATTGAATTATTTAAATTAAATCCTTATGTTTTAATAATTAAGTAATAGAACAAATAAAATATGTATAAAAAACATACCAAAATGTTAAAACAAAGACGATAATTTTGTATAATTAAAACAACACAGACACGTATATTTAAACCCGGCTTATTGTCCGTAACTGTAAGCAACTTGATGATAGACTGAGTTATGGTATACGTGCTCGTCAATCTCCGTGTACGATCGGTGAGCTTCGGTGTATGAATGAGTCAACTATACCGATAAACTGTGCTGTTTGCAGTTTAACATAACAGACGTGAGCGCAACCTCACATATACACTCAAGATCTATTTAAAACATGTAAAATAATAAAATAAATCGTTTCGAATTTAAAACCGTAATATTTATTTTATTTTACAGCATAAAAGCAATTGACAATTAACCTTTCAGAAACAACATTTTCTTTGTGTATTTACTTTAACCGTACTAGTTGATATAAAAAGAAAATTTAAAGGGTGAAAAAATAAAAATAACAATAGTAATAGAAATACGACGAATAATTTGAATAAAATTTAAAAAAAAACTTTCAAATGAATAAATTAACAAAAGAGTTTTTTAAAATCTAAATTCCTATTATTATTATTAAAAAACATATTAAAAATTTAAATGCCTTTATTTTTGTACAGACTATTATATTTGCGTACTGATCAATCTGAAATTCAGCTTTGCTTCTACGTCACATCAGAAACATTAGTCCTGCTGACTCTCAAAAGTCCCTATTAAGTTGAACAGTTGACAGTCGTGGATTAATTTTGCTTCTTCGTATAAGTAATCGATTCTGTGTAGAAGTAGTTTTCTTTTTCCTTAAAAATTTTCCTTTCTCTTTGGAGAGACGGAACCCCGTTTCCTTTCATTTACAGTACCTAACCCCACACTACACTCACTGGCAATCTTGTCTCAGTAATTTGTGTGTGTTGGGACAGAACAACAATTTTTGATCGCTTTCGTGAGGTTATATCCAATGTATTCACTAGAAAAAAATATTGGCGGCAATAAATATGAATCATGTAGATTGATATTTAGAAAATTAAATATTTTGACCTATCCTTGTGTTTATATTTATGAATATGTAATCTCTCCAAAAATAGTGCCTTTTTTAAAAAAAATAACAATATCCATGTTATCAAATCTGATAGTAGAACTCTCTTTTTCTGTTTATTTACTGGAACTACTCTAAGGTATTTCTTCAGAGGATGATATGTATGAATGTAAATGAAGTGTAGTCTTGTACAGTCTCAGGTTGACCGTTCCTGAGATGTGCGGTTAATTGAAACCCAACCACCAAAGAACAACGGCATCCATGATCCATAGCCGATGATAGAACCGGTTTCATTTAACTAAACACAATACTTCGGCTTATGGCAAAGGGCCTTATGCTTCTGTTGCAATTTTGAATAGATTACCAAATCATTTAAAAATTTCTCCCGACAATTTATTTTAAATAGAATTAAAAGATTTTGTTTTACTAAAACATAATATTAATTCTGAAAATGAATTTTTAAATAATAATTAAAAATGTGTAAAAAAAACTCTGAATTTTCTGCGCTTTATTCAATATGTATGTAAATATACAGTCAAATAATTTTCATTATGCATTATGAATTGTTAGTTATTTTTTATACTACATATCTCCATTAAAATATCATAACATTATTTCATGTTTTTATTTTTTGCATTTAGGCCAACTAAAAACCACACAAACGTCATTTCTTCTGCTTTCTTTTTCATTTCTCCCAACATTCTTTTCTTCTTTCCGTATGTTTGGCATTTATTTTTTTTGACCGTTTCACTTTGGCGTGTCTTTTCCTTCATCTTTTTTTCAAATCTTAATTTTATTTGTTTTTTGTCAGATTAGCTTTCTGTCTTTCATTTCCTGTTCTCGGATCCCTAGTTCTGTAATTCTTTTTTCATTGATTTTGGTCTCAAAGTTGCTCTTTTGTTCCCAGATTTTAATGAATATCTGTTTATTTAGTCGCTGTTCATCCGTTCTGTACACATGACCCAGGAATTTCAATCTCCATTTTCTTATTTATAAACTTAAAATATGAATACATTTCATGTGTCTTTATGTAAGTGCTTATTTTGTGACGCTAATCTGATGGTTTTACCTTAATTTTCTGCGAATCATCCAGCAAAGGCTGACACAGTTCCCCCTTTTTTTTATATATGAAGTAGTATACGAGTACCATTTATGAAATCATCTTTATAATGTGTTATTATGAATCAATCAGGATAAAAATTTTATTTATTTATGCTTCAATTCAATAGAGGAATTATAATTAAAAAAAACCTTAATATTGCATAATTACAATACACATATTAAATCTTATAATTCACAATATATTACAAACAAACTGAATTATAATCTTTATTTTTCAGATATGTTTTGAAGAATATAATTTAACTCATCTTAACGATTACTTTATTACAATGGTATTAATTCAGATGAGGATATTGCAATCTGGTATGGAAAAGACGTATTTCGATACTGGGGGGACCCTTGGGACATTTCCTTAGAAACGAAATTAGAAATGTTATGATGCATGTATATCATCAACATCCACCAGCTGCTATAAGGTCATTAATATATTATTTT
This sequence comes from Lycorma delicatula, assembly GCF_047948215.1. Taxonomy (NCBI): domain Eukaryota; kingdom Metazoa; phylum Arthropoda; class Insecta; order Hemiptera; family Fulgoridae; genus Lycorma; species Lycorma delicatula. The sequence continues at coordinate 26,097,976 of NC_134466.1, forward strand.
TTATATTATTTACTACCTTTTTTCTTAATTTTTACATAAATATTAGAATTTCCTGTTTAATTATGTTATATTTCCTGTAAAACATCCTAAAAAGATATTTTAATTTTTTTGTAGTGTTAACATCCTATGATTATCTTTGTCGTTCTCTTGTACTTCTCTTCATTATTCTGTTTTCTATCATTTTTCTTAAATTGTGCCCATTTCCCAACAGATCTTATTTTATTCATGTATTTACATGTATATAAATATATATATTATATATATATATATATATATATATATTATATATATATATATATATATATATATTATATATATATATATATATATATATATATATATCTTGGACTATAATTTTGTATCCTATTTGATAGCTTTAACATATAATAATCACAAACATACAAACATGATATTACTGTCATATTGACGTACAAATTAATTTTATTCTTGACGACCGACTATTATAAACATAATAATTTAAAAAATGATTATTGATTACTTGAATTTAAATTAACATCACTGTAAATTTCTGAAGATGTAGTAACAGCTCCGAAAGTAATAGGATTTACACTTTTTAAATTGTAGGTAAGTAGAAATTTAATTTATACAAAAATAATGTTCATTAAAAAAATGTTGTAGCCAACGTTATATAACGTGTTGATTTCCAGGACCGTTCAACTGCAGGGAAGCCCCGGATTTTATAAATTTGACTTTTTTATAAATTTAAAGCCAAATTTTTTCTTGTTAATCTATAAAAATGGTGAAATTAAAAGGTTAGATCAGAATATCAAAGTAACATATTATTTACTGTTAATAGATCAGTCGAGTGGCTGAAATCAAAATAAATCAAACTTAAGAAAAATAATAATGAAACAGATTTCAAAAGAATCACGCTAGAGATAAAAAATTGCACTTTCTTAAATCTTTAAATTTTAAAATATCAGAAAAGTTTTAATTATTTTATTTTGACGTTTTTATAATTTTATTTTTATTTAAATTAAAAATATGCCTATAAAAATTTGTTAGAAAAAATCAAAAGAAGCCAAGAAACTGCTACCTTCTGAGTTTGACATATGGTTCTGGTGTGTAGAAATCTATATTATTTTTCTATTGTACTAATTTTATGGAATTTTGTTTGAAAATACATCCAGCAGAAAATGATATCAAAATGTACATTAGTATGTTATTATAACATTCCAATATTAAAACGATAAATCTTATGTACTAAGCCAAAAGTTTGTCCGTTTGTTTTAAGAAAAAGAAATTCATTCGTTATTATGTTTATGTTACCGTGGTAACTGAAGTAGGTTGTGGAGTTATCCTCATCAAACGTCTGTGTACTTCAGTTACCACAATTACTACTAGATGTCTTTTGTAATTTAGTTCCTTTTTCGAGTTTCTATAAAGCCTGAATAGTATAATTATTATTTATCAGTAGTATTTTCACAACCCTCAGGGTAACAAACAACGGAGGGAACACCCTGGAGGGTAACAGGGTCCAGGAAATGGAATCCTCCGGCTAAAGAGGAATGGTAAACAAAATGAGTTCTGTGGTTCTGGGTTCAGCCTCGTGATCCCTGGAGACCTTGGCATTCACCTGTGTCAAACCAAATTGTTTAATTAATTTAAAACTTCTATCATCTCACGCTAATTGAACCAAGAAGAGGAAATTTTTCCATGAAATGAAAAACAACCATCTGAATAAGGCTTGACCAAGGCTGAATAAGGCTTGTTTGACCAAGAAGTCTATTCATAAAAGATCTGCTTAGTTGGATAATTCTTGCAAGTATTGCACATCGTATTTTGAAAGCATTGAAAATAAAAGCTTATCATTCACAACCGCATCGAAGTTTAATAGAAGATAACTTCAACCGTCATCTTGTTCTGTGAATGGTTTGTAATATACTGTGAAGCAGAACCTAACCTTCAAAATCGCATTTTTTTGGACGGATGAAGCTTTCTTTAAACTAAACAGTCGTGACAACCTCATAACTGTATGTCTGGAGCGACACAAATCTGTACGAAGTACTTGAGCAGGAATTAAATGTTCTGGACCTCAGTGTGGGGGCTGGTATATAGAACGGTGGCATTATTGCTCCGTACTTTTTCAAAGGTACTGTAACTGGTGATTTTTACCTTAAAATATTACAAGTAGTAGTTTTACCCGAGATAAAAATTAATAAGCGCATAAGACTTAAAAATAATTAATCTCGTTAATAATTTATTACAGAATATGGAGATCGGTCAAGATTTTGACAAATGGCATTTTTCCAAATCTTGCTGTTTCATAACTCCCCCCCTAATCGAAATATTAAAAAATCAGATTAAAGATTATAGTAGGATGTATGTGTGTACATATGTTGCCTGCATTTCGATAAATATCTCCAGAGTTGTACCGATAGTTGTGTCATCAAATTTTATTAGTACAGATTCCGGTAACTCTCCCTCCTTGTACGAGTATATCAAGCTGAGGCGGTGAAAATGTTTCTCTTGCGTTTCGTTTGACAAACATTTGTGTAGAGTGTATTAAACCGACTCGATAGCGTCACCGTCTAGACTTTCATTCCGTAAGAATCGACTGTTGTACGTTCTCATTTGTGAAAGTCTGCATTCTCATCGTTCTGAATTGTCTGTGGAAATATTCACGGCATTTCTTTCTCTATTTTTCTTAAATGATCGTTCCTTTCTCGGCAACTTTTCCTTAAACATCGCCGGTTCATTTGAGCAGCACCATTAGTAGGCCTACCTGTATTTTAATTATATAATATATAGTTACAGTATATATGTATATAGGTGACAAATAAAATAGGTGACAGATTGACAAATAAAATAATTTATAAAAAAAAAAAAATGTAGACTTCAAAAAATAATAGCCCTAAAATTTACAAATACTTATATTTTTATTTATTAACTAAAGTAAAGGGATACAACAAAACTATTTTTGAAATCCGTTCAGCCAACATAAATTAAAAAAAAAACCTACGATCTACATAATACAAATCCTACTTCAAACAATAAACAATTGGTAATACAACAATAAAATGCGACCTATAAAAATATAAGAATTCTTTATGGATGCTTAGGTACATATATTATCACCATGTGTATGTGCTTTAGCAAACTCAAGATGAGTTATGATCGTGAGATTCGATAAATTGTCTTGAGATTCCGCTTATGCATGGGAATCCCGTTTAGCTTTTACTTTATTAAATAAAAATAAAATTATTTGTAACGTTTTAGTATTATTATTTGTTGAAATTGGTTTTAAAATAAAATAACGTAATTAAGAAATTACTTTTTTGGGGGGGGGGGGGCAAAAAACGCTTTCTCGTTATCATCGTCCAGGTTAAAATAATAATAAGAGGCTTCTTTTGGATTATTAAAAAAAACGCAAAATTACAGTTTTAATACGGTTAAAACTAAGATAATAATAGAAACGGAAGGAATAAAATTGAAACGGTAAAAGAAACGCAACAATTAGGGTAATACGTGAAATATGAATAATCTTATTAAGTATATTAATACTTTTTAGAAGTAATAATACCTGGTTTAGTACAGCTTTGTCATTTCCTAGGATTCATCGTATTTCCCTTGATAATTTCAATTTGTAACAAGGTTGCACAGTCCACAAGGTTGTGGCGGACAGTCAAGCAGCAGTCGCATCAGACGCACAATGGTGCACTCTTAGCTGACATCAGATATCCGTGAGTAGCTTTGGTATATCCTGTTCGCAATCGACAGAGGACCACATCCTCTCGGCGAGTTGTCCTGCATGAAGGGTCCCGTGGTAACACTGTATGTTTTATGTGTCGTCGTTTATTATCTGCTGAAGCGATCCGGTCGTCTTGCCGTCTTCTTCGAAGTGTATGTTTAATGGAATCGATGGAATCTGTAGTTGTAACTCGAGGGGAGAAAGGCGGTTGGCTACGTGCATCTTTAGCGGTGGAATCCACACGTTTGTTATCCAGGATTCCCACACGGCTAGGGATCCAATAGAATTTCACCTGTGTGTTGCGATGATTTAATTCGGCGATTGTTTTATATATTTCGGTGACGATAGGATGTGTCGAATACAAATCATCTAAAGCTTGGAGAGCGCTATACGAATGGCTACAGATAAGGATGATGGTATTTTGATCTGATGATATTCAAGGCAGTTTTGATGGCCGGTTCAGCATGGTAGACGCTTCTAATACCAGGTAGACCGAACAAATAAGTTCTGTCGTTTACAACAAAAGCGCAACCAACGTTTATATTAATTCCCGCGACAAAATAACCTTCAATTCTTACTTCGATAAAAAGGGTAAGAGTATGAACACGATTAACCGTTGTTTGAAGATACCTTATACGGTCTACTGATGGATGACACTGACAAATTAGGTGACGGGCAAGTCTATAACTTATATATGATACAGAAATAATAAAATTTTATGCTTATTCGATATAAATAAATATTAACTGTGGGTTCATATTATTAAGAATAACAGAATATTATAACTTAATTTTTAATTCGATTAATACGATCTAATTTAATTATTAATACGACTTATAGTATTAAATTTTTAATAAAGTAAGTGTTTATATATTTTTTCTGGTTAAATCACGGATGTTTTTTTTAATATAATCATTCATTCACCGCAGAAACTTATATATGGAATTACACAAATATAATTTTATAGCGTATGAAAAATGACAGATTCGAACCCGGGGACCCAAGATGAAAGGTTGAGACGCTACCATTCCATCATGGAGATCAGAAATTCCATTCTGATACAGCTCTATTATGTTTGATATATTCAACAAATGAAGTAATTTTTGATGAAGCTTAATTATCATAATAGTTTGTCTAAATTATTGAAAACTATTTTCGTTTTTGTCAAATGCCTTTTTTCAGTACAATGTTCATAACGTATCCGTTTAATTCATTTAATTTATTTTACAGATTTCTGAGAAATTTAACAAGTTTGTTTGTTTGCTCCCAAGTAATTTAAAGTGATATAAATTAAGCTGCAGCATACAGTATTCACAAATCTTTATGTAATTTACCGTATTCGTATAACATTTTATTTCATTTAAGAAATTCTATTTTATTAAGTTATTTTAATTCTAAATGAACGTAAAGCGCTTTGATTTATAATATACTCAAAATCAGTGCCGAAAAAAATATAGTATATACAGTTGAATAAACACAAATATTCACTGCGGTAATGTGTTGCAGGTGGTCCTGCCTCTATTTTTGACGATGTAATGTTCAATCAAATGTAATTAAATACGCTAATAAATATTACAAACGGTAAATATATTTTTTGAATTAATATTTTTCTTAGACCTGAGTTTATAATAAATATCGGTTTTACAAATACAATGAATAATGATTTTACACTCGACATAAACAACTTTAAGCTAACCCGAGTTTTTTAATTACTTAAATTTTGCTGAATATTAAAAAAAATATCCATAATGGAGTAAAATAGTTGTGAATTATTCCAAATTGATCCTATGGAGCATAAATTAACAAGCATAAGATGTTGGAAATTTATAATTAACTAGCTGCCCTGCCACGCTTCGCTGTGGCACACCGAAGTTTCTGCGACGTTTATCAATTGATCGTTTCTTCGATGGAGAACAATATCTCTAGGTTGGAACTGATGTCCGACTATGACAATTGCTATAGTTGGAGCATTGTATCTCCGGACATGTTCTCCAGCAGGCGTTTTGTCTGCGTGAATGACAATCTTGTAGGTATCTTATTGGCATCATATCAATTACCGTTTTGAACAAACGCACCAAATTGTTCCTTTCGTGAAGGAGCCTCTGTAGCTGCGAAATAATGGATCTTCTTAGCGAGATATGTATTCCACAACGTGCATCGATTTCATCTGTATCATCACCGATGAAGTACATTTGAAGGAATTTATGGTCACTATCTGTGAACGGCAGCAGGGAGCCAGCTTTGTGATATATTTTCTCTTTGATTTTAAAAGTTGGCATGAATTGAGTAGTCACGATTTCCGCACCAAATGACGTCATTTTGAAGCAGGAGTTATATTTCCTGACGTTAGATGGGTAATGCTTCGATTCAGCGGTAGATCCAGCAAGCAGAGTTTTCAATGGCTATGGTGGTGCATCAAGTTGAGGCAATTTGATTTTTCCGCCGGCGCAACACATCCCTTTCGTTTCATTATTAAACTTTAGAGCCTGGCAGTAGGTACAGACATGACTCATCTGGCCAATGACAACATGCAGACTTGAACTATAATCGACAGCTGGATTGTTCCGGAACGCAAGACAATTGCAGATTCAGATCAGTTCTTCTTTGGGTTCGTGTTTCAGCTATCCTCACCCTGTCGCGTTCATTCCGTTGAAAACGAACCAAATCTGTTGTTGCAGAACGCGACTGAGGTGCTCGGAATCGTGCATCCTCAAAAGCCTGGCTGCTCGTCTTTCTGCTAGTTCCACGTTACGTATCTAGATGGTGCTTAGTCTGTTCCTCTCTCGTACGGATGCCCGCTCTTCCTCAGTCATATTCGAAAGCCGTCTTCTTGATCCTTCTGTGCGGCGAGTGCGACGGCCCAAATTCGATATTCTGCAAGGCATTATTTCGGTTTTCACTGGAATAGAAGGAAGTGACAAGATTATAACCTCATATGGCTCTTACAGCTCTAGGTAGAAAACCATGACAGAAAGTACAAAAAATTTAATAACGAAAATTTTCATTTTGAAAAGGCCAAAAAAATTTATTTAAACTTTTTTCACCTATCTCTCATGATTCTCATAGCTGCAGCTCGACAACAATGAGACACAGGGCAGACAGTATTGAAAAGTGGCTAAAAATTAATAATATTAACTAAATACACGAATTTAAATAAATAAGTAAAATATTAGTTAAATAAAATAGTTAAATAATAATTATAAAAAATTAATATTTTTTATGACAATCTCTCATACAAAAAACATAATCTCTACTTACGATTTGGTGAAAGGCGCAACTCAATCACGACACGATCACACAAAAGTACCTCGATTAAAGTGAATATTTAATTCTGACAAAAGTGAATATCTAACCCAACAAAGGATTTTTGATCATTATGTAGGGATATTATTTTCTGTGTATTTGGTTATTTCGAGTTTTTTTGTTTGCATAGTCTTAAGTCTATCTGGGCTATAAGATGTTTTAGCTGTTAAATATAATTCAAAGAATTTGTTACTTAATCAGTTGTGATTTTGTTTACATGAACAACAGCCATACGGGCTCTTTGTGATTGGTCGTTGTGTTTGACAGCGGCCATCATGCATTGATCTGATTGGTTTTCCTTTGTTTACATTTCCATCTGATTTATTAGTCTCTTATTTATTAAAAAACTGTACAAATTAAAAATAGATAGATAGATTTATTAAAAATAGAGAAAACAATCTTTGATGCGGGTTATATATCGTGCTAAAATTTGAGCTGAATCGGTGCAGAACATTTTGAGTTTTTGAAGCCGTACACAAATGAACTTAACATTTTTATATATATAGATTAAATGTGACAGCCCATGATATAAACAAGAATTTTGATCACCAACGTGTAAATAAATTTCCAGCTTAATATGTAATTGAAAAATTTGTTTGCCTATTCCCTCACCGCCTTCAAGTTTATCACTGACATATATATTTTCAATTTTTTTTGTTTTCAGATTGGTTGATGCAGCTCTCCAAGATTCCCTATCTAGTGTCAGTCGTTTCATTTCGGTATACCTCTACATCCCACATCCCTAACAATTTGTTTTACATATTCCAAACTTTGCCAGCCTGCACAATTTTTTCCTTCTATCTGGCTCTCCAATATTAAAGCGACTATTCCAGGATGCCTTAATATGTGGCCTATAAGTCTGTCTCTTCTTTTAACTACATTTTCCAAATGCTTCTTTCTTCATCGATTTGCCGCAACACCTCTTCATTTGTCACTTTATCCACCCATCTCATTTTTAACATTCTCCTACAGCACCGCATTTCAAAACCTTCTTATCTTTTCTTGTCAGGTACTCCGATCGTCCAAGTTTCACATCCATATAAAGCGAACCTCCAAACAGGAGCGTAGCTTTATATGGATGAAAGCTACGCTCCAAACATATACTTTCAAAACTCTTTTCCTGACATTTAAATTAATTTTTGATGTAAACAAATTACATTTCTGACTGAAGGCTCGTTTCGCTTGTGCTATTCGGCATTTTATATCGTACCTGCTTCGTCCATCTTTAGTAATTCTACTTCCCAAATAACAAAATTCTTCTACCTCCATAATCTTTTCTTCCTATTTTCACATTCAGTGGTCCGTTTTTGTTATTTCTAATACATTTCATTACTTTCGTTTTGTTCTTGTTTATTTTCATGCGATAGTTCTTGCGTAGGACTTCATCTGTGACATTCATTGTTTCTTCTAAATCCTTTTTACTCTCGGCTAGAATTACTATATCATTAGCAAATCGTAGCATCTTTATCTTTTCACCTTGTACTGTTACTCTGAATCTAAATTGTTCTTTAACATCATTAACTGCTAGTTCCATGTAAAGATTAAAAAGAAACGGGGATAAGGAACATCCTTGTCGGACTCCCTTTCTTATTACGGCTTCTTTCTTATGTTCTTCAATTATTACTGTTGCTGTTTGGTTCCTGTACATGTTAACAATTGTTCTTCTATCTCTGTATTTGAACCCTAATTTTTTTAAAATGGTGAACATTTTATTCCAGTCTACGTTATCGAATGCCTTTTCTAGGTCTATAAACGCCAAGTATGTAGGTTTGTTTTTCTTTAATCTTCCTTCTACTATTAATCTGAGGCCTAAAATTGCTTCCCTTGTCCCTATACCTTTCCTGAAAACCAAATTGGTCTTCTCTTAACATTTCTTCCACTCTCCTTTCAATTCTTCTGTATAGAATTCTTTTATACAGAAGAATTGAATTATAATATAGAATTCACCTTGTACTGTTACCCCGAATCTAAATTGTACTTTAACATCATTAATTGCTAGTTCCATGTAAAGATTAAAAAGTAACGGGTATAAGGAACATCCTTGTCGGACTCCCTTTGTTATTACGGCTTCTTTCTTCTGTTCTTCAGTTATTACTGTTGCTGTTTGGTTTCTGTAAATGTTAGCAATTCTTATGTCAGTGATACGTAAAGTATTTTTAGTTTTACACAAAATAAACTGAAGTTTGTTCTGGAGGGGCATTTAGGGATTCAGAAACAAAAATGCATGCACAAATCAATACTGTTACGAATTCAGATGTTTTCTACACACTTCCTGAATGTAAAAAGAGGTTGTAAAACCTCATAAGCAACAAATGGGTAAATTAAATTAAGCGATTAGTATAACAATTTAAAGGTTGATTTTTTTATTGTTTAAACTGGTAGCAATTTAAAAATTATTATTGGTACATAAAAAAAGGAAGGTTTAATAAAAATGAATTTAACTTCTCAATACTTCAGAATTTTTTATTTATTACAGTAATTATAAATCAATGCTAATTTAATACCATTTAATGCAAAACACTATTTTTTGAAGTACATTAAATAACAATGGTGCCTAAATGATTTTAGTTCAATCAATATTAATTTCATCTATTAAATATTTCCATAAAATTTATATATTTGTTGATACAATTTTTACCAACATTCTTATAATTTTATACAACAGTTAGAATTGTATATTCTATACATTAAAATACACTGTATACATATATATATATATATATATATATATATATATATATATATATATATATATATATATATATATATATATATACTGTATATATTATAATACAAAATAAATAACAAAATTATAGTGCTATAATAAAGTTTATTGTGTGAAAGATACTTAGTGTCCATAAGCTAATGAATTCCTCTATTGAATGAGTTATAGGATGGATATAGCAATACCCTTCCAAACTTCAAACCATTTTGCACTAAATGTACAGTGAATACAATCTTCAGAATATATATTTAATATCAAACACAAATGTGCGCGTGCACACACACACACACACACTCACACACACACACACACACACACACACACACACACACACACACACACACACACACACACACACACACAAACAAACACACACACACACACACACACACACACACACACACATACACACACACACACACACACACACACACAGACACACACACACACACAGAGAGACAGACACACACACACACATACACACACACACACACACACACACACACACACACACACACACACACATAAACACACACAATGAAAAAAAGGTGTAATAAGTGGCAGTTTCTTACTGTACCCATTTTATAGTTACGCTTTTGTAAAAATGTTTATGCTTAGATACATCAACATCAAGAGTGGATAAGTAATAATAATTATTAATAGAATTTAAGAAAAATGATAAAGAAAACAATCTACTTTCTTTCATGTAAAACATACATAAAAATTGTACTGGTGCAAATGTTATTTCTACGTAAACACATTAATTTTTTGTCAATTTACTGTCAGAAAACTATTAAGCATTTATAATGAATATTTAATAATATTTTTCTACTTTACAAATAGTTAAAATACAATAATTATTCAAAATATTTAAAAACACAAAAACCATTAGTTTACAAGTTTTTTTTTTCTTTTAAATGATAATTTTTACAGCTTTCATTATGTGTCTGTATCTTCAAAACCTCCCACTTTTCTAATTTCTATTTTGTGCTTCCAGTACCATCTAGACCATTCCGTTACTCCTTTGTGTAGAAATTGTTTGCAAAAGAACATACTTCTGAAGTAAATTATCCTTAGATAGCCTTGAATTATCTATCCTCTTCATAGAGCCACACATCTTTACTGCTTCTGCAATGAAGATGTACAATGTTGGTGACAATATATATCCATATGTATAATCTTTCACATCAGTATTCTTAATTCTGCCCAGTCTGCTAATCTGAGAAAATATTGATTTCTGTTAAAACTTTTGATTTTAATTATGTTTACATCCCATTCTTCTGCTTCATTAAGCAATGATCTGTGAACCAAATTCTGTAGATTCTTTTTTGCCCTTTCTTATCTTTCTCCCCACCCAAATAAAATTGAGGGCTGTTAACAATCATTCTATCCTTTATTATTGTTCTATATTTTGTTATTCTATTCACTATATTATCTTCATGTTCCTTCTTTTTTTTAACAATACTTTCAAATTAGTCAGGAGATCCACAAATTAATAATACCGAGTAAGTTAGGCTTTTCCTTACATTCAAATTTGATGCTTGACAATCTGATCATTTGCTAAGTACATTTCTTCCAATTTTATAATCATCCTTCTATTCTTCTGCAAAATCTTTCTAATACTGTACTGGTTTATAATTTAAATAAAATTTTAAATCGTCCATAACCTTGTCATAGATCTTTATAACAATAAATTTTTCTTTTATTTCAATTCTTATCTTCATCTTTGCAGTGTTGTTAAATTAATAAGTTCATAGTTGGACTTAATGTGGTAGGCAAGTAAGTAATTTCGGTTTTCACAAAGAGATAGCTTTATGTTTGTTTTGAAGGACTTCTGTCACTGTCTATAGTCAATTTTAACATGAAGTGGAAAAATGAATATTTTTTACAAATTTTACTTTTACTTTTTTTATTTCTGAAAAGGCCCAAAAGCTGCTGAAACTCATAAAGACATATGTGAAGTTTGTGGTGTTGATCAATGCACATATCAAATTCGGTTTAACAAAACCCGTTCAGGAGATTTTCAGTTAAAGTTGAACAACATTCTGGTCAATCTACAAAACTTTATCAGGTCCAAATCAAAGCCGTAATTGAAATGCATCATCATATAACTGTGTGAGAGATTGCAGAGAGGTTAAATTTATCACATACAACAATTGAAAATCACATTGAATGTCTTGAACTCATTTAGAATCTCAATATTTTTGTTCCGCAAGAATTGAAAGAGATTCACTTAACGCAGTGAAGCAATATTTTTGTTATGCATCCCAAACAAACTTAAGTTTACCTTTTTTAAAATGAATCACCACTGGTGATGAGAAATAAATTGTCTACAATAACATCAATCAAAAACAATCATGGTCCAAGCATGATTAACCAGCACAAGCCACATCAAAAACCTAATTGCATTAAAAAAAAGATCATCCTCATCATAATCCTTACTAATCATCCTCGTTACTCATACTCATTCTCATTACTCATCCTCAAAAATGTCATCCTGACAATTGGAACAAGTGGAATTACAAAGGTGTTGTATATTTGGAACTGTTTCCAAGGAACCAGATGATCAATTCAGATGTTTACTATTAAAAACTAATGAAAATTGATGATGCAGTCAAAGAAAAACTGCCAGAACTGTAAATCTCAAAGGAATTCTGTTCCACTAAGACAATGCAAGACCTCACACATCTTTGGTAACTCGTGGAAAATTATTCAGACTCTGTTAGAAAGTGACGTCTCATTTGTCATATAGCCCTGATCGTACACCACCATTTATTTCAAAGTTTGTAAAATTCTTTGAATGGTAAGACCTTCACTGATGATGACCTGAAATCGCACATAGTTCAGTGTTTTAGTGATACGGACGAGAAATTTTACGAGTGCAAAATCATGAAGTAGCCAGAAAGATGGTGAAACATTACCAGAAAAAATATAATTAAGTAAAGTTTATTCTTTGCTTAGAAAAATCTGAGTTTTATTTTACACAAGAAAACTGAGATTACTTTCTTGCCAGCCTAATATATAAGTTATATACTCCTGATTTCTGATATTTTTTACAGAGATATCTCATCGGAATATTACAATGTATTTATTTTAATGCAGTATAAATCTTCTACTCTATTTGACTTTACTTTTCTATTAGATATTGAATATAAATACATTATCTATTCTGAATTTTCTTCATTGTTCTGATTAACATTTTCCATTTCCATTAACTTTTATATTATCTTTAAGTATATCATTTACATCACTGAAGTGAATAACTTGTGGATTTATAATATTTTCCCTTTGTTGTGTATAATTTTTTTAATTCCTGAGATATGTTTTCCTCATATAAGTTCTCTCAAGTGGGGAAGACATACTGAACAGATGGGAAATATGTTACATAAGTAAGGAACAATATTAAATATTAAATTAAACTTACTTAAGATCTATTACTTTGTTTTAATTAATAGTGCAAATAAATAGAAGTATGGAGTAGTAGGATTTAAATATAGCACAACAAGCATTTTTACTTACATATTAATTTTTTGAAAGGCATTTGAAGAAAATCAAATCTTTAAGTATAACATTTGTAGATGTTAAAAAAATTATTTCTTAATTTAGAATGGAGTACAATTTTTAAGAAAAATGTAGGATTGAATTGCAGAGGAAGAAGAGCTATTTTTAATTTATACAAACATATAGGTAGTTATAATAAAAGTAAAAAGATGTGAAATGTGATGAACAATATAGAAAAAGGAGCAGGACAGAAATGTTGCCTGTTCACATTACTATTTAATTTGTATACAAATAAAATACTAATGACTAAAATCAAACAATAAAAATGTTAACCATAACTGATTATTATTATTATTTTGTATAAAACTAGAAATGAATAAATTACTTAAAAATAATGATTTATGTAGCTTCAATGTTGGAGAATAAATTCAATTTGAAAGTAAACCATAGGTAATGAAATTCGGCAGAAAGGAAGACTGTGAGGAGTTAGATATTAACATAGAACACAATATCAAAAGTTTTACAGGCATATTTTTTTCATTAAATTATAAATGGTAAAGTTTGGGCAAAGGAAAACGTTATTAGTAAAGACAAATTTGCAAGATTTTATGAAAAATTAAATCTGTTTGAATCAACTTAGACTCAAAAGAAATTTTTAAAGATATTTTAATGGATATATTTATCATTTTCTAGTACTAAAACTTGGACAAAAGTATTGCCAGAAAAAAAATTAGCAATGACTTTTGAAATATAGTATTATAATGTTGCAAATTACATCGGAAGAATATGAAATGAAGATTTCAAAATTAATTGATGAAGAAAGAAGTTACAGTAGAGTCTTGTAAAAAGAAGACACGGTGAGCATGCCATTGATTAAGACATCTAGGTTCAGTGAATTTGATTCCAGAAATGTACAGCATAAAATGATAAAATTCAAACCTCCAAGTTTATATGTGCTGTAATATTCTTGAAAGCTCAGATATTCAAGAATATCATCTGTACAATGAGAATGCAGTAAAATAACAACATGATTACAACAGTATATATAAAATATTCAATAAGTTAAACTACAAGAAAAATGTACAAATTGTAATTAAATTAAAAGACTTTACATGTTAACTTTCATTTTTTTTTTTGTCTTTTAGTCTATGTATGTTTTTACATCACAGTTTTGATTGTATATATACTAATTTTATAACTCTCATATTCCTAATTTTTTAAGCCTTTTCTTAATATTAAAATATAAAAAAAGTTGAGAAATAATATTAGCATGCTTAATAAAAACATAAAAAACAAAATTAATTAAAAAAATGTTTAATCAGACACAGATTATAGTCAGCAAGATTTGTGTTCAATTGTTTTCTGACTTGAATTTAGTAAGGAGATCTTTTGAATGTTATTTGAATTTTTGTTTCAACTAAATTCCTTAGAATAAATCCTTCTCTACCTGCATTGACAACAGGAAATATGTGGCTAAATTCTCCAAGGACTGTAACATGAAAACAAAAACAAAAATATATATAGTTACCCTATTACAGAATTGTAAATAACTATGGAGGAATTTCTCTCTTACCTGTGTCAAAAAAAAAAAAAAAATCCTCTCAAAATCACTTACAATAAAAGTGAACCGATTGTAGACAAACAACTGGGAGAATATCTAAAGGGATTCAGAAAAAGGAACGTAATGTGCAGAACAAATCGGGAACTTTAAAGTAATAAGAAATAATTGAATGATAAATCATAAAAAGATGTAACTGTCTGTGTAGATTTCAAAAAGACATATGACTCAATTCATACAATTTCCTTATTTAATATCCTAGAAGAATTTAAAGTGGATCTCAAAACAATTAATATAACTATACAGTCTCTTACAAAAGCAAGATCTACAATAATATTTATGTGAGAACTGTCAGAAGAATTCAGAATTAAAACAAGAGTAGAACAAGTGGGTACCAACTATTTTTAAATCTTTCTAAGAGAAAGAATAAGAAAATGAGAAAAGAAGTTGAAAAAAATTTGAACTCATATGAAATATATTTGGAACCAAATATGAAAGGAATTGAAATTAACTGCTTGGCGTATGTCAACGATATTGCAGTTTTCTTGGATAATCTCAAACACCAGTATAACAAGTAGATCAAATTAAAGAAATTACAAAGAGAGTAGTTTAAAAATTTCCTTCAAAAAGAAAGAATTAATGACTGACATCAAAGATTTCCCCAAGTCTCTAAATATGATATCTATAAAGATCAATAATCAATAAATTTAAACATCTGGGAAAATATTACAAATTAATGGTTTAAATTAAGAATGCATCAAACAAGAATGATAAAAATGGAATTATCTTACTAAGAAAAGATATTTACCATAAAAAGAACTTCACAATAAAACCCAAACTCAAACAATACAGTACAGTAACCAAACCAGAAGGTATCCGAGTGGCTTCTGGATTGTAGCCATTTCAATACATGAAATGAACATTACAAAATGGATCTTCAGTTTGAAATCAGACTGAATAAATAGAACAGGAAAAAAGGAAGAAGGAACATCTTAAAAATCATAGGACCAATAAAAATTGTAGCTTTATAAATGCAATGTAACTGAAAAAATGTACAATTCCATCAGAAAAATAAAAGCTAAATTCTTCGACCTTCTTATGAGAATGAATGATAACAAGCTGGCAAACAAATCATCAACTGCCTTTACAATAAAATAAAAGAAATCAATGGACCTCAGAGGTTCTAAAAAAGATATAAAAATAATTAAAATATCTAAAAAAATAATACAAAATAGAACAATCTTCAGAAAAGTTTAGTACAAGATTTCAAGGGTTTCCAAGAGAAGGAGAAAAACCAACAATGTCTAGTCAGAAGAAAGAATGTAAAAATAACACTGTGAAAGAATACCAGAAGAAAGAAATAAAGAGAAAAGCATGGTCCTCAGTCAACCAAAGTAAAAAAAAATGTAATTTATGACAAAATGCTGAATATATGAATATGTTTTAATATCTAAATTGTTGCACACACTCACACACACACACACACCCACACACCCCCACATAGAGACAGCCACGCACAGACACACACAAACTCAAAAAAAATTCTAAAAAAAAGATTTTTTACTTACAGCTGGTATCATTTGCTTTCCAATTAAACAAATACCATCTGCATCAAATACTGCTGGAATAACTGAAATCTGATGGATAAAATGATCTACCTACGCAAGAATTAAATACAAAAATTAGAAAATAAATGGTGATAGTTAATTGTTAAATATTTTTAATATTATTATATTCTTCTACTATAAAGCCATTTGGCAAAATCCATAAAGATTATCCATTATATCTCGATAAGTCTAATCAACCCCCCCAATAAAGTTCCTTCTATTACATATAACTGCCAAGATGTAATAAAACAGGTATTCATTAAATCGCTAGAATAAATTATTAATTAAAGATATTTAAAATGAATTTTAATTTTAAAAATATTTAATATTTTTTGGAAGTTGTTTTATTAATTTTTTTGTCTTTGATAATTATCTTTTAAAATAACTTAGAATTATATTTTAATGTGATCAGTGTCCTTGTTCCTTGCATTATGAACACGAATATATTCAATTTTTTAAGAATAGTGATTTTTCATCAACAACATTTAAAAAAATAGAAACTTAAAATTTTTATGTATTACTACATACAAATGAAACAAGTTAAAAAATAAAATTAAAGAGCAAATCAACAAATCTAAATATAAAATTTGATACCAGAGTGTGTCACAATACCAGAGAGTAGAAGCAAAAGAGATGTAAAAACGAGAATCACTTCAACAAAAAGAAATAGCTACTAACTACCATCAACATTACTTTAGAAATTTGGAAACGGTTTTAAAAAACTTATTCTTAACACTGTGGACTATAACATTGTGCAGGAGCAAGAGATTGACTGTTGGAATTCCAGAGAAAAAGAATTTAGAAGCATTTGAGACATAGTTCAGTAGGCAAATGGTAAATATCTTGCAGACAAATAAAATAAATAATGAATGAGATTAGAACCCTCTGGAAGGTTATTACAAAAATAAGAGACACACTAACTGGAAGTACACTTTCATGTAGAGGACCCAGTAAATAATTATTGAAGGAATGATTGCAGGTAAAATTGCAAAGGAATGGGTAGATTAGAGTACATAATATTGATCATGAATGGTACAAAATGTCCAAACCAAGAACAATTGGCCTAAGAGAGACGGTTCTGTAAATTCAATACATACAAATTTGCGGATTGATAACAACAAAAAACATTAATTGACACAAATGCAATTAAAGTATGATACATATCAGTTTGTATCTATTGATACAAATTTTATCAGTATGAATAAATCTTTTCCATATTTAAAATTATTATGAAAGACAGCTCTATTTTGAGTTTAACATATGACTATTACTATTATTTGTAACTATAATTTTGTCTACCCATTATCAAATAAAAATCTTCTTGAACTGGAAAACTACTGTTATTTCCTTAAATTTTGCAAAACTCCCCTTTCACTTGGATTTTGGTTTACCATGATTTTTCCTCAAGATATGAAACATGAAAGACAGTATTCCTCTGAATTTTTTAACGTTATGTTTAAAGTACTCTAGCTTATTCCTTAAGTAATTGTAGATAGCTCTGATTTTAAATCTCTTCAACAATACTTTTGAGTATTCCAAGACTTAACCCTATACACTGAAAATGTAGTACTTAATCATTTTCTTCTTTTCAAACTTAATGATAATAGTTGTATTTATTAATTAACTTTTCAGTTAATTATTGTAAATTAATGATAAAGAAAGATCTAACAGTGCTCACTATGGTTGTTTACCTGATATTGTAAGTTGGGATCCAAATTGCGTTTTGAAAATTCAAGTAGTGTATTCAGCATTAATTTATTCTGAAACAAATTTTATGAAATTTTATGAAATTAAAAAAAAATTGGTATAATCAGTTTTTACATCTTTTATTTTAAATGTATTAATGATCCTAAAAGTAAATATTAGATCTGGTAGAAGATCCAATTGAAATCATTGATAGAAAATTTTTAATGAATCAAATATGTCAATAATCTTTTAAGTTTTATTATAATTAGTAAAAGAATATCATACTGACATAGGAGTTTCAGTTGTTACGAATATATAACGGAGCTAATTTTCTTTTTATTTTTAATTGACATTGGTATCTACAGACCATGATAGTAGTGTCATCTCTTTTCTTTTGTACCTGTTACTTTTCGTCACTGCTGATTTAATTCTATTCTTGAACCCTTAAGATGTTTTAAGTTTTTGTCTAAATTTGTGTGTTTCAATCTACATTTCATTTAGATCTTCTTTGACATGTTTAAACCATGTTCCGGTTGTCTTCCTGTTGTTTCCTTGGTCAATGATTTCCATGATTAATCTGTTTTCATCATTCACAAGCATCCATAAATGGCAAGTATATGTTTCCTAATCGCATCTGATAGTTTGTTTTCCTTCCAGTAACTTCATTGTTTTTTGATAGTCTCTGACCATCTTATGCTTTTGCTGATCCTAGTATTTTCCTTTCTAGGTTTTTAAGTTTGCTTAGTATTCCTAATTATGCTTAGTATTCCATTCGTTAGACTAAGAATGTGTATTCAGTCGCACGCATGCATTACCTTGCGTCTTATTACTGTTGTGTAACATTTCGATATCGATAAATTATAAATCTAAATAAATAATTAAATTCTGAGTCAAGTCGATTACAAAAATTAATTAAAAAAATTATTTTTGTTAATGACTAGTATGTACATTTACATATTCTAGTTTTGTATGATGATATTTAAAAACAGTTTTAGGTTTTACAGTCATCTATCGAGTGGATACAATTATTTTAGAGAATGTGGCATAAGATAAAGAAAAGGAGTGTCGCTTTATATGGAAGTGAAACTTGGACAATCGGAGTATCTGAGAAGAAAAGATTAGAAGCTTTTGAAATGTGATGCTATAGGAGAATGTTAAAAATCAGATGGGTGGATAAAGTGACAAACGAAGAGGTATTGCGGCAAATAGATGAAGAAAGAAGCATTTGGAAAAATATAGTTAAAAGAAGAGACAGACTTATAGGCCACATACTAAGGCATCCTGGAATAGTCGCTTTAATATTGGAAGGACAGGTAGAAGGAAAAAATTGTGCTGGCAGGTAACATTATATAAAACAAATTGTTAGGGATGTAGGATGTAGAGGGTATACTGAAATGAAACGACTAGCACTAGATAGGGAATCTTGGAGAGCTGCATCAAACCAGTCAAATGACTGAAGACAAAAAAAAAAGAGAATGTGGCATAAGATAAAGAAAATAGTAGAATTAGAAGGCACTCAGTTGTGCAGTATGTGTCTTTAAATATCAAACCACTATAGGAACTTTACAACTAATTATAATGGTATGATGTTAAAAATGGAAGTTGATGTCTACTTTCTTGTACAGTACATCATTGTGACATATATATATTTTCAATATCACTTTTTTTTAAACATGAAAGATAAAATGTGATAGCAAAGCAAGGCAGAGAAGAATACATATAAGTAGTTGAGTATCAATGAAATTGACAAAAATGTTGAAATTAATCATGTAGTAACTTCTCAGTTGTTTATACGAAAGGTCGTATAATTAAAAGTAGGTCAGGTTTTTTGTTTGCTAAAAAAAAATTTACCTAATATTCAAATGTACTAATGTTGACATATATGCTTCTTAATTATACAAATAAAATATGTAAATTGCAATTTATGATATACGTAAAATCATTAAGAAGCAATTTAAAAATTTTATGGAGTCAGGGAGATAAGGATTTTCTGTAAATGTCATCTATTTATTGTCAGACAGTGGTGTGTTTAATATTTTATCATGTGATATTTGTGTAAAATTTTGCACATGAGTACCAAAACTGGAATATATATATATATAAATCAATATTTGCTCTATGTATATTTCATTTTTCTGACTTTTCATTGTTTAATTCAAATTATGTTATACGATTTGTCCAGAATTAAATTCTCAACAAGTTTTATTTAAAATTTTTGTGTGTTTCTTACCCATTTAATAAAGTTAATGTATATCAAACATAAACAGAAATTTGTATCCCAATTTACTGGTTTTCACCCAAGATTTCCCAAAACCTACTGCAGATACGGTTCTGTGTCTTATTTTATTCAATTTTTCTGGTCAAAAACATAAGAAATTGCAAATTTTGCCCCCTTAGTTAACATCTTAAAAACTTAACCCCGGTGAAACGAGTACGACCTCGTTTCACCGGGGTAGCTGAAATCCGATAAAATCTTTCACTAGCCGTAACTCGCCGACGAAGCATTTTAGGATATTTTCAGGAGTAGAGTAGTTCCAAAACCTAGGAGTTCTTGGGTTTAAATCTACATAATTTTAAGATGTTATTAAACTTTTATTATTATTATTGTAATTAGCTTAAATTAGTACATTTAGCAAACGTTTATGGGTTTGGTTTGTTTATTTTGGCTATCAATAATGGATTGTCAAAAACTAAAAAAATATATACCTTCAAGAAAGAGACGTAACCTTTCTCTTTACTCAAAGTCTGCTAAAATAATGGGTGTATCTATGTCCTCTGAAATAGATGAAGTGGGTGGTTCTCGATTAGATGCTGACCGAGATCGTAGCGCCCAGAGTCGAGCTGCAGCTTCGTCTACGGCAGGAGTGTACATAGAGCTTCTACAATAAGATCGAAGGAAACGTTGGAGGAAGGAGAGCTTTTTGAAAGCTTTAATTATTATTTATCACTATTATTCTTCTGCCCCCTGACGGACTAGTAATAAAAGAATAATTACTTTTAATCCGATTTAAATGTTAATTTATTGGTTTTTCTTTCACTATAATTCACAGTGGTACGTCAAATAAGAAAAGTTTAATTTTTCCATTATTTGTGACTTTTAAAGTCAACAATAAATTGTTGACTTAAAAACGGGTTTTCGTTTTTGTATATATTCTAATGAAAATAAAAAATTCAATTAAAATGTGTTTATGTTTTTTCTTTTTAACAGTTTATTTTTTAAAACTACAAATATTTTTATAGAAGATGAGTTTCTAAAAAATATTACTGGATTTTTGAGGGGTGATTTATATATAAACCTGAATGACAATTATGAATGAAAACGTTTAAACATGTCTTTATATGTGTTTTTCAATAATATCAATCGCCTTTGAAAATATATCTAGTCAGTGAGTGCTTTTATTTTAATAAAATTTAACGACTTACATTTACAACCAGTTTCTGGGATGTGTGTGTAAGCGACAAAAATATACCGGTGCCGACTAAAAATCTGCAAATAGTGTTGTAGATTATCCAAAAAGGTACATCAAAATTAAAAAATGGAGTTATGTTAAACACAGCGACCAATGAATGTGCTATAAACAGACTGATATGCGTTCCGAGGGTTGTACATATTTGATTTCCACTTTTCACAAGTCGAACGTGTGCTCGACGATATTTTTCCAAACATTTAATCTTATTCATAGAACAATTAGTGACGTCCGATTTCTCACAAAATTCTACGAGATGACTTGCAATGATTTTTCCTCTTATGTTTAATTGATAAGCCAAAATTACATTATATATAGGTAGCAACCATAGATACGTCAAACAAAAAAATTCTTTTAATATTCCAATAAAATACATGAACGACCATATTTTTTGATCTCGTGTCATTTTATAAAGCGAAGTTATGGAATGTAGCCAAATAATTGTAGTAAACAGCATCCAAAGTTCGTTTCTAATTTTCATGATTGGTTTTTTGTTTTTTTTAAACCTCATCGGAAAGCCTTTAATAAATAAATCGATCGATTCTATCGATTCGATTACTGACGTGCATCCTTTTTCTATGTTCGGGATTAAACTTATCACGTTTAATGTGGATAATATGTAAAACCACAAAGAGCTAATAATGTAAATAATTTTCTTGGGAGAGTCGATTTGGTTTTGTTCATGAAAAAAACACCACACATTTATGATTAGTGTGATTATCAGTAAAAACTTAGAAATTTTATTTGTTTTGTATATTATTTCTTTTGAGTTTTTAATTATTTTTTCACTTGGAAATACTCCATACAATTTCAAAATTACATTTGATTTTAAATCATCGTAAAACGAATTTTTATGTTCGACATAAACAAGTTTTTTCAACTTAGTTTTAATTTTACTAATTAACGTTTTCTGTAAATCCATTTTATTAACACATTTTGTTAAAACTTTCAATATTTTTACTGTCGTTTACAGTATTTCATGACTTTCAATTCTTCCATTAGAAACAATAATGATGAATTTACTCGATCGACTGAATGGATAGGAAAATAATTTTTAGAAAAATGAAAGTGACTTTTCAATTATTTTTTCAAGTAAATTTCTTTAACGTAAATTTTTAATCAGAATTAAACATTTATTGAATAACATTTATTTTAGATGACTTAAAAATAAAAATATAATGGAGAATTAAATATTCGCTGATAGTCTACGTAGCATTAACGACATTGAATTTCTTTATAAAAAGCTGTAGTGAAATTAACAATCAATATTGATTTTTCTTTTGCTAAATTCACACCTTAATTTAATTTACTCCAATGTGGAACTTACATAAATGAATAAAGTACACATAATTAGGGTTAATGTTTTCTTTCACAATTTATTAGTTTCTGTGCCAACATTTTTCCATTTATCCGTCATTTTCAAAGTAATAGATACTTGAATCTGATGTAGTATCTTTAATATAAAGGAATTATATATATATATATATATATATATATATATATATATATATATGAAATGAAAAATCAATCTTTCTTTCGTTACGGATCTTTCTTTCGATCTGTGATTTCCTGGTACTATGGTAGATATAAGTAACCATAGGCCCTTATTTTATAAGCTATTATCCACGATGTAATAAAAAAATAATCAGATTGTTGCAGTACTGTTTTTCTCATTTCTGCATTGCATGTAGATTTTTTCGATTTTGGGCAGCTAAAATATAACGTACCAACTTTCACTTAGATCTTTTTTTCTTTTAGATTTCCCATATTTTTTCATTCTTTCTGACTGTTTTTCTCTTTTTTCTTATATCCATTGTTTCCTTGTTTTTAGCTAGAGGATTTTTTTTGTAATCCTTTCACGGTTTTGATCATTTTCTTTTTTTAATACGAGGGTCGTCCAGAAAGTAAAAAATAATTTTCTACTATAACAGATGTATTGTGTTTATTTTAATATTAATATATGCATCATAATCTCCATTTGTTAAGCTACTGTTACGTTACACTTTGCCGTCGGGTGCTGGTACCCAGCGAGGGCTAGATTCCCCATGGCAAGCTTGGTCAGGCGATCTGAACACGCCATGTCCTACGTCATAAAACCGCAGGGAGTGGTCATTATGAGGTAGCGACTTATTCTTTCGGCGCTTGAATTATTCCAAGGCGATCACGTCATACTCTTAGTCCGGATGGACTCCATTCTTTGTTCGGATGAACGTTAGCTTTAATGTTGTATTTAATTTTTTTTTGTTTATTTTTATATGCCAAGTTATACGTTATGTTACAATTCACTTTATTAACTGTCAAGACGACAATTCATTAAAACGTTATTCGAAAAGCAACAAAGCGTTGTCTTCATTCATCACCTATGAACATACAGTCCGACCTCGCTCTAAAATCTATCACATCGTGTTAACGGTCTTCAGGCGAGATCGTTCAACAACTACATTTCTACATAATAAGTAGAATTCATTCGTTTCGTAAGTTAAGGTAGTTTTCAAAATGTGACAGTTGTATTTGTATGCTGACGTCAAAGAAGGCTGCAGCCAATCCAGAAAGCCACCTACGAAATGGATGAAAGTTCACCCACGAAACAATATGAAAAGTAGGTACATTTACTTCATATTCAGATCTCAGTATTGTTTCTCCCATTTCATCCTCCTCAACTTCCACTTCTTCCTCTATAACACCATTTTCTAATTCATTTCCTCCGTATAACTCAAATTCAGATCTCAATACTGAGATCTGAATTTAAGAGAGCATTAAAAGATTTAAATGGCAGAAAGGCTCCTGGAATAGACGGAATACCTCTAGAATTACTGCGCAGTGCAGGTGAGGAAGCGATTGATAGATTATACAAACTGGTGTGTAATATTTATGAAAATGGGGAATTTCCATCAGACTTCAAAAAAAGTGTTATAGTTATGATACCAAAGAAAGCAGGGGCAGAAAAATGTGAAGAATACAGAACAATTAGTTTAACTAGTCATGCATCAAAAATCTTAACTAGAATTTTATACAGAAGAATTGAGAGGGGAGTGAAAGAAGTGTTAGGAGAAGACCAATTTGGTTTCAGGAAAAGTATAGGGACAAGGGAAGCAATTTTAGGCCTCAGATTAATAGTAGAAGGAAGATTAAAGAAAAACAAACCAACATACTTGGCGTTTATAGACCTAGAAAAGGCTTTCGATAACGTAGACTGGAATAAAATGTTCAGCATTTAAAAAAAATTAGGGTTCAAATACAGAGATAGAAGAACAATTGCTAACATGTACAGGAACCAAACAGCAACAGTAACAATTGAAGAACATAAGAAAGAAGCCGTAATAAGAAAGGGAGTCCGACAAGGATGTTCCCTATCTCCGTTACTTTTTAATCTTTACATGGAACTAGCAGTTAATGATGTTAAATAACAATTTAGATTCGGAGTAACAGTACAAGGTGAAAAGATAAAGATGCTACGATTTGCTGATGATATAGTAATTCTAGCCGAGAGTAAAAAGGATTTAGAAGAAACAATGAACGGCATAGATGAAGTCCTACGCAAGAACTATCGCGTGAAAATAAACAAGAACAAAACAAAAGTAATGAAATGTAGTAGAAATAACAAAGATGGACCGCTGAATGTGAAAGTAGGAGGAGAAAAGATTATGGAGGTAGAAGAATTTTGTTATTTGGGAAGTAAAATTACTAAAGATGGACGAAGCAGGAGCGATATAAAATGCCGAATAGCACAAGCTAAACGAGCCTTCAGTAAGAAATATAATTTGTTTACATCAAAAATTAATTTAAATGTCAGGAAAAGATTTTTGAAAGTGTATGTTTGGAGTGTCGCTTTATATGGAAGTGAAACTTGGACAATCGGAGTATCTGAGAAGAAAAGATTAGAAGCTTTTGAAATGTGGTGCTATAGGAGAATGTTAAAAATCAGATGGGTGGATAAAGTGACAAATGAAGAGGTATTGCGGAAAATAGATGAAGAAAGAAGCATTTGGAAAAATATAGTTAAAAGAAGAGACAGACTTATAGGCCACATACTAAGGCATCCTGGAATAGTCGCTTTAATATTGGAAGGACAGGTAGAAGGGAAAAATTGTGTAGGCAGGCCACGTTTGGAGTATGTAAAACAAATTGTTGGGGATGTAGGATGTAGAGGGTATACTGAAATGAAACGACTAGCACTAGATAGGGAATCTTGGAGAGCTGCATCAAACCAGTCAAATGACTGAAGACAAAAAAAAAAAAAATTACTTCATAATTCGCTGTCATTATATGGCAGGTCAGGCGGGACGAATCCCCCACAGGTTGCTACACGCATGGTAAATTTCCTATAGTGTTTGATTTAGGTGCGATTGGATGGGTCTCCCCAATCGGTATATCACACAGTTTCTCTCCGAGTATGGTGCCTTTCGGGCGAATTTGGCTAGGTTTCGTTTGGTGGATTCGAGTCAGTGCCCGGATTGTGGGACTGATGATACCATCAGTCCCACAATCCGGTCGGTGGACATGGTCCACCGTATGGTGGACCACGTCTATGTCTGTCCCCGACACAAGGTCGAACTTCACAAGCTGTTATGGAACTTGAGAGAATACATTTCTTTCTGGATCTCTGTATTAACTGGATGATCCGCGAGGAGTGGTCTATAATAGCTGGTTTTCTTCGCGTTCTTGCAGCATGTAGGTCTGCAGTGGGAGTTTAATCGAGGGTAAGATACCGGGGAGCTAGGGTTCCGGCTTAGGCATTGGAGTGGAGTGAAGTAGACGCATTGGCATCGTGCCCCGGTTATATTGGTATCGTTTGTGATTCGATTTTGAGCTTCCGCTGGTGGGGCTGGTCGCGCCTCCGGAGTATGGTAACCCGTGCGACCGGGGGCGTGGCTTCCCTCCGCTGGTGGCGGTCCTGATCGTGACTTGGTAATGTCACGGGAGACACCATGATGTGGGTGGTGGTGCGGGGTTTGTCTCCGGCTCCTGCATGGACCGGAATGAGGTTACGTTCGCCTAGTTAGGTGACCTAAATTGGTCGACTTATTTGGGTGGAGGTTTGAATTTCTATGTTGCGTAAGACATAATTTTGATCGGTATGAGTGTAGCACCGATTTAACTTTAACTCTTTCATTTTCTGGGGCATTGACAGTCACGAACGGTGCTGTCAAATCTGAACTAGGCGCAGGATTCGCGCTTCCGCGTTTTCGGTAAGTTAGTTTGATGGAATAATGTTAGATTGGATGTGGAGATATTTGTTTGAGGCCTACGTGAAGGCGAAATTTGATATCTATTTTACTGATGCAAATGTCTGCCGAGATATTTACATCGGTGGCATTCCGACCGAGGCCTGGCTGATGACTGTGAGATGTAATCAGTTAGAGGGTCTAAAGACGACCTCCGGTGAAGCCCTTCAGGGCTCGTAACGGAGGGGGTGCGTGGTGACCGGTAACGTCACAAGGTGGGTGTCTTCCCCCTACGAGGTTGGGATGTCATCACATACGGTATTTGACGATGAATTTTCAGAGAATTAACACCTTGCGAATTCACAAAACATATGACCGATCGTATGTAACAGTCAGCGGGATTTTCATTTATTTTATTCGTTATAAGTATTCGCAAAATCATTCCGTGTCACAGTACACCTGCGAAATTTCGCGCAGCGCTAGCAGAATAACAGCTGAGAACAACTGGCCTTGAATCGCTGATGTGAGTGAAGCTGCGCTCATGAAATGAAATGGGCGTACAGTTCTTATTTTCTAGACGACCTGCATATCTCCTGAGGTTGTTTGTTTTCTTTAAAATTTTTAGTGGTTGTTGCAAACGATTTTATTTCCACCTTTTTAGTGGTCGAATATTTTCATTGTTAATCTATTATCATGAATCCGAATCCTATTTACGAGGGACGGGTGTAAAGTTGGAGGCTTTTCCTTTTAATTGCATTGGAGAATTTTCCAGTTTTTTTATAGTTTTTGTATTTTTCAGCCTTGTTTATTTTTATGGATGGAAGATATTCCGCATGATTCTTTTTTCGTCTTTTTATACTTTTTGTACTAGATCTTTTTAAGAAGAAAATAAGCATTCAGAAGTACATAAATTTTCCTCAGGAATGTACCTTTTACTTTAAAATTAATTTTATTAAATTTTACTTCATTTTCATTGTAAACTGGTTATTCTAAACTACTAAAAGCATTTTCTTTTTCAGCTTATTAAAACCTATACAATGATTCCGTTTAAAATTAAGTGTTACTAATCGATAAGTTAAAATACATATCGATAGAAAATCTCACGCTAAATTTAGATATTACACAAGCCTGCGAAGGTTGTGTTTTTTAGTTTTTGATAATTGATTCTTATGTATTTTGTAGCGCTAAATCTGAAAATTACCTTCATTTTTTTCATTACGTCAGCAGTTTTTGCAAATCGCAAATTTAAAAATTTGTAAAAAGTTGAAAAATTGCGATAATGTAATATAATAAAATAGATATATAAGGTTTTTTAAATAAATTAATATAATACATTCACTTTTGGCTGCTTATACTATACATTCTTACATACTATACAACTAAACAGTTATAGTCTGAAAAGGATAGTAGGTGGGGTCATTGAACCCTTAATGTATAATAAAAATTGCTACAAAATAATCCTAATTTCTATCATAGTACATTTTTTAATTAATTTATTTGTATTTATTTAATTAATTTTTATGAGGTACGTCGTGTCTTTGGAAACCACTCCCCCTCTTCACCAACCCTTAATGACGAATTATGTAAAATCCTTACAATTTTATTCCATTTGCCGAAGTTTCTTTGGACGGTTTATACTCTGCTTCGCGCTTTTCCTACTATGTTCTCTATAGGATTCGTCTTGGTGTAACATCCAGCAATAGTCGCCTTCATCATTTTCTTTGATACCTCCTTTCCATTTCTTTCATGTCCTTATGAAATCGCTCACCATATCTTCGCTAACGGGACCCAGACGTTTAGGAAAATAGTCCAAATGTGAATTTAGAAAGCGACTTTCAAGCTCATGGAACAGCCTAAATTTTTCAACTTCTGCAACATATTCTCAACGCTTGATTTGAAGTTCGGATTCTTCTTATTGCAAAGAAACTTGGTTACTACGTCTTTAAAGGCTCCCCAGGTTTCCTTTTCTGCAACTTCCATTTGTTTCTCAAAATTACTGTCTTTGAGAAGTTTTCTGATGTCAGAACCTGTAAAGATACTCTCTTCTAGTGTGGCGATTAATAAAACTGGAAATTTGTCAAAAATGTATTTCAAACATTTATCTTCTTTTTGATTGTCAGTCTGGGTCGCCTTTTAGCTGTTGATATCATAACTGCCTCTGTTTTCTCGGGTGCCATTTGCAACCCGACTCCTTGTATCCATTCTTTGATACTAATTACTTGGGAGACAACCGCATAAGAGCTAGGCGTCAGAGGACACGTAGGCGGACAGGCCCTTGACCGAGCGCCTAGGGGTCTCCCGGGTGCGAGGGGGTCGCCTTGGCGCGATGAAGCTGCGGGCACTTCGCACAGGTGTTGGATGGCAGCCCGGGTGGCTTGGTATTTTAGGCAGGTACTGTATCTGTAAAACGAGTAACAGCTGTGTGCAGCTTCTTTGGGTTGCGCTTCAGGTGTGACATACTCTGTATTTTTGTTTTTATCTTCTAGTACTTACATAATGTTTAGTTTTAGGTATTACATTGTTTGTTGTATTTGTACATGTATTATGTATAATTTGTATTGTGTTTTGTAGCGACTACTTAACGGTCACATGTAAGAATCTATATTGTGTTTTTAACTTAAGATCTATCTGTACTTGTAGTATGATATGACGTATGACTGTGTGTGTGGGCGATCTACCCCTACCTGATAGAATGCGTTATTAGCTATGCCAGGGATGTTGGATAGGCAGAGGTGGAGGTTTAGTCGATAGTGCGCAGGTATACATACGCTCTTTCTATAACCTAGCGGGACCTGTTGGCAACCCCGACACTGCTTTGGCGTGTGTAAAATACATTCCCCACCTCTACAAAAAAAAAAAAAATCTTTATAGAAAGTAAAAAAAAGGATTTTTATATGATGTCTAACCGTATTTTATTAAAAAAATTAAAAACATGACATACCGGATGACATTTACAATTTAAATCAAACAGAATATCAAAACGATTACTGGATAAAGCTCCAAACATTTCGTCCAAGTAGTTGCTCATTGTGACCGCTGTTTTGTTCAATGCATAGTTCAACTCTGTGAAACCATGTTAGCCGGGCACGTGGAATAGCTCCTTTTTATTCCTAATAGTAGCTTCAGGCTTCAATTCTTCTTACGAGTCAATACGTATTAGTCAATACGAATGGAATTGACTAATACGTAATCTCAAAGGAAATCAGGTGATAGTAATCCTTGTTCACGCTTTGTATTTAATGGGTATAATTGTTTTTCCGGTAACGTTCGCCACACACTTGATTGCGAAATATTTTTATTTACTTTACTTTAAACAAACAACATTTCCGTCAACCATCGAAATGAAAAGATGGTAACACCAATTGTGAATGACTGACCGAACAGCACAAATGAATATTCAAATGCTAGACACTAAATTTAATTGTTGATCAGCTGTTATTACCAACCTATGAAAAAAAAAATTTAATGTATTTTAGGATTCTTTAAAATTTATTTTTAGTTATAAGCATTTGTTTATAAAATGTTCTTTTTAAAATCGTATCCCTTTCCCGATCCAGTTTGTGTGTTTTGTTTCTAATTAAAGTTGAATTTTACAATTTTTATTTAATTTTAATAAAGGTTATTTACTTCAATAGTCTCAAAATTAAATTCTCTACAATTTTACGTAAAATTTTAATTTTTATAAAGTTAAATTAACAATGTTATTCGAAATGTAATTACGTTTATTTTCCGGCAAACGTTTTCGTGTTTTATCTTGTTTTTCTTTAAATCTAAGTGAGGTAGAGGTCTGGGATCATATTTATTCAATTTCTAAGCTCAACAACCGTAAGGAAGCATCAAATTTCCCTCGATTTGTAATTAACCCTAGAATATTAAGTACTGTTCAATTTCACGGAGGGAACAGAAATCAGGGCTAAATTTGCGAGCCGAAACTCCCTTACGAACCGTTTTCTGACCTATGTTGATATGAACCTTTTTTTCTTATTTTTGGCTATGGAATCATCTACCCGGATATTGCCGTGAAATTTTGAATCATTCTGTATACAGAGTGTTTATAAAAAAAGTTTCAAGAACTCAAGGTTTGGTCAGTCTTATCGAAAAAGAAAAAACTACAAATCAACATATGTCCGAAAACGCTCGACGACCGGCTATCCGCTATTTTGTATTTTTAACATAAAAATTTATCTCTCAGGAGTGATTAATAGTATCGAGCTAAAGTTTTGTATACTACTGGGATACCTAGAGGATTATACGCATAAAAATAATAAACCTGATTTCTCAACCCGTTTCAATATGACGGTCGTGTAAACTATTTAATTGTTAATATATTTTCAATCGCTTGTTTATTTAAACGTTATGTTATTCAAAATATATTACGCGTTTTACGACAAAGAAAATGGTATCTTCTTTAATCAAATCTATTCATGAATAACAATTTTATGGCATACATTCTCGAAGTCAGTCACTCTATACTAAAAATCCAGTTTTCATTTCCTCCCGAATAAAATTGGATAGCTTGACAAGATCTCAACTGCAATAATTTTATTATCATGTAATATCAGTATCAGGTTTCTATAGAGGTATGGGCTGGTATTCTGAGTGACCACTTACTTTGGCTCAGTTAAAATAGAACTAGGCGCGGGTTCGTGCTTCCGCGAACTGGATTAGCTAGTTCAGAGGACAACGAAGTAGGAGACTCAGGATGTCCGGACGAGGCCTACAGCGAAAGCAAAAGCTGAGTTTGAAAATCACCGATGTAAATGCTACCGAGGCATTTACATCGGTG
The DNA here is from genome assembly GCF_047948215.1 of Lycorma delicatula. Classification (NCBI taxonomy): domain Eukaryota; kingdom Metazoa; phylum Arthropoda; class Insecta; order Hemiptera; family Fulgoridae; genus Lycorma; species Lycorma delicatula. The sequence continues at coordinate 26,129,486 of NC_134466.1, forward strand.
GCATCCCAACGAGGCCTGACTTATTACTGTGAGATATAAAAAGTTAGAGGGTGAAAGACGACTCACGTTAAAGCCCATCAGGGCTATGAATGGGGGGGGGCTGGTGTGTGGCGACCGGAAGCGTCATAAAGCGGGTGTCTTCCCCTACGGGGTTGGGATGACCACTTATTTGTCGGTTTTTCCCGCAACGCTCAATAGTGAAAGATATTTACATTTCTTGGGCTGCTTCCACTTTTACTTATTTGCCACAAAACACATGCAAGAAAATGTGATTTACACATGCATGCTGGATGGGGCTTGGCTCATTACAGATTACAAGTTCGAGATCATCTGTTTTTTTAAATTTAGCTCGAGATGTTATTTTTGTAGCATTAACGTTTTTTTAGCATTGTCATTATTACTACTACAACTGTTACTGCTACGTAGCCCACTATAGACGTATTTTACTAATGTTTACGTTTCAAAATCCTACAATCCGAAAATACGCATACATGCATACATACGTAGGTGTAATGACCTGTATTTTAATTAATAGGTTCAACATAAATACTTCGAAAATGACATAAAATTTGTCTATTTATAGTGCATTGATGTCAATTCGTTGAACAAGAAAAATGAAATTTGGTACAAATATTTGCTTATATTTATCCCACCTATGGTCTGATTTTCAACCCCATCGAACAAGATGGGATCACTTTACCTATCCTTTTAGTCCCTTCATTCAACAGCTATACGAAATGTATCATGAGACTTAAAGAAATGTTGGCAAGACTTGAAGGACTGACTCAAGACATCAAATTAAACAAAAATTCAAACTCAAATCTCATGTTTCACTTCCTTTTCCTTCTATACACCTTTACCCCTTCCCTGAGTGTACTGGGAGATTTAAGAAGTTGATTCAGGTCAATAAAGTACACAAGAAAGTTGATGTAGATAAAGCCCCTCTTATCTTTTTTCTATTTTCCCATCTATCCGCAGTTTTGTGTGTATTTACTTCCTTTTACAAAGTACTGGAAGTATTGTGATGGCGAAAAATTTCGGTTTTCAGATTTCAACGAAAATAATCCATTTTGACCATCCATGAATCCAGTTTGACTAGTTTCGGCGTGACATCTTTACGTACATATGTATCTCGCATAACTCAAAAACGATTAGCCGTAGGATATTGAAATTTTGGATTTAGGACTGTTGTAACTTCTAGTTGTACACCTCCTCGTTCGATTGCGATCGACTGGACCAAAAACCCAAGTTTTTGGATTTTGTAATTTTTCTTAACTGCAGTAATGAACCCTCCTTGAGATTTTTTCAACGATGTGGTACTTATTTTCATTCGATCCAGAATTATAACCAAATAAAATTTTAATTAATGAAACATTTGGATCTAACAAGGGAAAGGCACATCGCTCGAATCCGACTTCACACACATATTTTTTTTTTAACTTTTTTTAAATTTAAATATATTGATTTATTAATAATTATTAACCACCGATTGTAAACAATAATTACTATAAATAATAATTCACTAACAATAAAAAAAATTATGAAAAACATCACAAGTTATTAATGAAATAAAATTTTATGTACTTTTCATTTTAAAAAAATGTCTATATGTAATTTAATAGGCGTACAAGGAAGCAATTTGGTGTTCACATCAGATTTTCTGATATGGTGATGCTGCAAATAATTACATTTGATGATATTTGTAGTTACTTCATTGTAACTTGTACTATTAGGTTCAACATAAATTAAAGATTCTAGTTTTTTTAATTAAAAAAAAAAAATCAATTATATAAATCCACTCTAAAGACTAATAATTTTAATATATTATTGGTAAACAATCGTATTTATTACGTGATTATAAAACAACATACGTATTTTTATACTCTTCTACCAATACAACAAAAGGGTGACCTCAACTGTCTGATTGGATTGGAAAATAATTTTAACGTAATATGACATCCATTTCAACTGTTATAACTAAATTACTTTTACATTATTCCTTAATGTTATCAACATTTAGTGGGTAGCACTTCATTCAATCAATGAAATTAATGAGAAATATACCCCTAATAATTAATTTTATGTGAAAATTTTTAAATAATCACATACAGATTGTCTATAGAAAAAATACAAAAAAACAAAAAAAATTACAAAAATATATTTGATTACATATTAGAATTAATGATAATTACTAGAATTAAATCAAATTCAGAATTTTAAACATATTTTTTATATGTAATCAAATATATTTTTGTATTTTTTTTTAAGACTAAAAAAAAGTAAAAATATTTATTTTTACACATCGAAGTTACATACGTGTACCAAATTCCATTGATTTTCATACGATAGATCAAAAGATATAGCAGTTGCAAGATTTGAACGTGTAGAAGCTTCAAGTACTCCAAGTAGAATACTGTGAAGTAGATTTAAATATTAACATGCGATTTGAATTTAAAAGGCAAACCCGGTATTATTAATTTGTGAGCATCCTGAGGAATTTGAAAGTACTATTATAAAAGAGAAGGAACAGTTTTAATAAGATAGTGTATAGAATAACGTAAATAGGGATAGAATGATCATTACAGCCTGCAATTTCATTTGGTGGTATAAGAAGATAAGATCAACAAAAAAGGATCTACAGAACATTGCTTTATGATGTATAAACATGGGATGTAAACATAAGGTAAGATCAAAAGTTTTAACAACAGAAATTGATATTTTCTCAGAAGACCTGAGTAGACAAAATTAAGAATGATCATATGAAACATTACACTTATGACTAGATATATTGTGGCCAACATCCAGCTGAAACAGTGAAGATGGTTTGGCTCCATGAACTCGATGAAAAGGATAAATAGTTCAGAGATACTTAAGAATAATTTTCATTAGAAGTGTGTCCTTTTGCAATGGATTTCTACTCAAAAAAGATGCCTAGAAGGTACTGGAAACACAAAATATAGATCAGGAAAGTTGAAGATTTTGAAAAGACAGATTTAATTAGTGAAAGTTGTAATAATAATACTCTAAAAGAAAAAAGTTATGCTCTAATAGTTTTTTTTTAAGATTAATTAATTATTGTGTTTTAAATAATAAGCCATTGTGTAGTAGAAAAATATTATTATTCATTCATAATAAGTGTTTAATAGTTTTCTGACTAAACCCACCAAGAATTAGTGTGTTTATGTGGAATTAATAGTGGCACCGGTATATGTTTCATATTTGAGTAGTAGCATGATTTATGCTGAAGAAAGCTGATTGATATTATCTCATTTTAATTAAACTCTATTATTAACTATTATCACTCATCTATTATTTTTATCCAGACTTAATTGTGCAGAAATATTTTTCTAATAATATAACTTAAATGCTCAGTAGGAGAATCACACATTTACACTTTTTCTTATTTTGTGTGTGTGAGTGTGTGTGTGTGTGTGTGTGTGTGCGCGCGCGCGCGCGCGCGCGCGGGTGTGTGTGTGTGTGTGTGTGTGTGTGTGTGTGTGTGTGTGTGTGTGTGTGCGCATTGTGTGTGAGTGAGTTTTTGTTTGGTATTAAACATATCTCTGAAATTTTATATTAAGTGTAAATTTAATGTAGGTTGATTTGAAGGGGACTGCCACATCCATCCTGTAACTCGCTAAATAGAGCAATCTAATATTAAGTATCTTTCACAAAATAACATATATTACTGCACTATCAGTTTGGTATTTTTTTGCTTAACAATATATATATATTGCTTAAATTGTATGTATGTATACATATATAATTGTAACCATTGTATAAAAATATAACAATGTTGCTAAAAATTGTATCAATAAATATATAAATTTAATAAAGTTAATATTGATGCACTAAAATTATATAAGCACCATTGTTATTTAATGTACTTTCAATAAATGTTGTATTATGTTAATGGTATTATATTAAATTGTATTGTTTTATTTTTTATTTTTTTGTCTTCAGTCATTTGACTGGTTTGATGCAGTTCTCCAAGATTCCTTATCTAGTGCTAGTCGTTTCATTTCAGTATACCCCCTACATCCTACAACCCTAACAATTTGTTTTACATATTCTAAACGTAGCCTGCCTACACAGTTTTTTCCATCTACCTGTCCTTCCAATATTAAAGTGACTATTCCAGGATGCCTTAGTATGTGGCCTATAAGTCTGTCTCTTCTTTTAAGTACCTATTTCCAAATGCTTCTTTCTTCATCTATTTGCCGCAATACCTCTTCATTTGTCACTTTATCCACCCATCTGATTTTTAACATTCTCCTGTAGCACCATATTTCAAAAGCTTCCAATCTTTTCTTCTCAGATACTCCGATTGTCCAAGCTTCACTTCCATATAAAGCGACACTACAAACATATACTTTCAAAAATTCTTTCCTGACATTTAAATTAATTTTTGATGTAAACAAATTATATTTCTGTTTGAAGGCTCATTTCACTTGTGCTATTCGGCATTTTATATTGCTCCTGCTTCGTCCATCTTTAGTAATTCTACTTTCCAAATAACAAAATTCTTCCACCTCCATAATATTTTCTCCTCCTATTTTCACATTCAGTGGTCCATCTTTGTTATTTCTAATACATTTTATTACTTTTGTGTTGTTCTTGTTTATTTTCATTCGATAGTTCTTGCGTAGGACTTCATCTATGCCGTTCATTGTGTCTTCTAAATCCTTTTTACTCTTGGCTAGAATTACTATATCATCAGCAAATCATAGCATCTTTATCTTTTCACCTTGTACTGTTATTCTAAATCTAAATTGTTCTTTAGCATCATTAACTGCTAGTTCCATGTAAAGATTACAAAGTAACGGTGATAGGAAACATCCTTGTCGGACTCCCTTTCTTATTACGGCTTCTTTCTCATTTTCTTCAATTATTAATGTTGCTGTTTGGTCCCTGTACATGTTAGCAATTGTTCTTCTGTCTCTGTATTTGAACCCTAATTTTTTTAAAATGCTGAACATTTTATTCCATTCTGCGTTATCGAATGCCTTTTCTAGGCCTATAAACGCCAAGTACGTTGGTTTGTTTTTCTTTAGTCTTCCTTCTACTATTAATCTGAGGCCTAAAATTGCTTCCCTTGTCCCTATACTTTTCCTGAAACCAAATTGGTGTTCTCCTAACACTTCTTCCACTCTCCTCTCAATTCTTCTGTATAGAATTCTAGTTAAAATTTTTGATGCATGACTAGTTAAACTAATTGTTCTGTATTCTTCACATTTATCTGCCCCTGCTTTCTTTGGTATCATTACTATAACACTTTTTTGGAAGTCTGACGGAAATTCCCCTTTTTCATAAATATTACACACCAGTTTGTATAATCTATCAATCGCTTCCTCACCTGCACTGCGCAGTAATTCTACAGGTATTCCGTCTATTCCAGGAGCCTTTCTGCCATTCAAATCTTTTAATGCTCTCTTAAATTCAGATCTCAGTATTGTTTCTCCCATTTCATCCTCCTCAACTACCTCTTCTTCCTCTATAAAACCATTTTCTAATTCATTTCCTCCGTATAACTCTTCAATATATTCCACCCATCTATCGACTTTACCTTTCGTATTATATATAGGTGTACCATCTTTGTTTAACACATTATTAGATTTTAATTTATGTACCCCAAAATTTTCCTTAAGTTTCCTGTATACTCCGTCTATTTTACCAATGTTCATTTCTCTTTCCCCTTCTGAACACTTTTCTTTAATCCACTCTTCTTTCACTAGCTTGCACTTCCTGATTATAGTATTTCTTAATTGTCGATAATTCCTTTTTGCTTTCTCCATCACTAGCATTCTTGTATATTCTACGTTCATTCATCAGTTGCAATATATTGTTTGAAACCCAAGGTTTTCTACCAGTTCTCTTTGTTCTGCCTAAGTTCGCTTCTGCTGATTTAAGAATTTTCTTTTTAACATTCTCCCATTCTTCTACATTTTCTACCTTATCTTTTTTACTCAGACCTCTTGCGATGTCCTCCTCAAAAATCTTCTTTACCTCCTCTTCCTCAAGCTTCTCTAAATTCCACCGATTCATCTGACACCTTTTCTTCAGGTTTTTAAATTCCAATCTACATTTCATTATCACCAAGTTATGGTCGCTATCAATGTCTGCTCCACGGTAAGTTTTGCAGTCAACAAGTTGATTTCTAAATCTTTGCTTAACCATGATATAATCTATCTGATACCTTGCAGTATCGCCTGGCTTTTTCCAAGTGTATATTCATCTATTATGATTTTTAAATTGGGTGTTGGCAATTACTAAATTATACTTCGTGCAAAACTCTATAAGTCTGTCCCCTCTTTCATTCCTTTTGCCCAGCCCGTATTCACCCACTATATTTCCTTCCTTGCCTTTTCCGATGCTTGCATTCCAATCTCCAACCATTATTAAATTTTCATCTCCTTTTACGTGTTTAATTGCTTCATCAATCTCTTCGTATACACACTCTACCTCATCATCATCATGGGCGCTTGTTGGCATATAGACGTTAACAATCGTTGTCGGTTTAGGTTTTGATTTTATCCTTATTACAATGATTCTATCGCTATGCGTTTTGAAATACTCTACTCCCTTCCCTATCTTCTTGTTCATTATGAAACCTACTCCTGCCTGCCCATTATTGGAAGCTGAGTTAATTATTCTAAAATCACCTGACCAAAAGTCGCCTTCCTCTTCCCACCGAACCTCACTAATTCCTACCACATCCACATTTATCCTATCCATTTCCCTTTTTAAATTTTCTAACCTACCAACCTTTTTTAAACGTCCACGGTCTGACTCATAGAATGTTATTTTTTAATTTTCTGGAGACCCCTTCCTTAGTAGTCCCAACCTGGAAATCCGAACGGGGGACTAGTTTACCTCTGGAATATTTTACCAAGGAAGGCATATGAAAATGCAGACAGTCACATTTTCTTGGAAAAAAAGCAGCTGTAGTTTTCCATTGCTTTCAGCTGTGCAGTACTCAGAGGACTGAATGATGTTGATATGGCCGTTCAAGTCGTCCTGACTCACGCCTGTAACAACTACTGAAAGAGCTGCTGCCCTCTTTCAGGAATCATTCCTTAGTCTGGCTCTCAAAAGATACCTCTCCGATATGGTTGCACCTTCGGTCCAGCTACTCTGTATCACTGAACACTCAAGCCCCCTCACCAACGACAAGGTCTCATGATTCATAGAGGAGGATTGTTTTATAACTACTGCAATAAATAAAAAAAAAAAAACTGTTGTAATGAGAACGTAAATAATTGTTATTAATCTTTTTCTTTTTTTTTTTATGAACCAATATAATTTCTAACCTGCTCTTAATTTAAGCAATAAAATTCTGTATAAAATATTATACTAGTAATATAATGTATTTTACCCATTTGTTGCTTCTCATGTTCTACAATTTGGAAAATATACAAATCGGCTGAATTAATAACACAGTTGGTTTATGTATGCACTCTTGTTACTAAGTCCCTACATGCTTCTTCAGAACAAGTTTCCGTATAATTTGTATAAAATGAAAAATAGTATGTAAAAATAAAAGATGTTGAATTAATAAAAAACACATTTTTACTAGCAAATATGATAAAAAAAAGTTTTTATTTTGTAGAAATTATGATATAAATGGAATTTTTTGATTGAATTCCTAAACAAAAATAACATATTGTTCGTACTTATTTTTTAATATTTAGAATTCTTATTTTAGTTCAGAAATCTTTATTTTTATTTTGCAAATAACAATTAGTATACACATACCAGCGATGATTGTGTTTTTTAGTCTTTGATAATTAATTCTTATCTATTTTTAAGCGCTGAATCCTGAATAGATTAAAGAAGACATATTAGCATGATTTTAAATGTGGTGTCCTGAACAAGATTGTTGTTTTCTGAATGTGCAATCTATTGCAGTTCATGAGGCAGGAATGTAATTTTCTGGATTTTGGATGGGAGCTTCATTATGGATGAAGTTTTCTTCATTATGGATGGGAACTGGAAAGGAATGTATCACATCTCACTGAAGGAGCTGGGATAACATTATAATATTTGTTTGGATCATAATATTTTAAAGAATACATGAATGGTGATTCTTATCTGCAATTTATATGGAAAGATGGTTAATGCATCAAATCTAAACAACAGAATCATGGAACATGTCTGGATACAGGAAGATGAAGCTTCACCTCATTTTGCTTGAGTGCATAATTTCCTAAATGACTAATTCCGTGCTAGTAAACTGGCTGTGGTTCACAAGCAAATTCAGTCTAATTGCAATGACTACCACCAAGCACTGACCTTACCATATCTGATTACTCATTATGGGGAATACTTAAGGCCTAAATATCTTAAGATAATTATATATGAAATGAAAAATTGCGATTGTGTATGAAGCTTTTGAACCTTTAGTCCAGAGATGATTCACATTATTTTAAGAAGGATGGAAATGCATACTTCTTTGAGTTCAGCAAGGTGATGCACACGCAAATCCAATGGATAAATAATTCTTAAGTAGAAATGTATAAAAATATTTCATAGTAAGTCTTCAATGTCTAGAGATATGGGGCCTTCTTGAAAAAAAAAGTAGATCAAAAGATTTTTAATGAGTGAAAAATGGAAAATAGATTTCATGAACAAAGTGAGAACCAAATTAATCAGCATGATGAAATGTGATTAAACTAAAAACAGTATTATTCTCTGATGAAGGAGCTGCATTATATCTTTGAAAAGTTAAATTACAGCATCTTTTTTTATCAACACATGTAAATGAAAAAAATAACATTGGGCTGAGCGTAGATAAATTTATTATGTACCAATTAGAATAAAAGATCTAATCTCTCTACTCTTTTCATAGTTTCCTTTTGCTGATAATTTTTTCTTTGTGGTTGCTAAGCGCAGGATTAGTTTAATTAAAATTTTAGTAGGAGAAGAATGGTACAAATATAATAAGATTTTGTTTATGTATTGTCTGTATTTATAACTAAATACTATTGTCTGTATTTAAGTTGTCTGTATTTATAACTAAAACCTTCCAGGGAAGAGGATACATAAAAATTGATTCCATTCAGAGACATTTTGTGTATGAATGTTTGCAGCACACAGAGTGAATTGAATTGTACAGGACTATGCTTGTAATATCTCTCTTGCTACTTTGCTTTTGAGTGTGAATCATACATGCATCATTAAATAATCAAAGTTCAAATAATTCATTGTGATGGTAATATTTTTTATTTATATATATTTTTATTTTATAAACTATCCTCAGCCTGTAAAGTTATGCTTACACTATTTTGGGATTGCTGCTAGCTAATCAGCATAAGCATATTGATGCTGTGAACGCACTACATTGTAAAGTTCTCAAGATGCTTTTCTGTTTTACTTCAGAATAAAATAAAAAGAAAGAAACAGTTAAAGGATAGTTAATAAAGCACTCTCTGTTACTTTTTTTTTTATTATAACAATAAAATTTTTATTTGCTATATAATTACACCTTTAATTTTTTATATGGTGCTGGATTTTATTTTGTAACAGCTGTAGGATGCTTCTACTACTAAACAGAATCATTCATCACAGCATTTTCAGTGCTTGCCCTCATAAGTCATTTTTGCACGTCAAACTCATATAAAAAGTGATCATTTAAAGAAGAAACCTTAAATTAAACAAAACACATTTAAAATTAAGTAATGTGCAATTTAATGAATTACATTGTTTATAATTCTAGGTTATATTTCGAGTTATATTTCTGGGTGATTTTTATGGGAAAATAGTTAATTATCAGTCATTTGTGAAGGAACAATTCAGTAAATTAACTTTTTCATACAGATAGAACCAATACTTATAAGAAATTTAAATGATAGAAGCATCAAATACAAGTGGTAGAAAATTGTTAGTATTTTGCAAATTTTTCATAATTGATAATGATAAGGTATCAATTATTGCACCTTCTTATGCGAAGTAGGATCATTTATAATCTATTTGCATTGCCTTTAATGTTATAGGTTTTCAATGGGGTAGAATTTTTTTCTGATTGTTTGGAGTTGGAAATTTCCTTAGAGATTTTTGTGTAATAATGTTCTTCTTTCTTTTTCTGTTTAGCCTTCGGGACCACCATAAGATATTATTTCAGAGGATGGATGAGGATGATATCATTGAATGTAAATGAAGTGTAGTCTTGTATAGTCTCAGGTCGACCAATAATAATAATAATAATAATATTTATTTATTATTTTTTTTTGCGGTGGGAGGTGGAAATGCATTTACGGACGGAATGTCGGGCCCCCGCAGATGGTATTATCCAATCACTATCAGCAGACTACCGACTAAAACCACCCTCTTTCTACCAGAACTCGACCCCAGAACCATTTAACACGATACTTCCGGTCGAGTCCTCCTATACTAGCCTGATTAGGTGCTACCTAATTTTCAGAACTATCCAGGTCATCCTTTTTGGTTCCGAGAATTTTGCCGAAGAATCGGGCTACACTTTTCCAGCTCCTCAGATTATGGAGCATCATTGCAACCACATCGTGGAGGCTCAGTGCTCCCAGATCCGCCTCTAGTGTCCCTTGATTTGCCGCGCACCGAGTACATTTGAAAATGTGTGCTCAGTGTCATCCTGTACACGGGGGCAATGGCTGTCGGGGGACAGCGCTTTCCCTATGACATGGAGGTAAGCACGGAAGTACCTGTGAGCCATTAAAAATTGGTATTGGTTCATGTAGTACTCCACCTCTCCATGCCGCCGCTCTGTCCACGGTCTGAGCAGAGGGATAAGCCTTGCGGTCCATCGTTCTCTGGTATCGTGGTCCCAGGTTTCTTGCCATGTGAGGAATGTGCGAGTGCGTTCCTTGTTGGCATTGGTCTCTGGGTAATAATAATAATAATAACATTATAATTAATAATGCTCTGCACTTTTAAATATATTACTCCTTCTGGAGTTAAATGTAATCGCATTGTATTTTTGTTTATCACTGCCATTCTATGAATGCTGAACTAGTTTCCATGAAATATTTATCAAATTATTCTTCCTGTGTTTAAGTCACCAGTGAGGATCATGATTTGAAACAAAACAAAGTAGTAGTCATTTGGTTGCAAGTTCTTCCTACTATTTACCTCAAAAACTTTATTTTGACATTTGTAGCTTACTTCTATCTTTACTATTTATTTAACCTATGTTCCAAATTTATATGTCAAGATCAGTGACTAGTATGCTTTATAAGCAGTTTGAAATAAAGGCACGTATCTGTGCCTCAACAACTCTTTTGAAGAATGTTTGAAATGGCTCACCTTTTGTATTCTTGCCCCTTAAACTTTCTTCTATTTCCTGTAGTGACTGTATCCAAATATATGCATTCCTTTTACATTGCTCCAATATGTCTACACTATTACCTTGCATATATCTGTACTAATTTCTTTACTCCAGATGTCCAATACCACTTGTAAAACCACTTATATCATCTGTTTACTTGGGCTACAATTGTAAACAGCTCCCTCAAAAAAGTTAAATTATATTTTACACAAAAGCTACAGATGAAATAAAGATTCTTAAATGTTGTAAATTTTGAAAATTTCATCATTTAAATTACTGCAGATTTTGTCTGATTTAATTTATTAGAAGTTGGAAATTTAAATCTGCAAGTACAATGACAGTATAGAATGCGAAGGTTAGCTAAAGCACTGTTACACTGGTGTTATTATTTAAAGGGGCTACTGAGGGCAAATTCCTTGCCCAAAGTGGATTATATAGGAACTTATTTATTTTTATTCACTTTAATGTAGCATTTTAAAACCGTAATTGTAATATATCTAAAGATACTTTGTGCCAATTAAAGCCATTAAATTGTTTGTCTGTTGTTACAACTGCTGCTTAATCTACAAATGCCAGAATTGTTTATTTTTTAATAAATTCTGTTAGAAATACAATTTATTTGTACTGATTCATCTTTGTAAACCCAAATGCTATATTTAAGTTTGTATGCATAGAAGTATGCAGTGTTGTATTGATACTATTTTTTTTCAGCTTTTCAAATGAAAGGAATGTTACAACATAAAAGAGCATAATGTTCATGATTCTTTATACTATTGCTGAATGATTATATGTAAAGTTATATTATAATAATAAAAGACATACTTTATCTCCTTTAATTTTCAGAAATTCAATGAATTTATAAAGAAAGTAATGTAATGTTCCTTAGACAACATCAGATATACATGCGAGTTAATATGATGAAGAGTAAGTAGTTAATTGAAACTAGCCACTTGGCTGGTCTAGTGGTTAACTTGTTGTCAAAAATCAGCTGATTTCAAACCACACATCTTGGGAATGGTTGACCTGAGACTGTACAAACTACACTTCATTTGCATTCATACATACAAAAAAAACTATTCTTTGATTTGAAAAGCAACTTGAACTTTTCACCAAGTCAAATGATTATGTCAAGGATGTTGGAAGTTTGTCAAATATGACAAATGAACAAAATATAGCAGAATAAAGGGAATTCTTAAAAATAGAAGGGATTAAATTAATGATTGTTTTAACCTGTTCTTCAACGGAATGCTAAGTTTGAAAGCTAAACGGTTGCATTATTTTTACAACTCGTCATCACTGTCGTATCTGTTTGATATGCGGGCCTTGGACCATGTATGATTCTTATTGCTTTATATTTTCAACTAAAAATTTTAGTTCTTTGTAGATCCAATCTCTTTTAATTTTTATCATTCTTGATCTTTTAGGCCTCTCTTCTTTGCACCTTCAGCTGATCCTTCTAGTACTGTTTTAGTCAATCCTTCTCCTCACAATATCTCTTGACGGATTAGCTTTCCTATTCTGAAATAAGCTTGTCCATGTTCTAATTACAATTCTAAACTTGTTCACTCTCCGCTTCACCTGTTCATTTAATTCCGCTTCAAGGAAATTATTTTCCCTATGAGTTTTACGTAAGTAATCAGTTGTTTTCAAAACTTTACTTTAATTCATCTTTCTTTTTTAGAACTATTATATTATTTTATTAACATAAGAAAGAGCTCTTTTCAGAATTACCTCCATGGGATTATTGAAGAGTTATTTTTTAGTCAAGGCTTCTTTTCAGAATCTCTTAACTCGCACTTTAACCCTTGTGTTTTTTACTTTTCCATTTTTTATTTTGATTTTCTGATTGATGCTCCTACTTCATCCTGTTACATTTATACTTGATCTTTTACAGGAAAATTTTGTGGCTTTATATTAGATCAGTACACTTTTACTGTATATTTCTTCCAATTTTTTAAGTATATCCGTTTTAATTTTTCATTTTTTTTACACATAGTTCATATCATCCATTTCTTTCTAAATTTTCTCTATCTGATAATTCATCTGCAAGATATTTCTGATTTGCTTTTTGAATTTTATTGATTCATTATTTAATTTGCTGTAGAGCATCTCAACTTCAACCTTCCTGTTTATTTTAATTGCCTGTATTCTTCCATTTATTCAATCACCTATCTGGTAACCCACGGCTTCTTTATTCTTCTTCCCTTAATAAAGTTAATTGTTTTATTCCAGTGCTGTTTTCATGGCATCTTTAATATTAAACAAAAATTCATTTAAACAGTGCTCTTCTGCATTTCTTCTTTCTAATTCTTAAGCTAACTTCTCTCTTATCCAATTGATGCAATTTGTTTCACCCTCCATTTAGTTAATTTCTCAGCTCTTTTAACTAACTCCCTTTAATATTACTTTTATTTTTACTACCATAAGTACAGTGCATTTGGAAAGTTGCTGTGCACTGGAATTATGGGAGTGTAATGATGAAACTTCCTTAATTATTGCTTTGCATGTTTATTTCATTATTTTATAGAATTGGATATTACAATAACTGGAATAGTTTATAAAAGGTGTTGAAAATGACCTCTTCAAACATTAATACAACATTATACATGTTTTAGTTTGTTTTCATACACTTTACTAACTGATGTACTGGAATTTCTCATATGTATGCCGTTATTGCAGTTTTTAGTTTGTCAATTGTGTGTGGTCTGTTGCGATACACTGCTATTTTTGCTGCCTCCATAGAAAGTAATATGGGGGAATCAGACTAGGCAATTGTGCAGGCCAAAAACCCCTCAAAATGGTTTGTTTACCAATGATATTTCATAAAAATCATTGACCTGTTAGCTGCGGCACCATCTTGTTGGGATAGCTGTGATTGATTTCCACTTCTGTTAACAGATTAATGAAAGTTGTTAAAACAGCTCAATAATGATCACTATCAACTGTATTTTCAAAAATGATTGGACTCGCAATGCGCATTCTGTTCACATCAAACCAGTCTCCAATTTTTGTGTCATGTAAAGATTGTTAATGCAGTTAATAAGAGGTTAGTAGTCAACCACAGTTGAAACCACTCTTTTTGTACAAAACCTAACCTTTAGTATACCTACGCAATTTTGGTCAATGAAATGTTTAAACCATTTACAATAATTTAGTCTTTTGACATGATCTGTTGGTTTCAGTTCTTGAATACACATTACTTGGTAGGAAAAGAGTTTCACTTCTTTTTTTACACCTTTATGTGCAGTAGCAAGTCTGATATCTTGCCGCTTCGCTAACTTATGCATTAGCTTTGATGGAATTTCTGCCATATCAGTTAGTTAATTTAGGTGGTTTTCCACTTTGATCAGCATCATCAGCAGAGCCTGTTTTCTGAAATTTTTCGATAAGAGTTTGAAATGCATTGCAGTAAGGAACAGCAAGTATCTGAAAACTTTTCAGAAAAATTGCCCTTCACTAAATCAATATACTTGTCAACTTCTTGAAAGGCATGTTCAATGTCTTTCGTGAAAAGTGTATTTTTTTATTAAAAGAATCATTACTTTTTCTCTCAGAACTGTTGATTTCGATAAATGAAACAACACAAAATGAAAAAAAGAATGTTCAATAAATCACATTTAATGTCTTGGTTTATCACTGAGCAATACCCAATGAACCACGGGCAACCAACCTAACATAAAAAGACCAGAATGCACCACATGATTCTAAAATATACTGTAGAGTGACTTTTTGAACGCACTGTTATGATCGCTATCAATAAAAGCACCTGGCACTCTACTTATCTGATTCATTGCATTTCTCAATTTCTCTTCTGCAAATAAATAGACAATTTTATATTTGTTTTAATCTCCAGCAGATTTCTAAAAATCTACCAAAGAAGTTGGAGATTTCAAAATCTCCAGCCTTCTTTAGTAGTTTTTTTACTAGACTATATTATTAGCATTATTATTAGTATATATTTTGTAGTATTTATTTATCATTCCTCCATTTTCATTTTGTGTTCTCAGTTGTTTACCTTCGCTTGTTCATCCCTCCAAAGTACGTTTGGGTGCCCTACAGCACCAATTTCCATATTATTCTACAACAATGTTTATATTACTCTTCCATAATTTTCTCTTTCTCTTAATACAGTACTTCAATTGTACAATCTTCATATTGATTAGTTAGCATATAAACTTTTATTGAAAGCAGGTTCCTGGGTTTATTCTCATTCTAATAGCACTTTTCCTATCATTAGTAAAAACTATCCTAGTACACTGCTATTTATTTTTTTTAGAATTATGCCTACATCACTCCTACCTTTTTACTTCCTGAATTGTAACATTATCCTCTAATAACTTCATCCTTTCTCATTTCACTTTATTTACTGCAGTTCCATTACTTCTATGTTTACATTAATCTCTCTTTTAAAATTTTCTAACTTCTTTTATGCAAAAATGTTTCTACATTATTTGTACCTGTATGTATTTCCTTTCCATCTTTTTCTGACTTCCAGTTGCTGATTACCTAAACCAGGTTGATAAAACATGTTATTTATAGTTATTCATTTTAATTCATTAAAATTCGCTATCGCATTTAAAAGTTTGACAAAAAAAATCATGAAAAACATATCCCTATTTATAATTTGTTAAAAATTTCTTTTTGCGCTCTATAGTACATGTGATTTCTAATATGCTGGCTCTCACAAAGTGTTATTTTCTTGAAAACACTCCATAAATCACTCTACATCATTCTGTTACATGTATCAGCGAGTATAAAAATCTTCACCAATTTAAAAACTGAATATAATCTTTAACTTTCAGGCAAGTAATAGAAAAAGTACATCGTAATATTAAATGCTATCATTGAATATTTATACTTCCTTCCTCTTCATCCTCCAGTTGGCCTTCATTAAATAGTTAATTCCTTTTTCCACCACCACTTTCAGTTCTCTTCAGTATCCTCTTTTAAACCTCCCTTACTTTATAGCCTAGCATTCGTTATGACTTATCAGCACTGTCCTTATCACCTAACTGCAGTTTTAATTTACTGATCAGGACAATCACGGTTCTATTTACTGCTAAATGATCACCGACAAAAACATACTAAACGATCCGTTATCAATACTATCTTTTAGACCTATAATTCAGTAATATTTTCCTGCATGTTCAACAACGAAGACCTTCTTACCATGTATCTGGATAAAAGTCATTATGGGTTATTTAATTATTATTTGAATAATTCGAATCATCGTCAAAATTGCGTATGTGAGGTATACTAAGTCTGTTACTTTAGCAGCTCCTAAATCATGCACATGGATATTAAGTGCCTCTTAAAATTATTGACTGGAATTAAGCACAACAGATATATAAGTAGCATCGTTCATGTTATAGTAAGCCTTTTAAATATTAAGTCTACTTTTATTTTCAAATTCATTAATGAGATTTTCTTTGAATTAAATTCATCAATTCACTATGACATGCTGTTTTCATCCTCTCCCAGCATACTGACTAATGCAACTGGTTTTGTCACTTTTGTTTCCCATAAGAGTTTTGAAGAACTGCAGGAGTTGTCTCTTTTCCCATCATTTATTAATAATTCATACTACGTAGATAAATTGGTATCAATATTGTGAGTAAATTACATTTTATATTATTGTAATACATTTTATTACAATACTGAATAGTTACAAATAAAATCATTAATTTTATTGTAATACCACATAAATGGATGAATGAGAAAGTACTAAACTGTACTGACCGAATTCTAATGAATACGCTGCTAAATTTTCATCAATGTCTATCGAGTGACAATGAATTAAAGAAAATTTGAAAATGTACTGATTGGTTTTTTTTAAAGAATAGGACACTGTGGTTCAACACAAAATGAGATTTAAAGATCACCACAATTACGGCTTGTGAATAGCAATGGAAATAGCATTGTTGATCACATTAAAGGTTACATGGGAAAAATGCTGAATTAGTATAACATTCACTTATTTTATTATTATTATTTAAGGACTTATATAGTTCACACAAGTCAACATGACAAGCAGCACCTGAATTAAACATTCCTTGTTCAGTTATTCATAATGTTTTAAGGAACCTTTTCAAATTTGTTCTGGTAAGGTAGTGCCACCTATTACAGTAGAAGATAGGATTAATCGTAAGAATTCTCCTTGATTTGTTTGATGATGACAATTATCTTAATGAAATAAATCTTATGAGGCTACTTTTTATTCACTTTTAAAGGTAAATAAAACATCAGATTCTGGGATTCAGAAAACCCCCATTTCAATGCCGAGCACATCAGGACAGTTTGAAAATTAATATGTGACAAGTGACACTGGTGAGATCACTTCATTTTTCCTTTATGAACATTTACCACGATATATTGGAAAATTTTGCCTCTCCTCATCAACAACATCTACAACATATATTCCAGCAAGTTGGACGCCACATTGAGTATAACTGTTCATAAATTTCTGAAGGACAAATTTCCTGGTAGGTTGATTGGTCGCGGCCAAGTGGTAAAACAATTTGGTCAATTTGAAATATGACTATAGCTTGGAAATTAATAATCTTAAAATTTAAAAATGGATTTTTCCTAAGTAAATAATTTTTATAAAATAAAATAAAGAATTACAGCAGTTGCAGGTTTTAGCTAAAATGATACAGGTGCTTTTTAACTTTATTCAACAAATAAATTTTTGGACTGAACAATTATACATCAGGATAGAGAAATATAAAAATTATAGGGATAATAAAAAAATTTTGTTTCTTTTTTGAATAACAGTGACCATTTTCATATGTAGGTTATACTACCTAAATAAAATAGTTTACTAAATGGGAAGTCTTTTTTAAACCTTTTTACACAAAATATACAATATGTAAATCATTACAAGTAAAAATTTTGTTATAATGCTATTAACCATGAAGAGAAGGCTAATCAATATCTCAAAACTTACATAATTGTCAATATGTTGATGCTGCAAACAGTATGTAAGACCAATACATTTAGTTAAAAATAAAAATTTTGTTAACTGATAACCACCGACGGTGAAGTTTAATATTTTGTATTGTAAAATATTTTTATTTACAAAGGTCTGCAACTGAATGAATAGTTTTATATATTAGAAATAAATAATGCAAGGATATTTACATAAACATAAATTAAGATATTAAATAAGCCACCTAAAAAAATTAATGGTAATGGGAATTAATAAAATAAATAAATACATTCTTTAAAGATTAGGTGCATTTGATCTAATAATTCATGACTGCATACAACAAAGTTGTGTTTTAATACACACATACACACACACACACACACTATATATATATATATATATATATATATATATATATATATATATATATATATATATATATATATATATATATATGTAATGTGTGTTTAATTATGGACTCTACAGTCCTAGTTTGAGATAGTACAGCTATAAAGTATGTTAAAGAGTCATGGGTAGATCCATAATCAAAGATGTACTGATCAAATCCCAAAAAAACCAGGATACATCAATTCAAGCTGATCCTGATAGTGTCTTCGGTATGGATCCAGCAGGCATTTGGCTGAACACTAGATTGAGAAATGATCACAGATATGGAAACAGTTGGTAGTAGATAAGGGACAAAATTCTCACGTTGACCACAATACAAGCTCATCCACAGATCTTTAAGGCACTCTTCAAGCAGTATCCATCTATTTAATCAATAATTTCTTCAGGAAATTGAGGTATAGAATCCTTATCAGGATAGAAACAGCACATTATCGATAAATGTTTCTGCATTTATTAATTTAATTATACATTATTTATTTTATGTTTTGACCACCTAAACAAATATATGCTTTTCTTCTAGATACTAAGAAATCAGCTGAGGACTGGTTTGGGCTTCATGAAGAATTTTAGAACCTTTATTTGAATTTTAAAATATTTAGAACTACATAAACTGAATATACACTACTTAACCAACCCCTAAATGTAGCAGTATGTTTATTAAATACAATTGTGAGATACAGTTATCAAAGAAAATAGAGAAAGAAAATATAATCAAACTAGAATTAGTACTATTAAACAGTAGTCAGTACTTTGATATTTGAGATCAAAAGAGAATAAAATTTGTTCTTAATAAATAAGGGTTTAAAATATTACTCTAACACTAGCATGAAATTAGATTTAGTTAGTAACTTGTTAAACTATTGTCTATCTCATTTAATACATGAATCTTTTCAAGGTGTCCTCATTCTTACCTATTAATACTTACAATGCACAAAAATGTTCATCACTGTTTACAAAACATGTAATACTATTACCTCATTTATAAAAAAATAATCTCTGGGAACAGGATGGCAAGTGCAGTTGTATTATAACATAGGCAGTAGCCTGGATTTTTTCCAGGGGGGAAAATATGAAATGTTTTTTGTTAAAAAATGGTTTTATTTGAACATTTTAAAACGCCAAAATTAATAATTGGAATGCTATTCGAAACTATCTAAATCATAATTCAGCACTAGCCTATGAGAGTTCTGTATTGATCCAAACAATATTTCTTTCTCACATTTATTTTTAGCTTCCAGAACACTTTTTTATGCACACTCATCATGCAAAGACCGACAAGCCGATTTTTTGTCATTGTTGACAGTAACAAAGTTTTTGTCCTGCGTAAGGTGCTAAAGGATCTTTCGATATAGTAAACCTTGTGGATGTGAGGTAAGTAGCATCCATTTTATGGATGGGTAGAACAATTGGGTTTCTTTCACTACTGCAGCTAGTACTACTTCCTTCAGTTCGGCATTTGGCATATTTTTTCCTTTCCATTGGTTGTACTAAAGTACAGCTTTACCAAGAAAATCATTAAAATTGTAGTAACTAAAAAACTTGTAGTTTTTTTATCAAGTTTTTCATATCAAGCATTATGTGAGGGTGCAATGTAAGCAATGAGAATGCGGGCAAGTTCTCCTCAGAAAAACGCTCTTCCAGAGACATTATTAATGAATCTGTGTACGGAATAATTAGTGATCTTCTCCAAAACCCGCCAGGAGTCTATGCTCGTGGATTCGCACGATGTTTCTGCTGATTTATGACTCGTGGCATATTGAAATCTGTTGAAATATGCTCAGCGATTGTTTCAGCGTCTGCTATCACACTTTTACTTTCAACAACTGCATTTCCATGATGTCTTCTCATGATGAAGTTATGATGTCGATGATTTTTTTGGTGATTTCAACATTGAAGTAAGTCCATATTTGTTAACTGAAGAGCGTGTACCACCGGCAGCAGTAGTTCCGAATATTTTTGTATGAGACAAACACTAACAATGAACTTCTGATTTTGTAGCAGCATAATGCATTTGATAACCGCTTTTTTCGTTGCATTGTTACCATCTGTTGACAGTTTTTCAAGCGCCATAACAATTTGCACTTAGTGTTTCTTGAATGTGGCAATACTTTTTTAATTTTTGAGAGCAACAGATTGCACAGAGCATTGGTATATTTGGTATGCATTTTCGATGAAGGGCTGATTCTCCAAAGAATCTTATTATTTCTTTTAATGTGGAGGTCGCATGTTGCATCACTTTTATTTCATGTGAGCTGTTTACAACAAAGTTCAGTTTGTGACTAGCACAGAAAAAGTATAATGCTCTCATATTCTTTTCTCGAGTAATTTTCTGGTGGACACCACCATCCTTCCCTGCCATACTGCAGGGATCCCTGACTCCCATCGTATCCTTGCCCAATGCACTTTTCTGGATCAAGGCCTACCTTTTCTACAAAGATGTTAATTGCAGATGATACAGATTTTGAATCGTGTCAGTCAACTCTACATAAACTAGAAATTCCTCACTAGGAATTCATCTCAAAAAATGTAGTGTGAAGGGTTTGCCTTCAGGAAAATTGTAGACATTTCCAACACTTGCTTTAACACATTACCAGTTGTGCATACCTACATTCCACGACTCAAATGAAATGTGAGTATCTCTGTATTATAGTAGAACGAGGAGTTATAGTGTACAGTATCATGTTGTGCATGATAAAATGATCTCATTCAGAAATCTGTTCATTAACTACATGTAAAACTTAAACTTGATTTAATGTTTACTAAAATTATACAAGAGAATTTATTAACTTCATATTGAAAACAAATTTGTTCTGTTCAGAAAAAATTATAAAATCTTACTGGAATCAGCTTATTGTTTTGATATATTTATAAACAGATGTAATTTAAGACATCCTTACTCCTTTGTGACGATTTCTATCGCCACACCACTTCCTCCATTATTAGCCCTGATAGCCTTTACCAAAGTTCGTCATATTGATCCTCTGACTGATATTACAATCATCAGTTTGACATATGTCACGATGCCACCGAAGCAAATGCCTTGATAGACATGTCCCTCAGTGTTATAACTCAATTAAAGATACCATGCAGTCGCATATATTTTATAAAGTAATTAATCGAACAGTAATATATTTATTTAAAAAGTAATTCATTACAGTAAATCACTGCAACGAACCGAGTAAAAAGATATTTTGTATTTACTGATTTATATAAAACAAAAGAATAATGACTTATATCGTTAACAAAATTTGATTTTATAATATTATTTCTACAATGCAGTACCGGACAATACTGCATTCTATACCGTATTATTGAAATAAGATAAAGTATTAAACCATAGTACAAACTTATCAACAATCTAGTATAAAATCGGTGGATATATTTGAGGCACAGCTTGCACTGATACTAATCCATGTCTACAAAATAACCTATATATCATTTTCATCCTAACTTAACAAACATATTGTTTTAGATTTTTTCATAGGTAATATACTTCGAGTTTTTTTCTTTAAAATTATTTACGTAGTTTAGTCTAACAAAATAAGATTGATCAGAATACTGACATTTCCGTGTCAAGTCAAGTAAATTAACGAATTTCATTCCAAAACTGTCTTCCTTACTAAACAACCTGTCATAACTTAAAAAAATATATTTCATATGTTGTTCCCGAGTGACGCACTCTCATAATGAAATTATGGTAAACAAATTGAACAGTCGCCGAGCATTACTGATACATTCAGTAATGCATAAAGTGTTATTTTCTATTCAAACAGTTTTTTAATTAACATCACATTAATATAGTTATATAAAATGTTTCATTATACTGAAATGGTATGGAGTTTCTTTTTATTAAAATGATATCACTGTCAGACACGTTTTAACCTGTTTGACTGCTGAAATAGCGATGTATTGGTGGTAACGATTGTTAAAATGGTAGGGTATTCTGCTCGCTCCAGTTAAGAGCAGGTTTGGCTTTGACAGATAATATATCTACATTTTTTAATATTTTTCATTTCCTGGCTATATGCTTGAACTGTTTTGCTATAATAGCATACGAATCATAACATTAATATAACAGCATTTGGTGTTACATTATACTATGCAAGTGAAAGTTTGATAATCTGGTTAAATGTTACTTCTCGAGTTTTGACAGATCATGACATTTCAAAAACAAAAAAAGTATCTATAATTTTAGCATTCAAAACTCTCAGAAAGATTTACGTACACATGTATAAATGTTTTTTTATTCAATTTTTTTTTACTTTTCTTTTTGTTGATATCTTTAAACCGGAGGGAAGGATTTGGATGAAATTTGTGAGAATGGTTTTGTATATGGGGCATTGATGCCAATTCATTTTGGCACAGTAACTCAGGGTCGTGGAGAGATACGATCACCTTGATTTCCGTTTCTCTAAATTTTACTCAAAGAGTAGAATGATTTTTATACATGCATCCTCACATATTTCAATGTTTTCCTTCAATTTCCTCCTACGTAACAGTTTGTCGAAGGCCAAGATATCGGTAGTGAGAAAGTTATATAACTTTCTCGTCTTATGTATATATCACGCGCAAATAAATATATATATATATATATAGTTATTACATATTCGTGTTGCGAGTGCGCGATTGAAACAAATAGTTCATATTTTATATTTTTATTTTCCTAAATACTTACATTTATAGCTTTTCCGTTTTTAATCGCTACATATGTATATTTGAATAAGTGTATACTTACAGGGCTAACAAATTTACATATATATGAAAACCGTAATTCAAACTGTATGTAGGAAGTAAACAAGTATTGTAGTAACGATTTTTCTTCATTTACACTTAAAACTGGAGTTAAGTCTTCAACAAAATTGTTCATTACAGTTTCGGTATTCAAACGTAAAGTACATCTGAAAACAAACATGAGAATAAACAAAACTTAGGAAATTTTATAATTTTTATTTACCATTAAACACACAAGTTTAGCTCATTATGCATTATGCACAAAAATGATAATTATATTTTTGTATGTTTTCTAAATTATTAAAAAAATGAAAATCCACCTTAACAGCAAATTAGTTGTGTCTCTCTAGACCTTTCAGTACTTAAATCATCGTCAGGAGAATAAAATAAAGTAAAAAATTAGGCAAATTAAAATCAAATGATTAAGCAGTCACGATTGTTTTCTAGTATAGTAGCTGAACTAACAAACGGTCATGACTGCTTAATCATTTTAATGATGGGGATGCGATTAATCTTAAATAAGCTCATGATATGTTTAAAATCGCAATGGAAAATGTAGACTGGGTGATAATATAAGTATCTCTTAACAGTAGCTTGGTTAACTGGGATTTCTCCCGCCACCACCCCATTCGGTCACCCTACAGCATAGACCAAATGTCAGTGCCAAGATACGGCTACTGTGCCTCTAAAACAATTCAGCGACCTCGTTACCTAAAAGCTCCTAGTGAGCTACCTATCAGCGTGAGAGGATTAAGCAGGGTGCTGTACACTACCTGCTTGTGTGTCCCAACCGCTCACTTGTCAAACTAAATCTAAATTGGGGAGGCGCACCCCTTGTTACTAATTACTAAAAGTCATTAAAGTTAATAATATAAAAGACAGCACTTAGGCTGTCACGCCTCGGTCGCTGTATGCCAGCTAGTGCCTGTCCACCATTTAAAGCCCTTGGAGCTTGTATCTGGCTGTTGGCCAGCCATTATCTCAGGAAAAACTTCCCACAGCGGCGCTATAGGAATCAGTATAACCCAGATTAATTAAAAAACTCTAGCGATGACGGTTGAACTTCGCAACCTCATCGAGGAACTCCCACACGGTCTGACAATGCGGCTCTCGCCACACTGACTCGCCGTTTATGAGCGGCCAGTTTTCCCCCTGACCTCTAAGTTCCAGGGTGGCCTGGTCTCTGGCCCCCCCAATAGCAGGGCGGTCGAACGTCATATGCTCGTTCAACTGGACCTCCCCGCAGACACACAACTCATCAGCCGCTAGGCGAAACCGAAAAAGATATTGCTTCAAACCCACATGGTTGGTGAGCACTTGGGCACCCGCTGACCTTAAAAATGAATTCGAGGCATACCATCCCCCCCAGATCCTGTATAAACCTATACAAGGATCTTCCCTTAGTCGTGGTGTGCCATTCAAGCTGCCATGCCTCCATCGCGAGGCTCCATAGCCTCTTCGCAGGCGGGAAATGGGCAACTGAACGAAATTTAGATCCGGTGCATTGTGATCGCCGTTCCGCTCCGGTACTAACCCGGCTCGAAACCGCATCCCAAATGCCTCGGCTTCCCGACCTCTTCGCAACTTCCACATGGCTGCCCGAACTTTCAGCACTAAATCAATTGGGAGGGCCTTTCCCAATACGGTGGTAGCCTTGTAGGAGGTTGTTTTAAAAACATCAGTGCATACTATCAAGGCTCTGCGCTGGGCAATCCTTAAATTTTGAAGCAGTGCTCTATTTCTATCCAACCTATGCGCCCAAATTGGTGCCGCGTATGCGATCATGCTCGCATAAAGACACCTCGTTACATCGAGTACATTTGACGGCCCGACAGCCCGTAATCCTTCCGAGCAATCCTTCGAGTTTGTGCATCACAGAGACGGCGTCCGCCGCAACTTGCTTAATGTGGTTACTAAAAAGCAACTTCTCATCAAACAAAACACCTAGGTACTTATGAAACCGTACTCGACTGAGTACACAGCCTTTATACTTAATGTGGGAGTTACGACTGCTTGATAATTTGTCTGTACCTTTCAGAAGCATAAACTTCGTCTTGGGCACAGAAATCTTTAAATTATGCATATCCATCCAGTCCTCGGCAGTTGACAAAGACGCCTGCGCCCTATTCTCTAGCTGCGGTCGTGAATTACCACGAAGTAAAAGGAGATAGTCATCGGCGAAAGCCTGGGCCGTGACCCCTTCTGGGAATGTCAACCCCAGAAATCCATCAAACACCAGGTTCCACAGCAGGGGACCGAGAACGGAACCCTGTGGGCTTCCCCTGGTGACGGATTTTTCCACAACTAGGTGCCCATCCTTTAAAAGAGCCGCGCGGTTAGACAAATAGTCTCTTACCATGGCCTGCAGGGCTTCGGGATAATTGCGGCGTTCCAATTCACAGAGGACAGAACTCCAAACAAGGAAGGAAATGCTGCCTCTATGTCAATAAAAATTGCAAAAATGTATTTGCAGTCAGCGCTTTCCACCTCGGCAAGAGTATTCAAGATGCAATCCTCGGTGCCAACCCCTTTCATGAAGCCATATTGGCATCGATTTAGAAAAACATTCATATCGATGTTTTCCCAGAGCCGTTCCACAATCAGCCTTTCCAGCAACTTGCCGAGGACCGGCAAGAGGCTGATGGGCCGATAACTGCTGACCTCACCAGGATCCTTTCCAGGCTTTAAGAGCACCCTCACCAAAGCCACCTTCCAGCAAGCCGGAAAGCAGCCCCAGCTTAGGGACCCCGAGAACAGTCTGCCAAGCGGCTCTCTTAAGACAGGCAGCAGATGGTAAAATATATCTGGGTCAAGTTAGTCAATCCCCGGTGCTCTATTCAATGCCATTCGAGAAACCACTCGGTCTATATCTTCAGGTTCCACGGTCCGAACTCTAGGGAATGGTGTTTCACCCGCCCTAACACCGATTTCCACTTCACCCTCCGGAGCATCTGGAAACAGAGGATCCCGGAACGCCTGGTAGGTCACCACAGATGTTAGTGTGTGGTCACGACCACCTAACCCACACCGAACCCTGGACAACATGTGCAATGGCTTCGGCTTGTAACAAGTCTTTGCGAGCTGCCAGGGATCGCGTTGCAACTCGCGCATGGAGTCCTTCCAAAACTTGAGTTTGGCTTCCTTGATGGCGTGAACGTATTCATTACGAGCACGCTGTTAGATCCGAAGATGCTCAGCGCGCACGTGGTCAACGATGGTCCCCGTTAGGGGGCAGTGCTGGTACCTTATCCTCGCGGACCTCACTCTTGCGCGCAGCACGTTAAAGTCAGAGGACCACCATTTCTTACCGAGCCTCCGTCTGCGTTTCACAGGCGCCCCCCGGGAAGAAGGGGTCATGACGGCTCCAGGCACGCTAAGATCAGCGGACTGGGTGTTTATGATGGGTCCATCCATTTGCCTAGGTAGCCGTAGGACAACATCACAGCCAGTCTTGATGGCCCGGCCGATTTGCTCCGCCATCAATTCCACCTCCTCACTACTCTCCATGCACCACTGCAATCCCTGTAAGGCAGCATCGCATACCTGTGTCGATCCAGGCCCCTTAGGTTATAGCGATCTGAATCTGGTGCTCTTAGACCGCCTCCGTAAGCAATATCATAGGTTATAAGCCTATGATCGCTCACACTGGCCTCGGGCCAGAAAGTCCAACTACTTGTCTTTCGAAGCAAGTCGCCCGTCACCAAGGTGACGTCTATATAACTTTCCCCCAGTTCGCTGGAGAAAGTTGGCGGCTGCTCCGTATCATTAATCAAGTAGAGGTTCCTGGCTTCTGCGAACTGTTCGAGACCAGTGTCTCTGGAGTCTATAAGTGATGAACCCCAGGCAGTAGACTTGGCGTTAGCGTCCAGAGCAACCAACACTCTGGTGCCCGGGAGACCGTCCAGAATCCTACCCAACTTCGCCAGCAAGTCCAAGCTCCATCCAAGCTGGAAGTATCCCGACACCAGTACGACATCGAACGTACCCCTCATGATCCGCACGACGGTGAATTGCTCGTCAGACCACTGGGGCATCCAGAAGACACCCAAAGAGTCAGAGCCCACCACGATCGCAGAGAGCGGCCGTCCCCCACGAGAATGAATCATTTTCACCCCGCGAAAGCCGACCACCCTATCCGCGACCACGTACGGCTTCTGGACCAAGAGAACCCCGAGTTTGTAATCCTCAAGGAGCCTCATGGCCTCACTCGTGGCCGCCCGGTAATGGTGCAGGTTTAGCTGCCCCAGACGCAGGCGTTCGAATTGGTGAAAGCTGTCCCCAAGGGCTTTCTGCCGTTCAGGCGTCGCCATAGGCTGTGTTGTTTACAGCGATCTCGTACGCCTTACACTGCCTACTCCCGACCCGGTGTCCAGCATTGCTGCCTTTCACCTGGGTACAGGCGGCGCACTTAGTGCCCGGAGCGGCACAGTGACCACACATCTCCTTCTGCGCACGGCATCGGAGAGAAGTGTACCCAAAGCCTGACACTTATAGCATCGGGCCACCTCTACATGGTCGACAACCCTACAGGCAGTCCACCCAAAGAACAATCTTCCACCGGCCACTAAAACCTGCCGGATCTTAGGCGAGGTCTCGAGTACCCAGTGGCTCTTCAGGGATTCCTTCCTCCCCAGCTGCCGAACCACCTTGGTTTCCCGAAGGAAGTCCTCGACCACCATATCCAACACTGGATTTTGGCTGTGGATCGCCTTGAGGATTTCAGGCTCCTCTACCCTTGCTGCTCTTGGCATATCGTAAACCAATATCTGCGGCTTACTCTCAGCTACCAGCTCAGCCTTCAGCCCGTTCTTGGCCAGAACGTCGGCCTCCAGCAGTTGCTTAGCCTACTGCTCACTTACGACCTCCAGGACTACTCCATGATCCCTGGTTTTAGTGACCCGGGAAACTTGGAACCTTTCCTTCCGCGGGTCCAGGATCTTCTTGAGGGTTAGCTCCGTCATCGCCCCCTGACCAGGTTTTACAGGGACCACCTTAACAGTGGCGCGCTTTCTTTTAGCTACCGGCGCCTGGGCTGGCGGCGGCGGTGGCGGACCTACCCGCTTAGGCGCAGGCACGGCGGTTATCGAGGCGAAGAAGACAGACTTTTTTACCTTCTCCTCCACTCTCTTAATGGACTTGTGGAGCTCGCCCAAAGCCTCACCCGTTGCCGGCTTGAAGCCCCGAACTCCCTCCACAACCTGGTCGACCTTACCTGACAGTCGACTGACGACTGAGTCTAGCGCAAGGTTCGCACCCTGGAGGCCTTCACATTTTAATGCCAGACCCGACACCATCAGTGAACATTCGCTCAGGTATGCGTCCACTAACTGACGAAACTCAAGAGGGACTCTCATTCTTTTTTGGAGGAGATCTTGGATCATTCGGCCCGCATCTTCCTCAATCCGCCCTATGCTTCCAGCACCAGAGGTCACCTGCTTTTCAACAGGCTTCCCTTCCGGGATCTTAGACCCAGGAGCAGATTTAGAGCTTCCGCTTTCCGCCTTTTCCGACTTCGATGGAAGGCGTACTCGGACTTGGCCCCCCTCAGTGCCTTGCCCTTGCTGCACGGGTCCGGCTTTCGTATTTACCGCGCCGCTCGAGGTTGAGGTATGTCGCAGGTTTTTCTGCGATGCCACTTCGCTCGGGCGCTCCACTACCCGAGGGGCTTCCGAGACTTCCTTTGCGGAAGACCGGAGCCGCGGCGGCGACCTGCCGATTGACCTTCGTGACACGAAGGGGTCACTGGAGACCAGGTCCTGGGCCAATCCGACCACGTCCTCTAAACAACTTCCTCCGGTTGCTCCATCGCTAAATTAGAAAAAAAACTACATAAGCTCTGTCGCCAGGCACTACGATCACAGCTTGTTTGAAACTACCACCTGCCACAAGACCAGGTGAGCGTCTAACTAGATCTTCCTCGACCGGACCGTCTGTTCCGCAGCCCACTCGAGGAGTCAAAAGTTCCTGTTGACCACCGGCGAGGTCGGAGCGAAATCGCTTCCCGAACCTGC
This sequence comes from Lycorma delicatula, assembly GCF_047948215.1. Taxonomy (NCBI): domain Eukaryota; kingdom Metazoa; phylum Arthropoda; class Insecta; order Hemiptera; family Fulgoridae; genus Lycorma; species Lycorma delicatula. The sequence continues at coordinate 26,158,863 of NC_134466.1, forward strand.
CAGAGGATCCGAAACTTATCTGGCCTCACCAACTACGTAAAGGGGACGCCGACAATGCAAAGGAACCATCCTTATTCAGCCGACGATGGCACTACTGCAACACACTACGCTGCTACTTTGTTAAAAACGTGCAGCAACGTAGGTTGACTAACAGCAGCTTATTATGTAATAGAATTATACTACTACAATTCTATTAAATAATAAGCTACTGTTAAAGAGATATTTTTACCACTCTTATATTAACGCGCTCTTGGACTATGTATGTGAGATTCATGGTACGGAACCATTCAGTCCAATTTTTAAGCACTTCTGCTTATTCATTTGCTCTGAAATTTTGCATATAGGTTTGCTCCTGATGACAACACATTTTAGCAACATTTTCCAGCCGCTAACATGCCCCTAAGTAGCTAAGTTGCTAAGTGAAAAAATGCCTCTTGAACTTACGTAACCTCGTTTATATGCATATTTTCTTATTGAAAGAATTATCCATGTTTGTGATAAATTTTGGGCTGTATCTCGGGAAAAGTTTGACCAATCCCGGATCTGTTTGGTATTGTATCCGTTTTGGGTCTCTTCCAACCCGCTCCTTTCCGCAAACCCCTCGTAAAATCCGAACCGGCAATTTTTTGCAATTTTTCTAAAATATAAATTTGACCCTCATCCGAGCCACCCAAAAAAAAAAACATCCTACAGCTCCAAAACCCAGTTTTTTCGTTTTTAATCGAAAAAGATGTTTCGACTTCCACCCCGCTAATTTGACTCCTACCCCGTTTTTTCGAGTGAGAGCTGAAAAGAAGCGTTGTTTGACATACAAGACACTGCTGACGTCCTTTTTATTATGGAGACAAAGAGAAAACCGAGATTAGAGAGAAAGAAAGTTGGGTCTACAGAAGGAGAGAAACAGATGGAACGTCAGTTCCCTCAAGTCACGTTAAGGCGGTAGACAAACCAAGTACTTCGAAGAAGATGGATTGAGTGCAACTGACAGAGCCACCTCTGGATGTGCTCGCGTCTAGCCTCAAGAATTATCCATGTTTGTGATATTGTCGTTTGAATTGATTAAATTGAACGAAAGTATTTTTTTCTACGGCTGAGGCAATAATTCAAATTTCATATAACCGTTACATTCAATATTTATATCTGATGATTCATCAGACATAGCCCGTGTGAGAGCAGGATGTACAAAATCCAAAAACAAATTGCTGTGTGCACATCTAGATTATGGCAAGAATGAAAGGCAAAAAGGCCCAATTTCTCCATCTTGCTCCAGTCAAATGTGTATGAGTATACTCAGTAATATTTTAAGATATACGAACTTTTAAAGCTGTCTGAGGTGTTGGAAACTGGAGGAATAAAAACTTCAAAAGATTGCCCAAACCTGTGTGCTAGCACAGCTGTAAAGTATAATCTTATGAAGACTAAAAAGTAGAAAATAAAAGATATATTTTTAAATTACCACTTTTTAACTAAACGCACTGAAAGGTAAGAAATAATTTTAGGACGGTATCTCAGAATGAATTTGAAAAGCTTTGATGGTGATATGCAAGATTATGTGAAAGTCATAGCTTCAAATTAAAAATTTGATCTTTTTGTTAATTTTTTATATGCGTGATGGATAACTTAAAGAGGTGCTCTGTCATGAGCACCCCACTCTTTAGGGCATTCATCAAGCAAATAAAAAATTGGCAAAAACAATAAATTTTTAATTTAAAGCTATGACTTTCACGTAAAGGTTGTTGTCAAACAACCTGAGATACCGTCCTAAAATTATGTTTTACCTTTTGGCGTTTAAGTTAGGAGTGGTTTTTTAAATATTTTTTATTTTTCTACTTTTTAGTACATTAAATATGAATGGTTTAAAAATTTTTTTTTTACATATTTTTTATTGCCACTTATACTCAGAGTGATGGGTACCGATCGATGCGAAATATTGAGTCGTGAAATATTCAATTTCGGCGCATGACACAATAAAAATTTTCGGACCACAGTTTCGACATCATTATTTAAATTATTCCTATATTATTATTCCACGCTGAACTTCAGTTATGAAATTAATGTATCACAGTATATAACAATAGATTTTTCTATTTTTATACTATTTCATTGAAAAAAAATCACTTACTGGATTTCAACTTTCTTAATTATTTTTTTTTCTGTTTCTTCATCTCTGAAATACAAACAAAAATTAATAAGTTAGAATTCTTAACAATACACTTATACAATACGTGCCTCTAGTCGCACTACATCTTTGCTGATGAGTTTGAAGCTTAATGATTTGCTTCATATGTACATTAGGAACTTTATTTATGATATTCATAATATATTTGTTGCAATCTGGTCAACTAGTGAACAATAAGCAAACACCGTATGGCCCATTGCGCGAAGGATGATATGCATGACGTGTAAATTAGTTGTAATCTTGTACAGATTCAGGCCGACCGTTCCTGAGATGTGTGGTTAATTGAATACCAAAGTACACCGGTATCTATTGTCTAGTATTCAAGTCCGTATACAAACAACTACTTTACTAGGAACTCAACCACAGAACCTTCGACATCGAAAATCACTTGTTAAACAAATGATCTTGCGACGACGAGTTTACCACTAGATCAGTCTGGTGGGCTATACATTAAAGATTAAAAATAATTTTTACTTATTCATAGTTTCTTGCGATATTTAATTTACTGACAAAAAAGTTTAAAGATTTTAATATTTTGTGCGAAATAATTTTAATAAAGCAGTGAGGTGGGAAGAAAGCATAATAATCAAGAATGATTTGTTATTAACTGAGTTATCAGTGGAGAACAATTTCCAATCACATTTGTGATGAATGTGGTATAAATTTAATATTTATTTTAGTATTCTTTAGTAAAGTGCTTTTAGAAAGCTGCTGTGCACTGGAATTATTGTCGTGTAATGACGAAACCTTCTTAATTATTACTTTGTATTTTTATTCCATTATTTTATAGGAATGGATAATACAATAACTGGAATAGTTTATAAAAGGTGTTGAAAATGACCTCTGAAAACATCAGTGCCACATTACACGCGTTTCAATTTGTTGTCAAACACTTTAACCAAGTGATGTACTGCAATGTCTCGTACATATGAAAATCGTACGTGGTCTGTTTTGCGATACACTGCTCTTTTCGATGCCCCAATAGAAAGTAATCTTTTTCTTTTTCTCTGTAAATTGATGTATCCTCCCTTATGTAATCATTCTTCGTCTGTTAAAAACGTTACGTCGAGGACACCTACGGAATTTTGGTCAATAAAACGTTTAAACCATTGAAAATAATTTAGTCTTTCGGCACGATCTGTAATTTTCAGTTTTTGAACATATATTACTTTGCAGGGGATAAGTTTTAGTTGTTTTCTTACTTCTTTATGTGCGGTAGCCATTTTGATATCTTGCTGCTGCTGTGCTAACTTACGCATTGACGTTGATGGACTTTTAGTGATATCATCCAAAATATCAAGCAGTTTCTGTTCGTTTAGTTTAGGTGGTCTTCCAAATCGATCAGTGTCTTCAACAGAGACTGTTGCCGGAATTTTTTCGAGAAGATTTCGAACTGAAAACAGGAGTATTTCGAAACTTTTCTGAAAACTTTGCTAAATCAGTATACTTGTCATCTTCACGAAAAATGTGTTGCGAGAGAAAAATGCATTACTCTACTGATAAAACCATTGTTTTTTTCGCATCTATCGATTGCGATAAACGAAATAACACAAAACGAAACTAAGCATGTTCAATCGCAACTCAACAACTGACGTCTTGGTTTATTAGTGACAACGCTCAATGAACCCACAGTGCAACCAACCTAATGCCGAAAGAACAAAATGCAATACATAATTCTATAGTATGCTGCACAGCGACTTTGCGAGCCCAGTGTATAATTTTGAATACCGTTTACATATCTCTTACGCAACTAATAGATTGTTCATTCAACATTTTTTTTCTCCCGACCCGACTCCACTTCTTTTTTATTCAGATTATCTTCACTTTTAAATTGATTGTCATATTACATTAACTTTTTCTTTAAAAATATAAGTGTTAGTTAAGTCCTTTTTGTAACAATAGTAAAAATTTATGCTAATAAATATTTATAAAAAGGTACTTTAAGTATGTAACTGCTACTTAAATCTTTTTTTTTTCTTTTTTAAATTATACTAATTTAGGCTAATAAAATCGTTATAAATATGTCATAAGAAAGGCTTGCTTGCTTCGGTGGTTTTTAATATCATCCTGTTGGAAGGAGATATACAGGTAGACCAAAATTATGATGGGTGTCAGAGTAGAAATATTGATAATACTAAAGTATAACCTAATATTTTACAAATGAAAAATAAATATTTTTGATTTAGTTTCACCAGTTGCTGTCACAAATTATAAGAATCAATCCTTTAACCGCTTGTTAATGATTTTATACACTTAATTAAGTGTAAACACTTTTGTCCGTCGCAGTATGGACCTTCGATAAAAGGCGTTTCACAATATTTTATTTTTTTAGTAGTTAGTAATAACAGAAAACTTTACAATTTGACGTTAATTTTACTTAAGATTTTCAAATGAGAGGTTCCACAGTGTCATTTCTCAATTATAACTTAATAGATTTATTTTTTTAACGGCTATTTGACTGCTCGGAAATGGGCGGATCAACTGAGAATCACGGTTAAGAGTATTTATTTTTTTAATTATTTATTATATTAATTTCTTATTGTCATCTAGATAAATTTACAAAAAAAAAAATAAATAAATAAATAAAAAAATAACTATAATTATGAACGTGGAATTTTTTTTAATCATTATTATTTTATTTTTTGCTTTATTAATAAAGTTTGTTTTCAACAGATCACAAATGTGTTTTTAATATTATTTACAGAGTTCCATAAAAAGAATTGTTCAATATTAATTGCAATACAACTGTGGGATCACTTTTTTAAATTTGTTCAGTCAAATTAAATTTACGAACATCATACGTTGATTAATTATTAATGTTCTCAGAAAATGGAGTACTGCCTCGCCTTGAATTTGGAGCATTATTTTAACTAAACTCTTTTCGTAACAATTAAAAAACCGAACGTAATTAGACACAAGTTTATAAAAAATATTTGCTTTATTTTAACTTGTAAAATGTAAATCGTTTATGAATACTTAAGAAGTTTAAATCTTTACAGAGGACTCCTGATAAACATTTTTTATAATATAGAAAAGAAATATTATTATGCACCTATAATTTTGTTAAAATAATGCTTACCTTAACTGAAATTTCTGTTTCTCCAGACTACTTCCACTGAAAAATTATTAAATGGTAACCGATTATGGAGATGAAATACTTATTGCATCATTAACATATGACTTACTTAGTAATTAAAAATAAATTTCTTTGCTCCGATTAATAGAATGTGGTTCAAACTTAAAAATAAAAATGAAGTGCACACCACATGACTTCGTTGTACACCTATTAAATTACAAAAACATTTTTTTTTTTAAATGAAAAGTACATAAAATTTTATTTCATTAATAACTTCTGATATTTTTTTAATTGTCATTATTGAATTATTATTTAATGTAATTTTTTTTTTTAAATCAGAGGTTAATAATTATTAATAAATATGTATATTTATATTAAAAAAAGGTAATAAAAGGAAATGAAGTCGAATTTAATCCGATGTGCCTTCCCCTTGTAATATCATAATATTTCATTAGTTAAAATGTTATTTGGCTATAATTCTGGAGCCAATGAAAATAAGTACCACTTATGATATATCGTTTAAAAGCTCTCAATGAGGGCTTATTTCTGCAGTTAAGAAAAAGTCCAAAATCCAACTTTTTGAATTTTGGGCTTTTTTGGATACTTATCGTTCAGTTGTTTGCAATCAAAATGGGAGGTGAATAACTAAATGTTACAACAGTGCTAAATCCAAAATTTCAACATCCTAAGGTTAATCGTTTTTGAGTTATGCGAGATATATACGCTCATATATACATACATCTACGTACGTACATACAGATGTCATGCTAAAACTAGTCAAAATAGATTCAGGGATGGTCAAAATGGATATTTCCGTTTAAATCTGAAAACCGAAATTTTTCTCGATCGAAATACTTCCTTCCCTTCGTACGAGGAGGTAAAACAATATCAGTAATTCTTATGGCTAGTCATAAATAATTTTACATTGAATTAAATTTGGTTCTTCTTTCCTAAGAAGTACGTTACAATCTGTTTTACAAGTGAATAGAAAAGAACCCTCGCCCAGTGACTGCCCAAATGATATGAGGATGATACATAATCTGGGGGATTCAGATTGGGCGATCGTGCAGGTCACAAATCCCTCAAAATTATTCGTTCACCAAAGACATTTCATAAAAAAGTAATTTACCTATAAGCTGTGCGCGCTTGGTGCCGTATTGTCGGAACCAACCGTGATTGATTTCCACTTCTGATAACTGAATAATGGAGTTAAAACAGCACAATAATGATCAGTATTAATTGCATTTTCAAAAAAGACGACCCACAATGCGCATTTCATTCACACCGACCAGACTCCAATTTTCGATTCGGGTTGTATTTCGATTGCTCACGTAATTTATCGTGGTTAGTTGTCGATCACAGTCCTGTATTTTTTAAATTGATATAGCCTACCTGATGAAACCATTCTTCATCTGTTAAAAATGTAACTTCGAGGACAGCTACGGAGTAGGTGATCAATAAAACGTTTAAACCATTGACAATAATTTAGTCTTTTGGCATGATCTGTAGTTTTTAGTTGTTAAAAACACATTACTTTGTAAGGGAAATGTTTTAGTTGTTTTCTCACTGCTTCATGGTAGCCAATCTGAAATGTCGCTGCTGTGCTAACTTGTCGCATTGGCTTTCAAGGACTTTTAGTGATATCATCCGAAATATGAAGCAGCGTCTGTTAGTTTAAGTGGTCTTCCAATTCGATCAGCGTCTTCAACAGACTGTTGTCGGAATTTTTTCGAGAAGATTTCGAACTGCATTGCGGTGAAAACAGGAGGAGTATTTGGAAACTTTTCTGAAAACTTTGCTAAATCAGTATCTGGAAACCAGATACTGTTAAATCAGTTTTGATAATACTAAAATATAGCCTAATGTTTTACAGGTGATAAAATAAACTTTTTTTATTCAGTTTCACGAGTCCCTATCACAGAATTTAAGAATAAATTCTTTAACCGCTTTTAAATGAGTTTATACAATTCATTAAGTTTAAACTCTTTTATCCGATACAGTATGGTCCTTAATATTTATCGATAAAAGGCGTTCCATAATATTTTATTTCTGTAGTCGATTCTGTTTAGTCAAAAGAAAAAATTAATCTAACGAAGATTTTACTTATGAGCATTACAATAGCCACCCGTTTTTTTGTTTGTTTCATTGTTATGTTTTGTTATCGATTCAATACATTATAAATAAGTTAAGTTTACTTATTTCCGGTCGATTTATGAGAAACAAAAATTTTTCAATAACATGAGAGGCTTCGCAGTATTATAATGAGTCATCCATGATATGATTCTGCCACTGGAACTCCACTAAATCATAAAAAATATGAATCCAGACAATAATTTGCACTTGTTTCTTTGGTCGTTTCATTTCCTATGACTTTCGTTTTTTGGGATATTTGTATGACTCTCGGGTTTGTAAAATAATATCAGTAGTTAACCTTGTATTGTTGGAACCCCACCCGTTTCAAACGTGGTAATATAATTAACTAATCATAAACACGAACATTTGTTTTTTTTTTTTTTTTAAAGTAAAAGAAGAATTCTTCCCCTCTTAGGACAGTAAATCAAAAATCATTAAATAAAAAATCACTTGAAAATACGTAGTAGGCCCTATTTAATGCCCGTAAAAGAGTTATATTAGTGACTGCGATGAAACGATTGTAAGAAATCCCTATAAATTAAAAGTCCTCTTAATTAATTCACAGCAACAATAAATAACCATTAAAATCTAAGATGAAGCACTGTTGTACTACATTACAATATATATATCCAACTAATTCACCAGTTATTAAATACATTAAGTCGATACGGAACATGTGTTAATATCGTATTATATAATATCATAAAGTTCGGCAGACAAGGAATTTGGGAGCAGATGTAGAGGGTTGTAAGACTAACATTTTTAACGTAACTGTAAACCATTCTGTAAACAGGTAATTACCGAAAGTACTTATTTTTACAATATTAACTATAGTTTATGTAAAATAAATAGGCGAGTGGATTATCGCTTACTTGCATACAAATCACTGTTTAAGTCTGTCTGAATCCTATTTTTTATTATTTTTTGAGATCATTCTCGTATTTGATTAAGCAAAATGTTAAGGAAGAATTTAGTCATATGTTAACTGAGATGGTAATAAAAATAATTAACACAAATTAAAATTTAAAAAAAAATTCCTTATGGCCCACCGGAAGGCGGAGGTCGATTTCACCGGTGCTAAGCATGGGATAAAAAATATTTCCTCCTTAAAGTTAATAAAAACTTCAAACTTACTCAATACGATAATGGTTGCATGTGAAAAAAGTTTCACATGTTTAGAATAGAAGAATAGTCTTCTTATGATTCTTTTTTGTCTTCGAAACCCCATTCTTTCTACCTCCTGGTCCAATTCCAGCAACATTTCGGTCATCCCTTGCCGTAAGGGTTGGTCATATCAAAGATTGTTTCGGACAAAAGTTTTAGGTAATGTTTAGAGGACTAACGACCACTTTAAACCGATTCAATACTGTGCTTATTAAGGGAGGTATGATTTTTTTTGTCTTCGTAGTCCCATTTTTCCATCGCTTGGGCCAATGGTTGGAGATATAAAAAAAACTTTACTTAGATAAGTTTTAAACCCTTATCCAAAAAATAGTAGAAACTTTAAACGAATTCGATATTCTATTTAATGAGAAAGATATAGCGATATTTTTTTGTCGAAAAAGTAACCCCATTTCCACCCCCATGTTCTGATTTTGCCCATAAACGAACTTGACCGAAATTTTGGTCGTTATATTTTATGTATCAATTTGAAAGTGATTGGCACAAGATAATGGCAGTTATCGTGTCCACAAGAATGTAATATATAAAACTTTGAGCTGACGGTGGTTTTTGGGTTTGGGGGATGCGAAACGCGAAGATATGTCGAAATTTTCCGGAAGTCGAATCATGATACCTATTACAATAAGTAGCCTTCTTATTAAATCTACCTGTTATGCAGGAAAAACATAATGAGATTATGAAATATGAATAAAAAATTTCAGACACGCAGTTTTATGTCTAAGTGAAACGATATAATAATTCAATAATACATTATTATTGTAATATAATAATTCAATAACACATTTATTGTCTGGAAAGTAACTCATGACTCATTAAATTTTTTTAATGAACGAAACATTATGTCAGTTTTAAAATTTTTCAACGATACTCTACCTGATTTTACAAATTTCACAGTAAATCTGGTTCGAGTAAAACATCATTATTTACTGGATTTATATTACTCGACCTAAAGACGTAGTGAAAACAATAGTAGAAACATTCAGTAGTATTACACTGAAATAGATTAAAATCACATATTTATTAAATTACTTCATAGCTGTGGTTATTTTAATCAGAAGATGAAGTTTTTATAGTATTTAGTAGACTTCAAATTTTACCTACTTACATCAAGGAAGTCATGCCGGTTCATACACCAATAATTGCGCATTATTGGGGATAAAAAACAATCACACCGGCTATTTATTTTACATATTACTTTATGAGCAGTATTTTGTTTCAGTTTGTTCTGTTTATTATTATTAACTATGTATTACGACCATAAAAAGTACAAAATAATTTTTTACAATATTTAAATTTTTTTAAATCTGACCTTGAAGTGTGGATGTGAATGTTAAAATTTACTAATAGGATTTAACTAATTCTTTGACAAAAGACAATTAATAATAATGTCATAAAATATAGCTTTGTTCATAAATTTTATTGTTTTTCATTACGATAAAATAAGCTTATTTATCAACTTACCATTTATAGTATGCATAAATAACAGTATTATCCATTCTGGAACAAAGAATAATTAAATATTATATAATTTCAATGATATTATATCTTATTAAATTAGTGGAGAAATATTAGAGAAAGAAAAAAATACACGTCTGTCAAATCACATAACGAATCTGCTTACGTAATATCTTGCCTTACAAAAAAAAAAACAAAAAAAAACGGATTATTGAACTTCTATTGTTATTTAACATAAACTTACCAACCCGTACTAAATTTCTTTTGACTAATTTATTAAAAATTATACTAATAAAAACATCCTGTTACACTGGCAATATTACTTTGGTATGTATTTAGATAACAAACGTTAAAAATCATTTGAGTTTTCTGCAACGCTGTTTAATACTTTTAATATTATTTTTAATTAACTTTCCAAATTAATTTTTTGTTTAATGATTCTATTTATTACCCTCACAATTATTTCGTCTGTTTGTTATTAACTACGTGCTGCACTCGCTCGTTATAATAGGTCAAACAATTTTTTTCAATTTTTGTACACACTATGATGAAAAATCAATGTTTATTTTATCTACATAAAGAAAAAAGGTTCAGTTTCCATATTCATGTAAATTCTTGTTATTTTAAATTCGGATCAAAAATATGAAATCATAAAGTGAGAAGACGTAATAGTGCTAACAAAACTTGTATACCAGTGACTTAAATGAAGCTTGCAAATTTCAGGGTATGAGAATAAATAATAAGAAGACAAAATATATACGACGAAAATCACTAAAGTAAAGACCGCTGGGAAATCTCTCTCCTTAAGGTCGGCAAATCTTTATCGTTCATGGCCAAGAAAATAATGTACACACTGCATTATTGTCTGTAAGTTTTCGTTTTGTAGTATCTTTGATTACGTACGTGTGAGTTATTACGTTATAAAATGAATACGAAAATCGATGTTGCCGCCGATTCTGAAATACGTGAAGTCATACGTTTTATAAACCATCAAAACGTTAAGCTAGCTGAAACTTAAAGATAGTTAGTGCTGATAACGGTGATAATGCAAAAAAAGAAAGAAACGTCCAAAGATGGTGTGAAAGTTTATAAATAACGGAATTAATGTGCACGATGAAGAACGTTCCGGGAGGCTCTCGATAATCACCCAGAACTTGTTGAAACGCGTCGATAATGAAATCAGAAAAGATTGTCGCTCAAAGATTCCGATCTGGCTCTTCTTTTTCCTGATGTTTTAAGAACTGTTATCGGTCGCATTTTTTATGGTCACTTAGGCTTCAGAAAGGTTTGTGCACGTTGGACGTTGGGTGCCGTACGTCTTAACGGAACGTCACAAAAAAATTCGAATGGGATCTACTCTTGAATTTTTGATAATTCAATTCACGGGTGAGACGATGAACTCAAAAATGTTTTTAATCAGAGGCTACATGGACTAACGGCAGAAGAATACGACGAGCGTATATTGAAGCTGTTGTATTGCTACCATAAATGTCTTATTTCTGTGGCGATTAAGAGAAGTTAGCATAAGGTATGTAGTTTAGAAAAAAAAAAATTGAAGTTATTAAAATAAATTTTGTTACAATGAAACGGTCTTTACTTTACAGATAACCTCTCGTAGTATTAGATAGAAAAGAGCAGAGAACTGATATTAAAAATAGGAAATGAAGTTTTACAGAGGTGAGGAAATATCAGTACTTAGGAAGCTTTATAATTGATGAACGGTCTTGCACAGTAGAAATTAAAATGAAAATATCATGAAGTAAGCAGGTGTTTAATAAGAAGGGTAGACTGCTGCGTGGAAAATTAAACTGAGTGTTAAGGAAGAGATTAATGAAATGTTTTATATGTAGAGTGATACTCTATGGAGTTGAAACAAGGACGATGAGAAAGGCAGACAGAAAATGATATGTGGCTTTTTAGATCCGGGTGAATAGAAGGAAAGGAAGAATTCAAACGATGGATGGAATTATGGGAAAGGGACAATATGAGGAAACAAACAGGTTACCAAAGGATAGAACAAGGTAGAGACCTACAGCCGTGACAGGACATGCCCTAATGGCAGAACGCTCCAAATGAATATTTACCACAGAAAAATAATTTTTAAACTTTTTTGCAGATCGAGTATACTAGGCGATCTTCTAAAATGTTTATTAACAAAAGTTGTAAGGTCGTATGTTTTGTTAGTGATGTTACAAAAATGAAAATTCTGCTGGGATTAAACTGTATTTAATGAATCTTTATTTTAAAAAATAAAGTTGTTTTTTCAATCTAATGATGTTCAGCCGTAGATTCCTGTCATTAATTTAGTAACATCAAAACTACTTAAACATGTATTCTAAAGGTAATATTAGCTTTCATTGCGTGAAAGGTTGTTCAAGTCGTGCCAGTCTTAAAATTTAGTTAAACAAGTGAAATATCAAATGTAATGCTTGCTTTTTCCGAGTTGTTTCAGTATTATTATTCTTGGTGGTTTTCAAAGAAGTGGTTATTAGCGTAAGCAATATTGATTTATTTTTAGTTGTTCCTCATTTGCTTTATACTATTTTATTGTTTTTTTATAATTTTAAGTGACCCTTATGAAAATGTGCCTTTATTACAGAGTTTTATCAGTTTATAACACGTTACACATTTTGTATCACATTATTGTAATGTCACATTTTTTTTTTCTTCTTTTAAATGGTGAAGTTACATTAGCGTTATGATTGGGACCTTAATAGTACATTCTTAATGCTGGCTTACGGGGCTCCGAGTATTTTCCTCGGAGATGTAATTTGTCGGCATAACTACACCTATAGGCCGTATTCAAGGACTGGATTTTGAAGCCACCTGTAGATACGAAAATTTAATTGATTAAGGAAATGGATTCATACCACCTTTAAAGCTGGCGATATGGCGGCCAGGGTTGAAGTGATTGCAAGTGTAACGAAGGCCCTTCCGCTGTCTACATGCCTCCCGCGATGGCAAGCATGTAGTTAAGGTGCCTATGTTTGTCGGCGCATGTGAGCCCTGAAAACGTCGGTGTGTAAGGATTGCGTAGGTGTGTACAGATTGCGCCCGCTGTCTGCCAAGACATACGCCTGTTCCACCGGAGTATCGGACCGGACCTCCAGGTTTGGTAGCCCTGGAGAGGGGGTGTACCTCGGCGATTAGCCTTGCTAAAAAAGAGATTAAATACTATGCAAATTGAACAAATACTAAACGTGGCAGAGGGTTCACTTAAACACCCTCGTTTAGAACCAGCCGTTTCACCTGAGGCGAAACGGAGAAAGAGTTCTGAGCAAGACAGTAAGAAATTGAAGCTAAGAACTTGCAAAGAGCTTTTTACAAGAGTAACGTACCAAAACCAAAGTATTTGCTATTACGAAAAAAGATGGAAATTTCTCGAGGGTAAGCCCTTTTCTAATTCCTCGAGAAATAACTAAATGTGCTGAAGGCCCAATTTAGGAAATCAGAAAAACCTTTAATTGACTTCATGTTGAGACTACGAATGATGCCCAGTTACAGAAGATCCTAGGGCTCAATAATATTGGAGATTTTGCTGTACGTATCGATCCGCGCGGCACACTCAAACACCTCAAAGGGTGTTTTGTCAGGATCATCTGAACTGCTCTGAGCAGGAAACAGTTGAGGAAGTTACTAAGTAGTCAGTGGTTACGAAGACCAGACTTAGAATCGGTCACACGCGAATAACAAATTCATATTTTTTAACCGGCGAAGAAAGACATGTGCGGTGTTTGTAAGAAAGCACTTACAGTCAAGCATCAGGAAAAGCAATGGAAAAGTGCATCATATATGACGACCTCAGAAGGAGGTTCCGACTGAGTAATAATATTGCTGCTGATTTAGAAAATGGAAATGAAGGAAAAATAGTTGCTTATCTACACGCCAGTAGACTTCTTATAAGTCTAAAAGTAAATTTAAGCTGTGTTAAAGAATCTCTAAGGGAGTAGCTTCTATATATAAACTGGGAGACTCGAAGCGTCGCACGCATAATTAAGGGAGGCACTCATTACGATGAAGCTCTTGCCGAGCTTCATCGGATGAAGGGGAACGAATTGTTGATTTACGAACCTTCGTAGCTAAAATTGTAGTACTTGCAGACGACCTGTGTCATTTTATCGAGCGCGGCACGAAAAGGGAGATAAAGTTACTAGATAAAGAACTTACATTGCTGCCTCATGATTTTTCCCAACTGTTGGAACAAACCCCTCCAATACGTATTGTAACAATGGCAACACAAATAGAACGTATTGAAGAAAAATTATAGAGAGTATGATTGAGGAGGAATTGGTATCTGTAGTTTCACGTAGATGGCCGGTATCAACTATGGATACAACCGAAATAATTAAACACACTGGAGGTACTGACGATATAGTACAGCTGATGAGAACTGTGTTGACACAATAGATAGGCGTTCTCTTAAAGGACTGGCACTGGCTTCACTCAGGGAAGGCAATGCAAAAAAGGGTCAGGTTATAAGAGACAAAATAGAAGCTTCCGTAGTACTTGGAGAGGTGATGGAAATGCCTGGGGAAGTGAGTTACACACTATTCTACAACTTAAAGGATGAACAGGAAGTACTGACTGATCTACTGAAAGCATATAAGCTTATACTGAGAGATATTGACAACCTGGTTTTTCATCTGCCAGTGGATAAAAATGGTCCTTCTGCAAGAAGTATGCTGGCATGTCTTGGTAGGGGCAAAGAAAAAGTTATAAGAGTTTTTTTCTCCAAATTGGAGAAGGCGGTACCAGGAAGTAAAAAGACTACAGAAGTAGTAAAACCAGAGAATCAAGATGCTAAAACACCGATCATAAAATCAGCAGGCCGTCGTACGCAGAGTTATTAAACTAGATGAAAGAACGAGTATCATCTGACGAAATCAATGATGTCATTTCACTTAAAAAAGGAAGCCAGGAAGATACGTACATTAGGGTGAAAAATATGAAAGCGGCAGAGTCACAGTCAGTTAAGGAGGTTCTACACGCAAAGACCGAAGACTTACAAGTTTCCATACGATCCAGGGCAGATCGTCGCACAATACCGCATGTGTGCGACATATACGATGATACGGATGAATTAACAGTTAGAAGGGCGGTGGCTAATGTTATATGTCACCAGGAAGAATTCAGGGTGTCATCACTTCGTCTTGCCTACGGTTCGACGCAGAGAGCTACTCTGATTATGACATACAGGGCAGCTAAAACGCTTACAGAACAGGGGGTCAAGATTGGAGGGATTTCATGTCACGCATACTATGTAAGAATAGATGAAGATCGTTGCTATAGATGATGGGCCTCTGGCCTCGTTTCGGCAACTGTAGCGGCATAGACAGAACTAAATTATGTTTTCGTTGTGGTAGAGAATGTTCTAGGCACATGCAGTGTGAATTCTCCAGAGTATGTGCTATGACCCACCGGGTTGGTCTAGTGGTGAACGCGTCTTCCCAAATCAGCTGATTTGGAAGTCGAGAGTTCCAGCGTTCAAGTCCTAGTAAAGCCAGTTATTTTTACACGGATTTGAATACTAGATCGTGGATACGGGTGTTCTTTGGTGGTTGGGTTTCAATTAACCACACATCTCAGGAATGGTCGAACTGAGAATGTACAAGACTACACTTCATTTACACTCATACATATCATCCTCTGAAGAATTATCTAAACGGTAGTTACCGGAGACTAAACAGGAAAAAGAAAGAATATGTGCTATATGTGGTTCGGAGGGCTACAAAACTATGGAATGTAATAAAACATAATGATGATACTGCAATTAAATACTAGCCCGTGTAGACAGTCTGTTGATTTGATATGAGAAGTGGCACACAGAAATAATGTAGATATTATCCTGCTTTCCGAACCGCATCGAGGGGATGGAACTGGACCCACATGGCTCGTGGACAGAAGTATGGATGCCACTATTGGTTTTCCGGTGGCCCGGGTTACGGTGGCTGGAAATGGTAACGGCTCTGGTTTTGTTTAGGGGGATTTGGTAGTGATGGCTTGCTACCACTCCCCAAATACTACAACTGAAGATTTTGTTGGTTTTCTAGACGCTTTAGAAGTGGTTCGTCAGCATAGAGGCAGAAATATTCTTATGGCTGGTGACTTAGACACACATGGTAACGCAGACACCAGAATTCGGGGTTGATGTGCGTTATATACCCGGTAATTTAATAGCAAAATGAATTAATTCTTGGGGCCTGGTGTATTTGAACGAAGAAGCAGTTACCTTCCAGTGGGTTTTATCAACTTCGGTAATAGATTTAACTTTTGTGTACGATAACTATTTAGGAGATTTTCGGGATTGGAGAGTTATGCAGTAGAGAGCTTATCAGACCATTATATGGACACCTACGAATTAAATAGTGTGGAGAATAGAAGGCATCTGCAACGAAAGATTACAACGATTTCTGGATGCAAAAGTTTCGAAGACTAAGACTAAGGTTCGAAGACTGAAGCATAGGCCGAAGACTTTGCGGAGAGGCTCCTCCGTAAGAATTTTATACAATAATTAAAGGTGAATGTGGCAGAGCTAAGATGGTTGTTCCTTGATTTACTAATAGACACGCGTATTGGTGGACTTCAGAACTGGCTACATTCAGACAACACTGACTGAACACTGACTTTACAAAGACTGATCCAAAATTATGTATCTGTTCATTATTCAATCTATATGATAGGTGATAGGACAATAAAGTTCAAAGTCACGTGTGGTGTTCCGCAAGGGTCCGTGTTGGGTCCCATATTGTGGAATATGGTATATGATGGGTTGCTCAGCACGGATTACCCGGTAGGAACTATGGGCTTAGCTTATGCTGATGATATTGCTATACTGCTTTCAGAGAGGACTGAGAATGAAGTTAGGATTGCAGGAGAGACGGTGACGAAAATCCAAGACTGGATGGGAAACAAAGGTCTTTGTCTGCGTCCAGAGAAAACATCATTGTTGCCCATGACAAGTAGGAGGAGAATTCTGAACATTGATCTACAAGTAAACGGGCTCCGGGTGGAAGTTCGGAATGCGGTTAAATATCTCGGGATCGGGATGGATACCCGGAGTTCCTTTATGAGGCACACAAAAGTGGTATGTCTACGTGCAGAGCGGGCAGAGAGATCTAAGTAAACTGATGGCGAATGTCATTGGTCCACGTACATCTAAGCGGCGTCTATACGCACATGTTGTTAATTCTATTCTCTCACCGGTGTGGCACAGGGTTATCAATATAAAACATAATTGCCGAATTCTGGAAAGTATGCAACGTCGAATAGCTCTAAGGGTAGCAGCTGCATACAGTTCAGTTTCAACCGAAGCCGCTATGGTGATTGCCCGAATGATACCGTTAAAACAACTTGCTGAACACCGTAAAAGAATTTATGATGGAGAAGACAAAAAGCAATCTTTCGAGATCATAATGAATGATTGGCAGATGAGGTGGGTTGCCACTGATAAAGCTAGATGGACCCACAGACTAATCCCGCATATTGCGCCGTGGCTCGGGAGGGATTTTGGGGAGCTGAGTTATTGGCTCTCCCAGTTTCTCACCGGTCACGGGGCTTTTAAGACGTATTTATACTACGGAGAAGAGCAGATAACAAGGAGTGTCCTTACTGTTCAGAAATTGACACCACTGAGCATGTAGTGTTCCTATGTAGAAGATAGCGCGACGAGAGGCAGGAATGTGTAGCGTCCGTGGGTCCACTGTAAGTGAATAACATAATCTCCAAAATGTTGGACAACGAAGAATCGTTCGTCAATAGCAAATTTCGTGGCTAACATCACGCGAGAAAAAGATAGACCGTAACGAGATGAACAGTCATGAACTGACGTAAAAAGTAGTTACGAGATCAGGCGAAGAGCGGAACCGGAGTGCGATGGGGTTATAGACAGCCCTCTGCGGAGCCTTCGTTTGTCTGCGCCTATGCAGATGGCCAATGGTGATGAAGCACGGGGAGTCTTCATCCCCCGAGCTCAAAGGGATGGTGTAATGCTTAATTGCTGATCCGACCACGGATGGGGAGAAGCGGAGAACTAGGAGTTTTAGTCAGTAGGGGGCGGGCACACATAGGCTCTTAATAACATCTAGCCGAATCCGTACGTGTCCGACACTCTCCCACTTATGGGAGGTACGTAACTGGTATTTCTCCAACATCGATAACAAAAAATGTCAGGACCGGGAAGGCCAGCCTCCCTTCCGAGGGGTTATTTGACCGTGCTATAAAGGTGGTCAAATTGCTCTCATTCGCGGGGAGGGATCCCGATGGGTTACGTTTTTCGGGACTATTTTTAGGAAGCATTCAATTGCTACGGCATCCTAGGGCGACTGATGATGCTGCTCTTTAATTTTAACATCGGGTCGCTTTACAGTCCGTATATGTTTTTTAGTGTTATGGTTAAATGTTTTTGTAAATTTTCGTTTTTTAAAAATAAAATGTAAGGGTCCTTTACACTCTTACATATGACGACCCTGATATAAACCTCTTTTAAGAATGTGACGAGGGCTAATGACCTTAGAAGTCAATGCCCGTAAACAAACGTCCGTTTGCCAATGCCGTTTTGGTAAACAAACAACCAAAAAAAAAAATAATAATAAGGTGCTTGTTTGTAAACCTTTATTTATATCTACTTTGGGTATTATTAGTAGATCAATACGCACAATTTTGGTAAAAACGAAAGAGAGACTCTTAGAAGATGACTATCGTGGTAAACACATAAAATATGCATCGCAGAGGAAATTAAGGATTGCAGTAAAGCTCATGTTTCGTAAATCATGCTGGTGGAAACCACTACATTCTGGTGCACAGTCAAAAACGTATATTGATGACAGCAAACCACTTCTGGTTTGCATAGATACTACATTGGAACCTGTAAAAAAAAGGTAAGCCTTATGAAAATTTAACCATATACCAGGATATTCAACAATTATTTCAATTTACCGTTACTCACTCCGAAGATTGATCAATGTAATAAATATGCTGTTTATCTCGATGCTAATGAACAAGAAAGATTTGAATTGCAGCAAGAATATGATATTTATCGGGGGAAAAACAATTAAGCTGAAAAGAAAATTCGGACGAAAGAATAGCATCACTAGTTCATTTAAAGTTGCTTATTTTGATTCACAACAGGTTATGCCTTTTCGAAAAGGCGAGGTTTCAGCATTTTATTACAAAGAAAAATTATCAATTTACCATTTCACAATAGTCAAACTGGAAAAACCAAAAATTGAAAAAACAAAGATAAAGGCATTGGTGATATTTTGGCTACTTTTGCCATAAAGTAGAAGAAAAATAAGGACCAGTTGAAATAGCTTCGCGCTTGATTCACTACGAAACAGAGTACGCAGAAAAGGCTGAATAAGATAACTTAGAAATCTTATTTTATTCAGATAACTGCGGCGGCCAGCAGAAAAATAAATTCGTTATTTATTCTTATCTGAATGCAGTAGAAAATTTTAACATAAATTCCATAACACAAAAATTCAATAATTATTAGACACAGAATGAAGGTGATGCATTAGATTCCACGGTTAACAAAAAATTAAACTGTCCTTAAGATTTGGACCGATCTACATACCTTGTCAATGTGCGAGTCTGATACGTACAGAAAGAAAAAAACGGTCCTCTGTTCAAGTAAACCGAAATGTCCTCCTACGATTTTAAGATTCAAAATTATTAACTGATTGCACTGCGGAAAATTTTAATACTAATTTATTACTAATTTTACGTAAAAAACATTGAGGGTGAAAAATTTAATGTAATGACATTATCGTTGCGAAAGGAAAAAAGTTTAGACGGCATTTTAGTACAAATTAACTTATATAGATCCACTCAATGAATTTGTGTCAAAGAACGACAACAACAATTACAGACCACTGAAGAAAGAAAAACGAGGAAGTACAAACAAAGGTAATGCTTTTACTTTTTAAATATAGTAAAAAAGAAAGCTTATGTAAAAATACTTTCTAAAGCGTATAACTTTCAAGATCTTCAAACCCACTGAAATCTAATTTCATTCCTAATTATAATTCTCATTTTTATAATTCATTAATTCCCTTAGAAAAAAAAAGAGTAATATTAAACTAGTGTAGAGCGGACTCATGGGGAAGGTCCTATGCGGTTCTAATGAAGTAAGCAGTAAGACCCAGAGCTACAGTTATGAGGTGTCCGCAAGAAGTGCTGAACATAGTTGATGGGTTCTTCCCCTCGGGAAACGAATTAATCCCAGTGATGAGAGGCGCGGCTGGGACTAAACCGCTGTTTACGGATGCAGAACTGGAGGCGGCGAACACACGACTTCACGACTTGCGTGAAGGCGGAGAAAACGAGGAGGGTTATTAATACAAGATGGCCCACCCAACATAGAAGGAAACTACTTACTGGTGAGGTCTATTCACTCCTGCTATATGGCGCTGAGTTATGGGCGGGCTTTATTAGGTTTGATAAGTGCAGGGGTAAACTGGAATTCATCCATAGGAGGTGTTGCATCAGATTAGCGGCCGCCTATGGGACGGTGTCCAGGGAGGCAGTTGAGGTGATTGCTGGATTCCCACCTGTAGAATTGATGATAGTGCGGCGTAGCAGAACTAGGGAACTGAGAACACTCCTATTACAGGAAAGGAAGCGTTCTGCTGAAGAACTAGAAGAAGGAATTGCACAAACATGGCGGGAGCGGTGGGACCGGGCCACGAAGGGTAAGTGGACACTCCGCCTTGTTAGGGAAATAAGGGGGGTGGTGCCGGAGGATCCACGGCACGCTGAGTTTTAAGTTAACACAATTCCTGGCGGGACATGGGGGATTCAGGTCTTATTTGTATAGATTCGGGCTCGATCTATCTAAAATTGTCTAGAGTGCGAGGTGGAAGAGACCCACCACATGTATTGTGTCCGCAATTCACCATAGAGATGCTTGGCAACCTGAGACGTGAGCACATGTTCCGCCCTGAAGATACCCTACGAATCCTATAACAAGGTGAGGCACAGTGCAAGACTGTGGGACGATTCATCAGGACGGGCAAGAGGAAGCTGCAATTATATGAAGAGTACCGCAGAGATAAACAGGCGCCGGAGGGTGCAGTTCTCAGCTGAGTGCCTAGGAATTCCCCCGTACATTGTAGGGGGGGGGGGGGGTCGCCTGGGTAGGATGAGGTCGGGGACACTCTGCTTGTGCGTCTGATGGTGGCCACTAGTAAATGATGTGATTATTTGAGAGATTTCATTCTTGACTGCTGAGTGGGTATTGTGGATGTTAAAAACTTTGTCCTATTTTCTGCAGGGTTCTTATGTGATTTTGTTGGTGTTTGTATTAGACGTACTGTATGTGTTGCTTCTAGTGGTGTTTCTGTGGTGTGTGACATTTGTTTGTTTGTTTGTTATGACTGACTGTTTGGGCGATTCTCCCTTCTTCTGCTGAAATGTTTTTATAAGCAGTCTCAGGAAGGTGGAAGGCCAGGGGTGGAGGTTTAGTCGGTAGTAGTGCGTAAGGGTATACATTCGCTCTTGGTTATAACTGGCGGAACCTGTTAGCGAGCCCGACACTGCTTAGGCGCCCGTAAATGTGGTTGCTTCATCTTTAAAAAAAAAAGAAAATAATAATAATCTACTGTGTTGAAATTATCAAATTTTTTAGTTTTTTTTTCTGCATAATATTCGGTTTTAATTTTAATGTAATTTTTTTAAAACAATTAGGATACGGATTTGATGATAACATGGTTATAGAATATAAATACTTGCATTACATATTCAAGATCAGCATATCCATTTGGCTCTGGAGGCCTGAAACAGAAATATTCCAAGATAAAAATGATAATAATATTCATTTGTACATCTATTTCCTGATGATTCCGCAGGACCTGAAACATCTTTTGGAATCTTTGAAAATGAAGCCTGTAAAATAAAGTGAATTAATAATAGTAATCGACATGAAGAATAAAATTAACTTTCAGATTGGATGCTGCTTAGGCGCCCGTAAATGTAGTTGCTTCAGCTTTTAAAAAAGAAAGAAAAAAAATTAAATAATAATAATCTACTGTGTTGAAATTATCAAATTTTTTAGTTTTTTTCTGCATAATATTCGGTTTTAATTTTAATGTAATTTTTTTGAAACAATTAGGATACGTATTTGATAACATGGTTATAGAATATAAATACTTACATTACGTATTCAAGATCTGCATATCCATTAGGCTCTAGAGGCCTGAAACAGAAATATTCCAAAATAAAAATGATAATAATATTCATTTGTACATCTATTTCCTGATGATTCCGCAGCACCTGAAACATCTTTTGGAATCTTTGAAAATGAAGCCTGTAAAATAAAGTGAATTAATAATAGTAATCGACATGAAGAATAAAATTAACTTTCAGATTTGATGCTGCTTAGGCGCCCGTAAATGTAGTTGCTTCAGCTTTTAAAAAAAAAAGAAAAAAAATTAAATAATAATAATCTACTGTGTTGAAATTATCAAATTTTTTAGTTTTTTTCTGCATAATATTCGGTTTTAATTTTAATGTAATTTTTTTAAAACAATTAGGATAATTAGGATACGTATTTGATAACATGGTTATAGAATATAAATACTTACATTACGTATTCAAGATCTGCATATCCATTAGGCTCTGGAGGCCTGAAACAGAAATATTCCAAAATAAAAATGATAATAATATTCATTTGTACCTCTATTTCCTGCTGATTCCGCAGCACCTGAAACATCTTTTGGAATCTTTGAAAATGAAGCCTGTAAAATAAAGTGAATTAATAATAGTAATCAGCATGAAGAACATAATTAATTTTCAGATTTGATGCTGCTTAGGCGCCCGTCCTCCTCTATGAATCATGAGACCTTGCCGTTGGTGAGGGGGCTTGAGTGCTCAGGGATACAGAGTAGCTGGACCGAAGGTGCAACCATATCGGAGAGGTATCTGTTGAGAGCCAGACTAAGGAATGATTCCTGAAGAGGGCAGCAGCTCTTTCAGTAGTTGTTAGGGGCGTGAGTCAGGACGACTTAAACGGCCGTATCAACATCACTCAGTCCTCTGAGTACTGCGCAGCTGAAAGCAATGGAAAACTACAGCTGTTTTTTTTCCAAGAAAATGTGGCTCTGCATTTTCACATAGCAATAATGGAGGCGCCTTCCTTGGTAAAATATTCCGGAGGTAAAATAGTCCCCCGTTCGGATCTCCGGGTGGGGACTACTAAGGAAGGGGTCACCAGAAAATTAAAAAATAACATTCTACAAGTCGGAGCGTGGAATGTTAGAAGCTTGAAAAAGGTTGGTAGGCTAGAAAATTTAAAAAGGGAAATGGGTAGGACAAATGTGGATATAGTAGGAATTAGTGAGGTTCGGTGGGAAGAGGAAGGCGACTTTTGGTCAGGTGATTTTAGAGTAATTAACTCAGCGTCAAATAATGGGCAGGCAGGAGTAGGTTTCGTGATGAACAAGAAGATAGGGAGGAGAGTGGAGTATTTCAAAACGCATAGCGATAGAATCATTGTAATAAGGATAAAATCAAAACCTAAACCGACAACGATTGTTAACGTCTATATGCCTACAAGCACCCATGATGATGATGAGGTAGAGTGTGTATACGAAGAGATTGATGAAGCAATTAAACACGTAAAAGGAGATGAAAATTTAATAATAGTTGGAGATTGGAATGCAAGCATTGGAAAAGGCAAGGAAGGAAATATAGTGGGTGAATACGGGCTGGGCAAAAGGAATGAAAGAGGGGACCGACTTATAGAATTTTGCACGAAGTATAATTTAGTAATTGCCAACACCCAATTTAAAAATCATAATAGAAGAATATACACTTGGAAAAAGCCAGGCGATACTGGAAGGTATCAGATAGATTATATCATGGTTAAGCAAAGATTTAGAAATCAACTCGTTGACTGCAAAACTTACCCTGGAGCAGACATTGATAGCGACCATAATTTGGTGATAATGAAATGTAGATTGGGGTTTAAAAACCTGAAGAAAAGGTGTCAGATGAATCGGTGGAATTTAGAGAAGCTTGAGGAAGAGGAGGTAAAGAAGATTTTTGAGGAGGACATCGCAAGAGGTCTGAATAAAAAAGATAAGGTAGAAAATGTAGAAGAAGAATGGGAGAATGTTAAAAAGGAAATTCTTAAATCAGCAGAAGCAAACTTAGGTGGAATAAAGAGAACCGGTAGAAAACCTTGGGTTTCAGACGATATATTGCAGCTGATGGATGAACGTAGAAAATATAAGAATGCTAGTGATGAAGAAAGTAAAAGGAACTATCGGAAATTAAGAAATGCTATAAACAGGAAGTGCAAACTGGTGAAAGAAGAGTGGATTAAAGAAAAGTGTTCAGAAGTGGAAAGAGAAATGAACATTGGTAAAATAGACGGAGCATACAGGAAAGTTAAGGAAAATTTTGGGGTACATAAATTAAAATCTAATAATGTGTTAAACAAAGATGGTACACCAATATATAATACGAAAGGTAAAGTCGATAGATGGGTGGAATATATTGAAGAGTTATACGGAGGAAATGAATTAGAAAATGGTGTTATAGAGGAAGAAGAGGAAGTTGGGGAGGATGAAATGGGAGAAACAATACTGAGATCTGAATTTAAGAGAGCATTAAAAGATTTAAATGGCAGAAAGGCTCCTGGAATAGACGGAATACCTGTAGAATTACTGCGTAGTGCAGGTGAGGAAGCGATTGATAGATTATACAAACTGGTGTGTAATATTTATGAAAATGGGGAATTCCCATCAGACTTCAAAAAAAGTGTTATAGTTATGATACCAAAGAAAGCAGGGGCAGATAAATGTGAAGAATACAGAACAATTAGTTTAACTAGTCATGCATCAAAAATCTTAACTAGAATTTTATACAGAAGAATTGAGAGGAGAGTGGAAGAAGTGTTAGGAGAAGACCAATTTGGTTTCAGGAAAAGTATAGGGACAAGGGAAGCAATTTTAGGCCTCAGATTAATAGTAGAAGGAAGATTAAAGAAAAACAAACCAACATACTTGGCGTTTATAGACCTAGAAAAGGCTTTCGATAACGTAGACTGGAATAAAATGTTCAGCATTTTAAAAAAATTAGGGTTCAAATACAGAGATAGAAGAACAATTGCTAACATGTACAGGAACCAAACAGCAACAATAACAATTGAAGAACATAAGAAAGAAGCCCTAATAAGAAAGGGAGTCCGACAAGGATGTTCCCTATCTCCGTTACTTTTTAATCTTTACATGGAACTAGTAGTTAATGATGTTAAAGAACAATTTAGATTCGGAGTAACAGTACAAGGTGAAAAGATAAAGATGCTACGATTTGCTGATGATATAGTAATTCTAGCCGAGAGTAAAAAGGATTTAGAAGAAACAATGAACGGCATAGATGAAGTCCTACGCAAGAACTATCGCATGAAAATAAACAAGAACAAAACAAAAGTAATGAAATGTAGTAGAAATAACAAAGATGGACCACTGAATGTGAAAATAGGAGGAGAAAAGATTATGGAGGTAGAAGAATTTTGTTATTTGGGAAGTAAAATTACTAAAGATGGACGAAGCAGGAGCGATATAAAATGCCGAATAGCACAAGCTAAACGAGCCTTCAGTAAGAAATATAATTTGTTTACATCAAAAATTAATTTAAATGTCAGGAAAAGATTTTTGAAAGTGTATGTTTGGAGTGTCGCTTTATATGGAAGTGAAACTTGGACGATCGGAGTATCTGAGAAGAAAAGATTAGAAGCTTTTGAAATGCGGTGCTATAGGAGAATGTTAAAAATCAGATGGGTGGATAAAGTGACAAATGAAGAGGTATTGCGGCAAATAGATGAAGAAAGAAGCATTTGGAAAAATATAGTTAAAAGAAGAGACAGACTTATAGGCCACATATTAAGGCATCCTGGAATAGTCGCTTTAATATTGGAAGGTCAGGTAGAAGGGAAAAATTGTGTAAGCAGGCCACGTTTGGAGTATGTAAAACAAATTGTTGGGGATGTAGGATGTAGAGGGTATACTGAAATGAAACGACTAGCACTAGATAGGGAATCTTGGAGAGCTGCATCAAACCAGTCAAATGACTGAAGACAAAAAAAAAAAAAAGGCGCCCGTAAATGTAGTTGCTTCAGCTTTAAAAAAAAAAGAAAAAAATTAAATAATAATAATCTATAGTGTTGAAATTATCAAATTTTTTAGTTTTTTTCTGCATAATATTCGGTTTGTATTTTAATGTAATTTTTTTTAAACAATTAGTACAATTAGGATACGTATTTGATAACATGGTTATCGAATATAAATACTTACATTACGTATTCAAGATCTGCATATCCATTAGGGTCTGGAGGCCTGAAACAGAAATATTCCAAAATAAAAATTATAGTAATATTCATTTGTACATCTATTTCCTGATGATTCCACAGCACCTGAAACATCTTTTGGAATCTTTGAAAATGAAGGCTGTAAAATAAAGTGAATTAATAATAGTAATCGACATGAAGAATAAAATTAACTTTCAGATTTGATGCTGCTTAGGCGCCCGTAAATGAAGTTGCTTCAGCTTTTAAAAAAAAAAGAAAAAAATTAAATAATAATAATCTACTGTGTTGAAATTATCAAATTTTTTAGTTTTTTTTTCTGCATAATATTCGGTTTTAATTTTAATGTAATTTTTTTAAAACAATTAGGATACGGATTTGATGATAACATGGTTATATAATATAAATACTTACATTACGTATTCAAGATCAGCATATCCATTTGGCTCTGGAGGCCTGAAACAGAAATATTCCAAGATAAAAATGATAATAATATTCATTTGTACATCTATTTCCTGATGATTTCGCAGCACCTGAAACATCTTTTGGAATCTTTGAAAATGAAGGCTGTAAAATAAAGTGAATTAATAATAGTAATCGACATGAAGAATAAAATTAACTTTCAGATTTGATGCTGCTTAGGCGCCCGTAAATGAAGTTGCTTCAGCTTTAAAAAAAAAAGAAAAAAAATTAAATAATAATAATCTACTGTGTTGAAATTATCAAATTTTTTAGTTTTTTTTCTGCATAATATTCGGTTTTAATTTTAATGTAATTTTTTTAAAACAATTAGGATACGGATTTGATGATAACATGGTTATATAATATAAATACTTACATTACGTATTCAAGATCAGCATATCCATTTGGCTCTGGAGGCCTGAAACAGAAATATTCCAAGATAAAAATGATAATAATATTCATTTGTACATCTATTTCCTGATGATTTCGCAGCACCTGAAACATCTTTTGGAATCTTTGAAAATGAAGGCTGTAAAATAAAGTGAATTAATAATAGTAATCGACATGAAGAATAAAATTAACTTTCAGATTTGATGCTGCTTAGGCGCCCGTAAATGAAGTTGCTTCAGCTTTAAAAAAAAAAGAAAAAAAATTAAATAATAATAATCTACTGTGTTGAAATTATCAAATTTTTTAGTTTTTTTTTCTGCATAATATTCGGTTTTAATTTTAATGTAATTTTTTTAAAACAATTAGGATACGGATTTGATGATAACATGGTTATATAATATAAATACTTACATTACGTATTCAAGATCAGCATATCCATTTGGCTCTGGAGGCCTGAAACAGAAATATTCCAAGATAAAAATGATAATAATATTCATTTGTACATCTATTTCCTGATGATTTCGCAGCACCTGGAACATCTTTTGGAATCTTTGAAAATGAAGGCTGTAAAATAAAGTGAATTAATAATAGTAATCGACATGAAGAATAAAATTAACTTTCAGATTTGATGCTGCTTAGGCTCCCGTAAATGTCGTCTCATCTTAAAAAATAAAAAAAATACCAAACTACTGTGTTGAAATTATCAAAACTTTTAGTTTTTCTGCGTAATATTTGGTTTTAATTTTCATGTAATTTTTTTAAAACCATTAGTATTTTCATTATCGTTATTAGAAAATGTTTTTTTATTTTTCATAAATCATGAATATTGTACCACAATATCATATTACAACATGAACATAATTAATTACTATTCTTTTTCATAATAAAATTAAAAGATTATTCTTAAAATACGAGTGTTTTTTTTTTCATAATTATGTAGTTAGTTTGTCCTTAATATAACAACAGTGAGTCAAAGAAATAATGATACAACTCGAAGAAGGGTTGATCTTGTATGGTAAAACTCACCCTAAAATTCAACTTTTGTCTTGATTATTATTTTATTATTTGCCAAAAGAACTCTTGTCGATAAGTAATAAACACATCTTGACCTCTGTAGGGGAAGACACCCATCTTGTAACGATCCACTTCGTTCCTAGCCCAGATGGGCTTTACCGGATGTCGTCTTTAAGACCCTATAAACTTGATAAGACAACACAGTCATCAGTTTAGCCTCTATCAGGATGCCATCGATGGGTCATGGCAGACGTTTACACGAATGTATTTACACAACCTACTATCGCCTTCGTATGGCCCCTTCCAGCCACAACCACCTACACCATGACTTACAATCCTCAACTATCAAATTTAAACGATTCGAATAAGCGCAATCCCGAACACCGAAGGATTCACACAAAACCTCTTCCTATATCTAACTTCAATTAGACTATGCACTCAAGAGGTAAAGGATTGAAAACATACTTTATCTCTGTCTTTTCTTGTTCGCTTCCGAGAGCTAGGTCAATGCCTACACCCTCCCTCACAGAGTTCTCCACACATCACAGAGAATATCTATGCCAACAGGGCTCATTGTCCAAACGCTTATCTTGGCGAAGTAAACACCCAGGCGGGCCCCTAGCCACCCGGATTGCTATTATATCTATACATCTATAACATCATCAGGCGCATTCAGCCATCCTCCGCAGGGCTAAGAATATAAGGATGCCAGAAACTATATCCCACTTCTTTGCTGCACATCATAAATGACCCTACACTCCGGTCACAATCCTGAATTAATCTAATCAAATCTAGCCACTGTTCTCGAAAAGCGCCATGTCCAGAAAGAAACAAATATGCCGATTGGAAAATCTACCGGGATACTTCTCACATCAGGAGACATTCCATGCGCATAACGGCCATCGGGCGATTCCGTCCACCTGACTTTCCACAAACGGAAACTCTGGTCGTCTGTTTCTATTATGCACCCAGAGATAAGTTGGCCTATATTCTTAGCATTATAACGCAATTGGCCCTCAATCGCAAGGATATCAATGGGCTTAATACCAGAAATAACAAGGACCACCTCTCGAGAGACAGTCTCGTAATCACCAATCACAGATAACAATAGGAGACGCTAGTTTCTAAACAAAATATTCCTATAAATAACATTTGTACCTCATTCGATGAGACCAGACAAGTGTAGCATACAGCAGTATAGCTTCGCATTTCCCTTTATATAGAACACGCATGATTCTGAAATTAAGACAACAATCGGGTTGAATTTCTCTTCAATCGCTGAAGAAAGCAGAACCGGCCATTTTGGTAGCATATTGAAAGTGCTCCTTTGAATCGAAGATTCTCATCAAGGATAACACTTAGATACTTCTGTGGCGAAACATACCTAATTCGATGACCTGCCATTGATATTCAAGGTGGTCGTTTAATAGCTACTCTACCCTTGAGTAATATCATCATTACTTTCTCTGCGATAAACACCATATTATGTTGCAAAATCCACGGCTAGAGTAATTTGCAAGCCTGTGCTCCCCTTCATTCGATCTCATTTCTCAAATTTCCTTTAACCAGCAAAATCACATCATCCGCATACGCGATTACGTGGCTTCCACTGGTAACCTCAACCACATCAATAAATTGAATTCAATAATCCAGAGCAGGGGTCTTAAAACACTACTCTGCGAACAACCTTTAGATAGCGGTTTTCTGGGACACCATCTCGAAGAACAACGTCTCAATTCAGCTCATTCTGCATACAAGCACGCTTCTTTAACTAAAACATGGAAGAGGACCACCACAAATTATAAAAATCTCCTGATGTTTCCATAAAGATACCTAACACAATAATCAGACTCACTAGAAGAAGCAATATTTATAACCCTCGGAATAGGATCTTCCGTGCCTCTGCCTGTGCTAAAACCATACTGATCATCCATCACTTTTTAGAATTCAATTTACCGCTAACACAAAGATATAATACCTTCTCAAAATCTTTTCCAATAACTGGCAGGAGCCTTAAAGGCCTGTAACAGAAGCTCAATGTGGGGTCCTTGTCATAACCTTTAAACAGAAATTTTAGAATACCTTTTTCCCAAGAAACAGGGAAATAGCCACCAAACAGCATCCTATTAATAATTTTAGTCAAAGACCAACAAGAATTCTGACAGAACGGACTAGGAGCTCCACCGTGATTCCATCAAAACCCGGGGCTTTATTCCTACCAGAACTGCGAATTATATTACGTACCTCTGCCTCTGTAAATTCCACAGATTAAACATTATGGCGAAAAGTTGCAACTACCTCTCGGACTCGTAGATGATATGAGGTTTCATTAGTCACAACAACATCTGGCAATAAATCATTCAGTATAATATTTAAAATCTCATCTTTACTAGAAACAACACCCTGCTGGTTCGAGAGAGCCGATAAAATAATGTTTTTCTTACGCATATGTCCTAGGACTTTATACACAACATTCCAGTGATCCTTATTTACTTGCTCTCTAAGAAAAGAACTCCAAGAATCCCTTTTTGATGTCCTGCCCAAATGAAAATATTGAGATCTTTGGCTTCGATAGTCATCTACCAAAACAGGTCGGCATTTAGGATGACTCTTCCACTGAGCAGTTCTCCTGAGGTAGTTCACACAGACTGTTTCAACAAAGATAACTGTCTAGTTCACCGATGGGCAATTCTCTCTCAACTCGAACTACGGGGAATTGAATTCTCAGCGGCAACGATGAAAGATAAAGAAAATTGTTCTACTAGGTCTACCATTTGAATATCATCCAGACTTTGGTCTGAGACACGGAGTCTAGTAGAATTTTAGAGAAAATTCTACAAAACTACAAATGTAGTTCAGTCCGCCTCCCTATTCAGGAAGCGCACATGACAAACAGGGACATTATGTCTATAAGCGCCTCGAAACTTCCTAACCAACTCAAAGATGATTAATCGATGATCACTAGAATAATCATCAACAACAGACCAAGTATCAACCTACCAGGAATATTCCACCAACAGTTATATCAATATTCGTTCCAGCAAATAATCTCCTTCCATCTACCATTCTAGCATATGTTGGTAACTCAGTGACTTCCGCTATAGAACAGTTACCAACAAGATCAAGCATTTTATCCCACATTTATAAATATTCCTCAGTGGGATCTCTAAATTTAAAATACGAACTAACAACACAAAAATCGAGATTATCCATAACAAGTTTAACAGGGACATGAAGAGTATAAGAAACATTCCTCAAAAAGACACAATCCAATGTCCTCCTACACAGAACTGCGGACATACTGTATGGATGTTGCAGAAGAATTTTATCGAGAGACCTCCTTTTAACAATTTCGTTTAACTCGATCTGAGCAGTGTAAGCCCGTTGAGAATTTATCTGTCCAATTTTAACCATGCAATGAATTAAAATACATCTCAACAGTTCTCAAGCAACAACCACAGGTTTTACTATCGATCGAGTGCTTGCAATCCTTGCAAAAATCTTCCGCAACTTACGCAAGTAGAGCTTCACATTTTTTACGACACTTCACTGTTATGTCTGTTATCACCATAATGCGCACAAAGTGAAGCATACTAACCGAATTTAGCACTATGATCAAATCTACAAAACTTAAGACATCTCTGACATCAATGTACTGCTGATCTACCTTGACCTCCAACCTTTTACTAACTACAGATTCTGAAATAACTCTAACTGTTTTATTGCCATCCGCTACGCAACCAGACCTTTCCTACTGTCCTTTATGCTCCTAATTTTCAAATTTGATCTCTTGCCCTGAAAGGCAGCCTGAAATTACTCTCTAATTTCTTTAATTGTTTTATTTGAAGCGCTCCTTTCTATTTAGGAAGATGGCTTTTGTCTGCTTGCGGACTAAGATGCCTCCCGCTTGCCTTTAAGCAACTCAGGGTAGCGATTCTGCTGCGCCATAATAGAAACAGGCGCTGGTACTGGGACAGAAACTGAATCTTTAATTATTACCTCTCTGACTTCATTCGGCATAGAGAAAGGCCCTCAAATCCATTCGCCAAAGCAGAGAACATTGCTCTAAACTCATGAAGCCTGAGGATCAGTCAGGAAGCTTGGTATTCGTTGGAGTAGGAGAAGAAGGGAAACACACCTCCCGACAACGTCTACATTTCTAACGCGCCTGGGTGTTTCCTTAGACTCTCCAGACTCTATAACCGAAATCTTCGCCAATGCTTCTCTAAGTAAATAAAATAAGCTAAGTTAATCTATCCACATTTTCGCTGATATCTACTACTTTGTCAGGCTAGCCCAGAAATGTGACTATTTAATATACACGTAGAGATATATGAGAAGCCGAAGGCCTGATTGTCCTTCTGTCACTCTACGCATCTCTTAGTCGCTGCTGTTGTTTACGCAAGTGAATGCAATAATGAAAACACAGAAAACGGTCCCCGTTCTAAAATGAGAGAATTAGAGATATACTTAAAAATAAATTTGTGGATTGTAGTAAAACACGAATATCAGGTAAAAATGAAAACAAGAAAAGAAGCATTAGAAATGTGATGTTAAATGAAAATGATGACAATTAGGATACGTATATAATGATAACATGTTATAGAATATAAATACTTACATTAGGTATTCAACATCACCATATTTAATTGTCTCTGCAGACCTGAAACAGAAATATTCCAAGGTAAAAATGATAATAATATTCATTTGTACTTCTATTTCTTGAGATTCCGCAGCACTTGCAACATCTTCTTGAAGCTTTGAAAATGATGGGCATAAGTAAAGTAAGTTAATAGTAATCAACACGAACAATATAATTAACTTTCACCTTTGATGCTGTCTACTGAAAAAAAGAACCAACAATAAATTGTATAAATTTCTCGGGTAAGGCGGTCGGGTTACTCAATTCGTTTTTAAATTATAGCAGTTATAAAGCGATAACCTAACTTTTAATATAGTACATTAGCACAAAAAACTTTTAACAAAATGTTTCTGACCTTTGAAAATTTGAGACTCATGCAACAGGAGGCCTTTTTGATAAAAATGTTCCCTAAAATTGATTTTAAATAAATTAAATTATAAATTATTTAAAATTTGGGAGTTCCTCTTCATAGGAGAGGTATTGTGACTATTATTTAACAAAATACGTTTTGAGCATTAAAAATTTTTAATTTTATAAACATGTTTTTTGTATTTTGGGGATTTACATACTCAAGGGTAAGTGTTGGGTAAAATTAATTTTTAAAAAAATAATTTGTAAGTGATGATAATAAAGGGGAAAAATTAATTGTTTAAAAAGTAAAAAGATACTGCCATAATTCTGAATAAACAAAGTTTTAATTTTCTAGGAACGGGATTAACATTTTGACTGATAATATTTTTTCAAGAAAAAGTATAGAGTAATGGGTGTAACAAAGTTAAGATTTTTACATTTTAAATGCTATGGGTAACTTCCGGATGGATTTTAATTTAAAATAAATTAAAAAATGTTACCTTTCATTAGAAACAGGATCTCTAATCCCAAAAGTGCAACGAAATTACAAAAAAATATTTACATTAAAAAATACCTTCACAAAAATCTAAATATAAGGCAGTACAATATGGTTATAAAACTGCAATGTCTTTACATCTGCGAATGCTTAAATTAAATTAAAAATGGAAGATTTAAAAATTAGAAAGAAGAATAATTCAAAAAATTCTACGCCCAGTTTATGAAAACGGTTATTATAGACAGAGACATAACTAGGAAATTTACAAAAAAATTTATAAACAAAATAGAAAAAAAAAGATTATTTTTCTTTGGAAATTTTTTTGGATTGCCCAATAATCGTCTTACAAAATAAATATTTAATTATCTTTATAAAAGAAAAACAGAAATTAATTGGGAAAAATTGATAAAAAACCAAAACATCTCAGAAAATGAAATATCATACATAAAAATGTTATTAAAGAGAAAGTCATGAAAAATGAATCAATACTGGGTTTTCAAGAAAAAAAGGTAAAAGATAATCGGTGCTCAAGAATGGGCGAAAAAAGAAGAGAACAACAGGAATGAAAGAAATTTTGGTCAAAGAGAAAAGTGCAAAGAAAGTGAAAATTAGTATGTAGTCTTTCGGAAGGCCAAAATCCAAAAAAAAAAATGTTATGGAACATAACTAAAATAGATCAATTTTATTTACATTATTTTAAATCGATCTACCTACTTTCCCGTACTAGCAAAAGCTGCTGTAGCAGCATATATCGCTCTAGATGGGAAAGTAAAAAAATATTGAAATACATACTTTTTTTGTGAATTACTCACCATCAACATAGAAATAACAAAACACTTAACACTGAAGCAGGCTTAAAAAACACATTCAAACGCAAATTAACACAGATAAGAAATTTTAAGTAAATAAACTGAAGTCATATAGAAACAATTTAAATATTAAATTTAATAAAAAATATTTTTGTGAAACTTCAGATTAACGTCATATAACAAAAATCATGAATTAGGAATAGGTATTAAATATACAGAGTTAATGGTTGACTGCAATATTTGGATATGGCTGATCGCAATATTTGCATATTGAGATAAGCAGTACTTGCAAAAGATAAAAATTAACCAAGAATTATTGACTGATTGAACTGAGATCCTGTTTTAACACGACTTTTTGAGTTTGTAATGAAGGTACACCCAAACGAATTTTTCAGTAACACGTTTTGCTATTACGTGAATTTGTTCGTCATGACTTTTCACAAAATTTTCCATTTCAAAATGGTAACTGGTGTGTTTTGCAGATGGGGTTTGATGTAGTGATTTAGTCTAGATGAAGTTTTACTTCACCAAAATAAAATAAAAAATACAAAATATTAGTCGAGTAAATATTTTTTATGCTGATCACAAAACTCGTCATAACTGAAAGGTTATATGTTATATGCACATAATATTGCACATTCATATATGTAATATTTTTCATTTGATTGGGAAGGCTTGGGAACAAGATGCCCTTCAACTGCCAGAGAGCATGAAACACCCAGATAATATATTTTACATTTATTTTGTAGTAGATTGTAATTACAATCTACAACAGAGATTGTAGATTACATTTATGTAGATTGTAATTACAAATATCAACATTCCATATTTTTCTAATTAGTGATGGGAGGGCCAGTAAAAGAGGCCTTTAGAGATAAAAAGAAGACTAAAACCTTTGTTCACCATCTTCTTTTTTAATTCTTTCTGAAGTTGAGTACACTCTAAAGTAGAATAGTCAACGAATCAACACTAAACACACTATAATTATAATTTTCCTCATCTGCAAAAATATTCAGCAATCATAGAAACTGAACGATTAATATTTCAATTGATTATTGTTAAGTTTAGGATTTTACAGAAAAGTATACTTAATTTTTATAAAGTAAACTTTATAAAAATTAACACCATAGAGATTGGAAATAAAGATTACTTAAAATTATTAATTATTAAAGCTATATTATTAAGTTATGGTAGGTAGATACCTGGGATTACACAGTAGTCTGGAAGGAATATTTGTACAGCTGAAAAATGAGATAAATAAATATTAAAATGAATCATAATAAATAAAATGTGACTTTTCTTTATTTTTTATTGACAAAATTAATTTATAACTGTATAGAAATTTGAAGTTGGAATATGTGAAGCACAATGTAGTTGTGAAAGAAATATATTGATAATCAACAATCCATTCACTTAATTGTGACCGTAATAAAAAAATATATGCAGTGCTAAAATAAAACAATTATTCAAATCATTACTAATAAACTAATACTAGTGATATTTTGTGGTGAAGAAATCATTATTCTAGGAAAAGTAACATATTCTGCTAAAAATTGAATCTAATAGTTATTGAACATCAATCTGCAATAACTTTTTAGAGAGTCCGTTCCTTGGCACCGTCCAGTATTGATCTCAATTGGTTCCGAGAGTTCGCCTCTGAATTTCAGTTCTGATTTAGTGTTTGTGCGAGTCAGTTTTATCATGTTTATTAATTTCAGATGTAGTTCGAGGTATCTCAGAATTTTTAGTAGGGATTCTGTGTGGCTTTCTTTAAGTCCACAATTGTTATCATCATATCTCTACTTCTTTTACTGTTGTAATCGATCATTAACTTGAGAGTTATGATCTGGTCTGGATAGCTCCTCACACGTCTGAAACCTTTCTAGTATTCTCCTAGTTCTTTCTGGAGTTGTAAACCGATCCTATTAAGGATGATTCTTGAAAGAATTTTGTATGTTGAGTCTAGGAATGAGATTCACTTGCAGTGGTTACGGCCTATTTTGGCCATTTTTTTTTGTGCAGCGGGTGGAAGAGGGCTGTCATCTACTGTTCTTTTAGTTATTTTTTCATCCAGATGTTGATAAGCTGTTGATGAAGGGCGATTTTTTCTTGTCTTCCTGCATGTGTCAAGATCTTTACAAAGGTTTGATCTTCTCCCGCCACTTTGTCTTCATCTTACATCGTGCATGGTAGACTTCTTTTATTGCGTGAGGGTTATTGTTTAGTGGT
The DNA here is from genome assembly GCF_047948215.1 of Lycorma delicatula. Lineage (NCBI taxonomy): Eukaryota > Metazoa > Arthropoda > Insecta > Hemiptera > Fulgoridae > Lycorma > Lycorma delicatula. The sequence continues at coordinate 26,195,587 of NC_134466.1, forward strand.
AGTGTTGTTATTGGGGGGCTGGCTTTTCTTACTGAGTTCGGTCAGTTCTTCACAATTTAGGAGTTTGTTGAAATATTTTGCTAGGAATTCCTCGTTGTTTTTATCGTTACGGGACAGATTATAGTTTTCATCCTTCATTAGAAGGGTTGAGGGTTCGTATTTTTAGAATTATTTTTTGACGATTTTGTGGTACTCCCTTGACTGCATTTTGCCGAATTTTTCTTTCACTGATTTAAGTATGTCTTTATGGTGTTGTCTTCTTATTCTCCTTAGGGTTGGTGTGGTTACTGTTCTTTGTTTACTAGGTTTTTGAAAGATGTTTCTGATTGTTGGGATTGATATAATAGTTATGCTTGATATCTCTCTTCCGCTGTTTCGTAGCATTCGCTGTTCCATCACTGATACTTTTTATGGGTTTTTTATTGGGGCCAATTCTTCTGCGATTTGTTACCTTATTAATAAGGTTATTTACCTTATTAATATTTAAAATTAAATACTTTAAATTCCTTTGTCAGTAAGCTTTTAAGTAACGCTTTTTAAAATTAAAAACGCCTGTATTTGATGGATCCTTGTTTACCTTATAAAAATAATATGTTTTCGAATTATTTTCAGTAATCTGTTTCATAAAGTTTAATCATCTTAAACATTATTTTTTGTTTAGAAGGTTCACATATTTAATTTACTGTTTGTTATTTCTAAGTACTACTATGTACTTTAATGAACAACATTAATATTTTTTTTTTGTGACGTCTAAAAAAATACATATCAAAATAGAAGAGTCACTTACTACTGATTTATAAAAGTATTCAACTTGCAGTCTAATATGTATGAATCTGGATTACATCGGATATTACAATGGACATTACAATGGATATCATAGATCTGTAGAAGTGTGTGCATGTGTGTTGATGATAAAACACACTCAGACATATAAAATGTAGTTGTTCAGTATGTATTTCATCATTATTGTTGTTATACTATTATCCTATTTAATAGGATTATATGTACATAACATAAATACACGCACACACTCACGCGCGCGTGCTTGTCCAATATGAGAACACTTCAATAAATTAGAAATTGTACTTACGTTTTTTTGTTGCTATTCGTAGCATCAGTTGAAATTCTGAAATTAGAAAAGGTTTTTATCAGCATCAAATTGATTTATTTAATATAATGAAAATTTGTGAACAGTTTAATAGTAAATATATAAATAATTATTAAAACTGATGTATAAAGAATAATTTTATTACATACATTCAAAATTTATCTGTACATAAAAAAATCCTTTAAATGAAACAACTATTACAATCTGTTTAATCATAGTTAGGCCTGTCTAAAAATGCAGAATAAAATATTTTTATTTTAATTTCTATATGTAATACAGAAGCCAATCTGTTTATTCATTGGAGAAATTATTGAAATAGGATAAACAAGAAATCATTTTTATTTTTAAAAAAGGATAAATTATTTTTTTAAATGCGTAACTATTATTATTAAAACAAATCGATTATCATATAACTCCATCATATGGCAATTCAACACTTGAAACTATGAACTTCTGAAGCATTAACCAGAACCTATTTTTGATTTCCAGTAACTCACTGAACATACCCACAAGGATGACTGAGAATATTTGGAAATAAATTATAAAAAATTATTCTGGCTCGGTTTATAATTTCAAAAGATTATGTTTTAAAATAATCTTCAAAGTCAACCCTTATGGAAAAAACAATAGTAAAAAGTAACACAGATATATCTGCAGGTTCTAAAGTACGTCTGAAAATATCGATTTTAATATGCCTTTTTCACATGCATTACTGTAAGCTAGAGCTCCAATATTCACTTCTTTGAAGGATATTAAAAATCTAACTTATCAGTTACTGTAGTAGTGTATTTTATGTTAACGTTTACATTGAATGGTCTCAGTTCAATTACTGGTGAGGTTATGACACATTTACGTGTTATATTTTTCTTTAAATATATATGTAACATCAACAACCTATGATTAGCTATGATAAAAAAAATAATTACGTGTTCAAAATAATAAATGCTTTCTATATTTATTGTTCCGAAGACAAGATGCAATCCCAGTGAACAGAAAATGTATAAGAATTTTACCTGTGTGGACTGCTATTTTATTACCAACATTCCAGAAGAAATAACAAATAAGACAAATCGCAATCATCGTTATCATTGTTAAAATTCCATCATTTTTATATGTAAAATCCTGTCAAATATCTTCCAGTAATCAGTAGAGCAAGTATACAAAGTAAATCTGACACCAGTAAAGTGCTGAATTAATGATCTGAAATGAAAACAGCATTTACCTGCTTATAATTATTAAATTTGTACATCCTCCTAAAGTTTTTCTTACCTACTTCTTTAGTTTGCCGTTCAAGGGACCAAAGATCACACAAAAATTAAATGTCGTGCCTCCATTATGAAAAATCTTAATTGCTGAGAAAGCATTCCAGAATATTTCTCTCCAGTACTTCATCAGGACATTATCTGATGTGTTACAAGGAGATTCCAGGCATTAAACATTTTTTTTTTTTTTTGTCTTCAGTCATTTGACTGGTTTGATGCAGCTCTCCATGATTCCCTATCTAGTGCTAGTCGTTTCATTTCAGTATACCCTCTACATCCTACATCCCCAACAATTTGTTTTACATACTCCAAACGTGGCCTGCCTACACAATTTTTCCCTTCTACCTGTCCTTCCAATATTAAAGCGACTATTCCAGGATGCCTTAGTATGTGGCCTATAAGTCTGTCTCTTCTTTTAGCTATATTTTTCCAAATGCTACTTTCTTCACCTATTTGCCGCAATACCTCTTCATTTGTCACTTTATCCACCCATCTGATTTTTAACATTCTCCTATAGCACCACATTTCAAAAGCTTCTAATCTTTTTTTCTCAGATACTCCGATTGTCCAAGTTTCACTTCCATATAAAGCGACACTCCAAACATACACTTTCAAAAATCTTTTCCTGACATTTAAATTCATTTTTGATGTAAACAAATTATATTTCTTACTGAAGGCTCGTTTAGCTTGTGCTATTCGGCATTTTATATCGCTCCTGCTTCGTCCATCTTTAGTAATTTTACTTCCCAAATAACAAAATTCTTCTACCTCCATAATCTTTTCTCCTCCTATTTTCACATTCAGTGGTCCATCTTTGTTATTTCTACTACATTTCATTACTTTTGTTTTGTTCTTGTTTATTTTCATGCGATAGTTTTTGCGTAGGACTTCATCTATACCGTTCATTGTTTCTTCTAAATCCTTTTTACTCTCGGCTAGAATTACTATATCATCAGCAAATCGTAGCATCTTTATCTTTTCACCTTGTACTGTTACTCCGAATCTAAATTGTTCTTTAACCTCATTAACTGCTAGTTCCATGTAAAGATTAAAAAGTAACGGCGATAGGGAACATCCTTGTCGGACTCCCTTTCTTATTAGGGCTTCTTTCTTATGTTCTTCAATTGTTATTGTTGCTGTTTGGTTCCTGTACATGTTAGCAATTGTTCTTCTATCTCTGTATTTGAACCCTAATTTTTTTAAAATGTTGAACATTTTATTCCAGTCTACGTTATCGAAAGCCTTTTCTAGGTCTATAAACGCCAAGTATGTTGATTTGTTTTTCTTTAATCTTCCTTCTACTATTAATCTGAGGCCTAAAATTGCTTCCCTTGTCCCTATACATTTCCTGAAACCAAATTGGTCTTCTCCTAACACTTCTTCCACTCTCCTCTCAATTCTTCTGTATAAAATTCTAGTTAAGATTTTTGATGCATGACTAGTTAAACTAATTGTTCTGTATTCTTCACATTTATCTGCCCCTGCTTTCTTTGGTATCATAACTATAACACTTTTTTTGAAGTCTGATGGAAATTCCCCATTTTCATAAATATTACACACCAGTTTGTATAATCTATCAATCGCTTCCTCACCTGCACTGCGCAGTAATTCTACAGGTATTCCGTCTATTCCAGGAGCTCTTCTGCCATTTAAATCTTTTAATGCTCTCTTAAATTCAGATCTCAGTATTGTTTCTCCCATTTCATCCTCCTCAACTTCCTCTTCTTCCTCTATAACACCATTTTCTAATTCATTTCCTCCGTATAACTCTTCAATATATTCCACCCATCTATCGACTTTACCTTTCGTATTATATATTGGTGTACCATCTTTGTTTAACACATTATTAGATTTTAATTTATGTCCCCCAAAATTTTCCTTAACTTTCCTGTATGCTCCGTCTATTTTACCAATGTTCATTTCTCTTTCCACTTCTGAACACTTTTCTTTAATCCACTCTTCTTTCGCCAGTTTGCACTTCCTGTTTATAGCATTTCTTAATTGCCGATAGTTCCTTTTACTTTCTTCATCACTAGCATTCTTATATTTTCTACGTTCATCCATCAGCTGCAATATATCGTCTGAAACCCAAGGTTTTCTACCAGTTCTCTTTATTCTGCCTAAGTTTGCTTCTGCTGATTTAAGAATTTCCTTTTTAACATTCTCCCATTCTTCTTCTACATTTTCTACCTTATCTTTTTTACTCAGACCTCTTGCGATGTCCTCCTCAAAAATCTTCTTTACCTCCTCTTCCTCAAGCTTCTCTAAATTCCACCGATTCACCTGACATCTTTTCTTCAGGTTTTTAAACCCCAATCTACATTTCATTATCACCAAATTATGGTCGCTATCAATGTCTGCTCCAGGGTAAGTTTTGCAGTCAACGAGTTGATTTCTAAATCTTTGCTTAACCATGATATAATCTATCTGATACCTTGCAGTATCGCCTGGCTTTTTCCAAGTGTATATTCTTCTATTATGATTTTTAAATTGGGTGTTGGCAATTACTAAATTATACTTCGTGCAAAACTCTATAAGTCGGTCCCCTCTTTCATTCCTTTTGCCCAGCCCGTATTCACCCACTATATTTCCTTCCTTGCCTTCTCCAATGCTTGCATTCCAATCTCCAACTATTATTAAATTTTCATCTCCTTTTACGTGTTTAATTGCTTCATCAATCTCTTCGTATACACACTCTACCTCATCATCATCATGGGCGCTTGTAGGCATATAGACGTTAACAATCGTTGTCGGTTTAGGTTTTGATTTTATCCTTATTAAGATGATTCTATCGCTATGCGTTTTGAAATACTCCACTCTCCTCCCTATCTTCTTGTTCATCACGAAACCTGCTCCTGCCTGCCCATTATTTGACGCTGAGTTAATTACTCTAAAATCACCTGACCAAAAGTCGCCTTCCTCTTCCCACCGAACCTCACTAATTCCTACTATATCCACATTTGTCCTACCCATTTCCTTTTTTAAATTTTCTAGCCTACCAACCTTTTTTAAGCTTCTAACATTCCACGCTCCGACTCGTAGAATGTTATTTTTTAATTTTCTGGTGACCCCTTCCTTAGTAGTCCCCACCCGGAGATCCGAACGGGGGACTATTTTACCTCCGGAATATTTTACCAAGGAAGGCGCCTCCATTATTGGTATGTGAAAATGCAGAGAGCCACATTTTCTTGGAAAAAAAGCAGCTGTAGTTTTCCATTGCTTTCAGCTGCGCAGTACTCAGAGGACTGAGTGATGTTGATACGGCCGTTTAAGTCGTCCTGACTCACGCCCCTAACAACTACTGAAAGAGTTGCTGCCCTCTTTCAGGAATCATTCCTTAGTCTGGCTCTCAACAGATACCTCTCCGATATGGTTGCACCTTCGGTCCAGCTACTCTGTATCCCTGAGCACTCAAGCCCCCTCACCAACGGCAAGGTCTCATGATTCATAGAGGAGGATTAAACATTTACGGCGATAATATAAAAAATTTATTAATTTACAACCAATATTTCAATACTGTAAGCACATTCAGTACGCTTCCATGGATATTTCTTTTATCAAGCTAAATGTCCAATAACATCACCACATCACCACATTTACCCTCTCCATTCTATTAAATGCACCTATATATCTTTGAAATAATTTAAATGCAAGAAAATGATTGTCGTGAAATGTGTCCAATAAGTCATCACATATCATCTCTTATTCTGTCATAAATCTGTATAATGTTGTCATTATTTATGTTAAACGAAATGGAATTCAATTGAATCAAAAAAAAAAGTTATAGAGGAATCAAGTTATGGGACAAATTTCTTATCTCAAATCTACTCTGATATGTTAACAAAGTATAAATATTTTCCATTACTACCCATGAGAAATATATTTTCATAAACTACTTGGTTTGACCTCAGGCAGAGAGCACTATCTAGCCACCACAAATTCATAGAAGCGATAAATATTCATACAAAAAAACAAGATGAAATAAATAAAAATAACATTTTTATCTAATTTTAATATAAATCGGATGGTAATTCGGACAAAATTATAAAAAATTCTGTTACACTTGATAAGACTCAGGGTTATTTAAATGACTTATTTAATTTTTAAATATTCTTATAAATGTTCACTTTTTGTTGCTCCTGTTTGAATGTTGGAACTTTAATTTTTATTTATTATAGGACTTTTAAATTTAAAGATCTTCGGCTTCAGTCAGATTTACTCGGCTCTTTACACTTCACTCGGCCTCTTTCGGTTGCACTCGTCTCCTGATGGGATCACTCGGCTCTTTACAATTCACACCACTCCTTTGGATGCACTCGGCTCCTGACGAATCAGCGGCCCCGCCAACATTATATACGCAAGATCTTCACTGCATTAGTTCAGTCCTACGCTAGTTATACGCCAGTTCAGTTCCAGCTCAGCTCCACTTCTCTCCCAGTAATTTTACTTAAAGAAATATTACAATTACAATGAAACAATTATAATTAATGTTATATTTCAAACATGTACAAACAATTAATATTATTTATATATATATATATATATATTTATTTACATACAAATAATGTTTCGATTACAATAAAATATTTATAATAACAAGAAATCAAGATTTTAATTAGTAAAAGAATCAGTGCCAATTTTTCAACAACGTTAAACGATTTATTTATTTCACAAGTAATTTTGCAAAATCAATGGTACAGTGATTTATTATGATAATAAATGCTTTGATAAATGTAGGGTCCTAGAGTACAATTTCAGATTTCAAAATATATTTCTAACGATGGTACTGAAAATTTTATGCTTTGTTTAAATAAATTTGAACTGAATAAATTAAAAAGAATTCGTTAAATGATGAATGCCATCCTTATAAATAGTTTTTTTTTTTGTTATATGGGAAAATATGTTTCTCAAAACGTCTGTAGTAATATGAAAAGGAAGAGACAAATTCATAGGCTCCATATAAAGCAACTATAATGAAATAACGATGTACTATTTTGTCGCAGTATCAAAACATGATTATCCAGTGACAACCTCCGAGCACATCTCAATCACACGAAGCAAAAATCAGATCTTTACCTGGTAAAATAATGCGAATGTACTTTGGGATTCTTTTTGGTGAGGGATACTCTACCACATTTTCCTTACAGAACAAACAACAATCATCACTAAGTATTACGTCATTGACTTACAAGATGAAGGGAAGCCTGGAAGGTCTTGTTCCAAGAGGATAATGTTCATATTACATTTCTGCTTTTACTTTGAAACACTGTAAGAACTCAATTAGTATGTGCTACCCGCCCGCCACTCGGCGTAGAGATAGTTCCATCAATTTATCATCTTTTTGGTCGACTTAAGAAATTGTGAAAAGTGAAGAAATTCGATTCTAATAAGACGCTATCGAAATGTATAAGGGCAAGTCGAATTTGTCACTTCTACGAAAAAAAAGAAAGTTTCACTTCCTGAGAATTGGAATGTATGAATCGCAGTAGTGGGAGATCGCACAGAAATTAGTAAGCAAGTTACTTGACTGAACTCCGTAAATGAAATTCTTGTTTGTATTTCAACCTCTTTGTTCATCATATTGTAAAAAAAATATAATAAAACTTACTCACGTTTCAGTAATATCGATTCCTGATACTATCGAATCTGCCTCACTGAAAGAAAGTATAAATATATTTAACTATAATTTCAAAATCATTTATAAATAATTCTAAATACATAATACAAAAATCAGTAGTTATTTTATGAAATATTAAATATATTTTCTTTAAATAATGGCGTGATACAAGTTTTGTATTCGCTGCTTTTCTGTACAACATAAAATATAGATTTTAAAATAACGAAAATTGTTATAATAATTTTTTCTCATGTTTTACATTCATATTTTTTTGAAGTTTCAGTTTTATAAGCAATTAAAATATGAAAAATTCTTAAATTTCCTTTATTCTTTAACCTTATATTCACGGTCACAAGTATAGTTGCATTTTTCCATTTCAAAATTAATTAATCAATGAAAGTAAAATATCAGAACGAAATCCATTTGGATTATATATGTATATTATATATATATATATATATGTGTGTGTACCTGTAAAGCAACTTGTCCTGACTGACTGATCCATCAACGCCAAGCAAAAACTACTGAAGATAAATGGATGAAAATTTGTGTACATCTTCCTCTTACGGTGTAAGTGCACACGAAAAGGGATTTTATGAAATTCCGAGTTAAACGGTTAAAATGTAATAATTAAATTTACTGTTTTTTTAATTTTTTGGTAACAAGTGAAGATATCGACTTAGTTTCTAGTGTCTGTAATTTTCTTATAAATATCTAGAAAGTAATTTCTAGGTTTTTTGAAATTCGACTATGCAAGCGGTAACAACATGTAAAAAAATTTGAACAATCATTGCAAATATTCTCCATTTCCGATTACGATAAATGGATATTAACTACATTGAGGCTGGAATCTACTAATAAATATCCTCTTTTTTCTCTTTCTGTTTAGCCTCTGGAATCACCTTACGGTATTACTTTGGAGGATGATATGTATGCATGTAAATGAAGTGTAGGATTATACAGTTTCAGGTCGACAGTTACTGAGATATATAGTTAATTGAATCACAACCACCAACGAAAAACACCGATATCTGTATCAGTATCCAACGGTCTTGTACTCAAATCTGTATAAAAGTAACTGCCTTTTCAGATAAATTTCTAAAAATCATTTTCGGGTTTTTTGAATTTCAATTTTTTAAGTGGTGCGACGATGTACGGCGTGGAGCCTCAACATTACTATATATGCGACGCGACTGGCTGCATCTGCCTCCTGTTACTTGACTAAAAACAAAAGTAATTAAAAAAAAGACAAACGAAGTACGGTCACCTCCAAGTAGTTTTTGTCTGGTAATGGTAAGACCCGAGAAAAATACACTTTTACACATACGAACTACGGGTAACTAATTATAACTAATATTTTTTAGATGGAGGCCGAATGTTTTGAAGCACACATTCTTAGATTACTCAATGTTTCGGGTATAGAACTTTTGCTGAAAAATTTACAATATACTGAATTTTTCGAGCGAACGAACCATAGCCGGCTAAATATCCCCTGACTGCAAGGGAAGTGCAAGTAAATATACCGCACGGGCGAAGCCGCGATGGAAACGCTACTATATATATATAAAGTATAAATGAGAAAGAAGTTAAGGAAATAAAAGCTGAAATCTGAAAATTTAAAGAAAACATTTTTTAAACTTCAAAAAGCTATTGTTTATTTATTAGAAAAGAAACAACGAGTTTTCAATACTTATAGAATCTTACGATGCTGAAGATAAAATATTTAAGGGGAAAATGAATTATTAGGAACTGAGGTTTACGAAGTAGAAAAACAATTAGTAGAATTACAGCAGTACAGTAGAACTGAACGATTTGAGAATTTACGAAGTCCTTAAAGTAATAAAAGAAATGGCAAAACCACTACAAACTATAATATATGAACCTAAAGTTAATGCATCGCAAGGGCTGTTTGTTAAGAGAAATCAAGACGTCTCCCATCATTGACAATTCCTATTTTGTTCATTATTGATGAAAAATGGTGAAGATATAAAATGGCCGGGCAGTGAAGATTCAGACAAAAACTAAAAAAAAAAAAATATTTACGAACTTCGCATATTAAAGGAAATTTACCTGACGGACCGGTGTACATTAATGAGATTCTCTCACAATACTATCGAAACTTTCTCAACGAAGTCACACTGTTTATTAAAAGGAAAAATTGTGAAGATTCCAAATTGGAAAAAAGTTTTCAATAGGAAGGAGAACGGTCCAAAAAAATGGTGGATATCATCAAAGTAAGGGATTTGGAATCACTCGGAAATGTACCGACCAATATGACTACAAGAGGTTCGTCAGCTGTAATTTAATGTGATTTTGAACTTTGTAATGTTTAGTGTGTTATTCTATAAAATTTTATGATGTCTGGATTTAATTATCTGGGTAATACTGTGGATGATTACATACGCAAAGAGACAGTTATTTTGGTTACGAATCAAATTTTAAGTAAGCATAATGTTAAAGTAGTTGATAATTTACACATAAATATTCTTACCAATAATAAGAACTTAAATAAATTTATTTAACGGTTATATAATTTTAAAATATATTCTTGATAGTAACTAACGTAACTTTTGATATGCATTTTTATTTTAGTTTAGACGGCTTACAAAGTCATAAACAAATGCTGTAAACTTAATATATGTGATAGGTCGTGCATCTTTGTCAAAAATAATCTAAATTTCATATCTTTTCATGTGAATTGTTATTGGAATGTAACGAATTAAGCATTATAATAAAATCTGATAATTGTGATTGGTTACAACCGATTGTGATTTACATATCGCCTTAACATACTTACTGAGGAATACGAGGTTAATATAGTTGGTGATATTAACAGTCATATTAAGTTCAAGACCCTTTAATTTATGAATACATAAAAGTTATGGGCAAAATTGTGTTACAATCCTCCATTATGGTTATACGATTTTTAATGAAAAATATTATACTAGTGTATAGAAAAATATTAATAAAAATTTAGGAAAATAATTTAATTACGAAATATTTTTAAAACTACTATAACTGGTCGCTTTTCCAATCGATTTACCTATGGGTTATGGGAGTAATCAAAATGTAGAATATAATGTTAAAAGACTTAACGGTAAACAAAAAGGACTATTACAACATTTTCGTTTCAAGAAAATTGTGATAATTTGCGTAGTCGTAAAGATGATTCGGTGGATAAATTATTGGCTATTTTATTCATATTATCAAATTACATTGAACTTTGGAGACGGCCGCTTATACTATCCGATAAAAACGACCCTTAGAATTTTGAATTGTAGAAGGTTTCATTAACTAAAATATTGTCCGGAACAAAATATTTAGTAAACTAAAATGGGACGTTTCAATACTATTTTTAAAAAGTGAATATAAATATTAAAAGAATATTAATCAATAAAAGAAAAGGAAATTTGAAACTAATAAAAGTGGTAATAAGGACTTCACTATGTACTACATCATAATAAGAACTACATCCAGTTGTTGCCATGGTGATCGACGAGATCATTACGTGACAGTGACAGAAATCGAAAATGTAACCGGAATGAAAAAAAACTACAGTGTACCCCATTTTAAAGGAACATTTGAAAAAAAAGGACGATGAGTTCCATACCAACTGAAGAAGCATCAAAAAGCGACGAAATTATTTTCTCTTTATGAAAGAGAAGGCGAGAAATTCTTGAATCGAATAACGACTACTGCAGAAACATGGAAGTGATTTTTAACTTGAACTGAAGTCACAAAGCAGTGTTTGGAAGAGTGAATATTCTTCGAGACTAAAGCCATCGCATCCAGTCAAATTTGAAGCAAATGACGATTTTTTTCTTACAATAAGCAGGGTATTACTGCTACCGAGAGAGTCAAACGGTATTAATATGACAGCTACTTACTAGAGAAACCTCAGAAAATTTTACTACCGAAAATTTGAAAACTACATCCAAAAAATATCGGGTGGTGTGATACCATTGCATGACCATGCTTCGCCGCACATTGCATGTTCATATTTTAATCGATTTCGTTTGAAGAACCAATCGCTATTCACCATAAAGTACTGATTAGCCCCCTCCGGATTTCGATCTCTTTCCTAAACTGAAAGAACGCTCCTAGGTGAACGTTTTAGAGTTTGAAAAGTTATCAGCTTCCGCGATCCAGGAAATTCGACACTTCCACAAAGGTTCGTCTCCTGAGCGAAACCCAAAAGATGCTAAACCTTTGGTTAGCATGCATTTACACGTGGGAGGATTACATCGAAGAGCTGAAAATTTGATTTCCATTTAAAATGTTCCTCAAAATGGTCTATGTTAAGGTTGTTTTTACAATCTTCTTTTATAGTACATTTTGTACATTTTGGTATAATATGTAGCAATTTACTCAAAACATAATCTACAACAAACTGTAAGAAATTGTGTTGTTTGAAGAATATATTTTCTCTCAGACGAAAAGATTTGAACTCGTATAAACGGTTTATTTTTTTAAAATATTTACGGATTAAAATTTTTAAAGTCCTTAAAAATAGAAGTTTCTGTATTATATTAGTACAGACACACGTAGAGCTTGTTCTCTATTTACTCTACTGAAATACAGGCCACATTCAAGTAAACAATGAGAAGTAAATAACTGGCAGAATATTCAAATGTATAAAAGTCGATCGTATCAGATTGTACTACAACATTTTATATTCAAATAAATTTTGTTAAAATACTTGAATATTTGTAAGTATATATTCTAAACCAAAATTTTCTGATTAAAATATAAATATAATATTCATCAGAGTTATTACGTAAACAAAGGTCCTATTGTGATAACGACTTTCTGAATTTGCAGCTGGAGATGTGAATCTAATTCTATTGTACGCTTGTGCTAATTTTACGGTTCAATACTTGTATATTGGTATAGAACAAGAAAATTATATAAAAATAAGAGATTTTTAGATGAACTTTGTAAAAAAGAAGGCATTTTGCAATCCATAATTCCAATAAATAGAATCCTTGAATTAAATGCTACATTTTGATTACTTACGTATATATTATTCCTCCTTTGATTCTGAAAAAAAAAATTAGTTTTGATTTAGTATAGTATTATTGGAATTTGCAATCTTTTTTTTTATTAACTAATATTTTCTTTCTGTTTTTGTTCAGTACATTTATGACTCGGTGTTAAATATAGGTTGGAAAAAATAATACAAATGATTAATTGAAGAGAGGATTATTTCAATAACCCTCTGTCGATGACTATTCTAAGCGAAAAGAGGCTTGTGTCAGTAATGTACAAAAACATCATTGTACTGACTGCGTTATTTATTTTAAAGTTTACAAAGGCCTTATGATCTTTAATTATTAAATTACGACGAATGAGTTTTTCGATAGCTGCATGCGTATCGATAAAATTACGTAACTTCTTTTCATCGTATTTTTATGAGATTATAATCTGGTGGATCACATCAATGTTGCATCCCTTGTATAAATTACGAGGCTCGGCTGATAAATTTTGTACACTAGCGTGCTGCACGGAAACAAAAGGTACTGTCGAGTAGAGTGTGGCAGCACGTGATAGCTAAAATTCCCCTCTACAAACCTGCGATAATGCGTTGAAATCCGTTTAAATGCAGTTACAATGTAGTCGAGTACGGCCAATATGTCAACACGGGTAAAACAGCGCGCAGTGATAGAATTTTTAACAGCAGAAAATGTGAGTCCTACGAATATTTTTCATCGTTTAAAAACGGTATACGGTTGTGAAACTATTGACTGGAGTACTGTGAATAGGTGGGCGTTGAAATTTAGTGAATGTGAAGCAGTTAATGCGACAATTAGACGAGATAATAGACGCACCTCGCAGCGGAAGACCGGTTTCTGTCACTGACGAGAAACGTCGAAAGGAGGTGGATGATTTGCTTCAAAGTGAGCGGCGAATCACTCAGCGAGCATATCTAAAGAACGAGTAGGCCATATTATTGAACAATTGGGTTACCGTAAATTCTGTGCACGATGGGTACCGCACAAACTCTCTTATGGCTCTCCACAACCTGAATTTTGAGTCTATTTCGCATCCGCTGTACTCGCCGGTTTTGGCTCCGTGCGACTTCCACTTCTTCCATCATCTCAAGAGAGATTTCAAAGGTAATCATTGCATCACCGACGATGAAGTGAAGGAATCTGTGGCCTCTTGGATCCTAGAAAGACCACCAGAATTTTTCAGTGAAGGAATGCAAAAACTTGTCACACGTTGGGAAAAGTGTATCATTGGAAACGGAGATTACATGTAAAATAATACTGCATTTTGCAACTAAGGTATTATTCTTTTATTCATTTTTTTATTTCATTCCAATGCTACGTATATGTGTGCAAAATTTAGCAAGAGCCTAGAATTACTTAACTTTTTTTATCATTCGTTACTTTAATATAAAATAAGCCGAATTTAATATTGAAATCCCCAGTGCTAAGACTTAAATTTTACAATCTGCGGACGATAACTTCTTATTCTGTCTTCGACCTCTTATTTACTGTATATGGTATCACAATAGTAATTCTAGCCGAGAGTAAAAAGGATTTAGAAGAAACAATGAACGGCATAGATGAAGTCCTACGCAAGAACTATCGCATGAAAATAAACAAGAACAAAACAAAAGTAATGAAATGTAGTAGAAATAACAAAGATGGACCACTGAATGTGAAAATAGGAGGAGAAAAGATTATGGAGGTAGAAGAATTTTGTTATTTGGGAAGAAAAATTACTATAGATGGACGAAGCAGGAGCGATATAAAATGCCGAATAGCACAAGCTAAACGATCCTTCAGTAAGAAATATAATTTGTTTACATCAAAAATTAATTTAAATCTCAGGAAAAGATTTTTGAAAGTGTATGTTTGGAGTGTCGCTTTATATAGAAGTGAAACTTGGACGATCGGAGTATCTGAGAAGAAAAGATTAGAAGCTTTTGAAATGTGGTGCTATAGGAGAATGTTAAAAATCAGATGGGTGGATAAAGTGACAAATGAAGAGGTATTGCGGCAAATAGATGAAGAAAGAAGCGTTTGGAAAAATATAGTTAAAAGAAGAGACAGACTTATAGGCCACATACTAAGGCATCCTGGAATAGTCGCTTTAATATTGGAAGGACAGGTAGAAGGGAAAAATTGTGTAGGCAGGCCACGTTTGGAGTATGTAAAACAAATTGTTGGGGATGTAGGATGTAGAGGGTATACTGAAATGAAACGACTAGCACTAGATAGGGAATCTTGGAGAGCTGCATCAAACCAGTCAAATGACTGAAGACAAAAAAAAAAAAATGGTATCACAGACGAAACAAAGAGAATGATGAGTGAGAAATCTCTACGTAAAAGTAGACATGACCCGACACACAAATAATGGTATTTGTCTCAATTCTTTGGTTCGTTACGTCTCGTAGATTCAAACACTGTACTGTATACAATTGAATGAAAAATCATTATAGTATTCCAAAGACAAAACACCAGTGATGTATTTACTTTTAGCCGTAGGTTTACGAATCTTTTGATACCGATAAATTATGATTATTATTATTATTATTATTAAATTATTATTATTTTTTAATTCTCATTAACTAATTAACTCTAATTCTAATTCTGTTTTTAAAGCTATTATGTCCAAGGCAAAATTGTAAGGATTTTTCTTTTCTGTATCCATTGCATCCATAATCTTTTCCATAAAAATATTATTAAAATAATTATTGTTCATTTTCATTTACCAAATGAATATTGTTCTGCTATTTATATATTTCCATATAGATGAGAGATTCTAACCGATTACAAACTATATGTTTAAATAATTTCATGTTTAATACGTACATAATATTACTGTAAGCACAAACTTTAATCACCTCAAGAATATTCTAGCTTCGGCTGCAATAATTTGGATTTATATTTTTAAATATGCAGCCGAGAAAAAAATTAATTTGTAAATTCTGAAGAAGCTCACTCAACTATTGGCTTTTGTTATTTTTATCGCTATTAGTTTTGTCTCTGTTAATTCATTTTTCGTGTTATCGTTTATCTATAAAGTGTTAATAAAAATTGATTTGAAGTGCTAGTGAAAACAAATTCCTACGAAATATTAAACTTATGACCCAGTTTGATTGCAATTTTTTTTATTTCACTTTAAATTATATTTTATAAATCTATGTATGTATGTGACGTGCTAAAAAAAATCGGTATCTTTTGTAATAGGCGCGACTATTTTTGCATTTGATATATTCAACTGTTATTCAATTTATTTATATATAACTTAATTGATTATGTTGGTGTTTATGTACAGAAAACAAGAATCTGTTTTTCTTCGGTGTTCGTGAAAAATAATAGAATATTACTGAAATCCATGACGAATCCCGTGTGAGATTTCCTAATCCTCTACTTTAGACCAGTCAACATCTACAAAAGCTGAAATAAAATTTGAAAATATTGGCATAAAACTAGCTACAAGATTTATTATCTTGTTTGCAGCAAGATGGGGATCCTCCTCATTGTGTTCTTAGTAAAATCTTATCTCGATAAAACATTTCTTGAACGGACAGGGCGCTAAGGAACAACGCGTTAATGTTATTTAATTCCTTGCGAATTTTCAACCTGCGACAATGTTAACCACATGGTTTCTTCAAATGAAATTGACCGGAACCACTTCAAACAGTCTATCTTATAAAACTGGACCAAACTTTATATTAGAAAATGTATAACTCAGCGGTTAAATGTTGCTACGAATTAATAAAAGCAGAATTACAACACAATGATAAACCAATAATACTAATTATCACGGAGTTCGTTAGAACTTCGTCGGTAAGAGGCGACAACGGCAACGACCTACGTTTACAGTTGTAAATATGACCTAACCTAGCAGTGAAATGAAAACGGGGGAAAAAATAAGCGGGAAAACATTATATTTCAGTTCAGTTAGATTAGTAATAAAAAATACTTTCAAAAAATACCTCGAATTTTGTTAAACAACGGTGTTTTTCCATTTGATTAATCGAATATGTCATTTTATTCATTTTTTTAATCTACCTTTACGAATCGCATTGTATATAGCAGTACTTGATAGTACAAGGAATCGAACAAAAACTTGATAATGTACTGGAAATAATAAAATTTTAATGAAAATATGCTACAGTTTGTTGTAATAGTAAATGCTGTTTTGTTAAAGAAAAACTGAAAATGAAACAATTTTTTTAATTCTTACAACTACTTTAAAAAAAAATTAAAAATATTAGTTTAGAAGAGATTATGCTACTTTTATTAAAGAAGGAAAAAAAACAAAATAAATTCGACTAGTAAAATCGAATTTAACGATAAAAATCGAGGGTTACACTTACAAATAATAAGTGCAATCTTACATCACAGATTTTTGATTCGTAAAGGTCATTCATTATAGTAATTTTATTAAAAAAAAAATAATATTGTACGAAGTGAATGAAATGGCTATCAACAAAAAAAAATTGGTCGTGAAATTCAATTTGTTTGCTGTTAGGCAATAAATTTTAATAATAAATTCATAAGATAACAATCAGTAATTCATAAAAAATTAAAAGAATAATCTAAGAAAAAGCAGTGATATAAAAAAAATAACAATGAAATTGTAAACCGTACGGTAAGAGTCTCTCAGATATCATTTATTCCGCTCAAAAAAAAAAAAAAAAATTATATAATAATATATTAATATATAATAGATATTAAACAATGTTTAAGCGTTTCATATAATAAGCAAAAAATAAAAAATAAAAATTTGTTACAAAACTCTATATGTAATACATATCACATTTACAGAAATGATACAGTTCTTATGATTATTCGTTGTTTAATAAATGAAATCGGGCCGGTAAGAGTTTTGTAACAATTTTTTTCTATTTTTTGCTTATTATATGGAACGCTTATTATCTATTATTGTATATTACATATATCTAACATGTATTTTTTTTTTTTAATTCTAAATTAATAACAGATATGATAATAAAATGTAGTGTCTTACCTTTTTTGATATCAGTATCGTTTTGTTAAACAGTTTTATTTATATTACAGAAATTTTTGTTTTTTGAGCGGAAGAAATGATATCTGCGAAACCCTTACCATACGGTTTAAAATTTCATTAAATTTTTTTGGATATAAAGTATCGCTATTTGTTTTCTTTAAATTTCTCATATTAATTTTTTTTATTTTCTAGTGATGGGAAGACTCACAGTTAGCCCACCCTTATATTTATGATATTTATTGCAAAAATAGTATTTTCTTACATAATTGTATCCGGGATTGCGTCAAGAAGCTGAAGAAGTGTGGGTAATAATGCTTTTTCTTTTTCACCGGGTTTATTTTCCAAAATCCCTAATTGAATTCTAAAATAAAAATGAAAACAAAGAAAATTATTAAAAAAAAATATAATGTTCAATTTGTTTTTCATTAGATAGTAAAATTAAAAAAAAAAATTGTGTAATTAACATTTCTTTCTAATCGATCCAAATAACGCAATAAGCAAATTTGCTGATATTTTATAAAATTGTAGCGATAATTTTTCTTAGATTTCGTAATATAATAAATAAAAATAATAAGCATTATTTTTGAAAAAAATGTTAATAAGAGAAATTAAATGTTTGATTATGCATTTGTACTCTTATTATTAATAATAATAATTAAAATTTTATGAAAAGTTTAATTAAAATTGAAAGAATGATTTTTAACTGAAGGTAGAAATTTTGAGATTATTCTCAAAATTTGTGTCATCACTGGTTGCAAATAGATAGTTCAATTATAACAGTTTTAGGAACGTTAAGCTTTATAATACCGTTTCTATTCTATTTTTAATTTGATATGCACTTCCTCCTTCATTTTCTTTCCAGCAACCAAGCAGTTAAATTTACTACTTCCAGAATTTAAGGCAAAATAAGAGTTAAATTTTTTTTTTGTTTTCCGTTTTCTTTTTTTATTATTATAATTTTATAACAAGTAATTTTTATAAACTCAATAGAAATTAAAACGTAATTAATGAAATTATAAAAAAAAAAAAACAAAAAAAACAACTAATTTGACTGATAATTAAAAATTAAAACAGGGTAATCATAAAGGCTTTCCATGATTACAAAATTTTATTACAAAAAAAAAAAAAAAAAACTATTAATTACAGCTGTGCGGTATGCGGAAAAAAATTATCAAGGTTTTTTTACCATGTCTATAAAGTACAACATATTCGCCTTTTTTTCGCTCGTAGAATGCCCAACCGATAATCAATTTCACGCTATGTCTTGGTCAAGATTTCTTCGGTAACTCTAGCAACAGCTTCAGTTATTCTCCGTCTCAATTTGTCCAGATCAGGTATAGTTATTGCATAGACTCTGTCCTTAACATAATCCCAGAGAGGTTATGTTTTGCGGCATATCCAGGTAAATGTTAACTGTTATTGATTGCTCGATGAAAAAGAAGGGACTAATGATTCTGTTGTGCATCAAACCGCACCACACATTTGCTGTAAGGGAATCTCTAATTTTTTCCCTGGTAAAGTATCGAATTTTCTGAACCCTTATTCTTACATTCCGCCCTGTTCGCGAAAGATCAACTACACTTCCACTTTCCTTAAACTTTGCATACCACGCAGCGATAATCTTACTATCACGTGCTAGTCGTCCGTATTCCCTTCTAAAATTTCGCTGCATAGTTGTCGGTGATTTCGACTCGTGATATACATTGCGTTTTCTCCTGGATTGACTCCATCTTATAAAAAATAGATCACAGTGCTCTCTACCCTTCCACTACCTGAAACAAACCAATATAAAAAAATCGATAATTTGCGCTTTCTTTTGCCACAACCCGCACAGCTGTAACTGTAATACATTTTTGTAATCATATTTTATATATATATATATACGTTAGGGTATGATATTTACTAGATGTAAGTGTTAATAATGGAATGTCTTCCTAGTAATCACCTATTAGTAATTATTTGTGTCTAAGAATTATTATTGTACTAGAACCTTGGTTTTTATGTAATATTTCTAGTTAGTCTCTTTGTAGAACTCACCAAGATAACATTTACGGTTATTAAATAAGCACTAGCAGGTTACGGCAAATGTTTTAAACTAAAGGAATATAGTAATAATTATAATTAAAAGAATATTAACTATAAATAAATTAAAATCGTTTTTTAAAACCGTAATTCGTTAAGAAAGTAACTTTTGTATAAATAACTTTTTGGAAAAGGAAACATTTCAGAGATAGGCCGTTATAAACATCTTTGCAAAGGCCAAATTTTAGTTTAGTCTTACGTATTAAATTTGATTCCTTATATACAGAGTGATTCAGGGCAATACTTTGACAATTCATTCCAGAGGCTAAAAATAAGAAAAAAGAAGTTCATATAAACATAGGGCGAAAACGCTTCGTTAGCGAGTTATACAGAATGAAAGATTTCTCCTGAGTTTCAGTTCTTCCGGGTAAATTAAAGCTTTCTGAAATTCTGAGAAGGTCAATTAAGGGGCAAATTTAATTGTTTCTTATGGTTTTTGAGCTGGGAAATCGAAAAAAATAGGTCCCAGAAATGTATCTCTCTTACTTTCTAAGATATCTCATGTAAAACGCCAAGGATAGGGTCAAAAAATACATTTTTTTACTTTTGACGTACAATAACGTTGTTAAATTGGCAATATATATATATATATATATATATATATATATATATATATATATATATATATAATATATAATATAATATTATATATATATAACTGATAGTGGTTTTGGGGTCTGAGGATGTGAAACGCGAAGATAAGTTGAAATTTTTCGGAAGTCAAATCATGGTACTCATTATAATAGGTAGCTTTTTATGAATCTACCTAAATACTAATCTTTTTGTAAATTACAGAATGGAAAAATTTATTAAATAACAAATGATATAATATTTGTAAACCTAAGGAGTTCTTAAGGTCTATATTTTAGAAAAGTAAATGGTATCGGTACTTACACATCATTTTCGTAATATTTACTGCAAAACAAATAAAATATATAAAAACGAATACCTGACAAAAATAAATGCATAAAATAATTTGTTTCAAGCCTCAATAATAATGAATAACATAAAAAATCTTACAGATCAATAACTATGAGTATGTCTACAATTAATATTTTCTGAAAATCCTCTTGTTTAATTCCACTCTTTTTTTTAATAAAAAACTGATGTATTTATGTTCACACTAATACGCGAATACAATGTTTTGGAATCTTTTACATCACCACCATCACAAAGCCATAGGAATGAAAGTGGTATCATGTAGTTATAATCTACATGTTTCAATTGCTGAAATGAACAACTTACAATAGTCGAATTAAATTATGGAGATTTAAAAAAAATATATTGTGGACTTAAAATACTCCAAGCAAATATAAAAATAGCTTCCTTTAAATTCATCATATAATGTTCATTTTCAAATTGTTACAAATTCATCTATAAAGTTAAAATAAAATGAAAAAATTAACAAATTTGTATAAAGTTGCTAAAATATAACATTAACGCATTTTCATTGGATTTATATCTACAGATGTGATTCGTAAATCAGTATTTTAAGTTACATTACCTTTTATGAATCAAATGTTATCAGTCAACCTAATGATTATTAGTTGAAAATAATTTTTATTTAATTGACTAGAAACTATTTTGTTATATTTTTAATTTTTTTAAAATGCATCTGATGGTGATTAATCCATCAGAAATCCAGAAAAATTTACCCTTAAATTAATGGCAGCTACTCATTAAATATTAAGTTACGGAATTTGCAAGATGTCGCAAAAGTATGATACTACTCAATCTAAATTGAAGAACTAAATTTTGTTGAAGGTGTTGAAAACGATAGGCTTCAGATTGAAGATGATTTGTTCCTTAGAATGTACACTGAATGCATTAATAAACTGTTATATTTGCGATAACTTAAACCTCAAGTCAAAATACACCTCACACTTTTAGCCAATAATATTCAGTTGCCACCAATCAAATTACTATCATTTGACAGCAATATTCTGTTGTGGTAATATTACTTTGCTATGCTTAACGACCAAGTTCTTTCTACAAGTGATCTCTCTTATTTTAATAGTTGCATTATCTTTATTCTTCCTTAAAGGAAACAGCATTTGACAAGATAAAATTTTATTCAACACAAATGAGAATCATATAGTGACAATTAAAATATTAGGAAGTAGATTTAGTAATAACTTACAGTCATTCATTATGTACAAAAACTCTAACTCTTTGAAATGTATCTAGAGATACATTTCAAAGAGAGTCATTGTCTAGTACTTTTCTGTTTATTAATATGATCAGTTAATCCGTAAATTGACTTATAGCCATGAGTTTTCCAACTCACGTTGAACTTATTGTAACAGATTTTAACTTCCAAGTTAGACCCTATCATAGGTAAGTTGTGTAAGGAAAGATTAGTTTGTTCAAAAAATTCAGAAATTAAAAAAAAAATAGGACAAATATTGGAATACGTAACTTTTAAAATGGATTTCAAAACCATGCCTCACTCACATCCTGTAGTTCACATAAATTTAACGCTATTATAAAGGGTAGTCAAGGCAACTTACCATAATATTTTAATGAACTCATAAAAACTAGTTACTTGGTTATCATAACAAATCAATTTTCTGTCATATGTATAATTCAAATCTTTATATTTATAAACTTAAAACAACATTCAGAAATAAATATTGACGATTGCAAAGAAATTTCAGAAAAAACAAATATTTTAATTGTTAATACCCTGACCATTTTGTCAAGGAATGTGTCAGTACACGTGTAAAATATTTTTGGAAAGACAGCATTTATTAATTCATGAAACATGCAAACTCCTTCTCAGAAATCACATTTAGAAATGAATATGGAAGATTCACTGTAATATTCGGAAGTAAGCTAAAAATGAAACCAGTTGATTCTCTTAACAACGCCAAGCAAAGATCTTTAAGATTGGGAAAAGCAAGCTTAACCGCAATCTTTCTTTCAATAACAATTATTATGACTTAATTGATGAAAACATAAATTTAGAACATGTATCTGAATTTACATGATTAGTTAACTTCAGATTTATACATCTTTAAGTTACATCATCCCATATTAAAAGCCAAATTTAACAACTAAACGAATTGTTTTTCATGGTTCAGCTAAATATTTAAGTATTTTATCACTTAAAGACAGATTACTGATTGGTCCTATTCTTCAGCAGTCTTTTCTCAGTAATTCTCAGATTTAAACTACATAATTGTTTTCACTGATGAGCCAATGAAATTGTACAGGCAAATTTTGGTCACACCTAGATAGCAATCTACTAAGAATTTTATGGCCATGTCCCGCTGCCCAAGAATTAAAATCTTATACATTTCAAACTGTAACTTATAGTATAGCAAGTGCGCCCTTCTTGGCTACTAGATGTCTTAATCAGATTACCAAGGATAACAAGGATCAATTTCCTGCTCCCGCAGTCTTACTCTGTAAGACTTTGGTGGTTTGTGTTCTCTTGGCTCTATCCTCTGCAGCGTTTCTTTAAACAAGACACCCTCCTGCTGAACCTTTTATACAAACCAATTACACCACCAAGAACACTATACAAATTACAACATATACCCATACACAGTTACACAACAGCATCCTACACTGTTTCTTCTCACACCTACACTCACACCTGTAATTCTAACTCCAAAAGGTTGCGTTGCGTTATGTGTTGTGACACATAACGCAACGCAACCGTAACCCAAGGTGGAAACTATCATAACGATGGGTGGATGGCTCTACGTACTGAGTTTCAAATGATCTTCTCTGGGCACTAGGTTGAACCTAGTTGTACGACGCCCTAACTCCAGTATGCGTGCACTCTGCTGGAGTAGTCTTTTAAATCATCGGTACTCGGGGATCCATTTGAAAAAACCAACAAAAATAAGGGTTTGAAGAGACTTCGACCGACGTTGTCAGCCGAACATTTAACTAGTGATAAGGAAACTAAAAATGTTAGGAGACTGGTACATTTTCTTGTATACGCGGTTTCTTGTTTTGAGATACGAGGAAGGTAAAATCTTTTGGAAAAATTTCTCCCTTCATAAAAAATAAGAGCGTCAAACAGTTTGTGGGTCTCCTAAATCTGTTATAAAGCTCAGAAGCAGCACCCTGCTTGTTAAAGTAATTAAGGAAAACAATGCTGAAAACTGCTAATTTCCCTTAAGTATACATGGACTCACCGAATGATAGTTTAGCCCCATAACACGCTAAATTTTAGCTAGGTAATCGTTTGTAATGACTTTGCTGACTTTGAGTTACCAGTAATTACGAAAGAGTTGTCATAAGCAGTCAGTCACATCTGTGCATAGAATTATAAGAAGGGAGAATTTGTTTGATGTACCATCATCATCGCTAGTTCTGACTTTTTCCAATCCAGCCGTTCTTGACCGAATAATGGTAACCTTTCTGTTCGTGTCACACTATATATATCAAATTCCAATGCTGCTTCTAATGTCAGGATTTTGGTCTCACCAAAACTGGTTGCAAATTGGAACAGGTCTGTGCATGTTGCAGTTATACGGGACATGATGATAGCACATGCGCTGAAGAAGAAAGATGTATAAATTGTAAAAGTCCACACTCAGTAATGTTTCAGGAATGACCACATTATAAGGAAAAAAAGCTATATTAGGGATCAGTACTCAGCAGAAATTGTCCTTTCCTGTGACACTTCGGGAATAGTGAATCCCGAATATGATTATTCAAAGAACTTATTCAACACAAGTTTCTATTTGTTTAATAATTTACGTGTTTAAAGTGTTTATTATATTCAAGATATCTATATGAGAGATATTATTATTTATTTCATTATACAAGTACCGATGAACATTCATAAAAAGGTCCGATTTTTAGGTGGGTATTACGTTCAGATATGAAATCAAGTAATGATTTCTTTTTTATCTTGTAAAGAGTCCTGGTGTTCATATTTCTTATTATTCTTTATCGTGCTGTTCTTTCTTCCTTCAGTCTAGAAAGGTTTATCAAACGATTCACATGTCTCATCTTTTTTGGATCTTAAAAGTTAACCTATCTATAGTTTTCAACGATGTATCAAATCTTTACTAGTATGAATTTATATGGTTCACAGACTCTAAAATATTAAAATAAAAAAAAATTATAAAACATTATAAACTAATTTAAATAAATTAGTCTAAACTATAAATATTTTGCTCACTTCATTATTTACCCAACCGACAACTCTGCATGATTCATTGGGTAAGCACTTAAAATGCACGGAAATAATTGTAGAATTACATTCAGTAGATATGTAAAATTAAGCTATAATCTTAGCAATATTATGAAGGTATATTTTTGGTTTTCCTTTTTTTTGACTAATACAATGAAAATAAGTTGCAGTATATAACATACAAATTCATTTATAAATGAATATATATAAAAATACAACTAAAACACAAAAACATAAACGAATAAGCCATAAAATTTATAAAAAACAAACCAAAAAAAAGAAGAAAACAAAGTAAAACGAGAAAAGTTGTTAAATTAGGTAACACAAAAATAATGAGGGAATAGAAAAGTGTTAAAATATACTATGATGAAGTCTTGGAAGAAAAGGAAAGTAAATCTTCGTTTAATCATAAAATTAAAAGATGAAAATTATGTATTGAGTGTTCTTTGGATGTATCTGTATTCAAGTAGGAATTTTCAAAAGAAAAATATGAAATGAAACATAAAAGTAATAACAGATTGAAATGGAACTCAACTGTATTTATGAGTTGAAAGAGAAGGGGGAGAGGAGAAATGCAAAGAACCAGTTTCCTCCTATTAAAAGATAATTCTGCTAAAGGAGAAATAAGCATCATATAATAAACTAGCCAATTTTAAATAAAATTGTTTTATAAAGACTACTTACTGTTCTTTTAATTTATCAAGTTTACTTTTTCCAAAAAATCTGTAAATTAGAAAAACAAATGGCCATTTTAATAAGTTAATAAAGGAAGTTTAAAAAATAAAAAGCAGAAATCTTATTAAAATTAAGTTAATATTTAGGCTCTGTGTTCATTATTATTATTATTCTTCTTCCCTCACAATAATAATAATTTATAAAAACTATTTTTAAGAATTTTTAATTCAACGTTCCTTCTTTATTTTTTAAACTATCCATGATCTTTTTCTGTTACTTGTTTTAATTATTTTAATTGTATGAAAAATTTGAACTGTTTTCATTAAAACTAAGATTGATTTTAGGGAACGTTGCAAAAACTATATCCCTGAATACTATAAAAATATTTTTATATCCACTCACTTACCAGAAGATACAAATATGTACCTGCATTTAGAATTTAAGCAGTTTTTTTTTAAATCTTTAAAACGTGTGAATCATGCAATTGCATAATATCAATAGCATTCAAAAGAAAACAAAAAAATATCAGCAATGTGTCATCCAAAAGATTTTATTGTATCTGGTAACAGTACAAAACCCAACTCAGGGCTGACATGCTCATGAGGAAAATATAGTACGAGTAGTTCATATCGACATTAATAATAATAGGGTGAGATTTGTAATTTAAACGAATAATTACATGGCTACTGTTTGAGTAAAATGAGGTGAACTACTATTTTATCAGTGTTCTGTTCCACGTCGAGCCGTCCGGTGCTGCGATCTAGTGGATGCTAGTGCTAGCCAAAAAGTTAAGCCGTACTAGCATTCTATGTTAGAATACCGTGCTGTGCGGTCACATTTTTCATTTTGTTCAGATGAACAATCAGTGTTACTCATAGTTATTATTATTCGGCGCTCGAATCAGATCCAAGGCGGTCACGTCATTCTCTTAGTCCGGATGGACTCTATTCTTTGTTCGGATGAATATTAGCTTTACTGTTTTATTTAATTTTATATTTTTTATTTTGATATATGAAGTTATACGTTATGTTACAATTCATTTCATTAATTGTCAAGACGACATTTCATTAAACCATTATTCAACATGCAACAAGGCGTTTTCTCCATTCATCACCTATGAAACCACAGTCCAACCTCGCTCTAAAATCTACCAATTCGTGCAAACTCCTGAGACTGCAATGCACATGATTCATTACTCAGGAAGCTTATTGTTTCCAGAAGTGGAGGTCTGTCTGGTGAATGTTGACTTGCCCTCACATAGCATCAATGAGTTGCTTGTTCAACAATTTATTAATTTGGCCAAAAATTATTATTATATGGTATTTAATCTTGATATTATGGAGTGCAGGTAGTATAGCTTCTCGAGGTTTTGTTCTGTTTTCATATAGTTTCAGTATGTAAAGGTAAACATTGTTGTGACAGGAAGCTAACTGTGAATTGGGTAATTCTGTTCTTGGAAACATTTAGTGTATCCTTTAAATTCATGGCATACTATTGAGGAGTGACAGTTTTTATTTCGAAAGGCTAGGTATCATATTCTTCATAAATTCTGAATTATTACCATTATTTTTCAGAATGAAAATGTGCTTCATCCACATCTATGATGGATGGATAGAGCTTGAATAACACTATTGTTTTTCATTGCAATTTATTAAACAGACTTAATGACCTAACTCTATGCTTTACTGCTGCAGAAATTATTCTGTTATAATAAGAACAGTAATAGATCTCTTTTTTTATGAGGCTGCAAAACCAGAGAACTGATTTTTTTTCTAATCTCCCATTATTTAAAATTTTCAGAAATTTCTAATAATCATTTGTTGACATTTCTGAAGAAGCTCTTCAGAATTCATTCTGTTGTTACTGAATGACTTGCATTATTAATAATATTTTTTGGATGGAAATACATGATTGATCATCTTCCATTTGATTTTCTATTCTTGTATAAATATCAAATAGGACTACTTTTATGCAAACTAATATATTATTCCTATTTGTATTGTTGATTCAAGTGATATAGTCATATACATTAATATGATAAGACATATATATATATTTTAAAGTTATTTTAGTGTCAGAGCATGAAAGTTCTTATTGATATTTGAATCTTACTTGTTCAAAAAATGACTACCTTGGCCATTTAACATTTTAAGAAAAAACAAATCAATAAAATTCCTAATTAACTATTTTTTAGAATAACAATTAAATAATAAAAGATAAACAATAATTACTTTAAAACAGTGTAAATACTAGTTTAAGTATATATACTCACCCTGATAGAAAAGATTCGTTAACTTCAACATACATGCCCTTTATATAACTGTAATTAATTGACAATCATTATTAATAAAATTTTAATGCAATAAACTAATTACCAATAATTTAAATTTAATATTGTTTTGGGTACACTTTGACATGCAGTAGACATCAATCAAGCATAGAGAGCTTTATTAATGTGTTCACATACCTTGCAGGGCAACTGCTAGGAAGATTTAAATTTATTGAAATATTACGCTCTAAAATTTCAGTGTTGACAAATTTTAAACAGTAATGAAAATAAAGCCATCACTCATCAATAAAAAATTAGAGTAAAGAGGTTTATTTGAAAATAACATTTTGATACCATACACATAAACTTAAGCTACATAATTGGATTCAAAACTAATATGATGCAGGAAAAGAGAGCAAAGTGAGGGTGTGACGGACAGCCTTGTGGGGAGCTGCTGTTCGCCGGTGCTTGCACGGGTGGGCAGTGGCTATTAGGCACGGGTACTCCAGAGCCCCAAAGCAATAAAAGATCGCAGTCCCGATGAGGAAACCCTTTCCTGGGGTGTCTCCTCTAGAGGCACCCCAAAAAAGGCATAAATAAAGGCATAAATAATGAGTCCCGTCTTCTGGAGTGAGGGAACATCCCAAACCCATAGGAAAAGACAGCCGCCTGATGACGCTTCAGGTCGCCACCCCCCCGCCACCCCGTTTATAGCTCTGATGGTCTTTAACGGGAGTCACCTTTTGCCCTCTAATTTTTTCACTTAACTGTGGGACTGGCTGGATGGTGAAGGGAAATAAGAAAAAAGTAAGCATCCTGATTTAAAATAACCAACAAATATTTTTTGTTTTTAGCAAGAGAACTTTTTCAAGAGGTTACGTCAATCTCTCTAATTTTGTTGTCTAATAATTTTTGTTTCGTGATCTCCTTAGGAATAAGCAAAAATTACACATTAAATGACTTGAATCAGTGTGAAACACTTGATCCCCTTGGGATCAAGTGTTTCAGGGGATTATTATCCCCAAGATAGAAAGTAATGAATTATTTCATTTTAGGCCCCATTAAGTTTCTTCCTTACCCCTGAGAAAACTGTTTTGAAATATAACAGTCCTTGAAAACTCCAGTATTTAAATATTTAATTTTCCTTAGGGAAATAGAGAGTACGGGGATAAGAAGAACTGAAATTATTTAACAATACATTCCTTAATTGTTCATTCATAGATAAAATTACTAAATCGTTTATTCTGACAGTTTTATAATATAATGCTATTATGTACATGTATGTAGGTCAGGAACAGATTCATGTGTTACTTAATAAATACAAAAGGAAATGAATCAGCATCTGTTTTGGTCTCTTAAAGGATAACGTGATAAAATCTTGATCAGAACCACATCATAAAATGAAAATAAATTTCAAAATAAAAATGTATGTACTATCAGTCAACATTAATTTTGTTAAATATAAACAAATAAAATAATTTTAAATTAAATAGGTGGGGTACTAAATATATAAAATATTAATAAAACGACAATAAAAATTATTTGAACACATATTAATGTACACGTAAAAAAAATCTTTTAATTATGTTTTAGATAAATCAGTGGGAAGATGTTTTAAATGGTTGGGTAATTTTTTTTTACAAATTGCAATAGAAGGATAATGAGGCATTTTATCGTAATCTTATATATAGTGTTGAGTTATATGAAAATATGTTTGTTGCCCGGGTTAATAGAGATGACTGATCAAAGACTTATTTATATACATGTGAACATAGGAATAAGTTAACACTTTTAATATTCTGTAGCTTGCTCGCCCATAATCAGGATACTGAGAGATTGACAGTTGAAAATATTTATATAATTACAGTTTATTGGTTTAAAAACATAAGTAAAACAGACAAATCAATAATAATAATAATAATGATCATAATAATAATGCCCTGTGGTTGGTAGTCCCCACGTCCGGAACACAAAATCTACGTTCCATGTCGAGGGCGGCAACAGCTGTACTTATGTACAATACATATATCTGGCTAAGGGGGCTCCGAATAAATTCCTCGGATATGCTTTTTTTTTGACCTGTTTCCACATTCAGGTCATCACATAGATTGGATTTTTTCGGCCACCAGCAGGTTATGAGGCGGTGAGGGTCAATGTTATTGCAGTTGCAACCGAGACCCTTCCGTTGTCCACATACCCCCTGCGATGGCAAGCATGTAGCAATGGTGCCCATGTATGTTGGTACATGGGAGTTCTAAAAGCTTCGGTGAGTAGGAGCCGGGAGTCAGTACAGAGATTGCGCATCCGCGTTCTACCAGGACATATGCCGGTTCCACCAGAGTACCGGACCTCCAAGGTTAATAGCCCTGGAGTGGGGGTGTACCCTGGTGGCTAGCCTTGCTAGAGAAGGGATCAACACCAATAGAAACACTTGAATAAACAAACATGGCAGAGGGTGCACATAAACACCCTCGTTTAGAAACCGCCGATTCGCCACAAGCGAAGAGGAAAAAAGTAAGGAGTCTAATAAGATTAGAAAAGATTCTGATAAAATCAGTAGAGATTTAAGAAGAGCGTAGTTTGGAAATAATGTTCCCAAACCAAGATTTTTGATCATTACGAAAGAGAATTGTAACTTCCAAAAGGTTAGTCCATTCTTAATCGCTAGAGAGATTGTTAATTGTGCTGGTAGTCCTGTCAAAGAGATCCGGAAGACTTTTAATGGATTGCATGTCGAAACTATCAATGACATGTAAAGCCAGAAAGTCCAGGCGTTGAAGAAGATCGGTGAATTTGCAGTTTCTGTCCAAATGCATAGCACCCTTAACACATCAACAGGAGTTGTTTGCCGTGATCTTCTAAACTGTACAGAAGAAGAAATGTCTAGTCAGGTAGTGACTCACTGTCACAGACTCACTACGAGAAGAAATGGTGAGATTCTTCCTTCGGCCTCGCATGTATTGGCATTCAATAGGCCAAATCTTCCTGAAAAGAAGCTGGCATCCATCAGCTTGATGTACGAGCATTCATTCTGCAGCCGATGAGATGTTTTAAGTGTCAACGTTTCGGACACACTGCAGGTAGATGTGAAGCCCAGGAAATATGCATATGTGGAATGAAAACACATGAGGGTGATTCATGTAAAGACCCTCCAATCTGCATTACTGTAAAGGGCACCACAACTGTCGTTCAAGGAACTGCGCTATATATAAATTGGAAACGGCCATTCAGGAAGTTAAAAGCTTCAAAAAGTTAGTTTTTTTTGAAGTGGGATGGGGCTAATGACCAAAGTAGTCGATGCCCCTAAAAAACCTCAAAAAAAAAAATGATGATGGTGATGGTAGAGGTGGTGGTGACGGCGGTGGCGGTGGCTATGGCGATGACATGATGATGATTTAAATAATTAAAAGCAGAATTTAGTCCCATTGACAAATTAACATTAGCATGACTGCTAGTCTTAACTTTTTTA
The DNA here is from genome assembly GCF_047948215.1 of Lycorma delicatula. Taxonomy (NCBI): domain Eukaryota; kingdom Metazoa; phylum Arthropoda; class Insecta; order Hemiptera; family Fulgoridae; genus Lycorma; species Lycorma delicatula. Next base: position 26,227,217 of record NC_134466.1, read on the forward strand.
ACCATTAGTTTTTTATTAACAACAATGGAACAATAGATAAGAGAAGTATAAAGTTTTTTCATTGCAAATACCTTTGCAGCTCACCAATAAAATTACCCTAACAATTTCTGAATGAGATTTAATACATTAATACATTACTTCTTTAACTTATAGTCTTTCAGTATCTCATTGAACCATCTCTAGTTTTCCAGTACTAGAATTACTTGTGACGTCACCTTAATCGCGTTGAACTCGGATAACTCCTCTATCGTAGCACTCTCTCGCGACTCAGATCTCGCAGGACTCACATCTCGCAGACTGACATCATAGAATCTCGCTTAGACTGACTTGAACGTCTTCCCTGGTTTATTTATACTCCTTTACCTCCTTTACCTACCGGACCGGACCCACATCGAAGCGTGAAAATGATCACCCGAGCCCTTTTGTTCCCATGAATTCATAACCTGGGTCCGGTAATTCTTCTAACGGAACAACATCTATTTAGGTATTTTGATGGGCAGTATTACAAAAGACGTTTGTTAAACGGACTGTTACCTTTACTGAATGGGTTTCTTTTACCTCCTTTCTGGATCGCCATTATTATATTTTCTACTACTTTTATTTTTAATTGGTAGGAATCTGTTGTTCAGGTCCATTATACCGGTCTTGTTACAATACTAAATATCAGTCTACAACATTCACATTCATGGACACCAAACAATGCTCTGAGAGCCCGTTCTTATATCTTAGAAATGTCTGAAGCAAGCCGCAATGTATCTTAAAAAATAAATTTTCAGCTATTGTAATTTATGATTATCAATTTAAGAAGGGTAACTTTATTAATCTGCCTAATTTCAGGTGCAAGAGAGGCTAACTGTATGACGCTATTAGTTTTTTGACTGTCGGCCTTGAAAAATTAGCTGCTCTTTCAGCAAGAAATCATTAAAAACTTAGTAATTCATGCTTGTAAAAATATACATAAAAATCAGGAAAAATTATTATTACATTGCAGTAAGTAGATTGCAGTACGTTTTACTTATTTATATACTTTATTTTATATGTTTATTTTAATTTACTTATTTAAATTAATTTACAATATTAATGCAATTTAATTATTTTTCTCAATTAGAGTTGTCCTTAGCTCGTCATTCAGATATTTGTTTCTAAAATTTCAGGAAAAATTATTCAACTTAGGCGTGGGCGTAAAATGTCAAACTTCATCCCTAGTTTACACGATCAGGCCAAACTTTTAATAAAAATTGAGGGTAGTGAAACCGAAACAATAAAAATAATCTGGGATGATTTCAAACGAGACTGTTTAAAATCATGCTAAACCTATATATATCAAATGTTGAGATTTTTTGGACCACCATTGATTGCGTGACTTTGAATCAATGATAGCTCAAAAACTAGTGAAAGGTAAAGAATCAACCAACTACATCCACGAGCACGAATGATGATAAAGTTTTCTGTGAAATCAATAACAAAAAATTATTAAAAAAATAGAAAAAATACGAATTGAATACAGAAAAAAGATTGTTCCATAAGAATTGATCTAAATGTTTAAAAACATTTTACAATAACATAAAAAAATTGTTTTTTGCAAGAATTATACATATCTGTATGTACAGTTTAATATGCTAAGCCACATTATTAAAATATATTCTATTTATCGGTAAAAAAAAACAGTAATCTGTGAAATATTACGTCTAATGGGAAAAGGTTAACGCTAATCTGGGTTTGTAGAAATCGCCTGTTTGGGGCTATTGCCATACCTACTATAATTTTTTCTTGTCAGGTATGGATTTTTAATTATGCAGAGCATTGGACCAATTCAAATCAATATTTTCAAACGAGTGTCATTTCTGGTTCGTTTCCATAAATCGAGTTATAGGTTGGAGAATCAATCAAAATACATTAACCTATTCAGCGGCAAGGTAAACCGATTAAAGATCCTTGAGACAGCTAATAATAACTATTACCTATATTCACTTTTTCCAAATTTTAGTCTGGAATAGTTAAATATTTTAATGAGAAAAATTTTCGAAGAGGTTTATTAAATTTATTTCAAAATATTATAAGTGATGAGGACAATTTTATGGCAGCTTTATCATATTTAAATAGTTTGAAAATAAGCAATATTTATTTTTAGTTTGCAGAAAAGTGATGAATAAAGAAATGAGGGTTGGAGATTGAGATTTAAGAACAGGTGCTCTCATTTATGTAATTGATTTTGAGCTGAATGTTAGTCACGATAAAATATGTCATCACCATTTCTATAAAGAGATGGATTTCATGTTTTAAATGTGTATCTAACCGTTAACATTTTGTTAAGTAAATAATAGATTTAAAAACTTATTTGTGCGTGTGTCTTTAAAAAATAAATAAAATTAACTACCTGTGATTAAATACTTACTCTATAAATCCTTTTTTAATATCAGCTGCTTGACAACTGTGACAGAAAGTGAATATTTAATTAAATAATAATAATTTAATAAGTATATTTTATTAGATTATTTTGTAATAAATTGAGATCCTTCTTACTTTAAAATTGAAGTAAGACTACTAAAATAAAAAAAGTGAAAAAACATAATATAAAATAATGGGCAAAGTAATCTAAAATTATATTAGCATAAACAATATTGATACTCTATTCTGGCGGAAGATGCACTAACTATTTTCAGTGAGCTCGAGATCAGAGTCCGTTAATAATCAAGTAGAACATTTGTTTATAACAGTTTAAACTGAAGAAATTTATAGGTTTCCCTATAAGAGGACCTCGAAAGTGTCAATCATTGGAAAGCGTTAGTTACAAGTACTACTGGAAATGTACAATTGGCAACACAAGTATTTTAACAACACTGGCTGCAATTTGACTATCTCTAGATCGTCCCGGGGCAGAATAATACAATTTGTTTTACATCTATTCCCGCTGAGATCATAGATTTTCTGTCAAAAGGAAATTAAATCCGTCTACGCTGTAATTTTGTATTACTTTTGCGATGTAATACTTGTACACTGATAACAATAAATTCATTGTAATCTCCATTATTTTTTGTTTACAATTTGCTTTTATTCTCGTTATTCAAAAGCTATAGAATTTCTTAATTGAATTACAATAATTTTTCTATCATTATATTATAAGATTTTTCTAAATTTTCCTCTATTGTTTAAAATTTCATCGCTAATTTTCACATATTCATAATTTTTCAAAATAATATACAGAATGAGCAACATAAAACCTAACCCAAAATGAAACCGCTACCAACACTACTTATGGAAGACTCTCACACAACTAGCGCGGCTAGTGGATGTATATGTTACTACTGATTGTTGCTGCTGTTTGTTAGATGGTTACGTGTCAGTGCAGTATACGTTTTGATTCAGTGCGGTATTGCGAGTGCATTTTATGTTTGTGGGTAAAGTCAGTTTTTTTTACACAGATTTGATTACTACATCGTGGATACCGGTGTTCTTTTATGGTTGGGTTTGAATTAACTGCACATCTCAGGAATAGTCGAACTGAGACTGATCAAGACCACACCTCATTTACACTCATACACATCATCCTCATTCATCCTCTGAAGTATTATCTGTAATGTAATTACCGGAGGCTGAACAGGAAAAACAAGTACAAGTTGTGTTTGTGTAAAATGCCTTAGTCAATCCAGAAGAGGATAGCGATAGTTGAGACCAATAATCGTTCTGGATCGTTTGAAGAATCACAACTATTCGTAGAAAAATTTCCAAATGCCTGTATCCCAGCGAAGAGTAGAAAACACGATTTAATTAAAAAATGGCGTACAACAGGTTCAGTTTCAAATGAAAAACTAAATAGGGAACCTGCCCTTAGGACTCCAAATGCCATTGCCGATGATGAAAGGAGAATTATTGCCAGTCCAAAAAATCGCTACGCAAGTTATCCCAATAATCTGGTGTTAAATACATATTTTTTTCAAAAAATTCTTCAAGAATTAAAATTGAAACCGTACCGCGTTACAACTGAAGGAGACAGACAAACCGAAACGACTTGATTATTGCAACAGGCTTCTCGAAAACATTGTTAGTAGACAGAGTTCTCTACTTGTGATTTTTTTCCTTCGGGCTACTTAAAGGAGAGAGTTTCTTCATATAATTCCCACAATATTAATGAAGTGAAGGTCAACATTTAATGAAAAAAGAACGCTAATAACAACGTTTTGCATCAGACGACTCTCGATATTATCAGTCTAGTACAAAAGCGCATCGATGCCCAAAGTGGTCATTTTGAACATCTTTTGTTGCAATAAGGTAAATAAATGAAACATTTAAATTACGTTTTATGTTTTTCTTATTAATTTATTCGTATCATTCATAAAAATTCATTCTAACATAACCTACTGATTCTGTAGCGGTTACGTTATGGGTTTTGTTTTATGTTCCTTACTCAGTATCTTACTATAACTAAAATGAAATGCCTACAGATTTCTGATATGTTGTGTACACTAATCATAAAACAGCACAAACACACTGATACCGGAGGGAATATGAATTAAAGCTAAATATATTTAGTTCAAATTGTATACTTGACTGCATCTGTGGAAACTGATAATTTACACAAAGAATATATGTCGTTTAAAAGACTTGTAATTTTTATTTCATAAATTTAAAAACGGATAATCAAATATTAACTGGGAATATAGAAATTCTCACTGATAAAATCGTTAACAGAAGTAATTTATAAATGTTTGCTAAATTATTACCGAATATTTCTTCCGTAAACTGGAAGCAAATTGAATAGAGGGTGAACAAACTTGTTGTATAATCTGACAGGTCATATACACTCATGGATGCTTTATATTTCAGTAGTTTAATGTTGAAGATAACAATTTTATTTTTCATAGTTTCCTTAATAACTATCATTTTATCTGATGTTACAGTGGTTTTTAAGGAGTTAGATGAGATGAAAGATCAGAAATTTTTAAATGTAAAAATACAGAATGTAGGAAATTTATTAAAGCTACATAAAGAAAACAACTGATGCTAACCAGAGCTAGATAAATTCATTAGTTAGAAAACGGTGGCTGGTCTAACTTTGAAGTAACTCTTTTTACCATCATTTTACAATAAGTAAAAAATAAAAACTTGTAAGTTACTGACAAACTACTTCACGTTTCAGGTTTCTTTGTAATGGTTTGAAATCAAGCGATACTAAAAGAATTACTTAAAAAAGAAAAAGAAAGCTTATAATTAACTAATCCTTATATTAAATAAACATAATTTTTTTAATGTAATTTATCTATTATTTTTTTAATATTATTAAAAAATGATTTCTTTTTGTTTAATTTTATCATTTTCATTTTTTACTAATGAAATTTTACAGAATAATGATGCACTACCTGAAGCATAGTATGATGCGCTCTAAGTATATAATGTTAAGTATGGGTATGCATATATAAGTATGATAAAAAGATATTTAAATAATTTTTTTTATGAAAATTCAAGAAAAATAGTAATTAAGAAAACTTTAACAAATTAATTAATTAAACTGAAACAAATTCTTGAATTCAGAGATCATTAGCTCTTGGTAAAGGACTCAGGATAACCTGTACAGTAAATGACTCTACAGCGTTTCTTTGCTTTCCTTTATTATTTCAATGAAATTAAAATGGTTTATACGGAGCTAGATGAGATGAAAAATCAGAACAGAAATTAAAACTATTATACGAGATATGTAATAATATTATTTTAGTATTTTATTTATACGAGAGGTTATCTCTAAAGTAAAGACCGTTTCATCGTAAAAAAAGTTTATCTGAAAAGTTTATAAATTTTTTTATTTATCTTAAACTACATAATTTGTACTACTTCTCTATATAATCGCCATATAATTAAAACAATTATCGTAGCAATACTCCCGCATCGTATTCTTCTGCTGCCAGCCTATTTAGCCATTGATTAACAGTATTTTTAAGTTCATTGTCACCGCGAATCGCTTACCACTCAAAAATTCTTTAAATTTTCCAAACAAATGATAATCAGAAAGAACTAAGTCCAGACAAAAATGGTGGTGATCGTAAATTTCCCATCCAAACATTTTGGATGTGGATATGTGCACATGTGGACGTGCGTTATCGTACAGCAGGATGACGCCGTCGGTCAGCCACCCACGTCGACGATTTTGAATAGCGCGCCGTAACTTATGTAGATTTTCGAAGTAGGCTTCTGCATTTATAGTCGTTCGACGCGGCATCAGCAGTATACCAAACCGGTCCCAAAAGACTGTGGCCATCAGTTTGCGTCCAAACAGCTGTGACTTGACCTTTGTAGGTCTAGTTGGTGATTGAGGATGACGCCATTCACATGACTGCATTTTTCTCTGTGGCGTGTAATACGAAATCCACATTTCATCGCCGGTAACAATTGAATTATGGAACTCATCATCTTTTTCTATATAGCATATCAAAAATTCCAAAGCAGATCCTATTCGGATTTTTTTGTGACGTTCCGTTAAGACGTGCGGCACCCAACGTGTAAAAATCTTTCTGAAGCCCAAACTATCGTGAACAATGCGACCGGTAACTGCACTTGAAACATTAGGAAAAAGAAGGGCCAGGTCGGATATCGTTGAGCGACGATGTTTTGTGATTTTGTCATCGACCCATTTCAAAAATCTATGGTGATTATCGGGGACCTCCCCGAATGTTCTTCATCGTGAACATAATTCTGTCATTTCTAAACTATCTTTGGACATTTCTTTCATTCATTACATTATCACCGTACACAGCAACCAAATGCCTATGAATTTCAACCGGCTTAACGTTTTGATGGTTTAAAAAACTTATGACCACGTATTTCACAGTCGGCGGCAACATCGGGTTTCCTATTCATTTTATAACGTAATTGCTTACAGGTAATCAAAGATACTACAACGCGACAACTTACAAATAACAATGTAGTGTGCACATTATTAGGGTGGCCATGAACGACACACGTTCACCAACCTTAAGGAGATAAATTTCCCTGCGGTCTTTAGTTTAGAGATATCCCTTGTATAATTCGTTTATACTATGCAATTGAAAATCATAATTAAATTAAGCAAACTGAAAGTAAACACACGTACTAATCCTAAAATTTGTTAAATGTAAAGCTGTTTTGTAAACATACTGTGAACATTTTTTTACATGTAAATCGCAGCGGGCATACCTTGAATTTAAAAAAAGTACTATTCGATTACATGGTCTACTGCCGATGCTATAATTTAAACAGTAATTTATAAAAAATATAGATAACAATGAACAGATAGATTTATATATATCACATATATATTATAAATACCTCGCTTGAAGATTTGCGTATTTTACATGGTGATCATAGAGTTTAGATATAAATATCCTGAAATTTAAAAAAATAAATCTATTATTTTTTAAATCTATATTTACTACATATTATTTATTAACTTAAATTAACGCTGTCAAAATAAACAATATATTGGAAACTATCCCATAAACATGGGAAATATTTTTCATGGTTTAATTTAATTGTTTTCTTGTTATGAGATTTATCAGTATTAATATAATTGTAGAAATTCTACTTTAACTTTTGTAGCAATATTAACGCTAAATTTTTTTATTTGCATTAATAATTTTTTTTCGTTATTGCTGCGTATGTTAAATAATAATAATCAGCTAACAAAGAAAACCGAAAAAATCTTTCTAAAGCTGTACAAATTTTAATGATATTTTATTTTGTTTTTTTTTTAATTTAAAAAACGTATAATGTTGGGGTTTTTTGATTTTTGTCAATCAACCACAGAAAGTAACTGAACATATCAAAATAATGAACAACACTCTCAAAGGATTAAATAAGTGTGAGAATAACGAAAATTCAAGAAAAGCAAATATAGCCAAAGCTAATGTATCTTACTCTCTGAGTATTATTCATCGGAGAATAACTTTAGACATTTAATAGATGAAGGCCTTCAGAATCAGATCGCTGAAACAAACTCTCCACAAGTTTTTGATTTGGTGATAAACAATATTTGTCTAATTACAATAATTAAAATATACATGTTACCATAAATACGTACTTATTATTTACTCGTTAATACTTATTAATGCCGCTTCACTGCAAAGTTTCCTTACCAATTAAGCCAATATATCTTTTCTGAGATAAGCAGATAAACAATCGTGAATCGCTATTTAAAATATTAGAAGTTGCAATAAGTAGTAAACAACTAAACATAATTAACGATACTCTAACAAAAACAGTCCCAAAAGTTACATTTTCGGGGAATTCATCCCCGAGAAATACAGCGAAGAAAGGATTCAAGTACAGTACTTGGGAAAATGTGCCTTGCTAAGTAACTAAAATAAAGGGTCACTATAGAATAAGAAATAAGGAAGTGGACTGGCATACAACTATAACTATGAATAGTATATAACACAAAACAAAAAATCAATTTTGAACAAAAAATAAAAAAAGTAATTATTGCACAGGAGTGAGACCAGAAGTACTGCGTGCAATTGAATTCCATTCTCTGAACGGTTTTGGACATATGAAATTGATTAAGACTGTGGGAAGGTGAACATTAAGACGAGTTCTTGGACCCAAAGTGAAGGAATGTACAAAATGGAAGATGGAATGAGAAAAAGAAGGCTCAACTACTTCTTACACTTATACAGAATGGATGGAGGAAAGCTAACTAAAACTATCTTGAACTACTTCTATATATATATAAACCCATAAAAATCACTGGATGGAGAAAATGATAAAGAATACTGTAGAGGTGAACATTAAAGAACAAACAATTTTTGTCAGTAGAAATTCAGAGAAAAAGATAAAAGTTTGAAGGTTTTTAAGATCGTAATAGAAGAGAAGGAGCGGGCCACTTAGAGAAGAGAAGAAAGCAGCGATAGTTTTAATGAAGTATTTCGGAGAATCTAAGACTGCGAAGAAGAATGAGAACAGTAAAACCTATAAAAGGATTGTTATATGTAATTCGTAGATGGCCAAACAGAAAGAAGGATAATTTTTGTTTATTTTATTATTAATTAATTAAATTGTAAACAAAAAAGTGTGTAATTAAAACATTCTTTAAAAGTTAAATCATTAAAAAAATTGTTTACCTTTCACGTTTACAATGTGCGATAAAGTAATTCTGTAACTAATTTTAATATTGTACAAAAATTATAATATTTTCCCCCGAAAAATACAGAAAAAAATACCGGCTGAATAGTCGATATACCTGTTAGCATCTTGGCTTCAGATTATATTAACTAGTTAATATTTTAAAAATTAATTAAGGTAGAGGAATTTCAAAGTGTGCTTGTAAGGTGCAAACGAGGTAAGGCCCTACATACAAAACAAATATCCTGTGAAATTTATAATATTATGCCGGTGAATTGGGAAAAATATGTCCAAAATTTGTTTAATACTGTAATCGGCTGCGTGTTTTTACTTCCTTTGTTCCTTCCGAACAATTGCAGTTCGCACCTTTCTCTTTCCTCGCAGTTAGCGTCACTGTGGTCTTCGGTAGCACATCGAGCACAGATCTCCGACCTCGAGCAAGATGTTGTAGTGTGACCGTACCTTTGGCACCTGAAACACCGCCGTGGGTTGGGAATGAACGGCGTACCCGAACAGAGAGGTAACCCACTCTAATCCTCTCTGTAGGAACAGGAAGACCGAACGTCAGTATAAGGGACGGCGTCGGTTCTTCCGTTCCGTTCTGCCGTTCATCATACGTTTCACCTCTACAACACCCTGAGTACTAAGTTCATCAGCAATTTCCCTCAAATTCGTTTCTAGAAGGTCACGACAAAAAATCACTCCTCGGCTGGTATTTAGCGTCTTGTGGCATGCCGTACTTACGATTATGCCGCCCATATTGGTCAGACGTAACAAAGACCGACTCTGCTCGTCGTTATATGTCTCCACCAGAATTGTCCCATCACGTAATTTTTTAATGTTCTTCGGAGAACCAATACATCCTGTGATGCATTTACTAATCAAGAAAGATCTCACCTTTTGAAGGGAGCCACCCTGCTGATTATTCTTAACAACAACAAAGCGGACATTCTTGCACCTAACACCATCTTCATTGGCTGTAGCAAAATATCCTCGTCAGACGAAGCTGACCGAGGCCTTTTCACCAGACTTAAATTGGTGGTTTTTTTCAGATGGACCACCAACCATCATAGAATTGGTTGTAGGAACTGAAATTTTGGTCCCACGAGAACCGGCGATACAATAGACCACTCCAGCAGAGCGCAAGCGTACTGGAGCTAGAGCTAAATACAACTGGATTTGCTTTGGTGCCCAGAGGACTCGTTCGAGACTCACTACGTAGAGCCATTCACCCATCGGCACGATAGTTCCCACCTTGGGTTACGGTTGCATTTCGTACGATGTCACAACACCATCAAGTGTAAGTGAAAGAGAAAACTGTGTTGGATGTTGTTGTGTAGTCGAGTAAATGTATATGTTGTAATTCATGTAGTGTACCTGGTGTAGCATACGTGTATAGTGAAAAGTATTCTGCAGCTAAGTGTGTAGTGGGAAGAAAAGCTGCAGAGGCTAGGCCCGTGGGGACGCCAACTCCCAAAGTCTTAAAGAATAAGACTCCCCTTCGGGGACTTTTAAAAGTGTGTGTATGTAATTTAATAGACATTATTACATATGTTTGTATATAATAGATTTGGTGAAACATTTGGTAATTTAATATTAATTGAAAATTATAATTTAGAATCGTATTATTTTTAGATTTTCTATTTTAAATTCTGTTTAATTTTACATTAAAGTTAACTACAGAGTGAATGAAAAATACACATTCATAAGAACACACACACACATACAGAGGCACACATGCCCGAACTTTAATAAACTGGAAAAGATTCTTATCTTTCAGTTCATGACTCCTCTGATATTGTCAGACAATATTCCCCTTAAGTCGGAGTTAATCATCATTTCGTTCATTTGTTTTTGTTGCAAATCATTTAATCGATCTTTGGTTTGATATAATACTTCCGATCTTAATTTGTGTTCACGTATTCATTGTTTTCAAATTTTTTCTCACTTTATATTCATCATCCTCCCTTAATCTTTTTTTTCTTTCCTTGTCTTAACGTTCTTCCTCTTTATATTTATCATCTTTTCTTAATTTGTTTATTCTTCACTTGTTCTTAACGGTTTCTTCTTCATAGTCATCTTCCTGTCGTTTATTTGAGATTTATTTTTTCACGTTATCTTTCATTTTCATTTGTCATTATTCATCAAACAATCCAATAATAAAAACGGAATATTTTACACAGTAAGGTCGAAATTAACATTTGCAACCAGTATACAGTAGTTCACTAATCGGAATAGTTTAATTATTATTAACAATTATTTATACGACACATCAGAAATCTGAAACGTTTGTTAATCGGTAACTCACGAAGATACGAATAATACTGATCTAGTAATATCAGTAATACAGGGACTTTTACTATATTCTAATATTTCATGTAAGATTGTTGAATTAATAATTGTATAAATATTTGTTAATAATAAAAAGTAATATTTCAGCAATTATGTTACTTTTCATTTTATTAAAGAATTGGAGGATCGTATCTCAGTTTCAAGTGAAATACGTTCAAACGAATTGCAGAAAAAAATGTGTATATGTAATTTAATAAGCGTACAAAGGAAGTCATGCGGTGTCAAAATCAGATTTTTCTAGATCAGGTGATCAAGGTAAGAGATAAAACCGATCTATTAACTAGAGAGGGATCGCTCTTAATAAAAACTATTGTCAAGTACTTTACATTTGTTCTAATTAGGAGACAGACACGGTGGTGGAAAACAGGAAAATTTTGCCGTAGAAGCAGAGTGTTTTTGTATATGATGAAAAATGCATCGATAATATTTTGCTTCTTAGTCCCCTGATTAATATTAAACTTAGGTGAATGACAAAAAAGTTAATCGCTGTATTTGTTTAATTTTAAAAGCGCATTTGATACCGGAAATAAGAATAAGTTATTTTAAAAATTATCCAGCATCGGTGCAAATTACAAAATGGTAAATATTTAAAAAAAGATTGATTATTCTAAATCAAAAAAACCTTAAATAGCGATGAAATTCAGCTAAAAAAGGCATTTTTCAGGGCGGCTATATTTCAACCTTGTTATTTCCATTATTTACATAACATAAGCGTAATTTTTTGAACAGAATATTGTTAGAGAAGTAAGAATAAATCAGGCAAATTTGATTAATATTTTGTTATTTGCAGATAATCTTGTCATCCTTTCTAACTCATAAAAATTGAAACACATTTAAGTGACAATATTAGCACAGTGCTTTTATATTAATAATAATTGTAAGTGAATACTGTGAAGACGAAGGCAATTATTTTTTGACAGGGAGGGAAATCTAAACAAATGAAACCTATAAAAATCGAGAAATTGAAAGACTTGACAAATAAAGATACTTAAAAGTACTTTTTTTATCATTAGGAATGACTCATAAGAATGTTGATTATGTGATTAAAAAAGCCATGTTTGGAACGGCGACTATTTTAGGTTATTTAACTAAACATTTGCCACCGTTAGTATTAATACAATTGTATAAATTAATGTTTAAGTTACCAACAATTTTAAAGTATATACCAGAGTACTTTCGAAGCCGTTCCTACATCGTCAGGAATTTCCCAAAATATATTAATTCAAGTTCAAATGTGTATTTAAAGTAAAATTATTACGTTCATAATAGTCGGTCGTCAAGAAACCAGACTATTAGAAAAATGTTATATATATTTGAATAACAATAAATTGATGAATGAACTGGTCAGATTCGATAATGATATACTTTATAAACAAATTATATAACAATTAATAGGTTGGTAACATTTCATTTAATATTAACTCAATTTCATAAAAGTCGCAAACCTCTTACAAACATGACGTTACAGTCTTATTGACGCACAATTTTATTTCTTGATGATGGAGAAACGGCTCCGAAAGTACTCGGATATATACTTTTAAAATTGTTGGTAAGTGAAACATTAATTTATGCAACTATACGTTATGTTTAGAGCTAAATCACAATCCTGGTTAAAGAAAAATAAGATTTTAATTTGAAGGTGGAGTCAGTTTTTTTTTATACGCATCTAAAATCAGGGCACCTTTACGTTTTGAATACTTACATAAAGCAAAATATAGAATTCCGAACGCTCTATTTCAATAGGAAAAATCTACTCATAACCGTTATATTGGAACGGAATTGGAAGTACAGCATTTAAGAAATCCCAAATGCAAAAGATTGTTATAGTTGTTAATTAAAATATCAATTCGCAGACTGTCTATGCTACGGCAGATGATGCAGGAAAACCGACGTGGTAATGTACTCTTACGATGTTACAATCAAATCAGAAGATATTAAATGCAAGCAAATCGGAACGGAGAACAAATGTTAGCCACAGAAAAGGGAAGGATGTTAGAGGATTTTAATAATCACCACAAATTACTAGACTCTGAACAATTCGTAATTCGAATTATAGACAATCGTCACAATGCCCTGCACAGTCCATATTTTTTTATAAGTGGTATTTAAATACACAGGTTAATAATCCAGTTAAAGATATCGAAAAACAAATTTCTAGATTATATTTGAATAATACCCTAAATAAATGTGAGTATATTGATAATTGTACAATATGCAAGTTATAGTTTCCTCAAAACTTGGTAAACGTTTTTATTAGAACGTCCACTGTACCGACTATCAAGGAATATACACTTATTATGTTACATATGTGAGCATAAAGATAAGTACCAAAACATAGAACATAATTGCTGTTGAAGAATATTGATCGTGTAAACAAATTGAGTTATTTTACTATGGGGTCTTTAAAAATTAGATAATTTATTTTAAATGATGCATAAAATAATGGGAATAATTACATAAATATAAGTAGTATAAACTATTTTTTGTTATTGTTTTTATTTATCTTTTATTAATTTGACATTAAATGTATGTAAATTGGGTTAAGTATGTATTATTCATATTGTTGTCTCATGTAACAAATATAATAAAAGAAAGTCATTGTACGTATGTATGTTTGTTTGTTAGACGTCCGTACCGCAACAGCTGACGGACTTATTAGGAAAGGGAACACTGTTACATTATTACTATTATTTTCGAACACTATCACATTTTGGAAATTTGTAAAATATTCTAAACGTTTATACAAAATTTTGGAGTATTCTACATTATTTTACGTTATAGCACTTTTTTTAACTGGAACTGTTAAAAAATACGGAATTTTCGAAATGTTTGTAGAATATTCCGCACATTCCTACTACAAAGAAGATCTCGAAAGTTCTTCATCAATATAAAACGGGTGTGTGTAGTAGCACATAAAAGTGCATAGGTTAAGATCGAAGGCGAAGTGTAAAACTTCATTTCTTGATATTGAATGAATTCAGAATCACTCAGTGTTATGTAAAATGTAAAATATTATTGAGAAGTGTATAAACATTGCCGTAGTGAACGGGTTTAAAAGGATACGTAAATATAACGGTTAAATATAAACGGAAGCCAAGAAATCAAAGGTTTTGCGAGCAGACGAATGACAGCAACGGCTTCAGAATATGAAGGAACGTATCGAAGGCGGCTGAATCTGCGGACAAACGGGAACATCGTTTACAAGAAATGCAGGCATAAGATATCACTTCGCGAGAAACTGAATTTGAGGACCGATTTGAATCTCCGTCTTCAGGCAAAGCTGATCTAAACTTTGCTGATTAATTAAATTAAATTAAAATTAAATCAAATTAAAAATTAAATTTTACATATTAATATAGCTGCATGTATATAATACATTTGTACAAATTTGAGTAGTTGCATAGTTATTATACTGTATTTTATTCGAATGTCCAAAACACATGTTTTATTTTCAAACTCCTCGCGTTTTTATTCTAACCACACTATGTAAGGTAATAATAAACAGGCTAGTTTTGAAATGTTATTTACAAAAAGGTGTGGTACATAACTTAAAATCTAATAATGTGTTAAACAAAACGGTACACCGATTTATAAAACGAAAGGAGTTGCCAACAAGTGGGGGAATATTTTGAAGGGTTATAAGTCGAACAGGATGGAAAAAAGATACAACACTGAGATCGGAATTTAAGAAAGTATTACAAGATTTGAATGATAGAAAGGATCCTGGAATAGACGCAATATCTGCAGAATTTCAGCGGAGTTCAAGTGAGGAAGCGATAGATAGATTACACAAACTGGTGTGTAACATTTACGAAAAAGGGGAAGCTCCGAAAGACTTTAAAAAGAGTGTTATAGTTATGATACTAAAGAAAGCAGAAGCAGATAAATGTGAAGAATACAGAACAATTACCTTAACTACTCAAGTATCAAAAATCTTAACTAGAATTCTGTACGGAAGAATTGAAAGGAGAGTAGAAAAAGTATTAGGAGAAGACCAATTTGATTTCAGGAAAAGTATACGGACAAGGGAAGCAATTTTAGAGCTCAGACTAATAGTAGAAGGAAGATTAAAGAAAAAACCAACATACTTTGCATCTAGACTTAGAAAAGGCATTCGATAACAGAGACTGAAATAAAATGTTCAGCATTTTAAAAAACATTAGGGTTTAACTACGGAGATAGAAGAACAATTGCTAACATTTACAAGAACCAAACTGCAAGATTAATAATCGGAGAATATAAGAATGAAACCGTAATGCAAAAGGGAGTCTGACTAGGATGTTCAGCAGAATGTTAAAAATCAGACGGATGGATAAAGTGACAATGGAAGAGGTGTTGCGGCAAATTGATGAAAAAAGAAGCATTTGGAAAAATATAGTTAAAAGAATAGGCAGACTTATAAGCAACATCTTACGGTATCCTGGAATAGTCGCTTTATTATTAGACGGACAAGTACATAGGAAAACTTTTGCCAGCAGGCAACGTTTGGAATATGTAAAATAAATTGTTAGGGAGATTGTTAGACGAGATGAAACGATTGGCATGGATAGGGAATCTTGGAGAGCTGCATCAAACCAGTCAGATGGTTTAAGACAAAAAAAAAAAAATACAAAAAGAAGAAATACAAAGAGATTTATGTTCGATGACAATTTACTTTAAGTTACTGACAATTTTTCTAAAAAAGAATTGTAAGGGCTTAGAAGAAATTATGAACCCGAGCAACGCCGGCTATACAAGCTAATTTATGATAAATATGTAAGTTATTGTTTGTGATTAGTATGATTCATTGCAACATAATAATATATTGTGAACATAATAATTACATACTGAATATCAGTTTTATATTTCGGAATATCTTTTCAATTCTTTTGTTGCGAGACCTTGTATCTTAAATATCAAATAAATTTTACGTTATGATAACGTCAGTAATGAAAATTCCCTCATTATTTAAATATGAAGCATTAATTAATAGTACGCAGCAGAGATTTTACAATATTTCGGACGTATATCAGGAGAGATAATACGAGTAGGTGCGTGGAATTCCGCACAACAGTTTTTTTTTACATTATTCCATGGTGATTCAGAACCGAGTACAGGCGAGTCAGAAGATAATCTTAAAAATTAACGTCAGCGTTAATTAATAATAACTTTTTCAAGGGCGTAAAAGTTTTTTAGTTAAAACTGCTCTAATCTTTTTAAAAACGTTTCAACGTTGTACTGATTTATTCGTGAAATTTGGCTCTACAGAGGATGGGTTACACACAAAAAGTGTTGTTATAAAAATTAACATAATAAAAATGTTTTCTGTTTGACAGACTTACTCGTTTAAATTTCATTTACTGTTTCCCTGACAGAAAATATAATAACAGAAATATATTTTTGTTCAAAAATATATATTTTAACATAAAATACAGAAACTGAGTACCGATTCATAATATATAAATCGTGGATGAACGACTCTTCTTTGAAAGACTGTCAAAAAATTTTACAATTCCTTATACTGACCATATATTTAACGACTATTTTTCCTATCCTAATAATGCTTTTTAAATTTTTTAATGTAAATAAATAACCTTCAAACTGAAAAATTCCATAAATTATCAAACTTCGGGTATTTGAATTGAAAAAATTTGATTAAAGAAAAGATTAAAATTTATTTTTTATTTTTTGTCTTCATTCATTTGACTGGTTTGATGAATCAGACTCAAGTAAAAGAGAAGAAATGTTAACAAAAACCTTATTTTGTAAGGAAAAATAATGGTTTATATGGAACAGTCTTCAGTTATGTTATTTTCTATCTGCATTTCCGACGACATTTTTTTTTATTCGTAAAAAAAAAAAAACTGAAGTAAAATCCAGCTCAGGCATGGCATTTTTCATACGCCGATTTAAATTCTCCTAATATAGCATCATAGTTATAGATTATGATAATATAATTATAGTAGATTAAACTGTATATGAAACATTAATTGAAATAGCGCCAACACACAAATATATATGCACATAAATTTTTGTAACCATCATTCCTGAAATTTTGTATTCGCATAGAAGTAAAAAAAGAAGCGAATAGGTTTTTTACAGAAAAAATTATTTTCCATCTGTTATTCAAACAGCCGAAAATGTAAAAATTATTTCTTATCAGATTCATGCGAAGGACGCTTGTTTAACTTTTACAGACCTACCCGAATTTTAAATAAAAAGTAAATAATAGATGTAAATAGAATAACACACTTAAATTAAATTAGACAGGTTTCAAATAAGTAATAATTAAAAAAAGTGTTTTTTTTTGCAAATGTCTTTTTTATTAAAAATAATTTTATAATTCTTCTTTAAATTTTGTTTTTGTTTCTTTAAAGAGTGCGCCGAATAAATAATAAATACCAAAAAATTAATTACTGGTGCAAACTTAAATAATAGTCAAAATTTAAATTAGAATTCAAAAAGTACTTTTTTTTAATAAGTTTGTATTGCTTTTAAATTAATTTTTTTTTTTAATTTCTTTCTTTTAAACTTTTTTCATATGTGATTTTAAACCGTTGTAGTATTAAATCTTTTTCTTCCCAAATCAGCTGATTTGGAAGTCGAGAGTTACAGCGTTCAAGTCCTAGCAAAGCCAGTTATTTTTACGTGGATTTGAATACTAGATCGTGGATACCGGTGTTCTTTGGTGGCTGGGTTACAATTAACCAAACATCTCAGGAACGGTCGAACTGAGAATGTACAAGACTACATTTCATTTACACTCATACATATCATCCTCATTCATCCTCTGAAGAATTATCTAAACGGTAGTTACCGTAGGCTAAACAGGAAAAAGAAAGAAAGTATTATATCTATTAAGACTATCCTATTTCAAACTACATTCAGACCAAAAGAATATTTTTGATAAATCTTGAGTATTCTGTTTTAGGGAAGTATCCCTTCCTTTCCGATTAACCAAAATACACAGGCCAGGTATTTAAATTTAAATTTTTTTAAGGCAATTTTTAAATACTTCTTATACTATAAGAATATTTCCAGTTCAATAATTCTAAACGCACACACAAATACACAGATCTTTAAAGTACTTACTTTCTTTCATAATAAGCTTTCACCGCACAGATAAAAAAGCTCATAACGTAGATTGTGATTCGCATCTTCAAAACTGTTAACTTTTTCGTAGAATATGAATAATTGTATAAATTTTATAACCTTATCTATTCAGAATACAGGATAGATCGATACTGCTAACTCCAATACTCAATATATACGCTGTTAATGCTCTTATATATAAATATATATATATATATATATATTCTTATACTTTGACGTCATTCGATTGAATATGAAGCTTACGAATAGAAGAGATACACTTGGCACAGCATACCCCCACCCTACTTCATGCAACGTATATTAACTTTATTTTTCAATACGTGTTTTAAATAAATTAAAAATTTTAAAAAATGTAAGGTGGAGGCAAATATATTCTTTACTGTAGAATTTTTCTATCTGCCTCGTCTCCGATCTTTAAATTAAAAAATAAATAAACATTTTTCAAAACTAGATAGGTTTCTACAAATCCACCGGGTTGGTCTACCGGTGAAGGCGTCTTCGTAAATCAGTTGATTTCGAAATCGAGAGTTCCAACGTTCAAATCCTAGTAAAGGCAGTTATTTTTATACGGATTTGAATACTAGATCGTAAATACCGGTGTTCTTTGGTGATCGGGTTTCAATTAACTACACATCTCCGAAATGGTCCACCTGAGACCGTACAAGACTACACTTTATTTACACTCATATATATCATCCTCATTCAACTTCTGAAGTAATACCTGACCGTAATTCTCGAAGTGTAAACAGAAAGACAAAAAAACGACAAATTTAAAGAATTCACAAAAAAATAAATAAATAAAAAATTTTTTTAAGAATAATATAAATTAGAATAAATACAAGTTTTTTTTTTGTTTATTTGAAATATTTTATAAATGTTTTTATTTTTTCTTAAAAGGGTTTTTATTTTTATGAATAGAGCTAAATTTATGCGGAAAAACTAATAACATCAAAGCAAATACGATACATTTGTATCTATATGTAAATAAGAAAACAAACGTAGAAAAATAGCATGAGTAAAGGTTCTTTGAAATATTCATAATATTTTACCTTAAGTTTACTTCAAATTTCTTTAGTTTTCGAAAATACTATTCAAATACCCAAACGAGAACAAGGTATATATTATAACATTACACTATACTGACAAGTACTTCAGATTACAGTCGTCGACGGTGACGAAAATTGAAAAGAAAATTTCATATTGTCGTGAAACACAATTTAAAAAAAAAATTAATCGCATTACGGGACCACCAGATAAACTAATCATCCTATATAAAAATGGAAAATATTATTTTATATTTTTAAAATTTATAAGAATAATTTTCTTTTTCAATTTTTTAGTTGTAATTATATAATATAAAATACAATTAGAAATATTGATATCTTATAAATATAAATATATTTTTTTTCAGATAAGCTTAAAATAATCTTTATTTATGCTGAGTTTCACGGCTTTCAAATAGCTATTTCAATCGTTGTAGTTATTAAATAGAAGCAAGACAAGTTAAAACTTATAACAAATTTTTTAAGCGTCAAAATTCTCAAACAAGTTCTCTATTTAAAATTTAAAGTTATAATTCAACAGAAAAAATATCACGAATTTTAATAAAAAAAACTATTTCATTTTATAAAAAAATTATTATTGGAATAAATAACTAAATAAATTCACAGAAATTATCTCATAAATATGAAATAAAAATTTATATCGGTAATTCTTTTACTGGGGTGATGGTGTTTTATGAACATGAATTTTTAATCTTATTTTTACATATGACTTATTTATTAAATTATAACTAAAACGCCCTTAACGGTTTTGTGAACTCTCTAACTCTAAAAAAGATATATAATAATTTATTGCGTAAATCCAATTTTTGTATGCTGCATTATCAACAATTATTTTTAGATAGGCTTAGCCAATCGGTTTAGTTATCGAAAACCGAATAATTGAAATTTCTCCCCGCCAACCACCCTCCGGGTCACTTTAGAGCTCTGACCCAGAGTCTGTTAGGAACCCTTACCAAATGAAAATGAATTATTGATTATTTAATTTAAATTAAACTGAGATTAGAAAATAAAATAAGTTAGAGACTGTATATGTCTTTCTCCGTCCTAATCAAGAGTACATCCCCTACCTTCATTCTTATCTGAACTAATAAGTTGGGGGTATATACTAAGAAAAGCATAAATTTATAAAATTAAAATTACACGGGAACGAACTAACTTCGTTAGATGGCTCGGCCGATTTGCAATTACCGATCCATCAGAACGTTTACAGAATTAATACCGTTAGGAGTGATTTGAATAAAATTTTACTAACGGTTCTGCAAGAGCTGTGCTTTCTTCAACTTTATTCTATTTGAACAAGGAGATTTCATCGAGGAAATTCTATATCGGCCACCGAAACGGCTCTAGCCGCCAAGGTTTGCAGGCCAGTGTTCCCACCGGACATGAAATTCCAGGATGAGTTTTCCGCAAAGAATATTTAAATAAATAACATAATCGTTAACAGAGTACATGCTTCTTTAAATGTTATATCAGCTCTTTCAATGCCTAGGAAAAATTACTTGGCTACAATAAACCAGAAAATAATTAGCGTATATCAGAATAAATTACCAGTTCTTACAATGATTCTGATATAATATATCCCTCTTGGAAATTCATTTCCTGTGATCTCGTTGAGTTTTCCCTCAGCATTCTGAGTATTGCAAGTATTTAATTTTATATATTAGAAGTTAGTTTTATAGATTTAAAATTTGTAATTTATTTCTGGTAATAGAAGAATTATGTTTTAGGGCTTGTAATTTACACGCTAAATTTAATTGCCGAAAACTGCATTAAGGGAAGAAAAACATTGACAAATTTTTGTCACTATAGGTAACCAAAAATTATATTTAATATCACATAGTAAAAGAAGAATTCAGAATAAATATTCAACTAATTTAAAAAAAAAAAAAAAAAAAAAAAAAACTAATGAACAAGTAATATTAATGAAGAGATTTTAATTCTCTGCGCCTCCCTAACAGTATTATATTCCACGCAGCATCTTATCTATCACAAACAACACGAAAGAAAAATATCAATTTCTGTATCTTTCGGAACATGTTTTAGAATAAAAACCGCAGATTTTAATTAATTATGAAAAATTTTAAGGACAACATATTATGAATCTTTTAACGTTCAAAACATTTTTTTTCTTAAATATAATAAAATACTTTACGAAATTGTCAAAGACATTTGATTAATCTAATCTGCCAATTTATATAACTTTTATCTAGATCCTGTACAATTTGAGGATGTAACACATATAAAAAAATTTCATCGATCGGAACCCCAAAAAAGATTCGTTCTTCATTATATACAGAGAAATTACGTCTTCTCTCTACGTAGACCGTAGTAATTGAATCTCGTGTATTTTGAACCGACGTGCAAAAAATCTTAGATACCTGACATCAAATAAAATTCATTTCTAAAAACGTCCTATGAAAAGTGACAAGTAAAAAGGTTTTCCCGTCGTCTTCATCATTCAGCCAAACTTAATGCTGTCCTTCGGTATGCCTTGCTTAGCCTACCAAAATGCAGAATATATGCAGTCCTATAATGGTCAACTGCATTCCTTTCTCCACAGAGGCTGGCTGCGTGTGAACATCAGTATTCTTAAATGAATAACTCTACGACTGTTTCTAACAACTTAAAATTGTTTACATGCTTCACAACCATAAGAAAAATTGCGATCGGTAGTGAAAAGCAGCAATTAAAAGTGATCCTTCTACCAAGATATAGTATATTGTACACTTTGCGTCTACTCAGTAAAGGAAACAGCAAAAAAAATGTCTTCAGATTATTTATAAAATGGTGGGTTGGCTATACTTTTTTTTAGGAAAAATGGCAATTTCTCCTTCGTTCTCCCACTATCCGCCATTTTGTTATTTTTATATAATAATTATTATTTCAAGTTCGGTTGAAAGAATCACATTATTATTTGGTAAGCGTCTAGGTAATAAATTTTTAAAATTAGTAAAAAATCAAGTCTTAAATAACTTTGAAAATTACAAAACGGCGGCAATTTTTAATTTTCAATCCATTACATCTCCATAAATATTAGTTTTATAAAATTTGATGTTATTACTAAAATATTAAGCCTTTTATTTTGAATAAAATGATATATATATTTTTTTAAATCAGTTAACAAATAACAGAGTTATGGCAGAAAATTGATGTTGTAATTATGTGTCTGTTTTCATGTCCACCACTTCACATTCAATTCGATTAAATATTAATTGTTAATTCTAGTATTGTAAATTAGTATGAAATTTATAATAATTTTCTCACAATAACAGACCTAATAATTATGACACAAAATTACATCATTTTTTGCCATAACTCGACTATTTGTTAACCGATTTAAAAAAATAAATGGCATTTTATGCAAAATAAAAGGCTTAATAGTTTAACAAATAAGATACATTTAGATAAAATTTTATTAATGGAGAAATAATCATGGCCGCAATTTTGTAATTATCGCAGTTATATAAGTAATGATTTTTCACTAATTTTAAAACGTTATTCCAGAGACGGTTACCAAATATTAATGTGATTCGACTATCCGAATTTGAGATATAAATATAACAAAATGCCGAACAGCGGAAAAACGCAAGGAGAAATTGCCATTTTTCTTAAGGATATTTTACGTTTATTTTTTTACAATTAGAATTCGAAAATACACAGCCAGCCCACCATTTTAGAAACACTCAGTATATTTTTTTTATATGGAAAATTCTTCTCTAAAAAATGATGTTGCAATTGTTTCAAAGGTTTGAATACACGTGTGGCTTCATGAACCGAAACGTGTGCCGAGCCATTTTCTTTACAAATTCCGACTGGGGTGAACTGCAATGCAGTTCATGATTATGTATTTTACTATATTGTTGTTTTCTTACTCGATATTCACTTATCATCCGGGTAATCTGATAATAAAAAATCTATTTTTATTACGATTTTCTTAATTTTTCTTTGTTACCTTGTAGGAGACTGGTTGTGAACGGATACTGTGAGTTCCCTTCCGATTTGAAAATCGGGTAGCGGTAAAGTCTGATGGGAGCCACAGAAATCTTGTGCTGTCTTGTCTTGACGGCTAATTTAGGCCGACGATGCCACTGATGGGCTTGTCGGAGGACCTACCACCAGAAGAAAATATAAGAATTAGGATACGGTATATAATAGTTTCAGTAACTAAATATTGAATTAAACAAAATACAAAATAAAATATCTTTGTAAAAATGCTCGTATTCAAACGGTTTTCCTTTCTAAATTGCTCACATAAAAAATTGTACTGCCAGTTTCTTGTACCTCAGTTACAATAAAATAGTATATTCTTCCTGTAATATTTGAATTTGTTTCATAAAAATACGTAAATTACATATAACACGTAAAATTAAACAGTCTTTCCTTTTACGTCTAAAACTTTTCTCTGGGATGAATCCATATTCATATATCTTAAAAATAAAAGTAATGAGCTCATGAATCATTTCTAAAAGCTTCTGAAAAAATTAAATAAAACAAGATGTTTCTTTTTAGATTATAATTATTCATAAAAAATAAAGTCTTAGGGGTATTTATTTCACGTGAATACATAAATAAATTGAACATGTTAATTACATTTGCTTTAATGAAAATTATTTTTCAATATTAATATTATTTATTATTATAATCTTTTCAAGATTTCAATAATATTTTATTCTAATATCACATAATTTTTTAAATATTATTAAATTATAATCTATTACATACTAACATTAATAAAATTATTTCAGTCGAGATCCTATTGAGTTAATTAATTTTAACCGGGAGGAAAAGAAAACAGGTTTTTTTAATCTAGATTGACTCACTTCAAAAACGTTTGCCGTAACTTTGTTATTTATGAACGGATTTGAATAAACAGCTGATCATCATCTTTATCGTAAAACGCTCAAAGTGTTTTGTGAAACATTTACATAAACCAGAGGAAGCAATGATATTAACAATGAAAAAGTTTGAAATGGATTGAGAAATCAGGTTTATTATTATCATACAAGTAAACCTCTAGATACTCCAGCAGTATAGGAAATTTCGGCTCGATACGATTACAAAATAATTTTATGTTAAAGATACAAAATGGCGTATAACCCATAAACTAAGCATTTCCAAACATATATTGAGATAAAATGTTTTCTTTATTTTCATGTGGGAGATCATCCCCTGAATTAATGTAATAAGCCGGAAAAGTATTGCATGACCTTTCTGGCTATTAATAAAAAAAATTAAAAGAATTACAGCCAAAAAATGGATACATATGTAATTTTTTTAGAGATGGGTAATACATTTTAAGAAAAATTTTCTATTAATAGGTTAAGCTTAACGCATTAACTTAAGTAAAGTTTTTTCTATATCTAGCTTTTCCTTCAATAAAGCTTAAAATAAGAAACACAAAATTTTCAAAAAACTTTTCTGTATTTAGGTCCGGGGTTTATAATTGTAGAAATTTCTTGGTAGTTCTGTTTATAAAGTATAAACTTTATATATAGAACTATCAAGAAATAAAATAAAATAAAATCCAAAATTTATTATTATAACACAGTAGTACTTCCGGTGGCGCTTTATTATGCTTGTGAGACTAAGAAGGAAAGTAAAACGTACCAATTACTTAAGACAGAAAGCCGAATTATCAGAACTTGCTTAAATAAAAGTTATCAAAAGGATGCGAATTGCCACAACAAATAAGTCGACCCGATTCTCAGTACAATGAAGAAACGAAGGATTTCCCATTTTTTCCTCGTATTAAAAATGCCTGAGAACCGAATTCTAAAAAAATTGGTCACAAGGAATATTAACAAAAAAATGTGTGGAAAATATGTTGGAGAAATATAAAGAGATCTTCAAGAAATTAGTTTGGGGGTTGAGGACGCCTGTGTTAACTACGTACTTCAAAACAATAGGCTCAATTAAAAAAAATGAAAAAGGCATAACAAGTGGTCACAGACGAGTTTAGGAACAACGTCCGATAGAATGAAGAAATACTGGGAAAATCGAAAGGCCAAACTAATACAGAAATTCAAGAGGAACTGAAATATGGAAGACTAAAGTGGTCCAACCTGGCTTGAAAAGTAAACAAAAAAAAATGTATAAACTTTCAAAACACTTTTGAAAAATATTTAAACCGAACCGAGATAGAGCAAAAGAACATCCTTACATTTCAGTTTGAAGAGGTGAATGTTTATTAAAAGAAAAAATAATAATTGCGATTATTTATTATATGTATTGCAGGTAAAAAAATTGCTTTAATCTTCTTTGGTTTAAAATGTCTGAAGAAAAAACGAAATTCGTTTTTTTCGCTGCTTCCTCCCCTTAACGAATTGTGAAAATAGATTAATATGATATCACTCGTCCGCCATATATAGAAATATCTGAGCCAAATTTGGGAAACCGGTTTAGCAATACCTAGGAAGGCCAAAATCAGTGCAGTACATACGTAAGCAAATACATACACGCATATTTATGTTTTTCGTCTAGATGAAGTAATTGGACCCGAAAACGTAAAGATTTGCCAAAAAACCCATACTTCAGCTTTGACATATCACCATACTTTCTCCCTTAATGCGGTTATACTAACTACATTCACCGGGAAAGTAATATGAATGAATATATATTTTATACTTTACGTAGATCGTGGCAGAAGTGGGTGGATGGCTACATAATGAATAAAAAAAATTCTTAAGTGCGCGGATTCTTAAGTTATTATTAATTAACATGTCGATACTTTTTCGTTTTATGCCTCCTAAATTTTGAATTTTTTCATATAAAAATTACTTAAATTATCATGTTTTATAATAATTGATAAATAAAACATTAGAGAAAACACACTTTTTTTTTTTTTTTTTTTTTTTTACCGGGTTATTTTAAACATATTAACATATTTTACATATTAGTCAAGATTAGCGAGCAAAGCGAGCATAGATTAACGCCAAGTGAAGCAGTAACGGACTGGAAAATGTACCTAAGAGAGGTGTGTGTGCGCTGACCATTTTTTAATGAACCAGAAAAAGATAGGTAGTCTAGGAATGATTGTGGAAATAGACGAGACCTTACTTTCAAAAAAAAAGTACAATAGAGGCAGAATTCTTTCAAATCTGTGGGTATTTGGAGATAAATTATAAATATAATTTAACCAAACTTAACTTACATTCGCTTCGCTCGGTAACATTAATTTAATTGAAGTGAGTCTGTATGCAAGCGCGCACATACCATATTTAATTCGCACGGGTGTAGCGATACTAGATTTCGACAGTCGGCAGTAACTAAACCGATGTAATTTCACAACTTACATAGAACAAATTTTGCTCGCACGGTCGGCAGACTGGTGTAGCCGCGAGGCTTAACGCACCAAGTACCGAGTAAACCGGGCGAATGAGTTCGAGACCCAACAAAACCGAGTTACATTTTTTACACTAGATATTCATTTATTTAATTCTACCGCTCACCTGTGACGTCATAACATAGCATTGAGAAAATCTGTCCAAATTTTTTTTGCAGACTGTTTTTTTTTTAATTGTTTCACAATTTTTTTTTGTCTTCAGTCATTTGACTGGTTTGATGCAGCTCTCCAAGATTCCCTATCTAGTGCTAGTCGTTTCATTTCAGTATACCCTTTACATCCTACATCCCTACCATTTTGTTTTACATATTCCAAACGTGGCCTGCCTACATAATTTTTCCCTTCTACCTGTCCTTCCAATATTAAAGCGACTATTCCAGGATGCCTTAGTATGTAGCCTATAAATCTGTCTCTTCTTTTAACTATATTTTTCCAAATGCTACTTTCTTCATCTATTTGCCGCAATACCTCTTCATTTGTCGCTTTATCCACCCATATGATTTTTAACATTCTCCTATAGCACCGCATTTCAAAAGCTTCTAATCTTTTCTTCTCAGATACTCCGATCGTCCAAGTTACACTTCCATATAAAGCGACACTACAAACATACACTTTCAAAAATCTTTTCCTGACATTTAAATTAATTTTTGATGTAAACAAATTATATTTCTTACTGAAGGCTCGTTTAGCTTGTGTTATTCGGCATTTTATATGTCTCCTTCTTCGTCCATCTTTAGTAATTCTACTTCCCAAATAACAAAATTCTTCTACCTCCATAATCTTTTCTCCTCCTATTTCATAAATGTGAAACTCCTGTTTCACAAATATGCCTAAGAAAAATATGGCCTTAATTAGGCGAAATCTTGAGTTACTAAGGGTGACCTTGCTCTACAGCCTCAACTCCTTGACCTTTTAAGTTGAAAATTTAATGGAATCAATGCCCTAAATATAGAAGTAATCTGACCAGGTTTAGTCAAAATCGGTCCAGTAGTTATAAAGATATAAGGTGATTTAGAGTGCGATACCGAACACACATACACACGAAAATCAGCATCCGAAAAATTTCTATCCGGTTTTTTTGTTCTTTGGGTTCCTTAGGTGTCCAGACGTCAAATCCGGAGAAAACCGCATATGCCAAATCAAACCGATTAGAGTACTTACCTTTTAAAACTATAGCTCTGCTGTAGCGCTATCTAGTCGGGAAAGTAATGAGATAAATAGGATTTTTGTTTTAGAAAATGCGTACGAATAATCTATATAATAAACGAAATTAATAATAAAAAATGGTAAAAAACTGAGATTTAATTTATGTAACAGAGAATAAGACTACCTTGTTTGATGAGGATGTAAAACGTTATATTAATTCTATTTTACCATTGCCATGCAAAGAAATTGTAGTTAAATCGAAAAAGGTTTTGTATAAAACAAGTACTATAATAAATGCAAAAGTATATTTTCTACAAAAAAACAAAATGAGATTAATAATTTAAATGAATTCGTTAATATATCGGCGTCAATAATATTCCACTTACCACGTATCACCAGTATTATAACATTTATTATAAAAAACAGGAGATAGCAACCAAAAACTTATGGATTCAATTCAGATATTAATCGAAACATTTGTTTGGTTATTTTACCGATCAAAAAATATGGAGTACAATATGGATTTTTTATTACTCTAAAATATATTTCAAATACTAATAAGAGATAATAATTACTTTTATTTATCGTGGATATCTTTCACGGTACTGTTCAGAACAATTTATATTTGGTTTCGCTAAACGTAGGATCTGGATATCATATCTGCGAGTGCTAATGGTATATATGACGTATCAAGGATACTAATTTAGTCTAAGATCAGAAATTAATAATATCCTAGATTTTTTTTTTTTGAAAACAAACGATAAATGTCCGAAATCAAAACCAATGTTTGGATAAATACCGCAGAGTTTATACTTAATTTTGTAAAACATTCGATCTGATCAGCTCGGAGTTACGTATACAAATAATATTTCTTTAATATTATTTCAGTTTTTATTTGCGCACGGAATTTTCTGTATATTTTTACTAATCCAAAAAGTAGTTAATTTAGATAAATGTTTAAATTTGAAATCTTTTTCGTAGTTGTGTTTTACGTTTTCTTATATACATTTCACTTTACTTTTATTTTATTTATATTTTAGAAAAGGATAGATTTGTGAACCGAGTAAGAAAAAATTGTAACTTTTTCTTACTCGGTTCACAAATTTATTGTCAATTTATCATCATTTTAGTTTATTTTTTATCAATTTATTATTTATTTTTAGTCAAATTTATTGTCAATTTATAGTGACAGATTTCTGGTAAGAACTATAACCAAATTGCATTTATAATTTAAAAAAAAATTAAATACTGAATATTTAAGCCGTGTAAGATAATGAAACTAGTATTAGCTTTTGAATTATTGAAATAAGAGTAAATTATGTAGTGCATATTTTTATCGAAAAATCTATTATAATTAATGAACACAATAACTACGTATTATGTATAAGAAAACTTGTTTTTTTTAGACTGCCCAAAAAGGAGTGTAATGTTTTTATGGTGTATGATGTATATGTTTGTTCCATAGTAGCAGCTTAACGATCGAACCGATTTAGATGTATGAACCTGCGTCGGCTATATAAATATGTATATGTATTATATTATATAAACGTCGTATGTATATTTATAAAATATATGTAGTAGTGGAGATTTGCCGGTTGAAGGATAAACTTTAGTGAATTGAATTCATGAACTGTAAACTGTGAGCCTTTCTCCCTGTGTTAAGGTTTGAAATAAATGATTCAAATCAATCGAATAAATAAAATTACAAAAATTATAATATTAAATTTACGTTAAATAAATAAATAAAAATTAAATAAATTTAAAAATGTCTGTTTAATAATAACGGGTTTCCCGTGGAGACTGCGTGTGAGGCTAGAGCGGTGAGGTTATGCCAGGTTATACTTCATACGAGGCTAGAACAATCATCACCATTAACTGGTTACAAATGGGGTACCCCTGGGACTGCAGTGGGATGCTCTTATAATATATCCGCAAACAATCATCCATTCTCAAAATTCCAACGGGGTATTTGCTAGTTACTACAAAATCACGATGGAACCAAACCGGAGTAATGTTTGTCAGCAATGTTTTTTTTACGTCAGACGTGTTTTTTAATTTTTAATATTTATCTGTTTTTTTATATTCTCTTTATGACCGTTATAAAACGTTTTGTGATCGGTTGCGATATGTCCGTACCGTTCCATATTCCAATCGATCAAAATAATTAATATTATTTCTGTTAACCTACAATTTTTGGGGTTGGACTATGTGATGTATACGCAAGTGTGGTTATTTTACGAACTACTTAGTTATTACTGAATTTTGTGTATTCCGATTTAAGACAGAATAAGTGCTGTTGTTTGTCTCAAAGTATATTTTTTTCTAGTATACCAAAGCATTTGTACTTATTACTGTTTAACAACCATCACATATAGATGTCGAAATCACGTATTTAGATCAGATGGAAATTTCTGCATTCAAGACTATGAACACATAACATTGTTATTTATTGGATCGGTTAACCGTTATGAGTTTCTGCTAAATAGAGTTACCATCGCTTACCGTAGCAGGGTACTTTTTCATTCATTTTACGTTGAATATTGTTGATATAAATGATGATTATTATTAAAAAAAAAATAATATCTAGTAATTATTCGTTTTTAAAATAACTACTAGAAAAAGCAGAAAACTGGAATCGGAAAACATATCCTTTAATTAAAAATCCGAGTAGGGTATAAAAGTAATCAGGA
This sequence comes from Lycorma delicatula, assembly GCF_047948215.1. Classification (NCBI taxonomy): domain Eukaryota; kingdom Metazoa; phylum Arthropoda; class Insecta; order Hemiptera; family Fulgoridae; genus Lycorma; species Lycorma delicatula. The sequence continues at coordinate 26,257,990 of NC_134466.1, forward strand.
TTTGAAGAATATTAATACGTTCTTTTCCTATAAACAAAATCAGGAAAAGACAACCATTTATTTTCATATTTTTTTTTTAACATTTATATGCGAGCGGTACACAAAATGGTTTCTTATCTCTAAGTTCTAACGCATGTTTATGAATAAATTGTTTATTATTCGCTAGAAAAAAGTATTAATCGTTCTAAAATATACATATTTTGTAATACTAGAAAATAGCTGTTATAATATTCATTTAATTTATAATTAACACATTAAAAACAGGTCAATTAAAAATTAATGAATGCAGAGTTACAATTAAATCTGCATTTTAAAGAATAAGATGTATAGGAATAACATTAACAAATTCTATATATGTCTAAATAATTCTATATATCTACACACTGTTTTGTAGTACAATCTTCAGTTGTCGTATACTACAACTGTACAGTTGAAATATTTAAGTATAATTACATTGTCATACATATCCGAACTTGTATTTTAAATTGAAGTTATGCTCGTTAGAAGAGGCTTGTAATTGCTTTTGAATCGTTGAATTCGCAAAAAAAGCAAAATACATGAGAATTTTATTTCATCTTAGAGGTGTTTAACAGAATCACACAATCGCACACACAATAAGCAGAATTGCAAGATTATTGACAGACCTTTACCTTGTATATCTTCATCAACTCTTTACCTTGTATATCTTCATCAAATGGTAAATTATATTTGGATTATTTAAATGTATGATAGTGTCCGATATGTTCGTGTGTTAGCGATGTATCCAGACTATCTAGGATATGAATGAAGTCTAAACTTAGTGTTAAAAACCATCTTCTGGAATTTTGTTTAAAATCAGACGACAGATGCCCGGTATAAATCAACTTACAGTGTTTAGAAAAATACCGCTTACCTTACTTTCAGCTCGGTTTTTATTTTACACACACAGTAAATGTTACAATAAATATTTCGGTTGCAATGTTTGGTTTTCAGAATAATATTCTGAACATTATCTTTTATTTTTTGTTAAGTTTTTTTTTTATAGCAATTACGAAGCTTTTCGTACTAAAAAAAGTGGTTACTAGTGTAAGTATATAATTTATTTCTATATCTATATTTCCCTAATTTCTACTTATACATTTCTACTTCTAATGTATCTATATATATAAAAATGAATGTTTGTCTGTCTGTATGTCTCTTATGTCTTCCTAACCCGTTCATCCGATAGCAATGAAACTTTGGGGAATGGTTGGACGCATGCCAGGGAAGGTTTCTGAATTAGGTTGGACCCTCTAGGTGGCGCTGGAGTCGAGATATTTCGAAAAATTGTATTTACGGTCCGATTTACCTCATACTCACAATACATGTTACATGGAAAGAATTATCTCTGCAAAAAAAGAACCCGCTAGATGGCGCTGGAGTTGAGATATTTAGAAAAATTATATTTATGGACCGATTTGGTTTATATTCAGAATATGAATATTAGTTACGTGAAAAGAAATATTTTTGCAAAAAACTATACCCGCTAGGTGGGAGCCGGTGTCGAGATATTTACGATACAAACAAACAAATATACAAACAGACTTTTTTATTCTATATATTTATATAAATATAAAGGCATGTTCGTATGTGACCAAAAAACTAATGGACCGATTTACGCGCAGGCAAAAGGGAAAAATGGAAAACGGGGAAAAAGAAAAGTGTAAAAAGGAAAATGGGAGAGGGGAGAGGGAGAAGGGTGAAAGGGAGAAGTTGAAAAGGGGAAGGAGAATAAGTGAAAGGTAAAATTTGTGAAGTTCAGTTTTTACATTTTTTTATTAAATTTTCAATTGTGTTCATTTAAACTCTCCCTCTCCCACTCGCTCTCTCTCTCTCTCTCTCTCTCTCTCTATATATATATATATATATATATATATATATATATAGCGAAGCATTGCCGGATCTGCTAGTTTAATATTTAATGAATCGCTTTAAAAATCCTCGAATTTTATGTAACGTAGAAACTTTTAAAATTCATTTTTAGAATCGATTATTAAACCACAATTTTTAGGACGTTAAAATTAATATAGTTTTGTTATTAGAAAAAACAATGTTATGAAATTTTATTGAGTTTTTAAATTAAATCGATTATTCGATTAAATACTTTAGGAATTTTATAACGTTTTTAATACTTCGCTATTGGTTTATTTATATACACACGTAGTTAACGTAATTACGCGTATTTAGATTAAACGTATTTGTTTAACAAATGCGTTTAACTAAATGATTGATAATAATATATATCAAGGCAGCTGTAGAAAAAAAGCATTTTTAATATTATTTAATTCAAACGTACTTCCCTATCGAGTGGAAAGTTTTACAAATGGTTATGATACCGAAATCGGGTAAATCTGTTCAATATGTATCCTTATACAGGTCAATAAACCTGTTGCCTAGTTTTTTCGAAGGTATTTGACAGGTTATTTCTTCACAGGATGTGGCCTATTCTGGTGCAGTCACGTTATTCGAGATCACACGTTCAGTTTCCGTAGCGGGCGCTCCACTATTAAGCAAACGCACAGACTTGTTAACGTTATCAGCAGAAGCTTAGAGGAGAAGAGATTCGGCAGCCTTCTCAGATGTCCAGCGGGCCTTTGACAAGGTCTGGCTGTCTGGACTTTTATACAAGTTGTAAAAAAAAATCCTTAAACTTATTATCCTGTTCTTCGCAGTTACCTGATTGGCAGTTCTCCTAAGTAAAATATTTTTACAGTAAGTTGGGTTTCGCAGGCTCAAGTTTGACAAATGTCTCATACTGCTCCTTCACTGCCGACCTTTTGGTTGAGAATGGAGTCACTATCAGCCAGTTGGTTGGGGTGTCATCGACAGCCAGAATAAGCTATTCTGGCTGTCGATGACACCCCAACTTTGGCCTCAACTAATCTACAATCCGAATTAAATTTAATTAACAAGTGGGTGGGTACATGGAGGTTAAGGGATAATCAAGATAAGTCTAACCATGTGACGTTCACAATGAGAAGAAGAGACTGCCTACGGGTCCACCTTTATGGCATTTTAATTCCGTGTAGTGTAAGTATAAGGTACCTGGACGTTTGAGGTGGAAGGTTCATGTGAGTGAGAAGAGAAAGCTACTTAATATGAAGTTCAAGGAAATATACTGGTTTCTGGGCAGTAGGTCTAAGTTATATTTGTCTAATTAGCTACTTTTATAATCAGGAATTTTGAAACGAATATGAATATATGGCGTCCACCTATGGGACACGGCTAGCAAATCAAATGTTGCAATCATTCAGCGGTTTCAAAACAAAATTAGACAAGTGAATAGCTGAGGCGCCGTGGTTTGCTAAAAACAGTGAAAGCCTTAAATATTTGGGTGTATGGTACGTCAAGTAAGAAATATAAAGTTTCAGTCTGAAAATGAACTTCGGCTAAATGACCACTTTAATCGCTTGTCTGTAAACCTACTACAAAACGGTGAGAATTTTAGGGCTAAAAGAACCTTATAAACTCTATCACTCTCCATAAAAAAGGATGGTGCGTGGATTTATTGTTATGTGCTCGTATTTCTATTTTAGCTGCTGTTAGCGCAGAGCGAACCAATGGTGGATGCGCGTCGAGTAGCGCGTCTACTCTAGATCGCAACACATTTAGTTTTATTGAAAGAACTTTTTACCAAGGCCTTTTCTAAAATATATTTTTCTACTTTTTTTATTTTAAATATTAAGCTAATTATTTTCCATTTTTTGTCTGTATTATTGTTAAAATTTTAAAAATAATGTTTATTATATATTACAATACATTTCAAAATAATTAGTTTAATATTTGACCTATATTTAAATGGTGCTGTAGTTTTTATAAAAGCATTAGTTTAAGTACATTAGATTTAGTAGTGAATAGCATAACAAAAAAACTGAAAATATATCTAAAATCCTCGTTTTTTGTCCCTAATGTTCGTATTAAGAAGCATGGTGGATTGGTTTGTATGCTGTATTTGCTCACATTTTTATTTTGAATAAAGCGCTTCTTGGCAAAATGCAGCAAAGTAATAAACTGCATTTACTACTTTGTTGCTATGTTAGTACGCTAAATTTTATTGTGTACTATAAGTAGTACATTGTTTAGATTAACATTTATTATACTTATTTTTTTTTACATTTTGTTGAAAAATTATTAATGTATAAATCAGTTTTTTGAAATGAAGTTTTCTTAAACTCAATAGAAGACAATAAATTTTTTATAGCTCAATCTTCTAAAAGTGTATTTAGTTGTCTGATCACTTTTTAATTCATCCATGTCTAAGGTAATGGAATAATGTAAACATAGTAATATCTGTTAAGAAAAACGATGATTATAATGTATAAATCAGATAATTGTGGATGTGTTGTGTAATAAATATTTTGATGTTACATTAGAAATGAATGGGAAGAATAGTATGAAACAGTCAACTGTTTTAAGAATGAAGGTTTGAGGGAGATCCTCATTGTTGGTTATTTGATCTACCACTGGCATTTGGCATAAGAAATAGAAGTTGTTTTCATTCACATCTAAACATTTACAAAAATGGACTGTGGTGAAGCTTTTTTGTTATCAGGTGATGGCCTTGTTACTGGATATAAATGCCAGTTGAGATGCAGTTAATAAACTGGAGAAGTCTCAGAAAAAGCAATCAAAAGAAATGAAACACTGAGTAGTATAAAGGAGAATAAGAAGAAGTAAATAACGGGCATTTCTTATCTCCAAAATTGTTTAATCTTCAAGTTAAAGGCATGATCAAATTGCTCTACAAGCAGATACTAAAATTAACAAAAGAGGAAAAGAGTACAAGTGTCCATAGTTCATAATGCTTTTAAAAAATGAAGTCCAGGTTATGTAATGAATAATTACAAAATTAAAAAACATTATTAACAGAATTTGTAAAAACTGATGTGGACACAGAAGTACCGTCGATCTGTTGAGAGGGTAAGTCGCACTTTGTTATTAGTTGGTTATAGGTTAGGCAATTGTAGGTTAGTACTATTGTATTTTTTTTTTTTTTTTTTACTCACCGGGTTGGTCTAGTGGTTAACGCGTCTTCCCAAATCAGCTGATTTGGAAGTCGAGAGTTACAGCGTTCAAGTTCTAGTAAAGCCAGTTATTTTTACACGGATTTGAATATTTACTCATAGATTTCATTATTTCAGATGACCGAAATAGTTTTTTTCTTATTTCAGTTACTGTAAACAGATCAATGACTTGCAATTACAAGAGCCCTATTTGCTCAATTCATCTTTTTTTTTAAGACAACAATTTATGCCTTTCACTGAAATCCTTTGAAGCTCAAATTTAAATCTCACTTTTTTATTATAATTACACAAGTTTAAGATAAAATGAAATTCTATATAGAAGTAGTATAGATTGAAAAGAAAAATAATTGTTTTTCTTTTTTTAAACAATATGTTTAATGCAGTAAAGAGAATACAGAAATGGCAAAACAAGCTTATTCTACCTACTCAAATGATATTTGGTTACTATCTAGCCTTCAGTATCACCATTGTTCTATATAAGTACATAATTTATGAATAATGGCCTCAATACCTGGTTTGCTAACACTTGATCATACATTAAAAGAATAAATTGCCGCTATCACGTGGCTGTGTTGACTTAATGCAGCCATTACTGCATGTATGTTTTTGGCTAAAATTCACTATTATTTCCATCATCCTTACCGCGATTATATTAGCTGGATGCAACCAATTTATTTAATTGCATGTCTCAAGTAAAGGTCATTAAAAGGTCATTCACAAACCGATGAAGGGCAAAGAAGAAGCTGAAGAAAAGGGAAAAACTGGTAACGAAATATCATTCAGATGAGTCAGATGTAAATGCATATCAAATGAAGTTTATAAGAAATTTTCTAGGGCAAATTTATTTCATCTTCATAACAAGTTTGTTGGTTTTCTTTATAGAATACAATAAGAAAAAATCTACAGTTAGCTAGAAGATTTAAAATTATATAGGAGTGTTAGTACGTAAAAATGAAATTAACTTTGTTTGTACGCGTAATAATGATTTAGTATAAATAGATTACGATAATTTCCTTAATTTATTGCTTATAATTTATTTTTTGTATGAGAAAAAATTATTAATGTTTTTTCAATGTTTTATGCCTTTTTTTTTTTTATTTTTTATTTTTGGATTCATTCTAACTGGTTTAATGATATTCTTCATTGTTTTCGATTATATGAAAGTTTTTCAAAATTACCATATTTACTGTACTCTATATCCTAAACTCTTTCTTTTTCATTTTATAAGACTGCCATCTTCATGAACAGTTTTTAAATTCTGCTTATCGTATCAAGCATATTATTTAATCTTGAACTCTTATTATATAAAAAAATAAAATTTTGTCAAAATCTGTGAATTAGTTTTTGGGTGATTGAGTAACAAATAAACTTTCAGATTTATGTACGTATTAGAACATATAAATTGGCAAATAATTAGATTCACAAATACAAAGAATACCTGTGTTTCCATTAATAAATTATCATCTCCGATGCAGAGATGGCTACTTTTTTGGCTGAAGGAGTTATCTGATTACAGGTAAAGTAATATGAAATAATATGCATAGTTACAAAATAAACATTAACGTACAGGAAAGAATTGTTGAAACTAGCAGGAGCTCGTCGCCTCCGCATAGGCAATGGACTCGATGTCAGGATCGATAAGTATCGATGTCAGGCCATCAAATACAGTACATTCAGGTTCAAAAGTATCTCAGGGTATATATTGAAGAGAAATTTCAGTTCAAGAAGCAGCTTCAATACGTCGTGGAAAAGACTTGCAGTACCTTTTTTTGAGATGCGACGTGTGGTCAATCCAGATTGGGGGGGTTTCAATTTTAGGATCCTAAGCATCCTGTACAAGGGCATGTGTGAAACAATTATGTTATATGCTGCACCGGTTTGAGCAGATAGGATGAAATTCTGTAGTTATAGAGATATATTATTGAGGGCCCAATGACTATTACTGTTGATGGTAACAGTAGTTACCAGATGGTTTCACAGGAGGCGGTCTTGGTGATTGCGAGAGTGAAACTGATTGATATTCTAGCTCTTGAGAGACAGGAGCGGTACGTTGCTAGGAAGTTGGGTGAGTTGACCTCCAAAAAGATTTGGGAAATCAAGCAACATGGTTATGATATATGGCAAGCTAGATGGGTAAGCTGGCTGGATTTGGATTGGTGGATTCGGATCTGTGCCTGTAGTGTGGAGAGCAGGACGATGACTTCCATGTGTTATATGAGTGCGCTAAATACAATCTAGAGTGCACTGCAGTAATTTGTCAACAGGATACCATTGGAGCAACACTTAACATTAATCGAAACTGAAAGGACCAGGCTGAATGGTCCGTGGTTGTAGAATCTCTGCATTATTTGACTAGGAAATGGAATGCGAAGGAAATCTAGGGTGCTGCTTGGTCTTGTTCTTGCATATATGTTTCATTACAATTTCTTGTTAGTGTTATATCGGTTTTGTTGTTTTGTTATTAGTTTTATTTTCATGTTTTTGTTTTAGAGTTTTTCCACGTTTGTGTCGCATGTGAACTCACTTTACACTTTGGATAGGTAGGTGATTCAGTTCCTTCGACGACTATAGTTTTCAGACTTGCTAGAGATTGGAGATCAGTTTTGTTATTTTTAGTAATACTCGTAGTTACACTGATGGGAATGTCGCTTGTGGCATTCACATCAGTGGCAACCTGGGCCAAGGCGACTTGAAATGACATCTCTCAGTAGAGATTTAAATGATGATCTGTAGTAAAGCCCATCAGGACTAGATACGGGGGGTGGTTGGCAAAAACGCAAGAGATGTTTAGTTGTATAAGTGATACCATCGTTTCTCGGCCTCCTGGCTAAGATGAAAGTATATAAGTGACATTGTCACTCTGTTTATCACAAGAATAGGTTGTATAATAAACACCTTTATTCGCAGAGAAGGAAGCTTAGATTTGTGTCTCTTGCATCTTAGATGTTTTAAATCTCTTACAGCATAAGAAAGGACAGTACTGACAATGTAATGCAAAAAAGCAATGTACCCTTTCTGTTAAGAAACAATGGTTTATATGCATTGTCTACTTAAGGTCGGGGACTTCAAAATATTTCCTTATTTTATTTCAGATCTGATTCGACCAATTAATGAATAGATCAAATACGAAAATTAAGTAGATATAAATAAATTTAAGTCATTTAAAACATAGCTTCTTTTATCAGTACCAAAACTCTGACATTAAAACATGAACAGATGAAATTTTAGATTATTTTAAGAAAATACCTGTCGGTGACACAGTAACATAATTATTTTTTTCTTGTTCTTGTTCCACAAAGTTGTGAGAAAATGACTACTGTAATAGATATGTAAGAATGTTTAAGTATGAGAAGCCTTAAATAATACTTCAATAATTAAACATAGAAAACAATGAAATTTGGCAAAAGCTTCTATCTAGAAACGATTTTTGTTATGAGCAGATACAGCCAGCATCCAGGGAAACTTCTAAAAAGAAAAAGTGGAAAATTCTAAATGACAAGATTGTGATAAAACATTTTAAAGCAATTTGAAAAACAAATACCTTGACGTAAAAATTGTTGGACTATGACAATCCAAACTAAAATGGTTGCAATTTAATTTTCATAGCCAATTTCACCTCTTCTATGAATCATGAGACCTTGCCGTTGGTGAGGGGGCTTGAGTGCTCAGTGATACAGAGTAGCTGGAACGAAGGTGCAATCATATCAGAGAGGTATCTGTTAAGAGCCAGACTAAGGAATGTTTCCTGAAAGAGGGCAGCAGCTCTTTCAGTAGTTGTTAAGGGCGTAAGTCAGGACGACTTAAACGGCCATATCAACATCATCACTCAGTCCTCTGAGTACTGCACAGCTGAAAGCAATGGAAAATTACAACTGCTTTTTTTCCAAGAAAATGTAGGTGTCTGCATTTTCATATAGCAATGATGGAGGCACCTTCCTTGGTAAAATATTCCGGAGGTAAACTAGTTCCCCGTTCGGTACTCCGGGTGAAAATTGTTTCAACTGAAGATCCGAACGGGTCATGATTAGTCATGATTATTTAGCTACTAAGGAAGAGGTCACCAGAACAAGAAGATAGGAATGAGAGTAAGTATTTCAAAATGCATAGCGATAGAATTATTGTAATAAGGATAAAATCAAAACCTAAACCGACAACGATTGTTAACGTCTATATGCCTACAAGCACCCATGATGGTGATGAGGTAGAGTGTGTATACGAAGAAATTGATGAAGCAATTAAACACATAAAAGGAGATAAAAATTTAATAATAGTTGGAGATTGGAATGCAAGCATTGGAAAAGGCAAGGAAGGAAATATAGTGGGTGAACACGGGCTGGTAAAAGAAATGAAAGAGGGGACCGACTTATAGAGTTTTGCACGAAGTATAATTTAGTAATTGCCAACACCCAATTTAAAAATCATAATAGAAGAATATACACTTGGAAAAAGCCAGGCGATACTGCAAGGTATCAGATAGATTATATTATGGCTAGGCAAAGATTTAGAAATCAACTCGTTGACTGCAAAACTTACCCTGGAGCAGACATTGATAGCGACCATAACTTGGTGATAATGAAATGTAGATTGGGGTTTAAAAACCTGAAGAAAAGGTGTCAGATGAATCGGTGGAATTTAGAGAAACTTGAGGAAGAGGAGGTAAAGAAGATTTTTGAAGAGGACATCGCAAGAGGCCTGAGTAGAAAAGATAAGGTAGAAAATGTAGACAAAACAAAGAATGGGTGGGAATGTTAAAAAGGAAATTCTTAAATCAGCAGAAGCAAACTTAGGCAGAACAAAGAGAACTGGTAGAAAACCTTGGGTTTCAAACAATATATTGCAACTGATGAATGAACGTAGAATATACAAGAATGCTAGTGATGGAGAAAGTAAAAGGAACTATCGACAATTAAGAAATACTATAAACAGGAAGTGCAAACTAGCGAAAGAAGAGTGGATTAAAGAAAATTGTTCAGAACTGGAAAGAGATGTGAACATTGGTAAAACAGACGAAGCATACAGGAAAGTTAAGGAAAATTTTAGGGTGCATAAATTAAAATCTAATAATGTGTAAAACAAAGATGGTACACCGATTTATAATACGAAAGGTAAAGTTGATAGGTGGGTGGAATATATTGAAGAGTAATACAGAGGAAATGAATTAGTAAATGGTGTTACAGAGAAAGAAGAGGAAGTTGAAGAGGATGAATTGGGAGAAACAATACTGAGATCTGAATTTAAGAGAGCATTAAAAAAAAATAATGGCAGAAAGCCTTTCTGCCATTCAAATGGCAATTACTCGCAGTAATTCTGTGAGTATTCCGTCTAATCCAGGAGCCTCCTGGAATAGACGGAATACTCGCAGAATTACTGTGCAGTGCAGGTGGGGAAGCGATTGATAGATTATACAAACTGGTGGGTAATATTTATGAAAAAGGGGAAGTTCCGTCAGACTTCAAAAAAAGTGTTATAGTCATGATATCAAAGAAAGCAAGGGCAGATAAATGTGAAGAATACATTACAGTTAGTTTAACTAGTCATGCATCAAAAATCTTAACTAGAATTCTATACAGAAGAATTGAGAGGAGAGTGGAAGAAGTGTTAGGAGATGACCGATTTGGTTTCAGGAAAAGTATAGGGACAAGGGAAGCAATTTTAGGCCTCAGATTAATAGTAGAAGGAAGATTAAAGAAAAACAAACCAACATACTTGGCATTTATAAACCTAGAAAAGGGATTCGATAACAGACTGGAATAAAATGTTCAGCATTTAAAAAAAATTAGAATTCAAATACAGAGATAGAAGAACAATTGCTAACATTTACAGGAACCAAACAGCAACAGTAATAATTGAAGAACATAAGAAAGAAGCAGTAATAAGAAAGGGAGTTCGACAAGGATGTTCCCTATCCCCGTTATTTTTTAATCTTTACATGGAACTAGCAGTTAATGATGTTAAAGAACAATTTAGATTCAGAGTAACAGTACAAGGTGAAAAGATAAAGATGCTACGATATAGTAATATAGTGATATAGTAATTCTAGCTGAGAGTAAAAAGGATTTAGAAGAAACAATGAACGGCATGGATGAAGTCCTACGCAAGAACTATCGCATGAAAATTAAAAGAACAAAAAAAAGTAATGAAATGTAAGAAATAACGAAGATGGACCACTGAATGTGAAAATAGGAGGAGAAAAGATTATGGAAGTAGAAGAATTTTGTTATTAGGGAAGTAGAATTACTAAAGATGGATGAAGCAGGAGCGATATAAAATGATAAATAGCACAAGCGAAACGAGCCTTCAGTCAGAAATATAATTTGTTTACATCAAAAATTAATTTAAATGTCAGGAAAGAATTTTTGAAAGTATATGTTTGGAGTGTCGCTTTATATGGAAGTGAAACTTGGACAATTGGAGTATCTGAGAAGAAAAGATTAGAAGCTTTTGAAATGCGGTGCTATAGGAGAATGTTAAAAATCAGATGGGTGGATAAAGTGACAAATGAAGAGGTGTTGCGACAAACAGATGAAGAACGAAGCATTTGTTTGGAAAAATATAGTTAAAAGAAGAGACAGACTTATAGGCCACATACTAAGGCATCCTGGAATAGTGACTTTAATATTGGAAGGACAGGTAGAAGGAAAACATTTTGTAGGCAGGCCACGTTTGGAATATGTAAAATAAATTGTTAGGAATGTAGGATGTAGGGGGTATACCAAAATGAAATGACTAGCACTAGATAGGGAATCTTGGAGAGCTGCATCAAACCAGTCAAATGACTGAAGACCAAAAAAAAAAGCTAATTTCAAAAGTACCCAGTACACCTCTACCCACATATTTCTCATGAAATATAGATCTTTTGAGTTCTTTAAGTTTAAGGGTTGAAAAGTTATTTAATAATAATGTTTATTAAGAGTGATATTCTATGACTATGTTCAAAATAAATACGTCAGATCTATTTGTTAACCTTATAAAAACATTTTTCGAGTTTATTATTATTTACTCCTCTTTGTTAAATTATTATATTACTTATAATTCAGTTATAACCTTTTTACTTTATGTTTGTAAAAAAAGCTTCAATCTGTATTATTATTATTGATAATAAAATAATTTTTATGTTAACATTATTTAGTGATTCAAGAGGAAAGAAACATTTTTTTTTTTACCGAATCTAAAGATTGAAATATGGAAAAAGTTCATACAAAAATATGTCAGACGCTTTTTTATCAAATCATGGCTAGTAAAAAAGTTCCCCAGGATTTCGGTTCTCTGGTGAAATGAGGTTACACTGAAAATTATAAGGTGGTTTCTTATGATTCTTGTTGTGTAAAATCAAATGAAACAAGCCACACAAATGTTTCTTTCATAGTTTTCATGATGTCCAATTTAAAGCAGAGAAATTCAGGGCAAAAATCAGGTTTATTAAAGTTTGAAGTACAATAGTTTTTTAAATGATTAATAAGTGCAAATTTAATAATCAAAAATTGTAAAGAACTTAATTCTATTTAAAAAAGAAGAACCGATTTAAAAAAGTCTATGAAAAAAATTAACTTTTCTTATTAAAGAAAAAATTGAGGCTGAGGCTGGAGATGCCTAAAGAATCGGCCTTAGTTGGGTACATTGATGATGTGCTATTTGTTGCAGACCAAGAGGTGTTTAACTGATTTTACTGAAAAACAAATTGTTCTAATTAATAAAAAGGGAAGATTCTTCAACTGACCTCTTTATTCAACCCCTTTCATTTTCTTTAATGTATAGACAAGTTTACTGTTCACTAAACAGATAAATTTGGATAAATCGTTTTTCTGAGGAAAGTTCTCTGGCTCTAAAAATGATCCTTCTATTATTAAATAAATTTATATTTAAATCTATTACAATCAATTTTTATCATCTGAAATACATTTTAATTTCATTATATATTACTTATTTTTAAAATAGTTAAGTCAGTTCTTTGATAACTCTCTCTTGATTAGGTATTAACACCTTAATAATGAATATATCAGAAGAAAATACCAACAAATGGAGTTGATACTATAAGCATTCAGCGAAATCAAGAATAATTAAAAGTTGTATGTTATAAATTTAACATAAAATCATCATTTACTTACAGTAAACTAATCCTTTAAGTAGTAGAATCATTTAAAATGTAATTGACATCAAAACCCAACTGGATTTGTGCATAAAAATAATTAAGTAAATGTATTATCTATCTGAATTGATATCAGAATATATGTAACTATGTATCCAAGCACTGCAACAAAATGGAAAAGGAACAAAAAAATTAAAAGTAGTTAGAGTTCAGAACCAATAAACTAGCAAGTAATTAAAATAATAAAAAATATCTAAGAACTTTAATATCTAGTTTACTTCAACAAAAACTCTTTCACTTCAACCAGACAATTTCGGGTCTTGTGCTTTGTTATTCAGGATAAATTCATGACCACTTTAAATAACAGGAAGTAAATATAAACATATATTACCTAAAAGGCATTATTGCTTAACTAAGCTGTTGTACGTACTTGGTTTTCAACTGCAGGCAACCATACATCATCTATCAAAATGTTTTATGTTCTTATTTTTTATTATTATTATTATAACTTTAATCTTACAGATGATCAAAGATTTTTTTTAATTTCTCTGTCACGAATACACAAAAAACTAACACCTCTTAGTTATATCCTTGCAAAAAAAGTACGAAAAATATGATATAGTAAAGTAATGTAAACCTATAAATTTCCAGATATTATTTAAATAAACAAAAACAAAAGATCATTTCAGAAGACAATGTGTAAGAAGCATCATAAAAATAAATCTGCTATGTATATGATGAATCTTCACAAATGGTATAAAATTTACTTTTCATTATTCAGATTGAAGAATTCAAGAATCTAGATGACCCAATTAAAAACACCTGAAGTAGTTTTGTGTAAGACTATTTTGATGGAGACACTTTCACATTCAAAAATGGAATATTCTTAAGGGAATACATTAAATATATTGTATTTATTTCTTAGATTTTAACATCTGAATTTTATTTAAACAATATTCTGCAGTTATGTAATTGACAATTTGCTTTTATCAAAGTTGATGAAATTTGTTGAACTGAATTGAACAGTAAGTTCTCCAAATATTAATGTAATAGAATAAATTTGGGTCACCATTAAGATATTTTCCACTGATAAACTACTCTTGATACAACTATGATTAGCTTTCAAGTGTTTTCACAGCGATGAAATCTGACGTCCAAAGATTTTTGACGAAAATAAGTAGCATACTATACTGATGGGAAATAACTCTTAAAGAGAGCACATTTCCTTTTGAAAAGTAATATAGTACAACAATTTACATAATAGTATTTAAGGTGTCACAAACATATAATTGGAGGTAATTGGACATTAGTAACAAGTTACTCATTACTGTAGCTTAACTGTTTTTAATAATCACAAGCATACCATGGTAGGATTACCAAGAAAGTGGTTTCCAATTTCATTCTTTACTGACCCAAATATGTTATTGCAAATAATATCCCAAGTCCTCAAAAATGCAGCTGGTATTAAGCCATACATTCATAAGTTTTTTGTTTATCAAAGAAGTAGCTTTAAAATGAACATCTCAGAAAAAATATCACCAGTAACAAGATCTGGGATGTTAATGTGCATCTTAATCGGAAGAAAGACTGAGATACGTAGTTCAAAACGATGTATTAATGAATCCTTTTCTGTTGGAAACAATGAATACTATTAATTTATTTCTACTCAGAAAGTGTCTAATTTATACATTAATTAATACATATTTTGGTTTAAAATATCTATACTTAACAAAAATAAAACATTAAGAATCCTCTTTATGCACCCATTTAATATAATCCATACACACAAGACAGGTCAACAAAACATTCTCTTTGTGAAGTTTTTTTTTTACTTACTCCTGGTATCACACAGCTTTTCCAATTGCAAAGAATACATCAGCATTGAGTACTGCTAGATTAATAGATATCTGATGGATAAAATGATCTCTACCTGTGTAAAGAATTAATATAAAAATTATAAAAAGAGATTCTTTTAATTAATACTAAAAAACAAATCATTTTAACAAGATGATAGTTAAGTGGCTAACATAATTGTATCACCTTTTTGTTACAATTTAATTTTTTGAGGTGCTGATATGGAACTCATCCTTCAGTAGATTTAAAGAATGCTATAAGTAGCATGTTAAAATGCCTAGGTTGCTGCTGTCTGGATTGATTTGGTGATCTGATTCTGAATATCTTTTATTTTTACATCAAATGTTTATATCTAGCATTGATCATACATAAATGTTACTGTTTTATACATTTAAATGGTTTTAAATGTAACTTTTTTTTTAATCAAGAAATGACCATACCTTTCTTACTGTTACTGTTTTTTATATTTAAATGTAAAAACAGTTACTTTTTTGTTAGTATTAAAACCAATAAGTACATAGCATGTAAATAGTATGTTTACTCCCACAATATCACTGACTTCAAAGATTTATGTGTAAATGTATGGTAAAAATGTTTCCGCTTTACTGGTGATAAATGTATTTAGTACATAAAACATTTCAGTCTTTTGTATTTTGATTTATAAATAAAATTAGTTGTAAACTTTCTAATAGTACAATGTTGAACTATTGACTATTCATAATATTTGACTTAAATGTAAAACATTATTTACCAATTTTTCTGATAAGTATCAAATATTTTCATCAACAAATTATTAGTACATCAAAAAGTAATACTATTGGAAAGACCAAAAATTATGTTACGGCAGCCAACCGGTTAAAACATAAGAAAATTAATAAATTTAGATATAACTTAAAACATTTTTTTTATTAAAATAAAAGACACTTTTCTTACGCTAATATTATTAGGTTTTAATGATTATTTTTTCACATAAAAAAATGAACATCTTCAGAAGGTAATAATAGAACTACAAATTACATAAATAAAACAATATTCTAGTAGCTGACATAACATTATCAAAAAGAAAAATTAAAATCAAAATGATCTAAAATAAAGCACAAAACATAAAACATCCAAAATTTTTTTAGAATATTTTAGCTATGACCGTGGTACTTACTTATAAGTACCGTCGGTCTATACAGTGGTTACACTACCACATGCACTTACAATAATTTCTGTATGGTTTGTAAAAGTAACTAATTTACCTTTATTTAATAAGCATAATATGGAATGGTTTAGTTAGGATTTTAGTAAATATTTTATTCAATAATTAATATTCAATGTAATTTAAGTCATGTAAATAAACCATCAATACAAACAACTTCTTACCTTACATTATTGTTTCCACTGCAAGCAGGTAATTTCTTATCATTTTGTAGAAACAAAATAAATATTCAATATATGGTAACTACTATGTTTTTATAAAATATATACAAACTCTCAGTAATAAAACAATCCTAAATGTCAACATTATAGCACGCACTGAATGATACTATAATAGCTTATATTCTAAAAAAAAATATATATATATAATCCTAATTACAGTTTTCAACTAATATTTATTTCATGATAAAGAGAAAAACAGTTTTTTTTTTATTACAGCACAAATCTATATTGCAGTGGGAGAATTTGCTATATGGGTGTGATTAAATTTTATTAATGCTACAAATCTCACATCTACCTCTTTGTGATGAGAAAACAGGTCAGTGTATGTCTCTATTACTAAGTCTGACATCCTTTGGTTAAGAAAAGCCTTTTCCTCTTCGCCTGACATTTCCAGAAATTAACTGTTCACTACTCTTTCGTTTACTGGATGTCCTTGGCTCACTGTACACCAACAAGGCTAGAGCGACACTTCTTTGAAATTTCAGTAAACTCGGTTTATCAAAAATTTTGTGTTTTTCAAAACACAACATATGAGTTTACAAAAGACATCTCCAAAAGTCCCCAAAATATTCTGTGCCACCACTTTCTGTACTGTCTATTCACACGGTTTGCAATCTGTCTGCCATATCAACACCCCCCCTATGTGTTGCTTATAATCTGCATCTGCAACAGCAGTAGGGCATGCAACACTCTTCTTAAACCATCCATTTCCGTTTGGGATAGAGTAGTATGTTCAGTACCGTGGTAACTGGATGCAAGTGTAACAATTTTTGTGTCCCTCTACTTGAAAAAACATATGCCTGTGCTGCTTAATTGGAATGTCATAATCTCCACAATTAAGCTTTTTGTCAGTTATCAAATTTTGGGGAATTCCTTTTCTGTTTAGTTGGTTGGTGCCACGTGCTAATGCAGACTCCGTTTTTAATCTCTCAAGAAGAGTAATGCAAGTGAAACAGTCATAAAAGTAAATAATTCTTCCCTTTCCCCATTCTTCTTTTAGTAAATATAAAAGAACACGTTCACTTACCAAAACGGCATAAAGAATTGTCTGATACATGATATTTTTTAGAATATTACGTGTAAAGACTAAATAAACATCTGTTGCTGAGTGCAATTTTCAAACAAAAGTTTTGTTTATGCTCTGAAGCAGGTCATATTCAGGTACAACAGTTTCTTTAGAAACATGCTTCCACTTCCTAATAAATAAATAATTTTCTGCTGGAGTACTCCCTATTGTAGAACAGGGAAAATCTACATTTTAAGTATCAGTAATGTTATTAGGTCGACTTTCATCATTTTATCTATGGCTAGAAGATAGGTTATCATTAGAAATTAAATTTTCATCTTCATAACCTGCAGTCGTTCTAAATAATTCATCACATAAAACTTTATCAACAACAGAAACACTAGGCCTACTTTCAAAGTATGATTACTGTTTACGTTGTCAGTATTAATATCATCATCATCTCCAATCCAATATCGGTAAATTGTCCAGATGAAAATCGGTGTTCATTGTATCAATTAATTCACTATCATTTATAATAACATTAGAATAATCGCACATATTGAAAAAGTAAATGAAATCACAAAAATGTAGTTACAAATACAATAGTACTAACCTACAATTGCCTAATCTATAACCAACTAATAACAAAGTGCGACTTACCGTATCAACAGATCGACGGTAATTCTGAGTCCACAACAGTTTTTACAAAATAATTTAATAAATATTACTTGAATGATAATAATTGGCTGTATCTATAAAGATTATTAATATCTTTTTGAAGAAAGTAAACAAGAGTTATAAGCACATTTTTCATAAGTTACAGTATAATACTCGAACTAAAAACAACAAACACACGACAATAAAACATGGCTGTCCACGTCCTATTTTTCCGCGGTAATTTTAAAACTGATACTGCCAACATAAAAGAAATATTTTATTGTACTCTATGAATGCACTTGTGTACCGACAGTCTTAAAAGAGCTAAAAAAATTAATAAAAAATTTAATTCCATTAAAAAATATAGGCCATTTAGTAGATGGTACTTGTAAGTACCGTCGGTCAACTAAGAGTTAAATAAGAATTGTAAGTACTATATTATTCTTCTTTTACGTTTGCAAAAATCAATCATTATTTAGTGTAGTTTTTTGCCTTCAAAAAAGATTGAAGTTTTATTTTCAATCGCCTTCATTCATGCGGAAACCATAAATAAATTCATCATAATAACATCAAAAGGAACTTCCATCGAAACCCCTTAATGAGATACATTAAAAACTCATGTATAAGAAAACCCTTACATCGATTAAGTCCAACGAACAATATATTAATAAAGTAAAAATAAAAACAACAATACCAAAGAGACAACAGAACATAAAATAGAAATAAAACGATGAAACGGCGAAAGGGTAATCAACTAACTTCTAAATAAATACTGAGGTATGCACAACGTTCAATGGATGAAATTCCACGAGGAGTATCACTACGAGTCTCCCACGTCCAACACATGCATCCGCTTTACCCGCCAAACATCTTGTCTAGAATAACGTTTCTCAATCTTAGTTCACTAAGATATGAAAGGGGATCGCGAATATAGTCTACAACTTTACACGTAAACAATAATTAAATCATTTTACGAGTAAAAAATTATCTATTATAAACATTTTTAAATATAGATATAAAGAAAATAAATTAATGAGATAGTTACGTTTGTTTTTCATTTAAAATGTTTAATTTTAAAAAGGATTTTTACATTTTAAAGTTTCTTAACACATAGATGTAAGTTAGAAACACACAAAAGCAAATCGTTTCCAAATGATAAAACATGATCCCTGTATGTAGTTTTTACCGCAACCATAGACTAAAACCCCATTTTACAGTGGTTACAGTTGGCGAAAGGGTGAATATTTTCAATGCTTCTGTCATTAAATTTCCATATTCAGTTCGACAAGCAAGTCAAAACGTATCTAAATCTTCAAATGTGAATTATAGTTGTAATGTTTTATCGGGAGATATTTCGATGAGCTGATCGTGAACCTTGACCGATAACTTAGCAGCTTCAACAACGTTTTCACTAAATTGATTCGGTACCCGTCTCTTTGAGAAATCAGTGTTATTTTCCGGGAATATTCCGCCAACTGAATTTTTAATCTCCGCAAATTCATCTTCGTGCTGTCAACTGTGGTAAATTAATACTGTCTTCTTCATACAAATATTTCTCAATGTAACTGGAAGTGAGTGAAAAGTATATCAACTTTTTTTTTAAGGCTAATATTCCACATATCAAGCTTCTTAATGAAAGCGTGAACATTGTCTGTCACTAGTAAAATGTTTTTATCACGTCTTTTTAAATTCACATTCAAGTTGTTCAAATGCAAAAATTCATAAGTTGAGTAAGCCAGCAGCAACATATGCTCGTTATTCTGCAAAAAAAAATTGGGAATGGCGTTTGTTTATCCTGGAAAAATATTATTAATTCATCTCGCAATTCTAATTACCGGGTGAAAACGCTTTTCCCCGCGATAACCGTCTTGACTTCTCTATGGAAAATAAGATTTTTTTTCTTTTTACCCATTTCATCGCATAATTTAGTAAACAACCTATTCTGTAATGGCCAAATTTTAAGAAAAATTAACCATTATTACAGCTTTAAAAAGAATTTGTTTGAGATTTTCCGGCACATACTTTGTGACAAGAGCATGGCTGTGAAGGAAGCAGTACGTCCATTCCGCCCTTGGTATCAGATCTTTTAATTTTTTTTTGCAAATCCACTTTTCTTCCTTTACTCGCCTTTGCACCATCACTATATACGGCAAAACATTTTGTCCAATAAAGACAAAATGTTATAGTTTTTAGTAGCTTCATAAAATACATCAAAAAGACCTCGTCCTGTTGCACGACCAGGATTGATATGGAAAACAATATATTTTCATTTACTGATCTGCCCCTATCGCATTCATATCTCGCAAAACATAGGAAATGAGAATTGTTTGCCGCATCTGTTGATTAATCAAATTGAAAACTAAAAAATTCACTGAAACTCGCTTGCTGAATTATCTGATCCCGAATATCGTCAGTCACGACATCAATTCGCCTTGATACTGTGTCGTTAGAAAGCGGTATTTTTTTCGCTTCTTCCAGCCTACTAAAACACCGACCGTGTCGACTGCAGGCAATATGAGGTTTGCTGCGATTGTACGGGGTTTGGACATGTTAGCTACTCTTCACGTTACGAGATGAGATGCTTCAAGTGTACTTTTATCAGTACGGCTTCTTTTACAAATAATAACTTGCTGATTTATCAAAGTTTGTAATTTCCTTTCAAAAAATTCTAAGGGGTTATTTTACGGTCAGGATGTTTACTTTCCGAGTGTTGAATAATTTTGATGGCTTCATGCTTTCACCGGGAGGACGCGAAAGGAAACAACGAACTATGGTTTTCCATCCGATGAAGTAAAACTGTACTTTAAATAAATGTCCTTTTACAATCTTGTCTTTTTACCGATCGATTCACTGGATGTAGGTGGTTCGCTTCATTTTTTTCACAAATTTATCCATTTTGCATAAGAATCATTCAATTGAAAAAAAAAAAGTTACACCGTTTGACCGCACAATAAAATACCGAAATCTCAATTATTATTTTTAATGAAACTACGATTTTAAAAACTTAAATAAAAGCATCAAAAGCACGCTTAGCATTCAAAACTAAACTAACTTTCTGCAATTTCTTACGCCTCTTTTATTCTGCTGAGAGCACGACTTGTTAAACGTATCTATGTATGTTCGAACTCGACGCACTTACAACGAATATTATGCAAACAGACCAAATTACAAGGAGCACGTATACTTCAAGTTGGAACTTGTAAATTGCTCATGTTTGTACACTTCATTCATGTATGTTCATACCCGTCATTATAAACGCAGCTAAATAGTTCTAACTCGGTTTAATTGGGTCGTGGTTGGAGGGTCGCAAAAAATTCATTACATATTTTTTTTTTACTTTTCGGAATTGTAGAGCTAAAATGGTTGTGAATCACTGATCTAGAATGTTCGCGGCTAGAAAGTTCACACGGTCGTTAAGTCTTAGTTTGTACTTTGTCGCTAATCGTTGAAATTCTTCTCGAACGTACGGCAACCCCAGGCGGTCCTGGATCTCACTGTTCCTCACAGTCTTTAACGGGTTGGCATCACAAACCGTCTTCGTTATACTCTTCACTAATCTTCTCAGGAAATCGTTTAATGATTTCAACGTTGCTTTGTTGTACCCCAGAGTTGGTTATCATACGTTCAAATTTTTACACATATATTATATTTTACAATAAATATTTCGATTTCAATATTTGATTTTCAGAATAACATTACCTTTTACTTTGTAGTTGGGTTTTTTTGAAGTAATTATGATGCTATTTGTACTACAAAAAGTGTTTACTAGTATTTGTATACAATTTATTTCTATATCTATTCTTCCCTAATTTCTATTTATAGGTAATATATAATGTACGCTTTCAAAATGCTCGAATTTTATGCAACGTAGGACCTTTTACAACCTACTTACACTTTTTGGATTATTAAAACACCATATTTAAAACATTAAAATAAATTTATTTTTGTTTCCTATAATATTTGGTGTTATGAAATTTTACTGAGTTTTTAAATTGAATCTATTACTTTAGGGGTTTTGTAACGTTTTTAATACTACGTTATTAGTTTATTTATTTAACAGGGGTATCAAATATTTGTTTAGAAAATGTGTTTAACTAAATGAGTGATAATAATATATCAAGGCAGCTGTAGAAATAAATAATTTTTAATATTATTTCAAACGTACTTTCCTACCGATTGGAAAGTTTCACAAATGGTTAGATCTAGAAATCGGGTGAAGCTGTGCAATATGTATCCTTATACAGGCCAATAAACTTGTTGCCTAGTTTTTTCGAAGGTATTTGACAGGTTATTTCTTCAGAGGATGTGGCCTATCCTGGAACAGAGTCACGTTATTCAAGATCACCGGTTCAGTTTCTGTAATGAGCACCCCACTATTAAGCAAAAAAAAAGAGTTTTTAACAACATTAGGAGAAGATTAGTGGAAAAGAGATACCTGTTCGGCAGCCTTCTTAGATATCCAGCGGACCTTTGACAAGGTCTGGCTACTTGGACCTTTATACACTTTGAAAAAAAACTTCCTTAAACTTATGACTCTGTTCTTCGCAACTACCTGAATTTATGTCTCTCCCAGGTAAAGTATAAGCAACCATTATCAGCATTCTTTGACACTAAGTTGGGGGTTCCGCAAGCTCAAGTTTGAGACCTGTCTCATCCTGTATCTTCACTGCCGACCTTCCGGTTGAGAATGGAGTCACTGCCCCGTTTTTACCGATGACACAACTATTCTGGTTGTCTCAACTACGGCCTCAACTAACCTACAATCCGAATTAAATCTAATTAACAGTACATGGATTAACAGGCTGGGTACATGGAAAATAAGAGTTAATTAAGGAAAGCTAGCCATGTGACGTTCACAATGACAAGAGGAGACTGCCCAGGAGTCAACCTTTACGGCATTTTAATTCCGCATAGTGCAAGTGTAAGGTACCTGGGTCTTCACCTTGACGTCGTTTGACGTGGAAGTTTATGCTTGTGAGAAGAGAAAGCAAGGAAATGTACTGGTTTCTGGCAACAGGTCTGATTTATCTTTGTCTAATAATCTACTTTTATACCCAGGAATTTTGAAACCAATATAGATATATGACGTCCACCTATGGGGCACGGCAAGCAAATCAAATGTTGAAATCATACAAAGGTTTCAAAATAAAATTAGCGAAGAGTAAAGCTGAGTCGCCGAGGTTTGCTAAAAACAGTGAAATCCATAAGTATTTGGGTGCACGGTACCTCAAGTAACAAGTACAACTTTCTATTTGAAAATGAACTTCGGCTAAATGACTACTTTAATCACTTGTCAGTAAACCTTTTGGAAAACGGTGAGGATTTTAGAGCTACAAGATCTGGATCTTATTAACTCTATAAAAAAGGGATGGCGTGTGGGTTTGTTGTTGTGTTCATATTTTTATTTTAGCTGCTATTGGCGCAGAACGGACCAATAGCGGTGGTCCGCTATTCGCGAATATTGTGTGCCGCTCTGCGCCAAACTTAATGAGCGATCTAATGATTCTACGCTAGATCGCAACACCTTTAGTTTTACAGAAAGTACGTTTTACCATAGCTTTTTCTAAAATATGTTTTATTTTAAATATTAAGTTAATTATTTTGCTTTTTTTTTTGTCTGTATTATTTTTGTTATGATTTTAAAAATAATGTTTATTGCATTTTACAATACATTTAAAAATAGCTTAATATTTGATGTAAACTTAAATAGAGCTGTAGTTTTTATGAAAGCAATAGTTTTAGTACATAGATTTAATAGTCCATAACAGAACGAAAAAACTGAAAATATATCTAAATAACCCCTTTTTTGTCCCTAACGTTCGTATCAAGAAGCATGGTGCGTTGGTTTGTTTGCTGTATGTGCTCAAATTTTTATTTTGAATGAAGCGCCTCTTGGCAAAATGCATTTACTACTTTGTTGCTACGTTAGTACGCTAAACTTTATTTATTTTGTTTTCTTCTTTACCTTCATTTACCTCGCCACCCGGAGCCGGTACAAGTATTTAAGCGTTACTCAGTTCCGGGGGAAGAGTAATTTCGCCTCAAACTACCTCGGCAGAACACAAGGTCCCGCTCAGGTAGTCGGGACTTCGTCTTGCAGTACATGCCACGCCCATAATGAGAGGACTCCTCTCACCGGGACTCCGGTCTTAATGCTCTGCCTCTAATGGGGAACCCCCACTGAGACTACGTTCTTACATTCCCTCCCACAGAGGCGCTGTGAAGGAGTCCCCGTCCAATCATTGACAGTGGGACGCTGGAGCCTCCCACCCTTCCTGGACGAAGCTGTCCCCCACAGAATGTCATCAGCACTGAGCAGGCGACGTATCTTCATGTTGTAGGTGAAGCCTTGCGTCCCCTACACCCGGGTGCATGTCTATGCAACCGACAGGAAGGACACCGATCGTCTCATCGGCAGTCACTTCGTAGATGACCGGCCTCACCACGGGTGAAAGAGTGGCCGCTACGATCTGGCTCGGTACACGAATTGGCCCTGTGACCTGGCTACCAGCAGCGAAAACAAAGTTCGTTGAATGAACGTCTCAAAACCCTACAAGCCACCCATCCGATACGGACACGTCCATCAGGACGATATACAATAATTTATTCGCAAGGATGGGCGGCACAGCCACAGTGACTACCTGCGTCGCACGATAAGCCGGTGGCATGGACATTACTTCGATCGACCCTGACTCGCCCGTGATTTTCCAAAACTCCGTAATGAACTCATGATGTGTGATGAGCACATCCACATCCTTAATATGGACGTAGACTCTCCTATCACCCTCTCTCTCTCTCTCAGAGCCGTAGTGATATTCTCGACCTTCCCAGAAATATCCTTCTTATCCGTTCAGCAGCTCTAATATCGGCCCGCATCCGAATGTGGAGGTCCTCACTCTTACCCTTACGCGCGGAGAGGACCCCAACTTCATCTGGTGACACAGCTTCTTTCATTAAGCGGAGGACGTCAGCGTTAGTTTTTCCCTCTGATTTGACACCACTGTTGTCGTCGGCGATCCTCCGAAGGACCACTCTCCCAAGGCCCTCGTCAGCAACACCATTATCAATCGTTCGACGGAGCTCCGCACCTGACCAAGACGCAGTCCGGTCAAGAGCCGCGGCTGGACTCTTCGAAGCCATGAAATACGTCAGCCAATGAAATACGTGACAATGAAATACGTAAGAGTGGTCTCTTCCACCGCACCCGGCCGAGCTGATTGTCCCTCCTGAGGCTAAATGTTATTATGTACTATAAACAGTACGTTGTTTACATTAACATTTACTATACTTATTATTTTTTTATTTTATTATAAAAAGTTGTAGACATGATTTTTTTGAAATTTTATAATAATAAATAGTATAAAATAAATGTTAATGTAAATAACATACTTTTTATAGTACACAATACAATTCATTACACAATTGTTAGTTCAATTTTTCTCCATTTTGATTTTTTATTATTTAATAAAAACATTATTTACGAACGATATAATGTGAAAGGAACTGCTCTAGCATTTGCTCGGATGCATCAGGAGAAACATGATAAAACCTTGATATGAACAGTACCACAGAATACTTAATCTTCCTTATATTATAAAATGGTAAGAAAAATACTGAAAACACGAAAACTGCATTAATTCGAGACCTAATTCATCTACTGGGACGGGCTACGGCTTAAAACTGTAGAATAATAAAGTCATGCCTAATGAATTTTCACTCAAAATTTTTCTTCAACTTTGTCGATATGTGAGAGAACATTGGTTCACCCTACCAACATGTACGACATGGTAACAAAAACACTGAACTACTTCTAAAGAGCATTTTGTTTACAAAAAACTAGATTTTTTGGGGAATTTTTTCGAGTACTTGTATTAAACATAGGAATGATGAGCTGTGCGTCTGCGGAGAGGTCCAGTCGAACGAACACATGATGTTCGACTGCCCAGCTCTTTGGACAGTCGAACATGAGGGGGGTCAAGAACTCAAGCAGCTTTGGAAGTTAGAGATCAAGGGAAAAATTGGCGACTCATAGCGGCGAGTCAATGTGGCGTGAGCCGCATTGTTAGACCGTGTGGGAGTTCCTTGATGCCGTTGCTTTGTGTTCTATCGGCCTTTATTGTTTGAGGGATATAAGACTCCTACCGGTTGCTGTAGAAGCTACCCTCAAGATATGGCTGGCTATCGTTCAAACATAGCTCCAAGCGCTGTAATATGGTGGACAGGTACTTGCTGGCATTCAGCGACCAAGGCGGAAAACTTTTGGCTGAATAAATTTTATTCCATCAAAATTTTAATTTTGTAATACTTTGCTTGCAGAAACTTAATATTTATTACTACAGAAATATACATACTTTAGTAGCATTTAAGTTGATATAATTTCATTTAATTATCCATTAAACACTGCTTTAATTCATCTTGAAGGGAATATATAACTTTGTAAGAGGTCCTGTGGGAATCACCTATTGTCTCTTGAATGAGCTCCTTCACTCCACAGATATTGGCAGGCTGGTATATATACAGGCTAATATATCTCACAGGTTTTGAGTTTAAAATATTCCTGAAGGAAATTATTGACTTTGACATCAGACAAATGACCTTTACAGGGAAGTATTCGATTATGACAAATCATCGTAAACAACACTATATTGGAACAGGTTTCATATTTTAATTACCTTGGATGGATGTTATGTGTTATTTTTCAAAGATGCAATTTTTTAAACGAGCTGAAGTTTTAAAAATTATTTGAAACTGTTCATAGAACTTTAAAGAACAATGTTTCGTTTTTTCACTAAATGAACACACACAACAGTAGACTGTATAACTTTTTTATTGTAATGAATACTAAGACATTGAAATACTATGTAACATTTGAATATTTAAGATATTGTAACATTTAACACTATGAATGCTTAAGACGGCACACATATCCGTCTTTCACAATATCTCACCACGCACTAAACTACGCACCAAAGAATCCCCACTACCTCACATTCATACTCACACATCAACATACATCAGCACGCACAAACACATGAACGATACCAAACAAACAAAACAAGGAAGGAAACTAGGATGAAATTCTACAAAAGACTTGCCACACCTGTATTGTTATATGGTAATGAGATCATCTGGGTCATAAAGAAGAGAGAGATTTCTTTAATAAAGTCAGCAGATTGTGGTTCTTGAGGCCCTTAAACAAATGTGTTACAATTAATAGCTGGATACACTATGTTAGACAGGAACAAATGAAAAACTGCAGAAGGGATACTTCCTCTGTTAGTAACCATTAAACGGTATAAATCCAACAGGTGTCCAACATTGATAGAATGACAGAAAGATGCCTGCCAGCTAAAATTATGAAATATAGAACAGATGAAATAAGAGATAAACCTCTGAGAAAGTGGGTGTCAGAAAAAGATGCTTAGCCTACCTGTGAGGTGGAGAGAAAAAAGAAATGTGCTGCTGAAAGACTGATGAATGAGTGGGCGCCTGTTCATATCATGTACTAAGAAATAAGGCTTCTAGGAAACATTTATTTAATGTGAACATGCTTTAAATGGTATGTAAGTGGCAGCTCCATCTTGTTGCAATCATAGTCTATGCCTTTCACAAAACAAAATTTAATCAAGAAACTGGTTCAATAAAATTGTACAGTAGTATTCAAAGTTATAGGAATACTCTCGTCTGTTTAAAAAAGAAAGGTCCCATAACCCAATATGTAGTCACAGCTGCCACTATTGCTGTATAGGGGTTTTTGGTGTAACTCTCGAGGGGTTTTTTCTGCATGATAATGACAGTTCTGCTTATTTTCAAAACTGTTCAGATGAAAATGAGCTTCACCAGCCATAATAATGAAATTAAGTATGTTGGGATTTATTCATTGATTCCAAAAATTCTTCATGATATAACTTGTTTTTTTTATCTCTCTACCTATCTTAATCCATGAAAAACTTGAATTTTATATGGATGAAAATTTAACTTAACTTGCAGAATATGCAAAGCCATTGAAAAGGTAATGCTAAGGCATCGAGCGGGCCTTGTTGAATTTTGGATGTGGCACTTCTGTATGGTTTACGTTATCAGGTTTATCGACTACATAGGATGACCAGATAGTTTTGAATCTGCACTTACACTTTTTGTAAATCTTGAACCCACAACAATAAATTTCTTAATGGACATCTCATATAAGTTTCATTTTTAAAAATGAAGTTAATCTATTACAAATAAATTACTCATCTATCTGGTAGTTTATCTGGTCAAGAGATTAAATATAAAATTTGGTAGTCATAGAAAAAACATTGTCAGTGAAAAAATCCTACTTGCAATAAACAAAGGGAATAAACCTGTATTTTGATAAAAATAAGAAAAGTAATGTAGAAAAATGATCTGAAGGAACACGTTTTCATGCACAACTTAAGACTGGAATATAAGAATATGCATTATTTTTTAACTGTCTTTTGATAAAAATGAATTAAAAAGGAATGCTGAAAAAATATATTAATTGACTGGGGTGTGGGGGTATATATTTTTTTTAATTTTAAGTTTTCTTTTAGAGTTTCTTGAATTTTTGCATAAAGTTGTTTGAACATCATAATAGCATAGACTATGTGTCATAATGTATCTTACGTAGTGATACAGAAAAACAGTGAACTAATTTTAAATCATGTATGTAGACATTATTTTTTTTAAATTTTCACTTAAATTGTATAGAAAAACTTACAATAGTAGCAGCACCAGTGGGTCAAATGAAGTTTCCTCTGGAAATAAACATGATCAAATTTTATTGCATACAAGTTTATGTTCCAGTGACATGTACAGACATTACTTGATTGCATGCAATCGAAATAAAAATAACAATTTTAATTAATGAAATATTTTAATCTTAAAGGGAGGGCATATCAGTTCGAATCAGATTGCATATCCTTTTGTTTTTTTGTTAATTTAAAAAAATTTTTTTTTACCTTTTATTTTTTTTTAATTAAATGTTTTTTTGTTTTTTTTGAGTGCATCAATTCTCTTTCCATCATGCAGCCGTTCATAAAAATAAGTATTAACACAGCTCCAGGGAGTGCCTTCGCTTCAAACTGCCTCCAGGCAGTTGGGAGTCGGTCTTTTGTTGAGCCACAAGGGAGTCCCCGCGCAATCATCGACGGTGGGACAACTAAGCGCCCCATCATTCTGAACGGAGCTGGCCCAACCCGTTGGACAGTCCTTACGTAGATGCCCCACAATTGAAACATCACCCCTGTCCGTCAGGACCTCCGCAGGTACCCACCCGGTTTCCTATGCCCTAACATCGATAGCAAAGTTCTTTGTCGGACCTCCTGGACACCCGAAAAGACACCCACCCAGGTCTAATTCGGCCAACCGACCACAATTTTTTTGCCAGTAGAGAAGGAACTGCTACTTTTTTTTTGAAATATGACGCTCTTAGGGAAAGGAGATCGATGGTAACCGAATCACCAACAGTACTTAACCAATATTTGTTGCCTGAACATGGGAGTTAGATTTCCTGTTTCTTGGACCCCTACGTGAAGGTCCTCCTCCTGAACTCTGCGCGCCAACAGAATGTTCACCTCATCTGTCGACACAGTGTCCCGAACCGTTCGGAGAAGGTCCGCTTATGATCGTCCCGCCGCCATCACCACCACAGTAGCGGTTGGGGGCCTCACTGATTTCTTTGTCTGGGGTCGACTCCCTTTAGCCTCCAACGAACACCCATCATAGTACATACGAAGCTTAGTGGAGCTCCTCCTGACCAAGCATTCAACCACCTTATGAATGTATTCCCCTAGCTTCCTCGGAGGTCCACAAAAACAAACTCTAGGATTTGCGGCCAACGCTAACCTGGCAGACTCCACGATACGTGAGACCAACCGCTCCTCACCGTCGGAAGAATCGACTGCTACCACGGTGTTCATTCAACTCACTGGTACCACCCCACTAGGCAGATCCTCGGCCCGAGTCAGCCCCGTCCAGGGCATCTCCTCCAACATCTTTGAATCCGTCCAAGATTCCGCACCCTGGGCCAATTCCACTACTCAGGCTAGTCCATCAGCACCAGCAACGTTCTCAAGAACTTCAGTAGCTACAAATGTCTCCTTGGACCATCGATGAAGAATCAACCGTGGAAGATCTCCATCATCCACCTCCTTGTCTAGTGCTTGCTGTACGTCCATGCAAAGTCTTGATCTCAAAGTGGAGCCACTGTCCTCCATCTGGACGACCATCAATTCCATCATCACTGGCGTTTGGGTGGCCATCGTCACAGCCTCCATTGGCGTCCTTGTGCCAGCCGAGGGTAGTTTCTCCAGGACGTTCCAAAACCGTTTAACCATTAACACAAGACCATCCATTTCGAAGGAACAGTCTTTGATTTCCTTCTTCGTGTTAGTATGATTACACACTCACTCACTCAGATCACAGACACGTTGAAGAAGACCACGAAGATTGTAAGAGAAACATTCCTCCTCCTCCCAACGTACTCGCTCCCCCGTCACAGCCGACCCATCAACATACTGACCAGACTTCCCAGCACGAGACTTCTTCTGCTCCTCCACTGTCGAGGGAAGAGCCGCAATCTGCGTTTAGATGATATTCTCGCTGATAAAGAAAATTCTACCAGCAAAAGAAGCCAGTGGTGTAGAGGGGCTCAATGTAACTTCCACTATAATCAATATCGCTCAACTCCATATCGCAGCTCGATGCACTATCAGTGCCGCTGTCCCCTAAAAGCACCTCATGGACAACACTTGGCGTTCCATAACACTGCCGCCCTTCCAAAAAATTTAAAAAAATTATTAGTGTAATAAAATTTTATGTAATTTTAAATATGTGTAAATATAATTCAATAGTCATTACATATGTGTATATGTAATAAATTTGGTGAAACATCTGATTATTTAATATTAATTGAAAATTATAAGTTTACAATCTTATTATTTTTGGATTTTGTTTGCAAATTCTTATAAAACCTTTACGTTTATTTAAAAAATAATAATTTTACTTAATTATTTGACAGAAAAATATAATATGTTTTTGAATTTTATTCAATTGAAAGTGATTGTTGAAAATTTTTTCACTTATGTGTAATATGCACAAGATTTCTGGTGTGTATTTTAGATTTCTGGTATGTTGTATAAATAAAAGTTAATAATAATTAAACTATTCTGTTTAGTGAACTCCTGTGTACTGGTTACAAATATTAATTTTGACCTTATGGTGTAGAATAATCGGTTTTTATTATTGGATTATTTGGTTTTATTTATTATTTGGGATTATTTGGATTATTTAATTTATTTAAAGAGTAATCAAGGGACTTTTACTCTAACCTAATATTTTACGTAAGATTGTTGAATTAATTATTAATTAATTATGAATTAATTTTTATCAATTTTTTTAATAAAAAAAGGACATTGCTTCACATGAGTGTATTGCAAAGTATTCACATTGTGAAGTAAAGTATCAAAATGTTTTGACGAAACTTTATGCATCTTAATTTTGCCCATTCCATTTATTACATTCTGAATAAGGAAATGCTGTAAATCTATGTTTGTATAAAGAAGAGATTAACCATTTAAAGGAAAGATTAAAATACATATTTATACCAGCAGTTCCCAAAATCCAAAATTTCAAAATCAATTACAATTATATTCCTGTACAGGGAAACTAATCATGCTTTTCCCTTTTATCCATACAACTGGATGTCTGTGTAAAGGGAAAAGTATGGGACGACCGAGAGTGACTGAAGAAAATTTTGAATGTGTCAGGGAGTCTTTACTGCAGTTTCTAAAAAATCCATTAAGAAGGCAGCCACAAACTAACAATGTCAGTGTGAAATGTTTTAAGGAAACTTTACACTACTGTTAAAAACTGTTACAGGCTTTGAAGCTTACCAGATATGCTGTGCGTGCTGACTTCTTAATAAAAATATTGCAATGAGAGATCTTGATTATAGTGATTTACTCGGCCACTTGATCTGACTCCATGTGATTTTCTCCTTTGAGGTTTTATAAATGAGTATGCATCTCTACTACCTACTTATCTACCCAATTTGAGGCATAGGATTGAAGCAGCTGTCATCTTCATTACTCCTGCATGCTCATTAAAGGATGGGATGAATTCTCCTGTCGGTTGTGTATGCTGTGATAAAAGGTGCTGACATCAAACATTAGTAAGGAAAGACAATAAGAATTACTATTTCATTTTATTTGTGATTTATTACAGTAAGTCAATGCTAAGAGATATGAAATAGCTTTAAAACCCCAATAATCTTCTTTCTACACTCTGTGGAACATCTTTTATTGCTTATTAAAGTATACAGTATATTCTTATACATTTTACGATAGTTCATAAATTTTACTTATTGGAGGTCAGTTATTGCAAATGGCGTTTAGTATATTAGACAGTTGATATTTTTAGAACTATTACTGATTTAATTTTGTTTTTTAATCTTATAACAGTTTATTTAAATTTTCACAAAGCACAAATTATTCTCTCTGACCCATTTTGGAAACTGTCAGTTTACAGTAAAATATTGTAAAAATGTTGATTTGATAAAAAAAAGGCATAAGTTTGAATAACTAGTTTTTCAATACATGTACAGATGTATAGATTTATATAGATTATAGATGTATATATAGATACCAGCAGTTCCCAACTATGTAAAGTTTCCTTAAAACATTTCACACTGACATTGTTAGTTTGTGGCTGCCTTCTTTATGGATTTTTTAGAAACTGCAGTAAAGACTCCCTGACACATTCAAAATTTTCTTCAGTCACCCTCGGTCGTCCCATACTGTTCCCTTTACACAGACATCCAGTTGTGTGGATAAAAGGGAAAAACATGATTTGTTTCCCTGTACAGGAATATATTGTAATTGATTTTGAAATTTTGGATTTTGGGAACTGTCGGTATAAAACTGCTGCTAGATTTATATATATATATATATATATATAGATACATATATAGATTTTGTGTTCAGAGTGGCGCATGATTAGTTTCCCTGTACAGGAATATAATTGTAATTGATTTTGAAAACTTTGCATTATAATAACAAAAATCATATTCTTAAGTTGGTTATTGCATCTCCTAACTTAAACATTACTACTGTATTTGCCCATTTTTGTTGTGTTATAATGGTTAATTTTACAAGAAAAATAGAGAGTTTGTGGTAAAAGTATTGCAGAAGTTTGACAAAGCCACACCATAAAGAATTAAAAATATTTCCCTGATGTACTATTACCAATATAGCAACGTTAATTTAAGTTAATATTAAATTTCAAACAAATGAAACTTGCATTTCCTTCTGATATTAAGACAGGTTGCATAATGGATGAAAGAAGACATATTAGCATGATTTTAAATGTGGTGTCCTGAACAAGATTGTTGTTTTCTGAATGTTCAGTTCAATTGCAGTTCATGAGGCGGAATGTAATTTTCTGAACAATGGAGAATTCTCATTATGGATGAGAGCTGGAAAGGAATGTATCACATCTCACAGAAGGAGCTGGGATGACATCATAATATTTGTTTGGATCAAAATATTTTAAAGAATACATGAATGGTGATTCTTATCTGCAAATTATGGAAAGACGGTTAATGTATCAACTTTAAAACAAGATAATTGTGGAACATGTCTGGATACAGGAAGGTGATGCTTCACCTCATTTTGCTTGAGTGCATAATTTCCTAAATGAATAATTTCCTTGCTAGTAAACTGGCTGTGGTTCACAAGCAAATTCAGTCTAATTTCAATGACTACCACCAAGCACTGACCTTGCCATATCTGATTATTCATTGTGGGGAATACTCAAGGCCTAAATATCTCAACATAATTATATATGAAATGAAAAATTGCGATTGTGTAGGAAGCCTTTTGAACCATTACTCCAGAGATGATTCACATTATTTTAAGAAGGGTGGAAATCTATACTTTTTTTGAGTTCAGCAAGGTGGTGCACACACAAATCCAATGGATAAATAATTCTTAAGTAGAAATGTATAAAAATATTTCATAGTAAGTCTTCAATGTATATTTGTCCAGGGATATGGAGCCTTCTTGAACAAAAAAAGTAGATCAAAAGATTTTTAATGAGTGAAAAATGAAAAATACATTTGATGAACTAAGTGAGAGCCAACTTAATCAGCATGATGAAATGTGATTAAACTAAAAAAAGTATTATTCTCTGATGAAAGAACTGTATTATACCTTTGAAAAGTTAAATTACAACATCATTTTTTATCAACACATGCAAATGAAAAAAAAATAACATTGGGCTGAGTGCTAGACAAATTTATTATGTACCAATAGGAATAAAAAATCTAACCTCTCTACTCTTTTCATAGTTTCCTTTTGCTAATAATCTTTTTGTTGTGGTTACCAAGTGCAGGATTAGTTTAATTAAATTTTAGCAGCAGTAGAATGGTCCAAATGTAATAAGATTTTGTGTATATATTAAGTTATGTTGTCTGTATTTATAACTAAAAGCTTCCAGGGAAGAGGATACATAAGAAAATGATTCCTTTCAGAGATATTTTGTGTGAATGTTTACAGCACACAGGATGAATTGAATTGTACAGGACTGTGCTTATATAAGATCTCTCTTGACACTTTGCTTTTGAGTATGAATTATACACGCATCATTAAATAATCAAAGTTCAAAGAATTCATTGTGATGGTAATATGGTTTGTTTATATATATATATATTTTATAAACTATCCTCAGCCTGTGAAGTTATGCTTACACTATTTTGGGATTGTTGCTAGCCAGTCAGCAGAAGCATGTTGATGCTGTGAACACATTGCATTGTAAAGTTCTCTAGATGGTTTGCTGTTTTGCTTCAGAATTAAAAAAAAAAAAAGAAACAGTTAAAGGATAGTTAATAAAGCACTCTCTGTTACTTTTGTTTTTATTGTAACAATGAAATTTTAATTTGATATATAATTACACTTTTAATTTATTTTCTTTTAAATTTTTTATGGGATGCTAGATTTAATTTTGTAACAGCTGTAGGATGTTGCTTCTATTAAACAGAATCACTCATCAAGAGCATTTTCAACGCTTCCCACCGTAAGTCACTTTTGTTTTATCAAACTTGTATAAAAATTGGTCTTCTAAATTATAATCCTAAAACACATTTAAAATGAAGTAATGTACAATTTAATGTATTATATTGTTCATAATTAAGAGACATATTTTTGAGAGGTTTTTATTGAAAAACAGGTAATAATCAGTCATTTGCAAAGTAATAATTCAGTACATTAACCTTTTTGATACTGATAGAACTAATACTTATAAGAAATTTAAATGATAGAAGCATCAAATACAAGTGGCAGAAAATTGTTAGAGTATTTTGC
The DNA here is from genome assembly GCF_047948215.1 of Lycorma delicatula. Lineage (NCBI taxonomy): Eukaryota > Metazoa > Arthropoda > Insecta > Hemiptera > Fulgoridae > Lycorma > Lycorma delicatula. Next base: position 26,293,420 of record NC_134466.1, read on the forward strand.
AAATTTTTCATAATTGATAATTGTAAGGTAACAATTAGTGCACTTTATGTGAAGTAGTATCATTTATAATCTATTTGCATTGCCTTTAATGTTTAAGAATTTTTTTGTTTAAGCATTTTAACAATTTTTAATGGGGTAGTTTCTTTTTCTGATTGCTTGGAGTTGGAAATTTCCTTGGAGAATATTTATTTATTAACATTTATTTCTGTTTAGCCTCTAGAACCACCATAAAGTATATTTCAGAGAATGGATAGAGATGATATGATTGAATGTAAATGAAGTGTCATCTTGTATAGTCTCAGGTCGACCAGTAATAATGTAATAATAATAATAATAATGTAATTAATAACGTTTAATTCGATTACTCCTTGAGTAGTTAAGTGTAATCGCATGGTATTTTTGTTTATTGCTGCCACTGTATCCAAATATATGCATTCTTTTATATTGCTCCAATATGTCTACATATTGCAATTATTCCAGATGTCCAGTACCCCTTGAATTTCCTGTTGATTTTCACAGTGACCATATTATGAAGCCAGTAATAATAATGTAAAATGATATTTCTTCCTTATCTTTTTCTTATATCATCCATAGCTGTTAAAATAGCAACACTGTTTACTATTTATAAGCTGTGGAATATTACTCTCCTGGGCTCTAAAGTTTGTTAAATCCAAATCTCTTCAGTTTGAAATAAATACTTTTCTGTCTTTTTTTTTATATACATATAATTAAAATTTTTCCCTAATTTTCTTTTCTTTGGTTTTTTAAGAATAACATTTACTTGGGCTACAAGTGACTACAGGTATGTTGTGACCTTGACTAGTCCAACTAGTCAAGTTGGACTACAAGTCACTCAAAAACATTAAATTATATTTTCACAAAAGCTACAAATGAAATAAACATTTTTAAATATCGTAAATTTTGAATATCTCATTATTTAAATTAATGCAAATATTGTCTGATATAACTTACTAGAAGTCAGAAATTTAAATATAGTAAGTACAATGACAGTATACATAATGAAGAAGGTTAGCTAAAGCACTGATACACAGGTATTAGTTATTTAAAGGGACGACTACAGGACAAATTCCTTGCCCAAAGTGGATGTTATAGGAACTTATTTATTTTCATTCACTTTACTGCAGCATTTTAAAACCATTATTGTAATATATCTAAAGATACTTTGTGTATATAAAAGCCATTAAATTTCATTGTCTGTTGTTACAACTACTGCTTAATCTAAAAGTGCCCAAAATGTATATATTTTTTTAAAAATTCTGTTGGATATATGATTTATTTGTACTGATTCATCTTTGTAAACACAACTGGTATATTTATGTTTGCATTCATAGAAGTACACAGTGAATTTGATAAATGTTGCATTGCCACTATTTCTTTTTCAGCTTTTCAAATAAAAGGAATGTTACAACATAAAAGAGCATAGCGTTTATGATTTTTTATATTATTGCTGAATGATTATATGTTAAGTTATATTATAATAATAAAAGACATACATTATTTTCTTTTATTTTAATAAATTCAATGAATCAATGAAGAAACTATTGTAATGTTCCTTAAACAGATCAGATATACATGTGAGATAATATGATGAAGAGTAGTTAATTGAATCTAGCCCATCGGGTTGGTCTGCTGGTTAACTTGTCGCAAATCAGCTGATTTCAAAGTCAAGAGTTCTAAGGTTTAAATCAAAGTAAAGACAGTTACTTTTATATGGATTTGAATACTAGATCATGGATACCAGTGTTCTTTGGTTGTTGGGTTTCAATTAACCACACATCTCTGGAATGGTCAACCTGTGAATGTACAAACTACACTTCATTTAGATTCATATATTTCATCCTCTGAAGTAATACCTTATGGTGGTTCCAGAGGCTATTCAGAAGAAGAGAAAGAGAGAGTTAATTGAATCTGTGATGTAAGTTAAAATCATCTACCTGTAAGGTATGAATCTAGTATGTAAAAAAAAAAAAAAACAAACGATTCATTGATTTGAAAAGTGACTTGAACTTCTCACCAAGTTAAATGATTATATCAAGGATGTTGGAAGTTTGTCAAATATGACAAATGAAAAAAAATACAGCAGAATAAAGGAAATTCTTAAAAATAAAAGGGATTAAATTAATGGTTATTTTAACTTGTTCTTCAACAGGATGCTAAGTTTGAAAGCTAAACAGATGTATTACTGCTAACTCATCATCATTGTCATATGATATATGGTCCTTGCACTCTGTACGATTTCTATTGGTTTATATTTTCACCTAAAAATTTTAGTCTTTGTAGATCCAATCTCTTTTAATTTTTATCATTCTTGATCTTTAAGCTTCTCTTCTTTGCACCTTCTGCTGATCCCTGTAGCACTGTTTTAGTCAATTTTTCTCATCACGATATCTCTTGGCCGATTAGCTTTCCTATTCTGGTAGCTTTCCTATTCCATGTTCTAATTAAGATTCTAAACTAGTTCACTCTCCTCATTACTTTTTCATTTTCTGATTGATGATTCTACTTCATCCTGTTACATTTGTACTTGATCATTTACAGGAAAACTATTTGGTTTTCTATTAGATCAATACACCTTTATTGTATATTTCTTCCACCTTTTAAGTATATCCATTTTTCTTTTTCCTTTTTTTTTTACACATAGTTCATATTATCCATTTCTTTTAAAATTTTTTCTATCTGATAATTAATCTGCAAGACATTTCTCATTTGCTTTTTGAATCTTATTGATTCATTATTCAATTTGCTATAGAGCATCTCAACTTCTTCAATCACCTATCTGGTAACCCATGGCTTCCTTATTCTTCTTCCCTTAATAAAGTTAATTGTTCTATTCCATTGCTATTTTTATGGCATCTTTAATATTCAGTAAAAATTCATTTGAGAAGCAGCTTTCTGCATTTCTTCTTTCCAATTCTTAAACTATCTTCTCTTATCCAAACTAACTTAGTTAATATGAACTAATATCTGTTTCGGTTTCGCCTGGAAGCTGATGAGCTGTGCATCTGTGGGAACATCCAGTTAAATGAACAACTGATGTTTGACTGCCCTGCTCTTGGGGAGGCCAGAGAATGGGCCACCCTGGAACTTAGAGATCAAGGGGAAAATTGGCTACTCACAAGCAGCGAGTCAATGTGGCGATAGCCGCATTGTCGGACCGTGTGGAAGTTCCTTGATGCAGTTGCTTTGTTCAGCCAACATAAGTAATTTACTTAAGGGAAAAACTGCTACTGCACTGTTGTGGGAAGTTAACCTAGAGATATATGGCTAATCACCAGCCAATTAAGACTTCAAGCACTTTAATATGGTGGACAGGTACTTCTTGGCATTCAGCGACCTAGGGGTGGCAGTGAATTGCTGTCTAGACAAAGTAAATTTTAATTTATGGTTGTCATATATATTTTTAGAATTTGACGGGGTGTGCCTACCCATTTTAATAAAAAACTTTCTTAATTATTACTTTGCATTTTTATTTCATTGTTTTATAGAAATGGATATTACAATAACTGTAATAGTTTATAAAAGGTGTTGAAAATGACCTCTTCAAACATTAATACCACATGGCTTACATTTCAATTTGTTTTCATACATTTTAACTAATTGATGTACTGGAATGTCTTGTATGAATGCCATTATTGCAATTTTTAATTTGTCAATTGTGTGTGATCTGTTGCGATACACTGCTCTTTTTGCTCCTCCCTTAGAAAGTAATATGGAGGAGTCAGACTGGGCAATTGTGCAGGCCAAAAACCCATCAAAACGATTTGTTTACGAAAGATATTTCATAAGAAATCATTGGCCTGTTAGCTATGGCACCATCTTTTGGAATATAGCCGTGATTAATTTCCGCCTCGTTTAACTGACTAATGAGGGTTGTTAAAACAGCACAATAAAAATAACTATCAACTGTATTTTCAAAAACGATTGGACTCACAATGCGCATTCTGTCCACATCACACTTATCTCCAATTTTCGCATCATCTTAAGATTGTTCATACAGTTAATAAGAGGTTAATAGTCAACCACACTTGTTTATTTTGTAATTTAATATATCCTCCCAGTTGAAACCACTCTTTCTGTAAAAAACACAACCTTCAGTATATCTACGCAATTTTGGTCAATAAAACGTTTAAACCATTTACAATAATTTAGTCTTTTGACATGATCTGTTGGTTTCAGTTCTTGAACACACATTACTTTGTAGGGTAAGAGATTCAGTTCTTTTCTTACACCTTTATGTGCATCAGCAAGTCTAATATTTTGCTGCTGTGCAAACTTAGGCATTAGCTTTGATGGACTTTCAGCCATAGCATCTGAAATATCTGTTTGTTAATTTAAGTGGTCTTCCACTTTGATCAGTGTCTTCAACAGAAATTGTTGCCAAAAATTTTTCAACAAGAGTTTGAAATGCATTGTAGTGAGGAACTTTTCAGAAAAATTGTTGTTCACTAAATCAGTACACTTGTCACCTTTATGAAAGGCATGTTCAACGTCTTTCATGAAAAGTGTATTTCTCTATCAAAAGAATCATTACTTTTCTCACAACTATTGATTCAAAGTATGTTTGGGTACCCTTTAGCACCAATTGCTTTATTATTATTCTACAACAATGTTTATATTACTCTTTCTCTCAATACAGTACTTCAATTGTACCATCTTCACATTGATTAGTTGGCATATAAACTTGTATTAAAAGCAGGTCTCTGGGTTTATGCTTATTCTGACAGCAGTTTTCCTATCATTACTAAAAACTGTCCTAGTACATGCTATTTCTTTTTTTTAGTATTATTCCTACATCACTTCTTCCTTTTTATTTCCTGAATTGTAACATCATCCTCTAATAACCTTCTCCTTTTTTTCTCACTGCATTTTATTTACTCCAATTCCATTACTACTATGTTTATGTTAATCTCTGTTTTAAAATTTTCTAACTTCTTTGTTTGCAAAAATCTTTATTCATTACATGTACTTCTACGTTCTTCCTGTCCATATTTTGCTAACTTCCAGTTGCTGATTACCTAAACCAAGTTGATAAAAACACAATATTTATAGTTATTCATTTCAATTCATCAAAATTCACTATTGCATTCAGAAGTAAGACCAAAAAAATCAGGAAAAAATATGTCCCAACTTAAAATTCATTACAAGTTCCTCTTTGCGCTCTATAATACATGTGGTTTCTAATATTCTGGCTCTCACAATGTTTATATTCTTGAAAACACTGCATAAACCACTCTACATTATTCTGTTCCACATGTATCAGTGAGTATAAAAATCTTCAACAATTTAAAAACTGAGTATAATATTTACATTTCAAGCAAGTAATACAAAGAGTACATCGTAATATTAAATCCTAACACTAAATATTTATACTTCCTATTCTTCCACCAGTTAACCTTCATTAAGTAGTTAATTCCTTTTTCTACAATCACTTTCATTTCAGTATCCTCTTTAAAACCACCCTTACTTTATACCCTAGCATTCATTATGACTTTTCATCACCGTCCTTGTTACTTAACTACAGTTTTAATTTACTCATTGGGCAATCACTGTTCTATTCACTGCTAAATGATCATTGACAAAAAACATACTAAACGATCTATTATCAATACTATCTTTTAGAGCTATAATTCAGTAATCTCTTCCTGCATGTTCAACAACAAAGACCTTCTTGCCATGTATCTGGATAAAAGTCATTATGGGTTATTTATTTATTATTTGAGTAATTCAAATCATCATCTGAATTGCCTATGTGAGGTATACTAAGTCTGTTACTTTAGCAGCTCCTAAACCACGCACATGTTTATCAAGAGCCTCTTAAAGTTTTTGACAGGAATTGTGCACAATAGGTGTACGAGAATGCATCTTGTCCCAGCATATTGACTAATACAACTGGTTTTGTCATTTTTTGTTTCCCATAACAGTTTTGAAGAACTGCGGGAGTTGTCTCTTTTCCCAGCATTTGTTAATAATTCATACTGCGTAGATAAATTGGTATCAATATTGTAAGTAAATTGCATTCGTTTTATTACAACACTGAATAGTCACAAATAAAATCAATAATTTTTTTTTAATACCACATAAATGCAGGAATGAAAAAGTACTAAACTCTACCGACCGAATTCTAATGAATACGCTACAAAATCTTCATCAATGTCTATCGAGTGACAATGATGGATTAAAGAAATTGAAAATGTATTGATCGTTTTTTTTTTTAAAGAAAGGACACTGTGTTTTTTTTTAATTGGAGTGACCATTGTCATATATAGGTTGTACTATCTTAATAAAATAGTTTACTAAATGGAAAGTGTTTTTTAAATTTTTTTACACAAAAAAAAACAATCTAAATCATTACAATTAAAAATTTTGTTATATTGCTATTAACCATGAAGAGAAGGCTAATCAGATATTTAAAACTTACATAATTGTTAATATAGTAATGTTGCAAACAGTATGTAAGACCAATACATTTAGGTGTTGCAAATGCAATTTTTTTATACTGATAACCACTGATAGTGAAGTTAAATATTTTGTATTGTGTAATTTGGTTCTGTAAAAAGACCTGCAACTGAATAGTTTTAGACATTAGAAATAAATAATTAAAAGATATTTACATTAACGTAAATTAAGATATTAAATAAGATACCTAAAAAAAATAAAGGTCATGGGAATTAATAACATAAATAAATACATTCTTTAAACAATAAGTGCATTTGATGTAATAATTTATGACTGATATAACAAAGTTGTGTTTATAAAATATACACAATAAACATGTAATGTGTGTTTAAGTATGGAACCTACAGTCCTAGTTTGAAATAGTACGGCAACAAAGTATGTTAAAGAGTCACAGGTAGATCCATAGTCAAAGATGTACTGATCAAATCCCAAAAAACCAGGATACATCAACTCAAGCTGATCCTCATGTCTTTGGTATCGATCCAACAGTAATTTAGCTGAACACTATTTTATAGCTTCACTACTACATTATTTTACAGTCATTTGGACTTGAAGAATTTTAGAACCTTCATATGAATTTTAAAACGTTTAGAACTACATAAACTGAATATAAACTACTTAACCAAACCCTAAATGTAGCAGTATGTTTATTAAATACAATTTCGAGATAAAGTTATCAAAGAAAATAGAGAGAAGAAATATAACCAAACTAGAATTAGTTCTATTAAAGAGTAGTCAGTAATTTGATCTATGATATTAAAACAGAATAAACTTTGTTCTTAATAAATTAGGGTTTAAAATATTACTCTAACACTACCAATACCAAGAAATTAGCTTTATGTAGTAACTTGTTATATTATTATCTGTCTCATTTAATACACGAATCTTTTCAAGGCATACTCATTCTTACTTATTTATACTTAAAATCCGCAAAAAAAAATCATCACTGTTTACAAAACATGTAATACTATTACTTTATTTATAAAAAAATAAACCTCTGGGAATAAGATGGCAAGTGCAGTTGCATAATAACATAGGCAGTAGCCAGGATTTTCTCCAGGGGGGAAAATATGATAATGTTTTTTGTTAAAAAATGGTTTTATTTGAACATTTGAAAACGCCAAAAGTAATTATTGCAATGCTATTCGAAACTATCTACATCATAATTCAGCACTAGCCTATGAGACTTCAGTATTAATCCTGACAAAATTTGTTTCTCAAATTTATCTTTAATTCCAGAACCTTCTTTTTATGCACATTCATCATGCAAAGACCGACAAACTGTATTTCTGTCATTGTTGACTGTAACAAAGTTATTGTCCTGTGTAAGGTGCTGAAGGATCGTTGGATAGTAAATGTTGTGCAAGTCTACTTTCAATAACCGCATTTCCACGATGTCTTCTCATGATGAAGTTATGATGTCAATAATTTTTTTTGTGATTTTCATATTGAAGTAAGTCTATACTTGTTAACTGATGAGCATGTACCACCAGTTCCAGTAATTCTGAATATTTTACTATGAGACCAACACTAACAATGAACTTTTGATTTTGGAGCAGCATAATACATTTTAAAACCGCTTTTTTCGTTGCATTGTTACCATGTTGTTACCATCGTTTTTTTCAAATGCCATAACAATCTGCACATAATGTTTCTTGAATGTTGCGATACTTTATTATTTTTGAGACCAACAGATTTCACAGAGCATTGGTATATTTGGTAGGCATTTTCGATGAAGGGCTTATTCTACAAAGAATCTTATTATTTCTTTTAATGTGGAGGCCACATGTTGTATTACTTTTAATTCATTTGAGCTGTTTACAACTAAGTTCAGTTTGTGACTAGCACAGAAATGTATAATGCTCTCGTATTGTTTTGTTGAATAATTTTCTGGTGGACTCCACCGTCCTTCCCTGCCGTACTGGAACATCCATCATGTCCAATGCACTAATCTGGATCAAGCCTACCTTTTCTACAAAAATGTTAGTTGCAGATGCTACAGATTTTGCATCGTGTCAGTCAACTCTACAAAACCAGATATTCCTCACGAACCATCATCTTTTCGTCATCAAAAATCTAATCTCAATGGAAAGTTGCTCTTTCCCTAATATGCCGGTGTCTTGTGTATCAGGATACTGTAAGCACATGCTTTATTTATGTCAGTAGTGATGACGTCTCCAGTGACATCCCCACATAGGCTGATCATTTCATTTTGAATCCATGGTGGCAAGTGGGATTTTTTGTGCTCTTTTAGAATGTGGTCACCAGCGTCAAGTTTGAGTTTCATTAAGTCTTCAAAAACACCAAAGATAGGTCTTATGTACAAAAAAACATCACAATCGAAATTACCGATTCAAAAATTTCCTTATTGGCTTCTATTTCTTGTTGGTGGACAGAAATCAGCTGTACATCAACGGTTATATTTTCAACAAAACATTTAGCTGCTGTGGCCGCCGGTTTGTGAAACTGAGATGACGGGTGAGATTTCACAAATTCGTGATGTCTTTATAGCGAGTAATGGATCTCACTATGAAAGAACCCAAAAGACCATTCACGTTAGTTGGTGGAAACAACACACAGTAAATTCACAAGCGCCCTTTAATTTCTTGGAATACGCCAGCCGAGGATCTTAATCACCAACCAGCTGAATTTGAAATTTTTTTAATTGTACCGCATCCGTAGGAAAGTCATAAATTGTAGTTGGTGACAAAAGGTTTTTTAAAACTTCTCCTTTTTGAGATGAGATCATACTCAACGAACGTCCAAGTCGGTGACCCGCATCGTTATCAAATATTTTTGATCCTTTACACCAGAAACAGATGGTAGTGAAGATCCAGTTGATTTTTCAACAACATTCTGTTTTGATTTCTCTTCTGCAAGCTTCTTAACGGAATCTCTACTAAAAACTTCAAGCTTAAAAATGATTTTTTTTTATATTTTTAATCGTCTCCATTGAATAATTTTTCACAAAATTACAGCGTTTTGAAAATCATTAAAATATTTTTTCGTTCGTGAAAAATGTTCTTAACCGAAATATGAGTTTATGGGTTTCAAAACCTTCTAATTTGTCATTATTTTCAATTCTACAAAAGTGTACTATTGGAATAAGTGGAAAAACACAAAGAAACTGATGGAATGATCAAATCTAACAGGCTGTGGCGGTGTACAGATTGAAATTAATGTGAACCAAATGGTTCTGATTAAGGTTAGAAAATTTTCTGTCAGATTGTGTTGTGTTTAACATAAAAACTTTTGTAGTGATTGAACTTGATCACAACAAAAATTGGACTATTATGAATTTTGAACCAATCATTACTAATTAGCTATCGAACTCCTAATGTTTTTTATTATTGAACGATGGTATTTTTTAATAAACCTAAGTATTGTGTACAAGTTTGTTTTATTATTCGCAACTAGCAGATGTAGCTATTTGTAAAATCAAACACTTCAATAATCAAAACCATCTAATTAAGCAGAACTGCTGCAAAAATAGCTAATTGTAATTTTTAATCGTTATTTAAACTTATTGGAGTGTGGTATACTTGTAATTATTTTTTTATTTTGTATTTTATGATTTTTCTTAAAATTTCAGTAATAAAGACAACATCAAAATCACTATTTTTAGAAAAAAAAAAATTAAAAACAGCTTGCATTTTCTGAAAATTTTAGGTTGCTTTAATTAGATGGTTTTGCTACTCATCAAATCAAATGAAAATAATTTGGCTACATACCTTTTCTTACCAAATAAGTTTTTAATATCCATTTTGTTATATTTATAAACAGCAGTAATATAAGACACATACTTACTCCCTTGTGACGATTTCTATCGCCAAACCACTTCCTCCTTTAGTAGCCTGATGGCCTTTACCAAAGTTCGTCTTATTGATTCTCTGACTGATATTACAATCATCAGTTTGACATACGTCAGGATTTCAAAGAAGCAAATGCCTCGGTAGACATTTCCATCAGTGTTTTAACTCAATTAAAGGTACCGTGTAGTTGCATATATTTTATAAATTAATTAATCGAACAGTAATATACTTATTTTAAATGTACTTCAACAAAACCAAATCACTGCAACGAATCGAGTACAAAAGATATTTTGTATTTACTGATTTATATAAAACAAAAGAATACTAAATTATATCGTTGACAAAATTTGATTTCATAATATTATTTTTACGATACAGTACCGGACAATACTACATTCTACACCGTATTATTGAAATAAGATAAAGTATTAAACCATAGTACAAACTTAAAGTATTAAACCATACTACTAAAACCCGGCTTTTATCAACAATCTAGTATAAAATCGGGGGATATATTTGAGGCAAACCTTGCACTGATATTAATGGATGTCTACAAAATAACCTATATATCATTTTCATCCTAACTTAAGAAACGTATTGTTTGTAGTTTTTCCACAGTAAATATACTTCGAGTTTTTGCTTTAAAATTATTTACGTAGTTTAGTCTAACAAAATAAGATTTGTCAGAATACTGACTTTTCCGTGTCAAGTCAAGTAAATTAAGGAATTTCATTCCAAAACTGTCTTCCTTACTAAACAACCTATCATAGTTTAAAAAATATATTTCATATATTGTTCCTGAGTGAATCACTCTCATAATAAAATCATGGTAAACCAAATGAGTAGTCGCCGAGCATTACTCAAACATTCAGCAAATTGTTATTTTCTATTCGAACAGTAATTTAACTAACATCATATTAATATAGTTATATAAAACGCTTAATTAAACTGAAATAGTGTGGAGTTTTTTTAATAAAATGATATCACTGTCAGGAACGGTTTTAACCTGTTTGATTGCTAAAATAGCGATATATCGGTGGTGACGATTGTTACAAAGGTGGGCTATTCTGCTCGCCCCAGTTAAGTGCAGGCTTGGCTTTGACAGATAGAATATCTACATTTTTTAATATTTTTCATTTCCTGGTTATATACTTGAACTGTTTAGCTATAACAGTATACGAGTCATAACATTAATACAACTAATAATAACAGTATTTGGTGTTAGATTATACCATCAAGTGAAAGTTTGATTATCGGGTTAAATGTTTCATCTCGAACTTTTGGCAGATCATGAAATTTCAAAAACAAAAAACTATCTATACTTTTAGTATTCAAAATTCTCAGATTGATTTACGTACACATGTATATATGTTTTTTTATTTTCTTTGTTTAATTTTCTTTTTATTGATTTCTTGAAACCGGAGGGAAAGATTTGAATGAAATTTGTGAGAATGGTTTTTGTATATGGAACATTGATGCCAATTCATTTTGGCACAGTAACTCAGGGTCGTGGAGAGATCCGATCACCTTAAGTTCCGTTTCTTTAAATTTTATTCAAAGATTAGAATGATTTTTATACATAAATCTTCTTTACATGCATCTTCACATATTTCAATGTTCTACTTCAATTTCCTCCTACGTAGCATTTTTTCGAGGGCCAAGATATCGGTAGTCAGAAAGTTATATAACTTTCTTGTCTTATGTATATATATATATATATATATTTCAATCACGCACATCTAAATATATATTTATATATATATTCGTGCGTGCGAGTGCGCGATTGAAACAAAAAGTTCATATTTTTTATTTTTATTTTCCTAAATACTTCTATTTATAACTTTTTCGTTTTTAATCGCTACATATGTATATTTGAATCAGTGTATACTTACAGGGGTAATAAATTGACATATATATGAAAACCGTAAGTCAAACCGTATGTTGGAAGACAACCATTTTTTCATCAAGTTTTCTTCATCTATACTTAAAATTGGAGTTAGACGAGTAAAGAATATGTTCCATGCATATCCGATATGTAAACGTAAAGTACATCTGAAAACAAACGTGTGAATAAACAAAAATTAGGAAATTATACAATTTTTATTTACAATTAAACACACAAATTTAGGCTCATTATGTATTACGAACAAAAACGATAATTATATTTTTGTATGTTTTCTAAATTATCATTACAAAAAATTGAAAATCCACCTTACCAGTAAAAAAAAATGTGTCTCTCTAGATGATTCCGTACTTTGACCATCGTCAGGAGAATAAAATTAAGCCAAAAGTTTAAAATGACTAAGCAGTCATGACTGCTTAATCATTTTAATTTTTTGACATCATTTTATATTTTCCTGACCATGGTCTATGGACTGGAAAATCTAGAGACGCACATTTAATTTGTTGGTAAGGTGGATTTTCACTTTTTTAATAATGTATTCATTTTATCAGCGGTAACCATGTTTGAGAAATTGTTTTTTTAAAAAATATATTGTTTAAAATATTTAACGTTCTAAGATTTTTTCATTCAAGTAAAAATGTAAAAAAAAATTAAAAGAGTGACCAGGAAAAGTAATCGATTGTTACTTTCAATTGAGAGTTATTCTAGAAAAGGGTGCTGAATCCAAAACAGCTAAAAACTTGTAATTATTGGAATAATTAGTAGTATAATATGTTCAGGTTCAATCGCCATGTTGACCTTTGATTCCTTGGGTCCATGATGAGGCAGAATCTCAATGTATTTTTTCCAAGATTACCATGATTTCTATATGATTAATAATATAATCACACGATTAACACTGTTCAAGGTTACTCATAGAATGACACGTGGCTTCAACGTCGGTTTGGGTGTGACACTTTAGACAGTTGTGACTGTGACGTCAAGGTCAAACATGATCGAGGTCGACCGGATGCGTAGACACTGTAGTAGGGGATACGAAGGCCTTGTATGAATGGAGGGGGTACGTCTTAGTTTCTTTCTTCATTGCGTCACTGTCGCTTGACTTGAACGCGTACTACACATGTCATCATCGGCGTCGTTATTGTTGTCATCACCATATACGCCAATATGTCGCAAACATTTATTCAGAAGATTAATGCAAAGACCTCACCAAGCCAACTCACTCAAGTCACAAGTGTTGGTGAATTAATTATCGAGAAGAAATACGACATTTTATCAATGAATCGATGGACTACTAAATATGATGAAGAACGTAAAGTTTTTCTACCAAAGCGGTTCGCCGATCGCCTAGACAACGATGAGATTGACCAGCTAGTGGCAAATAAGACAAAATTAGTATTCAAGGGGATTGTAGGGAAAACCTACAATGTAGTTTTGGAATAAGTATTTAATTCAAAAGGAGAAGATGATAGAGGTATAGGAAAATAAATAGTCCTTTTCAGGACTACAACACATAACACGTACAACATAAACATCAACACACATTCAATTTATTATACACAAAACAAAAAACACTTTAAACCCCCATACAGCAAATTTGTACAAACTATTGTTTTATTTAAAAATATAGTTTTTACAATTGCTATATGTAGTGGTTCCAAGGCCCGTTACATGATCTGGTGATAGATTTATCTACTATCAGGTTACGTGACAAATGGTGAGGAGAGTGTTTAATAAATTAGTTTCTTTTTTTAGGTTATGGAGGGGGATTACATAATCTTTAAAAATGGAGAATTTTTTTATTTCTGTTCAAGATTGCTCGTAACTGATACCACTTTATTATGGTAAAAAAAAAAATAGGCCGTTTCCGATTACTTACGCTATTAAAAGTGCTGAGAATTCGTAATCGTTTCTTGGAATTACACGATAGTAGTCGTTTCTTACAAAAAATACACTATAAACACTTGTCATATTAATGATAGTATACAAGTTTCTATTTTTTTATTTTGCTAGTGGTAATTTTTTTTTTCTCGTGGTAAATTTTTGAAGTAAACGACATAATTTTGTATGAGTGTTTTGTTGGCCTCTAGGGGAGAGATTTCACTTGTTAAAAACATCTCAACGCGCCGCGGTTGCTACCTCCAGCTGGTGTGGAAATGCAACTAGTAAATATCGGTCGGAAGGGTGTGACGCCTACCACTGTAACGGACGTTCAAAATAGGACGATCAACCATAGGCCATGTTCATCAGCTGTTCTTCGGTCGAACGCCATACCTCGCACGCGAACACACCCACAGCCGCCGCCTCCTTGTGAGTGTGCCACGACCGGGTCCTAGAGTAGCGGGTGACGTTTCCCGGTGCAACGGCCAAAACGACCAGGATTATCCTCGAGGTACGTCTAAATTTTTATATACACAATGCTGAATGAATGTTTACGACCCCACACACACACACACACACACACACACACACCCACACACACACCCACCCAACCACACACACACACACACACACACACACACACACACACACACTGAGAGAGTTTTGCATTACGATAATTTAGCACATTCCTATGATTGTGATTACTGTTAAGTTTTATGTAGGCACGGGTCTGCAGCTGTGGTGGTGGTGGTAGCAGCACTAACGGTCTACGTGTTGCGCATGCGGCGTTGTGTTTGGTAAAAAGGTAAATCCAAGATGGCGGCTATAACACTAGCGCTCACCACAAGAACTATTGGCGCAGTACAAGCTATCACATATATAAGGGAAAAGGGAACTTCCCACGGGGAAAAAAGGTAAATCCAAGATGGCGGATGCGACACGAGCGCTCTTAGTGGTCACCAGGAGAGCTAGTGGCGCAGTACAACTGTCACATATATAAGGGAAAAGGGAACGTCCCACGAGAAAAAAGGGAAATCCAAGATGGCGGCTGCGAGACCAGCGCTTCTGGTGGTCACCAGAAGAACTAGTGGTGCAGTACAACTGTCACATTGATAAGGGAAAAGGGAACTTCCCACGGGGAAAAAAGGGAAGATCCTAGATGGCGGTTGTGACACCAGCGCTTCTAGTGGTCATCAGAAGAACTAGTGGCGGACGAGAAAATCCAAGATGGCGGATGCGACACGCGCGCTCTTAGTGGTCACCAGGAGAGCTAGTGGCGCAGTACAACTGTCACATATATAAGGGAAAAGGGAACGTCCCACAAAAAAAAAGGGAAATCCAAGATGGCGGCTGCAAGACCAGCGCTTCTGGTGGTCACCAGAAGAACTAGTGGTGCAGTACAACTGTCACATTGATAAGGGAAAAGGGAACTTCCCACGGGGAAAAAAGGGAAGATCCTAGATGGCGGTTGTGACACCAGCGCTTCTAGTGGTCATCAGAAGAACTAGTGGCGGACGAGAAAATCCAAGATGGCGGCTGCGACACGAGCGCTCTTAGTGGTAACTAGGAGAACCGGTGGCGCAGTACAACTGTCACATATATAAGGGAAAAGGGAACTTCCCACGGGAAAAAGGGAAATCCAAGATGGCGGCTGCGAGACCAGCGCTTCTGGTGGTCACCAGAAGAACTAGTGGTGCAGTACAACTGTCACATTGATAAGGGAAAAGGGAACTTCCCACGGGGAAAAAAGGGAAGATCCTAGATGGCGGTTGTGACACCAGCGCTTCTAGTGGTCACCAGAAGAACTAGTGGCGCACGAGAAAATCCATGATGGCGGCTGCGACACTAGCGCTCCTAGTGGTCACCAGGAGAACTAGTTGCGCAGTAGAAGCTGTGTGGGTGTTGGTGTGTTGTGGGTTTGGGGGATAATAAACATTTGAATGAAAGAGATCGAAATGTTTACGCATCGAGTAAATATGATATAGGTCGTTAAAAGATGAAATGAAGGGTCAACCTATCTATGAATTTGTTGTGTTAAGAGCTAAAATGTATTCTTTACTTTCGGCGGTCGCCGATTATCATTTACAACAAAAAAAGACAGCCTAGGCGATTACAAAGGGTTCTCGTATATTCGATAAAGATTATAATTGGAAAGTTTTAAATCATGAAATATATAAAGATCGTTTATTCAATAGAAACTTTTCATATTCCGCATCGAAATCATTACGTAGTTTTAAACTTCAAATTCACTCGATTGAACAATGTAAAAAGCTCTCTCTCCATACAATAATAAAAGATTCATATTATAAAACCTTATAAATACACTTCCATACGTTCATAAAGATATCGATGAATACATGGTGAAAAGAAAAAAAAAATTAGTCTAAATCTATTCTATTAGCTTAGTTTAGTTTGACGGTGAAAATAAGCAATCAAAAGAGTTAATTGAATTTTATAAAAAAAGCCAATGCCGGAATCCGGACTGCGGCTTTTGACTTGAAGAAAGCCAATGCATACTGTGGAAACATTCGGTCGGAATTCCGACCACCAAAATATTTTATATAAACTAGATTCAAATGGTACAAACCCAAAATACTACAATTAGATCGTATTTTACTTTTTGCAACTACAACACAATTACGCGATGGAGTTCTAAATCTAAATTTATTACAAAATGACAAATACATTACATCTCTAAATTGCGT
This sequence comes from Lycorma delicatula, assembly GCF_047948215.1. Classification (NCBI taxonomy): domain Eukaryota; kingdom Metazoa; phylum Arthropoda; class Insecta; order Hemiptera; family Fulgoridae; genus Lycorma; species Lycorma delicatula. Next base: position 26,310,198 of record NC_134466.1, read on the forward strand.
ACAACTTCATTTGTATCATCAATACCGCGTTTAAACTCTAAATCATGATAATTATGTCCATAAGACAATTTTTTCAAACACTTATGAATTATATGTAGATCTGTTGATCGATTGATTTCATTCAAATCTGATTCAGTAAGATCATTAAATCTTTGCGGTAAAAATATTTTTCCGAAACCTTCAATTGATGCAATAATTGAATCGCTATTATTTGTCTTTGTAAACTCCTCTTTTCCAATTCTATATCGCCTATTGTAGACCATTTCACTAATATTACTTGTGTAAGTTAACCTATTCAATTTATCGAAGATATTAGACATTTTTATGACTCTATATACAAAAGTAACAATATTTAAAATCAACATTTTATTGTTGATAAAAATTATCGTTTTAATATAGACTTATAAATGAGTTTAATAGATGGTTGTTATGAACAGATTAAAAGATAACTATTCGTATGGTATCTTTGCTGATATCAACTTATAATTGATAGAGATACGGGTTTTTTCAATGCAACAAAATTATGTCATGATGGTGGGAAACAATTTAAACATTGGAAAGAAAACAATCTAAACTGTTATTACAATATATCTCATCGGCCGGAATTCCGGCCGATGAAATAATGTCGTAAGTTACGGGTGGTAATTGCCAAATTATAACAGGAACCTATGTTTGTGACGATTCAATACTAGCAATAGCATCTTGGATATCCCTAAGTTTTTATATTCGATGTAATAAAATTATAAAAGATTTTTTCATCAAAGTATTTAAGACGTGTCAAAACGATAATATTCAGCTGCATTCGAAGTTACGATATATAGAAAATAAGCAAGAAGAATTGCTAATCGAAATAACAGAATTGTAGATGAACATTTAAAACGTAAGTTGCAAAGTAACGAATTAAACGCTAATGTAAAAAAATTAAAACCATGGGCACATCATATATATTTACACTTTTTCTACTCGATGAAAGTGATAATTGCATTAAAATTTTGTATAAAAATAAAGATAATAAAAGTATAAATATTATGCTATTCGCGTTCAATATAGAAATTTAGATGATGCATTGAGTAAAATAAAAAAAAGATATCCCAATTTTATAATTGTTTGTAAAAAATTAAGGAATTTTATAATCCACAAGTGAAAGGTCTTTTGAAACAATTCAACATAAATCATTACTCCATATATTCAGATAAAGAAGCTACCATAACTGAACGCTTCAATAGAACCCTAAAAACGAAAACGTGGACTAAATTTACAGAACAGGAAAGCTGCAAGTGGACTGATATGCTGCAAGCCCTACTTGATGAGTATAACAATACTGTGCATTCAGCTACAAAATTTAAACTAAAAGATGTAACTAAAACGAACGAATCGCAAGTGCCTGCAAATCTAAACAAAAAATACCATAGAAAAAAGAGTGATGTAAAAATTAAATTTAATGTTGGCGATTACGTTCCCATAAGCAAACATAAAAAAGTATTCGAAAAAGGTTATTTACCGAATTGGGCGAATGAAATATTCAAAATACAGTCAGTGCACGCTGAATCTCGACCGGTTACATATGAACTAATTGATAATAGAAATGAACACAGAAAAGGACATTTTTATCAACACGAACTGCAAAAATCTAAACATAATGATGTATATCAAATTGAAAAGATACTCAAACGAAAAGGCAATAAAGCGTATGTAAAATGCGTAGGATTCGATAAAAGTTACAATTCATGGATAGATTTGAGCGATGTTATTTAACACCAATTTTTTATTGCCAAAATCATCGTGAAAACAAATTAAAACAAATACATTATTGACAATACGTCTTTTCTGTATTTATCTAGATGAAAATAATATGGAGCGTTTTGATAGTAGTATAGAATCTGAATTTTTTTTTTGTCTTCAGTCATTTGACTGGTTTGTTGCAGCTCTCTAAGATTTCCTACCTAGTGCAATTTAATTTGAAGCTATGATTTTCACATAATGTTATATATCACCATCAAAGCTGTGATATGTCAAATCCATTCTGAGATACCGCCTTAAAATTTCTTTTTACCTTTTAGCGTTTAATTTAGGAGTGGTGCTTTAAAGATTTTTTAAAATATTTTGTATTTTCTACTTTTTAGTGCATTTAATACAAGAGTGCTTTTTAAAAATATTTTTTACATACTTTTTATTGTCACTTGTACTCAGAGTGATGGGTACCGATCGATGAGAAATATTGAGTCGTAAAATATTCAATTTTGGCGCATGGTACCATCAAAATTCTACGTTCAACGTTTCGAAATTATTCTGTACATTATTCCTATACTAGTTTCAATAGTGTTCGTTTTATCATCTCGAGAATGTAACTCCTCTTATAGAAGGAATAAAAAAAAAAAATCGCTACTGTTTAACGAAGTTAGAAATAAACCCTATTTCATGTTGAACTTTAATAATGAAAATAATATGCGACAGTATATATAATTTCACAGATTTTTCTATTGTTATATTATTTCACTGAAAAAAAAAAAATCACTTACGGGATTTCAATTTTCTTAATTATTTCTGTTTCTACTTCTTCAGGTCTGAAACACAAACAAAAATTAATGAGTTAGAATTCTGAACAATACACTCAACTATTATCCGTGCTTTAGTCGTACTATATCTTTGCTGATAAGTTTGAAGTTTAATAACTTACTTCATACTCACATTTAAAACCTTTTATTTATGATATTCCTAATATAGTTGTTGTAATCTGGTCAACTAGGGGAAAATAAGCAACCTCCCTATTTCCCATTGGGAGAAGGATAATATACATGACGTGTAAATTAGGTGTAGTCTTGTACAGATTCAGGCCGACCGTTCCTGAGATGCGTGGTTATTTGAACCATAACTACCAAAGTACACCGGTATCCATTGTCTAGTATTCAAGTCCGTATACAAGCAACTACTTTGCTAGGAATTAAACCACAGAACCTTCGACTTCGAAAATCACCTGCTGAAAAAGTAGCCTGGTGGACTATACATTAAAGATTAAAAATAATTTTTACTTATTCATAGATTCTTGCGATATTTTATTTGCTAAAAAACAAAAAAAAAAGATTTTTATATTTTGTGCGAAATCGTTTTAATAAAGCAGTGCGATGGGAACTGAGCATAATAATCTAGAATGATTTGTTGTTATCTGAGTTATCAGTGGAGAACGATTTCCAATCACATTTGTGATGAATGTGGTATAAATATAACATTTCTTTTAGTATTCTTTAGTACAGTGCTTTTAGAAAGTTGCTGTGCACTGGAATTATGGGAGTGTAATGCCGAAACCTTCTTAATTATTACTTTGTATTTTAATTCCATTAGTTTATAGGAACGGATAATACAATAACTGGAATAGTTTATAAAAGGTGTTGAAACATCAGTACCACACGTTTCAATTTGTAGTCAAACACTTTAACCGACTGATGTACTGCAATATCACGTACATATGCCATCATTGCGATTTTTAGTTCGTCAATCGTACGTGGTCTGTTTTTCGATACACTGCTCTTTTCGCCGGCCCCATATAAAGTAATCTTTTTCTTTTTTTCTGTTTAGTCTCCGGAACCACCGTCAGGATTACTTCAAAAAATGAATGAGGATGATATGTATGAGTGTAAATGAAGTGTAGTCTTGTACAGTTAGTGAGGTCGACTATTTCTGAGACGTTTAGTTAATTGAAAGCCAACCACCAAAGAAAACCGGTATTCAAATCCGTATAAAAGTAACTGCCTTTACTAAGATTTGAACCTTAGAATTCTAAACTTCGAAATTAGGTGATTTGCGAAGACGCGTTCACCAATAGCCCAACCCGGTGGGTTATAGAAAGGCATCTGGGGGATTGAGATTGGGCGATCGTGCAGGTCACAAATCCCTTGAAATGATTCATCTACCTAAGACATTTCATAAAAATGTTATAAGCTGTGGCGCCGTCTTGTCGGAAACAACCGTGATTGATTTCCACTTCTGATAACTGATTAATGAAGTTAAAACAGCACAATAATGATCAGTATTAATTGCATTTTCAAAAAAGACTGCACCAACAATGCGCATTCCATTCACACCGATCAGACTCCAATTTTCGATTCGTGTAAAGATTGTTCACGTAATTTATGGGGATTAATTTTCGATCACAGTCCTGTATTTTGTAAATTGATATAGCCTCCCTGATGAAAACATTCTTCATCTATTAAAAACGTAACGTCGAAGACACCTACGGAGTTTTGGTCAATAAATCGTTTAAACCATTGAAAATAATTAGTCTTTGGCATGATCTGGCCATTTTTCAGTTTTTAAACACACATTACTTTGTAGGGGAAATGTTTTAGTTGTTTTCTTACTGCTTTATAGTAGTCAATCTGATATGTCGCTGCTGTGCTAACTTGTCGCTATGGCTTCAAGTACTTTTAGTAATATCATCCGAAATATCAAGCAGCATCTGTTCGTTTAGTTTAGGTGGTCATCCAATTCGATTAGTGTCTTCAATAGAGTCTGTTGTCGGAATTTTTTCGAGAAGATTTCGAACTGCATTGCGGTTAGAATCAGTTTTACAATCAGAAAACTGATTTATAGATCAGTTTTCTGAAAACTTTGCTAAATCAGTATACTTGTCATCTTCACGAAAGATGTGTTGTGAGAGAAAAATTCATTCCTCTACTAAATAAAACCATTACATTTCTCGCATCTATTGATTCCGTTAAACGAAATAACACAAAACGAAACTAAGAATGCTCAATCGCAACTCAACAACTGACGTTTTGGTTTATTAGTGAGTAACGCCCAACTAACCCACAGTGCAATCAACATAATGCCAAAAGAACAAAATGCAACACGTAATTCTAAAGTATACTACACAGCGACTTTTCGAGCGCAGTACATAATTTTGAATACCGTTTACACATTTATTACGCAACATATATTGTTCATTCAACATTTTTTTCTCGCGACCCGACTCCACATCTTTTTTATTCAGATTATCTTCACTTTTAAACTGATTGTCACATTACATTAACTCTTTACTCTAAAAATATAAGTGTTAGTTAAGTCAGTTTTTAGTAACAATAGTAGAAATTTATGTTAATTTAATATTTATAAGAAGGTACTTTAATTATGTAACTGTTATTTAAATCTTTTTTTCTGTTGTTTCAATTGTACTAATTTATGCTAATAAAATCTTTATAAAAATGTGATAAAAACGACTTACTAGATGGTTTTGATATCATCCTGTTGGAAGGAGATATACAGGTAGAACAAAATTATGATGGGTGTCAGAGCAGAAATATTGATAATACCAATGTATAGCCTAATATTTTACAAATGTAAAATAAACTTTTTTTTAATTCAATATTACAAGGTGCTGTCACAAATTATAAGAATCAATCCTTTAACCGCTTTTAAATGATTTTATACATTTAATTAATATAAACTCTTTTGTTCGTCGCAGTATGGTACTTAATTTTTATCGATAAAAGGTTTTTCACAATATTTTATTTTTTTAGTCTTGAGTAATAAGAAAATACTTTACAATTTGACTGAAGAATTTAAAAAGAGAGGTCCCACAATGTCATTTCTCAATTATAACTTACAGATTTATTTTTTAAACGGCCATTTGGCTGCTCAAAATGGATGGATCAACAGGCAGTCACGGTTAAGAGTATTAGTTTTTTAAATTATTTGTTATATTTGTTTCCTATTGTCATCGAGATAAATTTACAAAAAAAAAAATATATATATATATAATTATTAACGTGGAATTTTTTTTAATCATTATTATTTTATTTTTTGCTTTTAATAACGAAGTTTGTTTTCAACAGATCGCAAATGTGTTTTTACTATTATTTACTGAGTTTCATAAAAAGAATTGTTCAATATTAATTGCAATACAACTGTGGGATCACTTTTTTAAATTTGTTCAGTCAAATTAAATTTACCAGCGTCATACGTTGATTAATTATTAATGTTCTCAGAAAATGGAGTACTGCCTCGCCTTGAATTTGGAACATTATTTTTTACCAAACTCTTTTCGTAACAATTAAAAAACCGAACGTAATTAGACACAAGTTTATAAAAAAATATTTGCTTTATTTTAACTTGTAAAATGTACATCTTTTATGAACTTCAAATCTTTACAGAGGACTCCTGATAAACATTTTTTATAATATAGAAAAGAAATATTATTATGCACCTATAATTTTTTTTAAATAATGCTTACCTTAACCGAAATTTCATTCTCTTCAGCCTAGGTCCACTGAAAATTTATTAAATGGTAACCGATTACAGAGGTGAAATACTTATTGCATCATTAACATATGACTTACTTAGTAATTAAAAATAAATTTCTTTGCTCTGATTAACAGAATGTGGTTCAAAACTTAAAAGTAAAAAAAAAAATTATATGGACACCACGTGACTTCGTTGTACTCCTATTAAATTACATATACACATTTTTTTATAATGAAAAGTACATAAAATTTTATTTCGTTAATAACTTCTGATATTTTTTTTATTGTCATTATTGAATAATTATTTACTGTAATTTTTTTTTCAATCACTGTTTAATAATTATTAATAAATGTATATATTTAAATTAAAAAAAAAAAAATTAAAAAAAGGAAATATTCCTCTTGTAAGATCATAAGATTTCATTAGTTAAATTTTATTTAGGTATAACTCAGATGCCAACGAAAATAAGTACCAATTATGATATATCGTATAAAGCTCTCAATGCGGGCTTATTTCTGCAGTTAAGAAAAAGTTCAAAATCCAATTTTTTTTAGATGTTTGGCTTTCTTGGACATTTTACGTTTAGTTGTTTGCAATCAAAACGGAAGGTGCACAATTAGATGTTACAACAATCCTAAATCCAAAATTTCAACATCCTAAGGTTAATCGTTTTTGAGTTATGCGAGATATATACTCTCATACATCCATACAAGCGTACGTACGTACAGACGTCATGCTGAAACTAACCAAACTGAATTCAGCGATGGTTAAAATGGATATTTCCGTTGAAATCTGAAAATCGAAATTTTTCGCGATCACAATTCCTCCTTTCCTTCGTACGAGGAGGTAAAACAATACCAGTAATTCTTATGGATAGTCATAAATAATTTTACATTGAATTAAATTTGGTTCTTCTTTTCTAATAAGTACGTTGCAATCTGTTCAACAAGCAAAGAGGAAGATACCCTTCGCCCAATGACTGCCCAAATGATATGAGGGTGATATGTATGGCATATGAATGAGTTTTAGTCTTCTACAGAGTCAGGCCGACCGCCTGAGACCTGAGTTTAATTGAACCCCTATTGCCAAAGAACACCGGTATTCATTTTCTAGTAATCAGATCCGCATAAAAGTAACTAACGTTTACTAGGATTTGTACCTCAAAACTCTTGCCTTCGAAAATTCGCTCTTAAATAACTGATTTGCGACGAAAAGTTAACCAAATGAATGCTCTTCTTTAAATTTATCGTCTTCAGTACATTATTAACTTAATTTTTTTTTCATATATAAATATATATATATATATATAGCCAAAATCAAAAAGAAACTTTCTTGTTTCGGTTGTACTAATTTATGCTAATAAAATCTTTATAAAAATGTCATAAGAAAGGCTTGCTTGCTTCGGTGGTTTTTAATATCATCCTGTTGGAAGGAGATATACAGGTAGACCAAAATTATGATGGGTGTCAGAGTAGAAATATTGATAATACTAAAATATAGTCTAATCTTTGACAGATGATAAAATAAACTTTTTTTATTCAGTTTCAAGAGTACCTATCACAGAATTTAGAGAGAGTATTATAAAGGGTCATCCATGATATGATGCTGCCATTGGAACTCCACTAAATCATGAAAAATATGAATCCAGACAATAATTTGCACTTGTTTCTTTGGTCATTTCATTTCCTATGACTTTCGTTTTTTGGGTTATTTGTATGACTCCGGTTTGTAAAATAATATCAGTAGTTAACCTTGAATTGTTGGAACGCTACCCGTTTCAAAGTGGTATTATAATTAACAAATCATAAACACGAACATTTGTTTTTTTTTGTATTTATGGACTAAAAGAACAATTCTGCCCCTCTTAGGACAGTAAATCCAAAATCATTAAATAAAAAATCACTTGAAAATACGTAGTAGGCCCTATTTAATGCCCGTAAAAGAGTTGTCATATTACTGACTGCGTTGTATCGATTGTAAGAAATACCTATAAATTAAAAGTCCTCTTAATTAATTCACGGTAACAATAAATAACCATTAAAACCTAAGATGAAGCACTGTTTTATTACATTACAATATCTATCCTTCTACTTCACCAGTTAGTAAATACATTAAGTCGATACGGAACACGTGTTGATATCCTATTATATAATAGAATAAAGCTCGGCAGACAAGGAATTTGGGAGCAGATGTAGAGGGTTGTGAGACTAAAATTTGTAACATAACTGTTAACCATTCTGTTAACAAGTTCTTACCGAAAGTACTTATTTTTACAATATTAACTATACTTTATGTAAAATAAATAGGCGAGTGGGTTATCGATTACTTCCACACAAATCACACTTTAAGTCTCCCTGAATCCTATTATTTATTATTTTTGAGATCATCCTTGTGTTTAATTAAATTATTTGTTAAGGAAAAATTCAGGAATATGTTAACTGAGATGGCAATAAAAATAATTAAGACAGATTAAAACTTTAAAAAAAATCCCTTTCGGCACACCGGAAGGCGGAGGTTTCACCGGTGCTAAGCACCGGGATTAAAAAGATTTCTACCTTAAAGTTAAGAAAACTTCAAATTTACTCAATCCGACAATGGATTCATGTGAAAAAGAGTTTCACATATTTAGCATTCGACAAGCCCCATCTTCTTACAATTCCAGCAATATTTTGGTCATCCCTTAGCGTAAGGGTTGGTCATATCTAAGATTGTTTCAGACAAAAGTAATGTTATGATATAGGTAATGTTAGGTGTACTAACGACCACTTTAAACCGACTCGATACTGTGGCTATTAAGGGAGGTATGATTTTTTTGTCTTCGAAGCCCCATTTTTTCCATCCCGTGGGGCAATGGTTGGTGATATAAGAACCTTTATTTATATAAGATTTAGGCCCTTATCAAAAAAATAAAAATAAAAAATAGAAACTTTATATTTTTTTTCGAAAAAGCCCCCTATTTTCACCCCAATGGTCCGATTTCGCCCATTACCGAACTTGCCCGAGATTTTGGTCGTTATATTTTATGTATCAATTTGAAAATGATTGCCGCAAAATTACGGCAGTTATCGTGTCCACAACAAAGTGAAATATATATATATAAATGTACATATAAACTTTTGAACTGCTGGTGGTTTTGTGGTCTGGGGGATGCGAAACGCGAAGATATGTTGGAATTTTCCGGAAGTCGAATCATGGTACCTATTACAATAAGTAGGCTTCTTATTAAATCTACCTATTATGCAGGAAAACCTAATGAGTTTATGAAATATGAATAAAAAGTTTCATCGGAGTTTTATTATGTCTAAGTGACACGATGTAATAATTCAGTTATACAATTTTTTATTATCTGGAAAGGAACTCATGACTCATTAAAGTATTTTAATGAAAGAAATATTATGTCAGTTTTTAAATTTTTCAACGATACTCTACATGATTTTCAGATTTAACAGTAAAGTTGGTTCGAGTAAAGCATCATTATTTACTGAATTTATATTACTCGACCTAAAGAGGTACTCAAAAAAAATTGTAGAGACACTGCAGAATTACACTGACGGAATAGATTAAAATTCGTATTATTTACTCAATTATTATTTTTATTATTTTAATCGGAAGATCAAGTTTTGATAATATGTAGTAGACTTCAAATTTTACCTACTTACAGCAGGGAAGTCATGCCGGTGCGCAATAATTGCGCACTATTAGGGATAAAAACATACCCATCGGCTATCTATTTTACATAATACTTTCATTCTTTATGAGCAGTATTTTGTTTCAGTTTGTTCTGTTTGTGATTAAATTTATATTTCGACCATAAAAAGTGTAAAATAATTTTTTACATTTATCTTTTTTTCTTAAACCTGACCATCAAGTATGGATGTGAATGTTAAATTTTACTAATAGGATTTGCTTAATTCTTTGACAAAAGACAATTAATAATAATGTTGTCATAAAATATCACTTTGTTCAGAAATTTTATTGTTTTTCATTACGTCAACATAAGCTTATTTATCAACTTACCATTTATAGTACGCATAAATATCACTACCACCCATCCTGGAACAAAGAATAATTAAATATTATATAATTTCAATGATATTATTTCTTGTTGTTAAATTAGTGGTGAAATTTAATATTAGAGAAAGAAAAAAATACACGTCTGTCAAATAACATAATGAAACTGCTTATGTAATATCTCACCTTACAAAAAAAAAAAAAAAAACGGATTATTTTACTTCTGTTGATATTTAACAAAAACTTACCAACCCGTACTAAATTTCTTTTGACTAATTTATTAAAAATTATACTAAAAAAAAAAAAAAAAACATTCTGTTTCACTAGCAATACTACTTTGATATGTATTTAAATAACAAACGTTAAAAAACATTTGAATTTTCTGCAGAGTTGTTTAATAGTTAAGAATGAAATTAAAAGAAAAGTAAATTTTAATTAACTTTCCAAATTAATATTTCGTTAAATGATTCTATTTATTTATTAACTTCACAAGTTATTTCGTCTATTTGTTATTTCTGTTAGTCTCTTTTTTATTTTCCCCGCTCCGCAGATCCGGATCCGCAACTAAGCATAAACTTAGATCCGACGGGCCAGCGCCTCAAACTACCTCGGACCTCTTCCACGTAGCCCGGATTCGAAATTTTCTTTCTTGCCATACCTCTAATGGGTAGCTCCCAAAAGCGAACCACCCACCTATACTCCGATCTTGATGCCTCGCTTCTAGTGGGGAACTTCCAAGGGAATCCCCCACCTGGTTTGCGGTCTATATTCTCTCTAATGACATCTCAAAGGAGTCCCCACTCTATCTTTCAAGGTGGAAAACCGAAGCCACCCATCCCTCCCGAACGGGGCTGTTCCTTAATGACATCATGACGTTCAAAATTTATGGATTTCTTTGCCCAAGACGAAGTTTATGCTTCTCAAGAGTGCTGACAAATTATGATACAGTCGTAACCCCCGTATTAAGTATAAAGGCTGTGTAATCAGTCGAGTTCGAGTTCATAAGTACCTAGATGTATTGTATGATGAGAAGTTGCTGTTTAGCAATCACATTAGGCAAGAAGTGGCGGACGCCGTCTCTTCGACGCACAAGCTTAGGAGAATTATTCGAAAGGATTACGGACTGTCGGGCCGTCATTTGTACATGGTGTACCGAGGTGTCGTTGAAAGTATGATCTCTTACGCGGCGTTCGTTTGGCACATAGGTTGGAAATAAATCGACACTTATTCAAAATTTAAAGAGTGCCCAGCGCAGAGCCTTAATCGTATGCCCTGGTGTTTTTAGAACAACCTCCTACGAGGCTACGACTGTATTGGGAAAGATTCTTCCAATCGATTCAGTGGTGAAAGTTCGGGTGGCCATATGTTAATTGCGAAGAGGTATTTGGGATACAGTTGCGGGCCATACTTGTATCGGAGCAGAACGGTTATCTCTATGCACGGGTTCTAAATTTCGAACAGAAGCTCACCTTCCGCCTGCGGAGGAGGCTTTACAGACTTGCGGTGGAAGCGAGGCACCAAGAATGGCACACCACGACTAAGGGAAGGTCCTTGTATAGATTTATACAGGATCTGGGTCTGAGAGTCAATGTGTGGAGAGCCGCATTGTCGGATCGTGTGGGAGTTCCTTGATGCGGCTGCTTTGTTCAACCGATATCAGTAGTAGTTTACTTAAGGGAAAAGACTCCTACCGTGCTGCTGTAGGAAGCTAACCGAGTAATATGGTTTGCTACCAGCCAGATTAAGGCTCCAAGCGCTTCAATAACAGGTAATTGCTGGCATTAAGCTTCCTAGGCGTGGCAGGTATTGCTTTCTTTGACAAGATAAATTAATTATTGATAGTCATGTACGTTTTAGTCGTTGACGGGGTGCGCCAACTCATTTTAGTGATATATGACAAGTGGTCGGTGGGACACGCAAGCTAGTGGTGTATGGTACCGCGCTTATTCCGCTCACGCTTTTAGGTTAGCTCTAGGAGCTTGTTAGGACACTGGTCGTTAAACCGTTTCGTGGCTCAGTAGCCGTTTGTGGCACAGACATTTGATCGTATGTTTAGGGCGACCGAATCGGGTGGTGGCGGGAGAAATACCAAGCAAACCAATCCCATTTCCTTGCTGCACATTATCAATGGCCCGACACTCCGGTCACAATTCTGATTTAATCAAATCAAATCTGGCAACCTATCTCGAAAACCTCCATGTCCAGAAAGACACTATGTAATATATCGATTGGGAAATCCACCTGCGTACTTCTCATATCAGGAGATATTTCTTGCGCATAACGGCCATCGGACGATTCCGTCTACCTGACTCGCCATAAACGGAAAACCTGGTCATCTATTTATTTTATGCACCAAGAGGTAAGTTGGCCTAAATTCTTAGCATTATACCGCAATTGGCCATCAATCGCAAGGATATCAATGGGCTTAATACCAGAAATAACAGGGACCATTTCTCGACAGACAGACTCATAGGCACCAATCACAAAGAACAATAGGAGACGCTGGTTTATAAACAAAATATTCCTATAATATTTGTACCTCATTCGATGAGCTCAGACAAGTGCAGTATACAGCAGTATAGCTTCGCATTCCCGTTTGTACAGAACACGTATGGTTCTTAAATTAAGTCAACAATCGGGGTGAACTGTTCTCCAATCACCGAAGAAAGCAGAACAGGCCTTTTTGGCAGCATATTGAAAGTGCTTCTTTTAATCGAAGATTCTCATCAAGGATAATACCTGGATACTTCTGCAGCAGAAAATACCTAATTCGATGATCTGCCATTGATATTCGAACTCGACGGTTAGTAGCCACTCTGCCCTTAAGTAAAACCATCGTTATTTTCTCTGCGGTAAACACCATATTATGTTGCAAATTTCACGACTAGACTAACTTGCAAACCTGAGCTGCCCTTAATTCGATCTCATTCCTTAAATTTCCTTCAACCACCAAACGCACATAATCCGCATACACGATGACGCTGCATCCACTAGTAACCTCAACCACATCAAAGAATTGAATTCAGCAACCCAGAGCAGTTGTCCTAAAACACTACTCTGCGGACAACTTTTAGATAGGGTTTTTCATACTTTTGGGAAGCCGTCTCGAAGAACAATGACTCGATTGCTGAAATAACACATTCAGATCATTCTGCACATAATCACGCTTCTGTGGCTGAATCAGTGAAGAGGACCACCACAAATTATTAAAAGTCCCTGATATTTCCAAAACGATACCTAAGACAACAATCGACTCACTAGAAGAAGCAATATTTATAACCTTCAGAATAGCATTTTCCGTGCCTCTGCCTGTGCTAAAACATACTGATCATCCATAAACAACTTTCTAGAATTCAACCTATCACTAATACGAAGATACTATACCTTCTCAAAATCATTTCTAATAACTAACAGAAGCCTTAAAGGCTTGTAAGAGAAGCTCACAGTGGATTCCTTGTAATGACCTTTAAACAACAAATTTAAAACACGGGTTTTCCAACAAATAGGGAAATAGCCACCAAACAGCATCCTATTAAAAATTCTAGTCAAAGCGCAAGCACGAATTCTGACAGAAGCGAAAAGCAGCTCCACCGTGATTCTATCGAAACTCGTAGCTTTATTCCTACCAGAACTGCATATTATCTGACGTAATCTCTGCCTCTGTATTATCCACAGATTAAACATTAGGGCGAAAAGCAGCAACTTCCTCATAGAAATAGATGTAGATGTTATGGGGTTTCATTAGTCACAACAATATCCGGCAGTAAATCAATCAGTAGAATATGTAAAATCTATATTTATTAGAAACAACACCCTGCTGAGTCGAGACAGCCGACAAAATAATATTTTTCTTACGCTTATGTCCTAGGACTCTATATACAACATTCCAAGGATCCTTATTTACTTACTCTCTAACAAAAGAACTCCAAGAATCCCTTTTTCATGTCCTGCTCGAATGAAAATATTCAGATCTTTTCCTTCGATAGTCATCTACCAAAACCACTCGCCGTTTAGGATGACTCTTCCACTGACCAGTTATCCTGAAATGGTTCACAGACTGTTTCAACAAAGTCAACTATCTAGGTCACCGAGGGGCAATTCTCTCTCAACTAGAATTACGGGGAATTGAATTCTCAGCGGTGTCGATGAAAGATAGAGAACATTGTTCTACTAGGTCCTCCAGTTGAATATCATCCAGACTTTGGTCTAAGACGCGGAGTCTATTAGAGAGACTATTAACAACTTTAGGTCAGTCCGCGTTACTGTGTACGCAGCGCTCCTGATAAACAGGGATATTATATCTATAAGCCTCGAAACTTCCTAACCAACTCAAAGATAATTAATCGATGATCGCTAGATCATCGATTAATGATCATTAACAGACCAAGTATCAACCTACCAGGAATATTCCACCATCAATTATATCAATATTCGTTCCAACAACCTATCTCCTTCCATCTACCATTCCAACATATGTTGGTAACTCACAAAAATATTAAAGACCTTTAAGCGATACTGCACAACAACGCCTTCAACTAATTCACCGCTATCATCTGTAGTTCCACTACGCCAAAGAAGTATAGAACAGTTACCAACAAGACCAAGTATTGTATTCCACATTTCTAAATATTCCTCAGTGGGATCTCTATATTGAAAATACGAACTAACAATAACAATTTAATCAAATTTAACAATTTCATTTAACTCGATCTGAGCAGTGTAAACACCTTGAAAAATTATCTCTCCAACCTTAACCATGCAATGAATTAAAATACATCTCAACAGCTCCCAAACAACAACCACAGCTGTAACTATCGACCGAGTGCTTGCAATCCTTGCGAAATCTTCCGCAACTTACGCAAGTAGAGCTTCAAATTTTTTACGACACTCTTCACGGTTGTGAGCGTTGTCACCATAATGCGCACAAAGTAAAGCATACTAACAGAATTTAGGACTATGACCAAATGACCTTTTACTAACGACATATTCTGAAATAACTATTTTATTGCCATCTGCTACGCAACCAGATCTTTCCTACTGTCCTTTATGTTCCAAATTTTCAAATTTGACCTCTTGCCCTGAAGGGCAGCCTGAAATTATTCTCTAATCTTTTTAATTGTTTTTTTTGGAGCCCTCCTTTTCTCTGTGCCGACTTCAGTCGGCACAGAGATAAAAATGAAAACAAGAAAAGAGGTTTTTGAAATGTGATGTTGAATGAAAATTATGACAATTAGGATAAGTATTTGATGATAACGTGGTTATATAATATAAATACTTACATTACGTATTCAAGATCAGCATAATTACTTGTCTCTGGAAACCTGAAACAGAAATATTCCAAGGTAAAAATGATAATAATATTCATTTGTACATCTATTTCCTGATGATTCCGCAGCACCTGAAACATCTTTTGGAATCTTTGAAAATGAAGGATGTAAAATAAAATGAATTAATAATAGTAATAAACATAATGAACTTTCACATTTGATTTGACTTCTGTTTAAAAAAACCGACAATGAATTGCATAAATTTCTCGGCTAAGCTTGTCAAGTTACTTAATTCATTTTTGAATTATAGCAGTTATAAAGCGATAACTTAATTTTTAATATAATATATTAGCATAAATTTTTTTTAAAAATGTTTCTAATCTTTGAAAATTTGAGGCTCATGTATCAGGAGCCCTTTTGATTAAAATGTTCCCTAAAATTGATTTTAAATAAATTAAATTATAAATTATTTAAAATTTGGAAATTCCTCATCAGTGGAGAGGTATTGTGACTATTTAACAAAATACGTTTTGAGCATTAAAAATTTTAAATTTTATAAACATGTTTTTTTCAATCGAAAAGAAAAAAAATTTCTCCTTAGTACGTAAATAAGAAAAACAATTTCTTTCGATTTTTTTTTGTAATTGGTCTATATACTTTTTGCGTACTAGCAAAAGCTGCTAGTACAGCAGTATTCATCGATCTAGATGAGAAAGAAAAAATATTGAAACACATACTGTTTTTGTGAATTACTCACCATCAACATAGAAATAACAAAACACAAAATACTGAAGCAGCTTAAAATACAGCTTCAAACTCAAATTAACACAGAAAACAAATTTTAAATACAAAAGCTGAAGTCATGTAGAAACACGTTAAATATCAAATTGAATATGAAATACTTTTGTGAAGGAATAACTCCAGATTAACATCATATAACAAAAATCATGAATAAGGAAGCGGTATTAAATATACAGAGTTAATGAATTACTGCAATGTTTGTATATGGCTGATTGCAATATTTGCATACTGAAATATGAAGTACTTGAAAAAAATAAAAATTAACTAAGATTGACTGAATGAACTGAGATGAAGTGAATGAATGAAGTTTGAACATGACTTTTTAAGTTTGTGATGAAGGTTCAGCCAAACGGATTTTTCAATTTCAATAACATTTTTCAGTAAGAATCTGATATTAGGTGAAAGATGTTCGTTACGAATTTTCACAAAATTTTCCATTTCAAAATTGTAACTGATATTTTTCTCAGATAGGGTGTGATGCAGTGATTTAGTTGAAATGAAGTTTTCTTCACCAAAAGAAAATAAAAAATACAAAATATTAGTCGAGTTGCTGCCATAAGTTTACATATTTCTATCAAGTAAATATTTTATGCTGATCACAAAACTCATCGTAACTGAAAGGTCATGTTGAAAAAAATAAGTCAAATATGTAATATTTCTAATTTGATCGAGAAGGCTTGGAAGTTAGACGCCCTTCAACTGCAAGAGAGCTTGAAACTCCCAGATAATAATTTTACATTTCTTTTGTAGTAGATTGTAATTTGACAAAAATCAATACAAATATCAATATTCAATATTTTTATAATTAGTGGGAGGGCCAGTAAAAGATGCCTTTAGAGATAAAAAGAGAACTAAAACCTTTGTCCACCATCTTGTTTTTTAATTCTTTTGAAGTTGAGTACACTTTAAAGAAGAGTAGTCCACGAATCAGCATTCTATACAATATAATTATAATTTTCCTCATCTGCTAAAATATTCAGTAAATAGGGTTAGAAATTGAATGATTAATAATTTCGATTGATTATTGTTACGTCAAGCAGTTTCTACAGAAAAGTAAACTTAATTTATAAAAATTAACACCACAGAGATTGGAAATAAAAGGTTACTTAAAACTACTAATTAGTAAAGGTATATTATTAAGTTATGGTGGGTACATACTTGGGATCACACGGTAGTCTGGTAGAAATATTTGTATAGCTGAAAAATGAGATAAATAAATATTAAAATGAATCATAATAAATAAAATGTGGCATGTTTTTTTATTTTTTATTGACAGAATTAATTTATAACTGTATAGGAATTTGAATTTGGAGTATGTGAACCACAATGTGGTTGTGAAAGAAACATATTGATAATCAACAATCCAGTCACTTAATTGTGACCGTAATAAAAAAATACATGCATTGCTAAAATAAAATAATTATGCAAATCATTACTCATAAACTAATTTTAATGATATTTTATGGTATAGAAATTATTATTCTAGTAAAATTAACATATTCTGTTAGAAATTGAATGTAATAGTTATTGAACATCAATCTGCAATAATTTTTTTTCATCTTTTATGACCGCATACGATCACTTTAGTCAGTCCATTATCCAAGTTTCTTCGAAGGACTGTTCGGGCCTTGCAGTCCTCCCAGTACTTTTTCATACGTTGCAATCTTCGTGTCCTTTCTGGTGTTAAAAAGGTTTGTGTTGTGAATATCTCTCTAGGAGTGTGAAGCGATTGTTTTTGTGCTTGATTTTTTGTGTAATTTTTTCTTGACTGTGGTGTCTTCTGGTGTAAGGCCAATTTCCTTTAGATCCTCTCTTATTTAACTGATCTATCTGCATCCTCTCTTGGTGTTTTTCGAGTCGAGATTTGACTATACCAGCTGTTTCAGAAATCTCGAATCTTCATTTGTGAGACATCTTAGTCTCCTCTTATGCATGAATCAGTGATAGGTTCTAACTCTGCACACGATGTTGTTGGGCACGATCAGCAAATGCCAATCTAACTGGTACTTTTTGTGGATGCAGTCCACATTCCAATTCTTTTTTCGATTTTCCGGAGTCTGTCGGTCTTTGATTGTTCGTTCAGGTATAGAGTTTCTGCTGCATATGTGACTTTCGGTTTTATAATTGTGTTGTATTGTCTTACTTTTGCCTTTATGGATGGACATTTATGACGTAGGTGTATCAGGTTAAATTTTGTTCATCAGCTAGTATGTTTGTTGTTGTTTGGAATGATGTTTTTTCGTTTTTCTTGTTTGTTATTATTTCTCCAAGGTATTTAAATTGGGTTATCATTTTGACTTTATATTTTCTATTTTTAATTTTTGGGGAGCACAATTTCTGTCTTTTTCGAATGATATTTTGAGGCCAGTTTTATTTGCAATATTTTGAAATTCTAATATCTGTTAGCTTCGTCGATGTCATTTGCTAGCACTGAAAATTCATTGACAAAACCAAAGCAGTTTGTTTTGTTTTTTTTTTGGCTATTTTTATTTTTAGAGAGCATTTTTTGAGCCAGTGTCTCATTAAAATTTCCAGAGTGCAGGTAATTAGTAGCGGTGAGAGTCCGTTCCTTGGCACCGGCACATATTGGTCTCAAATGGTTCCGAGAGTTCGCATCTGAAGTTCAGTTTTGACTTGGGGTTTGTGTGGGTGGGTTTTATCATGTTTATTAATTTGAGATGTAGTTCGAGATATCTCAGAATTTTTAGTAGGGATTCTTTGTGGCTTTCTTGAAGTCCATAATTGTTTTCACCACTACTCTGCTTCTTTTACTGTTGTAATCTATTATTAACTTGAGAGTCATGATCTGATCTGGATAGCTCCTCGCAGGTCTGAAACCTCTCTGGTATTCTCCTAGTTCTTTCTGAAGTTGTGGACCGATCCTATTAAGGATGATTCTTGAAAGAATTATGTGGGTTGTGTCTAGGAGTGAAATTCACCAACAGTTGTTACGGTCTGTTTTGGCCATTTTTTTTTCTTTAGCGGGTGGAAGAGGGCTGTTATCCACTGTTCTTTGATCCAGATGTTGACAAGCTGTTAATGAAGGGCGATTTTTTCTTTTCTTCCTGCATGTCTCAAGATCTTTACATAGGTCTGATCTTCTCCCGCCACTTTGCCTTCATCTCACGTCGTGCTTGGTAGACTTCTTTTATTGCGTGAGGGTTAATGTTTAGTGGTAGTGTTGTTATTGGGGGGCTGGTTTTCTTATTGGGTGCGGTCAGTTCTTCACAATTTAGGAGTTTGTTGAAATATTTTGGTAGGTTTTCCGCGTTGTTTTTTTTTTTTTATAGTAACGGGACAGATTATGGTTGTCATCCTTTATTAGAAGGTTAGGGGGTTCGTATTTTTTGAAGATTTTTTGACTGCGTTTTGCTGAATTCTTCTTTCACTGATTTAAGTATGTCTTTATGGTGTTGTCTTCTTATTTTCCTTAGGGTTGGTATAGTTGCTTTTCTTGGTTTGCTAGGTTTTGGAAGGATGTTTCTGATTGTTGGGATTGATGTAACAGTCTTGCTTGATATCTCTTTTCTACTGTTTCGTAGCATTCGCTGTTCCACCACTGATACTTTATATGGGTTTTTATTGGGGCCAATTCTTCTGCAATTTGTTTAAGGTTGTTACTTTATTAATATTTAAAATTAAACCCTTTAAATTCCTCTGTCAGTACACTTTTACGTAACGCTTTTTAATATTAAAAACGCCTGTATTTGATGCATCTTTGTTTACCTTGAAAACATAATATGTTTTTGAATTTTTTTCATTAATCTGTTCCATAAATTTTAATCATCTTAATCTTTATTTTTTATTTAGAAGGTTCACATATTTAATTTATTGTTTATTATTTTTAAGTAATACTATGTAATTTAATGAACAATATTAATCTTTTTTTATGAAGTCTAAAAAAATACATATCAAAATAGTAGATTCACTTACTACTGATTTATAAAAGTATTCAACTTGCAGTCTACTACTTCTGAATCTGACTTACATCGAACATTACAATGGATATCATAGATCTATAGAAGTGCGCGCATGTGTGTTGATGATACACACACACGAACACACACACACACACACACACACAAACACGCGCGCGTGCACACGTACGCCCACACAGACACACTCACACATATACAATGTTGTTGTTTAGTATGTATTTCAACACCTATTGTAATAATATTACATACACACACACATTAACACGCGCGGGCGCGCTTATCCAACATGAAAACACTTCAATAAATAAGAAATTGTACTTACGTTTTTTCGTTGCTATTAGTATCAGATGAAATTCTGAAATTAGAAAAGTTTTTTACCAACATCCAATTTATTTATTTTATAAAGTGAAATTTAGTGATCAATTTAAGAGTAAATATATAAATAATTATTAAAACTAACGTATAAATTATAATTTTATTATATACATTCAAAATTCATCTGTACATAAAAAAATTCTTTAAATGAAAACAAATCTTACAATCTGTTTTATCATAGCTAGGCCTGTCTAAAAATGCAGTATAAAATACTTTAATTTTAGTTTCTATATGTAATACAAAAGCCAATCGGTTTTATCATTGGAGAAATTAGTGAAATAGGATAAACAAGAAATCATTTTTATTTTTAAAAAAGGATAAATTATTTTTTTAAATGACTGTGATAACTATTATCATTATAAGAAATCGATTATCATATATCATCATCATATGGCAATTCAACATTGAAACTATGAACTTCTGAAGCATTAACCAGAACAGATTTTTGAATTTCTAGTAACTCACTGAACATACCCACAAGGATGACTGAGAATATTTGGAAATAAATTATAAAAAAGTATTCTGGCTGGGTTTGTCTTTCAAAATTTTATGTTTTTAAATAATCTTCATTGTCAACCCTTATGGACAAAACAATAGTAAATAGTAACTCAGATATATCTGCAGATTCTAATGCACATCTGAATATATAGACTTTAATATGCCTTTTTCACATGCAATACTGTAAGCTAGAGCTCCCGTATTCACTTCTTTGAAGCGTATTAAAAATCTGACTGATCAGTTACTGTAGTGTATTTTATGTTAACGTTTAGACTGAATGGTCTCAGTTCAATTACTGGCGGGGTTATGGCACTTTTTCGTGTTATTTTTTCTTTAAATATATATGAAACATCAACAACTTATGATTAGCTATGATAAAAAAATAATTACCTGTTCAAAATCATAAATGCTTTCTATATTTATTGTTTCGAAGGCAAGATGCAATCCCAGTGAACAGAAAATGTAAGAGAATTTTACCTGTGCGGACTGCTATTTTAATACCGACATTCCAGAAGAAATAACAAATAAGACGTTATCATTGTTTAAATTACATCATTTTTGTATGTAATAACCTGTCAAATGTCTTCCAGTAATTAATAGAGTAAGTATACAAACTAAATCCGACACAGTAAAGTGCTGAATTAATGACCTGAAATGCAGCATTTACCTGCTTATAATTTAAAATTTGTACATCCTCCTAAAGTTTTTCTTACCTATTCCTTTAGTTGCCGTTCAAGGGACCAAAGATCACACAACAATTAAATGTAGTGCCTGCATTATGAAAAGTCTTAATTGTTGAGAAAGCATTCCAGAATATTTATCTCCAATAATTCATCAGGACATTATCTGATGTGTTACAAGGAGATTCCAGGCATTAAGCATCTACGGCGATAATATATAAAATGTATAATTACAACCAACATTTCAATACTGTAATCACATTCAGTACGTCTCTATGGATATTTCTTATACCGAGATAAATGCCCAAAAACATCACCACATTTACCCTCTACCCTTTGGTCGATCTTTGTTCGGCCAAAATTACAAAAAAAAATTATATTACGTTTGTTAAGACTCAGGGTTATTTAAATTACTTATTTAATTTTTAAATATTCTTACAAATGTTCACTTTTTTGTTGTTGCTGTATATATTTTTTGTGCTGTTTAATTTTTATTTAATATAGGACTTCAGCTTCTGTCGGATTCACTCGGCTCCTGACGAATCAGCGGCCCCAAGAACATTATACAAGCAAGCTCTTCACTACATTAGTTCAGTCCCTAAAACGAACGATTTCAACCCACTCCAGGCTGAAAAGGTGCACGTCACGGAAGACAGACTTATTAGCACATCGTTCCGTCGGATTCCTACCGCTAAAACCCTCCATTGGATTGGTACGCAATCCAAACTTCAGCAAACGAATCAACGCCATGTTCTATTAATAACCCGCCAGTATAATATAATCACCTAGCAGCAAAGGACGCAAGTCCGTATACTGCGAAAAGTAGGAGGGCATTACATCCTCCGACATCCTTGCGTTCCATTACATTAGTTCAGTCCTGCGCTAGTTATACGCCAGTTAAGTTCCATTCAGGTTCAGTTCAGTTTCAGTTCTATTCCAGTCATTTTACTTACAGAAATATTACAATTACAATGAAACATTTATAATTAATATTATATTTCAATCATATCAAAACAATTAATGTTATTTTATGTGAATATATACAAATAATACTTCAATCACAATAAAATATTTATAATAAAAGAAATCATGATTTAAATTATCAAAAATCAGCACCAGTTTTCAACAACGTTAAACGTTTGATTTATTTCACATGTAACTTTGCAAAATCAAAATCACTGGTACAGTGATGCATTATGAAAATAAATGCTTTGATAAATGTAGGGTCCTAGAGTACCATTTCAGATTTCAAAAGATATTTCTAATGATGGTACTGAAAATTTTATGCTTTGTTTAAAAAAATTTCAAATGAATAAATTAAAAAGAATTCGTTAAATGATGAATGCCATCCTAATAAATAGTTTTTGTTATATGGGAAAATATGTTTCTCACAACTTCTGTAGTGATATGAAAAGGAAGAGCCAAATTCATAGACTCCGTATAAAGCAACTATAATTAAATACCGATGTACTATTTTGCCACAGTATCAAAACATGAATATCCAGTGGCAACCTTCGAGTACATCTCAATCACAGGAAGCAAAAACCAGATGTTTACCTGGTAAAATAGTGTGAATGTACTTCGGGATTCTTTTTGGCGAGGGATACTCTACCACATCCTGCCTACAGAACCAAGAACAATCATCACTAAGTATTACGGTATTGTCTTACAAGATGTAGAGAAGCCTGGAAGGTCTTGACCCAAGAGGAAAATGTTCATTATTATATTTCTGTTTTAACTTGGAAGTACTGTAACAGCCAAGTAGCATGTGCTACCCGCCCGCCACACGGCGTAGAGATAGTTCCATCAAGTTATCATCGACTTAATCGTTTCTATCAAGTTTGGTCTATCAAGAAATTGTCAAAAGTGAAGAATTCAATTCTAATAAGAAGCTATCGAAATGTATAAGGGTAGGTCGGTCGAATTTGCCACTTCTGAGAAAAAAAAGAAAGTTTCACTTCCTGAAAATTGGAATGTATGAATCGCAGTAGCGGGAGATCGCATATAAATTAGTAAGCAAATTACTTAAGTGAATTCCATAAATGAAATTCTTGATCGTATCTCAACCTCTTCGTTCATCATGATGTTAAAAATATAATAAAACTTACGTTTCAGTAATATCGATTCCTGATACTATCGAATCTGCCTCGCTGAAAAAGTGTAAATTTATTTAAATGTAATTTCAAAGTCATTTATAAATAATTTTAAATACATAATACAAAAATGTGTAGGTATTTTAGGAAGTATTAAATTATATTTTCTTTAAATGATGGCGAGGTACAAGTTTTGTATCCGATGCTCTTCTGTACAACATAAAATATAGATTTTGAAATAACGAAACTGTTATAGTAAACTATCTTATGTTTTACACACATAATTTTAAATTTTTCGATTATTAAGCAATTAAAACATGAAAAACTTTTACACTTCCTTTATTTTTTAACCTTATATTCATGATCACAAGTATAGTTGTATTTTTCCATTTCAAAATGAATTAACTAATCAAAGTAAAATATCACAATTTTAGTACTCTATTTAGTGAATGTATATATATATATATAGATCTGTACCTGTAAGGCAACTTGTCCTGACTCGCTGATCAATCAACGGCAATCAAAAACTACAGAAGATAAATTGTATGCAAATTTGTTTTCATCTTCCTCTTACGGTGTAAGCGCACACTAATAGGGATTTCATGAAATTCCGAGTTAAAGAGTTTAAATGCAATAACATAAAATTACTGTTTTTTTTTTTTAATTTCTTGGTAAGAAGTGAAGATATCGCCTTAATTTCTAGTGTATGTAATTTTCTTCTAAATACCTAAAAAACATTTTCTAGATTTTTCTAAATTCGACCTTGAAAGCGGTGAGAAAATGTAAAAAAAATTGAACAATCATTGCAAATTTACTCCATTTCCGATTACGCTAAACAAATATTAACTACATTGGGGCTGGACTCTTCGAATAAATATCTTTTTTTTTCTCCTTTTCTGTTTAGCCTCTGGAACCACCGTAAGGTATTACTATAGAGGATGATATGTATGAATGTAAATGAAGTTTAGTCTTATACAGTTTCAGGTCGACAATTCCTGAGGTGTATGGTTAATTGAATCACAACCACTAACGAAAAACACCGGTATCAACGATCTAGTACACAAACCTGTATAAAAGTAACTGCCTTTTCAGGTAAATATCTAAAAATCATTTTCGGGTTTTTTGAATTTCGATTTTTAAGTGGTGCAACGATGTACGACGCGGGGCCTTAACACTACTGTATGTGCGACGCGACTGGATGCACCTGCCACCTGTTACTTGACTAAAAAACAAAATAAAAGTAATTAAAAAAAGAGAAACTAAGTACGGTCACCTCCTAGTAGTTTCTATCGGGTAACGCAAAGAACCGAGAAAAATACACTTTTACAGGTACGAACAACAAGTAACTAACTATAACTAATATTTTTAAGATGGAGGCCGAATGTTTTGAAGCCCAGATTCTTAGATTACTCAATGTATCGGGTATAGAAATTTTGCTGAAAAAAAATTACAATACACTGAATTTTTCGAGCGAAGCGAGCCATAACCGGCTAAATATCCCCTGACCGCGACGGGAAGTGCAAGTAACGATACAGCACGGGCAAAGCCGCGATGGAGACACTAGTATATATATATATATAAAGTATAAATGGGAAAAATTTAAGGAAATAAAAGCTGAAATCTGAAAATTTAAAGAAAATATTTTTAAACTGCGAAAAGCCGATTTTTATTTATTAAAAAAAATCAAACGGTTTTAAAAACATATAGAATCTTATGAAGCTGAAGATAAAAAGATTTAATAGGAAAATTAATTATTAGGGACCGAAGTTTACAACGTAGAAAAACGATTAGTCGAACAACAACGGTATAGTAGGACTGAACGATTTGAGAATTTGCGAAGTCCTTAAAATAATAAAGAAACGGCAAAAACCCTACAAACTGAAATATATGAACCTAAAGTTAACGCACCGCAAGGGCTGTGTGTTAAGAGAAATCAAGACCTCCCCCAACATTGACACTTCCTATTTACTGTAATTTCATTACGGATGAAAAATGGTTGAGTGGACGCTGAAGATTCAGACAAAAACTGAAAAAAAAAAAAATATATATATAAATATTTTAATTCTCCTAAAAACTTACGAACTTCGCATATTTAAGGAAATTTACCTGACGGACCGGTGTACATTAATGAGATCCTTTCACAATACTATCAAAACTTTCTCAACGTATGTTTATTAAAAGGAACCATTGTGAAGATTCCAAATCAGAAAACACTTTCAATAAGAAGGAGAACGGTCCAAGAAATCGGTGGATATCTAATTTAAGGGATTTGGAATCACTCGGAAATGTACCGACAAATCTGACTCTTGTAGTCTGCTGTCAATTAATGTGATTTTGAATTTTAATGATGTTTAGTGTGGTAATCCAT
This sequence comes from Lycorma delicatula, assembly GCF_047948215.1. NCBI lineage: Eukaryota > Metazoa > Arthropoda > Insecta > Hemiptera > Fulgoridae > Lycorma > Lycorma delicatula. Next base: position 26,336,466 of record NC_134466.1, read on the forward strand.
AAAACTTTATGATGTTTGAATTTAATTATCTGGGTAATACCGTGGATGATTATATTCGCATAATAGATAGTTGTTTTGTTACGATTCAAATTTTAGGTTAACACGGTATTAAAATCGTTTTACACATAAATATTCTTACCAATAATAAGAACCTAAACAAATTGATTTAACGGTTATTTAATTTTAAAACATATTTTAAAAATATGTTTTTTAATAGAAAGTGAGGTAACTCGTGATATGCGCTTTTATTTTAATTCAGACGGCTTACAATGTCATAAACAAATACTGCAAAATTAATAAATATGTAGGGTAGTGTATCTTTGTCAAAAATAATCTAAATTTTATATCGTTTCATGTGAATTGTTGTTGGAATGTAACGAATTAAGCATTAAAATAAAATTTGATAATTGTGGTTGGTTATAAGCGATTGTAATTTACATATTACCTTTCATAATTGACCGAAAATAATTTCTGGATAGTTTATTTAATTACATCAGCGACTTAACGAGGAATACGAGGTTAATATGGTTGGCGATATTAACATTCATATTAAGTTAACGACCCTTTAATTTATGAATTTATAAAAGTTATGAGCAAAATTGTGCTACAATAATATATTATGGTTATACGAATTTTAATGAAAAATATGAAGATTCCTGTACAGAAAAATAATTTAGTAAACATTTAGGAAAATAATTTAATTATGAAATATTTTTAAAACTACTATAAGTGATCACTTTTCCAATCGATTTCCCCATGGGTTATGGCAGCAATCAAAATGCAGAATATAATATTAAAAGACTTAACGGTAAAGAAAAAAATTAATTTAAGTCTATTACAAGTGTGATAATTTGCGTAGTCGTAAAGACGATTCAGTGGATAATCTATTCGCTATTTTTGTATTCATATTATGAAATTATATTGAACTTTGGAGACGGCCGTTTAGGCTATCCCATAAAAATGACGGTTAGAATCTTGAATTGCATAAAGTTTCATAAACTAAAATATTGTCAGGAACAGAATATTTAGTAAAATAAAAAGGGACTTTTCAGTAATATTTTTAAAAACGAATATAAATATTAAAAGAATATTAATTGATAAAAGAAAAGGAAACTTTGAAACTAATAAATGTAGTAATAAGGGCTTCACTATGTACTACATCATAATAAGAACTGCATCACAGTTGTTGCCACGGTGATCGACGAAGATCTTTACGTGACAGTGAGAGAAATCGAAAATATAACCGGAATGAAAAAATAAACCACATTTAACCTCATTTTAAAAGAACATTTGAAAAAAAGGACGCAGGGCGATGAGTTCCACACCTACTGAAGAAGCATCAGAAAGCGACTAAATTGTTTTCTCTTTATGAAAGAGAAGGCGAGCAATTCTTCAATCGAATGACTACTGATGACACATGGAAGGGATTTTGAACTTGAACTGAAGTCACAAAGCAGTGTTTGGAAGAGTCAATATTCTTCGAAACTAAAGCCATCGCGCGCAGTTAAATTTGAAGCAAATGACGATTTTTTTCTTACAATAAGCAGGGTATTATTGCTACCGAGAGAGTCAAATGGTATTAATATGACAGCTACTTACAACAGAAACCTTATTCAGAAGATTTTACTACCGAAATTTTGAAAAATACATCCAAAATATATCGAGTGGTGTGTCACCATTGCATGACCATGCGTCGCCACACATTTCCTGTTCTGCCGTTCATATTTTATTCGATTTCTTTTGAAGAACCCTTCGCCATTCACCATAAAGTCCTGATTTGCGCCCTCCAGATTTTGATCTCTTTCCGCTCCTAGGGGAACGTTTAAGAGTTTGAAAAGTTATCGCCTTCCGCGATCCTGGAAATTCGACACTTCAACAAAAGTTTGTCTCCTGAGAGAAACCCAAAAGATGCTAAACCGTTGGCTAGCATGTATTTACACGTGGGTGGATTATATCGAAGAACTTAAAATTTGATTTGCATTTCAAATGCTCCTAAAAATGGTCTACGTTAAGGTTGTTTTTAATATCTACTTTTACCCTCACATATTTTGTAAATTTTGTAGTAATATGTAGCAATTTACTCAAAAAACGAAAAAAATGTTGTTTGAAGAATATATTTTCTCTCAGACAAAAAGATTTGAACTCGTATAAACGGTTTAAATTTTACGGATTAAAGTTTGTACAGTCCTTAACAAATATCTGTTTCTCTTATATATTAGTACAGAAATACGTAGTACTTTTTCTCTATTTACTCTACTGAAATGCAGGACACATCCAAGTAAACAATGAGAAGTAAATAACTGGCAGAATATTCAATTGTATTAAATTCGATCGTATCAGATTGTACTACAACATTTTATATCCAAAATAAATTTTGTTAAAATACTTGAATATTTGTAAGTTTATATTCTAAATCAAAATTTTCTGATTAAAATATAAATATAATATTCATCTGTGTAATTACGTTAAACAAAGGCTCTATTGTGATAAAGACTTTCTAAAGTTGCAGCTGGAGATGTAAATATAAGTCTATTGTACGCTTGTGCTAATTTTAGGGTTAAGTACTCGTATATTGGTATAGAAAAAGAAAAAATATATGAAAATAAAGAGATTTTTAGATGAACTATTTAGAAAAAAAAGCATTTTGCAATCCATAATTCCAGTAAATATAATCTATTAATTAAATGTTACTTTTTGATTACTTACGTATATATTATTCCTCCTTTGATTCTGAAAAAAAAAAATATTAGTTTAATTTAGTATAGTATTACTGGAATTCACAATCTTATTTTTTTATTAATTAATTTTTTTTTCTGTTTTTGTTCGGTACAATGATGACTTGGTATTAAATATAGGTTGGAAAAAATAACACAAATGAATATTTTAAGAGAGGTATAAGAATCCTCTGTCGATGACTATTCTAAGCGAAAAGAGGTTCGTATCGGTAATGTGACAAAAACATTATTTTATTGATTGCCTTATTTATTTTAAAGATTACGAAGGACTTATGAGTTTTAATTACTAAATTATGACGAATGAGTTTTTCGATAGCTGCATGCGTATCTATAAAATTACGTAACTTGTATTATCGTATTTTTATGATATTATAACCTGGTGGATCACGTAGGTGTTGCAACATTTATATAAATTATGAGGCTCGGCTAAAAGATTTTCCACACTAGTTAGTGTGCAAAGTTGATAGCTAAAATCCTCCTATTCAAACCTGCGATAATGCGTTGAAATCCGTTTTACCAGTTTGCTTTCAGTAGCAGTTAAATTGGAGTCGAGTGCGGCCAATATGTCAACACGGTTAAAACAGCGCGCAGTGATCGAATTTTTAACAGCAGAAAATGTGAATCCTACGAATATTTTACATCGTTTAAAAACGGTTTACGGTAGTGAAACTGTTGTCTGGAGTACTGTTCATAGGTGGGCGTTGACATTTAGTGAATATGAAATTGGTAAAGCGACAATTGAGGACGCACCACGCAGCGGACGACCGGTTTCTGCGACTGACGAGAAACATCGAAGGGAGGACGACGATTTGCTTCAAGATGACCGGCGAATCTTCCATTAAACATATCTAAAGAACGAGTAGGCCATATTATTGAACAATTGGTTTACCGTAAAATCTGTGCACCATGGGTACCGCAGACTCTCTGATGGCTCTCCACATGGTGAAGTTCGAGCCTATTTCGTATCCGCTATACTCGCGGGATTTGGCTCCGTGCGACTTCCACCTCTTCCATCATCTAAAGAGAGATCTGAAAGGTAATCATTACTCACCGACGATGAGGTGAAGGAAGCTGTGGCCACTTGGATCCTAGAAAGGCCGCCAGAATTTTTCAGTGAAGGAATGGATAAACTTGTCGCACGTTGGGAAAAGTGTATCATTGTAATCGGAGATTATATTGAAAAATAAATACATTTTGTAGCTACGGTATCGTAATTTTATTCATTTTTTATTTCATTCCATGCTACGCTTGTGTGCAAAATTTATCAACCGTGCATCGTATTATGTAATTATTTTTCTCATTTGTTAATTTAATACAAAATAATGTGAATTTAGTATTGAATTTCCAAGTACTAAGACTAACATTTTACAATCTTCTTATTTACTATATGAGGTATCACAGACAAAAAAAAGACAATTATGAGTGGGACGCTGTCTTAATTCTGTGGTTCGTTATGTCTCGTAGATTTAAATAGTGTACTTTATACAATTGAATGAAACATCCATATAGTATGCCAAAGACAAGATACGGGCGTTAAGAAACACTTTGTCATGTTATTTAATGCCTTGCAAATATTCAACCTGCGAAATTGTTAACCACATGGTTTCTTCAAATGAAATTGTCCGGAACCACCTCTAATAGTCGATTTTAGAAAACTGGACAACACTCTTAATTACAAAATTTACAACTCAGCTTTTAAATGTTGCCACGTATTAATATAAGCAGAATTAACAACACAATGAATAAAACAATAATATTAATCATCACAGAGTTCGTAAGAACTTGGTCGGTAAGAGGCAACCAAGTCAAAGAACTACGTTTACAGTTCTAAACATGTCATAACCTACAATAAAATGAAAATTGGAAAAAAATAAGCATGAAAACATTATATTTCAGTTTAATTATATCAAAAATAAAGAATAATTTCAAAACATACCTCGAATTTTGTTAGACAACGTTTTTTTCCATTAGATGAACCGCGGGACTCGAATATGTCATTTTATTCATTTTTTTAATCTACCTTTACGAATCGCACCGTATATAGCAGTACTTGATAGTACAAGGAAGGGTACAAAAACTTGATAATCTACTGGAAATAATCAAATTTAAAAGAAAATATACTACAGTTTGTTTTAATAGTAAATGTTGTTATGTAAAAGATAGTACTGAACATGAAACAATTATTTTAATTCTTACAACTTCTTTAAAAAAAAATAAAAGTATTAGTTTACTAGAGAGTATGCTAATTTTATTAAAAAAGGAATAAATAAAACAGAAATAAATTCGACTGGTAAAATCGAATTTAATGATAAAAATCGACGGTACACTTACAACGTAATAAGTGTAATCTTACATCACGGATTTTCGATTCGTAAGGGTCATTCATTATAGTATTTTTATTAAAAAAGAAATAATGTGGTACGAAGTGAATGGTATGGCTATCAACAAAAAAAATTGGGCGTGAAATTCAATTTATTTGCTGTTAGGCAATAAATTTTAATAATAAATCCATATGATAACAATCAGTAATTCATAAAAAAATAAAAGAATAATCTAACAAAAAGCAGTGATATAAAAAAATACAAATAATGAAATTGTAAAACGTACGGTAAGAGTCCCGCAGATATCATTTCTTCCGCTCAAAAAACAAAAATTTCTGTAATAAAACTTACTAACAAAACGATACTGGTATCAGAAAATGTAAGATACTAAATTTTATTATCTGTTATTAACTAAGACTTTAAAAAAAACATGTTAAATATATGTAATATATAATAATAGATAATAAACAATGTTTAAGCGTTCCACATAATAAGTAAAAAAAAATAAAAATTTGTTACAATACTTTTACCGGTCCGATTTCATTTATTAAACAACGAATAACATATGAATTGTATTATTTCTGTAAATGTGATATGTATTACATATAAATGAAATCGGGCCGGTAAGAGATTTGTAACAAATTTTTATTGTTCTTACTTATTATGTGGAACGCTTAAACACTGTTTATTATCTATTATTGTATATTACATATATTTTTTTTTAAAGTCTAAACAGATAATAAAATTTTGTGTCTTACATTTTCTGATACCAGTATCGTTTTGTTAGAAAGTTTTATTTATAATACAGAAATTTTTGTTTTTTGAGCGGAAGAAATGATATCTGCGGGACTCTTACCGTAAGATTTACAATTTAATTGTATGTTTTTGGATATAAGGTATCGATATTTACTTTGTTTAAATTTTATATATTAATTTTTTTCTTTCTACTGATGGGGAGATTCACTTTTAGCCCACCCGTATATTTATGATATTTATTGCAAAAATAATATTTTCTTACATAATTTTATCCGGGATTACGTCAAGAAGCTGAAGAAGTGTGGGTAATAATTTTGCTTCTTTTTCACCGAGACGCTCCTCAAAAATCGTTAATCTAACTCTAAAATAAAAATGAAAGAAAGCAAATTATTAAAAAAAATTATTATGTTCAATTTGTGTTTTATTAGATAGTAAAATTACAAAAAAGGTGTGTTATTAACATTTCTTTCTAATCTATACAAATAATACAATAAGCAAATTTGCTGATATTTTATAAAATTCTAGCGATATGTTTTCTTAGATTTCGTATTATAATAAATCAAAATCACAAGCAATATTTAAAAAAAAATACGTTAATAAGAGAAATTAAATATTTGATTATGCATTTGTAATCTTATTATTAATAATAATAATTAAAATTTGATGAAAAGTTTAATTAAAATTGAAAGAATGATTTTTAACTGAATATAGAAATTTTGAGATTTGTGTAATCACTGGTTGCAAATAGTTCGTTCTATTGCAGCAGTTTTAGAAAAGTTAAGTTTTATAGTATCTTTTCTATTCTATTTTTTAATTTAATATGCACTTCTTCCGTCCTTTCTTTCCAGCAACCAACCAATTATCTACTTCGAAAATTTAAGTCAAAATAAGAGTTCAATTTTTTTTTAAATTTCTGTTTTTTAATATTATAAATTTATAAACAAGTAATTATGAAAACTCAATAGAAATTAAAAGATAGTGAAATTATAAATTAAAAAAACCAATTAACTAATTTGACTGATAAATAAAAATTAAAGCAGGGTGTTTATAAAGTCTTTCCATGATTACAAAGATTTATTAAAAAAAAAAAAACTTAGATTTACGCTGTGCAGTTTGCGGAAAAAAGAAAAAATTATCAAGGTTTTTTACCATGTCAATAAAGTACATATGCGCCTTTTGTCGCACGTAGAATGCCCAACCGATAATCAATTTCGCGTTTTGTCTTGGTCAAAGTTTTTTCGGTAACTATAGCAACGGCTTCAGTTATTCTCCGTCCCAATGTGTCCAGATCAGGTGTAAGTATTGCATAGACTCTGTCCTTAACCCCAGAGGGGTTATGTTTTGCGGCCTATCTAGGTATATGTTAGCTGTTATTGATTGCTCGATGAAAAAGAAGGGACTAATGATTCTGTTGTGCATCAAACCGCACCACACATTCACTGTAAGAGAATCTCTAATTTTTTCCTGGTAAAGTATGGATTTTCTGAACCCGTATTCTTGCATTATGCCTGTTTACTTTTTCTGAGGTGTGGAAAGTAGCCTCGTCTGAAAAACCTAACGGATGGCCGCCGTGTTCGCGGAAGATCAACTACACTTCCACTTTTCTTAAATGTTGCATAACACGCAACGACATTCTTACTATCAGGTGCTAGTCGTCCGTGTTCCCTTCTAAAATTTCGCTGCATAGTTATCGGTGATTTCGACTCGTGATATACATTGCGTTTTCTCCTGGATTGACGCCAAAATATAAAAAATTGATCACAGTGCCCTCTACTCTTCCTCTACCTGAAAAAAAACCAATATAAAAAAAATCGATACATTTTGCTCTCGTTTGCCGCAACCCGCACAGCTATAATTTTAACACATTTTTGTAATCATGGAAAGACTTTAAGAACATTATATATATATATATATATATATATATATATATATATAAGTTAAGAGTATGATATTTACTTGATATAAGCGTTAATAATAGAATGTGTTCCTAGTAATCATTTGCTTCTAAGAATTATTATTGTATTAGAACCTTGGTCATTATGTAATATTTCTAGTTAGTCTCTTTGTAGAACTCACCTCTCACAAGATAATATTTACGTTTATTAAATAAGCAGTAGCAGGTTACGCTAAATGTTATAAACTAAAGGAATTTTTTTTTTTTTTTTTTTTCTTCAGTCATTTGACTGGTTTGATGCAGCTCTCCAAGATTCCCTATCTAGTGCTAGTCGTTTCATTTCAGTATACCCTCTACATCCTACATCCCCAACAATTTGTTTTACATACTCCAAACGTGGCCTGCCTATACAATTTTTCCCTTCTACCTGTCCTTCCAATATTAAAGCAACTATTCCAGGATGCCGTAGTATGTGGCCTATAAGTCTGTCTCTTCTTTTAACTATATTTTTCCAAATGCTTCTTTCTTCATTTATTTGCCGCAATACCTCTTCATTTGTCACTTTATCCACCCATCTGATTTTTAACATTCTCCTATAGCACCGCATTTCAAAAGCTTCTAATCTTTTCTTCTCAGATACTCCGATTGTCCAAGTTTCACTTCCATATAAAGCGACTCTCCAAACATACACTTTCAAAAATCTTTTCCTGACATTTAAATTAATTTTTGATGTAAACAAATTATATTTCTTACTGAAGGCTCGTTTAGCTTGTGCTATTCGGCATTTTATATCGCTCCTGCTTCGTCCATCTTTAGTAATTTTACTTCCCAAATAACAAAATTCTTCTACCTCCATAATCTTTTCTCCTCCTATTTTCACATTCAGCGGTCCATCTTTGTTATTTCTACTACATTTCATTACTTTTGTTTTGTTCTTGTTTATTTTCATGCAATAGTTCTTGCGTAGGACTTCATCTATGCCGTTCATTGTTTCTTCTAAATCCTTTTTACTCTCGGCTAGAATTACTATATCATCAGCAAATCGTAGCACCTTTATCTTTTCACCTTGTACTGTTACTCCGTATCTAAATTGTTCTTTAACATCATTAACTGCTAGTTCCATGTAAAGATTAAAAAGTAACGGCGATAGGGAACATCCTTGTCGGACTCCCTTTCTTATTAGGGCTTCTTTCTTATGTTCTTCAATTGTTATTGTTGCTGTTTGGTTCCTGTACATGTTAGCAATTGTTCTTCTATCTCTGTATTTGAACTCTAATTTTTTTAAAATGCTGAACATTTTATTCCAGTCTACGTTATCGAAAGCCTTTTCTAGGTCTATAAACGCCAAGTATGTTGGTTTGGTTTTCTTTAATCTTCCTTCTACTATTAATCTGAGGAATATTAAAGGAATATTAAATAGTAATAATTAATAACTATAATTAAAAGCATATCAACTGAAAATAAATTAAAATCGTTTTTTAAAAACGTAATTCGTTAAGAAAGAAACTTGTATATATATATATATATATATTAATAACAACTTTTTTTTATTTTTATATATTTTCACCTTCTTACTAAAAGGGCTTTTTACATCACATTTTGTGTTTTACTGTCTTATTGAGATTATTTTTACCTATATTTTTCTGGGAGTAACAAATCCTAATCTCCAAGCTAAATTGTTACAGAGATATAAATCAGGATTTGCCCTTTCTTTAGTTATGTATATATATTTTTTATTTTTGTGAAAAAATACGCCAATCTTGATATTAGCCATTCATTATTTTGTATAGAAATACTTTTTGAAAAAGGAAACATTTCAGAGATAGGCCGTTATAAACATATTTTTAAAGGACAAATTTTAGTTTAGTCTTACATATTAAATTTTATTCCATATATATTTAATTAGTAAAAGGATCAATATGATCTGATAACACGCTTTAATAAGGGAATTTTTGTGAATTATTTCGCACCAAACTGGGAAGGATTGTATGAAACAATCTATACAACAGTATGACCAACCGTGTAAATTTTTCTCATTTATTAGGTTTGGCCCAACGACTGATGGATTTTTGGCCTGTCAAGAAATTTTTCAGTCAAATAAATATCTAACGTGACTGCACTGCTCTTGGGAGCAATAATTAAGATATCAAACTAACACCTAAGATAATACCTTATATATCGATAATAACACCTCGTATAATTGTAGGTGTTAGAATAGCATCATGATGCGTATTGGTCAAAAATTTCATGCGGTATTACCAGAGTATCCACCCTCCAGCATATTTTATATTTTACCATAGTAAAGATGTTAAGTTTACCAAAATAAAATTAAAACTAACAAATATTGTAATGAGTTAAGTCCCCAGAAACCGAATCCAGGTTGTCATTAGGGACCCAGAAAATATGTAGCAAGAGAAATGCAAGTTAACTGATAATCCATAACCACGGACTCAGCTATCTGAACTTCAGTGGACAGTGAGTAGTATTGGTGAAACTGGACTAAAACGAAAACTGTAGCCTCATTACATAATATCGACAGCTTTTCAGAACAATGAAATGTTAATGTGAGCTGTTCTACATATGCTCATTCATATCCACTAAATACGAATAAAACTGCTCTATATTTTGATTTGACTTGTATCTTTGCTCATAATGTTTTGTTGTTCTATAGAACACAATGTCTGATCGACTGTTTCCGTATAAATCACTGAGTTTACTTACGTTGGTGATATCAAAAAACTTGACTTATATAAGTTTTAGGCCTTTTCTCTAAAGAATACAATCCTTATAGAAGGAACGTTAAACAATTAAACAAATCCGATATTTTACTTAATTAGTAAGTTATAGCAATATTTTGTTTTTTCGATAAAGCCCTCCCATTTCCACCCCCATGGTCCGATCTAGACCATTAACGAACTTGATCGAGATTTTCGTCGTTATATTTTATATATCAATCTGAAAATGATTGGCGCAGTTATTACGGCAGTTATCATGTCTACAAGAAAATGAAATACGAGTATATATCTATATAAAAATGTATATATAAAATTTTGAACTGGCCGTGGTTTTGGGGTCTGGGGGTTGTGAAACGCGAAGATAAGTTGAAATTTTTTGGAAGTCGAGTCATGGTACCCTTTATAATAGGTAGGTTTTTTATGAATCTATCTAAATATTAATCTTTTGTAAATTACAGAATGGACAAATTTAATAAATAACAAATGGTATAATATTTGTAAACCCAAGGATTTCTTAAGCTCTATATTTTAGAAAAGTAAATGGTATCGGTACTTACACACTATTGCTGTAATATATACTGCAAAACAAATAAAATATATAAAAATAAATACCTGACAAAAATAAATACATAAAAAAATTTGATCTAAGCCTCAATAACAATGAATAACTTAAAAAATCTTACACATCAATTACTATGAGTATGTCTATAATTAATATTTTCTGAAAATCCTCTTGTTTAATTCCACTCTTTTTTTTAATAAAAAATTGATGTACTTATGTTCACACTAATTCAATGTTTTGGAATCTTTTACATCAGCACTGTCACAAAGTCATAGGCATGAAACTGGTATCATGTAGTTATAATCTACATACTTCAATTGCTCAAATGGGTAACTTACAACAATCGTATTAAATTATGGAGATTTAAAAAAAATATATTCTGAACCGAAAATACTCCTAATGTAAAGCAAATATAAAAATGGCTTCCATTAAATTTATAAAAGAAAGTGTATAAAAAAAAATTTTCAACAAATTCATCTATAAAGTTAAAATAAACTGAAAAATTAACAATTTTTATAAAGTTGCTAAAATATTACATTAACGCATTTTCATTGGATTTATATCTACAGATGTGATTCATACATCAGAATTTACGTTAAATTATATTTTATGAATCAAATATTATTACACAAACTAAAGATAATTAGTTGAAAATAATTTTAATTTAATTAACTAGAAATTATTTTGTTATATTTTTAATTTAAAAAAAGTGATGGTGATTGATCCACCAAAAATCCAGAACAATTGACCCTTAAATAAATGGCAGCTCTACTCATTAAATATTAAGTTAAGGAATTCACGATGTCGCAAAAGTATGATACTACTCAATCTAAATTGAAGAACTAAATTTTGTTGAAGGTGTTGAAAACGATAGGCTCAGATTGAAGATAATTTATGTACCTTAGAATGTAAACCAAATGCATTAATATATATATTTGTGATAACCTAAACTCAAGTCAAAATACATCTCACACTTTTAGCCAATCCTATTCAGTTGCCACCAATCAAATTGCCATCATTTGAAAACAATATTCTGTTGTGGTAATATTACTTTGCTATGTTTAATCATTTAGTTCATTCTACAAGTGATCTCTCTCATTTTAATAGTTACATTATCTTTATTCTTCATTAAAGGATACAGCATTTGACACGATAAAAAATTTATCCGTCACAAATGAGAATTATCTAGTGACAATTATTTTATTAGAAAGTAGATTTAGTAATAACTTACAGTCATTCATTATGTAGAGAAACTCTAAAGATTCATTTCAAAGAGAATCTTTGTCTAGTACTTTTCTGTCTATTAATATGATCAGTTAATCCGTAAATTCAATTAAAGCCATGAATTTTCCAACTGAGGTTGAACTTATCGTAACAGATTCTAACTTCCAAGCTAGACCCTATCATAGATAAGTTGTGGAAGAAAATATTAGTTTGTTCAAAAAATTCAGAAATTAAAAAAAAATAAGACAAATATTGGAAAACGTAACTTTTAAATCGGATTTCAAAACCATGCTTCATTCACATCCAGTAGTTGACATAAATTTAACGTTACTATAAAAGATAACCAAGGCAACTTACCATAATATTTTAATGAACTCGTAAAAACTAGCTACTTGGTTATCATATCAAGTCAATTTACTGTCATAAGTGCAATTCAAATCATTATATTTACAAACGTAAAACAACATTCAGACAATATTGATGATTGCAAGGAATTTAAGAATAAACAAATATTTTAATTGTTTACACCCTGGCCATTTTATCAAGGAATGTGTCGGTGAAGACACGTGTAAAAAGTTTTTGGAAAGACATGATTTATTAATTCATGAAACATTTGCAAAAACCTCTTTTCAGAGAACACATTTAGAAATGAATATGGAAGTTTCACTGTAATATTCCGAAGTAAGAAAAAAATGAAACTAGTTGATTCTCTTAACAACGCCAAGCAAAGATCTTTAAACGTGGGGAAATCAAGCTTAACCTTAATCTTTTCTCAATAAAAATTATCTAGACTTAATTGATGAAAACTTAAATTTAGATCATGTGTCTGATTGGTTAACTTCAGATTTATATGTCTTTCAGTTACATCATCCCATATTAAAAGCCAAATTTAACGAATTGTTTTTCATGGTTCAGCTAAATATTAAAGTATTTTTTTATCACTTAGACACATTACTAGTTGGTCCTGTTGTTCAGCACGGTTTTCTCAGTAATTCTCAAATAGACAAATAGACAACATACTTGTTTCCACGCTTAGGCAATGAAATTGTATAGGCAAGTTTTGGTCACACCTAGATAGCAATCTACTAAGGACTTTATGGTGATATCCCTCTGACCATGAATTAAAACTTTGTACATTACGAACTGTAATTATAGTTAAGTTAGTGCGTCCTTCTTGGCTAATAGATGTCTTAATCAGATTACTAAGGACAACAAGGACCAATTTTCTGCTCCCGGAGTCTTACTCTTTAAGTCTTTGGGGGTTTGTGTTCCAATGGTCCTATCCTCTGCAGAGTTTCTTTAAACTAGACACCCAGTTGCCTAATCTTTCATAAAAACCAAATACACCACACCAAGAACACTAAACAAATTACAATATATACCCATACACAGCTACACAACAGCATCCTACACTGTTTCTTCTCACACCTACACTCGGTGGTGTTGCGACACATAACGCAACGCAAACGTAACCCAAGGTGGAAGCTATCGTATCGATGGGTGGATGGCTCTACGTACTGAGTTGGTCTCTTCTGGACAACAGTGTGAACCCAGTTGTACTAAGCCCTAGCTCCAGTACGCGTGCACTTTGCTGGAGTAGTCTGTTAAATCACCGGTACTGGAACCGTTTGAAAAACCAACAAAAACAAGGGTTTGAAGAGACTTCGATCGATGTTGTCAGCCACAGATTTAACTAGTAATAAGGAAACTAAAATGTTAGCAGACTTGTAAATTTTCTTGTATACGGTTTCTTGTTTTGAGATACGAGATACGACTTTTGGAAAAAGTTATTCCTTTCATAATAAATAAGAGCGTCAAACAGTTTGTGGGTCTCCTAAACCTGTTAAAAACTCAGGATTGGCGCTCTGCTAGTTAAAGTAATTAAGGAAGAACAATACCGAAAACTGCTAGTATTCCTTAAGTTTACATGGACCAACCGAATGATAGTTTAGCCCCATAACACCCTAAATTTTAGCTAAGTGTTCTTTTGTCGTGGCTTGGCTGACGTTGAGTTATCAGTAATTACAGAAGAGTTGTCATAAGCAGTCATCTCAGCCCCCACCTTGTGGGTGTCTTGTGTCATCACAAGACACCCACCTTGTGACGTTACCGGTCGCCACACCACCCCCTCTGTTCCAAGCCCTGAAGGGATTTACCGTCACAAGCAGTCATTCTTCCTTCTTATAATTCTCTGAATTTAGAGAAGGGAGAATTGTGTTAATGTGCCATCATCATCGCTAGTTCTGACTTTTTCCAATCCAGCCATTCTTGACTGAATAACGTTTACCTTTCAGTTTATGTGAAACTATATATACCAAATCCCAGACGCTGCATCCAATGTCTGGGTTGCAACCAATATTGGTTGCAAAATGAAACATGTTTGTGCACGTTGCAGATGTACGGGACATGATGATAGTACATGTGCTTAAGAAGAAAGATGTATAAACTGTAAAGATCCACACTCAGCAAGGTTCCAAAAATGATCCTTTTATAACGAAGAAAAGCTATATTGGGGATCTATACTATGCAGAAATTGTCTTTTCCTGTGACACGTCGGGAATAGTGATTCCCTCAGCATGAGAAAGCCCATACAATTTGGTATTAGTTTCGTGCAGGCTCTCTCAAAAAACGTTTAAAAAGAGAAAGAATGCACATCGTATAAAGAACTAACCAAATTGGTAGAAGCTTTGTAAGAACAAGTAAACTCCCTCTCATCTGCTATTGCTGAATTGAGTACTGGCAAGAAGGTAACTACTGCAAGAATGCCGGTAGTGATTTAAAAAACTTCAGCTCAGTCGGTGCACCACCACATACAGTTTCTGCTGCACCGATTACGCAGCAAACTACTAAGAATGTACTTGGCCCGACATTCCGACACATACTCTGCTGCTCAGATTCCATGATTGCCTTGCAGGCGATTAGTGGCGTGTACTCCAGGCTTCTGTTGGATCTCCAGCAACATTGGAATTTCAGGCAATCAGTGCGCCAAAAAAGGCTTATTTTCAGCCTCCTTTCATTGATCGTGTTATTTCTGAAGATACTGTCGGTTTTCTGAAGAAGGTGGCTCGTGATGAGTGGTAAAGTGAATGGCATGGTTTGATTTTGCTTTTTGCATATCTAATAAAAGTTTTAAATCAGTTAAATTTTTAAGTTCATTTTTACCTGCTTATGATAGTAATATTACGACCGGGCGCTGAGAAGTCAACTTTATTGTGCGCTTAAAAGAAATAAATAATCTTGCTGCTTGTGAAGCTATATTAAACGACTTTTATGGCGATAATCTTATAACACGACCTGGTAACTTAGATGTATTAAAGAAGTACAAGGCAGATATAAATATATTAAATTAATAGGGTCTCCAACACGTAAACTTTTAACTAATAATTCAAGAATAATTCCATTAAACAATAATAAGGTATTTTATGGAACAGTGATTCAGATAAATGGATGTTTGAATTTACTAAAGGGAATGACAACGTACTGACTGAAAAAATGTTCTATGATTACTGGAATTTACAACCCATTAGGCTTGATTGGGCCGATAGTATTCTTGTGCAAACATTCTACTCAACAACTGCGGCAAATTAAATGACATGGTAATTCACAGCTTAAGGGATAATTTATTCTCCCAGTGGAAAGATCTAAACAATAAGTTTACGTTAGTTATCATTAACAGATCAATTAACGATAATGCTATTAAATCTTTTTAAATTCTTAAATTTGCCAATGCATAAAGTAACGTATAAGGTAATACGAGATGTGTATATGTCAGAACCATTATTCTAATTGAAATATTTCATCCAATCTCTTCAAGGGTTGTCTATGGTTTCGCCACTCACAGATCTCTCTACCAGATTTAAGTTATTTGCTTTTATACTATTAACCCGTTTGACTATTCAAGTGGTTCCATCTTTAAATACTCACATCGATGAAATTCACTTGTATTCTGACTTCATAATTGCAATTTATTGAATTCACATTGAACCTTCACATGAAGGTTTAATATATTCGATGCTAATAGAATTTTAAAAATCCAACAATTCAACTGTTAATCCCAAATGGCATCGCATCAATTCACCTGATAATCCTGCTGATATCCTGTCTCCAGGTTGTTTCCTGAAAAGCTTCAAAATTTTAACTTATGGTGGCACCGACCTTTTTGGTTTTTACAAGAGTTAATACACCGGGCCAATAACTTTTTCTCTAATAATTTTACTTCTTCGCCTCAGTGATTAATTGAGGAACGTAAAGGGATTCAATTCTCGTTTGCTTCTACGCTACTCAGAAATATTACTGAATATTTTTCATCTTTATTTAGATTAATTCGTACCTGTGTACGATTATCACAGTTAAAATATTATACTTCAGAACTCAATGTGGAGACAGATTATACAAAGTAGATTATTCTCTCTCGATGCATTCGGAGTTTTATCAGGCCTGTAGGGGGTCGCCTTCAAAATTCAAGCTCTCTTCAAGTAATAAACATAAATTACTGGTTCAAGTGATTTGCTTCTTCAAGGTATCAGATTATTCTATGCACTTAATTAATTCAAGATATATTTAATCAAAGAACTTATTCAATACAAGTTTCTATTTGTTAAATAATTTACGTGTTTAAAGTGCTTATTCTATTCAAGATTATCTATTCGAGTGATATTATTCATAAAAAAAAGTCTGAATTTTAGGCGGGCACTACGTTCAGATATTAAATGTAAGTAATGATAATCAGTAATGATTTCTTTTTTATCTTGTAAAGAGTCCTTTGTTCATATAATTTCTTATTATTTTTTATCGTGTTGTTCTTTGTTTCTTCAGTCTAGAACGGTTTACCAAACGATTCACATGTCTTGTCTTTTTAGGATTTTAAAAGATAACCTATCAAACATTTTGAACAATGTATCAAATCTTTACTAGTATGAATTTATATGGTGCGCAGACTTTAAAATATTAAAATAAAAAAAATAAATTAATAAAACATTATAAACTAATTTAAATAAATTAGTCTAAATTATAATATTATGTTCACTTCATTATTTATCCAACCGGCAACTCTGCACAATTCATTGATTAAGCACTTTAAAATGGAAGGCAATAATTGTACAAGTACATTCATTTGAATTGTCTCTTACCTTATACCTTAATAATATTGCAATATTATGAATGTATTTTGTTGGTTTTCCTTTTTTTAACTAATACAACGAAAATAAGTTGCAATATATAACATAAAAATTCATTTATAAATGAATATATATATATATAAAAATACAACTAAAATAGAAAAAAACATAAACTAATAAGCCATAAAATTTGATGAAAATTATGTATTGAGTGTTTTTTGGATTTATCTGTATTCAAGTAGAAATTTTTAAAAGAAAAATATAAAAGGAAACAGTAAACAATAACAGCTTGAAATTGAACTTAACTGTATTTATGAGATGAAAGAGAAGGGGGAGAAGAGAAATGCAAAGAACCAGTTTCCTCCTATTAAAAGGAAATTCTATTAAAGGAGAAATAAATATCATATTATAAACTAGCCAATTTTAAATAAAATTGTTTTATAAAGACTACTTACTGTTCTTTTAATTTATCAAGTTTATTTTCTCTAAAAAGTCTGCAAATTGTAAACAAATGGACATTTTAATATGTTAATAAAAGAAATTTAAAAATAAAAACAACAATAAAATGCAGAAATCTCATTAAAATTAAATTAATATTTAGGCTCAGAGTTCATTGTTATTATTCTTCTTTTTTCCTAATAATAATAATTTATAAAAAGAATTTTTAAGAATTTTTATTTCAACATTCCTTCTTTATTTTTTAAAGTTTCCATGATTTTTTTTCTGTTACCTGTTAAAATTATTTTAATTGTATAAAAAATTTTAACTGTTTTCATTAAAATTAAGTATGATCTTAGAGAATTTTGCAAAAACTATATCCCAAATACTATAGAATTATTTTTGTATCCTCTCACTTACCAGAAGATAAAATGAATCTGCATTTAAAATTTAAGCGGTTTTGTTTAATATAATAAACGTGTAATTCATGCGATTGCATAATATCAATAGCATTCATAGTAAAAACATGTCAGCAGTATGTCACCCAAAACCTTTTATTGTATCTGGTAGCAGTACAGAACCTGACTCAGGACTGATATGCTCATGAGGAAACTATAGTAAATTATATCGATATTAATAATAGGGTGAGATTTGTAACTTAAACGAAGAATTACATGACTACAATTTGAGTAAAAAGAAGTGAACTACTACTTTATCAGTGCAAACTCCTAAGACTGCGATGTACATGATTCAGTACCATGAAGCTTAATGATTCCAGAAGAGGAGATCTTTCTGGTGAATGTTGACTTGCCCTCACATAGCATCAATGAGTTGCTTGTTCAACAATTTCTTAATTTGGTCAAAGAGATTATAATTATATGGTATTAAATCTGGATATTATGGAGGGCAGGTGGCATACCTTCTCGCGCTTTTGTAGTGTTTTAATGTTGTTTCAGCATGTAAATGCAAACATTGGCATGAAAGGATGAAAACTGTGAATGGGGTGATTCTGTTCTTGGAAATATTTAGTGTATATTTTAAAATCATGGCATATTATTGAGGAGTGACAGATTATAGTACGGAAGGCAAGGTATCATATTCTCCATAAATTACGAATGATTACCATTATTTTTCAGAATGAAAATGTAATTCATCCACATCTATGATGGATGGAAATGTAACTATTATTTTTCATTGCAAGTTATTATACAGACTTAATGACCTCTATGCTTTTCTGCTGCAGAAATTATCTGTTTTAGTAAGAACAGTAATAGATCTATTTTTATGTTGAGGCTGCAAAAGAGACAGAACTGATTTATTTTTTCTAATCTACCATAATTTAAAATTTTCAGAAATTTCTATAACTAAAGATTTGTTGATATTTCTGAATAAGCTCTTCTACTTCATTCTGTTGTCATTAATGACTCTCTATATTAATAATATTTTCTGGACGGAAAGACATGATTGTTCATCTTCGATTTGATTTTCTAGTCTTGCATAAATCTCAAATGGGACTACTTTTATGCAAACTAATATATTATTCCTATTTGTACTGTTGATTCAAGTGATATAGTCATATATCATATGACTATATGATATATGAATATGATAAGACATAATATATATATATATATATATATCTTAAACATGTTCTAGCATCAAAGCATGAAAGTTCTTATTGAGATTTGAATCTTACTTGATCAAAAAATGGCTACCTTGGCCATTTAACATTTTATGAAAAGACAAATGAATAAAATTCCTATTTAACTATTTTTTAGAATAACAATTAAATAATAAAAGGTAAACAATAATTACTTTAAAACAGTGTAAATACTAATTTAAGTATATATACTCACCCTGATAGACAAGATACCTGAACGTCATCATACATGTACTTTATGTAACTGTAATTAATTGACAATCATTATTAATATAATTTTAATCCAATAACCTAATTATCAATAGTTTACATGTAATATGGTTTTGAGTACACTTTGACATTCACTAAGGAAGTAATAGAGCATGAAGTAGACATCATTCAAGGATAAGTAGCTTAATTAATGTGCTCACATACCTTGTAGGGTAACTGCTGGGGAGATTCATATTTATTAAAATATTACGTTCGAAAACTTCAGTTGTGATTAATTTTAAACAGTAATGAAAATAAAGCCATCAATCATCAATAAAAAATTAAACTAAAAAGCTTTATTTGAAAATAACATTTTGATATCGTACAAATAAACTTAAGCTACATAACAGGATTCATAACAAATACGATACAGGAAAAAGAGATGAAAGCGAGGGGGCGACGGAGAGCCTTCTGTGGGGCTGCTGTTCGCCAGTGCTTCACGGGTGGAAGTGGCTATTAGACACGGGTACTCCAGAGCCCCCGGAGCACTAGAAGACCACAGTGCATGTGGGGACGTTCCCCCTGGGGTGTCTCCTTTAGAGGCGAAGGCATAAAGACTGAGTCCCGGATTCTGGAGTGGGGAAACATCCCAATGCCATAGGGGAAGGCACTCGCCTTGTGACGTTTCCCGTCGCCACACCCCCCCCGTTCATAGTCCTGATAGAATTTAAGGAGAGTCGTCTTTTGACCCTAACTTTTTACACCTCATAGTAATAAACCAGGCCTTGTTGGGATGCCACCGATTTAAATGCCTCGGTAGACAGTTATATCAGCGTTTTATAAACTCAGGTTTTGACTTCGCTGCAGGCCACATCAATACATCTTGAATGCCCTACATCGCTGCCCTCTGAATAGCTAACCGAGTTCGCGGGAGCACGAATCCTACACCTAGTTCTACATTTTATAGAGCCAATTCGTGAGTAAAAGTCATAAATTTCAAGGCAAATTAATAATACCACCAAAGATTTTGTACGCAACAACAAAATTTATTCCTAGTTCCCTTAGAGAACTCAACTTCAGTTCATACCCCTTGACTTTGTTTCATTATGAACTCTGGTCTGGTGTAACAGAGAGGCGGCCAGACCTCCTACTCACACTCAGCTCCGGGAGTGGGGAAACAAGGACGACGTAGTCGGGCCTGGTAACTCCGCTCCAGAAGTTAGAGGTAAAGACAAAAGAAAAAGACAAGATCCTACCGGCGTGTCGACCTGTCCAGCCGGACGTAAAGCCGATAGATGGGGAGGCTCATCAGAGTTTTGGACACTTCACTGGGCTGTGTTATACTTAACTGTGGGTCCAGCCCCGGGGGAGAAAGGGAATAAAACAAAAGTAAACTTGCTGAATTAAACAATAAACATATCTTTTTTTTTGGCAAAGAAAGTTTTTCTCAAGAGGTGACCTCAATCTCTCTAATTTTTTACTCTAATAAATTTTGTTTTGTGATCTCCTTAGGAATAAGCTAAAATTACACATTAAATGATTTGAATCCGTGTGAAACACTTATCATCAATCCCCAAGGTAGAAAGTAATGAAGTATTTCTTTTTAGGCACCGTTAAGTTTCTTGCTTACCCCTGAAAACAGCTGGGTTTGGAAAAATAACAGTCCTTGAACATTTCAGTATTTAAATGTTTAATTTTTGGTGAGCGAAACATACAGAACGGGGATAAGAAGAACTAAAAGTATTTAACATTACGTTCCTAAATAAAATAAATAAATCTTTTATTCTGACAGTTTCATAATAACAGATTTCATGTGTTACTCCATAAATACAAAAGGAACTGAATCAACATCTGTCTGGGTCGCTCAGAGGATAACTTTATAAAATCTTGATCAGAACCGTGTCATAAAATGCAAATTAATTTCAAAATAAAAATGTAAGTACTTACAGTCAACGTTAATTTTTTTTAAAGATAAACAAATCAAATAATTTTAAATTAAATAGGTGGGACACTAATTATACAAAATAATTACAAAATTAAAATTAAAATTATTTGAACACATTTATGTATACGTTGTACTGAGATGAGAAAATTTAGTGTCCTTTTAAAAATGTTTAATTAATCGTACTTAGAAATTAATGGAAAGAGTAATACTGTTCCTGTAAAAGAAAATCTTTTAATTATGTTTTAAAGAAATCGGTGGGAAGATATTTTAAACGGTCCCTTCATTTTTTTTTTTTACAAATTGCAATATTAGAATAATGAGGCATTTTATCTTAATTTTATATACGGTGCTGAGTTATATAAAAACATGTTTGTTGCTCGGTTTAATAGAGGTGGCTGAATAAAAAACTGATTTATGTATACGTAAACACATGAATAATTAAGTTAACACTTTTCATATGTTGTCGCGTATTCGCGGCTCGATCAGGATACTGAGAGATTGACAATTGAAAATGTTTAAATAATTACAATTTATTGGTTTAAAAAAATAAGTAAACCAAGAAAAATCAATAATAATAATAATAATATCGACAATAGTAGTAATATTAAGTGACAATAATAAATAACACGCAATAATAATGACAATAATGGAACCAGTAAACAATAATAATAATAATAAATATCATAATTACAAATGATAATTGTAGTAATCACAATAACAACAATAACAATAGTAATAATAATAAACTGTGATTACATACAAAAAATAATTTAATGTAATAGTCAGGATTCATTTACAGGTACATAAATAATGAAAAGCAGAATTCAGTTTCATTGACAAAAGACATTAGCATGACCGCAAGTCTTAACACTTTTACCCATTAGTGTTGTATTAACAACAATAGATAAGACAAGTATAAAGTTTTTTCACTACAAATACCTTTGCTGCTCACCAATAAAACACCCTTAATAATTTATGAATGAAATTTAATACATTACCTCTTTCGCTTATAGTCTTACAGTATCTCATCGAACCATTTGTAGTTTTCGTGTATTGGAATTTCTTTTGACGTCACCTTAATCGCGTCGAACCCAAATAATAACTCCTCTATCGTAGCACTCTCTCGCAGACTCTCCTCGCGACTCACATCTCGCAGACGGACATTATAAACTCTCGCTTAGACTGATTTCGTAGAACTTTTTCTCGCAGACTGACATCATAACATCTGCTTGGACCGATTTCAACTGATCTTCCCCGAAGTATTTATATTCCTCTCCTCTTTACTTGCTGAATCGAACCCACCTCGAAGCACGAAATGACCGCCTGAGCCCTTTTGTTCTCATGCATTCCCAACCTGGGTACGGTATCTCTTCACACGGAAAAACATCTGTTTAGGTGTGTCGATGGGCAGTATTACAAAAGACTGTTGTTAAACGGACTGTTACCTTTAGTAAAAGGGTTTCGTCTACCTCCTTTCAGGATTCCTCCCATTATTATATTTTCAGAGCCCATCATTTTAAGAAGGGCAACTTTATTAATCTGCTTAATTTCAGGTGCAAGAGAGGGTACCTGTAGGACACTATTAGTTTTTTAACTATCGTATTTGAAAAATAGCAGCTATTTCAGTAAAATCATTAAAAACTTAGTAGTATGCTTTTAAAAATATATATAACAATCAGAAAAAATCATTGTTACATTGCAGTAAGTGGTCAAATGTAAATAAAAATCCTAATATTGAGATTAGATGGTAGTTTGTAAAAGTTGTAATGCTTTTTTATTGCGTGACTCATTACATTTCTATCCTTTATATAAAGTTTCGTAAGAATGCTTTTATTTTAAATTAAGTTTTACTTATTAAGTTTATAAATAATTTTTTTCAATAAAGAAAACGCATTTTAATTATTTTTCTCAATTGTGGTTTCTCATCAGCTCTTCATTCAGATGGAACGTACATCTGTTGTGCCTCATTGTCGGAAGAATTGAATTTTTTAAGGCACTTTCCACTACGTTATTTTATTCATTTATTTACTAAATAATAATCTTTTTTATGAAAATTATCTATTAATGGGTAAAAATAAAAATGATTCTTTTAAATAATAAATACCGTAAAATAAATCTGAATAATTGTCAGGTTTGTCTTCGATAAATCATATAAAAAATTTTTTACAACTATTCGTCTAATAAACAATTTATGCCAGACATGCAATATAACATAATACCGAAGTTGCAGGCGGATTTCAGAAGAAATCGAAGATGCAATGTCGATAGAAGTGCGCGTATGAAAGGGTTAAAAAACAATTAATTGGCCTCTTTGTTGTTTTTAAAATCGCTTTCGATTCGATAGCGCATAAAAAATTACAGGTTAAATTATTCAACTTAAGCGTGAGCGTAAAATGACAAACTTCATCGCTAGTTTATACGATCAGGCCAAACTTTTCATAAAAATTGAGGGAAGTGAAACCAAAACAGTAAAAATAATCTGGGGTGATTTCCAACGAGACTGTTTAAAATCATGCTTAAACTTTTATATATATATATATATATATATATATATACATATAAGTAAAAAAAGCTTAAATCAATGATAGCTCAAAAACTAGTGAAAGGTAAACAATCAACCAACTACATCCACGAGCATGAAGGTTGGTGATACAAGTTTTCTATGGAATCAATAAAAAAAAAAATTATGAAAATTACGAAATGAATATTAAAAAAGATTGTTCCATAAGAACTGATCTAAACGTTTAAAAACATTTTATAATAACATAAAAAGATTGTTTTTTGCAAGAAATATCCATATCTGCGAGTACAGTTTAATATACCAACCCGCTTTAGTAAAATATTTTTTATTTATCAGTAAAACAAAACCAGTAATCAGTGAAATATTAAGTGAAATGGGATAAGGTTTACTCTAATCTGGGTTTGTAAAATCGCCTGCTTGAGGCTACTGTCATACCTAACATAATTTAGGTCAGGTATGGATTTTTAATTACGCAGAGCATTGGACCAATTCAAATCGATATTTTTAAACTAGTGTTATTTTTCTAAATCGAGTTGTATGTTGGAGAATCACTCAGAATACATTAACCTGTTCAGCGGTAAGGTAAATCTATTAAAGATCCTTGATACATCTAATATCTGTTATCTATATACACCTTTTTCAAATTTTAGTTCGGAATAGATTAATATTTTAATAAGAAAAATTTTCGAAGGAGAAATTTATTAAATTTACTTGAAAATATTATAAAGATGAGGACAAATTTACGGCAGCTTTATCATATTTAAATAGTCTGAAAATAAGCAATATTTATTTTTAGTTTGCAAAAAAGTGATGGATAAAGAAATGAAGGTTGGAGATTGAGATTTAAGAACAGGTGCTCTCATTTATGTAATTGATTTTGAGCTGAATGTTAGTCATGATAAAATATGATATCACCCTTTCTAGACAACGATGGATTTCATGTTTTAAATCTATACCGTTAAAATATTGTTAAATAAATAATCGATTTAAAAAACTTATTTGTGCATATGTGTTTAAAAAATAAATAAAATTAACTACCTCTGTTTGAATTCTTTCTTTGCAAATTCATCATTCTCAAGTGATTTACATCTGTGATAGAAAAAAAAAATTAATTAATTAATACTGATCGACAGTTATCTAAAAAAAAGTGATGTTAAATATATAAATGGTTGATTAAATCATTATTACAAAATAAGCACAAAAATAAATACATTTTTGCTATTTTTAAACATCCCTCCATCTCTTTCAGAAAAAATAAATAATTTTTATTATTAAAATAAAACATCAATTATGTTGCTATCACTACATAATAAGTATATTTTATTACCTTATTCTGTAATATATTGAGATTCTTCGTACTTTGAAATTGAAGTAAGACTACTAAAATAAAAAAAGTGATAAAAACATAATATAAAATAATGCGCCCGCTAATATAAAATTATATTACCATAAACAATATTGATACTCTATTCTGGCGTAAGATGCACTAACTACTTTCAGTGAGCTCGAGGTCAGAGTCCGTTAATAATCAAGTAGAACATTTGTTTATAACAGTTTAAACTGAAGAAATTTATAGGTTTCCCTATAAGAGGACCTCGAAAGTGTCAGTCATTGGAAAGCATTACAAGTACTACTGGAAATGTACGACTGGCAACAGAAATATTTTAACAACACTGTCTGCAATTTGGATATCAATAGATCGTCCCGGAGCAGAATAATACAATTTGTTTTACATCTATTCCCGCTGAGATCATAGATTTTCTGTCAAAAGGAAACAAATCTCTCTACGCTGTAATGTGGTATTACTGTTGGAATGTAATATTTGTACGCTGATAACAGTAAATTCATTGAAATCTTCATTATTTGCTTTTACAATTTGCTTTTATTTTCGTTATGCAAAATCTACAGAATTTCTTAATTGCATTACAATAATTTTTTTATCATTATATTATAAGATTTTGCTAAATTTTCCTCTATTGTTTAAAATTTCATCGCTAATTTTCACATTTTCATTATTTTTCAAAATAATATATAGAATGAGCATCATAAAACCGAACCCATAATGAAACCGCTACCAAGCACTAGTTATGAAAGACTCACCCACAACTAGGGCGACTAATGTTACTACTGTGTTACTACTGATTGTTGCTGCCGTTTGCTAGATGGTTACGTGTCAGTGCAGTATACGTTTTGTTGCAGTGCGGTATTGTGAGTGCAGTTGTGTTTGTGTAGACCCACCGGGTTGGTCTAGTGGTAAACGCGTCTTCCCAAATCAGCAGATTTGGAACTCGAGAGTTCCAGAGTTCAAGTCCTAGTAAAGCCAGCTATTTTTACACGGACTTGAATACTAGATCGTGGATACCGGTGTTCTTTGGTGGTTGGGTTTCAATTAACCACAAATCTCAGATACGGTCGAACTGAGAATGTACAAGACTACACTTCATTCACACTATTACATATCATCCTCATTCATCCTCTGAAGTATTATCTAAACGGTAGTTACCGGAGGCTAAACAGGAAAAAGAAAGAAAGAAAAAAGTTGTGTTTGTGTAAAATGCCTTAGTCAATCCAGGATAGGATAGCTATATTTGAGGCCAATAATCGTTCTGGATCGTTTGAAGAATCACAAATATTTGTAGAAAAATTTACGAATCCCAGCGAAGAGTAGCAAACTCGATTTAGTTAAAAAATGGCGTACAACTTGTTCGGTTTCCAATGAAAAACGAAATAGGCAACCTGCCGTTAGGACTTCACAGGCCATTGCCGATAATGAAAGAAGAATTACAGCCAATCCAAAAAAATCGCTACGCAAGTTATCCCAATAATCTGGTGTTAAAAACACATTTTGTCGAAAAATTCTTTACGAATTACAATTGAAACAGTACCGCTTTTACAACAGTGCAACAACCGAAGGAGACAGACAAAGCGAAACGACTTGATTATTGCAACTGGCTGCTCGAAAACATTGCTGGTGGGGAATATAAACAATGCAAGTAGACAGAGTTGTCTACTTTATATTTTTTACTTTCGGGCTACTTAAAGAATTGAGTTTACGAATCTAATTTCCACAATACTGATGAACTGAAGGTGAACATTCAACGAGAAGTCAACGCGATTGACAACGTTTTGGGTCACACTACTATCGATATGATCAGTCGAGCACAAAAGTTCATCGATGCCCAGTGTGGTCATTTTGAACATCTTTTGTAACAATAAGGTAAATAAATGCAAATTTAAATTACGTTTTATGTTTTTCTTATTTAATTTATTCGTATCATTCATAAAAATTTATTCTAACATAACCTACCGATTCTGCAGCGGTTACGTTATGGGTTCGGTTTTATGTTGCTCTCTCTGTATCTAACAATAACTAAAATGAAATGCCTACAAATTTATGATATGTTGCGTACACTAATCATAAAACAACACAAACACACTGATACCAGAGGGAATATGAATCAAAGCTAAATATATTTAGTTCAAATTGTATACTTGACTGGATCTGTGGAAACTCATAATTTACACAAAGAATATATGTCGTTTAAAAGATTTGTAATTTTTATTTAATAAATGTAAAAACGGATAATCAAATATTATCTGGGAATATAGAAATTCTCATACGTAAAAATCGTTAACAGAAATAATTTATTAATGCAATTTTATTTTCTAAATAATTACCGAATATTTCTTCCGTATTCTGGAAGCAAATCGAATAGAGGGTGAACAAACTTGTTATATAATCTGATAGGTCATATGCATTCATGGATGCTTTATATTTCAGTAGTTTTAATGTTGAAGATAACGAATTTATTTTTCATAGTTGCCTTAATAACTATCATTTTTTCTGATGTTACAGTGGTTTTTAAGGAGTTAGATGAGATGAAAGATCAGACATTTTGAAATGTAAAGATAGTGAATGTAGGAAATTTATTAAAGGCTACATAAAGAAAACCACTGATGCTAACCAGAAATAAATAAATTGATTAGTTAGAAAACGGTGGCCGGTCAAACTTCGAAGTAACTCATTTTACATTAAGTAAAAAATGAAAACTTTTAAGATACTGACAAACTACCTCACGTTTCAGGTTTCTTTGGAATGGTTTGAAATCAAGTGATACTAAAAGAATTACTTAAAAAATAAATAAGAAAACGGATAATTAGCTAATCCTGACATTATATAAACATATTTTTTTTATATAAATGTAAAATTGTAAAAAATGATTTTTTTTCTTTATTTCCGTCATTTTAATTTTCTACTAATGAAATTTTACATAATAGTCATGCACTACCCGAAACATAGTATTATGTACTCTAAGTATTCAAGGTTAGGTATGGCTATGCTTATATATATTAGTATGATATAATGATATACAAATACTTAAACAACTTTTTTTTAATGAAAATTCAAGAAAAATAGTAATTAAGAAAATTTAAGAATTAAACTGAAAAAAATTCTTGAATTCAGAGATCATTAGCTCTTGGTAAAAGTATCAGGATCACCTGTACAGTAAATGACGCTACAGCGTTTCTTTGCTTTCTTTATTATTTTAACGAAGATACGTAATTTTCACTTTGGCTATTCTTGCAAAAATTTTCTTTCAAGCAAGTTTTGCAAGCAAGATTTTGAAACATGAAGGCGTCTTAAGTAATGTAATCTTTCAACTTAATTTTTTTGTCAATTATCCATTTTTTAAAAATTGAAAGTTATTTAAAACATCAAATTATAAATTAAAACTTTTATAAATGTAATATTATTTTAACATTTTAGTTATACGAGAGGTTATCCCTAAAGTAAAGACAATTTCATTGTAAAAAAAAATTATTCTGAAAACTTTACAAATTTTTTATTTATTTATCATATACTACTATATAAACGCCGCATTAATTAAGACAATTATCGTAGCAATACACCAGCTTCAATATACCCGCACGCATCGTATTCTTCTGCTGCCAGCCTAGTTAGCCACTAGGCTATCACCACTATCAACGAACACAGCAACCAAGTGCCTATGAATTTCAACCGGCTTAACGTTTTGATGGTTTAAAAAACGTATGACTCCACGCAATTAACAGTCGTCGGCAACATCGATTTTCCTATTCATTTTATAACGTAATAACTCATACGTAATCAAAGATACTACAACGCGACAACTTACAAATAATAATGCAGTGTGTACATTCTTAGCGTAGCCATGAACGACACACGTTGACCAACCTTAAGGAGATAAATTACCAGCGGTCTTTAATTTAGAGATATCCCTCGTATAATTCATTTATACTATGTAATTCAAAATCATAATTAAATTAAACAGACTGGCAGTAAACACACGTACTAATTCTAAAATCTGTTTAATGTGTAGCTGTTTTGTAAACATACTGTGAACATTTTTTTCATTTAAATCTTGGCGGGCATACCTTGAAATTAAGAAAGTATTATTCGATTACATGGTCTACTGCCGATATTATAATTTAAACAATAATTTATAAAAATATAGGTAATAATGGATTTTATATATAACATATATTATATATATAATATAAATACCTCGCTTGAAGATTTGGGTATTTTTTATGTTGACTATATTTTTCAGATATAAATAACCTGAAATTTATACAAATAAATGTATTATTTTTTTATCGATATTTAATTATTAACTTAAGTTAACGCTGCCAAGATAAACAATACATCAGAAACTATCCCATGATCGTGAGAAATATTTTCCACGTTTCAATGGTAACTCTTCATGTTATGAGATTAATCAGTATTATTAAAATTGTAGAAACTCTACTTTAGCTTTTCTAGTAATATTAATGTTAATTTTTTTTCGTTATTGCTGTGTATGTTAAATAATAATTAGCTAACAAAGAAAACCGAACAAATCTTTCTAAAGCTTTACAAATTTTTATGATATGTTAACTTCATTTTATTTAAAATTAAAAAAAAAAGTATAACAATGGAGTTTTTTGATTTTTGTAAATCAATCAATGGAAATAAGTGGACATATTAAGAGAAGGAACAACACTCTCAAAGGATGAAAGAATTGTGGGAATAACGAAAATTGAAGAAAGGGAAATATAGCCAAAACTGATCTATCTTAGACTCTGAAAGGGTTATTTGAAAAGAAAAAAGGGAGTTCGGAGGAAACTTCTTTTATTGGACCGATCAAAAATTTGATAAAATAGTAGGAGAAATAATTTTTGTTTTTATTTAAATATTTTTAATCCTACTGTTGATTTAATTATAAAAAAAAAAAAACATTATAACTTGTTACTTTAGGTATGTATTAAAAAAAAAAGTAAAAAATTACAGAATTATATTTTTTTACGTAAATATACAATAAATATGGGTTCGTTTCTTTCATGACTGAAATAGAAAGTAATATGGTTTTATGCTCTCCATCGGTAAGTAGATTTAGACATTTAATCGATGTAAGTCCTTCAGAATCAGAGCGCTAAAAAAAACTCTCCACAAGTTTTTGATTTGGTGATAAACAATGTTTGTTTAATTACAATAATTGAAATATACATGTTACCATAAATACGTACTTATTATTTACTCGTTAATACTTATTCATGCCGCTTCACTTCAAAGTTTCCTTATTAATTAAGCCAATATATCTTTTCTAAGATAAGCAATCGTGAATCGCTATTTAAAATATTAGAAGTTGGAATAGATAGTAAATCACTAAAGATAATTAAGGATACTCTAACAAAAACAGTTCCAAAAGTTAAATTTTCGGGGAATTTGTACCCGAGAAATACAGCGAAGAAAGATTCAAGTACTTGGGAAAATGCGACTTGCTAAGTAACTAAAATAAAGAGTCACTGCAGAATAAGAAATAAGGAACTGGACTAGCGTATAACTATAATTGGCATTTACCAGAAAACAAGAAATCAATTTCGAACAAGAAAAAAATAAATAATTGTTGGACAGGAGTGAGACCAGAAATACTGGGTACAATTAAATTTCATTCTCTGAACGATATTGGGCATATTAAATGGATTAAGAACGTGGTGAGAAGAATATTGACACAAGTTCTTTGATCCAAAGTGATGCTGGCGGAGTAATTCGGGCCATTAAGACTGGCTGTGATGTGGTGTCCTACGGCGGCCTAGGCCAATGGACGGACCCATCACAAGCAGCCAGTCCGTTGATCTTTGCGTGCCTGGAGCTGTCATAACCCCTTCTTCCGGGAGGACGTCTACGGAACGCAGACGGTGGCCCGGTAAGAATTGGTGGTCCTCTGACCTAAGCGTGCTGCGCGCAAAGGGTTAGGTCCGCGAGGAATAGATACCAGAGACGCACCCTAACAGAGATTATCGCTAATGACGTGCGCGCTGAGCGTCTTCGGATCTACCGGCGTGCCCGTAACGAATACGTTCACGCCATCAAGGAAGCCAAACTCAAGTTTTGGCAAGACTCCATGCGCGAGTTGCAGCGCAATCCCTGGCAGCTCGAAAAGATATGTTACAGGCCGAAGCCATTGCACGTATTGTCCAGTGTTCGGTGCGGGTTTGGCGGTCGGGACCGCACTTTAACATCTCTGGCGACTTACCAGGCGTTCCTGGATACTCTGCTTCCAGATGCTGCGGAGGGTGAAGCGGAGATCGACGTTAGGGCGGGTGAAACACCATTCCCTGACGTGCGGACCGTGGAACCCGAAGATATAGACCCAGTGGCTTCTCGAATGGCACTGCAGAAGGCACCGGGGATTGACCAACTTGACCCGGATATATTTTATCATCTGATGCCTGTCATAAGAGAGCCGCTTGGCAGACTGTTCTCGGGTTGCCTAAGCTGGGGCTATTGAAAAGCGGTGCTATAGGAGAATGTTAAAAATCAGGTTGGTGAATAAAGTGATAAATAAAGAGGTGTTGCGGCAAATCAATGTGGAAAGAAGTATTTGGAAAACTATAGTTAAAAGAAGAGGAAGACTTATAGGCCACATATTAAGGGATCCTGGAGTAGTCGCTTTCATATTGGAGGGACAGATACATGGGAAAAATTGTACCAGCAGGCAACGTTTAGAATATGTAAAATAAATTGTTGGGGATGTAGGATATGGGGGGAATACCGAGATGAAACGACAGGCACTGGATAGGGAATTTTGGAGAGCTGCATCAAACCAGTCAAATGGCTGAAGACAAAAAGAAATACAAAAAGAAGGAATACAAAGTTGATTCATGTTTGTTGACAAAAGTTACTGGCTATTTCTCTAAAAAAGAATTGAAAGGGTCTAGAAGAAATTACCAACCCGAGCAACGCCGGCTATATAAGCTAATTGATGATAAATTTAGCTGTAATGACTTCTTATTTTGATTACCGAACATGCAAGTTATTGTTTGTGATTAATATGATCCATGCGCTGTTCGTATATTGCAACATAATAATATGTTCTGAACATAATAATTATATACTGAATATCAGTTTTATATTTTGGAATATCTTTTCAATTCTTTAGTTACGTGACGTTGTATCTTAAACATCAAACAAATTTTACGTTATGTTAAGATTAGTTAATGAAAATACCTTCATTATTTAAATATGAAGCGTTAATTAATAGTATGCAGGAGAGATTTTACAATAATTCCACGTATAACAGGAGAGGTAGTACGAGTAGGGCCCTGGAGTTCCGTATAACGTGTTTTTTTATATTATTCCTTGGTGATTCAGAACCGAGTACAGGCGAGTCAAAAGATAAACTTAAAAATTAACGTCAGCGTTAATTAATAATAAATAATAATAATTAATAATAACTTTTTCAACGGCGTAAAAGTTTTTAGTTAAAACTGCTCTAATCTTTTTAAAAACGTTTCAATGTTGTACTGATTTATTCGTGAAATTTGGCTCTACAGAGGATGGCTTACACACAAAAAGTGTTGTTATAAAAATTAACATAATAAAAATGTTTTCTGTATGACAAACTTACTCGTTTAAATTTCATTTACTGTTTCCGTATAACCGACAATATAATAACAGAAATATATTTTTGTTTAAAAATATATATTTTAACATAAAATACTTAAACTGAATACTGATTCATCATATATAAATCGTGGATGAACGACTCTTCTTTGAAAGACTGTCAACATATTTTACAAATCCTTATACTAACCATATATCTAACGAATATTTTTTCTATCCTAATAATGCTTTCTAAATTTTTTAACGTAAATAAATAACCTTCAAATTGTAAAATCCCATAAATCATCAAACTTCGGGTATTTGAACTGTAAAAAATTGATTAAAAAAAAATATATATATATAATTTTTATTTATTGTCTTCAGTCATTTGAATAGTTTGATGCATCTCTCCAAGATTCTTTATCTATTTCCAGTCGTTTCATTTCGGTATACTCCCTACATCGCTACTAATCTGTTTTACATATTGCAAACGTTGCCTGCCCGCATGATTTTTCACTTCTACTTGTCACTTCAATATCAAAGCGATTATTCCAGGATGCCTTAATAAGTAGCCTATAAGTCTGTCTCTTCTTTTAGCTATATTTTTCAAAATGTTTCTTTCTTCATCGATTTTCCGCAACACCTCTTCATTTGTCACTTTATCCACCCATCTGATTTTTAACATTCTTCCTATACCAATGAAAAGGGGGTACACAACTAGATGTTACAGCAGTCCTAAATCCAAGATATCAACATCCTAATACTAATCTTTTTCGAGTTATGTCAGATATATACGTACGTACAGACCTCACGCCGAAACTAGTCAAAATGGATATTTCCTTTGAAATCGGAAAACCGAAATTTATCGCGATCACAACACTTCTTTTACTTCGTACAAGGAAGCAAAAATCAAAGTTAATTAATGATAATTAAAAGAAAATATTTAATTCATAAAATGGAATAAGGAAGGTTACAAAATATTGTAAAGTGTAATTTTACGAGTAACCTTCAACCCTTTTACAAGGTTTGAAAATTCTTTGTACACCGAGAACCCTCACCCAAGTAAAAAAGAACAAATGTTAACAAAAACTTTATTTTTTAAGAGTAAAATAATGGTTTTGTATGAAACAATTTTCAGTTGTTTTATTTTCTATTTGCATTTCCGATGAATGTTTTTTTTATTCGTTTAAAAAAAAGCTGAAGTAAAATCCAGCTCAGGTATGTCATTTTTCATACGCCAATTTAAAGTCTCCTAATATAGCTTCATAGTTACAGATTATGATAATATAATTATCGTACATTAAACTGTACATGAAACATTAATTGAAATAGCGCCAACACACAAATATATATGCACATAAATTTTCGTAACTATCATTCCAGAAATTTTGGATTCGCATAGAAGTAAAAGAAGAAGCGAATAGGTTTTTTACAGAAAAAAATATTTTCCGTCTGTTATTCACAACAGCCGAAAATGTAAAAATTATTTCTTATCAGATTCATGCGAAGGACAAATGTTAAACTTTTACAGGCCTACCCGAATTTTAAGTAAAAAGTAAATAAAACATGCAAATAGAATAACATCTTTAAATTAAATAAGATAGGTTTCAAATAAGCAATTATTAAAAAAACTATATTTTTTTGCAAATGTCTTCTTTATTAAAAATACTTTTTTAATTCTTCTAATTTTTTTTGTTATTTTTTTCTTTAAAGAGTGCGCCGAATAAATAACAACTACAAAAAAATTAATTACTGCTGTCAACTTAAATAATAGTCAAAAATTAAATAAAATGCATTTTTTTTTTTTTTTTTTTTTTTAATTTATTTCTTTTAATTTTTTTTCATATGTGATTTTAAACCGCTGTAGAATTAAATCTATTAAGACTATCCTATTTGAAACTACATTCAGACCAAAATAATCTTTTGATAAATCTTGAGTATTCTGTTTTCCCTTTCTGATTAACCAAAATACACAGTCCAGGTATTAAGAATTAAATTATTTCAATTTTTAAATACTTCTTATTTTATAAGAAAATTCTCAGTTCAATAATTCTAAACGCACACACAAACACACAGATCTATAAAGTACTTACCGATTTTCATTATAAGCATTCTCCACACTGAAGATAAAAAAGCTCATAACGTATATTATGATTCGCATGTTCAAAACTCTTAATTCTTTTTGTAGAATATGAATAATCGTATAAATTTATTAACCTTATCTATTAAGAATACGAGATAGATCGATACTGCTAACTCCAGTATTATATACTCAATATATACGCTGTATAATATTAAGTAGTAAAAAGAAAATCGGAATAAATAAATATTCAACTAGTTTATAAAAAAAAAAAAGAAAACAGTAGCAAACAAGTAATATTAATAATGAAGAGGTTTCAATTCTATGCGATGTCCTAACAGTATTATATCCCACGCAGCATCTTATCTATCACGAACAGCTCGAAAGTAATTTTTTTTTCGAAACATGTTTTAGAATAAAAACCGCAGATTTTAATTAATAGGAAAACTTTTAAAAACAACATATGCTGAATCTTTTTAAATATAATAAAATACGAAATTGACAAAGACATTTGATTAATCTAATCTGCCAATTTATATAACTTTTAACTAGATTCTGAACAATTTGAGGATGT
Organism: Lycorma delicatula; assembly: GCF_047948215.1. NCBI lineage: Eukaryota > Metazoa > Arthropoda > Insecta > Hemiptera > Fulgoridae > Lycorma > Lycorma delicatula. The sequence continues at coordinate 26,372,122 of NC_134466.1, forward strand.
TAACACATATAAAAAAATTTCATCGATCGGAACCCAAAAAAAAATTCGTTCTTCATTATATACAGCGTAATTACGTATTCTTTGTACTTAGACCCTGCTAATTGAATGTCGTGTATTTTGAACCGACGTGCAAAAAATGTTAGATACCTGACATCAAATAAAAATCATTTCTAAAAACGTCCTATGAAAAGTGGCAAGAAAAAAGGTTTTCACGTCGACTCTTCATTCAGCCAAACTTAATGCTGTCCTTCGGTATGCCTTGCTTAGCCTACCAAAATGCAGAAAATTTGTAGTCCTATAATCGTCAACTGCATTCTTTTCTTCACAGAAGCTGGTTGCGTGTGAACATCAGTATTCTTAAATGAATAACTCTACTAGTGTTTCAATAACTCAATAATTGTTTACATGCGTCACAGCCATAAGAAAGACTGCGATCGGTAGTAAAAAGCAGCAAAAAATAAACGAACTCCTACAAAGTGTATTGTATAATTCCCGTCTACTCAGTAAAGAATACAGCAAAAATAAATGTCTACAGAATGTTTCTAAAAGAGCTATACTTTTTCAGATTCTACTTGTAAAACTAAACAAAAAATATCTTTAGGAAAAATGGCAATTTCTCATTCGTTCTCCCGCTGTCCGCCATATTGTTATTTTTGTATAAAAATTTATATTTGTAGTCCGGATGGACGAATCACTTTAATATTGGTAAGCGTGTTGGTAATAAAGTTTTAAAATTAGCAAAAAATCAAGACTTAAATACCTTTGAAAATTACAAAATGGCGGCCATTTTTAATTTTCAATCCATTATATCTCCATAAATATTAGTTTTATCAAAATGTATGTTATTACTAAAACATTGAGCCTTTTATTTTAAATAGAATGACATTTTATTTTTTTAAATCGGTTAATAAATAGCCGAGTTGTAATTGTTTCAAAGGTTTGAATACGTGTGTGGTTTCAAGAATCAACACGTGTGCCGAGCCATTTTCTTTACCGATTCCGACTAGGGTGAACTGAAATGCAGTTGACACGAATGTAGTTCGACTGAATGATTTTTTATTTTACTATATTGTTTTCTAATTCAATATTCACTTACCATCCGGGTAATCTGTAAACAAAATATCTATTTCTATTATGATTTTCTTAATTTTTATTTTTTATTTTGTTCTACCTTGTAGGAGACTGGTTGTGAACGAATACTGAGAGTTCCCTTCTTATTTGAAAACCTGGCAGCGGTAACGTCCGATACGAGCCGATACCGGCATGGCAGGTCAGGCCTACCGGTTGGCTCTTTTGAGATTTTTCCCCGTTTTTTAACTTAGTTTAGAAAACCTAACAGTCAACCCAAGGAGTCCTCAGCGGCTCATCGAAACCAGCACACCTCAGCATGCTGGCTCTCACCGCTGAGGGCGTCTACCCAAACTACAATCTAAAAACCCATATTCCTTTCATCTATAATTTTTTGTTTAAGGACTGTCCTTATGAACTCTACAACCTTTCTCCAATTCTCTACCCTACTGAGCATATGATCTATTAGAAATAATATTATGAAATAAAATTTTGTCAACGATATAATTTAGTATTCTTTTGTTTTATATAAATCAGTAAATACAAAATATCTTTTGTACTCGATTCGTTGCAGTGATTTGGTTTGATGAATTACATTTAAAATAAGTATATTACTGTTCGATTAATTAATTTATAAAATATATGCGACTACGCGGTACCTTTAATTGAGTTAAAACACTGATGGAAATGTCTACCGAGGCATTTGCTTCGGTGAAATCCTGACGTATGTCAAACTGATGATTGTAATATCAGTCAGAGAATCAATAAGGCGAACTTTGGTAAAGGCCATCAGGGCTAACAAAGGAGGAAGTGGTTTGGCGATAGAAATCGTCACAAGGGAGTAAGTATGTGTCTTATATTACTGCTGTTTATAAATATAACAAAATGGATATTAAAAACTTATTTGGTAAGAAAAGGTATGTAGCCAAATTATTTTCATTTGATTTGATGAGTAGTAAAACCATCTAATTAAAGCAACCTAAAATTTTCAGAATATGCAAGCTGTTTTTAATTTTTTTTTTTCTAAAAATAGTGATTTTGATGTTGTCTTTATTACTGAAATTTTAAGAAAAATCATAAAATACTAAATAAAAAAATAATTACAAGTATACCACACTCCAATAAGTTTAAATAACGATTAAAAATTACAATTAGCTATTTTTGCAGCAGTTCTGCTTAATTAGATGGTTTTGATTATTGAAGTGTTTGATTTTACAAATAGCTACATCTGCTAGTTGCGAATAATAAAACAAACTTGTACACAATACTTAGGTTTATTAAAAAATACCATCGTTCAATAATAAAAAACATTAGGAGTTCGATAGCTAATTAGTAATGATTGGTTCAAAATTCATAATAGTCCAATTTTTGTTGTGATCAAGTTCAATCACTACAAAAGTTTTTATGTTAAACACAACACAATCTGACAGAAAATTTTCTAACCTTAATCAGAACCATTTGGTTCACATTAATTTCAATCTGTACACCGGCACAGCCTGTTAGATTTGATCATTCCATCAGTTTCTTTGTGTTTTTCCACTTATTCCAATAGTTCACTTTTGTAGAAATGAAAATAAAGACACACTAGAAGGTTTTGAAACTCATAAACTCATATTTAGGTTAAGAGTATTTTTCACAAACGAAAAAATATTTTAATGATTTTCAAAACGCTGTAATTTTGTGAAAAATTATTCAATGGAGACGATTAAAAATAAAAAAAAAAAAATCATTTTTAAGCTTGAAGTTTTTAGTAGAGATTCCATTCAGAAGCTTGCAGAAGAGAAATCGAAACAGAATGTTGGTGAAAAATCAACTGGATCTTCACTACCATCTGTTTCTGGTGTAAAGGATCAAAAATATTTGATAACGAAGCGGGTCACCGACTTGGACGTTCGTTGAGTATGATCTCATCTCAAAAAGGAGAAGTTTTAAAAAACCTTTTGTCACCAACTACAATTTATGACTTTCCTACGGATGCGGTACAATTAAAAAAAATTCAAATTCAGCTGGTTGGTGATTAAGATCCTCGGCTGGCGTATTCCAAGAAATTAAAGGGCGCTTGTGAATTTACTGTGTGTTGTTTCCACCAACTAACGTGAATGGTCTTTTGGGTTCTTTCAAGTGAGGCCCATTACTCGCTATAAAGATATCACGAATTTGTGAAATCTCACCCGTCATCTCAGTTTCACAAACTGGCGGCCACAGCAGCTAAATGTTTTGTTGAAAATATAACCGTTGATGTACAGCTGATTTCTGTCCACCAACAAGAAGCCAATAAGGAAATTTTTGAATCGGTAATTTCGATTGTGATATTTTGTTGTACACAAGACCTATCTTAGGTGTTTTTGAAGACTTAATGAAACTCAAACTTGATGCTGGTGACCACATTCTAAAAGAGCACAAAAAATCCCACTTGCCACCATGGATTCAAAATGAAATGATCAGCCTATGTGGGGATGTCACTGGAGACGTCATCACTACTGACATAAATAAAGCATGTGCTTACAGTATCCTGATACACAAGACACCGGCATATTAGGGAAAGAGCAACTTTCCATTGAGATTAGATTTTTGACTACGAAAAGATGATGGTTCGTGAGGAATATCTGGTTTTGTAGAGTTGACTGACACGATGCAAAATCTGTAGCATCTGCAACTAACATTTTTGTAGAAAAGGTAGGCTTGATCCAGATTAGTGCATTGGACAAGGATATGATGGATGTTCCAGTACAGCAGGGAAGGACGGTGGAGTCCACCAGAAAATTATTCAACAAAACAATACGAGAGCATTATACATTTCTGTGCTAGTCACAAACTGAACTTAGTTGTAAACAGCTCAAATGAATTAAAAGTAATACAACATGCGGCCTTCACATTAAAAGAAATAATAAGATTCTTTGTAGAATAAGCCCTTCATCCAAAATGCATACCAAATATAACAATGGTCTGTAAAATCCGTTGGTCTCAAAAATAAAAAAGTATCGCAACATTCAAGAAACATTATGTGCAAATTGTTATGGCGTTTGAAAAAACGATGGTAACAACATGGTAACAGATGGTAACAATGCAACGAAAAAAACGGTTTTCAAATGCATTATGCTGCTCCAAAATCAGAAGTTCATTGTTAGTGTTGGTCTCATAGTAAAATATTTAGAATTACTGGAACTGGTGGTACATGATCATCAGTTAACAAGTATGGACTTACTTCAGTATGAAAATCACAAAAAAAAATCATTGACATCATAACTTCCTCATGAGAAGACATCGTGGAAATGCGGTTGTTGAAAGTACACTTGCACAACGTTTACTATCGAACGATCCTTCAGCACCTTACACAGGACAATAACTTGGTTACAGTCAACAATGACAGAAATACAGTTTGTCGGTCTTTGCATGATGAATGTGCATAAAAAGAAGGTTCTGGAATTAAAGATAAATTTGAGAAACAAATTTTGTCAGGATTAATACTGAAGTCTCATAGGCTAGTGCTGAATTATGATGTAGATAGGTTCGAATAGCATTGCAATAATTACTTTTGGCGTTTTCAAATGTTCAAATAAAACCATTTTTTAACAAAAAACATTATCATATTTTCCCCCCTGGAGAAAATCCTGGCTACTGCCTATGTTATTATGCAACTGCACTTGCCATCTTGTTCCCAGAGGTTTATTTTTTTATAAATAAAGTAACCGTATTACTTGTTTTTTAAACAGTGATGATTTTTTTTTGCGGATTTTAAGTACAAATAAGTAAGAATGAGGATGCCTTGAAAAGATTTGTGTATTAAATGAGACAGATAATAATATAACAAGTTACTACATAAAGCTAATTTCTTGGTATTGGTAGTGTTAGAGTAATATTTTAAACCCTAATTTATTAAGAACAAAGTTTATTCTGTTTTAATATCATAGATCAAATTACTGACTACTCTTTAATAGAACTAATTCTAGTTTGGTTATATTTCTTCTCTCTATTTTCTTTGATAACTTTATCTCGAAATTGTATTTAATAAACATACTGCTACATTTAGGGTTTGGTTAAGTAGTTTATATTCAGTTTATGTAGTTCTAAACGTTTTAAAATTCATGTGAAGGTTCTAAAATTCTTCAAGTCCAAATGACTGTAAAATAATGTAGTAGTGAAGCTCTAAAATAGTGTTCAGCCAAATTACTGTTGGATCGATACCGAAGACATGAGGATCAGCTTGAGTTGATGTATCCTGGTTTTTTGGGATTTGATCAGTACATCTTTGACTATGGATCTACCTGTGACTCTTTAACATACTTTGTTGCCGTACTATTTCAAACTAGGACTGTAGGTTCCATACTTAAACACACATTACATGTTTATTGTGTATATTTTATAAACACAACTTTGTTATATCAGTCATAAATTATTACATCAAATGCACTTATTGTTTAAAGAATGTATTTATTTATGTTATTAATTCCCATGACCATTATTTTTTTTAGGTATCTTATTTAATATCTTAATTTACGTTAATGTAAATATCTTTTAATTATTTATTTCTAATGTCTAAAACTATTCAGTTGCAGGTCTTTTTACAGAACCAAATTACACAATACAAAATATTTAACTTCACCATCAGTGGTTATCAGTATAAAAAAACTGCATTTGCAACACCTAAATGTATTGGTCTTACATACTGTTTGCAACATTACTATATTAACAATTATGTAAGTTTTAAATATCTGATTAGCCTTCTCTTCATGGTTAATAGCAATATAACAAAATTTTTACTTGTAATGATTTAGATTGTATATTTTGTGTAAAAAAATTTTAAAAACACTTCCCATTTAGTAAACTATTTTATTAAGATAGTACAACCTATATATGACAATGGTCACTGCAATTAAAAAAAAACACAGTGTCCTTTCTTTAAAAAAAAACGATCAATACATTTTCAATTTCTTTAATCCATCATTGTCACTCGATAGACATTGATGAAAATTTTGTAGCGTATTCATTAGAATTTGGTCGGTAGAGTTTAGTACTTTTTCATTCCTGCATTTATGTGGTATTAAAAAAAAACTATTGATTTTATTTGTGACTGTAATTTGTGTTGTAATAAAACGAATGCAATTTACTTACAATATTGATACCAATTTATCTACGCAGTATGAATTATTAACAAATGCTGGGAAAAGAGACAACTCCCGCAGTTCTTCAAAACTGTTATGGGAAACAAAAAATGACAAAACCAGTTGTATTAGTCAATATGCTGGGACAAGATGCATTCTCGTACACCTATTGTGCACAATTCCTGTCAAAAACTTTAAGAGGCTCTTGATAAACATGTGCGTGGTTTAGGAGCTGCTAAAGTAACAGACTTAGTATACCTCACATAGGCAATTCAGATGATGATTTGAATTACTCAAATAATAAATAAATAACCCATAATGACTTTTATCCAGATACATGGCAAGAAGGTCTTTGTTGTTGAACATGCAGGAAGAGATTACTGAATTATAGCTCTAAAAGATAGTATTGATAATAGATCGTTTAGTATGTTTTTTGTCAATGATCATTTAGCAGTGAATAGAACAGTGATTGCCCAATGAGTAAATTAAAACTGTAGTTAAGTAACAAGGACGGTGCTGAAAAGTCATAATGAATGCTAGGGTATAAAGTAAGGGTGGTTTTAAAGAGGATACTGAAATGAAAGTGATTGTAGAAAAAGGAATTAACTACTTAATGAAGGTTAACTGGTGGAAGAATAGGAAGTATAAATATTTAGTGTTAGGATTTAATATTACGATGTACTCTTTGTATTACTTGCCTGAAATGTAAATATTATACTCAGTTTTTAAATTGTTGAAGATTTTTATACTCACTGATACATGTGGAACAGAATAATGTAGAGTGGTTTATGCAGTGTTTTCAAGAATATAAACATTGTGAGAGCCAGAATATTAGAAACCACATGTATTATAGAGCGCAAAGAGGAACTTGTAATGAATTTTAAGTTGGGACATTTTTTCCTGATTTTTTTGGTCTTACTTCTGAATGCGATAGTGAATTTTAATGAATTGAAATGAATAACTATAAATATTGTGTTTTTATCAACTTGGTTTAGGTAATCAGCAACTGGAAGTTAGCAAAATATGGACAGGAAGAACGTAGAAGTACATGTAATGAATAAAGATTTTTGCAAACAAAGAAGTTAGAAAATTTTAAAACAGAGATTAACGTAAATATAGTAGTAATGGAATTGGAGTAAATAAAATGCAATGAGAAAAAAAGGAGGAGGTTATTAGAGGATGATGTTACAATTCAGGAAATAAAAAGGAAGAAGTGATGTAGGAATAATACTAAAAAAAAGAAATAGCATGTACTAGGACAGTTTTTAGTAATGATAGGAAAACTGCTGTCAGAATAAGCATAAACCCAGAGACTTGCTTTTAATACAAGTTTATATGCCAACTAATCAATGTGAAGATGGTACAATTGAAATACTGTATTGAGAGAAAGAGCAAATTATGGAAGAGTAATATAAACATTGTTGTAGAATAATAATAAAGCAATTGGTGCTAAAGGGTACCCAAACATACTTTAAATCAATAGTTGTGAAAAAAGTAATGATTCTTTTGATAGAGAAATACACTTTTCATGAAAGACGTTGAACATGCCTTTCATAAAGGTGACAAGTGTACTGATTTAGTGAACAACAATTTTTCTGAAAAGTTCCTCACTACAATGCATTTCAAACTCTTGTTGAAAAATTTTTTGGCAACAATTTCTGTTGAAGACACTGATCAAAGTGGAAGACCACCTAAATTAACAAACAGATATTTCAGATGCTATGGCTGAAAGTCCATCAAAGCTAATGCGTAAGTTTGCACAGCAGCAAGATATTAGACTTGCTGATGCACATAAAGGTGTAAGAAAAGAACTGAATCTCTTACCCTACAAAGTAATGTGTGCTCAAGAACTGAAACCAACAGATCATGTCAAAAGACTATATTATTGTAAATGGTTTAAACGTTTTATTGACTGAAATTGCGTAGATATACTAAAGGTTATGTTTTTTACAGAAAGAGTGGTTTCAACTGGGAGGATATATTAAATTACAAAATAAACAAGTGTGGTTGAGTATTAACCTCTTATTAAGATTGTTCATGCAATCTTAAGATGCATGAACAATCTTAAGATGATGCAAAAATTGGAGACAAGTGTGATGTGGACAGAATGCGCATTGTGAGTCCAATCGTTTTTGAAAATACAGTTGATAGTTATTATTATTGTGCTGTTTTAACCCTCATTAGTCAGTTAAACGAGGCGGAAATTAATCACGGCTATATTCCAAAAGATGGTGCCACAGCTAATAGGCCAATGATTTCTTATGAAATATCTTTCGTAAACAAATCATTTTGAGGGGTTTTTGGCCTGGACAATTTCCCAGTCTGACTCCCCCATATCACTTTCTATGGGAGGAGCAAAAAGAGCAGTGTATTGCAACAGACCACACACAATTGACAAATTAAAAACTGCAATAACGGCATTCATACAAGACATTCCAGTACATCAGTTAGTTAAAAAGTATGAAAACAAATTGAAATGTAAGCCATGTGGTATTAATGTTTGAAGAGGTCATTTTCAACACCTTTTATAAACTATTCCAGTTATTGTAATATCCATTTCTATAAAATAATGAAATAAAAATGCAAAGTAATAATTAAGAAAGTTTTTTCATTACACTCCCATAATTCCAGTGCAAAATGCACTGTACTTCTGGTAGTAGAAATAAAAGTAATATTGAAGGGGGTTAAAAGAGCTAAGAAATTAACTAAATGGAGGGTGGAACAAATTGCATCAACTGGATAAGAGAGAATTTGATTTGTTTGGCATTTCTCCTGCCACTACCCCATTCAGTCACCCTAATGCTTAAGACTGAAAGTCTATGCCACAAAAGCTACTGAGCCTCGAAATAGTTTAGCAACCAGTGTCCTAACTAGCTTCTAGAGCTAATCTAACAGCGTGAGCGGACCATACACCACCAGCTTATGTGTCCCAACTGCTCACTTGTCATATATTTATTAAAATGGGTAGGCACAACCCGTCAAATAAAAAATAAAAATATATATGACAACCATAAATTAAAATTTACTTTGTCTAGACAGCAATTCACTGTTGGCTGAACAAACCAACTGCATCAAGGAACTTCCACATGGTCCGACAATGCGGCTATCGCCACATTGACTCGCTGCTTATGAGTAGCCAATTTTCCCCTTGATCTCTAAGTTCCAGGGTGGCCCATTCTCTGGCTTCCCCAAGAGCAGGGCAGTCAAACATCAGTTGTTCATTTAACTGGACGTTCCCACAGATGCACAGCTCATCAGCTTCCAGGCGAAACCGAAACAGATATTAGTTCATATTAACTAAGTTAGTTTGGATAAGAGAAGATAGTTTAAGAATTGGAAAGAAGAAATGCAGAAAGCTGCTTCTCAAATGAATTTTTACTGAATATTAAAGAAGCCATAAAAATAGCAATGGAATAGAACAATTAACTTTATTAAGGGAAGAAAAATAAGGAAGCCATCGGTTACCAGATAGGTGATTGAAGAAGTTGAGATGCTCTACAGCAAATTGAATAATGAATCAATAAGATTCAAAAAGCAAATGAGAAATGTCTTGCAGATTAATTATCAGATAGAAAAAATTTAAAAAGAAATGGATAATATGAATTATGTGTAAAAAAAAAAGGAAAAAGTAAAATGGATATACTTAAAAGGTGGAAGAAATAAACAATAAAGGTGTATTGATCTAATAGAAAACCACATAGTTTTCCTGTAAATGATCAAGTACAAATGTGATGAAGTAGAAGCATCAATCAGAAAATGAAAAAGTAATGAGGAGAGTGAACTAGTTTAGAATCTTAATTAGAACATGGAATAGGAAAGCTACCAGAATAGGAAAGCTAATCGGCCAAGAGATATCGTGATGAGAAAAATTGACTAAAACAGTGCTACAGGGATCAGCAGAAGGTGCAAAGAAGAGAAGCTTAAAGATCAAGAATGATAAAAATTAAAAGAGATTGGATCTACAAAGACTAAAATTTTTAGGTGAAAATATAAACCAATAGAAATCGTACAGAGTGCAAGGACCATATAGCATATGACAATGATGATGAGTTAGCAGTAATACATCTGTTTAGCTTTCAAACTTAGCATCCTGTTGAAGAACAAGTTAAAACAACAATTAATTTAATCCCTTTTATTTTTAAGAATTTCCTTTATTCTGCTGTATTTTTTTCATTTGTCATATTTGACAAACTTCCAACATCCTTGATATAATCATTTAACTTGGTGAGAAGTTCAAGTCACTTTTCAAATCAAAGAATCTTTTGTTTTTTTTTTTTACATACTAGATTCATACCTTACAGGTAGATGATTTTAACTTACATCACAGATTCAATTAACTCTCTCTTTCTCTTCTTCTGATTAGCCTCTGGAACCACCATAAGGTATTATTACTTCAGAGGATGAAATATATGAATGTAAATGAAGTGTAGTTTGTACATTCACAGGTTGACCATTCCAGAGATGTGTGGTTAATTGAAACCCAACAACCAAAGAACACTGGTATCCATGATCTAGTATTCAAATCCATATAAAAGTAACTGTCTTTACTTGGATTTAAACCTTAGAACTCTTGACTTTGAAATCAGCTGATTTGCGACAAGTTAACCAGCAGACCAACCCGATGGGCTAGATTCAATTAACTACTCTTCATCATATTAACTCACATGTGTATCTGATCTGTTTAAGGAACATTACAATAGTTTCTTCATTGATTCATTGAATTTATTAAAATAAAAGAAAATAATGTATGTCTTTTATTATTATAATATAACTTAACATATAATCATTCAGCAATAGTATGAAAAATCATAAACGCTATGCTCTTTTATGTTGTAACATTCCTTTCATTTGAAAAGCTGAAAAAGAAATAGTGCCAATGCAACATTTATCAAATTCACTGTGTACTTCTATGAATGCAATCATAAATATAACAGTTGTGTTTACAAAGATGAATCAGCACAAATAAATCATATATTCAACAGAATTTTTAAAAAATATATACAGTTTGGGCACTTTTAGATTAAGCAGTAGTTGTAACAACAGAAAATGAAATTTAATGGCTTTTATATACACAAAGTATCTTAGATATATTAATATAATGGTTTTAAAATGCTACATTAAAGTGAATGAAAATAAATAATTTCCTATAACATCCACTTTGGGCAAGGAATTTGTCCTATAGTCGTCCCTTTAAATAACTAATACCTGTGTATCAGTGCTTTAGCTAACCTTCTTCATTATGTATACTGTCATTGTACTTACTATATTTAAATTTCTGACTTCTAGTAAGTTATATCAGACAAAATTTGCATTAATTTAAATAATGAGATATTCAAAATTTACGACATTTAAAAATTTTTATTTCATTTGTAGCTTTTGTGAAAATATAATTTAATGTTTTTGAGTGACTTGTAGTCCAACTTGACTAGTTGGACTAGTCAAGGTCACAACATACCTGTAGTCACTTGTAGCCCAAGTAAATGTTATTCTTAAAAGACCAAAGAAAAGAAAATTAGGAAAAAATTATAATTATATGTATATTAAAAAAAAGAAAGAAAAGTATTTATTTCAAACTGAAGAGATTTGGATTTAACAAACTTTAGCCCAGGAGAGTAATATTCCACAGCTTATAAATAGTAAACAGTGTTGCTATTTTAACAGCTATGGATGATATAAGAAAAAGATTGAAGCAAAAAGATACGGAAGAAATATCATTTTACATTATTATTACTGGCTTCATAATATGGTCACTGTGAAAATCAACAGGAAATTCAAGGGGTACTGGACATCTGGAATAATTGCAATATGTAGACATATTGGAGCAATGTAAAAGAATGCATATATTTGGATACAGTGGCAGCAATAAACAAAAATACCATGCGATTACACTTAACTACTCAAGGAGTAATCAAATTAAACGTTATTAATTACATTATTATTATTATTATTATTATTATTATTATTATTATTATTATTATTATTATTATTACATTATTACTGGTCAACCTGAAACTATACAAGATGACACTTCATTTACATTCAATCATATCACCTCTATCCATTCTCTGAAATATACTTTATGGTGGTTCTAGAGGCTAAACAGAAATAAATGTTAATAAATAAATATTCTCCAAGGAAATTTCCAACTCCAAGCAATCAGAAAAAGAAACTACCCCATTAAAAATTCTTAAAATGCTGTAACATTAAAGGCAATGCAAATAGATTATAAATGATACTATTTCACATAAAGTGCACTAATTGTTACCTTAATTATGAAAAATTTGCAAAATACTTTAACAATTTTCTGCCACTTGTATTTGATGCTTCTATCATTTAAATTTCTTATAAGTATTAGTTCTATCAGTATCAAAAAGGTTAATGTACTGAATTATTACTTTGCAAATGACTGATTATTATCTGTTTTTCAATAAAAACCTCTCAAAAATATGTCTCTTAATTATGAACAATATAATACATTAAATTGTACATTACTTCATTTTAAATGTGTTTTAGGATTATAATTTAGAACAACACTTTTTATACAAGTTTGGTAAAGCAAAAGTGACTTACGGTGGGAAGCGTTGAAAATGCTCTTGATGAGTGATTCTGTTTAATAGAAGCAACATCCTACAGCTGTTACAAAATTAAATCTTGCATCCCATAAAAAATTTAAAAGAAAATAAATTAAAAGTGTAATTATATATCAAATTAAAATTTTATTGTTACAATAAAAACAAAAGTAACAGAGAGTGCTTTATTAACTATCCTTTAACTGTTTCTTTTTTTTTTTTTTAATTCTGAAGCAAAACAGCAAACCATCTAGAGAACTTTACAATGCAATGTGTTCACAGCATCAACATGCTTCTGCTGACTGGCTAGCAACAATCCCAAAATAGTGTAAGCACAACTTCACAGGCTGAGGATAGTTTATAAAATATATATATATATATAAACAAAACATATTACCATCACAATGAATTCTTTGAACTTTGATTATTTAATGATGCGTGTATAATTCATACTCAAAAGCAAAGTGTCAAGAGAGATCTTATATAAGCACAGTCCTGTACAATTCAATTAATCCTGTGTGCTGTAAACATTCACACAAAATATCTCTGAAAGGAATCATTTTCTTATGTATCCTCTTCCCTGGAAGCTTTTAGTTATAAATACAGACAACATAACTTAATATATACACAAAATCTTATTACATTTGGACCATTCTACTGCTGCTAAAATTTTAATTAAACTAATCCTGCACTTGGTAACCACAACAAAAAGATTATTAGCAAAAGGAAACTATGAAAAGAGTAGAGAGGTTAGATTTTTTATTCCTATTGGTACATAATAAATTTGTCTAGCACTCAGCCCAATGTTATTTTTTTTTCATTTGCATGTGTTGATAAAAAATGATGTTGTAATTTAACTTTTCAAAGGTATAATACAGTTCTTTCATCAGAGAATAATACTTTTTTTAGTTTAATCACATTTCATCATGCTGATTAAGTTGGCTCTCACTTAGTTCATCAAATGTATTTTTCATTTTTCACTCATTAAAAATCTTTTGATCTACTTTTTTTGTTCAAGAAGGCTCCATATCTCTGGACAAATATACATTGAAGACTTACTATGAAATATTTTTATACATTTCTACTTAAGAATTATTTATCCATTGGATTTGTGTGTGCACCACCTTGCTGAACTCAAAAAAAGTATAGATTTCCACCCTTCTTAAAATAATGTGAATCATCTCTGGAGTAATGGTTCAAAAGGCTTCCTACACAATCGCAATTTTTCATTTCATATATAATTATGTTGAGATATTTAGGCCTTGAGTATTCCCCACAATGAATAATCAGATATGGCAAGGTCAGTGCTTGGTGGTAGTCATTGAAATTAGACTGAATTTGCTTGTGAACCACAGCCAGTTTACTAGCATGGAAATTATTCATTTAGGAAATTATGCACTCAAGCAAAATGAGGTGAAGCATCACCTTCCTGTATCCAGACTGTTCCACAATTATCTTGTTTTGAAGTTGATACATTAACCGCCTTTCCATAATTTGCAGATAAGAATCACCATTCATGTATTCTTTAAAATATTTTGATCCAAACAAATATTATGATGTCATCCCAGCTCCTTCTGTGAGATGTGATACATTCCTTTCCAGCTCTCATCCATAATGAGAATTCTCCATTGTTCAGAAAATTACATTCCGCCTCATGAACTGCAATTGAACTGAACATTCAGAAAACAACAATCTTGTTCAGGACACCACATTTAAAATCATGCTAATATGTCTTCTTTCATCCATTATGCAACCTGTCTTAATATCAGAAGGAAATGCAAGTTTCATTTGTTTGAAATTTAATATTAACTTAAATTAACGTTGCTATGTTGGTAATAGTACGTCAGGGAAATATTTTTAATTCTTTATGGTGTGGCTTTGTCAAACTTCTGCAATACTTTTACCACAAACTCATTATTTTTCTTGTAAAATTAACAATTATAACACAACAAAAATGGGCAAATACAGTAGTAATGTTTAAGTTAGGAGATGCAATAACCAACTTAAGAATATGATGTTTGTTATTATAATGCAAAGTTTTCAAAATCAATTACAGTTATATTCCTGTACAGGGAAACTAATCATGCGCCACTCTGAACACAAAATCTATATATATATCTATATATATATATATATATATATATAAATCTAGCAGCAGTTTTATACCAGCAGTTCCCAAAATCCAAAATTTCAAAATCAATTACAATATATTCCTGTACAGGGAAACTAATCATGCTTTTCCCTTTTATCCACACAACTGGATGTCTGTGTAAAGGGAACAGTATGGGACGACCGGGGGTGACTGAAGAAAATTTTGAATGTGTCAGGGAGTCTTTACTGCAGTTTCTAAAAAATCCATAAAGAAGGCAGCCACAAACTAACAATGTCAGTGTGAAATGTTTTAAGGAAACTTTACATAGTTGGGAACTGCTGGTATCTATATATATATATATATATATCTATAATCTATATAAATCTATACATCTGTACACGTATTGAAAAACTAGTTATTCAAACTTATGCCTTTTTTTTATCAAATCAACATTTTTACAATATTTTACTGTAAACTGACAGTTTCCAAAATAGGTCAGAGAGAATAATTTGTGTTTTGTGAAAATTTAAATAAACTGTTATAAGATTAAAAAACAAAATTAAATCAGTAATAGTTCTAAAAATATCAACTGTCTAATATACTAAACGCCATTTGCAATAACTGACCTCCAATAAGTACAATTTATGAACTATCGTAAAATGTATAAGAATATACTGTATACTTTAATAAGCAATAAAAGATGTTCCACAGAGTGTAGAAAGAAGATTATTGGGGTTTTAAAGCTATTTAATATCTCTTAGCATTGACTTACTGTAATAAATCACAAATAAAATGAAATAGTAATTCTTATTGTCTTTCCTTACTAATGTTTGATGTCAGCACCTTTTATCACAGCATACACAACCGACAGGAGAATTCATCCCATCCTTTAATGAGCATGCAGGAGTAATGAAGATGACAGCTGCTTCAATCCTATGCCTCAAATTGGGTAGATAAGTAGGTAGTAGAGATGCATACTCATTTATAAAACCTCAAAGGAGAAAATCACATGGAGTCAGATCAAGTGGCCGAGTAAATCACTATAATCAAGATCTCTCATTGCAATATTTTTATTAAGAAGTCAGCACGCACAGCATATCTGGTAAGCTTCAAAGCCTGTAACAGTTTTTAACAGTACGGATGCATTTGTAAAGTTTCCTTAAAACATTTCACACTGACATTGTTAGTTTGTGGCTGCCTTCTTAATGGATTTTTTAGAAACTGCAGTAAAGACTCCCTGACACATTCAAATTTTCTTCAGTCACTCTCGGTCGTCCCATACTTTTCCCTTTACACAGACATCCAGTTGTATGGATAAAAGGGAAAAGCATGATTAGTTTCCCTGTACAGGAATATAATTGTAATTGATTTTGAAATTTTGGATTTTGGGAACTGCTGGTATAAATATGAATTTTAATCTTTCCTTTAAATGGTTAATCTCTTCTTTATACAAACATAGATTTACAGCATTTCCTTATTCAGAATGTATTAAATGGAATGGGCAAAATTAAGATGCATAAAGTTTCGTCAAAACATTTTGATACTTTACTTCACAATGTGAATACTTTGCAATACACTCAATGTGAAGCAATGCCCTTTTTTTATTAAAAAAATTGATAAAAATTAATTCATAATTAATTCAACAATCTTACGTAAAATATTAGGTTAGAGTAAAAGTCCCTTGATTACTCTTTAAATAAATTGTTTACCAAATAATCCAATAATAAAAACCGATTATTCTACACCGTAAGGTCAAAATTAATATTTGTAACCAGTACACAGGAGTTCACTAAACAGAATACCCTTTATATGGTACCAAGGATATGGTACCCACCCGGTTTCCTATGCCCTAACATCGATAGCAAAGTTCTTTGTCGGACCTCCTGGACACCCGAAAAGACACCCACCCAGGTCTAATTCAGCCAACCGACAACAATTTTTTTGCCAGTAGAGAAGGAACTGCTACTTTTCTTTTGAAATATGACGCTCTTAGGGAAAGGAGATCGATGGTAACCGAATCACCAACAGTACTTAACCAATATTTGTTGCCTGAACATGGGAGTTAGATTTCCTGTTTCTTGGACCCCTACGTGAAGGTCCTCCTCCTGAACTCTGCGCGCCAACAGAATGTTCACCTCATCTGTCGACACAGTGTCCCGAACCGTTCGGAGAAGGTCCGCTTATGATCGTCCCGCCGCCATCACCACCACAGTAGCGGTTGGGGGCCTCACTGATTTCTTTGTCTGGGGTCGACTCCCTTTAGCCTCCAACGAACACCCATCATAGTACATACGAAGCTTAGTGGAGCTCCTCCTGACCAAGCATTCAACCACCTTATGAATGTATTCCCCTAGCTTCCTCGGAGGTCCACAAAAACAAACTCTAGGATTTGCGGCCAACGCTAACCTGGCAGACTCCACGATACGTGAGACCAACCGCTCCTCACCGTCGGAAGAATCGACTGCTACCACGGTGTTCATTCCACTCACTGGTACCACCCCACTAGGCAGATCCTCGGCCCGAGTCGGCCCCGTCCAGGGCATCTCCTCCAACATCTTTGAATCCGTCCAAGATTCCGCACCCTGGGCCAATTCCACTACTCAGGCCAGTCCATCAGCACCAGCAACGTTCTCAAGAACTTCAGTAGCTACTAATGTCTCCTTGGACCATCGATGAAGAATCAACCGAGGAAGATCTCCATCATCCACCTCCTTGTCTAGTGCTTGCTGTACGTCCATGCAAAGTCTTGATCTCAAAGTGGAGCCACTGTCCTCCATCTGGACGACCATCAATTCCATCATCACTGGCGTTTGGGTGGCCATCGTCACAGCCTTCATTGGCGTCCTTGTGCTAGCCGAGGGTAGTTTCTCCAGGACGTTCCAAAACCGTTTAACCATTAACACAAGACCATCCATTTCGAAGGAACAGTCTTTGATTTCCTTCTTCGTGTTAGTATGATTACGCACTCACTCACTCATATCACAGACACATTGAAGAAGACCACGAAGATTGTAAGAGAAACATTTCTCCTCCTCCCAACGTACTCGCTTCCCCGTCACAGCCGACCCATCAACATACTGACCAGACTTCCCAGCACGAGACTTCTTCTGCTCCTCCACTGTCAAGGGAAGAGCCGCAATCTGCGTTTAGATGATATTCTCGCTGATAAAGAAAATTCTACCAGCAAAAGAAGCCAGTGGTGTAGAGGGGCTCAATGTAACTTCCACTATAATCAATATCGCTCAACTCCATATCGCAGCTCGATGCACTATCAGTGCCGCTGTCCCCTAAAAGCACCTCACGGACAACACTTGGCGTCCCATAACACTACCGCCCTTCCAAAAAAATTTAAAAAAATTATTAGTGTAATAAAATTTTATGTAATTTTAAATATGTGTAAATATAATTTAATAGTCATTACATATGTGTATATGTAATAAATTTGGTGAAACATCTGATTATTTAATATTAATTGAAAATTATAAGTTTAACTGGAAACACAGCTATTTATCATTTTCTTTTTCTTTTATAAATTTTTTTAAAAGGTTGATAAACAGAATAAATATTTTTAGCAACAAAAATAATAAAACTGTACAACATGCAAATGACTGTGCGACTAATTAGAAGTCACTTTAAGATGTTTAACATTTCCTGTACAACACAAATCAGATTTAAAAATATAAAATTTATTACAACATATTAAACATAATTGTAAAATTTTCAATAATAATAACATCTTATCATAGCTGAATGGAATTACGCACAAACAATTTCGGTCTGTTAACTAACTAGTAGCTAACTATTTTGTACATGTATTCTTCATTCGTTACAAAAAAAAATAAAACATTAATATCATATCTATCTACCAAAAAATAAATGATTAAGCTCACAAATTCTTCAAATCATTTTCTTTATAGTTCAAAGAAAGGATAAGAAATGACGCAAGTAGAATTCTATATTATAATCAAAATAGCACATTTTTTTTCTTACTGATGGGAGGATGTTTATAATGGAAAAATAAATGTGCATATAAGAAAAGTAAACAGTTTAGTATAATTTTATTACACTATATCTGAAAAATGAGACAGAAAAGAGCATTTTCAATAAATTAAAACTGATATAGTACACAATAACACAATATATTAAAAAAGAAAACCTAATCTAATAAGCATAAGTTTACAAAAAATCTGATGTGGACACCACATGACTTCCTTGTATGTCTATTAAATTACATATCACATTTTTTCTGCACTTCATTTAAAGTTATTTCATTTGAAAGTGAGATACGATCCTCCAATTCTTTAATAAAAGTGGATAGTTACACAATTGCTAAAATATTAATTTTTATTATCAAATATTTATACAATAATTAATTCAACAATCTTACGTAAAATATTAGGTTAGAGTAAAAGTCCCTTGATTACTCTTTAAATAAATTGTTTACCAAATAATCCAATAATAAAAACCGATTATTCTACAATTAATATTTGTAACCAGTACAGAGGAGTTCACTAAACAGAATAGTTTAATTTTTATTAACTTTTATTTATGCAACATACCAGAAATCTAAAATACACACCAGAAATCTTGTGCATATTACACATAAGTGAAAAAAATTTTCAACAATCACTTTCAAATGAATAAAATTCAAAAATATATTATATTTTTCTTTCAAATAATTAAGTAAAATTATTATTTTTTAAATAAACGTAAAGGTTTTATAAGAATTTGCAAACAAAATCCAAAAATAATAAGATTGTAAACTTATAATTTTCAATTAATATTAAATAATCAGATGTTTCACCAAATTTATTACATATACACATATGTAATGACTATTAAATTATATTTACACATATTTAAAATTACATAAAATTTTATTACACTAATAATTTTTTTAAATTTTTTTGGAAGGGCGGTAGTGTTATGGGACGCCAAGTGT
Source organism: Lycorma delicatula (assembly GCF_047948215.1). Lineage (NCBI taxonomy): Eukaryota > Metazoa > Arthropoda > Insecta > Hemiptera > Fulgoridae > Lycorma > Lycorma delicatula. Next base: position 26,391,895 of record NC_134466.1, read on the forward strand.
TGTCCGTGAGGTGCTTTTAGGGGACAGCGGCACTGATAGTGCATCGAGCTGCGATATGGAGTTGAGCGATATTGATTATAGTGGAAGTTACATTGAGCCCCTCTACACCACTGGCTTCTTTTGCTGGTAGAATTTTCTTTATCAGCGAGAATATCATCTAAACGCAGATTGCGGCTCTTCCCTTGACAGTGGAGGAGCAGAAGAAGTCTCGTGCTGGGAAGTCTGGTCAGTATGTTGATGGGTCGGCTGTGACGGGGAAGCGAGTACGTTGGGAGGAGGAGAAATGTTTCTCTTACAATCTTCGTGGTCTTCTTCAATGTGTCTGTGATATGAGTGAGTGAGTGCGTAATCATACTAACACGAAGAAGGAAATCAAAGACTGTTCCTTCGAAATGGATGGTCTTGTGTTAATGGTTAAACGGTTTTGGAACGTCCTGGAGAAACTACCCTCGGCTAGCACAAGGACGCCAATGAAGGCTGTGACGATGGCCACCCAAACGCCAGTGATGATGGAATTGATGGTCGTCCAGATGGAGGACAGTGGCTCCACTTTGAGATCAAGACTTTGCATGGACGTACAGCAAGCACTAGACAAGGAGGTGGATGATGGAGATCTTCCTCGGTTGATTCTTCATCGATGGTCCAAGGAGACATTAGTAGCTACTGAAGTTCTTGAGAACGTTGCTGGTGCTGATGGACTGGCCTGAGTAGTGGAATTGGCCCAGGGTGCGGAATCTTGGACGGATTCAAAGATGTTGGAGGAGATGCCCTGGACGGGGCCGACTCGGGCCGAGGATCTGCCTAGTGGGGTGGTACCAGTGAGTGGAATGAACACCGTGGTAGCAGTCGATTCTTCCGACGGTGAGGAGCGGTTGGTCTCACGTATCGTGGAGTCTGCCAGGTTAGCGTTGGCCGCAAATCCTAGAGTTTGTTTTTGTGGACCTCCGAGGAAGCTAGGGGAATACATTCATAAGGTGGTTGAATGCTTGGTCAGGAGGAGCTCCACTAAGCTTCGTATGTACTATGATGGGTGTTCGTTGGAGGCTAAAGGGAGTCGACCCCAGACAAAGAAATCAGTGAGGCCCCCAACCGCTACTGTGGTGGTGATGGCGGCGGGACGATCATAAGCGGACCTTCTCCGAACGGTTCGGGACACTGTGTCGACAGATGAGGTGAACATTCTGTTGGCGCGCAGAGTTCAGGAGGAGGACCTTCACGTAGGGGTCCAAGAAACAGGAAATCTAACTCCCATGTTCAGGCAACAAATATTGGTTAAGTACTGTTGGTGATTCGGTTACCATCGATCTCCTTTCCCTAAGAGCGTCATATTTCAAAAGAAAAGTAGCAGTTCCTTCTCTACTGGCAAAAAAATTGTTGTCGGTTGGCTGAATTAGACCTGGGTGGGTGTCTTTTCGGGTGTCCAGGAGGTCCGACAAAGAACTTTGCTATCGATGTTAGGGCATAGGAAACCGGGTGGGTACCATATCCTTGGTACCATATAAAGGGTATTCTGTTTAGTGAACTCCTGTGTACTGGTTACAAATATTAATTTTGACCTTACGGTGTAGAATAATCGGTTTTTATTATTGGATTATTTGGTAAACAATTTATTTAAAGAGTAATCAAGGGACTTTTACTCTAACCTAATATTTTACGTAAGATTGTTGAATTAATTATGAATTAATTTTTATCAATTTTTTTAATAAAAAAAGGGCATTGCTTCACATTGAGTGTATTGCAAAGTATTCACATTGTGAAGTAAAGTATCAAAATGTTTTGACGAAACTTTATGCATCTTAATTTTGCCCATTCCATTTAATACATTCTGAATAAGGAAATGCTGTAAATCTATGTTTGTATAAAGAAGAGATTAACCATTTAAAGGAAAGATTAAAATTCATATTTATACCAGCAGTTCCCAAAATCCAAAATTTCAAAATCAATTACAATTATATTCCTGTACAGGGAAACTAATCATGCTTTTCCCTTTTATCCATACAACTGGATGTCTGTGTAAAGGGAAAAGTATGGGACGACCGAGAGTGACTGAAGAAAATTTGAATGTGTCAGGGAGTCTTTACTGCAGTTTCTAAAAAATCCATTAAGAAGGCAGCCACAAACTAACAATGTCAGTGTGAAATGTTTTAAGGAAACTTTACAAATGCATCCGTACTGTTAAAAACTGTTACAGGCTTTGAAGCTTACCAGATATGCTGTGCGTGCTGACTTCTTAATAAAAATATTGCAATGAGAGATCTTGATTATAGTGATTTACTCGGCCACTTGATCTGACTCCATGTGATTTTCTCCTTTGAGGTTTTATAAATGAGTATGCATCTCTACTACCTACTTATCTACCCAATTTGAGGCATAGGATTGAAGCAGCTGTCATCTTCATTACTCCTGCATGCTCATTAAAGGATGGGATGAATTCTCCTGTCGGTTGTGTATGCTGTGATAAAAGGTGCTGACATCAAACATTAGTAAGGAAAGACAATAAGAATTACTATTTCATTTTATTTGTGATTTATTACAGTAAGTCAATGCTAAGAGATATTAAATAGCTTTAAAACCCCAATAATCTTCTTTCTACACTCTGTGGAACATCTTTTATTGCTTATTAAAGTATACAGTATATTCTTATACATTTTACGATAGTTCATAAATTGTACTTATTGGAGGTCAGTTATTGCAAATGGCGTTTAGTATATTAGACAGTTGATATTTTTAGAACTATTACTGATTTAATTTTGTTTTTTAATCTTATAACAGTTTATTTAAATTTTCACAAAACACAAATTATTCTCTCTGACCTATTTTGGAAACTGTCAGTTTACAGTAAAATATTGTAAAAATGTTGATTTGATAAAAAAAAGGCATAAGTTTGAATAACTAGTTTTTCAATACGTGTACAGATGTATAGATTTATATAGATTATAGATATATATATATATATATATATATAGATACCAGCAGTTCCCAACTATGTAAAGTTTCCTTAAAACATTTCACACTGACATTGTTAGTTTGTGGCTGCCTTCTTTATGGATTTTTTAGAAACTGCAGTAAAGACTCCCTGACACATTCAAAATTTTCTTCAGTCACCCCCGGTCGTCCCATACTGTTCCCTTTACACAGACATCCAGTTGTGTGGATAAAAGGGAAAAGCATGATTAGTTTCCCTGTACAGGAATATATTGTAATTGATTTTGAAATTTTGGATTTTGGGAACTGCTGGTATAAAACTGCTGCTAGATTTATATATATATATATATATATATATATAGATATATATATAGATTTTGTGTTCAGAGTGGCGCATGATTAGTTTCCCTGTACAGGAATATAACTGTAATTGATTTTGAAAACTTTGCATTATAATAACAAACATCATATTCTTAAGTTGGTTATTGCATCTCCTAACTTAAACATTACTACTGTATTTGCCCATTTTTGTTGTGTTATAATTGTTAATTTTACAAGAAAAATAATGAGTTTGTGGTAAAAGTATTGCAGAAGTTTGACAAAGCCACACCATAAAGAATTAAAAATATTTCCCTGACGTACTATTACCAACATAGCAACGTTAATTTAAGTTAATATTAAATTTCAAACAAATGAAACTTGCATTTCCTTCTGATATTAAGACAGGTTGCATAATGGATGAAAGAAGACATATTAGCATGATTTTAAATGTGGTGTCCTGAACAAGATTGTTGTTTTCTGAATGTTCAGTTCAATTGCAGTTCATGAGGCGGAATGTAATTTTCTGAACAATGGAGAATTCTCATTATGGATGAGAGCTGGAAAGGAATGTATCACATCTCACAGAAGGAGCTGGGATGACATCATAATATTTGTTTGGATCAAAATATTTTAAAGAATACATGAATGGTGATTCTTATCTGCAAATTATGGAAAGGCGGTTAATGTATCAACTTCAAAACAAGATAATTGTGGAACAGTCTGGATACAGGAAGGTGATGCTTCACCTCATTTTGCTTGAGTGCATAATTTCCTAAATGAATAATTTCCATGCTAGTAAACTGGCTGTGGTTCACAAGCAAATTCAGTCTAATTTCAATGACTACCACCAAGCACTGACCTTGCCATATCTGATTATTCATTGTGGGGAATACTCAAGGCCTAAATATCTCAACATAATTATATATGAAATGAAAAATTGCGATTGTGTAGGAAGCCTTTTGAACCATTACTCCAGAGATGATTCACATTATTTTAAGAAGGGTGGAAATCTATACTTTTTTTGAGTTCAGCAAGGTGGTGCACACACAAATCCAATGGATAAATAATTCTTAAGTAGAAATGTATAAAAATATTTCATAGTAAGTCTTCAATGTATATTTGTCCAGAGATATGGAGCCTTCTTGAACAAAAAAAGTAGATCAAAAGATTTTTAATGAGTGAAAAATGAAAAATACATTTGATGAACTAAGTGAGAGCCAACTTAATCAGCATGATGAAATGTGATTAAACTAAAAAAAGTATTATTCTCTGATGAAAGAACTGTATTATACCTTTGAAAAGTTAAATTACAACATCATTTTTTATCAACACATGCAAATGAAAAAAAAATAACATTGGGCTGAGTGCTAGACAAATTTATTATGTACCAATAGGAATAAAAAATCTAACCTCTCTACTCTTTTCATAGTTTCCTTTTGCTAATAATCTTTTTGTTGTGGTTACCAAGTGCAGGATTAGTTTAATTAAAATTTTAGCAGCAGTAGAATGGTCCAAATGTAATAAGATTTTGTGTATATATTAAGTTATGTTGTCTGTATTTATAACTAAAAGCTTCCAGGGAAGAGGATACATAAGAAAATGATTCCTTTCAGAGATATTTTGTGTGAATGTTTACAGCACACAGGATGAATTGAATTGTACAGGACTGTGCTTATATAAGATCTCTCTTGACACTTTGCTTTTGAGTATGAATTATACACGCATCATTAAATAATCAAAGTTCAAAGAATTCATTGTGATGGTAATATGTTTTGTTTATATATATATATATATTTTATAAACTATCCTCAGCCTGTGAAGTTGTGCTTACACTATTTTGGGATTGTTGCTAGCCAGTCAGCAGAAGCATGTTGATGCTGTGAACACATTGCATTGTAAAGTTCTCTAGATGGTTTGCTGTTTTGCTTCAGAATTAAAAAAAAAAAAAGAAACAGTTAAAGGATAGTTAATAAAGCACTCTCTGTTACTTTTGTTTTTATTGTAACAATAAAATTTTAATTTGATATATAATTACACTTTTAATTTATTTTCTTTTAAATTTTTTATGGGATGCTAGATTTAATTTTGTAACAGCTGTAGGATGTTGCTTCTATTAAACAGAATCACTCATCAAGAGCATTTTCAACGCTTCCCACCGTAAGTCACTTTTGCTTTACCAAACTTGTATAAAAAGTGTTGTTCTAAATTATAATCCTAAAACACATTTAAAATGAAATAATGTACAATTTAATGTATTATATTGTTCATAATTAAGAGACATATTTTTGAGAGGTTTTTATTGAAAAACAGATAATAATCAGTCATTTGCAAAGTAATAATTCAGTACATTAACCTTTTTGATACTGATAGAACTAATACTTATAAGAAATTTAAATGATAGAAGCATCAAATACAAGTGGCAGAAAATTGTTAAAGTATTTTGCAAATTTTTCATAATTAAGGTAACAATTAGTGCACTTTATGTGAAATAGTATCATTTATAATCTATTTGCATTGCCTTTAATGTTACAGCATTTTAAGAATTTTTAATGGGGTAGTTTCTTTTTCTGATTGCTTGGAGTTGGAAATTTCCTTGGAGAATATTTATTTATTAACATTTATTTCTGTTTAGCCTCTAGAACCACCATAAAGTATATTTCAGAGAATGGATAGAGATGATATGATTGAATGTAAATGAAGTGTAATCTTGTATAGTCTCAGGTTGACCAGTAATAATGTAATAATAATAATAATAATAATAATAATAATAATAATAATAATAATAATAATAATGTAATTAATAACGTTTAATTTGATTACTCCTTGAGTAGTTAAGTGTAATCGCATGGTATTTTTGTTTATTGCTGCCACTGTATCCAAATATATGCATTCTTTTACATTGCTCCAATATGTCTACATATTGCAATTATTCCAGATGTCCAGTACCCCTTGAATTTCCTGTTGATTTTCACAGTGACCATATTATGAAGCCAGTAATAATAATGTAAAATGATATTTCTTCCGTATCTTTTTGCTTCAATCTTTTTCTTATATCATCCATAGCTGTTAAAATAGCAACACTGTTTACTATTTATAAGCTGTGGAATATTACTCTCCTGGGCTAAAGTTTGTTAAATCCAAATCTCTTCAGTTTGAAATAAATACTTTTCTTTCTTTTTTTTAATATACATATAATTATAATTTTTTCCTAATTTTCTTTTCTTTGGTCTTTTAAGAATAACATTTACTTGGGCTACAAGTGACTACAGGTATGTTGTGACCTTGACTAGTCCAACTAGTCAAGTTGGACTACAAGTCACTCAAAAACATTAAATTATATTTTCACAAAAGCTACAAATGAAATAAAAATTTTTAAATGTCGTAAATTTTGAATATCTCATTATTTAAATTAATGCAAATTTTGTCTGATATAACTTACTAGAAGTCAGAAATTTAAATATAGTAAGTACAATGACAGTATACATAATGAAGAAGGTTAGCTAAAGCACTGATACACAGGTATTAGTTATTTAAAGGGACGACTATAGGACAAATTCCTTGCCCAAAGTGGATGTTATAGGAAATTATTTATTTTCATTCACTTTAATGTAGCATTTTAAAACCATTATATTAATATATCTAAGATACTTTGTGTATATAAAAGCCATTAAATTTCATTTTCTGTTGTTACAACTACTGCTTAATCTAAAAGTGCCCAAACTGTATATATTTTTTAAAAATTCTGTTGAATATATGATTTATTTGTGCTGATTCATCTTTGTAAACACAACTGTTATATTTATGATTGCATTCATAGAAGTACACAGTGAATTTGATAAATGTTGCATTGGCACTATTTCTTTTTCAGCTTTTCAAATGAAAGGAATGTTACAACATAAAAGAGCATAGCGTTTATGATTTTTCATACTATTGCTGAATGATTATATGTTAAGTTATATTATAATAATAAAAGACATACATTATTTTCTTTTATTTTAATAAATTCAATGAATCAATGAAGAAACTATTGTAATGTTCCTTAAACAGATCAGATACACATGTGAGTTAATATGATGAAGAGTAGTTAATTGAATCTAGCCCATCGGGTTGGTCTGCTGGTTAACTTGTCGCAAATCAGCTGATTTCAAAGTCAAGAGTTCTAAGGTTTAAATCCAAGTAAAGACAGTTACTTTTATATGGATTTGAATACTAGATCATGGATACCAGTGTTCTTTGGTTGTTGGGTTTCAATTAACCACACATCTCTGGAATGGTCAACCTGTGAATGTACAAACTACACTTCATTTACATTCATATATTTCATCCTCTGAAGTAATAATACCTTATGGTGGTTCCAGAGGCTAATCAGAAGAAGAGAAAGAGAGAGTTAATTGAATCTGTGATGTAAGTTAAAATCATCTACCTGTAAGGTATGAATCTAGTATGTAAAAAAAAAAACAAAAGATTCTTTGATTTGAAAAGTGACTTGAACTTCTCACCAAGTTAAATGATTATATCAAGGATGTTGGAAGTTTGTCAAATATGACAAATGAAAAAAATACAGCAGAATAAAGGAAATTCTTAAAAATAAAAGGGATTAAATTAATTGTTGTTTTAACTTGTTCTTCAACAGGATGCTAAGTTTGAAAGCTAAACAGATGTATTACTGCTAACTCATCATCATTGTCATATGCTATATGGTCCTTGCACTCTGTACGATTTCTATTGGTTTATATTTTCACCTAAAAATTTTAGTCTTTGTAGATCCAATCTCTTTTAATTTTTATCATTCTTGATCTTTAAGCTTCTCTTCTTTGCACCTTCTGCTGATCCCTGTAGCACTGTTTTAGTCAATTTTTCTCATCACGATATCTCTTGGCCGATTAGCTTTCCTATTCTGGTAGCTTTCCTATTCCATGTTCTAATTAAGATTCTAAACTAGTTCACTCTCCTCATTACTTTTTCATTTTCTGATTGATGCTTCTACTTCATCACATTTGTACTTGATCATTTACAGGAAAACTATGTGGTTTTCTATTAGATCAATACACCTTTATTGTTTATTTCTTCCACCTTTTAAGTATATCCATTTTACTTTTTCCTTTTTTTTTTACACATAATTCATATTATCCATTTCTTTTTAAATTTTTTCTATCTGATAATTAATCTGCAAGACATTTCTCATTTGCTTTTTGAATCTTATTGATTCATTATTCAATTTGCTGTAGAGCATCTCAACTTCTTCAATCACCTATCTGGTAACCGATGGCTTCCTTATTTTTCTTCCCTTAATAAAGTTAATTGTTCTATTCCATTGCTATTTTTATGGCTTCTTTAATATTCAGTAAAAATTCATTTGAGAAGCAGCTTTCTGCATTTCTTCTTTCCAATTCTTAAACTATCTTCTCTTATCCAAACTAACTTAGTTAATATGAACTAATATCTGTTTCGGTTTCGCCTGGAAGCTGATGAGCTGTGCATCTGTGGGAACGTCCAGTTAAATGAACAACTGATGTTTGACTGCCCTGCTCTTGGGGAAGCCAGAGAATGGGCCACCCTGGAACTTAGAGATCAAGGGGAAAATTGGCTACTCATAAGCAGCGAGTCAATGTGGCGATAGCCGCATTGTCGGACCATGTGGAAGTTCCTTGATGCAGTTGGTTTGTTCAGCCAACAGTGAATTGCTGTCTAGACAAAGTAAATTTTAATTTATGGTTGTCATATATATTTTTATTTTTTATTTGACGGGTTGTGCCTACCCATTTTAATAAATATATGACAAGTGAGCAGTTGGGACACATAAGCTGGTGGTGTATGGTCCGCTCACGCTGTTAGATTAGCTCTAGAAGCTAGTTAGGACACTGGTTGCTAAACTATTTCGAGGCTCAGTAGCTTTTGTGGCATAGACTTTCAGTCTTAAGCATTAGGGTGACTGAATGGGGTAGTGGCAGGAGAAATGCCAAACAAATCAAATTCTCTCTTATCCAGTTGATGCAATTTGTTCCACCCTCCATTTAGTTAATTTCTTAGCTCTTTTAACCCCCTTCAATATTACTTTTATTTCTACTACCAGAAGTACAGTGCATTTTGCACTGGAATTATGGGAGTGTAATGAAAAAACTTTCTTAATTATTACTTTGCATTTTTATTTCATTATTTTATAGAAATGGATATTACAATAACTGGAATAGTTTATAAAAGGTGTTGAAAATGACCTCTTCAAACATTAATACCACATGGCTTACATTTCAATTTGTTTTCATACTTTTTAACTAACTGATGTACTGGAATGTCTTGTATGAATGCCGTTATTGCAGTTTTTAATTTGTCAATTGTGTGTGGTCTGTTGCAATACACTGCTCTTTTTGCTCCTCCCATAGAAAGTGATATGGGGGAGTCAGACTGGGAAATTGTCCAGGCCAAAAACCCCTCAAAATGATTTGTTTACGAAAGATATTTCATAAGAAATCATTGGCCTATTAGCTGTGGCACCATCTTTTGGAATATAGCCGTGATTAATTTCCGCCTCGTTTAACTGACTAATGAGGGTTAAAACAGCACAATAATAATAACTATCAACTGTATTTTCAAAAACGATTGGACTCACAATGCGCATTCTGTCCACATCACACTTGTCTCCAATTTTTGCATCATCTTAAGATTGTTCATGCATCTTAAGATTGCATGAACAATCTTAATAAGAGGTTAATACTCAACCACACTTGTTTATTTTGTAATTTAATATATCCTCCCAGTTGAAACCACTCTTTCTGTAAAAAACATAACCTTTAGTATATCTACGCAATTTCAGTCAATAAAACGTTTAAACCATTTACAATAATATAGTCTTTTGACATGATCTGTTGGTTTCAGTTCTTGAGCACACATTACTTTGTAGGGTAAGAGATTCAGTTCTTTTCTTACACCTTTATGTGCATCAGCAAGTCTAATATCTTGCTGCTGTGCAAACTTACGCATTAGCTTTGATGGACTTTCAGCCATAGCATCTGAAATATCTGTTTGTTAATTTAGGTGGTCTTCCACTTTGATCAGTGTCTTCAACAGAAATTGTTGCCAAAAAATTTTTCAACAAGAGTTTGAAATGCATTGTAGTGAGGAACTTTTCAGAAAAATTGTTGTTCACTAAATCAGTACACTTGTCACCTTTATGAAAGGCATGTTCAACGTCTTTCATGAAAAGTGTATTTCTCTATCAAAAGAATCATTACTTTTTTCACAACTATTGATTTAAAGTATGTTTGGGTACCCTTTAGCACCAATTGCTTTATTATTATTCTACAACAATGTTTATATTACTCTTCCATAATTTGCTCTTTCTCTCAATACAGTATTTCAATTGTACCATCTTCACATTGATTAGTTGGCATATAAACTTGTATTAAAAGCAAGTCTCTGGGTTTATGCTTATTCTGACAGCAGTTTTCCTATCATTACTAAAAACTGTCCTAGTACATGCTATTTCTTTTTTTTAGTATTATTCCTACATCACTTCTTCCTTTTTATTTCCTGAATTGTAACATCATCCTCTAATAACCTCCTCCTTTTTTTCTCATTGCATTTTATTTACTCCAATTCCATTACTACTATATTTACGTTAATCTCTGTTTTAAAATTTTCTAACTTCTTTGTTTGCAAAAATCTTTATTCATTACATGTACTTCTACGTTCTTCCTGTCCATATTTTGCTAACTTCCAGTTGCTGATTACCTAAACCAAGTTGATAAAAACACAATATTTATAGTTATTCATTTCAATTCATTAAAATTCACTATCGCATTCAGAAGTAAGACCAAAAAAATCAGGAAAAAATGTCCCAACTTAAAATTCATTACAAGTTCCTCTTTGCGCTCTATAATACATGTGGTTTCTAATATTCTGGCTCTCACAATGTTTATATTCTTGAAAACACTGCATAAACCACTCTACATTATTCTGTTCCACATGTATCAGTGAGTATAAAAATCTTCAACAATTTAAAAACTGAGTATAATATTTACATTTCAGGCAAGTAATACAAAGAGTACATCGTAATATTAAATCCTAACACTAAATATTTATACTTCCTATTCTTCCACCAGTTAACCTTCATTAAGTAGTTAATTCCTTTTTCTACAATCACTTTCATTTCAGTATCCTCTTTAAAACCACCCTTACTTTATACCCTAGCATTCATTATGACTTTTCAGCACCGTCCTTGTTACTTAACTACAGTTTTAATTTACTCATTGGGCAATCACTGTTCTATTCACTGCTAAATGATCATTGACAAAAAACATACTAAACGATCTATTATCAATACTATCTTTTAGAGCTATAATTCAGTAATCTCTTCCTGCATGTTCAACAACAAAGACCTTCTTGCCATGTATCTGGATAAAAGTCATTATGGGTTATTTATTTATTATTTGAGTAATTCAAATCATCATCTGAATTGCCTATGTGAGGTATACTAAGTCTGTTACTTTAGCAGCTCCTAAACCACGCACATGTTTATCAAGAGCCTCTTAAAGTTTTTGACAGGAATTGTGCACAATAGGTGTACGAGAATGCATCTTGTCCCAGCATATTGACTAATACAACTGGTTTTGTCATTTTTTGTTTCCCATAACAGTTTTGAAGAACTGCGGGAGTTGTCTCTTTTCCCAGCATTTGTTAATAATTCATACTGCGTAGATAAATTGGTATCAATATTGTAAGTAAATTGCATTCGTTTTATTACAACACAAATTACAGTCACAAATAAAATCAATAGTTTTTTTTTAATACCACATAAATGCAGGAATGAAAAAGTACTAAACTCTACCGACCAAATTCTAATGAATACGCTACAAAATTTTCATCAATGTCTATCGAGTGACAATGATGGATTAAAGAAATTGAAAATGTATTGATCGTTTTTTTTTAAAGAAAGGACACTGTGTTTTTTTTTAATTGCAGTGACCATTGTCATATATAGGTTGTACTATCTTAATAAAATAGTTTACTAAATGGGAAGTGTTTTTAAAATTTTTTTACACAAAATATACAATCTAAATCATTACAAGTAAAAATTTTGTTATATTGCTATTAACCATGAAGAGAAGGCTAATCAGATATTTAAAACTTACATAATTGTTAATATAGTAATGTTGCAAACAGTATGTAAGACCAATACATTTAGGTGTTGCAAATGCAGTTTTTTTATACTGATAACCACTGATGGTGAAGTTAAATATTTTGTATTGTGTAATTTGGTTCTGTAAAAAGACCTGCAACTGAATAGTTTTAGACATTAGAAATAAATAATTAAAAGATATTTACATTAACGTAAATTAAGATATTAAATAAGATACCTAAAAAAAATAATGGTCATGGGAATTAATAACATAAATAAATACATTCTTTAAACAATAAGTGCATTTGATGTAATAATTTATGACTGATATAACAAAGTTGTGTTTATAAAATATACACAATAAACATGTAATGTGTGTTTAAGTATGGAACCTACAGTCCTAGTTTGAAATAGTACGGCAACAAAGTATGTTAAAGAGTCACAGGTAGATCCATAGTCAAAGATGTACTGATCAAATCCCAAAAAACCAGGATACATCAACTCAAGCTGATCCTCATGTCTTCGGTATCGATCCAACAGTAATTTGGCTGAACACTATTTTAGAGCTTCACTACTACATTATTTTACAGTCATTTGGACTTGAAGAATTTTAGAACCTTCACATGAATTTTAAAACGTTTAGAACTACATAAACTGAATATAAACTACTTAACCAAACCCTAAATGTAGCAGTATGTTTATTAAATACAATTTCGAGATAAAGTTATCAAAGAAAATAGAGAGAAGAAATATAACCAAACTAGAATTAGTTCTATTAAAGAGTAGTCAGTAATTTGATCTATGATATTAAAACAGAATAAACTTTGTTCTTAATAAATTAGGGTTTAAAATATTACTCTAACACTACCAATACCAAGAAATTAGCTTTATGTAGTAACTTGTTATATTATTATCTGTCTCATTTAATACACAAATCTTTTCAAGGCATCCTCATTCTTACTTATTTGTACTTAAAATCCGCAAAAAAAAATCATCACTGTTTAAAAAACAAGTAATACGGTTACTTTATTTATAAAAAAATAAACCTCTGGGAACAAGATGGCAAGTGCAGTTGCATAATAACATAGGCAGTAGCCAGGATTTTCTCCAGGGGGGAAAATATGATAATGTTTTTTGTTAAAAAATGGTTTTATTTGAACATTTGAAAACGCCAAAAGTAATTATTGCAATGCTATTCGAACCTATCTACATCATAATTCAGCACTAGCCTATGAGACTTCAGTATTAATCCTGACAAAATTTGTTTCTCAAATTTATCTTTAATTCCAGAACCTTCTTTTTATGCACATTCATCATGCAAAGACCGACAAACTGTATTTCTGTCATTGTTGACTGTAACCAAGTTATTGTCCTGTGTAAGGTGCTGAAGGATCGTTCGATAGTAAACGTTGTGCAAGTGTACTTTCAACAACCGCATTTCCACGATGTCTTCTCATGAGGAAGTTATGATGTCAATGATTTTTTTTTGTGATTTTCATACTGAAGTAAGTCCATACTTGTTAACTGATGATCATGTACCACCAGTTCCAGTAATTCTAAATATTTTACTATGAGACCAACACTAACAATGAACTTCTGATTTTGGAGCAGCATAATGCATTTGAAAACCGTTTTTTTCGTTGCATTGTTACCATCTGTTACCATGTTGTTACCATCGTTTTTTCAAACGCCATAACAATTTGCACATAATGTTTCTTGAATGTTGCGATACTTTTTTATTTTTGAGACCAACGGATTTTACAGACCATTGTTATATTTGGTATGCATTTTGGATGAAGGGCTTATTCTACAAAGAATCTTATTATTTCTTTTAATGTGAAGGCCGCATGTTGTATTACTTTTAATTCATTTGAGCTGTTTACAACTAAGTTCAGTTTGTGACTAGCACAGAAATGTATAATGCTCTCGTATTGTTTTGTTGAATAATTTTCTGGTGGACTCCACCGTCCTTCCCTGCTGTACTGGAACATCCATCATATCCTTGTCCAATGCACTAATCTGGATCAAGCCTACCTTTTCTACAAAAATGTTAGTTGCAGATGCTACAGATTTTGCATCGTGTCAGTCAACTCTACAAAACCAGATATTCCTCACGAACCATCATCTTTTCGTAGTCAAAAATCTAATCTCAATGGAAAGTTGCTCTTTCCCTAATATGCCGGTGTCTTGTGTATCAGGATACTGTAAGCACATGCTTTATTTATGTCAGTAGTGATGACGTCTCCAGTGACATCCCCACATAGGCTGATCATTTCATTTTGAATCCATGGTGGCAAGTGGGATTTTTTGTGCTCTTTTAGAATGTGGTCACCAGCATCAAGTTTGAGTTTCATTAAGTCTTCAAAAACACCAAAGATAGGTCTTGTGTACAACAAAATATCACAATCGAAATTACCGATTCAAAAATTTCCTTATTGGCTTCTTGTTGGTGGACAGAAATCAGCTGTACATCAACGGTTATATTTTCAACAAAACATTTAGCTGCTGTGGCCGCCAGTTTGTGAAACTGAGATGACGGGTGAGATTTCACAAATTCGTGATATCTTTATAGCGAGTAATGGGCCTCACTTGAAAGAACCCAAAAGACCATTCACGTTAGTTGGTGGAAACAACACACAGTAAATTCACAAGCGCCCTTTAATTTCTTGGAATACGCCAGCCGAGGATCTTAATCACCAACCAGCTGAATTTGAATTTTTTTTAATTGTACCGCATCCGTAGGAAAGTCATAAATTGTAGTTGGTGACAAAAGGTTTTTTAAAACTTCTCCTTTTTGAGATGAGATCATACTCAACGAACGTCCAAGTCGGTGACCCGCTTCGTTATCAAATATTTTTGATCCTTTACACCAGAAACAGATGGTAGTGAAGATCCAGTTGATTTTTCACCAACATTCTGTTTCGATTTCTCTTCTGCAAGCTTCTGAATGGAATCTCTACTAAAAACTTCAAGCTTAAAAATGATTTTTTTTTTTTATTTTTAATCGTCTCCATTGAATAATTTTTCACAAAATTACAGCGTTTTGAAAATCATTAAAATATTTTTTCGTTTGTGAAAAATACTCTTAACCTAAATATGAGTTTATGAGTTTCAAAACCTTCTAGTGTGTCTTTATTTTCATTTCTACAAAAGTGAACTATTGGAATAAGTGGAAAAACACAAAGAAACTGATGGAATGATCAAATCTAACAGGCTGTGGCGGTGTACAGATTGAAATTAATGTGAACCAAATGGTTCTGATTAAGGTTAGAAAATTTTCTGTCAGATTGTGTTGTGTTTAACATAAAAACTTTTGTAGTGATTGAACTTGATCACAACAAAAATTGGACTATTATGAATTTTGAACCAATCATTACTAATTAGCTATCGAACTCCTAATGTTTTTTATTATTGAACGATGGTATTTTTTAATAAACCTAAGTATTGTGTACAAGTTTGTTTTATTATTCGCAACTAGCAGATGTAGCTATTTGTAAATTCAAACACTTCAATAATCAAAACCATCTAATTAAGCAGAACTGCTGCAAAAATAGCTAATTGTAATTTTTAATCGTTATTTAAACTTATTGGAGTGTGGTATACTTGTAATTATTTTTTTATTTAGTATTTTATGATTTTTCTTAAAATTTCAGTAATAAAGACAACATCAAAATCACTATTTTTAGAAAAAAAAAATTAAAAACAGCTTGCATTTTCTGAAAATTTTAGGTTGCTTTAATTAGATGGTTTTACTACTCATCAAATCAAATGAAAATAATTTGGCTACATACCTTTTCTTACCAAATAAGTTTTTAATATCCATTTTGTTATATTTATAAACAGCAGTAATATAAGACACATACTTACTCCCTTGTGACGATTTCTATCGCCAAACCACTTCCTCCTTTGTTAGCCCTGATGGCCTTTACCAAAGTTCGCCTTATTGATTCTCTGACTGATATTACAATCATCAGTTTGACATACGTCAGGATTTCACCGAAGCAAATGCCTCGGTAGACATTTCCATCAGTGTTTTAACTCAATTAAAGGTACCGCGTAGTCGCATATATTTTATAAATTAATTAATCGAACAGTAATATACTTATTTTAAATGTAATTCATCAAACCAAATCACTGCAACGAATCGAGTACAAAAGATATTTTGTATTTACTGATTTATATAAAACAAAAGAATACTAAATTATATCGTTGACAAAATTTTATTTCATAATATTATTTTTACGATACAGTACCGGACAATACTACATTCTACACCGTATTATTGAAATAAGATAAAGTATTAAACCATAGTACAAACTTTACTAAAACCCGGCTTTTACCAACAATCTAGTATAAAATCGGTGGATATATTTGAGGCACAGGTGTTGCACTGATATTAATCGATGTCTACAAAATAACCTATATATCATTTTCATCCTAACTTAAGAAACGTATTGTTTGTAGTTTTTTCACAGTAAATATACTTCGAGTTTTTGCTTTAAAATTATTTACGTAGTTTAGTCTAACAAAATAAGATTTGTCAGAATACTGACTTTTCCGTGTCAAGTCAAGTAAATTAAGGAATTTCATTCCAAAACTGTCTTCCTTACTAAACAACCTATCATAGTTTAAAAAATATATTTCATATATTGTTCCTGAGTGAACCCCACTCTCACTCTCATAAAAAAAAATCATGGTAAACCAATTGAGTAGTCTCCGAGCGTTACTGATACATTCAACAAATTGTTATTTTCTATTCGAACAGTAAATTAACTAACATCATATTAATATAGTTATATAAAACGCTTAATTATACTGAAATGGTGTGGAGTTTTTTTAATAAAATGATATCACTGTCAGGAACGGTTTTAACCTGTTTGATTGCTAAAATAGCGATATATCGGTGGTGACGATTGTTACAAAGGTGGGCTATTCTGCTCGCCCCAGTTAAGTGCAGGCTTGGCTTTGACAGATAGAATATCTACATTTTTTAATATTTTTCATTTCCTGGTTATATACTTGAACTGTTTAGCTATAACAGTATACGAGTCATAACATTAATACAACTAATAATAACAGTATTTGGTGTTAGATTATACCATCAAGTGAAAGTTTGATTATCGGGTTAAATGTTTCATCTCGAACTTTTGGCAGATCATGAAATTTCAAAAACAAAAAACTATCTATACTTTTAGTATTCAAAATTCTCAGATTGATTTACGTACACATGTATATATGTTTTTTTATTTTCTTTGTTTACTTTTCTTTTTATTGATTTCTTGAAACCGGAGGGAAAGATTTGAATGAAATTTGTGAGAATGGTTTTTGTATATGGAACATTGATGCCAATTCATTTTGGCACAGTAACTCAGGGTCGTGGAGAGATCCGATCACCTTAAGTTCCGTTTCTTTCAATTTTATTCAAAGATTAGAATGATTTTTATACATAAATCTTCTTTACATGCATCTTCACATATTTCAATGTTCTACTTCAATTTCCTCCTACGTAGCATTTTTTCGAGGGCCAAGATATCGGTAGTCAGAAAGTTATATAACTTTCTCGTCTTATGTATATATATATATATATATATTTCAATCACGCACATCTAAATATATGTTTATATATATATTCGTGCGTGCGAGTGCGCGATTGAAACAAAAAGTTCATATTTTTTATTTTTATTTTCCTAAATACTTCTATTTATAACTTTTTCGTTTTTAATCGCTACATATGTATATTTGAATCAGTGTATACTTACAGGGGTAATAAATTGACATATATATGAAAACTGTAAGTCAAACCGTATGTTGGAAGACAACCATTTTTTCATCAAGTTTTCTTCATCTATACTTAAAATTGGAGTTAGACGAGTAAAGAATATGTCCCATGAATATCCGATATGTAAACGTAAAGTACATCTGAAAACAAACGTGTGAATAAACAAAAATTAGGAAATTATACAATTTTTATTTACTATTAAACACACAAATTTAGGCTCATTATGTATTACGAACAAAAACTATAATTATATTTTTGTATGTTTTCTAAATTATCATTACAAAAAATTGAAAATCCACCTTACCAGTAAAAAAAAATGTGTCTCTCTAGATGATTCCGTACTTTGACCATCGTCAGGAGAATAAAATTAAGCCAAAAGTTTAAAATGACTAAGCAGTCATGACTGCTTAATCATTTTATATTCTCCTGACCATGGTCTATGGACTGGAAAATCTAGAGACGCACATTTAATTTGTTGGTAAGGTGGATTTTCACTTTTTTAATAATGTATTCATTTTATCAGCGGTAACCATGTTTGAGAAATTGTTTTTTTAAAAAATATATTGTTTAAAATATTTAACGTTCTAAGAATTTTTCATTCAAGTAAAAATGTAAAAAAAAATTAAAAGAGTGACCAGGAAAAGTAATCGATTGTTACTTTCAATTGAGAGTTATTCTAGAAAAGGGTGCTGAATCCAAAACAGCTAAAAACTTGTAATTATTGGAATAATTAGTAGTATAATATGTTCAGGTTCAATCGCCATGCTGACCTTTGATTCCTTGGGTCCATGTTGAGGCAGAATCTCAATGTATTTTTTCCAAGATTACCATGATTTCTATATGATTAATAATATAATCACACGATTAACACTGTTCAAGGTTACTCATAGAATGACACGTGGCTTCAACGTCGGTTTGGGTGTGACACTTTAGACAGTTGTGACTGTGACGTCAAGGTCAAACATGATCGAGGTCGACCGGATGCGTAGACACTGTAGTAGGGGATACGAAGGCCTTGTATGAATGGAGGGGGTACGTCTTAGTTTCTTTCTTCATTGCGTCACTGTCGCTTGACTTGAACGCGTACTACACATGTCACCATCGGCGTCGTTATTGTTGTCATCACCATATACGCCAATATGTCGCAAACATTTATTCAGAAGATTAATGCAAAGACCTCACCAAGCCAACTCACTCAAGTCACAAGTGTTGGTGAATTAATTATCGAGAAGAAATACGACATTTTATCAATGAATCGATGGACTACTAAATATGATGAAGAACGTAAAGTTTTTCTACCAAAGCGGTTCGCCGATCGCCTAGACAACGATGAGATTGACCAGCTAGTGGCAAATAAGACAAAATTAGTATTCAAGGGGATTGTAGGGAAAACCTACAATGTAGTTTTGGAATAAGTATTTAATTCAAAAGGAGAAGATGATAGAGGTATAGGAAAATAAATAGTCCTTTTCAGGACTACAACACATAACACGTACAACATAAACATCAACACACATTCAATTTATTATACACAAAACAAAAAACACTTTAAACCCCCATACAGCAAATTTGTACAAACTATTGTTTTATTTAAAAATATAGTTTTTACAATTGCTATATGTAGTGGTTCCAAGGCCCGTTACATGATCTGGTGATAGATTTATCTACTATCAGGTTACGTGACAAATGGTGAGGAGAGTGTTTAATAAATTAGTTTCTTTTTTTAGGTTATGGAGGGGGATTACATAATCTTTAAAAATGGAGAATTTTTTTATTTCTGTTCAAGATTGCTCGTAACTGATACCACTTTATTATGGTAAAAAAAAAATAGGCCGTTTCCGATTACTTACGCTATTAAAAGTGCTGAGAATTCGTAATCGTTTCTTGGAATTACACGATAGTAGTCGTTTCTTACAAAAAATACACTATAAACACTTGTCATATTAATGATAAGTCTCTATTTTTTTATTTTGCTAGTGGTAATTTTTTTTTCTCGTGGTAAATTTTTGAAGTAAACGACATAATTTTGTATGAGTGTTTTGTTGGCCTCTAGGGGAGAGATTTCACTTGTTAAAAAAATCTCAACGCGCCGCGGTTGCTACCTCCAGCTGGTGTGGAAATGCAACTAGTAAATATCGGTCGGAAGGGTGTGACGCCTACCACTGTAACGGACGTTCAAAATAGGACGATCAACCATAGGCCATGTTCATCAGCTGTTCTTCGGTCGAACGCCATACCTCGCACGCGAACACACCCACAGCCGCCGCCTCCTTGTGAGTGTGCCACGACCGGGTCCTAGAGTAGCGGGTGACGTTTCCCGGTGCAACGGCCAAAACGACCAGGATTATCCTCGAGGTACGTCTAAATTTTTATATACACAATGCTGAATGAATGTTTACGACCCCACACACACACACACACACCCACACACACACACCCACCCAACCACACACACACACACACACACACACACACACACACACACACACACACACACACACACACACACACTGAGAGAGTTTTGTATTACGATAATTTAGCACATTCCTATGATTGTGATTACTGTTAAGTTTTATGTAGGCACGGGTCTGCAGCTGTGGTGGTGGTGGTAGCAGCACTAACGGTCTACGTGTTGCGCATGCGGCGTTGTGTTTGGTAAAAAGGTAAATCCAAGATGGCGGCTATAACACTAGCGCTCACCACAAGAACTATTGGCGCAGTACAAGCTATCACATATATAAGGGAAAAGGGAACTTCCCACGGGGAAAAAAGGTAAATCCAAGATGGCGGATGCGACACGAGCGCTCTTGTGGTAACTAGGAGAACCGGTGGCGCAGTACAACTGTCACATATATAAGGGAAAAGGGAACTTCCCACGGGAAAAAGGGAAATCCAAGATGGCGGCTGCGAGAGCAGCGCTCTTGGTGGTCACCAGAAGAACTAGTGGCGCACGAGAAAATCCATGATGGCGGCTGCGACACTAGCGCTCCTAGTGGTCACTAGGAGAACTAGTTGCGCAGTAGAAGCTGTGTGGGTGGGTGTTGGTGTGTTGTGGGTTTGGGGGATAATAAACATTTGAATGAAAGAGATCGAAATGTTTACGCATCGAGTAAATATGATATAGGTCGTTAAAAGATGAAATGAAGGGTCAACCTATCTATGAATTTGTTGTGTTAAGAGCTAAAATGTATTCTTTACTTTCGGCGGTCGCCGATTATAATTTACAACAAAAAAAGACAGCCTAGGCGATTACAAAGGGTTCTCGTATATTCGATAAAGATTATAATTGGAAAGTTTTATATCATGAAATATATAAAGATCGTTTATTCAATAGAAACTTTTCATATTCCGCATCGAAATCATTACGTAGTTTTAAACTTCAAATTCACTCGATTGAACAATGTAAAAAGCTCTCTCTCCATACAATGATAAAAGATTCATATTATAAAACCTTATAAATACACTTCCATACGTTCATAAAGATATCGATGAATACATGGTGAAAAGAAAAAAAAAATTAGTCTAAATCTATTCTATTAGCTTAGTTTAGTTTGACGGTGAAAATAAGCAATCAAAAGAGTTAATTGAATTTTATAAAAAAAGCCAATGCCGGAATCCGGACTGCGGCTTTTGACTTGAAGAAAGCCAATGCATACTGTGGAAACATTCGGTCGGAATTCCGACCACCAAAATATTTTATATAAACTAGGTTCAAATGGTACAAACCCAAAATACTACAATTAGATCGTATTTTACTTTTTGCAACTACAACACAATTACGCGATGGAGTTCTAAATCTACATTTATTACAAAATGACAAATACATTACATCTCTAAATTGCGTACAACTTCATTTGTATCATCAATACTGCGTTTAAACTCTAAATCATGATAATTATGTCCATAAGACAATTTTTTCAAACACTTATGAATTATATGTAGATCTGTTGATCGATTGATTTCATTCAAATCTGATTCAGTAAGATCATTAAATCTTTGCGGTAAAAATATTTTTCCGAAACCTTCAATTGATGCAATAATTGAATCGCTATTATTTGTCTTTGTAAACTCCTCTTTTCCAATTCTATATCGCCTATTGTAGACCATTTCACTAATATTACTTGTGTAAGTTAACCTATTCAATTTATCGAAGATATTAGACATTTTTATGACTCTATATACAAAAGTAACAATATTTAAAATCAACATTTTATTGTTGATAAAAATTATCGTTTTAATATAGACTTATAAATGAGTTTAATAGATGGTTGTTATGAACAGATTAAAAGATAACTATTCGTATGGTATCTTTGCTGATATCAACTTATAATTGATAGAGATACGGGTTTTTAATGTCGTAAGTTACGGGTGGTAATTGCCAAATTATAACAGGAACCTATGTTTGTGACGATTCAATACTAGCAATAGCATCTTGGATATCCCTAAGTTTTTATATTCGATGTAATAAAATTATAAAAGATTTTTTCATCAAAGTATTTAAGACGTGTCAAAACGATAATATTCAGCTGCATTCGAAGTTACGATATATAGAAAATAAGCAAGAAGAATTGCTAATCGAAATAACAGAATTGTAGATGAACATTTAAAACGTAAGTTGCAAAGTAACGAATTAAACGCTAATGTAAAAAAATTAAAACCATGGGCACATCATATATATTTACACTTTTTCTACTCGATGAAAGTGATAATTGCATTAAAATTTTGTATAAAAATAAAGATAATAAAAGTATAAATATTATGCTATTCGCGTTCAATATAGAAATTTAGATGATGCATTGAGTAAAATAAAAAAAGATATCCCAATTTTATAATTGTTTGTAAAAAATTAAGGAATTTTATAATCCACAAGTGAAAGGTCTTTTGAAACAATTCAACATAAATCATTACTCCATATATTCAGATAAAGAAGCTACCATAACTGAACGCTTCAATAGAACCCTAAAAACGAAAACGTGGACTAAATTTACAGAACAGGGAAGCTGCAAATGGACTGATATGCTGCAAGCCCTACTTGATGAGTATAACAATACTGTGCATTCAGCTACAAAATTTAAACTAAAAGATGTACCTAAAACGAACGAATCGCAAGTGCCTGCAAATCTAAACAAAAAATACCATAGAAAAAAGAGTGATGTAAAAATTAAATTTAATGTTGGCGATTACGTTCCCATAAGCAAACATAAAAAAGTATTCGAAAAAGGTTATTTACCGAATTGGGCGAATGAAATATTCAAAATACAGTCAGTGCACGCTGAATCTCGACCGGTTACATATGAACTAATTGATAATAGAAATGAACACAGAAAAGGACATTTTTATCAACACGAACTGCAAAAATCTAAACACAAAGATGTATATCAAATTGAAAAGATACTCAAACGAAAAGGCAATAAAGCGTATGTAAAATGCGTAGGATTCGATAAAAGTTACAATTCATGGATAGATTTGAGCGATGTTATTTAACACCAATTTTTTATTGCCAAAATCATCGTGAAAACAAATTAAAACAAATACATTATTGACAATACGTCTTTTCTGTATTTATCTAGATGAAAATAATATGGAGCGTTTTGATAGTAGTATAGAATCTGAATTTTTTTTGTCTTCAGTCATTTGACTGGTTTGTTGCAGCTCTCTAAGATTTCCTATCTAGTGCAATTTAATTTGAAGCTATGATTTTCACATAATGTTATATATCACCATCAAAGCTGTGATATGTCAAATCCATTCTGAGATACCGCCTTAAAATTTCTTTTTACCTTTTAGCGTTTAATTTAGGAGTGGTGCTTTAAAGATTTTTTAAAATATTTTGTATTTTCTACTTTTTAGTGCATTTAATACAAGAGTGCTTTTTAAAAATATTTTTTACATACTTTTTATTGTCACTTGTACTCAGAGTGATGGGTACCGATCGATGAGAAATATTGAGTCGTAAAATATTCAATTTTGGCGCATGGTACCATCAAAATTCTACGTTCAACGTTTCGAAATTATTCTGTACGTTATTCCTATACTAGTTTCAATAGTGTTCGTTTTATCATCTCGAGAATGTAACTCCTCTTATAGAAGGAATAAAAAAAAAAAATCGCTACTGTTTAACGAAGTTAGAAATAAACCCTATTTCATGTTGAACTTTAATAATGAAAATAATATGCGACAGTATATATAATTTCACAGATTTTTCTATTGTTATATTATTTCACTGAAAAAAAAAAATCACTTACGGGATTTCAATTTTCTTAATTATTTCTGTTTCTACTTCTTCAGGTCTGAAACACAAACAAAAATTAATGAGTTAGAATTCTGAACAATACACTCAACTATTATCCGTGCTTTAGTCGTACTATATCTTTGCTGATAAGTTTGAAGTTTAATAACTTACTTCATACTCACATTTAAAACCTTTTATTTATGATATTCCTAATATAGTTGTTGTAATCTGGTCAACTAGGGGAAAATAAGCAACCTCCCTATTTCCCATTGGGAGAAGGATGATATACATGACGTGTAAATTAGGTGTAGTCTTGTACAGATTCAGGCCGACCGTTCCTGAGATGCGTGGTTATTTGAACCATAACTACCAAAGTACACCGGTATCCATTGTCTAGTATTCAAGTCCGTATACAAGCAACTACTTTGCTAGGAATTAAACCACAGAACCTTCGACTTCGAAAATCACCTGCTGAAAAAGTAGCCTGGTGGACTATACATTAAAGATTAAAAATAATTTTTACTTATTCATAGATTCTTGCGATATTTTATTTGCTAAAAAACAAAAAAAAAAGATTTTTATATTTTGTGCGAAATCGTTTTAATAAAGCAGTGCGATGGGAACTGAGCATAATAATCTAGAATGATTTGTTGTTATCTGAGTTATCAGTGGAGAACGATTTCCAATCACATTTGTGATGAATGTGGTATAAATATAACATTTCTTTTAGTATTCTTTAGTACAGTGCTTTTAGAAAGTTGCTGTGCACTGGAATTATGGGAGTGTAATGCCGAAACCTTCTTAATTATTACTTTGTATTTTAATTCCATTAGTTTATAGGAACGGATAATACAATAACTGGAATAGTTTATAAAAGGTGTTGAAACATCAGTACCACACGTTTCAATTTGTAGTCAAACACTTTAACCGACTGATGTACTGCAATATCACGTACATATGCCATCATTGCGATTTTTAGTTCGTCAATCGTACGTGGTCTGTTTTTCGATACACTGCTCTTTTCGCCGGCCCCATATAAAGTAATCTTTTTCTTTTTTTCTGTTTAGTCTCCGGAACCACCGTCAGGATTACTTCAAAAAATGAATGAGGATGATATGTATGAGTGTAAATAAAGTGTAGTCTTGTACAGTTAGTGAGGTCGACTATTTCTGAGACGTTTAGTTAATTGAAAGCCAACCACCAAAGAAAACCGGTATTCAAATCCGTATAAAAGTAACTGCCTTTACTAAGATTTGAACCTTAGAATTCTAAACTTCGAAATTAGGTGATTTGCGAAGACGCGTTCACCAATAGCCCAACCCGGTGGGTTATAGAAAGGCATCTGGGGGATTGAGATTGGGCGATCGTGCATGTCATAAATCCCTTGAAATGATTCATCTACCTAAGACATTTCATAAAAATGTTATTTTCCTATAAGCTGTGGCGCCGTCTTGTCGGAAACAACCGTGATTGATTTCCACTTCTGATAACTGATTAATGAAGTTAAAACAGCACAATAATGATCAGTATTAATTGCATTTTCAAAAAAGACTGCACCAACAATGCGCATTCCATTCACACCGATCAGACTCCAATTTTCGATTCGTGTAAAGATTGTTCACGTAATTTATGGGGATTAATTTTCGATCACAGTCCTGTATTTTGTAAATTGATATAGCCTCCCTTATGAAACCATTCTTCATATATTAAAAATGTAACGTCTAGGACAGCTACTCCGTAGGTATCCTCGATTTTGATCGATAAAACGTTTAAACCATTGAAAATAATTAGTCTTTTGGCATGATCTGGCTATTTTTCAGTTTTTAAACACACATTACTTTGTAGGGGAAATGTTTTAGTTGTTTTCTTACTGCTTTATAGTAGTCAATCTGATATGTCGCTGCTGTGCTAACTTGTCGCTATGGCTTCAAGTACTTTTAGTAATATCATCCGAAATATCAAGCAGCATCTGTTCGTTTAGTTTAGGTGGTCATCCAATTCGATTAGTGTCTTCAATAGAGTCTGTTGTCGGAATTTTTTCGAGAAGATTTCGAACTGCATTGCGGTTAGAATCAGTTTTACAATCAGAAAACTGATTTATAGATCAGTTTTCTGAAAACTTTGCTAAATCAGTATACTTGTCATCTTCACGAAAGATGTGTTGTGAGAGAAAAATTCATTCCTCTACTAAATAAAACCATTACATTTCTCGCATCTATTGATTCCGATAAACGAAATAACACAAAACGAAACTAAGAATGCTCAATCGCAACTCAACAACTGACGTTTTGGTTTATTAGTGAGTAACGCCCAACTAACCCACAGTGCAATCAACATAATGCCAAAAGAACAAAATGCAACACATAATTCTAAAGTATACTACACAGCGACTTTTCGAGCGCAGTACATAATTTTGAATACCGTTTACACATTTATTACGCAACATATATTGTTCATTCAACATTTTTTTCTCGCGACCCGACTCCACATCTTTTTTATTCAGATTATCTTCACTTTTAAACTGATTGTCACATTACATTAACTCTTTACTCTAAAAATATAAGTGTTAGTTAAGTCAGTTTTTAGTAACAATAGTAGAAATTTATGTTAATTAAATATTTACAAGAAGGTACTTTAATTATGTAACTGTTATTTAAATATTTTTTTCTGTTGTTTCAATTGTACTAATTTATGCTAATAAAATCTTTATAAAAATGTCATAAAAACGACTTACGATGGTTTTGATATCATCCTGTTGGAAAGAGATATACAGGTAGAACAAAATTATGATGGGTGTCAGAGCAGAAATATTGATAATACCAATGTATAGCCTAATATTTTACAAATGTAAAATAAACTTTTTTTTAATTCAATATTACAACGTGCTGTCACAAATTATAAGAATCAATCCTTTAACCGCTTTTAAATGATTTTATACATTTAATTAATATAAACTCTTTTGTTCGTCGTAGTATGGTACTTAATTTTTATCGATAAAAGGTTTTTCACAATATTTTATTTTTTTAGTCTTGAGTAATAAGAAAATACTTTACAATTTGACTGAAGAATTTAAAAAGAGAGGTCCCACAATGTCATTTCTCAATTATAACTTACAGATTTATTTTTTAAACGGCCATTTGGCTGCTCAAAATGGATGGATCAACAGGCAGTCACGGTTAAGAGTATTAGTTTTTTAAATTATTTGTTATATTTGTTTCTTATTGTCATCGAGATAAATTTACAAAAAAAAAATATATATATATAATTATTAACGTGGAAATTTTTTTAATCATTATTATTTTATTTTTTGCTTTTAATAACGAAGTTTGTTTTCAACAGATCGCAAATGTGTTTTTACTATTATTTACTGAGTTTCATAAAAATAATTGTTCAATATTAATTGCAATACAACTGTGGGATCACTTTTTTAAATTTGTTCAGTCAAATTAAATTTACCAGCGTCATACGTTGATTAATTATTAATGTTCTCAGAAAATGCAGTACTCCTTGCCTTGAATTTGGAGCATAATATTTTACCAAACTCTTTTCGTAACAATTAAAAAACCGAACGTAATTAGACACAAGTTTATAAAAAAATATTTTAATAAATTAATAAATTATTTTAACTTGTAAAATGTACATCTTTTATGAACTTTAAATCTTTTCAGAGGACTCCTGATAAACATTTTTTATAATATAGAAAAGAAATATTATTATGCACCTATAATTTTTTAAAAATAATGCTTACCTTAACTGAAATTTCATTCTCTTCAGCCTAGGTCCACTGAAAATTTATTAAATGGTAACCGGTTACAGAGGTGAAATACTTATTGCATCATTAACATATGACTTACTTAGTAATTAAAAATAAATTTCTTTGCTCTGATTAACAGAATGTGATTCAAAACTTAAAAGTTAAAAAAAAAATTATATGGACACCACGTGACTTCGTTGTACTCCTATTAAATTACATATACACATTTTTTTATAATGAAAAGTACATAAAATTTTATTTCGTTAATAACTTCTGATATTTTTTTTATTGTCATTATTGAATAATTATTTACTGTAATTTTTTTTTCAATCACTGTTTAATAATTATTAATGTATATATTTAAATTAAAAAAAAAAAAATTAAAAAAAGGAAATCTTCCTCTTGTAAGATCATAAGATTTCATTAGTTAAATTTTATTTAGGTATAACTCAGATGCCAACGAAAATAAGTACCAATTATGATATATCGTTTAAAAGCTCTCAATGCTTATTTCTGCAGTTAAGAAAAAGTTCAAAATCCAATTTTTTTTAGATGTTTGGCTTTCTTGGACATTTTACGTTTAGTTGTTTGCAATCAAAACGGAAGGTGCACAATTAGATGTTACAACAATCCTAAATCCAAAATTTCAACATCCTAAGGTTAATCGTTTTTGAGTTATGCGAGATATATACTCTCATACATCCATACAAGCGTACGTACGTACAGACGTCATGCTGAAACTAACCAAACTGAATTCAGCGATGGTTAAAATGGATATTTCCGTTGAAATCTGAAAATCGAAATTTTTCGCGATCACAATTCCTCCTTTCCTTCGTACGAGGAGGTAAAACAATACCAGTAATTCTTATGGATAGTCATAAATAATTTTACATTGAATTAAATTTGGTTCTTCTTTTCTAATAAGTACGTTGCAATCTGTTCAACAAGCAAAGAGGAAGATACCCTTCGCCCAATGACTGCCCAAATGATATGAGGGTGATATGTATGGCATATGAATGAGTTTTAGTCTTCTACAGAGTCAGGCCGACCGCCTGAGACCTGAGTTTAATTGAACCCCTATTGCCAAAGAACACCGGTATTCATTTTCTAGTATTCAGATCCGCATAAAAGTAACTAACGTTTACTAGGATTTGTACCTCAAAACTCTTGCCTTCAAAAATTCGCTCTTAAATAATTGATTTGCGACGAAAAGTTAACCAAATGAATGTTCTTCTTTAAATTTATCGTCTTCAGTACATTATTAACTTAATTTTTTTTTCATATATAAATATATATATATATATAGCCAAAATCAAAAAGAAACTTTCTTGTTTCGGTTGTACTAATTTATGCTAATAAAATCTTTATAAAAATGTCATAAGAAAGGCTTGCTTGCTTCGGTGGTTTTTAATATCATCCTGTTGGAAGGAGATATACAGGTAGACCAAAATTATGATGGGTGTCAGAGTAGAAATATTGATAATACTAAAATATAGTCTAATCTTTGACAGATGATAAAATAAACTTTTTTTATTCAGTTTCAAGAGTCCCTATCACAGAATTTAGAGAGAGTATTATAAAGGGTCATCCATGATATGATGCTGCCATTGGAACTCCACTAAATCATGAAAAATATGAATCCAGACAATAATTTGCACTTGTTTCTTTGGTCATTTCATTTCCTATGACTTTCGTTTTTTGGGTTATTTGTATGACTCCGGTTTGTAAAATAATATCAGTAGTTAACCTTGAATTGTTGGAACGCTACCCGTTTCAAAGTGGTATTATAATTAACAAATCATAAACACGAACATTTGTTTTTTTTTTTTGTATTTATGGACTAAAAGAACAATTCTGCCCCTCTTAGGACAGTAAATCCAAAATCATTAAATAAAAAATCACTTGAAAATACCTAGTAGGCCCAATTTAATGCCCGTAAAAGAGTTGTCATATTACTGACTGCGTTGTATCGATTATAAGAAATACCTATAAATTAAAAGTCCTCTTAATTAATTCACGGTAACAATAAATAACCATTAAAACCTAAGATGAAGCACTGTTTTATTACATTACAATATCTATCCTTCTACTTCACCAGTTAGTAAATACATTAAGTCGATACGGAACACGTGTTGATATCCTATTATATAATAGAATAAAGCTCGGCAGACAAGGAATTTGGGAGCAGATGTAGAGGGTTGTGAGACTAAAATTTGTAACATAACTGTTAACCATTCTGTTAACAAGTTCTTACCGAAAGTACTTATTTTTACAATATTAACTATACTTTATGTAAAATAAATAGGCGAGTGGGTTATCGATTACTTCCACACAAATCACACTTTAAGTCTCCCTGAATCCTATTATTTATTATTTTTGAGATCATCCTTGTGTTTAATTAAATTATTTGTTAAGGAAAAATTCAGGAATATGTTAACTGAGATGGCAATAAAAATAATTAAGACAGATTAAAACTTAAAAAAAAAATTCCATTCGGCACACCGGAAGGCGGAGGTTTCACCGGTGCTAAGCACCGGGATTAAAAGGGGATTAAAAAGATTTCTACCTTAAAGTTAAGAAAACTTCAAATTTACTCAATACGACAATGAATTCATGTGAAAAAAAGTTTCACATATTTAGCATTCGACAAGCCCCATCTTCTTACAATTCCAGCAATATTTTGGTCATCCCTTAGCGTAAGGGTTGGTCATATCTAAGATTGTTTCAGACAAAAGTTTTAGGTAATGTTAGGTGGACTAACGACCACTTTAAACCGACTCGATACTGTGGCTATTAAGGGAGGTATGATTTTTTTTGTCTTCGAAGCCCCATTTTTTCCATCCCGTGGGCCAATGGTTGGTGATATAAGAACCTTTATTTATATAAGATTTAAGCCCTTATCAAAAAATAAAAAATAGAAACTTTATATTTTTTTTCGAAAAAGCCCCCTATTTTCACCCCAATGGTCCGATTTCGCCCATTACCGAACTTGCCCGAGATTTTGGTCGTTATATTTTATGTATCAATTTGAAAATGATTGCCGCAAAATTACGGCAGTTATCGTGTCCACAACAAAGTGAAATATATATATATAAATGTACATATAAACTTTTGAACTGCTGGTGGTTTTGTGGTCTGGGGAATGCGAAACGCGAAGATATGTTGGAATTTTCCGGAAGTCGAATTATGGTACCTATTACAATAAGTAGGCTTCTTATTAAATCTACCTATTATGCAGGAAAACCTAATGAGTTTATGAAATATGAATAAAAAGTTTCATCGGAGTTTTATTATGTCTAAGTGACACGATGTAATAATTCAGTTATACAATTTTTTATTATCTGGAAAGGAACTCATGACTCATTAAAGTATTTTAATGAAAGAAATATTATGTCAGTTTTTTAATTTTTCAACGATACTCTACATGATTTTCAGATTTAACAGTAAAGTTGGTTCGAGTAAAGCATCATTATTTACTGAATTTATATTACTCGACCTAAAGAGGTACTCAAAAAAAATTGTAGAGACACTGCAGAATTACACTGACGGAATAGATTAAAATTCGTATTATTTACTCAATTATTATTTTTATTATTTTAATCGGAAGATCAAGTTTTGATAATATGTAGTAGACTTCAAATTTTACCTACTTACAGCAGGGAAGTCATGCCGGTGCGCAATAATTGCGCACTATTAGGGATAAAAACATACCCATCGGCTATCTATTTTACATAATACTTTCATTCTTTATGAGCAGTATTTTGTTTCAGTTTGTTCTGTTTGTGATTAAATTTATATTTCGACCATAAAAAGTGTAAAATAATTTTTTACATTTATCTTTTTTTCTTAAACCTGACCATCAAGTATGGATGTGAATGTTAAATTTTACTAATAGGATTTGCTTAATTCTTTGACAAAAGACAATTAATAATAATGTTGTCATAAAATATCACTTTGTTCATAAATTTTATTGTTTTTCATTACGTCAACATAAGCTTATTTATCAACTTACCATTTATAGTACGCATAAATATCACTACCACCCATCCTGGAACAAAGAATAATTAAATATTATATAATTTCAATGATATTATTTCTTGTTGTTAAATTAGTGGTGAAATTTAATATTAGAGAAAGAAAAAAATTCACGTCTGTCAAATAACATAATGAAACTGCGTATGTAATATCACACCTTACAAAAAAAAAAAAAAAAACGGATTATTTTACTTCTGTTGATATTTAACAAAAACTTACCAACCCGTACTAAATTTCTTTTGACTAATTTATTAAAAATTATACTAAAAAAAAACATTCTGTTTCACTAGCAATACTACTTTGATATGTATTTAAATAACAAACGTTAAAAAACATTTGAATTTTCTGCAAAGTTGTTTAATAGTTAAGAATGAAATTAAAAGAAAAGTAAATTTTAATTAACTTTCCAAATTAATATTTCGTTAAATGATTCTATTTATTTATTAACTTCACAAGTTATTTCATCTATTTGTTATTTCTGTTAGTCTCTTTTTTATTTTCCCCGCTCCACAGATCCGGATCCGCAACTAAGCATAAACTTAGATCCGACGGGCCAGCGCCTCAAACTACCTCGGACCTCTTCCACGTAGCCCGGATTCGAAATTTTCTTTCTTGCCATACCTCTAATGGGTAGCTCCCAAAAGCGAACCACCTACCTATACTCCGGTCTTGATGCCTCGCTTCTAGTGGGGAACTTCCAAGGGAATCCCCCACCTGGTTTGCGGTCTATATTCTCTCTAATTACATCTCAAAGGAGTCCCCACTCTATCTTTCAAGGTGGAAAACCGAAGCCACCCATCCCTCCCGAACGGGGCTGTTCCTTAATGACATCATGACGTTCAAAATTTATGGATTTCTTTGCCCAAGACGAAGTTTATGCTTCTCAAGAGTGCTGACAAATTATGATACAGTCGTAACCCCCGTATTAAGTATAAAGGCTGTGTAATAAGTCGAGTTCGAGTTCATAAGTACCTAGATGTATTGTATGATGAGAAGTTGCTGTTTAGCAACCACATTAGGCAAGAAGCGGCGGACGCCGTCTCTTCGACGCACAAGCTTAGGAGAATTATTCGAAAGGATTACGGACTGTCGGGCCGTCATTTGTACATGGTGTACCGAGGTGTCTTTGAAAGTATGACCTCTTACGCGGCGTTCGTTTTGGCACATATGTTGGAAATAAATCGACACTTACTCAAAATTTAAAGAGTGCCCAGCGCAGAGCCTTAATCGTATGCCCTGGTGTTTTTAGAACAACCACCTACGAGGCTACGACTGTATTGGGAAAGATTCTTCCAATCGATTCAACGGTGAAAGTTCGGGTGGCCATGTGGAAATTGCGAAGAGGTATTTGGGATACCGTACCCCAAATCGGAGCGGGCCGTACCTGTATCGGAGCAGAACGGTTATCTCTATGCACGGGTTCTAAATTTCGAACAGAAGCTCACCTTCCGCCTGCGGAGGAGGCTTTACAGACTTGCGGTGGAAGCGAGGCACCAAGAATGGCACACCACGACTAAGGGAAGGTCCTTGTATAGATTTATACAGGATCTGGGTCTGAGAGTCAATGTGCGGAGAGCCGCATTGTCGGATCGTGTGGGAGTTCCTTGATGCGGCTGCTTTGTTCAACCGATATCAGTAGTAGTTTACTTAAGGGAAAAGACTCCTACCGTGCTGCTGTAGGAAGCTAACCGAGTAATATGGTTTGCTACCAGCCAGATTAAGGCTCCAAGCGCTTCAATAACAGGTACTTGCTGGCATTAAGCTTCCTAGGCGTGGCAGGTATTGCTTTCTTTGACAAGATAAATTAATTATTGATAGTCATGTACGTTTTAGTCGTTGACGGGGTGCGCCAACTCATTTTAGTGATATATGACAAGTGGTCGGTGGGACACGCAAACTAGTGGTGTATGGTACCGCGCTTATTCCGCTCACGCTTTTAGGTTAGCTCTAGGAGCTTGTTAGGACACTGGTCGTTAAACCGTTTCGTGGCTCAGTAGCCGTTTGTGGCACAGACATTTGATCGTATGTTTAGGGCGACCGAATCGGGTGGTGGCGGGAGAAATACCAAGCAAACCAATCCCATTTCCTTGCTGCACATTATCAATGGCCCGACACTCCGGTCACAATTCTGATTTAATCAAATCAAATCTGGCAACCTATCTCGAAAACCTCCATGTCCAGAAAGACACTATGTAATATATCGATTGGGAAATCCACCTGCGTACTTCTCATATCAGGAGATATTTCTTGCGCATAACGGCCATCGGACGATTCCGTCTACCTGACTCGCCATAAACGGAAAACCTGGTCATCTATTTATTTTATGCACCAAGAGGTAAGTTGGCCTAAATTCTTAGCATTATACCGCAATTGGCCATCAATCGCAAGGATATCAATGGGCTTAATACCAGAAATAACAGGGACCATTTCTCGACAGACAGACTCATAGGCACCAATCACAAAGAACAATAGGAGACGCTGGTTTATAGACAAAATATTCCTATAATATCTGTACCTCATTCGATGAGCTCAGACAAGTGCAGTATACAGCAGTATAGCTT
Organism: Lycorma delicatula; assembly: GCF_047948215.1. Lineage (NCBI taxonomy): Eukaryota > Metazoa > Arthropoda > Insecta > Hemiptera > Fulgoridae > Lycorma > Lycorma delicatula. Next base: position 26,426,617 of record NC_134466.1, read on the forward strand.
CGCATTCCCGTTTATACAGAACACGTATGGTTCTTAAATTAAGTCAACAATCGGGGTGAACTGCTCTCCCATCACCGAAGAAAGCAGAACAGGCCTTTTTGGCAGCATATTGAAAGTGCTTCTTTTAATCGAAGATTCTCATCAAGGATAATACCTGGATACTTCTGCAGCAGAAAATACCTAATTCGATGATCTGCCATTGATATTCGAACTCGTCGGTTAGTAGCCACTCTGCCCTTAAGTAAAACCATCGTTATTTTCTCTGCGGTAAACACCATATTATGTTGCAAATTTCACGACTAGACTAACTTGCAAACCTGAGCTGCCCTTAATTCGATCTCATTCCTTAAATTTCCTTCAACCACCAAACGCACATAATCCGCATACACGATGACGCTGCATCCACTAGTAACCTCAACCACATCAAAGAATTGAATTCAGCAACCCAGAGCAGTTGTCCTAAAACACTACTCTGCGGACAACTTTTAGATAGGGTTTTTCATACTTTTGGGAAGCCGTCTCGAAGAACAATGACTCGATTGCTGAAATAAGACATTCAGATCATTCTGCACATAATCACGCTTCTGTGGCTGAATCAGTGAAGAGGACCACCACAAATTATTAAAAGTCCCTCATATTTCCAAAACGATACCTAAGACAACAATCGACTCAGTAGAAGAAGCAATATTTATAACCTTCAGAATAGCATTTTCCGTGCCTCTGCCTGTGCTAAAACATACTGATCATCCATAAACAACTTTCTAGAATTCAACCTATCACTAATACGAAGATACTATACCTTCTCAAAATCATTTCTAATAACTAACAGAAGCCTTAAAGGCTTGTAAGAGAAGCTCACAGTGGATTCCTTGTAATGACCTTTAAACAACAAATTTAAAACACGGGTTTTCCAACAAATAGGGAAATAGCCACCAAACAGCATCCTATTAAAAATTCTAGTCAAAGCGCAAGCACGAATTCTGACAGAAGCGAAAAGCAGCTCCACCGTGATTCTATCGAAACTCGTAGCTTTATTCCTACCAGAACTGCATATTATCTGACGTAATCTCTGCCTCTGTATTATCCACAGATTAAACATTAGGGCGAAAAGCAGCAACTTCCTCATAGAAATAGATGTAGATGTTATGGGGTTTCATTAGTCACAACAATATCCGGCAGTAAATCAATCAGTAGAATATGTAAAATCTATATTTATTAGAAACAACACCCTGCTGAGTCGAGACAGCCGACAAAATAATATTTTTCTTACGCTTATGTCCTAGGACTCTATATACAACATTCCAAGGATCCTTATTTACTTACTCTCTAACAAAAGAACTCCAAGAATCCCTTTTTCATGTCCTGCTCGAATGAAAATATTCAGATCTTTTCCTTCGATAGTCATCTACCAAAACCACTCGCCGTTTAGGATGACTCTTCCACTGACCAGTTATCCTGAAATGGTTCACAGACTGTTTCAACAAAGTCAACTATCTAGGTCACCGAGGGGCAATTCTCTCTCAACTAGAATTACGGGGAATTGAATTCTCAGCGGTGTCGATGAAAGATAGAGAACATTGTTCTACTAGGTCCTCCAGTTGAATATCATCCAGACTTTGGTCTAAGACGCGGAGTCTATTAGAGAGACTATTAACAAATTTAGGTCAGTCCGCGTTACTGTGTACGCAGCGCTCCTGATAAACAGGGATATTATATCTATAAGCCTCTCGAAACTTCCTAACCAACTCAAAGATAATTAACCGATGATCGCTAGATCATCGATTAATGATCATTAACAGACCAAGTATCAACCTACCAGGAATATTCCACCATCAATTATATCAATATTCGTTCCAACAACCTATCTCCTTCCATCTACCATTCCAACATATGTTGGTAACTCACAAAAATATTAAAGAAGACCTTTAAGCGATACTGCACAACAACGCCTTCAACTAATTCACCGCTATCATCTGTAGTTCCACTACGCCAAAGAAGTATAGAACAGTTACCAACAAGACCAAGTATTGTATTCCACATTTCTAAATATTCCTCAGTGGGATCTCTATATTGAAAATACGAACTAACAATAACAATTTAATCAAATTTAACAATTTCATTTAACTCGATCTGAGCAGTGTAAACACCTTGAGAAATTATCTCTCCAACCTTAACCATGCAGTGAATTAAAATATATCTCAACAGCTCCCAAACAACAACCACAGCTGTAACTATCGACCGAGTGCTTGCAATCCTTGCGAAATCTTCCGCAACTTACGCAAGTAGAGCTTCAAATTTTTTACGACACTCTTCACGGTTGTGAGCGTTGTCACCATAATGCGCACAAAGTAAAGCATACTAACAGAATTTAGGACTATGACCAAATGACCTTTTACTAACGACATATTCTGAAATAACTATTTTATTGCCATCTGCTACGCAAACAGATCTTTCCTACTGTCCTTTATGTTCCAAATTTTCAAATTTGACCTCTTGCCCTGAAGGGCAGCCTGAAATTATTCTCTAATCTTTTTAATTGTTTTTTTTTGGAGCCCTCCTTTTCTCTGTGCCGACTGAAGTCGGCACAGAGAAAACCACCTATAATCCATTCGCCAAAGCAGAGAACATTGCCCTGAACTCATGAAGCCACAGGATCAGTCCGGAAGCTTGGCCTTCGTCGGAGGAGGAGAAGACGGAAACATCCTTCACTTCCCTCCCGACAACGTCTTCATTTCTAACGCGCCTGGGTGGTCTCAGACTCTTCAGACTCTATAACCGATATCTTCGCCTATGCTTTTCTAAGTAAATAAAATAAGCAAAGTTAATCTATCCACGTTCTCGATGATATCTTCTACTACTTTGTAAGGCTAGCCCTGAAATGTGGTAACTGTCCGAAGAGATACATGGGCAACCCGAAGGCCCTGATTGTCCTCCTGTCACTATACGCATCTCTTAGTCGCTATTGGATTGTTTACTCAAGTGAAAGCAATAACAAACCACAGATAACGGTCCCCGCACTAAAAACAGCTCAAGCAAGACTTAGGAGTAACCTACCTGGACGAACCCTTGCTTGTTACAGACAACAAGCAGTCGTTGCCACATCTTTGCTACGTGCCTTACAGAACAAAAACTCGATCGCTTTACAAGGCCCTCTATGAAGCACGTCTAAATCAAACACCAGATATCAAGAGGGATTTCGGCGAAAACGATCAAATAATGAGTGCTCTACATTTTTATTAATGATTTGCGCAAATAATTTGCATATTTAGATCTCTTTGTTGTGACACGACATTATGTTTTTTCAAATAAGACTTGTAATAAACTTCATAAAAAGGTTGACGTTCATAAAGTTATGGCTTGACAGTAAATAAATTAATTGAATTGTATTCGTAAAAAGAATTATATTACTGTTTGGGTAAAAAAATGACCGGCTGTATGTTTTAGCCAAAGTTACAGCCTAAGTTGTATCGGTTACTGTACTAAGTGAAATCAATTTACTAACAGGATAACATACACGTTATACAGCATTTATTTTGTTCCTTGATTAATTAAAAAATATTTCAGTAATACTTAACCGATATTTTGTCCAAATATAAAAACAAAATTCTTGAAAGAGTGATGTTGGCAGAAATTAATAACTTTTGGTTAAGACGGTATTATTATTTCATTTGTCAAATTGATTCATTTATAAATAAAAAACTAAAGTAAAATCTGAAAATGAATATTATACTAAACATTAGTGAATTTATTTTATAAACAAACCGTATAAAGCATTAGGGATCGACGATAAAGAGTAGATCATATAGAAAAGTGAAGCCCTGTTACAGAAAGGAATAGTAAGTGTGCATTCTGTTCCTGTTATTTGTTATTCTGTACAAAGAAAAAAATACAGAATTGGAAGGTTAATGGTGAGAAGGGAGTAACTGTCCAAGGAGAAAAGCTAAATACATTGAGATTCACTAACGACACTACTCTTTGAACAGAAACCATAAATAGTGGTTGAAAGAAATAGCAAAGTGTACATATTCACTGCTAGGAGAGAAATTCAATTTGAAAAAAAAAGAATGAACAATGATAAGGAAGTGTGATAAAAAGGATAGTAATAATAAGGAATTAAATACTAGTGCAAGGAAACATAATATTTTTTATTGCCAGAATTTTTATATCAGGATGAGTGAAGTACTGCATTCATTGAAAGCAGACTAGACTCGCAAAAGAAGGAGGGTTTTACGAAAAAAGCCAGTATGAAACCAAAAAAGATCTCCGAATTAGAGATATTCTTAAAAATAAATTTGTGGATTGTAGTAAAACACGAATGTCAGGTAAAAATGAAAACAAGAAAAGAAGTTTTTGAAATGTGATATTGAATGAAAATTATGACAATTAGGATAAGTATTTGATGATAACGTGGTTATATAATATAAATACTTACATTACGTATTCAAGATCAGCATAATCACTTGTCTCTGGAGACCTGAAACAGAAATATTCCAAGGTAAAAATGATAATAATATACATTTGTACATCTATTTCCTGATGATTCCGCAGCACCTGAAACATCTTTTGGAATCTTTGAAAATGAAGGCTGTAAAATAAAATGAATTAATAATAGTAATAAACATAATGAACTTTCACGTTTGATTTGACTTCTGTTTAAAAAAACCGACAATGAATTGCATAAATTTCTCGGCTAAGCTTGTCAAGTTACTTAATTCATTTTTGAATTATAGCAGTTATAAAGCGATAACTTAATTTTTAATATAATATATTAGCATAAATTTTTAAAAAAAATGTTTCTAATCTTTGAAAATTTGAGGCTCATGTATCAGGAGCCCTTTTGATTAAAATGTTCCCTAAAATTGATTTTAAATAAATTAAATTATAAATTATTTAAAATTTGGGAATTCCTCATCAGTGGAGAGGTATTGTGACTATTATTTAACAAAATACGATTTGAGCATTAAAAATTTTAAATTTTATAAACATGTTTTTTTCAATCGAAAAGAAAAAAAATTTCTCCTTAGTACGTAAATAAGAAAAACAATTTCTTTCGATTTTTTTTTTGTAATTGGTCTATATACTTTTTGCGTACTAGCAAAAGCTTCTAGTACAGCAGTATTCATCGATCTAGATGAGAAAGAAAAAATATTGAAACACATACTGTTTTTGTGAATTACTCACCATCAACATAGAAATAACAAAACACAAAATACTAAAGCAGGCTTAAAATACAGCTTCAAACTCAAATTAACACAGAAAACAAATTTTAAATACAAAAGCTGAAGTCATGTAGAAACACGTTAAATATCAAATTGAATATGAAATACTTTTGTGAAGGAATAACTCCAGATTAACATCATATAACAAAAATCATGAATAAGGAAGCGGTAATTAATATACAGAGTTAATGAATTACTGCAATGTTTGTATATGGCTGATTGCAATATTTGCATACTGAAATATGAAGTACTTGAAAAAAATAAAAATTAACTAAGATTGACTGAATGAACTGAGATGAAGTGAATGAATGAAGTTTGAACATGACTTTTTAAGTTTGTGATGAAGGTTCAGCCAAACGGATTTTTCAATTTCAATAAAATTTTTCAGTAAGAATCTGATATTAGGTGAAAGATGTTCGTTACGAATTTTCACAAAATTTTCCATTTTAAAATTGTAACTGATATTTTTCTCAGATAGGGTGTGATGCAGTGATTTAGTTGAAATGAAGTTTTCTTCACCAAAAGAAAATAAAAAATACAAAATATTAGTCGAGTTGCTGCCATAAGTTTACATATTTCTATCAAGTAAATATTTTATGCTGATCACAAAACTCATCGTAACTGAAAGGTCATGTAGAAAAAAATAAGTCAAATATGTAATATTTCTAATTTGATCGAGAAGGCTTGGAAGTTAGACGCCCTTCAACTGCAAGAGAGCTTGAAACTCCCAGATAATAATTTTACATTTCTTTTGTAGTAGATTGTAATTTGACAAAAATCAATACAAATATCAATATTCAATATTTTTATAATTAGTGGGAGGGCCAGTAAAAGATGCCTTTAGAGATAAAAAGAGAACTAAAACCTTTGTCCACCATCTTGTTTTTTAATTCTTTTGAAGTTGAGTACACTTTAAAGAAGAGTAGTCCACGAATCAGCATTCTATACAATATAATTATAATTTTCCTCATCTGCTAAAATATTCAGTAAATAGGGTTAGAAATTGAATGATTAATAATTTCGATTGATTATTGTTACGTCAAGCAGTTTCTACAGAAAAGTAAACTTAATTTATAAAAATTAACACCACAGAGATTGGAAATAAAAGGTTACTTAAAACTACTAATTAGTAAAGGTATATTATTAAGTTATGGTGGGTACATACTCGGGATCACACGGTAGTCTGGTAGAAATATTTGTATAGCTGAAAAATGAGATAAATAAATATTAAAATGAATCATAATAAATAAAATGTGGCATGTTTTTTTTATTTTTTATTGACAGAATTAATTTATAACTGTATAGGAATTTGAATTTGGAGTATGTGAACCACAATGTGGTTGTGAAAGAAACATATTGATAATCAACAATCCAGTCACTTAATTGTGACCGTAATAAAAAAAATACATGCATTGCTAAAATAAAATAACTATGCAAATCATTACTCATAAACTAATTTTAATGATATTTTATGGTATAGAAATTATTATTCTAGTAAAATTAACATATTCTGTTAGAAATTGAATGTAATAGTTATTGAACATCAATCTGCAGTTATTTTTTTTCATCTTTTATGACCGCATACAATCACTTTAGTCAGTCCATTATCCAAGTTTCTTCGAAGGACTGTTCGGGCCTTGCAGTCCTCCCAGTACTTTTTCATACGTTCCAATCTTCGTGTCCTTTCTGGTGTTGAAAAGGTTTGTGTTGTGAATATCTCTCTAGGAGTGTGAAGCGATTGTTTTTGTGCTTGATTTTTTTGTGTAATCTTTTCTTGACTATGGTGTCTTCTGGTATAAGGCCAATTTCCTTTAGATCCTCTCTTATTTAACTGATCCATCTGCATCCTCTCTTGGTGTTTATCGAGTCGAGATTTGACTATACCAGCTGTTTCAGAAATCTCGAATCTTCATTTGTGAGACATCTTAGTCTCCTCTTATGCATGAATCAGTGATAGGTTCTAACTCTGCACACGATGTTGTTGGGCACGATCAGCAAATGCCAATCTAACTGGTACTTTTTGTGGATGCAGTCCACATTCCAATTCTTTTTTCGATTTTCCGGAGTCTGTCGGTCTTTGATTGTTCGTTCAGGTATAGAGTTTCTGCTGCATATGTGACTTTCGGTTTTATAATTGTGTTGTATTGTCTTACTTTTGCCTTTATGGATGGACATTTATGACGTAGGTGTATCAGGTTAAATTTTGTTCATCAGCTAGTATGTTTGTTGTTGTTTGGAATGATGTTTTTTCGTTTTTCTTGTTTGTTATTATTTCTCCAAGGTATTTAAATTGGGTTATCATTTTGACTTTATATTTTCTATTTTTAATTTTTGGGGAGCACAATTTCTGTCTTTTTCGAATGATATTTTGAGGCCAGTTTTATTTGCAATATTTTGAAATTCTAATATCTGTTAGCTTCGTCGATGTCATTTGCTAGCACTGAAAATTCATTGACAAAACCAAAGCAGTTTGTTTTGTTTTTTTTTGGCTATTTTTATTTTTAGAGAGCATTTTTTGAGCCAGTGTCTCATTAAAATTTCCAGAGTGCAGGTAATTAGTAGCGGTGAGAGTCCGTTCCTTGGCACCGGCACATATTGGTCTCAAATGGTTCCGAGAGTTCGCATCTGAAGTTCAGTTTTGACTTGGGGTTTGTGTGGGTGGGTTTTATCATGTTTATTAATTTGAGATGTAGTTCGAGATATCTCAGAATTTTTAGTAGGGATTCTTTGTGGCTTTCTTGAAGTCCATAATTGTTTTCACCACTACTCTGCTTCTTTTACTGTTGTAATCTATTATTAACTTGAGAGTCATGATCTGATCTGGATAGCTCCTCGCAGGTCTGAAACCTCTCTGGTATTCTCCTAGTTCTTTCTGAAGTTGTGGACCGATCCTATTAAGGATGATTCTTGAAAGAATTATGTGGGTTGTGTCTAGGAGTGAAATTCACCTGCAGTTGTTACGGTCTGTTTTGGCCATTTTTTTTTCTTTAGCGGGTGGAAGAGGGCTGTTATCCACTGTTCTTTGATCCAGATGTTGACAAGCTGTTAATGAAGGGCGATTTTTTCTTTTCTTCCTGCATGTCTCAAGATCTTTACATAGGTCTGATCTTCTCCCGCCACTTTGTCTTCATCTCACGTCGTGCTTGGTAGACTTCTTTTATTGCGTGAGGGTTAATGTTTACTGGTAGTGTTGTTATTGGGGGGCTGGTTTTCTTATTGGGTGCGGTCAGTTCTTCACAATTTAGGAGTTTGTTGAAATATTTTGGTAGGTTTTCCGCGTTGTTTTTTTTTTTTTATAGTAACGGGACAGATTATGGTTGTCATCCTTTATTAGAAGGTTAGGGGGTTCGTATTTTTTGAAGATTTTTTGACTGCGTTTTGCTGAATTCTTCTTTCACTGATTTAAGTATGTCTTTATGGTGTTGTCTTCTTATTTTCCTTAGGGTTGGTATAGCTGCTTTTCTTGGTTTGCTAGGTTTTGGAAGGATGTTTCTGATTGTTGGGATTGATGTAACAGTCTTGCTTGATATCTCTTTTCTACTGTTTCGTAGCATTCGCTGTTCCACCACTGATACTTTATATGGGTTTTTATTGGGGCCAATTCTTCTGCAATTTGTTTAAGGTTGTTACTTTATTAATATTTAAAATTAAACCCTTTAAATTCCTCTGTCAGTACACTTTTACGTAACGCTTTTTAATATTAAAAACGCCTGTATTTGATGCATCTTTGTTTACCTTGAAAACATAATATGTTTTTGAATTTTTTTCATTAATCTGTTCCATAAATTTTAATCATCTTAATCTTTATTTTTTATTTAGAAGGTTCACATATTTAATTTATTGTTTATTATTTTTAAGTAATACTATGTAATTTAATGAACAATATTAATCTTTTTTTATGAAGTCTAAAAAAATACATATCAAAATAGTAGATTCACTTACTACTGATTTATAAAAGTATTCAACTTGCAGTCTACTACTTCTGAATCTGACTTACATCGAACATTACAATGGATATCATAGATCTATAGAAGTGCGCGCATGTGTGTTGATGATACACACACACGAACACACACACACACACACACACACACACACAAACACGCGCGCGTGCACACGTACGCCCACACAGACACACTCACACATATACAATGTTGTTGTTTAGTATGTATTTCAACACCTATTGTAATAATATTACATACACACACACATTAACACGCGCGGGCGCGCTTATCCAACATGAAAACACTTCAATAAATAAGAAATTGTACTTACGTTTTTTCGTTGCTATTAGTATCAGATGAAATTCTGAAATTAGAAAAGTTTTTTACCAACATCCAATTTATTTATTTTATAAAGTGAAATTTAGTGATCAATTTAAGAGTAAATATATAAATAATTATTAAAACTAACGTATAAATTATAATTTTATTATATACATTCAAAATTCATCTGTACATAAAAAAATTCTTTAAATGAAAACAAATCTTACAATCTGTTTTATCATAGCTAGGCCTGTCTAAAAATGCAGTATAAAATACTTTAATTTTAGTTTCTATATGTAATACAAAAGCCAATCGGTTTTATCATTGGAGAAATTAGTGAAATAGGATAAACAAGAAATCATTTTTATTTTTAAAAAAGGATAAATTATTTTTTTAAATGACTGTGATAACTATTATCATTATAAGAAATCGATTATCATATATCATCATCATATGGCAATTCAACATTGAAACTATGAACTTCTGAAGCATTAACCAGAACAGATTTTTGAATTTCTAGTAACTCACTGAACATACCCACAAGGATGACTGAGAATATTTGGAAATAAATTATAAAAAAGTATTCTGGCTGGGTTTGTCTTTCAAAATTTTATGTTTTTAAATAATCTTCATTGTCAACCCTTATGGACAAAACAATAGTAAATAGTAACTCAGATATATCTGCAGATTCTAATGCACATCTGAATATATAGACTTTAATATGCCTTTTTCACATGCAATACTGTAAGCTAGAGCTCCCATATTCACTTCTTTGAAGCGTATTAAAAATCTGACTGATCAGTTACTGTAGTGTATTTTATGTTAACGTTTAGACTGAATGGTCTCAGTTCAATTACTGGCGGGGTTATGGCACTTTTTCGTGTTATTTTTTCTTTAAATATATATGAAACATCAACAACTTATGATTAGCTATGATAAAAAAATAATTACCTGTTCAAAATCATAAATGCTTTCTATATTTATTGTTTCGAAGGCAAGATGCAATCCCAGTGAACAGAAAATGTAAGAGAATTTTACCTGTGCGGACTGCTATTTTAATACCGACATTCCAGAAGAAATAACAAATAAGACGTTATCATTTTTTAAATTACATCATTTTTGTATGTAATAACCTGTCAAATGTCTTCCAGTAATTAATAGAGTAAGTATACAAACTAAATCCGACACAGTAAAGTGCTGAATTAATGACCTGAAATGCAGCATTTACCTGCTTATAATTTAAAATTTGTACATCCTCCTAAAGTTTTTCTTACCTATTCCTTTAGTTGCCGTTCAAGGGACCAAAGATCACACAACAATTAAATGTAGTGCCTGCATTATGAAAAGTCTTAATTGTTGAGAAAGCATTCCAGAATATTTATCTCCAATAATTCATCAGGACATTATGTGATGTGTTACAAGGAGATTCCAGGCATTAAGCATCTACGGCGATAATATATAAAATGTATAATTACAACCAACATTTCAATACTGTAATCACATTCAGTACGTCTCTATGGATATTTCTTATACCGAGATAAATGCCCAAAAACATCACCACATTTACCCTCTACCCTTTGGTCGATCTTTGTTCGGCCAAAATTACAAAAAAAAATTATATTACGTTTGTTAAGACTCAGGGTTATTTAAATTACTTATTTAATTTTTAAATATTCTTACAAATGTTCACTTTTTTGTTGTTGCTGTATATATTTTTTGTGCTGTTTAATTTTTATTTAATATAGGACTTCAGCTTCTGTCGGATTCACTCGGCTCCTGACGAATCAGCGGCCCCAAGAACATTATACAAGCAAGCTCTTCACTACATTAGTTCAGTCCCTAAAACGAACGATTTCAACCCACTCCAGGCTGAAAAGGTGCACGTCACGGAAGACAGACTTATTAGCACATCGTTCCGTCGGATTCCTACCGCTAAAACCCTCCATTGGATTGGTACGCAATCCAAACTTCAGCAAACGAATCAACGCCATGTTCTATTAATAACCCGCCAGTATAATATAATCACCTAGCAGCAAAGGACGCAAGTCCGTATACTGCGAAAAGTAGGAGGGCATTACATCCTCCGACATCCTTGCGTTCCATTACATTAGTTCAGTCCTACGCTAGTTATACGCCAGTTAAGTTCCATTCAGGTTCAGTTCAGTTTCAGTTATATTCCAGTCATTTTACTTACAGAAATATTACAATTACAATGAAACATTTATAATTAATATTATATTTCAATCATATCAAAACAATTAATGTTATTTTATGTGAATATATACAAATAATACTTCAATCACAATAAAATATTTATAATAAAAGAAATCATGATTTAAATTATCAAAAATCAGCACCAGTTTTCAACAACGTTAAACGTTTGATTTATTTCACATGTAACTTTGCAAAATCAAAATCACTGGTACAGTGATGCATTATGAAAATAAATGCTTTGATAAATGTAGGGTCCTAGAGTACCATTTCAGATTTCAAAAGATATTTCTAATGATGGTACTGAAAATTTTATGCTTTGTTTAAAAAAATTTCAAATGAATAAATTAAAAAGAATTCGTTAAATGATGAATGCCATCCTAATAAATAGTTTTTGTTATATGGGAAAATATGTTTCTCACAACTTCTGTAGTGATATGAAAAGGAAGAGCCAAATTCATAGACTCCGTATAAAGCAACTATAATTAAATACCGATGTACTATTTTGCCACAGTATCAAAACATGAATATCCAGTGGCAACCTTCGAGTACATCTCAATCACAGGAAGCAAAAACCAGATGTTTACCTGGTAAAATAGTGTGAATGTACTTCGGGATTCTTTTTGGCGAGGGATACTCTACCACATCCTGCCTACAGAACCAAGAACAATCATCACTAAGTATTACGGTATTGTCTTACAAGATGTAGAGAAGCCTGGAAGGTCTTGACCCAAGAGGAAAATGTTCATTATTATATTTCTGTTTTAACTTGGAAGTACTGTAACAGCCAAGTAGCATGTGCTACCCGCCCGCCACACGGCGTAGAGATAGTTCCATCAAGTTATCATCGACTTAATCGTTTCTATCAAGTTTGGTCTATCAAGAAATTGTCAAAAGTGAAGAATTCAATTCTAATAAGAAGCTATCGAAATGTATAAGGGTAGGTCGGTCGAATTTGCCACTTCTGAGAAAAAAAAGAAAGTTTCACTTCCTGAAAATTGGAATGTATGAATCGCAGTAGCGGGAGATCGCATATAAATTAGTAAGCAAATTACTTAAGTGAATTCCATAAATGAAATTCTTGTTCGTATTTCAACCTCTTCGTTCATCATGATGTTAAAAATATAATAAAACTTACGTTTCAGTAATATCGATTCCTGATACTATCGAATCTGCCTCGCTGAAAAAGTGTAAATTTATTTAAATGTAATTTCAAAGTCATTTATAAATAATTTTAAATACATAATACAAAAATGTGTAGGTATTTTAGGAAGTATTAAATTATATTTTCTTTAAATGATGGCGATGTACAAGTTTTGTATCCGATGCTCTTCTGTACAACATAAAATATAGATTTTGAAATAACGAAACTGTTATAGTAAACTTTCTTATGTTTTACACACATAATTTTAAATTTTTCGATTATTAAGCAATTAAAACATGAAAAATTTTCACACTTCCTTTATTTTTTAACCTTATATTCATGATCTCAAGTATAGTTGTATTTTTCCATTTCAAAATGAATTAACTAATCAAAGTAAAATATCACAATTTTAGTACTCTATTTAGTGAATGTATATATATATATAGTTCTGTATACTTTATATATATATATATATCTGTACCTGTAAGGCAACTTGTCCTGACTGGCTGATCAATCAACGGCAATCAAAAACTACAGAAGATAAATTGTATGCAAATTTGTTTTCATCTTCCTCTTACGGTGTAAGCGCACACTAATAGGGATTTTATTAAATTCCGAGTTAAAGAGTTTAAATGGAATAACATAAAATTACTGTTTTTTTTTTTTTAATTTCTTGGTAAGAAGTGAAGATATCGCCTTAATTACTAGTGTATGTAATTTTCTTCTAAATACCTAAAAAACATTTTCTAGATTTTTCTAAATTCGACCTTGAAAGCGGTGAGAAAATGTAAAAAAAATTGAACAATCATTGCAAATTTACTCCATTTCCGATTACGCTAAACAAATATTAACTACATTGGGGCTGGACTCTTCGAATAAATATCTTTTTTTTTCCTTTTCTGTTTAGCCTCTGGAACCACCGTAAGGTATTACTATAGAGGATGATATGTATGAATGTAAATGAAGTTTAGTCTTATACAGTTTCAGGTCGACAATTCCTGAGGTGTGTGGTTAATTGAATCACAACCACTAACGAAAAACACCGGTATCAACGATCTAGTACTCAAACCTGTATAAAAGTAACTGCCTTTTCAGGTAAATATCTAAAAATCATTTTCGGGTTTTTTGAATTTCGATTTTTAAGTGGTGCAACGATGTACGACGCGGGGCCTTAACACTACTGTATGTGCGACGCGACTGGCTGCACCTGCCACCTGTTACTTGACTAAAAAACAAAATAAAAGTAATTAAAAAAAGAGAAACTAAGTACGGTCACCTCCTAGTAGTTTCTATCGGGTAACGCAAAGAACCGAGAAAAATACACTTTTACAGGTACGAACAACAAGTAACTAACTATAACTAATATTTTTAAGATGGAGGCCGAATGTTTTGAAGCCCAGATTCTTAGATTACTCAATGTATCGGGTATAGAAATTTTGCTGAAAAGAAATTACAATACACTGAATTTTTCGAGCGAAGCGAGCCATAACCGGCTAAATATCCCCTGACCGCGACGGGAAGTGCAAGTAACGATACAGCACGGGCAAAGCCGCGATGGAGACACTAGTATATATATATATATAAAGTATAAATGGGAAAAATTTAAGGAAATAAAAGCTGAAATCTGAAAATTTAAAGAAAATAATTTTAAACTGCGAAAAGCCGATTTTTATTTATTAAAAAAAATCAAACGGTTTTAAAAACATATAGAATCTTATGAAGCTGAAGATAAAAAGATTTAATAGGAAAATTAATTATTAGGGACCGAAGTTTACAACGTAGAAAAACGATTAGTCGAACAACAACGGTATAGTAGGACTGAACGATTTGAGAATTTGCGAAGTCCTTAAAATAATAAAGAAACGGCAAAAACCCTACAAACTGAAATATATGAACCTAAAGTTAACGCACCGCAAGGGCTGTGTGTTAAGAGAAATCAAGACCTCCCCAACATTGACACTTCCTATTTACTGTAATTTCATTACGGATGAAAAATGGTTGAGTGGACGCTGAAGATTCAGACAAAAACTGAAAAAAAAAAATATATATATATAAATATTTTAATTCTCCTAAAAACTTACGAACTTCGCATATTTAAGGAAATTTACCTGACGGACCGGTGTACATTAATGAGATCCTTTCACAATACTATCAAAACTTTCTCAACGTATGTTTATTAAAAGGAACCATTGTGAAGATTCCAAATCAGAAAACACTTTCAATAAGAAGGAGAACGGTCCAAGAAATCGGTGGATATCTAATTTAAGGGATTTGGAATCACTCGGAAATGTACCGACAAATCTGACTACAAGAGGAACCTCTTGTAGTCTGCTGTCAATTAATGTGATTTTGAATTTTAATGATGTTTAGTGTGGTAATCCATAAAACTTTATGATGTTTGAATTTAATTATCTGGGTAATACCGTGGATGATTATATTCGCATAATAGATAGTTGTTTTGTTACGATTCAAATTTTAGGTTAACACGGTATTAAAAGCGTTGATTATTTACACATAAATATTCTTACCAATAATAAGAACCTAAACAAATTGATTTAACGGTTATTTAATTTTAAAACATATTTTAAAAATATGTTTTTTAATAGAAAGTGAGGTAACTCGTGATATGCGCTTTTATTTTAATTCAGACGGCTTACAATGTCATAAACAAATATTGCAAAATTAATAAATATGTAGGGTCGTGTATCTTTGTCAAAAATAATCTATATTTTATATCGTTTCATGTGAATTGTTGTTGGAATGTAACGAATTAAGCATTAAAATAAAATTTGATAATTGTGGTTGGTTATAAGCGATTGTAATTTACATATTACCTTTCATAATTGACCGAAAATAATTTCTGGATAGTTTAGATAATTACATCAGCGACTTAACGAGGAATACGAGGTTAATATGGTTGGCGATATTAACATTCATATTAAGTTAACGACCCTTTAATTTATGAATTTATAAAAGTTATGAGCAAAATTGTGCTACAATAATATATTATGGTTATACGAATTTTAATGAAAAATATGAAGATTCCTGTACAGAAAAATAATTTAGTAAACATTTAGGAAAATAATTTAATTATGAAATATTTTTAAAACTAATATAAGTGATCACTTTTCCAATCGATTTCCCCATGGGTTATGGCAGCAATCAAAATGTAGAATATAATATTAAAAGACTTAACGGTAAAGAAAAAAATTAATTTAAGTCTATTACAAGTGTGATAATTTGCGTAGTCGTAAAGACGATTCAGTGGATAATCTATTCGCTATTTTTGTATTCATATTATGAAATTATATTGAACTTTGGAGACGGCCGTTTAGGCTATCCCATAAAAATGACGGTTAGAATCTTGAATTGCATAAAGTTTCATAAACTAAAATATTGTCAGGAACAGAATATTTAGTAAAATAAAAAGGGACTTTTCAGTAATATTTTTAAAAACGAATATAAATATTAAAATAATATTAATCTATAAAAGAAAAGGAAATTTGAAACTAATAAAAGTGGTAATAAGGACTTCACTATGCACTACATCATAATAAGAACTGCATCACAGTTGTTGCTATGGTGATCGACGAAGATCGATACGTGACAGTGAGAGAAATCGAAAATGTAACCGGAATGAGAAAATAAACCACATTTAACCTCATTTTAAAAGAACATTTGAAAAAAAGGACGCAGGGCGATGAGTTCCACACCTACTAAAGAAGCATCAAAAAGCGACTAAATTGTTTTCTCTTTATGAAAGAGAAGGCGAGCAATTCTTGAATCGAATAACGGAAGAAACATGGAAGGGATTTTGAACTTGAACTGAAGTCACAAAGCAGTGTTTGGAAGAGTCAATATTCTTCGAAACTAAAGCCATCGCATCCAGTCAAACTTGAAGCAAATGACGATTTTTTTCTTACAATAAGCAGGGTATTATTGCTACCGAGAGAGTCAAATGGTATTAATATGACAGCTACTTACAACAGAAACCTTATTCAGAAGATTTTACTACCGAAATTTTGAAAAATACATCCAAAATATATCGAGTGGTGTGTCACCATTGCATGACCATGCGTCGCCACACATTTCCTGTTCTGCCGTTCATATTTTATTCGATTTCTTTTGAAGAACCCTTCGCCATTCACCATAAAGACCTGATTTGCGCCCTCCAGATTTCGATCTCTTTCCGCTCCTAGGGGAACGTTTAAGAGTTTGAAAAGTTATCGCCTTCCGCGATCCTGGAAATTCGACAAGTCAACAAAAGTTTGTCTCCTGAGAGAAACCCAAAAGATGCTAAACCGTTGGCTAGCATGTATTTACACGTGGGTGGATTATATCGAAGAACTTAAAATTTGATTTGCATTTCAAATGCTCCTAAAAATGGTCTACGTTAAGGTTGTTTTTAATATCTACTTTTACCCTCACATATTTTGTAAATTTTGGAGTAATATGTAGCAATTTACTCAAAAAACGAAAAAAATGTTGTTTGAAGAATATATTTTCTCTCAGACAAAAAGATTTGAACTCGTATAAACGGTTTAAATTTTACGGATTAATGTTTGTACAGTCCTTAACAAATATCTGTTTCTCTTATATATTAGTACAGAAATACGTAGTACTTTTTCTCTATTTACTCTACTGAAATGCAGGACACATTCAAGTAAACAATGAGAAGTAAATAACTGGCAGAATATTCAATTGTATTAAATTCGATCGTATCAGATTGTACTACAACATTTTATATTCAAAATAAATTTTGTTAAAATACTTGAATATTTGTAAGTATATATTCTAAATCAAAATTTTCTGATTAAAATATAAATATAATATTCATCTGTGTAATTACGTTAAACAAAGGCTCTATTGTGATAAAGACTTTCTAAAGTTGCAGCTGGAGATGTAAATATAAGTCTATTGTACGCTTGTGCTAATTTTAGGGTTAAGTACTCGTATATTGGTATAGAAAAAGAAAAAATATATGAAAATAAAGAGATTTTTAGATGAACTATTTAGAAAAAAAAGCATTTTGCAATCCATAATTCCAGTAAATATAATCTATTAATTAAATGTTACTTTTTGATTACTTACGTATATATTATTCCTCCTTTGATTCTGAAAAAAAAAAAATATTAGTTTAATTTAGTATAGTATTACTGGAATTCACAATCTTATTTTTTTATTAATTAATTTTTTTTTCTGTTTTTGTTCGGTACAATGATGACTTGGTATTAAATATAGGTTGGAAAAAATAACACAAATGATTATTTTAAGAGAGGTATAAGAATCCTCTGTCGATGACTATTCTAAGCGAAAAGAGGTTCGTATCGGTAATGTGACAAAAACATTATTTTATTGATTGCCTTATTTATTTTAAAGATAACGAAGGACTTATGACTTTTAATTACTAAATTATGACGAATGAGTTTTTCGATAGCTGCATGCGTATCTATAAAATTACGTAACTTGTATTATCGTATTTTTATGATATTATAACCTGGTGGATCACGTAGGTGTTGCAACATTTATATAAATTATGAGGCTCGGCTAAAAGATTTTCCACACTAGTTAGTGTGCAAAGTTGATAGCTAAAATCCTCCTATTCAAACCTGCGATAATGCGTTGAAATCCGTTTTACCAGTTTGCTTTCAGTAGCAGTTAAATTGGAGTCGAGTGCGGCCAATATGTCAACACGGTTAAAACAGCGCGCAGTGATCGAATTTTTAACAGCAGAAAATGTGAATCCTACGAATATTTTACATCGTTTAAAAACGGTTTACGGTAGTGAAACTGTTGTCTGGAGTACTGTTCATAGGTGGGCGTTGACATTTAGTGAATATGAAATTGGTAAAGCGACAATTGAGGACGCACCACGCAGCGGACGACCGGTTTCTGCGACTGACGAGAAACATCGAAGGGAGGACGACGATTTGCTTCAAGATGACCGGCGAATCTTCCGACGAATATTAAACATATCTAAAGAACGAGTAGGCCATATTATTGAACAATTGGTTTACCGTAAACAAGTGCACCATGGGTACCCCAGACTCTCTGATGGCTCTCCACATGGTGAAGTTCGAGCCTATTTCGTATCCGCTATACTCGCGGGATTTGGCTCCGTGCGACTTCCACCTCTTCCATCATCTAAAGAGGGATCTGAAAGGTAATCATTACTCACCGACGATGAGGTGAAGGAAGCTGTGGCCACTTGGATCCTAGAAAGGCCGCCAGAATTTTTCAGTGAAGGAATGGATAAACTTGTCACACGTTGGGAGAAGTGTATCATTGTAAACGGGGATTATATTGAAAAATAAATACAGCATTTTCTAACTACGGTATCGTAATTTTATTCATTTTTTATTTCATTCCATACTACGCTTGTGTGCAAAATTTATCAGCCGAGCCTCGTATTACGTAATTATTTTTATCATTCGTTAATTTAATACAAAATAATGTGAATTTAGTATTGAATTTCCAAGTAATAAGACTTACATTTTACAATCTGGGGACGATAACTTCTTATTCTGTCTTTGACCTCTCATTCTTATTCTGTGATACCACATACAGTGATATGTGGTATCACAGAAAAAAAAGACAATGATGAGTGGGACGCTGTCTTAATTCTGTGGTTCGTTATGTCTCGTAGATTTAAACAGTGTACTGTTTAAATCTACTGCAGTACTGCATTAAATAACATGAACAACGCGTTCATGTTATTTAATGTCTTGCAAATATTCAACCTGCGAAATTGTTAACCACATGATTTCTTCAAATGAAATTGACCGGAACCACCTCTAATAGTCGATTTTATAAAACTGGATAAAACTTTATATTAGAAAATGTATAACTCAACGGTTAAATGTTGCAACGAATTAATGAAAGCAGAATTACAACACAATGATAAAACAATATTATTAATTATCACGGAGTTCGTTAGAAATTCGTCGGTAAGAGGCGACAACGGCAACGAACTACGTTTACAGTTCTAAACATGACCTAACCTAGCAGTGAAACGAAAACGGAGGAAAAAATAAGCAGGAAACATTATATTTCAGTTCAGTTAGATTACTAATAAAAAATACTTTCAAAAAATACCTCGAATTTTGTTAAACAACGGTGTTTTTCCATTTGATTAATCGAATATGTCATTTTATTCATTTTTTTAATCTACCTTTACGAATCGCATTGTAGATAGCAGTACTTGATAGTACAAGGAAGGGTACAAAAACTTGATAATTTACTGGAAATAATCAAATTTAAAAGAAAATATACTACAGTTTGTTTTAATAGTAAATGTTGTTATGTAAAAGATAGTACTGAACATGAAACAATTATTTTAATTCTTACAACTTCTTTAAAAAAAAAATAAAAGTATTAGTTTACTAGAGATTATGCTAATTTTATTAAAAAAAGGAATAAATAAAACAGAAATAAACTCGACTGGTAAAATCGAATTTAATGATAAAAATCGACAGTACACTCACAACGTAATAAGTGTAATCTTACATTACGGATTTTCGATTCGTAAGGGTCATTCATTATAGTATTTTTATTAAAAAAGAAATAATGTGGTACGAAGTGAATGGTATGGCTATCAACAAAAAAAATTGGGCGTGAAATTCAATTTATTTGCTGTTAGGCAATAAATTTTAATAATAAATCCATAAGATAACAATCAGTAATTCATAAAAAAATAAAAGAATAATCTAACAAAAAGCAGTGATATAAAAAAAAGACAAATAATGAAATTGTAAAACGTACGGTAAGAGTCCCGCAGATATCATTTCTTCCGCTCAAAAAACAAAAATTTCTGTAATAAAACTTACTAACAAAACGATACTGGTATCAGAAAATGTAAGATACTAAATTTTATTATCTGTTATTAACTAAGACTTTAAAAAAAACATGTTAAATATATGTAATATATAATAATAGATAATAAACAATGTTTAAGCGTTCCACATAATAAGTAAAAAAAAATAAAAATTTGTTACAATACTTTTACCGGTCCGATTTCATTTATTAAACAACGAATAACATAAGAATTGTATTATTTCTGTAAATGTGATATGTATTACATATAAATGAAATCGGGCCGGTAAGAGATTTGTAACAAATTTTTATTGTTCTTACTTATTATGTGGAACGCTTAAACACTGTTTATTATCTATTATTGTATATTACATATATTTTTTTTTAAAGTCTAAACAGATAATAAAATTTTGTGTCTTACATTTTCTGATACCAGTATCGTTTTGTTAGAAAGTTTTATTTATAATACAGAAATTTTTGTTTTTTGAGCGGAAGAAATGATATCTGCGGGACTCTTACCGTAAGATTTACAATTTAATTGTATGTTTTTGGATATAAGGTATCGATATTTACTTTGTTTAAATTTTATATATTAATTTTTTTCTTTCTACTGATGGGGAGATTCACTTTTAGCCCACCCGTATATTTATGATATTTATTGCAAAAATAATATTTTCTTACATAATTTTATCCGGGATTACGTCAAGAAGCTGAAGAAGTGTGGGTAATAATTTTGCTTCTTTTTCACCGAGACGCTCCTCAAAAATCGTTAATCTAACTCTAAAATAAAAATGAAAGAAAGCAAATTATTAAAAAAAATTATTATGTTCAATTTGTGTTTTATTAGATAGTAAAATTACAAAAAAGGTGTGTTATTAACATTTCTTTCTAATCTATACAAATAATACAATAAGCAAATTTGCTGATATTTTATAAAATTCTAGCGATATGTTTTCTTAGATTTCGTATTATAATAAATCAAAATCACAAGCAATATTTAAAAAAAAATACGTTAATAAGAGAAATTAAATATTTGATTATGCATTTGTAATCTTATTATTAATAATAATAATTAAAATTTGATGAAAAGTTTAATTAAAATTGAAAGAATGATTTTTAACTGAATATAGAAATTTTGAGATTTGTGTAATCACTGGTTGCAAATAGTTCGTTCTATTGCAGCAGTTTTAGAAAGTATCTTTTCTATTCTATTTTTTAATTTAATATGCACTTCTTCCGTCCTCTCTTTCCAGCAACCAACCAATTATCTACTTCGAAAATTTAAGTCAAAATAAGAGTTCAATTTTTTTTTTAATTTCTGTTATTTAATATTATAAATTTATAAACAAGTAATTATGAAAACTCAATAGAAATTAAAAGATAGTGAAATTATAAATTAAAAAAACCAATTAACTAATTTGACTGATAAATAAAAATTAAAGCAGGGTGTTTATAAAGTCTTTCCATGATTACAAAGATTTATTAAAAAAAAAAAAAACTTAGATTTACGCTGTGCAGTTTGCGGAAAAAAAGAAAAAATTATCAAGGTTTTTTACCATGTCAATAAAGTACATATGCGCCTTTTGTCGCACGTAGAATGCCCAACCGATAATCAATTTCGCGTTTTGTCTTGGTCAAAATTTTTTCGGTAACTATAGCAACGGCTTCAGTTATTCTCCGTCCCAATGTGTCCAGATCAGGTGTAAGTATTGCATAGACTCTGTCCTTAACCCCAGAGGGGTTATGTTTTGCGGCCTATCTAGGTATATGTTAGCTGTTATTGATTGCTCGATGAAAAAGAAGGGACTAATGATTCTGTTGTGCATCAAACCGCACCACACATTCACTGTAAGAGAATCTCTAATTTTTTCCTGGTAAAGTATGGATTTTCTGAACCCGTATTCTTGCATTATGCCTGTTTACTTTTTCTGAGGTGTGGAAAGTAGCCTCGTCTGAAAAACCTAACGGATGGCCGCCGTGTTCGCGGAAGATCAACTACACTTCCACTTTTCTTAAATGTTGCATAACACGCAACGACATTCTTACTATCAGGTGCTAGTCGTCCGTGTTCCCTTCTAAAATTTCGCTGCATAGTTATCGGTGATTTCGACTCGTGATATACATTGCGTTTTCTCCTGGATTGACGCCAAAATATAAAAAATTGATCACAGTGCCCTCTACTCTTCCTCTACCTGAAAAAAAACCAATATAAAAAAAATCGATACATTTTGCTCTCGTTTGCCGCAACCCGCACAGCTATAATTTTAACACATTTTTGTAATCATGGAAAGACTTTAAGAACATTATATATATATATATATATATATATATATAAGTTAAGAGTATGATATTTACTTGATATAAGCGTTAATAATAGAATGTGTTCCTAGTAATCATTTGCTTCTAAGAATTATTATTGTATTAGAACCTTGGTCATTATGTAATATTTCTAGTTAGTCTCTTTGTAGAACTCACCTCTCACAAGATAATATTTACGTTTATTAAATAAGCAGTAGCAGGTTACGCTAAATGTTATAAACTAAAGGAATTTTTTTTTTTTTTTTTTTCTTCAGTCATTTGACTGGTTTGATGCAGCTCTCCAAGATTCCCTATCTAGTGCTAGTCGTTTCATTTCAGTATACCCTCTACATCCTACATCCCCAACAATTTGTTTTACATACTCCAAACGTGGCCTGCCTATACAATTTTTCCCTTCTACCTGTCCTTCCAATATTAAAGCAACTATTCCAGGATGCCGTAGTATGTGGCCTATAAGTCTGTCTCTTCTTTTAACTATATTTTTCCAAATGCTTCTTTCTTCATTTATTTGCCGCAATACCTCTTCATTTGTCACTTTATCCACCCATCTGATTTTTAACATTCTCCTATAGCACCGCATTTCAAAAGCTTCTAATCTTTTCTTCTCAGATACTCCGATTGTCCAAGTTTCACTTCCATATAAAGCGACTCTCCAAACATACACTTTCAAAAATCTTTTCCTGACATTTAAATTAATTTTTGATGTAAACAAATTATATTTCTTACTGAAGGCTCGTTTAGCTTGTGCTATTCGGCATTTTATATCGCTCCTGCTTCGTCCATCTTTAGTAATTTTACTTCCCAAATAACAAAATTCTTCTACCTCCATAATCTTTTCTCCTCCTATTTTCACATTCAGCGGTCCATCTTTGTTATTTCTACTACATTTCATTACTTTTGTTTTGTTCTTGTTTATTTTCATGCAATAGTTCTTGCGTAGGACTTCATCTATGCCGTTCATTGTTTCTTCTAAATCCTTTTTACTCTCGGCTAGAATTACTATATCATCAGCAAATCGTAGCACCTTTATCTTTTCACCTTGTACTGTTACTCCGTATCTAAATTGTTCTTTAACATCATTAACTGCTAGTTCCATGTAAAGATTAAAAAGTAACGGCGATAGGGAACATCCTTGTCGGACTCCCTTTCTTATTAGGGCTTCTTTCTTATGTTCTTCAATTGTTATTGTTGCTGTTTGGTTCCTGTACATGTTAGCAATTGTTCTTCTATCTCTGTATTTGAACTCTAATTTTTTTAAAATGCTGAACATTTTATTCCAGTCTACGTTATCGAAAGCCTTTTCTAGGTCTATAAACGCCAAGTATGTTGGTTTGGTTTTCTTTAATCTTCCTTCTACTATTAATCTGAGGAATATTAAAGGAATATTAAATAGTAATAATTAATAACTATAATTAAAAGCATATCAACTGAAAATAAATTAAAATCGTTTTTTAAAAACGTAATTCGTTAAGAAAGAAACTTGTATATATATATATATTAATAACAACTTTTTTTTATTTTTATATATTTTCACCTTCTTACTAAAAGGGCTTTTTACATCACATTTTGTGTTTTACTGTCTTATTGAGATTATTTTTACCTATATTTTTCTGGGAGTAACAAATCCTAATCTCCAAGCTAAATTGTTACAGAGATATAAATCAGGATTTGCCCTTTCTTTAGTTATGTATATATATTTTTTATTTTTGTGAAAAAATACGCCAATCTTGATATTAGCCATTCATTATTTTGTATAGAAATACTTTTTGAAAAAGGAAACATTTCAGAGATAGGCCGTTATAAACATATTTTTAAAGGACAAATTTTAGTTTAGTCTTACATATTAAATTTTATTCCATATATATTTAATTAGTAAAAGGATCAATATGATCTGATAACACGCTTTAATAAGGGAATTTTTGTGAATTATTTCGCACCAAACTGGGAAGGATTGTATGAAACAATCTATACAACAGTATGACCAACCGTGTAAATTTTTCTCATTTATTAGGTTTGGCCCAACGACTGATGGATTTTTGGCCTGTCAAGAAATTTTTCAGTCAAATAAATATCTAACGTGACTGCACTGCTCTTGGGAGCAATAATTAAGATATCAAACTAACACCTAAGATAATACCTTATATATCGATAATAACACCTCGTATAATTGTAGGTGTTAGAATAGCATCATGATGCGTATTGGTCAAAAATTTCATGCGGTATTACCAGAGTATCCACCCTCCAGCATATTTTATATTTTACCATAGTAAAGATGTTAAGTTTACCAAAATAAAATTAAAACTAACAAATATTGTAATGAGTTAAGTCCCCAGAAACCGAATCCAGGTTGTCATTAGGGACCCAGAAAATATGTAGCAAGAGAAATGCAAGTTAACTGATAATCCATAACCACGGACTCAGCTATCTGAACTTCAGTGGACAGTGAGTAGTATTGGTGAAACTGGACTAAAACGAAAACTGTAGCCTCATTACATAATATCGACAGCTTTTCAGAACAATGAAATGTTAATGTGAGCTGTTCTACATATGCTCATTCATATCCACTAAATACGAATAAAACTGCTCTATATTTTGATTTGACTTGTATCTTTGCTCATAATGTTTTGTTGTTCTATAGAACACAATGTCTGATCGACTGTTTCCGTATAAATCACTGAGTTTACTTACGTTGGTGATATCAAAAAACTTGACTTATATAAGTTTTAGGCCTTTTCTCTAAAGAATACAATCCTTATAGAAGGAACGTTAAACAATTAAACAAATCCGATATTTTACTTAATTAGTAAGTTATAGCAATATTTTGTTTTTTCGATAAAGCCCTCCCATTTCCACCCCCATGGTCCGATCTAGACCATTAACGAACTTGATCGAGATTTTCGTCGTTATATTTTATATATCAATCTGAAAATGATTGGCGCAGTTATTACGGCAGTTATCATGTCTACAAGAAAATGAAATACGAGTATATATCTATATAAAAATGTATATATAAAATTTTGAACTGGCCGTGGTTTTGGGGTCTGGGGGTTGTGAAACGCGAAGATAAGTTGAAATTTTTTGGAAGTCGAGTCATGGTACCCTTTATAATAGGTAGGTTTTTTATGAATCTATCTAAATATTAATCTTTTGTAAATTACAGAATGGACAAATTTAATAAATAACAAATGGTATAATATTTGTAAACCCAAGGATTTCTTAAGCTCTATATTTTAGAAAAGTAAATGGTATCGGTACTTACACACTATTGCTGTAATATATACTGCAAAACAAATAAAATATATAAAAATAAATACCTGACAAAAATAAATACATAAAAAAATTTGATCTAAGCCTCAATAACAATGAATAACTTAAAAAATCTTACACATCAATTACTATGAGTATGTCTATAATTAATATTTTCTGAAAATCCTCTTGTTTAATTCCACTCTTTTTTTTAATAAAAAATTGATGTACTTATGTTCACACTAATTCAATGTTTTGGAATCTTTTACATCAGCACTGTCACAAAGTCATAGGCATGAAACTGGTATCATGTAGTTATAATCTACATACTTCAATTGCTCAAATGGGTAACTTACAACAATCGTATTAAATTATGGAGATTTAAAAAAAATATATTCTGAACCGAAAATACTCCTAATGTAAAGCAAATATAAAAATGGCTTCCATTAAATTTATAAAAGAAAGTGTATAAAAAAAAATTTTCAACAAATTCATCTATAAAGTTAAAATAAACTGAAAAATTAACAATTTTTATAAAGTTGCTAAAATATTACATTAACGCATTTTCATTGGATTTATATCTACAGATGTGATTCATACATCAGAATTTACGTTAAATTATATTTTATGAATCAAATATTATTACACAAACTAAAGATAATTAGTTGAAAATAATTTTAATTTAATTAACTAGAAATTATTTTGTTATATTTTTAATTTAAAAAAAGTGATGGTGATTGATCCACCAAAAATCCAGAACAATTGACCCTTAAATAAATGGCAGCTCTACTCATTAAATATTAAGTTAAGGAATTCACGATGTCGCAAAAGTATGATACTACTCAATCTAAATTGAAGAACTAAATTTTGTTGAAGGTGTTGAAAACGATAGGCTCAGATTGAAGATAATTTATGTACCTTAGAATGTAAACCAAATGCATTAATATATATATTTGTGATAACCTAAACTCAAGTCAAAATACATCTCACACTTTTAGCCAATCCTATTCAGTTGCCACCAATCAAATTGCCATCATTTGAAAACAATATTCTGTTGTGGTAATATTACTTTGCTATGTTTAATCATTTAGTTCATTCTACAAGTGATCTCTCTCATTTTAATAGTTACATTATCTTTATTCTTCATTAAAGGATACAGCATTTGACACGATAAAAAATTTATCCGTCACAAATGAGAATTATCTAGTGACAATTATTTTATTAGAAAGTAGATTTAGTAATAACTTACAGTCATTCATTATGTAGAGAAACTCTAAAGATTCATTTCAAAGAGAATCTTTGTCTAGTACTTTTCTGTCTATTAATATGATCAGTTAATCCGTAAATTCAATTAAAGCCATGAATTTTCCAACTGAGGTTGAACTTATCGTAACAGATTCTAACTTCCAAGCTAGACCCTATCATAGATAAGTTGTGGAAGAAAATATTAGTTTGTTCAAAAAATTCAGAAATTAAAAAAAAATAAGACAAATATTGGAAAACGTAACTTTTAAATCGGATTTCAAAACCATGCTTCATTCACATCCAGTAGTTGACATAAATTTAACGTTACTATAAAAGATAACCAAGGCAACTTACCATAATATTTTAATGAACTCGTAAAAACTAGCTACTTGGTTATCATATCAAGTCAATTTACTGTCATAAGTGCAATTCAAATCATTATATTTACAAACGTAAAACAACATTCAGACAATATTGATGATTGCAAGGAATTTAAGAATAAACAAATATTTTAATTGTTTACACCCTGGCCATTTTATCAAGGAATGTGTCGGTGAAGACACGTGTAAAAAGTTTTTGGAAAGACATGATTTATTAATTCATGAAACATTTGCAAAAACCTCTTTTCAGAGAACACATTTAGAAATGAATATGGAAGTTTCACTGTAATATTCCGAAGTAAGAAAAAAATGAAACTAGTTGATTCTCTTAACAACGCCAAGCAAAGATCTTTAAACGTGGGGAAATCAAGCTTAACCTTAATCTTTTCTCAATAAAAATTATCTAGACTTAATTGATGAAAACTTAAATTTAGATCATGTGTCTGATTGGTTAACTTCAGATTTATATGTCTTTCAGTTACATCATCCCATATTAAAAGCCAAATTTAACGAATTGTTTTTCATGGTTCAGCTAAATATTAAAGTATTTTTTTATCACTTAGACACATTACTAGTTGGTCCTGTTGTTCAGCACGGTTTTCTCAGTAATTCTCAAATAGACAAATAGACAACATACTTGTTTCCACGCTTAGGCAATGAAATTGTATAGGCAAGTTTTGGTCACACCTAGATAGCAATCTACTAAGGACTTTATGGTGATATCCCTCTGACCATGAATTAAAACTGTACATTACGAACTGTAATTATAGTTAAGTTAGTGCGTCCTTCTTGGCTAATAGATGTCTTAATCAGATTACTAAGGACAACAAGGACCAATTTTCTGCTCCCGGAGTCTTACTCTTTAAGTCTTTGGGGGTTTGTGTTCCAATGGTCCTATCCTCTGCAGAGTTTCTTTAAACTAGACACCCAGTTGCCTAATCTTTCATAAAAACCAAATACACCACACCAAGAACACTAAACAAATTACAATATATACCCATACACAGCTACACAACAGCATCCTACACTGTTTCTTCTCACACCTACACTCGGTGGTGTTGCGACACATAACGCAACGCAAACGTAACCCAAGGTGGAAGCTATCGTATCGATGGGTGGATGGCTCTACGTACTGAGTTGGTCTCTTCTGGACAACAGTGTGAACCCAGTTGTACTAAGCCCTAGCTCCAGTACGCGTGCACTTTGCTGGAGTAGTCTGTTAAATCACCGGTACTGGAACCGTTTGAAAAACCAACAAAAACAAGGGTTTGAAGAGACTTCGATCGATGTTGTCAGCCACAGATTTAACTAGTAATAAGGAAACTAAAATGTTAGCAGACTTGTAAATTTTCTTGTATACGGTTTCTTGTTTTGAGATACGAGATACGACTTTTGGAAAAAGTTATTCCTTTCATAATAAATAAGAGCGTCAAACAGTTTGTGGGTCTCCTAAACCTGTTAAAAACTCAGGATTGGCGCTCTGCTAGTTAAAGTAATTAAGGAAGAACAATACCGAAAACTGCTAGTATTCCTTAAGTTTACATGGACCAACCGAATGATAGTTTAGCCCCATAACACCCTAAATTTTAGCTAAGTGTTCTTTTGTCGTGGCTTGGCTGACGTTGAGTTATCAGTAATTACAGAAGAGTTGTCATAAGCAGTCATCTCAGCCCCCACCTTGTGGGTGTCTTGTGTCATCACAAGACACCCACCTTGTGACGTTACCGGTCGCCACACCACCCCCTCTGTTCCAAGCCCTGAAGGGATTTACCGTCACAAGCAGTCATTCTTCCTTCTTATAATTCTCTGAATTTAGAGAAGGGAGAATTGTGTTAATGTGCCATCATCATCGCTAGTTCTGACTTTTTCCAATCCAGCCATTCTTGACTGAATAACGTTTACCTTTCAGTTTATGTGAAACTATATATACCAAATCCCAGACGCTGCATCCAATGTCTGGGTTGCAACCAATATTGGTTGCAAAATGAAACATGTTTGTGCACGTTGCAGATGTACGGGACATGATGATAGTACATGTGCTTAAGAAGAAAGATGTATAAACTGTAAAGATCCACACTCAGCAAGGTTCCAAAAATGATCCTTTTATAACGAAGAAAAGCTATATTGGGGATCTATACTATGCAGAAATTGTCTTTTCCTGTGACACGTCGGGAATAGTGATTCCCTCAGCATGAGAAAGCCCATACAATTTGGTATTAGTTTCGTGCAGGCTCTCTCAAAAAACGTTTAAAAAGAGAAAGAATGCACATCGTATAAAGAACTAACCAAATTGGTAGAAGCTTTGTAAGAACAAGTAAACTCCCTCTCATCTGCTATTGCTGAATTGAGTACTGGCAAGAAGGTAACTACTGCAAGAATGCCGGTAGTGATTTAAAAAACTTCAGCTCAGTCGGTGCACCACCACATACAGTTTCTGCTGCACCGATTACGCAGCAAACTACTAAGAATGTACTTGGCCCGACATTCCGACACATACTCTGCTGCTCAGATTCCATGATTGCCTTGCAGGCGATTAGTGGCGTGTACTCCAGGCTTCTGTTGGATCTCCAGCAACATTGGAATTTCAGGCAATCAGTGCGCCAAAAAAGGCTTATTTTCAGCCTCCTTTCATTGATCGTGTTATTTCTGAAGATACTGTCGGTTTTCTGAAGAAGGTGGCTCGTGATGAGTGGTAAAGTGAATGGCATGGTTTGATTTTGCTTTTTGCATATCTAATAAAAGTTTTAAATCAGTTAAATTTTTAAGTTCATTTTTACCTGCTTATGATAGTAATATTACGACCGGGCGCTGAGAAGTCAACTTTATTGTGCGCTTAAAAGAAATAAATAATCTTGCTGCTTGTGAAGCTATATTAAACGACTTTTATGGCGATAATCTTATAACACGACCTGGTAACTTAGATGTATTAAAGAAGTACAAGGCAGATATAAATATATTAAATTAATAGGGTCTCCAACACGTAAACTTTTAACTAATAATTCAAGAATAATTCCATTAAACAATAATAAGGTATTTTATGGAACAGTGATTCAGATAAATGGATGTTTGAATTTACTAAAGGGAATGACAACGTACTGACTGAAAAAATGTTCTATGATTACTGGAATTTACAACCCATTAGGCTTGATTGGGCCGATAGTATTCTTGTGCAAACATTCTACTCAACAACTGCGGCAAATTAAATGACATGGTAATTCACAGCTTAAGGGATAATTTATTCTCCCAGTGGAAAGATCTAAACAATAAGTTTACGTTAGTTATCATTAACAGATCAATTAACGATAATGCTATTAAATCTTTTTAAATTCTTAGATTTGCCAATGCATAAAGTAACGTATAAGGTAATACGAGATGTGTATATGTCAGAACCATTATTCTAATTGAAATATTTCATCCAATCTCTTCAAGGGTTGTCTATGGTTTCGCCACTCACAGATCTCTCTACCAGATTTAAGTTATTTGCTTTTATACTATTAACCCGTTTGACTATTCAAGTGGTTCCATCTTTAAATACTCACATCGATGAAATTCACTTGTATTCTGACTTCATAATTGCAATTTATTGAATTCACATTGAACCTTCACATGAAGGTTTAATATATTCGATGCTAATAGAATTTTAAAAATCCAACAATTCAACTGTTAATCCCAAATGGCATCGCATCAATTCACCTGATAATCCTGCTGATATCCTGTCTCCAGGTTGTTTCCTGAAAAGCTTCAAAATTTTAACTTATGGTGGCACCGACCTTTTTGGTTTTTACAAGAGTTAATACACCGGGCCAATAACTTTTTCTCTAATAATTTTACTTCTTCGCCTCAGTGATTAATTGAGGAACGTAAAGGGATTCAATTCTCGTTTGCTTCTACGCTACTCAGAAATATTACTGAATATTTTTCATCTTTATTTAGATTAATTCGTACCTGTGTACGATTATCACAGTTAAAATATTATACTTCAGAACTCAATGTGGAGACAGATTATACAAAGTAGATTATTCTCTCTCGATGCATTCGGAGTTTTATCAGGCCTGTAGGGGGTCGCCTTCAAAATTCAAGCTCTCTTCAAGTAATAAACATAAATTACTGGTTCAAGTGATTTGCTTCTTCAAGGTATCAGATTATTCTATGCACTTAATTAATTCAAGATATATTTAATCAAAGAACTTATTCAATACAAGTTTCTATTTGTTAAATAATTTACGTGTTTAAAGTGCTTATTCTATTCAAGATTATCTATTCGAGTGATATTATTCATAAAAAAAAGTCTGAATTTTAGGCGGGCACTACGTTCAGATATTAAATGTAAGTAATGATAATCAGTAATGATTTCTTTTTTATCTTGTAAAGAGTCCTTTGTTCATATAATTTCTTATTATTTTTTATCGTGTTGTTCTTTGTTTCTTCAGTCTAGAACGGTTTACCAAACGATTCACATGTCTTGTCTTTTTAGGATTTTAAAAGATAACC
This sequence comes from Lycorma delicatula, assembly GCF_047948215.1. Taxonomy (NCBI): domain Eukaryota; kingdom Metazoa; phylum Arthropoda; class Insecta; order Hemiptera; family Fulgoridae; genus Lycorma; species Lycorma delicatula. Next base: position 26,458,949 of record NC_134466.1, read on the forward strand.
TATCAAACATTTTGAACAATGTATCAAATCTTTACTAGTATGAATTTATATGGTGCGCAGACTTTAAAATATTAAAATAAAAAAAATAAATTAATAAAACATTATAAACTAATTTAAATAAATTAGTCTAAATTATAATATTATGTTCACTTCATTATTTATCCAACCGGCAACTCTGCACAATTCATTGATTAAGCACTTTAAAATGGAAGGCAATAATTGTACAAGTACATTCATTTGAATTGTCTCTTACCTTATACCTTAATAATATTGCAATATTATGAATGTATTTTGTTGGTTTTCCTTTTTTTAACTAATACAACGAAAATAAGTTGCAATATATAACATAAAAATTCATTTATAAATGAATATATATATATATAAAAATACAACTAAAATAGAAAAAAACATAAACTAATAAGCCATAAAATTTGATGAAAATTATGTATTGAGTGTTTTTTGGATTTATCTGTATTCAAGTAGAAATTTTTAAAAGAAAAATATAAAAGGAAACAGTAAACAATAACAGCTTGAAATTGAACTTAACTGTATTTATGAGATGAAAGAGAAGGGGGAGAAGAGAAATGCAAAGAACCAGTTTCCTCCTATTAAAAGGAAATTCTATTAAAGGAGAAATAAATATCATATTATAAACTAGCCAATTTTAAATAAAATTGTTTTATAAAGACTACTTACTGTTCTTTTAATTTATCAAGTTTATTTTCTCTAAAAAGTCTGCAAATTGTAAACAAATGGACATTTTAATATGTTAATAAAAGAAATTTAAAAATAAAAACAACAATAAAATGCAGAAATCTCATTAAAATTAAATTAATATTTAGGCTCAGAGTTCATTGTTATTATTCTTCTTTTTTCCTAATAATAATAATTTATAAAAAGAATTTTTAAGAATTTTTATTTCAACATTCCTTCTTTATTTTTTAAAGTTTCCATGATTTTTTTTCTGTTACCTGTTAAAATTATTTTAATTGTATAAAAAATTTTAACTGTTTTCATTAAAATTAAGTATGATCTTAGAGAATTTTGCAAAAACTATATCCCAAATACTATAGAATTATTTTTGTATCCTCTCACTTACCAGAAGATAAAATGAATCTGCATTTAAAATTTAAGCGGTTTTGTTTAATATAATAAACGTGTAATTCATGCGATTGCATAATATCAATAGCATTCATAGTAAAAACATGTCAGCAGTATGTCACCCAAAACCTTTTATTGTATCTGGTAGCAGTACAGAACCTGACTCAGGACTGATATGCTCATGAGGAAACTATAGTAAATTATATCGATATTAATAATAGGGTGAGATTTGTAACTTAAACGAAGAATTACATGACTACAATTTGAGTAAAAAGAAGTGAACTACTACTTTATCAGTGCAAACTCCTAAGACTGCGATGTACATGATTCAGTACCATGAAGCTTAATGATTCCAGAAGAGGAGATCTTTCTGGTGAATGTTGACTTGCCCTCACATAGCATCAATGAGTTGCTTGTTCAACAATTTCTTAATTTGGTCAAAGAGATTATAATTATATGGTATTAAATCTGGATATTATGGAGGGCAGGTGGCATACCTTCTCGCGCTTTTGTAGTGTTTTAATGTTGTTTCAGCATGTAAATGCAAACATTGGCATGAAAGGATGAAAACTGTGAATGGGGTGATTCTGTTCTTGGAAATATTTAGTGTATATTTTAAAATCATGGCATATTATTGAGGAGTGACAGATTATAGTACGGAAGGCAAGGTATCATATTCTCCATAAATTACGAATGATTACCATTATTTTTCAGAATGAAAATGTAATTCATCCACATCTATGATGGATGGAAATGTAACTATTATTTTTCATTGCAAGTTATTATACAGACTTAATGACCTCTATGCTTTTCTGCTGCAGAAATTATCTGTTTTAGTAAGAACAGTAATAGATCTATTTTTATGTTGAGGCTGCAAAAGAGACAGAACTGATTTATTTTTTCTAATCTACCATAATTTAAAATTTTCAGAAATTTCTATAACTAAAGATTTGTTGATATTTCTGAATAAGCTCTTCTACTTCATTCTGTTGTCATTAATGACTCTCTATATTAATAATATTTTCTGGACGGAAAGACATGATTGTTCATCTTCGATTTGATTTTCTAGTCTTGCATAAATCTCAAATGGGACTACTTTTATGCAAACTAATATATTATTCCTATTTGTACTGTTGATTCAAGTGATATAGTCATATATCATATGACTATATGATATATGAATATGATAAGACATAATATATATATATATATATATATCTTAAACATGTTCTAGCATCAAAGCATGAAAGTTCTTATTGAGATTTGAATCTTACTTGATCAAAAAATGGCTACCTTGGCCATTTAACATTTTATGAAAAGACAAATGAATAAAATTCCTATTTAACTATTTTTTAGAATAACAATTAAATAATAAAAGGTAAACAATAATTACTTTAAAACAGTGTAAATACTAATTTAAGTATATATACTCACCCTGATAGACAAGATACCTGAACGTCATCATACATGTACTTTATGTAACTGTAATTAATTGACAATCATTATTAATATAATTTTAATCCAATAACCTAATTATCAATAGTTTACATGTAATATGGTTTTGAGTACACTTTGACATTCACTAAGGAAGTAATAGAGCATGAAGTAGACATCATTCAAGGATAAGTAGCTTAATTAATGTGCTCACATACCTTGTAGGGTAACTGCTGGGGAGATTCATATTTATTAAAATATTACGTTCGAAAACTTCAGTTGTGATTAATTTTAAACAGTAATGAAAATAAAGCCATCAATCATCAATAAAAAATTAAACTAAAAAGCTTTATTTGAAAATAACATTTTGATATCGTACAAATAAACTTAAGCTACATAACAGGATTCATAACAAATACGATACAGGAAAAAGAGATGAAAGCGAGGGGGCGACGGAGAGCCTTCTGTGGGGCTGCTGTTCGCCAGTGCTTCACGGGTGGAAGTGGCTATTAGACACGGGTACTCCAGAGCCCCCGGAGCACTAGAAGACCACAGTGCATGTGGGGACGTTCCCCCTGGGGTGTCTCCTTTAGAGGCGAAGGCATAAAGACTGAGTCCCGGATTCTGGAGTGGGGAAACATCCCAATGCCATAGGGGAAGGCACTCGCCTTGTGACGTTTCCCGTCGCCACACCCCCCCCGTTCATAGTCCTGATAGAATTTAAGGAGAGTCGTCTTTTGACCCTAACTTTTTACACCTCATAGTAATAAACCAGGCCTTGTTGGGATGCCACCGATTTAAATGCCTCGGTAGACAGTTATATCAGCGTTTTATAAACTCAGGTTTTGACTTCGCTGCAGGCCACATCAATACATCTTGAATGCCCTACATCGCTGCCCTCTGAATAGCTAACCGAGTTCGCGGGAGCACGAATCCTACACCTAGTTCTACATTTTATAGAGCCAATTCGTGAGTAAAAGTCATAAATTTCAAGGCAAATTAATAATACCACCAAAGATTTTGTACGCAACAACAAAATTTATTCCTAGTTCCCTTAGAGAACTCAACTTCAGTTCATACCCCTTGACTTTGTTTCATTATGAACTCTGGTCTGGTGTAACAGAGAGGCGGCCAGACCTCCTACTCACACTCAGCTCCGGGAGTGGGGAAACAAGGACGACGTAGTCGGGCCTGGTAACTCCGCTCCAGAAGTTAGAGGTAAAGACAAAAGAAAAAGACAAGATCCTACCGGCGTGTCGACCTGTCCAGCCGGACGTAAAGCCGATAGATGGGGAGGCTCATCAGAGTTTTGGACACTTCACTGGGCTGTGTTATACTTAACTGTGGGTCCAGCCCCGGGGGAGAAAGGGAATAAAACAAAAGTAAACTTGCTGAATTAAACAATAAACATATCTTTTTTTTTGGCAAAGAAAGTTTTTCTCAAGAGGTGACCTCAATCTCTCTAATTTTTTACTCTAATAAATTTTGTTTTGTGATCTCCTTAGGAATAAGCTAAAATTACACATTAAATGATTTGAATCCGTGTGAAACACTTATCATCAATCCCCAAGGTAGAAAGTAATGAAGTATTTCTTTTTAGGCACCGTTAAGTTTCTTGCTTACCCCTGAAAACAGCTGGGTTTGGAAAAATAACAGTCCTTGAACATTTCAGTATTTAAATGTTTAATTTTTGGTGAGCGAAACATACAGAACGGGGATAAGAAGAACTAAAAGTATTTAACATTACGTTCCTAAATAAAATAAATAAATCTTTTATTCTGACAGTTTCATAATAACAGATTTCATGTGTTACTCCATAAATACAAAAGGAACTGAATCAACATCTGTCTGGGTCGCTCAGAGGATAACTTTATAAAATCTTGATCAGAACCGTGTCATAAAATGCAAATTAATTTCAAAATAAAAATGTAAGTACTTACAGTCAACGTTAATTTTTTTTAAAGATAAACAAATCAAATAATTTTAAATTAAATAGGTGGGACACTAATTATACAAAATAATTACAAAATTAAAATTAAAATTATTTGAACACATTTATGTATACGTTGTACTGAGATGAGAAAATTTAGTGTCCTTTTAAAAATGTTTAATTAATCGTACTTAGAAATTAATGGAAAGAGTAATACTGTTCCTGTAAAAGAAAATCTTTTAATTATGTTTTAAAGAAATCGGTGGGAAGATATTTTAAACGGTCCCTTCATTTTTTTTTTTTACAAATTGCAATATTAGAATAATGAGGCATTTTATCTTAATTTTATATACGGTGCTGAGTTATATAAAAACATGTTTGTTGCTCGGTTTAATAGAGGTGGCTGAATAAAAAACTGATTTATGTATACGTAAACACATGAATAATTAAGTTAACACTTTTCATATGTTGTCGCGTATTCGCGGCTCGATCAGGATACTGAGAGATTGACAATTGAAAATGTTTAAATAATTACAATTTATTGGTTTAAAAAAATAAGTAAACCAAGAAAAATCAATAATAATAATAATAATATCGACAATAGTAGTAATATTAAGTGACAATAATAAATAACACGCAATAATAATGACAATAATGGAACCAGTAAACAATAATAATAATAATAAATATCATAATTACAAATGATAATTGTAGTAATCACAATAACAACAATAACAATAGTAATAATAATAAACTGTGATTACATACAAAAAATAATTTAATGTAATAGTCAGGATTCATTTACAGGTACATAAATAATGAAAAGCAGAATTCAGTTTCATTGACAAAAGACATTAGCATGACCGCAAGTCTTAACACTTTTACCCATTAGTGTTGTATTAACAACAATAGATAAGACAAGTATAAAGTTTTTTCACTACAAATACCTTTGCTGCTCACCAATAAAACACCCTTAATAATTTATGAATGAAATTTAATACATTACCTCTTTCGCTTATAGTCTTACAGTATCTCATCGAACCATTTGTAGTTTTCGTGTATTGGAATTTCTTTTGACGTCACCTTAATCGCGTCGAACCCAAATAATAACTCCTCTATCGTAGCACTCTCTCGCAGACTCTCCTCGCGACTCACATCTCGCAGACGGACATTATAAACTCTCGCTTAGACTGATTTCGTAGAACTTTTTCTCGCAGACTGACATCATAACATCTGCTTGGACCGATTTCAACTGATCTTCCCCGAAGTATTTATATTCCTCTCCTCTTTACTTGCTGAATCGAACCCACCTCGAAGCACGAAATGACCGCCTGAGCCCTTTTGTTCTCATGCATTCCCAACCTGGGTACGGTATCTCTTCACACGGAAAAACATCTGTTTAGGTGTGTCGATGGGCAGTATTACAAAAGACTGTTGTTAAACGGACTGTTACCTTTAGTAAAAGGGTTTCGTCTACCTCCTTTCAGGATTCCTCCCATTATTATATTTTCAGAGCCCATCATTTTAAGAAGGGCAACTTTATTAATCTGCTTAATTTCAGGTGCAAGAGAGGGTACCTGTAGGACACTATTAGTTTTTTAACTATCGTATTTGAAAAATAGCAGCTATTTCAGTAAAATCATTAAAAACTTAGTAGTATGCTTTTAAAAATATATATAACAATCAGAAAAAATCATTGTTACATTGCAGTAAGTGGTCAAATGTAAATAAAAATCCTAATATTGAGATTAGATGGTAGTTTGTAAAAGTTGTAATGCTTTTTTATTGCGTGACTCATTACATTTCTATCCTTTATATAAAGTTTCGTAAGAATGCTTTTATTTTAAATTAAGTTTTACTTATTAAGTTTATAAATAATTTTTTTCAATAAAGAAAACGCATTTTAATTATTTTTCTCAATTGTGGTTTCTCATCAGCTCTTCATTCAGATGGAACGTACATCTGTTGTGCCTCATTGTCGGAAGAATTGAATTTTTTAAGGCACTTTCCACTACGTTATTTTATTCATTTATTTACTAAATAATAATCTTTTTTATGAAAATTATCTATTAATGGGTAAAAATAAAAATGATTCTTTTAAATAATAAATACCGTAAAATAAATCTGAATAATTGTCAGGTTTGTCTTCGATAAATCATATAAAAAATTTTTTACAACTATTCGTCTAATAAACAATTTATGCCAGACATGCAATATAACATAATACCGAAGTTGCAGGCGGATTTCAGAAGAAATCGAAGATGCAATGTCGATAGAAGTGCGCGTATGAAAGGGTTAAAAAACAATTAATTGGCCTCTTTGTTGTTTTTAAAATCGCTTTCGATTCGATAGCGCATAAAAAATTACAGGTTAAATTATTCAACTTAAGCGTGAGCGTAAAATGACAAACTTCATCGCTAGTTTATACGATCAGGCCAAACTTTTCATAAAAATTGAGGGAAGTGAAACCAAAACAGTAAAAATAATCTGGGGTGATTTCCAACGAGACTGTTTAAAATCATGCTTAAACTTTTATATATATATATATATATATATATATATATATACATATAAGTAAAAAAAGCTTAAATCAATGATAGCTCAAAAACTAGTGAAAGGTAAACAATCAACCAACTACATCCACGAGCATGAAGGTTGGTGATACAAGTTTTCTATGGAATCAATAAAAAAAAAAATTATGAAAATTACGAAATGAATATTAAAAAAGATTGTTCCATAAGAACTGATCTAAACGTTTAAAAACATTTTATAATAACATAAAAAGATTGTTTTTTGCAAGAAATATCCATATCTGCGAGTACAGTTTAATATACCAACCCGCTTTAGTAAAATATTTTTTATTTATCAGTAAAACAAAACCAGTAATCAGTGAAATATTAAGTGAAATGGGATAAGGTTTACTCTAATCTGGGTTTGTAAAATCGCCTGCTTGAGGCTACTGTCATACCTAACATAATTTAGGTCAGGTATGGATTTTTAATTACGCAGAGCATTGGACCAATTCAAATCGATATTTTTAAACTAGTGTTATTTTTCTAAATCGAGTTGTATGTTGGAGAATCACTCAGAATACATTAACCTGTTCAGCGGTAAGGTAAATCTATTAAAGATCCTTGATACATCTAATATCTGTTATCTATATACACCTTTTTCAAATTTTAGTTCGGAATAGATTAATATTTTAATAAGAAAAATTTTCGAAGGAGAAATTTATTAAATTTACTTGAAAATATTATAAAGATGAGGACAAATTTACGGCAGCTTTATCATATTTAAATAGTCTGAAAATAAGCAATATTTATTTTTAGTTTGCAAAAAAGTGATGGATAAAGAAATGAAGGTTGGAGATTGAGATTTAAGAACAGGTGCTCTCATTTATGTAATTGATTTTGAGCTGAATGTTAGTCATGATAAAATATGATATCACCCTTTCTAGACAACGATGGATTTCATGTTTTAAATCTATACCGTTAAAATATTGTTAAATAAATAATCGATTTAAAAAACTTATTTGTGCATATGTGTTTAAAAAATAAATAAAATTAACTACCTCTGTTTGAATTCTTTCTTTGCAAATTCATCATTCTCAAGTGATTTACATCTGTGATAGAAAAAAAAAATTAATTAATTAATACTGATCGACAGTTATCTAAAAAAAAGTGATGTTAAATATATAAATGGTTGATTAAATCATTATTACAAAATAAGCACAAAAATAAATACATTTTTGCTATTTTTAAACATCCCTCCATCTCTTTCAGAAAAAATAAATAATTTTTATTATTAAAATAAAACATCAATTATGTTGCTATCACTACATAATAAGTATATTTTATTACCTTATTCTGTAATATATTGAGATTCTTCGTACTTTGAAATTGAAGTAAGACTACTAAAATAAAAAAAGTGATAAAAACATAATATAAAATAATGCGCCCGCTAATATAAAATTATATTACCATAAACAATATTGATACTCTATTCTGGCGTAAGATGCACTAACTACTTTCAGTGAGCTCGAGGTCAGAGTCCGTTAATAATCAAGTAGAACATTTGTTTATAACAGTTTAAACTGAAGAAATTTATAGGTTTCCCTATAAGAGGACCTCGAAAGTGTCAGTCATTGGAAAGCATTACAAGTACTACTGGAAATGTACGACTGGCAACAGAAATATTTTAACAACACTGTCTGCAATTTGGATATCAATAGATCGTCCCGGAGCAGAATAATACAATTTGTTTTACATCTATTCCCGCTGAGATCATAGATTTTCTGTCAAAAGGAAACAAATCTCTCTACGCTGTAATGTGGTATTACTGTTGGAATGTAATATTTGTACGCTGATAACAGTAAATTCATTGAAATCTTCATTATTTGCTTTTACAATTTGCTTTTATTTTCGTTATGCAAAATCTACAGAATTTCTTAATTGCATTACAATAATTTTTTTATCATTATATTATAAGATTTTGCTAAATTTTCCTCTATTGTTTAAAATTTCATCGCTAATTTTCACATTTTCATTATTTTTCAAAATAATATATAGAATGAGCATCATAAAACCGAACCCATAATGAAACCGCTACCAAGCACTAGTTATGAAAGACTCACCCACAACTAGGGCGACTAATGTTACTACTGTGTTACTACTGATTGTTGCTGCCGTTTGCTAGATGGTTACGTGTCAGTGCAGTATACGTTTTGTTGCAGTGCGGTATTGTGAGTGCAGTTGTGTTTGTGTAGACCCACCGGGTTGGTCTAGTGGTAAACGCGTCTTCCCAAATCAGCAGATTTGGAACTCGAGAGTTCCAGAGTTCAAGTCCTAGTAAAGCCAGCTATTTTTACACGGACTTGAATACTAGATCGTGGATACCGGTGTTCTTTGGTGGTTGGGTTTCAATTAACCACAAATCTCAGATACGGTCGAACTGAGAATGTACAAGACTACACTTCATTCACACTATTACATATCATCCTCATTCATCCTCTGAAGTATTATCTAAACGGTAGTTACCGGAGGCTAAACAGGAAAAAGAAAGAAAGAAAAAAGTTGTGTTTGTGTAAAATGCCTTAGTCAATCCAGGATAGGATAGCTATATTTGAGGCCAATAATCGTTCTGGATCGTTTGAAGAATCACAAATATTTGTAGAAAAATTTACGAATCCCAGCGAAGAGTAGCAAACTCGATTTAGTTAAAAAATGGCGTACAACTTGTTCGGTTTCCAATGAAAAACGAAATAGGCAACCTGCCGTTAGGACTTCACAGGCCATTGCCGATAATGAAAGAAGAATTACAGCCAATCCAAAAAAATCGCTACGCAAGTTATCCCAATAATCTGGTGTTAAAAACACATTTTGTCGAAAAATTCTTTACGAATTACAATTGAAACAGTACCGCTTTTACAACAGTGCAACAACCGAAGGAGACAGACAAAGCGAAACGACTTGATTATTGCAACTGGCTGCTCGAAAACATTGCTGGTGGGGAATATAAACAATGCAAGTAGACAGAGTTGTCTACTTTATATTTTTTACTTTCGGGCTACTTAAAGAATTGAGTTTACGAATCTAATTTCCACAATACTGATGAACTGAAGGTGAACATTCAACGAGAAGTCAACGCGATTGACAACGTTTTGGGTCACACTACTATCGATATGATCAGTCGAGCACAAAAGTTCATCGATGCCCAGTGTGGTCATTTTGAACATCTTTTGTAACAATAAGGTAAATAAATGCAAATTTAAATTACGTTTTATGTTTTTCTTATTTAATTTATTCGTATCATTCATAAAAATTTATTCTAACATAACCTACCGATTCTGCAGCGGTTACGTTATGGGTTCGGTTTTATGTTGCTCTCTCTGTATCTAACAATAACTAAAATGAAATGCCTACAAATTTATGATATGTTGCGTACACTAATCATAAAACAACACAAACACACTGATACCAGAGGGAATATGAATCAAAGCTAAATATATTTAGTTCAAATTGTATACTTGACTGGATCTGTGGAAACTCATAATTTACACAAAGAATATATGTCGTTTAAAAGATTTGTAATTTTTATTTAATAAATGTAAAAACGGATAATCAAATATTATCTGGGAATATAGAAATTCTCATACGTAAAAATCGTTAACAGAAATAATTTATTAATGCAATTTTATTTTCTAAATAATTACCGAATATTTCTTCCGTATTCTGGAAGCAAATCGAATAGAGGGTGAACAAACTTGTTATATAATCTGATAGGTCATATGCATTCATGGATGCTTTATATTTCAGTAGTTTTAATGTTGAAGATAACGAATTTATTTTTCATAGTTGCCTTAATAACTATCATTTTTTCTGATGTTACAGTGGTTTTTAAGGAGTTAGATGAGATGAAAGATCAGACACTTTGAAATGTAAAGATAGTGAATGTAGGAAATTTATTAAAGGCTACATAAAGAAAACGACTGATGCTAACCAGAAATAAATAAATTGATTAGTTAGAAAACGGTGGCCGGTCAAACTTCGAAGTAACTCATTTTACATTAAGTAAAAAATGAAAACTTTTAAGATACTGACAAAACTACCTCACGTTTCAGGTTAATTTGGTATGGTTTGACATCAAGTAATACTAAAAGAATTACTTAAAAAAGAAATAAGAAAACGGATAATTAGCTAATCCTGACATTATATAAACATATTTTTTTTATATAAATGTAAAATTGTAAAAAATGATTTTTTTTTTATTTCCGTAATTTTAATTTTTTACTAATGAAATTTTACATAATAATCATGCACTACCCGAAACATAGTATGATGTACTCTAAGTATTCAAGGTTAAGTATGGCTATGCTTATATATATTAGTATGATATAATGATATAGAAATACTTAAACAACTTTTTTTTAATGAAAATTCAAGAAAAATAGTAATTAAGAAAATTTAAGAATTAAACTGAAAAAATTCTTGAATTCAGAGATCATTAGCTCTTGGTAAAGGTATCAGGATCACCTGTACAGTAAATGACGCTACAGCGTTTCTTTGCTTTCTTTATTATTTTAACGAAGATATGTAATTTTCACTTCGGCTATTCTTGCAAAAATTTTCTTTCAAGCAAGTTTTTCAAGCAAGTTTTGCAAGCAAGATTTTGGAACATGAAGGCGTCTTAAGTAATGTAATCTTTCAACTTAATTTTTTTGTCAATTATCCATTTTTAAAAAATTGAAAGTTATTTAAAACATCAAATTATAAATTAAAACTTTTATAAATGTAATATTATTTTAACATTTTAGTTATACGAGAGGTTATCCCTAAAGTAAAGACAATTTCATTGTAAAAAAAAATTATTCTGAAAACTTTACAAATTTTTTATTTATTTATCATATACTACTATATAAACGCCGCATTAATTAAGACAATTATCGTAGCAATACACCAGCTTCAATATACCCGCACGCATCGTATTCTTCTGCTGCCAGCCTAGTTAGCCACTAGGCTATCACCACTATCAACGAACACAGCAACCAAGTGCCTATGAATTTCAACCGGCTTAACGTTTTGATGGTTTAAAAAACGTATGACTCCACGCAATTAACAGTCGTCGGCAACATCGATTTTCCTATTCATTTTATAACGTAATAACTCATACGTAATCAAAGATACTACAACGCGACAACTTACAAATAATAATGCAGTGTGTATATTCTTAGCGTAGCCATGAACGACACACGTTGACCAACCTTAAGGAGATAAATTACCAGCGGTCTTTAATTTAGAGATATCCCTCGTATAATTCACTTATACTATGTAATTCAAAATCATAATTAAATTAAACAGACTGGCAGTAAACACACGTACTAATTCTAAAATCTGTTTAATGTGTAGCTGTTTTGTAAACATACTGTGAACATTTTTTTCATTTAAATCTTGGCGGGCATACCTTGAAATTAAGAAAGTATTATTCGATTACATGGTCTACTGCCGATATTATAATTTAAACAATAATTTATAAAAATATAGGTAATAATGGATTTTATATATAACATATATTATATATATAATATAAATACCTCGCTTGAAGATTTGGGTATTTTTTATGTTGACTATATTTTTCAGATATAAATAACCTGAAATTTATACAAATAAATGTATTATTTTTTTATCGATATTTAATTATTAACTTAAGTTAACGCTGCCAAGATAAACAATACATCAGAAACTATCCCATGATCGTGAGAAATATTTTCCACGTTTCAATGGTAACTCTTCATGTTATGAGATTAATCAGTATTATTAAAATTGTAGAAACTCTACTTTAGCTTTTCTAGTAATATTAATGTTAATTTTTTTTCGTTATTGCTGTGTATGTTAAATAATAATTAGCTAACAAAGAAAACCGAACAAATCTTTCTAAAGCTTTACAAATTTTTATGATATGTTAACTTCATTTTATTTAAAATTAAAAAAAAAAGTATAACAATGGAGTTTTTTGATTTTTGTAAATCAATCAATGGAAATAAGTGGACATATTAAGAGAAGGAACAACACTCTCAAAGGATGAAAGAATTGTGGGAATAACGAAAATTGAAGAAAGGGAAATATAGCCAAAGCTGATCTATCTTAGACTCTGAAAGGGTTATTTGAAAAGAAAAAAGGGAGTTCGGAGGAAACTTCTTTTATTGAACCGATCAAAAATTTGATAAAATAGTAGGAGAAATAATTTTTGTCTTTATTTAAATATTTTTAATCCTACTGTTGATTTAATTATTAAAAAAAAAAACATTATAACTTGTTACTTTAGGTATGTATTAAAAAAAAAAGTAAAAAATTGCAGAATTATATTTTTTTACGTAAATATACAATAAATATGGGTTCGTTTCTTTCATGACTGAAATAGAAAGTAATATGGTTTTATGCTCTCCATCGGTAAGTAGATTTAGACATTTAATCGATGTAAGTCCTTCAGAATCAGAGCGCTAAAAAAAAACTCTCCACAAGTTTTTGATTTGGTGATAAACAATGTTTGTTTAATTACAATAATTGAAATATACATGTTACCATAAATACGTACTTATTATTTACTCGTTAATACTTATTAATGCCGCTTCACTTCAAAGTTTCCTTATTAATTAAGCCAATATATCTTTTCTAAGATAAGCAATCGTGAATCGCTATTTAAAATATTAGAAGTTGGAATAGATAGTAAATCACTAAAGATAATTAAGGATACTCTAACAAAAACAGTTCCAAAAGTTAAATTTTCGGGGAATTTGTACCCGAGAAATACAGCGAAGAAAGATTCAAGTACTTGGGAAAATGCGACTTGCTAAGTAACTAAAATAAAGAGTCACTGCAGAATAAGAAATAAGGAACTGGACTAGCGTATAACTATAACTGGCATTTACCAGAAAACAAGAAATCAATTTCGAACAAGAAAAAAATAAATAATTGTTGGACAGGAGTGAGACCAGAAATACTGGGTACAATTAAATTTCATTCTCTGAACGATATTGGGCATATTAAATGGATTAAGAACGTGGTGAGGAGAATATTGACACAAGTTCTTTGATCCAAAGTGATGATGGCGGAGTAATTCGGGCCATTAAGACTGGCTGTGATGTGGTGTCCTACGGCGGCCTAGGCCAATGGACGGACCCATCACAAGCAGCCAGTCCGTTGATCTTTGCGTGCCTGGAGCTGTCATAACCCCTTCTTCCGGGAGGACGTCTACGGAACGCAGACGGTGGCCCGGTAAGAATTGGTGGTCCTCTGACCTAAGCGTGCTGCGCGCAAAGGGTTAGGTCCGCGAGGAATAGATACCAGAGACGCACCCTAACAGAGATTATCGCTAATGACGTGTGCGCTGAGCGTCTTCGGATCTACCGGCGTGCCCGTAACGAATACGTTCACGCCATCAAGGAAGCCAAACTCAAGTTTTGGCAAGACTCCATGCGCGAGTTGCAGCGCAATCCCTGGCAGCTCGAAAAGATATGTTACAGGCCGAAGCCATTGCACGTATTGTCCAGTGTTCGGTGCGGGTTTGGCGGTCGGGACCGCACTTTAACATCTCTGGCGACTTACCAGGCGTTCCTGGATACTCTGCTTCCAGATGCTGTGGAAGGTGAAGCGGAGATCGACGTTAGGGCGGGAATGGTGAACCATTCCCTGACGTGCGGACCGTGGAACCCGAAGATATAGACCCAGTGGCTTCTCGAATGGCACTGCAGAAGGCACCGGGGATTGACCAACTTGACCCGGATATATTTTATCATCTGATGCCTGTCATAAGAGAGCCGCTTGGCAGACTGTTCTCGGGTTGCCTAAGCTGGGGCTATTGAAAAGCGGTGCTATAGGAGAATGTTAAAAATCAGGTTGGTGAATAAAGTGGTAAATAAAGAGGTGTTGCGGCAAATCAATGTGGAAAGAAGTATTTGGAAAACTATAGTTAAAAGAAGAGGAAGACTTATAGGCCACATATTAAGGGATCCTGGAGTAGTCGCTTTCATATTGGAGGGACAGATACATGGGAAAAATTGTACCAGCAGGCAACGTTTAGAATATGTAAAATAAATTGTTGGGGATGTAGGATATGGGGGGAATACCGAGATGAAACGACAGGCACTGGATAGGGAATTTTGGAGAGCTGCATCAAACCAGTCAAATGGCTGAAGACAAAAAAAAATACAAAAAGAAGGAATACAAAGTTGATTCATGTTTGTTGACAAAAGTTACTGGCTATTTCTCTATAAAAGAATTGAAAGGGTCTAGAAGAAATTACCAACCCGAGCAACGCCGGCTATATAAGCTAATTGATGATAAATTTAGCTGTAATGACTTCTTATTTTGATACCGAACATGCAAGTTATTGTTTGTGATTAATATGATCCATGCGCTGTTCGTATATTGCAACATAATAATATGTTCTGAACATAATAATTATATACTGAATATCAGTTTTATATTTTGGAATATCTTTTCAATTCTTTAGTTACGTGACGTTGTATCTTAAACATCAAACAAATTTTACGTTATGTTAAGATTAGTTAATGAAAATACCTTCATTATTTAAATATGAAGCGTTAATTAATAGTATGCAGGAGAGATTTTACAATAATTCCACGTATAACAGGAGAGGTAGTACGAGTAGGGCCCTGGAGTTCCGTATAACGTGTTTTTTATATTATTCCTTGGTGATTCAGAACAGAGTACAGGCGAGTCAAAAGATAAACTTAAAAATTAACGTCAGCGTTAATTAATAATAAATAATAATAATTAATAATAACTTTTTCAACGGCGTAAAAGTTTTTAGTTAAAACTGCTCTAATCTTTTTAAAAAGTTTCAATGTTGTACTGATTTATTCATGAAATTTGGCTCTACAGAGGATGGCTTACACACAAAAAGTGTTGTTATAAAAATTAACATAATAAAAATGTTTTCTGTATGACAAACTTACTCGTTTAAATTTCATTTACTGTTTCCGTATAACCGACAATATAATAACAGAAATATATTTTTGTTTAAAAATATATATTTTAACATAAAATACTTAAACTGAATACTGATTCATCATATATAAATCGTGGATGAACGACTCTTCTTTGAAAGACTGTCAACATATTTTACAAATCCTTATACTAACCATATATCTAACGAATATTTTTTCTATCCTAATAATGCTTTCTAAATTTTTTAACGTAAATAAATAACCTTCAAATTGTAAAATCCCATAAATCATCAAACTTCGGGTATTTGAACTGTAAAAAATTGATTAAAAAAAAATATATATATATAATTTTTATTTATTGTCTTCAGTCATTTGAATAGTTTGATGCATCTCTCCAAGATTCTTTATCTATTTCCAGTCGTTTCATTTCGGTATACTCCCTACATCGCTACTAATCTGTTTTACATATTGCAAACGTTGCCTGCCCGCATAATTTTTCACTTCTACTTGTCACTTCAATATCAAAGCGATTATTCCAGGATGCCTTAATAAGTAGCCTATAAGTCTGTCTCTTCTTTTAGCTATATTTTTCAAAATGTTTCTTTCTTCATCGATTTTCCGCAACACCTCTTCATTTGTCACTTTATCCACCCATCTGATTTTTAACATTCTTCCTATACCAATGAAAAGGGGGTACACAACTAGATGTTACAGCAGTCCTAAATCCAAGATATCAACATCCTAATACTAATCTTTTTCGAGTTATGTCAGATATATACGTACGTACAGACCTCACGCCGAAACTAGTCAAAATGGATATTTCCTTTGAAATCGGAAAACCGAAATTTATCGCGATCACAACACTTCTTTTACTTCGTACAAGGAAGCAAAAATCAAAGTTAATTAATGATAATTAAAAGAAAAAATTTAATTCATAAAATGGAATAAGGAAGGTTACAAAATATTGTAAAGTGTAATTTTACGAGTAACCTTCAACCCTTTTACAAGGTTTGAAAATTCTTTGTACACCGAGAACCCTCACCCAAGTAAAAAAGAACAAATGTTAACAAAAACTTTATTTTTTAAGAGTAAAATAATGGTTTTGTATGAAACAATTTTCAGTTGTTTTATTTTCTATTTGCATTTCCGATGATTTTTTTTTTTATTCGTTTAAAAAAAAGCTGAAGTAAAATCCAGCTCAGGTATGTCATTTTTCATACGCCAATTTAAAGTCTCCTAATATAGCTTCATAGTTACAGATTATGATAATATAATTATCGTACATTAAACTGTACATGAAACATTAATTGAAATAGCGCCAACACACAAATATATATGCACATAAATTTTCGTAACTATCATTCCAGAAATTTTGGATTCGCATAGAAGTAAAAGAACCGAATAGGTTTTTTACATAAAAAAATATTTTCCGTCTGTTATTCACAACAGCCGAAAATGTAAAAATTATTTCTTATCAGATTCATGCGAAGGACAAATGTTAAACTTTTACAGGCCTACCCGAATTTTAAGTAAAAAGTAAATAAAACATGCAAATAGAATAACATCTTTAAATTAAATAAGATAGGTTTCAAATAAGCAATTATTAAAAAAACTATATTTTTTTGCAAATGTCTTCTTTATTAAAAATACTTTTTTAATTCTTCTAATTTTTTTTGTTATTTTTTTCTTTAAAGAGTGCGCCGAATAAATAACAACTACAAAAAAATTAATTACTGCTGTCAACTTAAATAATAGTCAAAAATTAAATAAAATGCATTTTTTTTTTTTTTTTTTTTTTTTTTAATTTATTTCTTTTAATTTTTTTTCATATGTGATTTTAAACCGCTGTAGAATTAAATCTATTAAGACTATCCTATTTGAAACTACATTCAGACCAAAATAATCTTTTGATAAATCTTGAGTATTCTGTTTTCCCTTTCTGATTAACCAAAATACACAGTCCAGGTATTAAGAATTAAATTATTTCAATTTTTAAATACTTCTTATTTTATAAGAAAATTCTCAGTTCAATAATTCTAAACGCACACACAAACACACAGATCTATAAAGTACTTACCGATTTTCATTATAAGCATTCTCCACACTGAAGATAAAAAAGCTCATAACGTATATTATGATTCGCATGTTCAAAACTCTTAATTCTTTTTGTAGAATATGAATAATCGTATAAATTTATTAACCTTATCTATTAAGAATACAAGACAGATCGATACTGCTAACTCCAGTATTATATACTCAATATATACGCTGTATAATATTAAGTAGTAAAAAGAAAATCGGAATAAATAAATATTCAACTAGTTTATAAAAAAAAAAAGAAAACAGTAGCGAACAAGTAATATTAATAATGAAGAGATTTCAATTCTATGCGATGTCCTAACAGTATTATATCCCACGCAGCATCTTATCTATCACGAACAGCTCGAAAGTAATTTTTTTTTCGAAACATGTTTTAGAATAAAAACCGCAGATTTTAATTAATTATGAAAACTTTTAAAGACAACATATGCTGAATCTTTTTAAATATAATAAAATACGAAATTGACAAAGACATTTGATTAATCTAATCTGCCAATTTATATAACTTTTAACTAGATTCTGAACAATTTGAGGATGTTAACACATATAAAAAAATTTCATCGATCGGAACCCCAAAAAAGATTCGTTCTTCATTATATACAGCGTAATTACGTATTCTTTGTACTTAGACCCTGCTAATTGAATGTCGTGTATTTTGAACCGACGTGCAAAAAATGTTAGATACCTGACATCAAATAAAAATAATTTCTAAAAACGTCCTATGAAAAGTGGCAAGAAAAAAGGTTTTCACGTCGACTCTTCATTCAGCCAAACTTAATGCTGTCCTTCGATATGCCTTGCTTAGCCTACCAAAATGCAGAAAATTTGTAGTCCTATAATCGTCAACTGCATTCTTTTCTTCACAGAAGCTGGTTGCGTGTGAACATCAGTATTCTTAAATGAATAACTCTACTAGTGTTTCAATAACTCAATAATTGTTTACATGCGTCACAGCCATAAGAAAGACTGCGATCGGTAGTAAAAAGCAGCAAAAAATAAACGAACTCCTACAAAGTGTATTGTATAATTCCCGTCTACTCAGTAAAGAATACAGCAAAAATAAATGTCTACAGAATGTTTCTAAAAGAGCTATACTTTTTCAGATTCTACTTGTAAAACTAAACAAAAAATATCCTTAGGAAAAATGGCAATTTCTCATTCGTTCTCCCGCTGTCCGCCATATTGTTATTTTTGTATAAAAATTTATATTTGTAGTCCGGATGGACGAATCACTTTAATATTGGTAAGCGTGTTGGTAATAAAGTTTTAAAATTAGCAAAAAATCAAGACTTAAATACCTTTGAAAATTACAAAATGGCGGCCATTTTTAATTTTCAATCCATTATATCTCCATAAATATTAGTTTTATCAAAATGTATGTTATTACTAAAACATTGAGCCTTTTATTTTAAATAGAATGACATTTTATTTTTTTAAATCGGTTAATAAATAGCCGAGTTGTAATTGTTTCAAAGGTTTGAATACGTGTGTGGTTTCAAGAATCAACACGTGTGCCGAGCCATTTTTTTTACCGATTCCGACTAGGGTGAACTGAAATGCAGTTGACACGAATGCAGTTCGACTGAATGATTTTTTATTTTACTATATTGTTTTCTAATTCAATATTCACTTACCATCCGGGTAATCTGTTAACAAAATATTTATTTCTATTATGATTTTCTTAAATTTTTCTTTTTTATTTTGTTCTACCTTGTAGGAAACTGGTTGTGAACGAATACTGAGAGTTCCCTTCTTATTTGAAAACCTGGCAGCGGTAACGTCCGATACGAGCCGATACCGGCATGGCAGGTCAGGCCTACCGGTTGGCTCTTTTGAGATTTTTCCCCGTTTTTTAACTTAGTTAAGAAAACCTAACAGTCAACCCAAGGAGTCCTCAGCGGCTCATCGAAACCAGCACACCTCAGCATGCTGGCTCTCACCGCTGAGGGCGTCTACCCAAACTACAATCTAAAAACCCATATTCCTTTCATCTATAATTGTTTGTTTAAGGACTGTCCTTATGAACTCTACAACCTTTCTCCAATTCTCTACCCTACTGAGCATATGATCTATTATCTCTCTCGGAGTCTTTCCATTAATACCAGCATTGTATCTTAGCATTTGCCATTTTTGGCAATTCAGGAAAGTATGCTCTACATCGTCACGTTCGTTACAATACATGCACGTAGGTTGATCTCTTTTGCCAACTTTGTGGAGGTATTCATTAAAGCACCCATGGCCAGTTAAAAACTGTGTGACGTGGTAATCTATTTCTCCGTGGCGTCTGCCTGTCCATCAACTATATCAGGGATCAAGGATCTGGTCCATCTGGCTACTCCAGCCTGCTGCCATCTTTCTGCCATATATTATGAATATCTTGTCTGATTTCATTATCCACACGTCCTAAAAACCTCTCAACCCTGTGTCTAGCAATGAGATCAATAGGGGGCACACCAGAAAGCACACAGAGGGCATCATACGAGACCGTTCTATAAGCGGATGCTACTCCGAGCAATACCCTCCTGTGTATCTTTTTTAATCTGTCCTTGTTCCTGTTAATAGTCATTGCGGGCCACCATGCAGGAACCGCATACAAAATTGATGAGACTACGGTTGTCGCAAGAAGTCTCCTTTTCGATACCCTAGGAGTTCTGTGCTTTGACATAATAACGTTCAAGCTTTTAATCGTTTTCTCTGCGCTATGGCAGACGTTCAAAACATGTTGAGTGAAACGACAATTTCTTTGCAGAGTAACTCCTAAGTATCTCAATACCTGAACTTCAGCAATGTTATTACCTTCTATATATATATATCCACTGGTTCCAACACCCTTCTACCGGTAAATTTGATATATTTGCACTTATCCACCGAGAGCTGTAGTCCTCTTGAATGCAGCCATCTACCGACTATTTCAAGTGCTTAATTTGCCTTATGCTTTGCCTCATCAATTGTTTTGGCCTGAATGAGCACTGCCAAGTCGTCAGCGTAAGCCAAAAGCTGAACCCCTTCAGGGTATCTCTGCTGGAGATAAAATGAAAGGCCAGGACCCATAACAGTGGACCGAACACTGAGCATTGTGGCACACCACCGCACATGCTAAAAAGTACCTCGTCTTCTTGTGCACTGACTGCACACCTTCGATCTCTGAGATACTCCTCTACCTGTCTCCGCAAGTATGGACTAATTCCTTTCTCTACCAGTTCTGTATTTATATGTTTCCATGCGATGGATCCAAACGCATTCTTCACATCGAGAGAAACAAGTAGAGGAATACTTCTCGTCCGCCTAGTGCCGCTTCTAGCTTCATCAGCCCAGTTAACTACTCTGTTGATAGCATGTACGGTAGATCTACCTCTCCAAAAACCATATTGATTTGCACTAATTCCAGCACCCTCCTCCACCTCCTGCACAATGCGGCCAGCCAGAAATTTTTCGACAACCTTCCCCATCAAAAACTACACTCAATTTTGTAAAACGTTCGTTCTAATCAGCTCAGAGTTATGTATAAAAACAATATTTCTTGTAATTACTTGTATGATAACAGTATTAGCTTACCGAATAATATTTTTGAGTAATATTGGACATGTCAGCTTTTTTTTGTGCACGTAATTAAGGATATTTTTACTAAGTACTAATCTAAAAGTTGATTAATAATTTAGGTAAATGTTTAAATTCAAAATTTTTTTCGTAATTGCGTTTTACGTTTTCTTATATACGTTTCAGTTTACTTTTATTTTTTCATATTTTACAAAAGGATAGATTTGTGAACTGAGTAAGAAAATATTACCATCAATTTCTAGTGACAGATTTCTGGAAAAGGTATCAACAAAATGCATTTAAACATTAAAAAAAAGAAAAAAGAAATTAATTACTGAATATTTAAGCCGTGCAAGATAATGAAACTTGTATTCTCTTTTGAATTAATGAAATTGAGCTTAGTAAATTATGTAGTACAACTTTTTATCGGAAAATCTGTTATAATTATTAATTATGAATAAGAAAACTTCGCTGTTTTTACACAACTGCCCAAAAAGCAGTGTAATGTATTTAGGGTGAATGTAAGTTTGTTCTACCGTAGTATCTCAACGGTTGAACCGATTTATGATCCCGCGTTGGAATCTTTACGTTACCGGGAATGTCATAGACTATATATATATATTTAATTGCAACTAAAAGGCCACAAAAAATCATATACACGATTCGAAATGGATAATCGATATATTTTACGTAACGATCTATTTGTATTGAAAATAGTTGTTTTAAGATCTGCTACGATATTGAATGAATGAATTACGGTAGTAAAATTTATTAATTTGTTTTATAATTATTATTACTGTTGTTATACACTATTTATAAACATTTAAAAAAAAAATTATGATTATTTGATGGGCAGTATGCTCGATCATGTAAGCATGTTCTTTCTACTTGCTCTTATTGGTTTTTTATTGTTTTTTTGAGTTCGTCATCCCCCCTTGGGCCAAGACTAGCAACTAAGCAAATACACAGCTCCAGGTGGTGCCATCGCTTCAAGCTACATCGTCGGGAACCATAGTTATTCCCAGGTAGCCAGGACTCGGTCTTTTAGTTATGCGCCATACCTCTAATGAGGAATTCCTTTGGAATCCCTCCATCGGGACTCCGTATTTACGCCACGCCTCAAGTGACGAACCACAAAGGGATCCGCACTGGGACTACGATCTTAATTTACCGTCCAATACGAAGTTCCAAGAAAATCCCAGGGTGGTCCCCGCCCAATCATCCGCAGTGGGACACTAAGCTGCTCACCCCCCGTGGACAAGGCTGTCCAACGCAGGTCTTCTCCAAGGCACAGACGACGGGTCTCATTTGTCGGAGCTGGTACTGCAGCCCCATCCCCATAAAGATTGTCCCCGAACATTACACAGGGAACTCTTGGCCTCTGTCGGACAATCCGCTCGAAGATGTCCCGCAACCCATAGTTGAAACAATGACCTCGTTTATCAGAACCGCTGCAACCGAACACGGATGCGGCCGTCCTAAAGCAGTTTGTAGGCCAGCAGCGGAGGAACTGCCACCGTTGCCACTTTTGTATCCCTAAACGAGGACTCAAGATCACCGGTTCAGTTTCTGTAAATAGCACTCCACTATTAAGGAAAAAAAAAGAATTGTTAACAACATTAGGAGAAGCTAAGTGGAGAAGAGATACTGTTTGGCAGCCTTCTTAGATGTCCAGCGGGCCATTGACAAGGTCTGGCTACTTGGACCTTTATACACGTTGAAATAAAACTTCCTTAATTTTATTACTTTGTTCTTCGCAAATACCTGAATTGGCATTTCTCCCAGGTAAAGTATAAGCAACCATTATCTGCGTTCTTTGACACTAAGTTGGGGGTTCCGCAGGCTCAAGTTTGAGACCTGTCTCATACTGTATCTTCACTGCCGACCTTCCGGTTGAGAATGGAGTCACTGCCCCGTTTTTACCGATGACACAACTATTCTGGTTGTCTCAACTACGGCCTCAACTAACCTACAATCCGAATTAAATCTAATTAACAGTACATGGATTAACAGGCTGGGTACATGGAAAATAAGAGTTAATTAAGGAAAGCTAGCCATGTGACGTTCACAATGACAAGAGGAGACTGCCCAGGAGTCAACCTTTACGGCATTTTAATTCCGCATAGTGCAAGTGTAAGGTACCTGGGTCTTCACCTTGACGTCGTTTGACGTGGAAGTTTATGCTTGTGAGAAGAGAAAGCAAGGAAATGTACTGGTTTCTGGCAACAGGTCTGATTTATCTTTGTCTAATAATCTACTTTTATACCCAGGAATTTTGAAACCAATATGGATATATGACGTCCACCTATGGGGCACGGCAAGCAAATCAAATGTTGAAATCATACAAGGGTTTCAAAATAAAATTAGCGAAGAGTAAAGCTGAGTCGCCGAGGTTTGCTAAAAACAGTGAAATCCATAAGTATTTGGGTGCACGGTACCTCAAGTAACAAGTACAACTTTCTATTTGAAAATGAACTTCGGCTAAATGACTACTTTAATCACTTGTCAGTAAACCTTCTGGAAAACGGTGAGGATTTTAGAGCTACAAGATCTGGATCTTATTAACTCTATAAAAAAGGGATGGGGTGTGTGGGTTTGTTGTTGTGTTCATATTTTTATTTTAGCTGCTATTGGCGCAGAACGGACCAATGGTGGTCCGCTATTCGCGAATATTGTGTGCCGCTCTGCGCCAAACTTAATGAGCGATCTAATGATTCTACGCTAGATCGCAACACCTTTAGTTTTACAGAAAGTACGTTTTACCATAGCTTTTTCTAAAATATGTTTTATTTTAAATATTAAGTTAATTATTTTGCATTTTTTTGTCTGTATTATTTTTGTTGTGATTTTAAAAATAATGTTTGTTGCATTTTACAATACATTTAAAAATAGCTTAATATTTGATGTAAACTTAAATAGAGCTGTAGTTTTTATGAAAGCAATAGTTTTAGTACATTAGATTTAATAGTCCATAACAGAACGAAAAAACTGAAAATATATCTAAATACCCCATTTTTTGTCCCTAACGTTCGTATCAAGAAGCGTGGTACGTTGGTTTTTTGCTGTATGTGCTCAAATTTTTATTTTGAATGAAGCAGTTCTTGGCAAAATGCATTTACTACTTTGTTGCTACGTTAGTACGCTAAATTTTATTTAATTTGTTTTCATATTTACCTTCATTTACCTCGCCACTCCGGAACCGGAACAAGCATTTAAGCGTTACTCAGTTCCGGGGGTTCCTTTGCCTCAAACTAGCTCGGCAGAACACAAGGTCCCGCCCAGGTAGTCGGGACTTGGTCTTGCAGTACATGCCACGCCTCTAATGAGACGACTCCAAAGGGGTCCTTAATGCTCTGCCTCTAATAGGGAACCCCCACTGAGACTACGTTCTTACATTTCCTCCCACAGAGGAGCTGTGAAGGAGTCCTCGCCCAATCACTGACGGTGGAACGCTGGAGCCTCCCACCCTTCTTGGACGAAGCTGTCCCCCACAGAAAGTCATCAGCACTGAGCAGGCGCCGGATCTTTATGCATCCCCTACTACCGGGTGCATGTCCATGCAACCGACAGGAAGGACACCAATCCACTCATCGGCAGTCACTCCGTAGATGACCGGTCTCACCACAGGTGAAAGAGTGGCCACTACGATCTGTCTCGGTACACGAATTGACACTGTGGCCTGACTACCAGCAGCGAAAACAAAGTTCATCGAATGAACGTCTCATAACCCTACAGGCCACCCATCCGACACGGACACGTCCATCAACCAATAATTTATCCGCAAAGATGGGCGGCACAGCCACAGTGACTACCTGCGTCGCACCATAAGCCGGTCGCATGGACATTACTTCGATCGACCCTGACTCGCCCGTGATTTTCCAAAACTCCGTAATGAACTCATGCTGTGTGATTAACACAGCCACATCCTTAATATGGAAGTAGGCTCTCTTACTACCCTCTCAGAGCCGTAGTGATGCTCTCGACCTTCGCAGAAATATCCTTGCTTATCCGTTCAGCAGCTTTATTATCGGTCCGCACCCGAATGTGGAGGTCCTCACTCTGACCCTTACGCGCGGAGAAGACCCCGAATTCACCTGGTGACACAGCTTCTATCATTGAGCGAAGGAGGTCAGGGTAAGTTTTTCCCTCCGCTTTGACACCACAGTCGTCGTTGGCGATCCTCCGAAGGAACACTCTCCCAAGGTCCTCGTCAGCAACACCATTATCAATCGTTCGACGGAGCTCCGCACGTAATCAAGACGCAGTCCAGTCAAGAGCCGCGGCTGGACTCCTCGAAGCCATGTTCGTAACAATGAAATACGTCAGAGTGGCCTCTTCCACCGCACCCGGCCGAGCTGATTGTCCCTCCTGAGGCTAAATGTTATTATGTACTATAAACAATACGTTGTTTACATTAACATTTATTATACTTATTATTTTCTTACATTCCACTAAAAAAAAATTTTTAGACATAATTTTTTTTGAATTTTTATAAAAATAAATAGTATAAAATAAATATTAATGTAAATAAGGTACTTTTTATAGTACAAAATTGTTGGTTCAATTTTTCTTCATTTTGATTTTTTTATTATTTAATAAAAACATTATTTACGAACGTATAAAGTGAAAGGAACTGATCTATCATTGCCCGGATGCATCAGGAGAAACCATGATAAAACGTTGATAATAACATTACCATAAAATACTTAATCTTCCTTATATTATAAAATGGTAAGACAAATGCTGAAAACACGAAAACTGCATTAATTCGAGACCTAATTGATATACTGGGACGGGCTACGGCTTAAAACAGTAGGATAATAAATTCATACCTAATTAAGTCTCACCCAATATTTACCTCAACTCTGTCGATATGTGAGAGAACATTGGTTCTCCCTATATTATGAGATGCTAACAAAAACGCTGAAATACTTCTAAAGAGCATTTTATTTACAAAAAAAAGATTTTTTGGGAATTTTTTTGAGTACTTGTATTAAACCCTGTTTCGGTTCCACTTTGCAACTAATGAGCTGTGCGTCTGCGGGGAGGTCCAGTCGAACAAACACATGATGTTCGACTGCCCAGCTCTTGGGGAGGCCAGAACTCAGGCCACTTTGGAACTTAGAGATCAAGGGGAAAACTGGCGACTCATAAGCGGCGGGTCAATGTGACCGTATCGGAGTTCCTTGATTCCGCTGCTTTGTTCAATCGGCATTAGTAGTTTAAGACTCCTACCGCTTGCTGTAGAAGCTACCCTCAAGAAATGGCTGGCTATCGTGGCCAAACATAGCCCTAAGCGCTATAATATGGTGGACTTGCTGGCACTCAGCGACCAAGGCGGAAAAATTTTGACTGAATAAATTTTATTCCGTCAAAATTTATAAATTTTATTAATTATATGACGGAACACATATTCAGCTTACAATCGCAGATTACACTAATCATTAACCGCCCTCACAGATTCCATCAGTTATTTTCTAATCTGAGTAGGAAAAACGATAAAAATGAAAACAATCGTAACAGACATTCACTTTTCAGTATCTCAGATTACACCTAACATTCATCGCCCTCAAAGACTACTGTACTAACTATGTAATGAGAAAAGAAAAAGCGATAAAAATTAAATCAATGACAACACATATTCAACAAAATGTTATTCAACAATACATATTCAAAATGTTTTTCAACAATTGCTTACACCAAAGCCTCTATAAATTCTAAATGTTTGTACTTTCCGCCACATTTTTGGTGAAGAATATGCGCATATTTAGGTGTTATTTCACTTCCTTTTTGTTTCAAATTTTGTTCGAGGGGTTTGCCCCAAGCTTCTGTTCCATTTTATAAACACCAACAATATAAATGTTATAATCATTTATAATTGAAGGAATGATTATTATGTGGTAGAGTTTGAGGAGATCGTGGATGCTATTGGCAGAGTGGAAATGTTTGAACCTCAGGACCACCAAGAAATTATGTTAACCAGCGAGTGTCACTGGGCGGCTGTTGCCCGATATGCAAAGCAGTTATGGAGAAATTACTTTCTGCCGAAGTAAGCCTCAGGTTAAATAGAGGCCCTGGGATGCCGGTGCGGGGGACAGAGCCGCGGTCACTTCACTGGCTGGGGTCCCGGGGCACCCCCCACTTCCGAGCTAAAGCTGATGGCATGTAAGTATGAGTGTTGCAAGAGTTTTTGGTGTGCGTTGTCTGTGCGCGAGTTGTGTATACATGTTGGTATGTTTGATTCAAGTGTATTTGGTGTTGTTTTGTGCTGGTTTTTTTTTAGTTATGTGTGGATCTGTTTTTGTGTGTGTACGTGCCTTGTTATTTGCTTTTTTATCTGAATGTGTGTGTGGGCGCTTACCGCACCTTCTGAAGTAATGCTTTACCAGCTATTCCCAGGAGACGGGGGTCGCCGTTTAGTCGATAGTGCGCAGGAATATATAAAAACGCCTCTTTTACTATCTTGCGGAACTTGTTAGCGAGTCCGACACTGCTTCGGCGCCCGTAAATGACGTTCCTCTACCTTTTAAAAAAGAGAAGGTGTTTTAAGTAAATTCTAGTTTGATTGTGTTGAGATTATAGAAGTATTTTGTTATTTTCTTCTCGTATGGTTTAGGCGACTTCTTCGCTTTTTGTAATGAAGTGAGAATTGTGTACTCTGTATGGTGTCATTAACTATGGTAGACCAGAACACAGGTTACTGTGTTCTGGGACCGGAATGGAGTTCTCATGGTGGAATTCATGGAACGTGGCACGACCATCACTGCAGCCTCATCAACGTCTACAAAGGGCAATTCAGAATAAGCGAAGAATGTTGTCATCAGGCATTGTCTTTCTCCATGACAATGCTCGGCCACACACTGCAGCTGAACAAAGAAGCTCCTGCAGCGTTTTCGTTCGGAAATGTTTGATCACCCACCATACAGCCCGAACTTGGCTCCATCCGATTTTCACCTCTTTGCTCACATGAAACGCTGGCTAGGAGGACAATATTTTGGCACAAACATCGAGCTGCAGACCAGCGTAGAAACATGGATGAAAACACAGGCGGCTCCGTTCTATGACGAGGGTACTGGAAAGTTGGTACCACGCTACGACAAATGTCTAAATCGGAGTGGCGAATATGTATAGAAATAGCGTAACTATGTTGTAAGTACTTGTGACAAATAAAAAATTTTTTATTTTCACTGTGGTTTTAATTTCGTGACCGATCGGACCTTGAGAAAAAAACCCTTGTATGATGTCCTGAACAAGATTGTTATTTTCTGAATGTGCAATTTACTGCAGTTCATGAGGAAGGAATGTAATTTTCTGGATTATGAAGAATTCTCATTATGCATGAGAAAGGAATGTACCACATCTCACGGTAGCAGCTGGGATGACATCATATTAATTGTTTGGATCATAATATTTTAAAGAATACATGAACGGTGATTTTTATCTGCAAATTATGGAAAGACATATGGTTAATGCATCAACTTGTTAAACAAGGGAATCGTGGATACAAGAAGATGAAGCTTCATCTCATTTTGCTTGAGTGCATAATTTCTTAAATGAATAATTTCCATGCTAGTAAACTGGCTGTGGTTCACAAGCAAATTCAGTCAATTGCAATGACTACCACCAAGAACTGACCTTACAATATCTGATTATTTATTGTAGAGAATACTCAAGGCCTATATATCTCAACATAATTATACATGAAATGAAAATTTGCGATTGTGTACGAATCTTTTGAACCATTACTCCACACATCATTCATATTATTTCAAAAAGTGTGGAAATGCATACTTATTTGCGTTCAGCAAGATGGTGTACACACAAATCCAATGGATAAATAATTCTTACGTAGAAATGTATAAAATTATTTCATCGTACGTCCTCAATGTATATTTGTTCAGGGATATGGGGGCCTTCCTGACAAAAAAAAAGTAGATCAAAAGATTTTTAATGAGTGAAATTAGATTTGATGAACTAAGTGAGAGCCAACTTAATCAGCATGATGTAATGTGATTAAACTAAAAAAAGTATTATTCTCTGATGATCGAGCTGCATTATATCTTTGTAAAGCTAAGTTACAGCATTATTTTTTATCAACACATGTAAATGAAAAAAAAAAAAACATTGGGCTGAACGCTAGACAAATTTATTATGTACAGATAGGAATAAAATATCTAATTTCTCTACCCTTTGCATAGTTTCCTTCTATTGATAATCTTTTCTTTGTGGTTGCTGAGCGCAGGATTAGTTTAATTAAACTTTTAGTAGGAGTAGAATGGTGCAAATATAATAAGATTTTGTGTATATATTAAGTTATGTTGTCTGTATTTATAACTAAAAGCTTCCAGGGAAGAGGATACATAAGAAAATGATTCCTTTCAGAGACATTTTGTGTATGAATGTTTGCAGCACACAGAATGAATTGAATTGTAGAGGACTATGCTTGTAATATCTCTCTTGACACTTTGCTTTTGAGTATGAACTATACATGCACCATTAAGTAATCAAAGTTCAAAGAATTCATTGTGATGGTAATATGTTTAATTTATATATATATTTTATAAACTATCCTCAGCCTGTAAAGTTATGCTTACACTATTTTGGGATTACTGCTAGCCAATCAGCAGAAGTATGTTGATGCTGTGAATGCACTGCATTGTAAAATTCTCTAGATGCTTTGCTGTTTTGCTTCAGAATTAAAATAAAACGTAAAAAAAAAAAGAAAGAAATAGTTAAAGGATACTTAATAAAGCACTCTCTGTTACTTTTTTTTATTTATTGTAACAATAAAATTTTTATTTGCTAAATAATTAATTTTTAATTTATTTTTATTTTTTATAGGATGCTGGATTTAATTTTATAACAGCTTCTACTAGTAAACAGAATTAATCATCAACAGCATTTTCAATGCTTCCCTTCGTAAGTAATTTCTATAAATTAAAGTTGTATAAAAAGTTATCTTCTAAATCATAATCCTAAAACACATTTAAAATGAAGTAATGTACAATTTAATGTATTATATTGTTCATAATTAAGAGACATATTTCTGAGAGGTTTTTATGAAAAAATAGGTAATAATCAGTCATTTGCGAAGTAATAATTCAGTACATTAACCTCTTTGATACTGATAGAACCAATACTTATAAGAAATTTAAATGATAGAAGCATCAAATACAACTGGCAGAAAATTGTTAGAGTATTTTGCAAATTTTTCATAATTGATAATGGTGAGGTAAGAATTAGTGCACCTTCTTATGTGAAGTAGGATCATTTATAAGCTATTTGCATTGCCTTTAATGTTATAGGTTTTTAAGAATTTTCAACGGGGTAGGTTTTTTTCTGATTGCTTGGAGTTGGAAGTTTCCTTGCAGAATATTTATTTCTGTTTAGCCTCTGAAACCGCCATAAAGTATTATTTCAGAGAATGGATGAGGATGATATGATTAAATGTAAATGAAGTGTAATCTTGTATAGTCTCAGGTCAATCAATAATAATGTAATTAATAATGCTCTGCACTTTTAAATTGATCACTCCTTGAGGTGTTAAGTGTAATCATATGCTATTTTTGTTTATTGCTGCCACTGTATCTAAATATATGCATTCCTTTTACATTGCTCCAATATGTCTACGCTACTACCTTGCATATCTTTGTACTAATTTCTTTATTCCAGATGTCCAATACCCCTTGAATATCCTGTTGATTTTCACAGTGACCATATCATGATCCAATAGCAAGTAATGTTCAAGATGGTATTTCTTCCTAATCTTTTTGCTTCAAACTTTTTCTTATATCATCCATAGCTGTTAAAATAGCAACAAAGTTTACTATTTACAAGCAGTGGAATATTACTCTCCTGGACTAAAGTTTGTTAAATTCAAAATTATTCAGTTTGAAGTAAATATTTTCCTGTCTTTATTTTATATTCATATAATTATAATTTTTTTCCTAATTTTCGTTTTTTGTCTTTTAAGAATAACATTTACTTGGGCTACAAGTATAAACAGCTCCCTCAAAAAAGTTAAATTGTATTTTACAAAAAACTACAGTTGAAATAAACATTTTTAAATGTCGTAAATTTTGAAAATTTCATCAATTAAATTACTGCAAATTTTGTCTGATATAACTTATTAGAAGTCGGAAATTTAAATCTGGTAAGTACAATGACAGTATACAAAATAAAGAAGGTTAGCTAAAACACTGTTACACAGGTGTTAGTTATTTAAAGAGGCTACTACAGGACAAATTCCTTGCCCAAAGTGGATGTTATAGGAACTTATTTACTTTCATTCACTTTAATTTAGCATTTTAAAACAGTTATTGTAATATATCTAAAGAAACTTTGTGTAAATAAAAGCGATTAAATTTTGTTGTCTGTGTTACAACTGCTGCTTAATCTAAAAGTGCCCAATTGTTTACTTTTTAATAAATTCTGTTACAAATACAATTTATTTGTACTGATTCATTTTTGTAAACACAACTGTGTTATATTTACATTTGTATGCATAGAAGTACACAGTGAATTTGATAAATGTTGCATTGGCACTATTTCTTTTTCAGCTTTTCAAATTAAAGGAACATTACAACATAAAAGAGCAACATACAACATATAGCGTTCATGATTCTTTATACTATTGCTGAATGATTATATGTAAAGTTATATTATAATAATAAAAGACATATATTATTTTCTTTTATTTTAATAAATTCAATGAATCAATGAAGAAAGTATTGTAATGTCCATTAGACAGTGTCAGATATACATGTGAGTTAATGTGATTAATAGTAGTTATTTGAATGTAGCCCACTGGGCTGGTCTAGTGATTAAATTTTCGCAAATCAGCTATTTCAAAGTCGAGAGTTCTAATATTTAAATCCTAGTAAACTCGGTTACTTTTATATGGATTTGAATACTAGATCATGGATACCAGTGTTCTTTGGTGGTTGGGTTTTAATTAACCAAATCTTAGGAATGGTCAACCTGTGACTGTGCAAACTACACTTCGTTTACATTCTCATCCTCTGAAGTAATACCTTACAATGGTTCCAGAGGCTAAATAGAAGAAGAGAAAGAGAGAGTTGAATCTTTGATATAAGTTGAAATCATCTACCTGTATGCTATGAATCTAGTATGTAAAAAAATCAAACGATTCTTTGATTTGAAAAATGACTTGAACTTTTCACCAAGTTAAATAATAGTCAAGGATGTTAGTCAAGTTTGTCAAATATCAGAAATGAACAAAATATAGCAGAATAAAGGGAATCCTTAAAAATAAAAGGGATTAAATTAACAGTTGTTTTAACCTGTTCTTCAACAAGATACTAAGTTTGAAAGTTAAACAGATGTATTATTTTCAACAGATTTGTTTTCACAACTCATCATCATTATCATACCTGTCTGATATACGGCCCTTGCACCATGTATTGCTTTATATTTTCAACTAAAAATTTTAGTCTTTGTAGATCCAATCTCTTTTAATTTTTTCATTCTTGATCTTTTAGGCTTCTCTTCTTTGCACCATCTGCTGATCCTTCTAGCACTGTTTTAGTCAATTTTTCTCCTCATGATATCTTTTGGCCGATTAGCTTTCCTATTCTCAATTAAGCTTGTCCATGTTCTAATTAAGATGATAAACTTGTTCTCTCTCATGATTTTTTTGTTTTCTGATTACTTCAACCTGTTATATCTGTACTTGATCTTTTTCAGGCAAATTATGTGGTTTTCTATTAGATCAGTGTACTTCTACTGTATATTTCTTTCACCATTTAAGTATATCTGTTTTACTTTTCCTTTTTTTTTTACACATAGTTCATATTATCCATTTCTTTCTAAACTTTCTCTATCTGATAATTAATCTGCAAGACATTTCTCATTTGCTTTTTGAATCTTATTGATTCATTATTCAACTTCCTGTAGAGCATCTCAACTTCTTCAACCTTCCTGTTTTTTTTTTTTTTTTTATATTGCCTTTTTTCTTCCATTTTTTCAATCATCTATCTGGTAATCCATGGCTTCCTTATTCTTCTTCCCTTAATAAAGTTAATTGTTTTATTCCATTGCTATTTTTATGGCATCTTTAATATTCAGAAAAAAATTATTTGAGCAATTGTATTCTGCATTTCTTCTTTCTAATTCTTATAATAATTTCTCTCTTATCCAAACCATGTTAATTTGAATTAATATCTGTTTTGGTCCACCTGGCAGCTGATGAGCTGTGCGTCTGCAGGGAAGTTCAATTAAAACAACACCTGATGTTTGACTGCCCTACTCTTGGGGAGGCCAGAGACTGGGCCGCCCTGGAACTTAGAGGTCAAGGGGAAAATTGGCTACTCACTAGCACCGAGTCAATGTGGCAATAGCCGCATTATCGGACCGTGTGGAAGTTCCTTGATGCAGTTGCTTTGTTCATCCAACATCAGTAGTTTACTTAAGGGAAAGACTCCTACTGCACTGTTGTGGGAAGCTAACGTAGAGATATATGGCTAACCACCAGCCAATTAAGGCTTCAAGCAATTTAATATGGTGGACAGGTACTTGCTGGCATTCAGTGACCTAGGGGTGGCAGTGAATTGCTGTCTAGACAAAGTAAATTTTAATTTATGAATGCCATATACATTTTTAGTAGTTGATGGGGTGTGCCTACCCATTTTAGATAATATATGACAAGTGAGCGGTTGGGACACATAAGCTGGTAGTGTATGGTCTGCTCACGCTGTTAGATTAGCTCTAGAAGCTAGTTAGGACACTGGTTGCTAAACTGTTTTGAGGCTCAATGGCCATTTGTGGCACAGACTTTCAGTCTTAAGCTTTAGGGTGACCGAAGGAGATTGTGGCAGGAGAAATACCAACCAAACCAAATTCTATCTTATCCAATTGATGCAATTTGTTCCACCCTCCATTTAGTTAATTTCTCAGCTCTTTTAAGTCCCTTCAATATTACTTTTATTTCTACAACCAGAAGTACAGTGCATTTTGAAAGTTGCTGTGCACTGGAATTATGGGTGTGTAATGACAAAACTTTCTTAATTATTACTTTGCATTTTTATTTCATTATTTTATAGAAATTGATATTACAATATCTGGAATAGTTTATAAAAAGTGTTGAAAATTATCTCTTCAAACATCAATACAACATTGCACATTTTTCAGTTTGTTTTCACACACTTTAACTAACTGATGTATTGGAAAGTCTTGTATGAATGCCATTATTGCAGTTTTTAGTTTGTCAATTGTGTGTGGTCTGTTGCAATACACTGCTCTTTTTGCTCCTCCCATAGAAAGTAATATGGGGGAGTCAGACTGGGAAATTTAATTTAAATTTAATTAGTTTTAATTTACTGATCGGGCAGGCACTGTTCTATTCACTGCTAAACGATCACTGATAAAAAACATACTAAATGATCCGTTAACAATACTTTCTTTTAGAGCTATAATTTGGTAATCTCTTCCTGCATGTTTAACAAGAAAGACCTTCTTGCCATGTATCTGGATAAAAGTCATTATGGGTTATTTAACTATTATTTGAATAATTCAAATCATCGTCTGAATTGTATATGTGAGGTATACTAAATTTGTTACTTTTGCAGCTCCTAAACCATGCACATGGTTATCAAGAGCCTCTTAAAATTTTTGAGAGGAATTGTGCACAATAGATGCACGAGTATGTATCCTGTCCCAGCATGTTTACTAATACAACTGGTTTTGTTTTTTTTTTCCAATAACAGTTTTGAAGAACTGCGGGAATTGTCTCTTTTCCCACCATTTATTAATAATTCATATCGCATAGATAAATTGATACCAATATTGTGAGCAAATTGCATACATTTTATTACAATACTGAATAATCACAAATAAAATCAATAATTTCATTGTAATACCACATAAATGGAGGAATGAAAATGTATTAAACTGTACCAACCGAATTCTAATGAATACGCTACTAAATCTTCATCAATGTCTATTGAGTGACAATGGATAAAAGAAAATTTTAAAATGTATCGATTGGTTTTTTAAAAGAATAGGACACTGTTTTTTTTTTTAACAGCAATGAACATTTTCATATATAGTTCGTACTATCTAAATAAAATAGTTTACTAAATGGGAAGTATTTTTTAAATTTTTTTACACAAAATATACAATGTAAATCATAACAGGTAAAAATTTTGTTATAATGCTATTAACCACGATGAGAAAGTTAATTAGATATTCAAAACTTACATAATTGTCAATATTTTGATGTTGCAAACAGTATGTAAGACCAAAAAATTTAGATTTACATTCTTTGATTTTTTTAAAATGATAGCCACTGACGGTGAAGTTTAATATTTTGTATTGTAAAATATTGTTGTTTGAAAAGACCTGCAACTGAATAGTTTTATATATTAGAAATAAATAATGAAAGGATATTTACATAAATGTAAATTAAAATATTAAATAAGGCACCTAAAAAACAAAATTAATGGTCATGGGAATTAATAAAATAAATAAACACATTCTTTAAACAATAGCTGCATTTGATCTAATAATTTATGACTGCATATAACAAAGTTGTGTTTATAAAATATACACAATATATATGTAATGTGTGTTTAAGTATGGAACCTACAGTCCTAGTTTAGATCACAGATAAGGTAACAGTGGGTAGTAGATAAGGCACTGAATTCTCATGTTGAACACAAAACAAGTTCATCCAAAGATCTTCATGCAGTATCCATCTATTTAATCAATAATTTCTTCAGGAAATTGACATATATTTATCAGGATAGAAACAGCCCATTAGCGATAAATATTTTTGTATTTATTAAATTAATTATGCATTATTTATTTAATGTTTAACCACCTCAAATACATGCTTTTCTTCTAGATATTAAGGAATCAGTTGAGGACTGGTTTGGGCTTCATGAATAATTT
Source organism: Lycorma delicatula (assembly GCF_047948215.1). NCBI lineage: Eukaryota > Metazoa > Arthropoda > Insecta > Hemiptera > Fulgoridae > Lycorma > Lycorma delicatula. The sequence goes on from NC_134466.1 coordinate 26,495,425, forward strand.
TAGAAACTTCACATGAATTTTAAAACGTTTAGAACTACATAAACTGAATATAAACTTTTTAACCAAACCCTAAAAGTAGCAGTATGTTTATTACATACAATTACGAGATAAAGTTATCAAAGAAAATACATAGAGAACATATAATCAAACTAAAATTAGTACTTTTAAAGAGTAGTCAGTACTTTGATATTTGAGAGGTTAAAACAGAATAAAATTTGTTCTTAATAAATAAGGGTTTATGATATTACTCTAACACTACCATGAAATTAGATTTATGTAGTTACTTGTTAAATTGTTATCTATCTCATTTAATACATGAATCTTTTCAAGACATCCTCATTCTTAATTATTTATATGTAAAAAGGGCAAAAAAAATCATCACTGTTTACAAAACATGTAATATTATTACTTTATTTATAAAAAAATAAACATCTGGGAACAAGATGGGAAATGCAGTTGCATAATAATATAGGCAGTAGCCAAGATTTTCTCCAGTGGGGAAAATATAATAATGTTTTTTGTTAAAAAATGGTTTTATTTGAACATTTGAAAACACCAAAAGTAATTATTGCAATGCTATTCGAACCTATCTACATCATAATTCAGCACTAGCCTAGAGAGTTCTGTATTAATTCTGATAAAATTTCTTTCTCATATTTATTTTTAGCTTCCAGAACCCTCTTTTTATGCACACTCATCATGCAAAGACTGAAAGCCGATTTTCTGTCATTGTTGTCTGTAACCAAGTTTCTGTCCTGCATCAGGTGCTCAAGGATCTTTCGATAGTAAATGTTGTGCAAGTGAGATAAGTAGCATCCATTTTATGGATAGGTAGCACAATTGGATTTCTTTAACTACTTCAGCTAGTACTACATCCTTCAGTTTGGCATTTGTCACAGTTTTTCCTTTCCATTGGTTGTACTACAGCTTCACCAAGAAATCATTAAAATTGTAGTAACTAAAAAACTTGTAGTTTTTTAACAAATACTAATATGTCATATAAGCATTACGTGAGGGTGTAATGTAAACAAAGTACTGCTCAGAAAAATGCTCTTCCAGAGACATTATTAATGAATTATTATGGAATAATTAGTGATTTTCTTCAAAACCTGCCAGGAGTCTATGCAGGTAGATTCGTACGATGTTTTTGCTGATTTATAAATTGTGGCATATTGAAATCTGTTGCAAGATGCTCAACGATTGTTTCTGCCTCTGCTATCACACTTTCACTTTCAACAACCGCATTTCCACGATGTCTTCTCATGTCAATGATGTTTTTTGTGATTTCCACACTAAAGTAAATCCATACTTGACTGAAGAGCATGTACAACTGGTTGCAGTAGTTCCGAATATTTTGCTGTGACAGACACTAACAATGAATTTCTGATTTTGTAGCAACATAATGCATTTAAAAACCACTTTTTTCATTGCATTGTTTCCATCTGCTGACAGTTTCTCAAGCGCCATAAGAATTTGCACATAATGTTTCTTGAATGTGGCAATACTTTTTTATTTTTGAGAGCAATGGATTTCACAGAGCATTGGTATATTTGGTATGCATTTTCATTGAAGGGTTGATTCTCCAAAGAATCACATTATTTCTTTTAATGTGGAGGCCGCATGTTGTATCACTTTTATTTCATTTGAGCTGTTTACAAGTAAGATCAGTTTGTGATTAGCACAGAAAAAGTATAATGCTCTCTTGTTGAATAATTTTCTGGTGGATACCACCATCCTTCCCTGCCATACTGGAACACCCCTCGTATCCTTGTCTAATGCTCTTTTCTTGTGCAAGGCCTACCTTTTCTACAAAGATGTTAATTACAGATGCTACAGATTTTGCATCATGTCAGTCAACTCTACAAAAACTAGAAAACTATTCCTCACAAACCATCATCTTTTCATCGTCAAAAATCTAACCTCAATGGAAAGTTGCTCAGGTGCTCTGAGCCCTAATATGCCATTGCTCTTATCTGCCAGGATACTGTTAGCACATGCTTTATTTTTGTCAGTAGTGATGTTGTCTCCAATGACATCGCCACATAAACTGATTATTTCATTTTGAATACATGGTGGCAAGTGGGATTTTTTGTGCTCTTTTAAAATGTGGTCGCCAGCGTCAAGTTTGAGTTTCATCAAGTCTTCAAAAACACATTAAAATACACCAAAGTTAGGTCATGTACACCACAAAACATCACAATCGAATTACTGATTCAAAAATTTTCTTGTTGGTGGACAGAAATCTGCTGTACATCAACAGTTATATTTTCAACTAAACATTTTTCTGCTGTGGCTGCCGATTTGTACCACTAAGACGACTTGTGAGATTTCACAAATTCGAGATGTCTTTATAGCGAGTAATTGATCTCACTATGAAAGAAACCAAAAGACCATGCACATTAGTTGGTGGAAACAATACACAGTAAATGCACAACGCGCCCTTTAATTTCTTGTAGTATGCCAGCCGAGAAGCATTATCCTCCAACCAGCTGTATTTAATTTTTTTTTAATTGCACGGCATCCGTAGCATAGTTTTAAATGTAGTTGGTGACAAAGGGTTTTTTAAAAATTTCATTTTTCGAGATGAGATCATACTCAACGAACGTCCAAGTCGGTGACCCACATCGTTATCAAACATTTTTGATCCTGTACACCAGAACCAGATAGTAGTGAAGATCCAGTTGATTTTTCACCAACATTCTGTTTCGATTTCTCTTCTCCGCCGCTATCACTTTCGATACTACTTTTATCAGGTAGCTTCCTTTCTTGTCTTCCTAAAAGAAAATAAATAACTACTACTACACTTCGCAAAAAATTAAAGCATCTAAGAATTTAAGCTTCTGATTGGAATTTCTACTAGAAACTTAAAGTTTAAATTTTTTTTTTTTAATCGCCTCCATTAAATAATTTTTCACAAAATTACAGCGTTTTGAAAATCATTAAAAAATCTTTGTCGTTCGTGAAAAATATTCTTAACCGAAATATGAGTTTATGGGTTTCAAAACTTACTAATGTGTCTTTATTTTCAATTCTACAAAAGTGTACTATTGGAATAAGTGGAAAAACACAAAGAAACTGATGGAATGATCAAATCTAACAGGCTGTGGCAGTATACAGATTGAAATTAATGTGAACCAAATGGTTCTGATTGAGGTTAGAAAATTTTCTGTCAGATTGTGTTGTGTTTAACACTTTTGTAGTGATTGAACTTGATCACAACAAAAATTGGACTATTATGAATTTTGAACCATTCTTTACTAATTAGCTATCGAACTCTTAATGTTTTTTTAATATTGAATGATGGTATTTTTAATAAACCTTCAGTAGTTTGTACAAGTTTGTTTTATTATTTGCAACTAGCAGAAGCAGCTATAAAATCAAACATTTCAAAATTCAAAACCATCTAATTAAGCAAAACTGCTGCAAAAATAGCTAATTATAATTTTCAATCGTTATTTAAAATTATTGGAGTGTGGTATACTTGTAATTATTTCCTTGTTTAGTATTGTATAATTTTTCTTAAAATTTCAGTAATAAAGACACATCAAAATCACTATTATTAGGAGAAAAAAAACATTCTTCGCATTTCTTGAAAATTTTAGGTTGCTTTAATTAGATGGTTTAGCAACTCATCGACTCAAATGAAAATAATGTAGATACATACCTTTCTTGCCAAATAAATTTCTAATATCCATTTTAGATTGCTACTGTTACGGGATTTTGGTCTCAACTAGCTCAAATGCGTCTACTCTCTCAACTGACTCACTCGCACTGATTGCAGAGCTTAAATAGGGAACAAAAGATACTAGAACAACCTCGAACACACATTCTACAATTTTGGAGTTTTAACACAGATCATCCAGACCTTGAATCGCCAGTTCCTCACTCGTTCATTGGTTCAAACACTCATTCATTAGAGCCCTCATGCCACCATTCAAACATGGTTTTTTTCCGCGCAATACTATTATAACCAACTGAAATTGACCTATTATTTTTCGCTTGACTAAATGAGCCAGGGAAGTACAAGCATTTCACCATGGTTATGCCTATGCATAATAAATTTAAAAAAAATAACTCTACGCACATTTTGCATAAGTAATGATATGCATGTTTTGCTCAGCTTTAAATATGCTATTAAGGGAACTGGGTTTTCTTTACAATCTAAACCTGAGTATTTTGATTAATTTTTAAATCAAAAATCTAAAACCGTAGCCGTCGGTATGTAATCATAAGAGAGGTTACCGCTCATAATAATGGTTACCACTCGTAAGAAAGAATATGGTACATCATCTCTTTAATGTGATGCTTCTTTTTGAATCGTTTTTATATATTTTTTTAAGATAAACCACGCGTTATAACTGCTCTCAAAGTTGTTTTTGTAAACTAATCAACAATGTTTCAGCAACCAATACATTGTTACACCTTTTTATTGTTATTCATAATTTCTTGATTCTCAGTGAGTACAGTTTGTGTAATTTTTTCTACTAAAAGGCACGATAACAAGAGAAATATACAATTCACTGATATTATGTACTTTTCTCGCTTATATCTGGTTTTATCACTAATTAACGTCTTATGTTTAACTAAAACTATTGGGGTTCTATTAAAGTCAATTTTCTGATATTATATAGTAAGTTCTATTTATCATGCACTATACACTATAACTCCACTATGGACTATAATATAGATATACATATCGTTTGATTCATGGAACGTACTCGTAGTTTTGCACAACTGGTAACGTCTTACGGGAAGTTTTGGAAATGTCCACAAGTTTCCTGAAGGCAGGTCCAAACCCTTCACACCATATGTTTTGACATCTGTTACAGTACATCAGGAATAATGGAATTTATCTAAAAAAACTGTAGTGTGAAGTGTTTGCCTTCAAGAAAATTGTGGATATTTCCATCACTTGCTGTAACACATTACCAGTTGTGCATAACTACAATCCATGACTCAAATGAAATGTGAGTATCTCTGTATTATAGTAAAACGTGGAGTTATAGTGTGTGGTATCATGATGTACACGACAAAATGATCTCACTATATTAAAGAAATCTGTTCATTAACTACATCTAAAACTTAAACTTGGTTTTTGTTTAAAGAAGTGAGAGAAGTTAATCTCTTGACTTCAGACTGAAAACAATTTTGTTCTGCTGAGAAAAAAATTATAAAATCTTACTGGAATTAGCTTACTGTTATGTAATATTTATAAACTCTTTTGTAACGATTCCTATCACCACACCACTTCCTTCGTTTCTAGCCTTGATGGCCTAAATCAAAGTTCGTCTTATTGATCCTCTGACTGATATTAGTCATTAGTTTGACATACGTCAGGATTTCACCGAAGCAAATGCCTCGGTAGACATTTCCATCAGTGTTTTAACTCAATTAAAGGTACCGTGTAGTCACATATATTTTATAAAGTAATTAATCGAACAGTAAAATATTTATTTTAAAAGCAATTCATCAAAGCAAATCACTGCAACGAATCGAGTACAAAAGATATTTTGTATTTACTGATTTATATAAAACAAAAGAATAATGACTTATATCGTTGACAAAATTTGATTTCATAATATTATTTCTACGATGCAGTACCGGACAATACTGCATTCTATACCTTATTATCAAATTAAGATAAAGTATTAAACCATAGTACAAACTTTACTAAAACCCGGCTTTTATCAACAATCTAGTATAAAACCAGTGGATGTATTCGAGGCACAGGTTGCACTGATACTAATCTATGTTTATAAAATAACATTTATATAATTTTTGTTTAACTTAAGAAACGTATTGTTTGTGGTTTTTTCACAGTAAATATACTTCGAGTTTTATTTTTTTAAAATTATTTACATAGTTTAGTCTAACAAAATAAGATTGATCAGAATACTGACATTTCCGTGTCAAGTCAAGTAAATTAACGAATTTCATTCCAAAACTGTCTTCCTTACTAAACAACCTGTCATAATTTAAAAAAAATATATTTCATATGTTGTTCCTGAGTGACCCACTCTCATAATAAAATCATGGTAATCCAATTGAGTAATCGCCGAGCATTACTGATAATTCAGCAAATTGTTATTTTCTATTCAAACAGTAAATTAACTAACATCACATTAATATAGTTATATAAAATGCTTCGTTATACTGAAATGGTGTGGAGTTTGTTTTTAATAAAATGATATCACTGTCAGAAACTGTTTTAACCTGTTTGATTGCTGTAATAGTGATATATCGGTGGTAACGATTGTTAAAATGATGGAGTATTCTACTTGCCCCAGTTAAGTGCAGGCTTTGACAGATAGTATATCTACATTTTTTAATATTTTTCATTTCCTGACTATATACTTGAACTATTTAGCTATAACAGCATACGAGTCATAACATTAATGCAACTAATAATAACAGCATTTGGTGTTACATTATACTATGCAAGTGAAAGTTTGATTATCGGGTTAAATGTTTCATCTCAGAGTTTTGGCAGATCATGACATTATAAAAACAAAAAAAGTATCTATAATTTTAGTATTCAAAATTCTCAGAATGATTTACCTACACATGTATAAATGTTTTTTTTATTTTTTTTTCCTTTCTTTTTATTAATATCTTCAAACCGGAGGGAAGGATTTGAATGAAATTTGTGAAAATGGTTTTTGAATATGGAGCATTGATGCCAATTCATTTTGGCACAGTATCTTATCGTTGCGAGATATGATCACCTTAAGTTCTGTTTCTATAAATTTTACTCAAAGAGTAGAATAATTTTTATATATAAATCTTCTTTACATGCGTTCTCAAATATTTCAATTTTCTACTTCAATTTCCTCCTACGTAGCAGTTTGTCGAGGGCCAAGATCTCGGTAGTCACAAAGTTATATAACTTCCCCGTCTAATGTATCTATCTATATATATATATATTTCAATCACGCGCATATAAATATATATATATATATATATAAAAAAAAAATATATATATACACATTCGTGTGTGCGAGTGCGTGATTGAAAGAAATATTTCATATTTTTCTTTTCCTAAATTCTTACAATTATAGGTTTTCCGTTTTTAATTGCTACATATGTACATTTGAATAAGTATATACTTACAGGGCTAATAAATTTACATATATATGAAAACTGTAATTCAAACTGTACTTTGGAATCTGCTTCGAATTTTAACCAACTTTCTTCATTTACATTTAAAATTGGAGTTAGCCGATTAAAAAAATTGTTCACTGTACTTCTGGTATTTAAACGTAAAGTACATCTGAAACAAACGTGAGAATAAACAAAACTTAGGATATTATGCAATTTTTATTTACTATTAAACACACAAGTTAAGGCTCATGATGTATTATGCACAAAAATGATAATTATATTTTTGTATGTTTTCTAAATTATTAACAAATTGAAAATCCACCTTACCAGCAAATTAAATGTGTCTCTCTAGATCTTTCAGTACTTAGACCATCGTCAGGACAATAAAATAAAGTCAAAAATTTTAAATGATTAAGCAGTAATGACTGTTTGCTAGTATAGTAGTTGAACTAGCAAATGGTCATAACTGCTTAATCATTTTAATTTTTTGACTTTATTTTATATTCTCCTGATGATGGTCTATGGACTGGAAAATCTAGAGACACATATTTAATTTGTTGGTAAGGTGGATTTTCAGTTTTTTAATAACTTATTAATTATATCAGCGGTAACCATGTTTGGGAGATTTAAAAAAAAATATATTGTTCAAAATATTTAACGTTCTAAGAATTTCATTCAAGTAAAAATGCAAATAACATATTAAATTAAATGACTAAAATTAAAAAAAAAAATTTAAAGAGTGCCCAGGAAAAGTAATATATCGTTACTTTCAATTGAGAGTTAATCTAGAAAAGGGTGCTGCATCCAAAATAGGTAAAAACTTGTAATTAATGGTATAATTAATAGTATAATATGTCCAGGTTCAATCGTCATGTTGATCTTTGACCCCTTGAGTTAAGTTGAGGCAGAACCTCAACGTATTTTTTCCAAGGTTTGCAGTTAAATTTACACGCTGAAAGAGTGGATTTACTGCAAAATATATAGCAGAACACGGGTTTGAGATGCATCAAAAATTACAACAAAGAACCAAATATGAAATTGATGATTGAAGCTGGACGTCTTTTTTCACGGGTTTATTCAAATACATGAAATAACGGCTATTTTCAATGATGAATGTGTATTCACGTTAAATTTACATGTTGAAACAGTGACTTAGTGAAAAATTCATAGTAGAACATATGCTTCAGATGCTCCATGAGGTTCTACCTATTGTATTTTATTATATAGAACGCTGATGATGTCATGGGGAATCCCGTTTCTTATAACATGACGTCAGGTGTCAATCATTCTTTATATCGTTAACCCTTGATATCTATATGTAAATATATATAGTAAATGTTAAGAGAAATATCATATTAATTTATAAAATTAAAATTTATTAATCAGAAAGCAAAAAAATTTGAAATTCGAACGAGTTAAGTTATCAAACAATTCTAACCCGCCTGAACTTAATATAAAAATTATCTAACCAATTATAAAAAAAAAATTATCCAACGAAATATAAATTCATTTAAGGAATATGATTTAATTACATTTTTACGTAACATACAAAATGATATTTAACGTTTATATGAGAAGTATTCTTTCAATGATATTAATATTAAATTAATGTGTGAATATATAAATAAGATTATTTTCAAGGCTTACCCAAGAGAGATTTTTAAAGATTTAAAGTCGGAAAAAATACAACTTTTTGTTGACAATATATCGTGTATTGATAGTGGTTTTCAAGATTTAACTGAACAGTATTTTAAATTGAAACACAAACTAAAAAAAATTTCAGTTTCTGATTTGGTATTGTGTATTGAAATTCCAAATGAAAAACAAGAATTGGGTGGTTCTTTATTAAAACAATAGTGGAATGTTAGCAATAAAAATCATATAGATATTTATGAATTTTTAATATCTATGAAAGCGAAGGTAAAAATGCCAAGCAGGAAAATATAAAGGAAATAATATTAAATATTATATAGTTGTTGTGGAGAAGAAATGTGTAGATAATCATTACAATTTCTGTGAAGTCAATTTACATAGTAGTACTCGATATGCGTTAAATGTTTGTGAAAATCAAGCCAATTTACGAACAGTATTTAGAACCTTATGAAAAAATTAATGAATCTTTCTAAAGGTTTATTAAAACTGAAAGCGGTCGGGTAATAATTAAACTATTGAGATTGGATCTTTCTGTATCAGAATTCGATCCACTTTATGGAGAAACAGTTCATTTTTACCGTTACTAAAAGCTTTAAGAAAGAAACATTCTGTAATAAATATAAAAAATGACGATGAAAAATATTTCTTGTGGTGCATTTTAGCTCACCTATTCCCTCAAAGTAGAAACAATTATCGAGTTTCGTTCTATAAAAAAACTTGAAAATCATTTAAACATGAAAGGAATAAACGATCCAGTTTGCGTGAAAGATATTGATAAATTTTTAGCTCAAAACACAGATATTGGTGTAAATGTGTTCTGTTATGATATCAAATGAGATGAAGAATCATTTAATTCTAATAATATATATGTTAAACAAGCTAGTAATAATAATATAATAGAAAAGTTGTGATTTGGTTGTTGGTATGTTGAACTAAATCGAAGTCATTATACAGAAATACATATGGGAAATAAATATAACGGCTCAAGACTGATGGATGGTTTGAATAAAAGCAGTAGAATGTGTGAATACTGTCCCTATTATTTGTACTGTTTTAAATGGAGTGAAAACGAAGCGAAAAAAGATTTGAAATACATATAGAAGACTGTAAGCAAGGAAAGGATCAGAGAATTAGAATGTCGAAAGCATGAATTGGTGAGAGAGAGAAACGAAGATATTGTAATATTGTATCATATAGAGATTATCCTTCAACTTTACGTGCACCTTTTGTTATATACACAGATTTCGAGTCCGTTTATCATTCCAAATCATATCGCGAATCCTGAACCCAAAACAGACATTCATAAACCATTGGATATTGTTATGTTATAATACATGAAAACGGGTGTGTTGTTTCAACAACATTATACACAGCCCAAGCAATTAAGTATAATGTCATTGAAAGAATTCTCAATGATTTATGTGAAAAATACTTTTATTTTTCAAAGAAATTACTATACGGAATATCCTTAATTATAACTGCAGAAGACGATGAAAGATTTCAAAAAGGTACTAAAGTGTTATATGTGGTGATGAGTTTTATAGTGACGAGTATCGTGTGAGACATTATTCTCATACTAGTGGTAGAATTGCAATTTAAAATGTAAACTCATAACATTTATTCCAGTAGTATTTCATAATTTATGCGGTTACGATTCACATCACTCGTATTGTCGATCGCGATAATAAAATAAAATAATAAATATGTTAAATTTGTAAATTCAATATAGGTATTTTTATCCATATACATACATTAAATCGGCAACTGTCGACAAAACACAAATGTCGCCCATCGAAGCGTTTTATGATGATTTAAAGAAACAAAACATCTCTGAATCGGATTATATGCACGCGCAAAACGTTAAGAATCGATTTAAAATTAAGACGCTCGGTGAATACCGATATCAATTAACCACACATCTCAGGAATGGTCGAACTGAGAATGTACAAGACTACACTTCATTTACCCTCATACATATCATCTTCTGAAGAATTATCTAAACGGTAGTTACCGGAGGCTAAACAGGAAAATGAAAGAACCGTTTGTTTTAATCAAAATCCATTGTTGAAAGATTATGTTTTTTTTTGTTTTTGTTTTTTTTGGATGGAGGAGTGTCGGACTCACACGGGTTCGGCTAGATGTTATTAAGAGCCTGTGTGTATCCGCACCCTACCGACTAAAACTCATATCTCACCTTTTCTCCTCCTTCGGGGTCGGTCCTGCAGTTTAAGCATTGCGCGGCCCCAGGAGGTGCCTTTAGGGTCCAGGGGTCCAGAGTCCCTGTGCTTCATCACCGTCGCCCATCCGCACAAGTTCAGATGCTCGACAGCTCCACCTCTAAGTCATCAATAAATTGCTGAAACCTCTCATTTCCAGAATTGGGGGAGATTGACGGCAGTCCCTACTCCCAACCCAATGACCGACCACACCACAAGCAACACATCTACAGAGCGCAGAGCAATTCGCTTTTTGAAGATCCTTACCACCGCAATTATAACATCTATTACTCCTGTCAGGCCCTTTGCACTGGGAGGCGATGTGGCCAAAAAAATCGCTACCTACGTTGTTTAATCAAATTAGAAATAAACTCTATTTTACGTTAACTTAAATAATGAAAGTAATATGTGACAGTATATACAACTTCACAGATTTTTCTATTTTTATAGTATTTTATTGAAAAAAAAAACACTTACGGGATTTCAATTTTCTTATATATTTCTTTTTCTGTTTCTGAATTTCTGAAACATAAACAAAAATTAATGAGTTAGAATTCTGAACAATACAATGAACTATTATCGGTGCTCTAGTCGCACTACAACTTTGCTGATGAGTTTGAAGAGTACATTTAAAAACTTTTATTTATGATACTCCTAGTATATTTGTTGTAATCTGGTCAACTAGTAAACAATAAGCGGTGGGATAGAGTAAGTAATCTGGGGGATTCAAATTGGGCGAACGTGCAGGTCACAAATCCATCAAAATTATTCGTTACAATAAAAAAGTCATTTAAATATAAGCTGTACGCATTTGGTGCCGTCTTGTCGGAAATAACCGTGATTGATTTCCACTTCTGATAACTGAATAATGGAGTTAAAACAGCACAATATTGGTCACTATTAAAAGCATTTTCAAAAAAGACAGCACCAACAATAAACATTCCATTCACACCGACCAGACTCCAATTTTCGATTCGTGTAAAGATTTTTCACGTAATTTATGGGGGTTAGTTTTCGATCACAGTCCTGTACTTTGTAAATTGATATAGCCTCCCTGATGAAACCATTCTTCATCTGTTAAAAACATTACGTCGAGGACACCTACGGAATTTTGGTCAATAAATCGTTTAAACCATTGACAATAACTTAGTCTTTTGGCATGATCTGTAGTTTTCAGTTACACACATCATTTTGTTGGGGAAATGTTTTAGTTGTTTTCTTACTGCTTTATGGTAGCCAATCTAATATGTCGCTGCTGTGCTAACTTACGCATTGGCTTTGATGGACTTTTAGTGATATCATCCGAAATATCAAGCAGCTTCAGTTCGTTTAGTTTAAGTGGTCTTCCAATTCGATCAGCGTCTTCAACAGAGACTATTGCCGGAATTTTTTCGAGAAGATTGGAAACAATTTTGAAAACTTTGTTAAATCAGTATCTGGAAACCAGATACTGTTAGATCAGTTTTGATAATACTGAAATATAGTCTAATCTTTTACAGGTGATAAAATAAACTTTGTGTAATTCAGGTTCTCGAGGTGCTGCCACAATAAGAATCAATCCTTTAACCACTTTTAAATTATTTTATACACCTAAGTGTAAACTCTTTTTTCCGACGCAGTATGGTCCTTAATTTTTATCGATAAAAGACGTTCCACAATATTTTATTTCTGTAGTTGTTAGTAATACGATAAAACATTAAAATTTGATGTTAAATTTGACTGAATAATTTAAAAAGAGAGGTCTACAGTGCCGTCTCTCAATTATCACTTAGCAGATTTATTTTTTAGTCACAGTTACGTGCATTTATTTTTTTAATTATTTATTATATTTATTTCTTAATATCATCGAGATAAATTTACAAAAAAAAAAAAAAAAAACAGAAAAAAATCAGCAATAATTATTAACGTGGAATATGTTTTAATCGTTATTATTTTATTTTTTGCTTTTATTAATTAATTTGTTTTCAACAGATCGCAAATGGGTTTTTACTATTATTTAACTAGTTCCATAAAAAGAAATGTTCAATATTAATTGCAATACAATTGCGGGATCACTTTTTTCAATTTCTTCAGTCATATTAAATTTACCAGCGTCATATGTTGATTAATTTTTAATGTTCTCAGAAAATGCAGTACTCCTTGCCTTGAATTTGGAGCATAATTTTAGGCAAACTCTTTTCGTAACAATTAAAAAACCGAACGTAATTAGACAAAATTTTATGTAAAATATTTTCTTTATTTTAACTTGTATAATATACACCGTTTATGAACTTAATATTTTCAGAGGACTCCTGATAAACATTTATTATAATATAGAAAAGAAATATTATTATGCACTTACCATTTTGTTAAAATAATGCTTACCTTAACTTATTTTTCTTATTCTGCAGCCAAGATTTACTGAAAAATTATTAAATGGTAACCGGTTATTGAGATGAAATACTTATTGCATCATTAACATATGACTTAGTTAGTAATTAAAAATAAATTTCTTTGCTCTAATTAATAGAATGTGGTTCAAACTTAAAAAAAAAAAAAAACATGATGTGGACACCACATGGCTTCGTTGTACACCTATTACATTACATATACACATTTTTTTTATAATGAAAAGTACATAAAATTTTATTTCATAAATAACTTCTAATATTTTTATGCTGAAACTAGTCAAAATTGAATCAGCGATGGTCAGAATGGATATTTACGTTGAAATCTGAATACCGAAAATTTTCGCGATTACAATACTTCCTGCACTTCGTACAAGGAGGTAAAACAATATCAGTAATTCTTATGGCTAGTCATAAATAATTTTACATTAAATTAAATTTGGTTTTTCTTTCATAATAAGTACGTTGCAATCTGTTTAACAAGTGAAGTGGAAGGAAACCTTCGTCCAATGACTGCCCAAACGGTATGAGGATGATATATGTATGGCATATAACTGGTGTGTAGTCTTCTACAGACTCAGGCCGACCATCTGAGACCTCTGGTTAATTGAACCCCTATTGCCAAAGAAACCGGTATTCTAATACGTACGTTGCAATCTGTTCAACAAGCGAAGATGAAAAATACCCTTCGCCCAATTTTATATCTGTAGTCGATTCTGTTTAATCAAGAGCAGGCAAAAGTAAATATTAATCTAACGAAGATTTTATTTAAGCGCATTACACCAGCCACCCATTTTTTTTATTTCATGGTTATGTTGTGTTATCGATTCCATAGGTCATAAATAAATTAAATTTACTTATTTCCGGTCGATTTACGGCAAACAATAATTTCTCAATATCATAAGAGGCTTCGCAGTATTATAAACAATCATCCATGACATGATGCTGCCATTGGAACTCCACTAATTCATGAAAAATATGAATCCAGACAATAATTTGCACTTGTTTCTTTGGTAGTTTCATTTCCTATGACTCAATATTGTGCGTATAAAGGGAGGTTTGGTCTTCAAAGCCCATTTTTTCCATCGCGTGGGCCAATGATTGGTGATATCAAAAAACTTTACTTCAATAAGTTTTAGGCCCTTATCAAAAAAAAAAATAGTAGTAAAAACTTTAAACGATATTTTACTTAGCGAGATATTTATTTTTTGAAAAAGCCCCCCAATTTCCACCCCCATGGTCCGATTTTGCCCATTAACGAACTTGACCGTCATTTTGGGGTTATATTTTATGTATCAATTTGAAAGTGATTGGCTCAAAATTACGGCAGTTATTTATCTGGTCCACAAGAAAGTGATATACCAGTATGTATATATAAACTTTTGAATTGAAGGTGGTTTTGTGGTCTGGTGGATTCTAAACGCAAAGATATGTCGAAATTTTCCGGAAGTCGAATCATGGTACTTATTACTATAAGTATCCTTCTTATTAAATCTGCCTAATATGCAAGAAAAACATAATAAGTTTATGAAATATGAATAACAAATTTCAGTTACCAGACTTTTATTTTGATAAGTGAATTGATGTAATAATTATTCAATAATATTTTTTTTTTTTTATCTGGAAAGTAACTCATGACTCATTAAAGTATTTTAATGAACGAAATATTATGTCAGTTTTAAAATTTTTCAAAGATACTCTACGTGATTTTACAGTAAAGTTGGTTTGAGTAAAGAACCATTATTTATTGGATTTATATTACTCGACCTAAATCGGTACTCAAAAACAATTGTAGAGACACAGAAGAATTACACTGAAATAGACTAAAATCACATATTATTTATTCAATTACTTCATAGCTGTTGGCATTTTAATCGGAAGATGAAGTTTTGATGATATGTAATATACTTCAGATTTTAAATACTTGCAGCAGGGAAGTCATGCCGGTTCATACACAAATATTTGTGCATTATTGGCGACAAAAAACATTCCCACTGGCTATTTATTTAACATAATACTTTCATTCTTTATGAGCAGTACTTGTTTCAGTTTGTTCTCTTCCTGATTAACTATGTATTACGACCATAAAAAGTGTAAAATTATTTTTTACAATATTTATTTTATTTTTTTTTTATATATCTACCGTTCAAGTGTGGATTTGAATGTTAAATTTACTAATAGGATTTAACTAATTCTTTGACAAAAGACAATTGATAATAATGTTGTCATAAAATATCACTTTGTTCAGAAATTTTATTGTATTTCATTACGATAAAATAAGCTTATTTATCAACTTACCCTCTAGAGTATGCATAAATATCCATATGGTCCATTCTGGAACAAAGAATAATTAAATATTATATAATATCAAGATATTATATCTTCTTGTTAATTTATTGGAGAAATTTAATTTAGAGACAGAAAAAAAACACGTCTGTCAAATCACATAACGAAACTGCTTAAATAATATCTCGCCTTACAAACAAACGGATTATTGTACTTCTATTATTATTTAACATAAATTTATCAACCTGTACTAAATTTCTTTTGACTAATTTATTAAAAAAAAGAACTCTTTATTATACTAAAAAAAAACATCCTGTTAAACTGGCAATATTACTTTGATATGTATTTAAATAACAAACGTTAAAAACCATATGAATTTTCTGCAACGTTGTTTAATAGTTACATATAATATTGAAAGAAAAATAAACTAATTTACTTTACAAATTAATATTTTGTGCAATGATTCTATTTATTTATTAACTTCACAAGTTACTTCGTCTATTTGTTATTTCTGTTCTTCTTTATTTTCATCCCTCCTCGGATCCGGATCCGCAACTAAGCATAAACTTAGATTCGAGGGGTGCCAGCACCTCAAACTACCTTGGAAGGGCACAAGATCACGCCCATGTAGCCCGGACTCGGTCTTTTCTTGCTTGCCATACCTCTAATGGGTAGCTCCCAAAAGGGATCCACCCACCGGGACTCCGGTCTTGATACCTCGCCTATAGTGGGGAACTCCCTTTATTACATTCCCTTCAATGGCATCTTAAAAGAGTCCCCACCCTACCTTTGAAGGTGAAAAACCGATGCCTCCCATTCCTCCCCAATGGAGCTGTCCCTCAATTACATCATAAGGTTTCTGTGAAGACATAATTCCTGACACAGATGGGGATAGTCTTTCATCCCCAACCTCCAGGCGCATGATCGTGCAGCTTGCAGGATGTACGATGCTCATGCTTACAATCTTTACTTGTATGGCCGGCCTTATCACATGTGAAACAATGGGCACTCCTATCGGTACACAACTGCGCCCTATGGCCTGTACTCAACACCTAAAGCAGAGGTCGTCGGAGTACGCCGCATCACCCGACAGGCCACCCACCCGATGTGGGAACACGCCCATCAGATAGCACTATGTCCGCAAGGATGGGCGGAAATGCTAATGAAACTATCTGCGTTGAGCGATAAGCCGGCCACATTGATAAAACATTTATAGTGACCGACTTACCCGTTATTTTACGAAGTTCCCCAAAAAAACTAATCCTGCGTGGTAAGAGCATCCACGTCCTTAACTAAGACGTGGACCCTCCTTCCACCCCTTCCAGTCAGGTCCATAGTAACACCCTCCACTTTGCCGGCGATGTCTCTGGTCGTCTGTTCGGTCTCACCACTATCGGCCCCCACCCGGAGATATACGTCCTCTCCCTGTCCCTTCCGTTGGTGGGAGAGGCCTCCTCCGTCGAGTACAAGGATCTCCAACCAGCTTTGTGTTTTTCGTCCCCTCAGAGGCTGGAGTAGCCGATGTTTCCCGGAATGTTTAGTCGGACGCTGCCCATCGTACTGTTCGTCTCCTAACTCGACCGGGAGAGACGGGAAATCATCGCCATAATCCTTACTAGATGGACCAAACGAATCAACAACCCTCCGCTGGGGTCGAACCAAAGTTTTCCCCTTTGTCTTCTTTTACTCTTGGAAATCAGGCGATCAGCGCACTGAATTTCTTCTACGATCATTTCTTCAATTCTGTCGCCACTGCTGCTATCAGACATGACTTCTTGCACCGTGACCCTTGACTCTCCTCTTCTGCTGGATCTCCGACCCGCAACCGTAGAGAATCCCTCTTCATCACTAGGGACCTTGACCTCAGGCCGACCTGGGTCAGCCATATATTAATCACCAAAATTATAAAAGTACAACAAAAACAAAAATTAGTGTATAGTATAACAAAAACAAAAAAAAATCTATAAATAGGTAATTAATCGCAAAATAGAATCAATTAATACTGCTCTCGAAAAATCCACAGACGAAAATTTCTCTGTCTAGTTGTAAACAAACAAGCCTAAGGAAGGGTAAATTTTCTTAAAAATTTCCATACTCTAAACTGGTGTTATAAATACAATTTTAAATTAAATTATTTTTATAAAAAAGAAATCGACTTACTAAATCGATTGAGATAATAAAATAACAACAGCTGTTCTATTCTAAAGCTATTCCATTCTCTATCCCTTAACTAAGGGACTAAGGTAAATAAGTCCTAGTAACCGCAGGCTAGTCTATTTTAAAAATAGTTTTTTGAACATTGAAATGTTATAAAATAACACAACAAAAACTTTTAGGAAAACAACCAGATGAAATCAAAAAAGATCTCCGAATTAGATATTCTTAAAAATAAATTTGTGGATTGTAGTGAAACACGAATTTCAGGTAAAAATGAAAACAAGAAAAGAAGTTTTTGAAATGTCATGTTCAATGAAAATGATGACAATTAGGATACGTATTTGATGATCACATGGTTATAGAATATAAATACTTACATTACGTATTCAAGAGAACCATATTTACTTGTCTTTGGAGACCTAAAACAGAAATATTCCAAGATAAATATGATAATAATATTCATTTGTATCTCTTTATTTCCTGATGGTTCCGCAGCACCTGAAATATCTTCTTGAATCTTTGAATATAAGGCTATAAAATAAAGTGAATAAATAATAGCAATCAACACGAACAATACAATTAACTTTCACAATTGATGCTGTCTTCTGTTTAAAAAAAAAAAACCAACAATGAATTGCATAAATTTCTCGGCTAAGCTGGTCAAGTTACTCAATTCATTTCTGAATTATAGCAGTTGTAAAGCGATAACCGACATTTTTAATATTAGTATATTAGCATCAACATTTTTTTAAAAATGTGTCTGACCGCTTATAATGAGGCTCATGCATCAGGAAGCCTTTTTGATTAAAATGTTCCCTAAAACTGATTTTAAATAATATATAAAATATTAAAAATTAGGGAGATCCCCACCCACAGAGGATAGGTATTGTGACTATTATTTAACAAAATAAGTTTTGAGCATTAAAAAGTTTAAATTGTATAAAAATGTTTTTTGTGTTTTGCGGATTCCCATTCTCAAGGTTAAGTGTTCGGGTAAAATGAATTTTTAAGAAAATAATTCTTAAGTGGTGATAATAAAGTGGGGAAAAAATTAATTGTTTAAAAAGTACAAAGATACTGCCATAATTCTGAATAAACAAAGTTTTAATTTTCTAGGTAGAGGGTTAAAATTTTGACTGAACTTTTGTTTTTTTTTAAAGAAAACCTAGAGTAAGGTGTATAACAAAATTAAGATTTTTACACTTTAAATGCAATGGGTAACTTCCGAGATGGATTTTAGTTTAAAATAAATTTAAAAATGTTATATTTCATTAAAAACACGATCTCCAATCACGACAGTTCAACGAAATAACAAAAAAATATTTACAATATAAAATACCTTTCCAAAAATTTAAATATCAGGCACTGCAATATTTTTATAAATCTATCATGTCTTTATGCCTACGAATGCTTAAATTTAAAAATGGAAGACTTAAAAATTCGAAAGAAGTATAATTCAGAAAATTCTAGGCCCGGTTATCAAAACGGAAATTATAGACTGAGACGTAACTAAGAAATTTACAGAAAATTTAATAACAATGAAAAAAACAACGTTTATTTTTACTTGCAGATGTTTTTAGAAAGACCAACAGTCGTCTTACAAACAAATATTTAATTATTTTTATAAAAGAAAAACCGAAATTATTTGGGCGAAACCGCCTAAAATCGATATAAAAAACCAAAACATCTCAGAAAATGAAATATCAGGCAGAAAATTTTATACAGAGAAAATTTAATCAATACTGGGCTTTCATGAAAAAAGTAAAAAATATAACGGTGCTCAAGAAAGTGCGAAAAAAGAAGAGAACGGCAGGAACGAAAGAAATATTGCGTAAAGAGAAAACTGCGAAGAAGGTGAAGAAAAGAATGTTATCTTTCGAAGGCCAAATTCGAAAAGAAAAACAATTTCTCATCAGTACATAAATAAAAAAAACAATTTTTTCGATTTTTTTTTTTTTTGTAACTGATCTATATACTTTCATCTATATACAGTAGAAGCTGCTATATCAGCATTCATCGCTATAGATGAGAAAGTAAAAAATATTGAAACACAATATTTTGGTGAATTACTCACCATCAACATAGAAATAACAAAACACTTCGCACTGAAGCACGCTTAAAAAACCACAATCAAACTCAAATTAACACAGATAACAAATTTTAAATACAAAAACTGGTCATATACTAACAATTTAAATATCAAATTCAATAAGAAATATTTTTGTGAAGACATAAGATTAACATCATATAACCAAAATCATGAATTGGGAAGCGGTATTAAATATACAGAGTTAATGGTTGACTGCAATTTTTGGATAAGGCTGATTGCAATATTTAAATACTGAAATATGCAGTACTTGCAAAAAATAAAAATTAACTAAGAGTGACTGAATGAACTGAGATAGTTTTTTAACACGACTTTTTGATGAAGGTTCAGCCAAACGGATTTTTCAATTTTAATAAAATGTTTCAATAAGCCTTGGCTATTAGGTGAAAGATGTTCGTTATGACTTTTCCCAAAATTTTCTATTTCAAAATGGTAACTGGGAGTTTTCTCAGATAGCGGGTGATGTAGTGATTTAATAGAGATTAAATTTTCTTCACCAAAAGAAAATACAAAATATTAGTCGAGTTGCAGCCATAAGTTTATATATATCTATAAAATAAATATTTTTATGCTAATCACAAAACTCATCATAATTTTAGGGTCATGTTGAAAAAATAATTCAAATATGTAATATTTCTAATTTGATCGAGAAGGCTTGGGAGGTAGACGCCCTTCAGCTGCAAGAGAGCTTGAAACTCCCAGATAATAATTTTACATTTTTTTTGTGGTAGATTGTAATTTGACAAAGATCGATACAAATATCAATATTCCATATTTTTGTAATTGGTGGGAGGGCCAGTAAAAGAGGCCTTTAGAGATAAAAAGAAAAACTAAAACCTTTGTTCACCATCTTGTTTTTTAATACTTTCTGAAGTTGAGTACACTCTTAAGTAGAATAGTACAAGAATCAGCATTCCGTTACACTATAGTTATAATTTTCCTCATCTGCTAAAATATTCAGCAGATTGTTTTAGAAATTAAATTGAATATTTCAATTGATTATTGTTAAGTCAAGCAGTTTTTACAGAAAAGTAAACTTAATTTATAAAAATTAACACCATAGGGTTTGGAAATAAAGATTACTTAAAACTACTAATTATTAAAGCCATATTATTAACTTATAGTAGGTAGATACCTGGCATTACTCAGTACTCTGGAAGAAATATCTACAGAGCTGAAAAATGAGAAAAATAAATATTAAAATGAATCATAATTAATAAAATTTAATTTTTTTTTATTTTTTATAGACAAAATTAATTTGCAACTGTATAGGAAGCTGAAGTTGGAGTGTGTGAAACAGAATGTGGTTGTGAAAGAAATATATTGATAATCAACAATCCAGTCACTTAACTGTGACAGTAATAAAAAAATATATGCAGTGCTAAAATAAATAATTATGCAAAGATTTTATTTATTTTCTATTCACTGGGATTGCTAGATGCAATCCCAGGAACAATAAGATATTCTGCTAGAAATTGAATTTGACAGTTATCGAACATCAATCTGCAATAATTTTTTTTCGTCTTTTATGACCGCATGCCATCACTTTAGTCAGTCCATTATCAAAGTTTCTTTGAAGTACTGTTCAGGCCTTGGCGTTCTTCCAGCACTTTTTCATATGTTCTAATCTTCGTGTCCTTGCGGGTGTTGAAAAGGTTTGTGTGTGAATATCTTTCTTGGGAGTGTGAATCGATTGTTTCTGGGTTTGATTTTTTTGTGTAATTCTTTCTTGACTGTGGTGTCTTTTGGTATAAAACCAATTTCAATTTAGATCCCCTCTTATTTATCTGATCCATCAGTATCCTGTCAGTGTTTTTCGCATCGAGATTGGACTATACCAGCTGTTTCAGAAATATTGAATCTGCATTTGAGACATCCTAGTCTCCTCTTATGCATGATATCAGTGATGGATTCTAACTCTGCACACGATGTTGTTGGAGACGATCAGCCAATGCCCATCTTTCTGGTACTTT
Organism: Lycorma delicatula; assembly: GCF_047948215.1. Lineage (NCBI taxonomy): Eukaryota > Metazoa > Arthropoda > Insecta > Hemiptera > Fulgoridae > Lycorma > Lycorma delicatula. The sequence continues at coordinate 26,517,305 of NC_134466.1, forward strand.
TTGTTGATGCAGTTTCTTCCAATTCTTCTTTCGAATTTCCGGAGTCTGTCGGTTTGATTGTTCGTTCAGGTATTAGTGCTTCTGCTGCATATGTGATTTTCTGCTTTATAATTCAGTTGCAGTGTCTTTCATTTGACTTTATGGATAGACTTTTTTATTATTATCAGGTTAATTTTTGTGCACCAGCTAGTATAGTTGTTGTTTGAATTGAGTTTTTTCTTTTATCTTGTTTGTTATTATTTCTCCAAGGTATTTAAATTGGGTTATCATTTTGACGTTATGCTTACTATTTTTAATTTTTTGGGGGCATAATTTCTGTCTTTTCGAATGATATTTTGAGGCCAGTTTATTTGCAATATTTTGAAGTTCTAATATCTGTTAGCTTCGTTGATGTCATTTGCTAGTACTGCCTAGACCACTGACAAAACCTAGGCAGTTTGTTTTGTTTTTTTTTTGGGTTATTTTTTATTTTTAGAGAGCATTTTTTGAGCCAGTCCCTCCTTAAAATTTCCAGAGTGCAGTTAATTAGTAGCGGTGAGAGTCCGTTCCTTGGCACCGTCCTATATTGATCTCAGATGGTTCCGAGAGTTCGCATCTGAAGTTCAGTTTTGACTTAGTGTTTGTGTGGGTGGGTTTTATCATGTTTATTAATTTGAGATGTAGTTCGAGATATCTCAGAATTTTTAGTAGGGATTCTTTGTGGCTTTCTTGAAGTCCATAATTGTTTTCACCACTACTCTGCTTCTTTTACTGTTGTAATCTATTATTAACTTGAGAGTCATGATCTGGTCTGGATAGCTCCTCGCAGGTCTGAAACCTCTCTGGTATTCTCCTAGTTCTTTCTGGAGTTGTGGACCGATCCTATTAAGGATGATTCTTGAAAGAAATATGTGGGTTGTGTCTAGGTGTGAAATTCACCTGTAGTTGTTACGGACTGTTTTGGCCATTTTTTTGTTTAGCGGGTGGAAGAGGGCTGTTATCCACTGTTCTTCTAGTTGTTTTTTGATCCAGATGTTGACAAGCTGCTGATGAAGGGCGATTTTTTCTTTTCTTCTTGCATGTCTCAAGATTTTTAGAAAGGTCTGATCTTCTCCCGCCACTTTGCCTTCATTTCACATCGTGCTTGGTAGACTTCTTTTATTGCGTGAGGGTTATTGTTTAGTGGTAGTGTTGTTATTGGGGGGGCTTTTCTTATGGGGTTCGGTCAGTTCTTCACAATTTAGGAGTTTGTTGAAATATTTTGCAAGGTTTTCCGCGTTGTTTTTATCGTTACGGGACAGATTATGGTTTTCATCCTTCATTAGAAGGGTTGTGGGTTCGTATTTTTAGAGTTTTTTTGAAGATGTTGTGGTAGTCCCTTGACTGCATTTTGCCGAATTTTTCTTTCACTGATTTCAGTATGTCTATATGGTGTTGTCTTCTTATTCTCCTTAGGGTTGGTGTGGTTACTGTTCTTTGTTTGCTAGGTTTTGGAAAGATGTTTCTGATTGTTGGGATTGATATAACAGTCTTGCATGATATCTCTTTTCCACTATTTCGTAGTATTCGCTGTTCCACCACTGATACTTTTCATGGGTTTTTTATTGGGGCCAATTCTTCTGCAATTTGTTACCTTATTAATATTTAAAATTAAATATTTGAAATTCCTCTGTCAGTAAGCTTTTAAGTAACGCTTTTTAAAATAAAAAACGCCTGTATTTGATGGATTTTTGTTTACCTTGTAAAAATAATATGTTTTCGAATTATTTTCAGTAATCTGTTCCATAAAGTTTAATCATCTTAAACATAATTTTTTTAGAAGGTTCACAATTTTAATTTACTGTTTGTTACTTCTAAATACTACTATATACTTTAATGAACAACATTCATTTTTTTTTGTGACATCAAAAAAAAAATACATATCAAAATAGTAGAGTCACTTACTACTGATTTATAAAAGTATTCAACTTGCAGTCTACTATGTATGAATCTGGATTACATTGAACATTACAACGGATATCATAGATCTATAGAAGTGTGTGCGTGTGTATTGATGATAAACACACACACTCAGACATATATAATGTAGTTGTTCAGTATGTATTTCATCATTATTGTTGGTATACTATTATCCTATTTAATAGGATTATATGTACATAGCACAAATACACGCACACGCACATGCGCGTGCGTTTATCCAATATAAGAACACTTCAGTAAATTAGAAATTGTACTTACGTTTTTTTGTTGCTATTCTTAGCATCAGTTGGAATTCTGAAATTAGAAAAGGTTTTTTTTATCAGCATCCAATTGATTTATTTAATACAATGAAATTTTGTAATCAGTTTATTAGAAAATATATAAATAATTATTGAAACTGTGGTGTAACCAATAATTTTATTATATAAAATCAAAATTTATCTGTACATAAAATAATCCTTTAAATGAAAACATCTCTTACAATCTAACCTGACTAAAAATGCAGTGTAAAATACTTTAATTTTAGTTTCACACACACACACACACACACACACACACAGACACACGCTTATGCAACATGAGAACACTTCAATAAATAAGTAATTGCACTTACATTTCTTGGTTGCTATTCGTAGCATCAGTTGAAATTCTGAAATTAGAAAAGGTTTTTATCAGCATCCAATTGATTTATTTAATACAATGAAATTTTGTGAACAGTTTAATAGTAAATATATAAATAATTATTAAAACTGATGTATAAAGAATAATTTTATTACATACATTCAAAATTTATCTGTACATAAGAAAATCCATTAAATGAAACAACTCTTACAATCTGTTTAATCATAGTTAGGCCTGTCTAAAAATGCTGTATAAATTATTTTTATTTTAATTTCCTTATGTAATACAGAAGCCAATCGGTTTATTCATTGGAGAAATTAGTGAAATAGGATAAACAAGAAATCATTTTTATTTTTAAAAAAAAGGATAAATTTTTTTTTAAATGCGTAATGATTATCATTATAAGAAATCGATTATCATATATCATCATCATATGGCAATTCAACACTTAAACTATGAACTACTAAAGCATTAACCAGAACCTATTTTTGCATTTCCAGTAACTCAGTGAACATAGCCACAAGGATGACAGAATATTTGGAAAAAAATTATAAAAAATTATTCTGGATCGGTTTATCATTTCAAAAGTTTATGTTTTTAAATAATCTTTACTGTCAAACCTTATGGACAATATCATAGTAAAATGTAACACATATGCTGATTCTAAAGCACGTCTGAAAATATCGATTTTAATATGCTTTTTTTCACATGCAATACTGTAAGATAGAGCTTACATTATTCACTTCTTTGAAGGATATTAAAAATCTGACTGATCAGTTACTGTAGTGTATTTTATGTTAACGTTTACATTGAATGGTCTCAGTTCAATTACTGGCGAGGTTATGGCACTTTTTTGTGTTATATTTTTCTTTAGATATATATGAAACATCAACAACTTATGATTAGCTATGATAGAAAAATAATTACGTGTTCAAAATCATAAATGCTTTCGATATTTATTGTTTCGAAGGCAAGATGCAATCCCAGTGAACAGAAAATGTATAAGAATTTTACCTGTGCAGACTGCTACTTTAATACCAACTTTCCAGAAGAAATAACAAATAAGACAAATCGTAATCATCGTTATCATTGTTAAAATTCCATCATTTTTGTATGTAAAATCCTGTCCAATGTTTTTCAAAAATGAATACAGCAAGTGTACAAACTAAATCCGACACAGTAAAGTGCTGAACTAATGACCTGAAATGCAGCATTTACCTGCTTATAATTTAAAATTTGTACATCCTCCTAAAGTTTTTCTTACCTATGCCTTTAGTTTGCCGTTCAAGGGACCAAAGATCACATAACAATTAAATGTAGTACCTGCATTATGAAAAGTCTTTATTGCCGAGAAGCATTTCACAATATTTCTCTCCAATACTTCATCAAGACATTATCTGATGTGTTGTTAAAAGATTCCAGGCATTAAGAATCTACGTCGATAATATATAAAATGTATTAATTACAACCAAAATTTCAATACTGAAAGCACATTCAGTGCGCTTCCATGCATATTTCTTACACCGACCTCAATGCCCAATAATATCACCACATTTACCCTCTCCATTCTATTAAATTCACCTATATATTTTTGAAATAATTTCAGTGCAAGAAAATGATTGTCGTAAAATCTGTCCAATAAGTCATCACATATCATCTCTTATTCTGTCATAAATCTGTATAATGTTGTCATTATTTATGTTAAACGAAATTGAATTCAATTGAAAAAAAAAAAAAAAAAAAAAAAAACAATATGTTACAATAGAGGAATCAAGTTATGGGACAAATTTCTTATCTCAAAACTACTCTGATATGTTAACAAACTGTAAATATTTTCCTTTGCTACGCATGAGAAATATATCTCCCTAAACTACTTCGTTTGACCTTTGGCAGAGGGCACTATCCAACCACCACAAATTCATAGAAACGATAAATATTTATATAACAAAATATAAGGTACAATAAATAAAAATAAAATTTTTATCTAATTTCAATACAAAAACGATCTTCGTTCGACCAAAATTACAAAAAAAAAAGAAAAAAAGTGTTACGTTTGTTAAGACTCAGGGTTATTTAAATGACTTATTTAATTTTTAAATATTCTTATAAATGTTCACTTTTTGTTGCTCCTGTTTAAATTTTTGGAACATTAATTTTTATTTAATATAGGACTTTTAAACTTAAAGAACTTCAGCTTCGTTCGGATTCACTCGGCTCTTTACACGTTACTCGGATCCTTTCGATGCACTCGGCTCCCAACGAATCAGCGGCCCCATAAATATATTACAAGCTGGCTTTTCACTACATTAGTTCAGTCCCTTTAACAAACGATTTCAGCCTACTCTAGGCAGAAAGGGGGCGCGTCACGTAAGACAGGCTTATTAGCACATCATTCCGCCGTGTCCCTACCGCTAAAACGCTCTGTTGGATCGGAACGCAATCCAAACATCACCAAAGGAATCAACGCCATCTCCTATTAATAACCCGCCAGTATAATAGAATCACCCAGCAGCAACGGACGCAAGTCCATATACTGGAAAAGTATGAGGGTATTGCACCCTCCGACATCCTTGCGTTCTGTTCCGTTACATTAGTTCAGTCCTACGCTGTGATACACCAGTTAAGTTCCAGCTCAGCCTCAGTTCAGTTCCAGTTCTATTCCAGTCATTTTACTTTCAGAAATATTACAATTACCATGAAACTGTTATAATTAAAATTATATTTCAATCATGTTCAAACAATTAATGTTATATATATATATACAAATAATATTTCAATCACAATAAAATATTTATAATAACAAAGAATCAAGATTTAAATTATGAAAAGAGTCAGCGCCAATTTTAACAACTTTAAACGTTTGATTTATTTCACATGTAATTTTGCATAATCGATGGAACAGTGATGTAGTATGAAAATAAATTCTTTGATAAATGTAGGGGTCCTAGAGTACAATTTTAGACTTCAAAAAATATTTCTAATGATGGTACTGAAAATTTTATGCTTTGTTTAAGTAAAATTCAAATTAATAAATTAAAAGGAATTCATTAAATGATGAATGCCATCCTTATAAATAGTTTTTTTATATTGGAAAATAAGTTTCTCAAAATTTCTGTAGTAACATGAAAAGGAAGAGAAACTCATAGACTCCGTATAACAACAGAACTATAATGAAATATCGATGTACTATTTTGCCGCACTATCAAAACATGAATATCCAGTGACAACCTCCGAGCACATCTCAATCACACGAAACAAAACCTAGTTCTTCTTCTGGTAAAATAATGAGGATGTACTTTGGGATTCTTTTTAGCGAAGGATACTCTACCACAACATCCTTACAGAACAAAGAACAGTCATCATTAAGTATTACGCCATTGTCTTTCAAGATGAAGGGACGCCTGGAAGGTCTTGACCCAAGAGGACAATGTTCATTGTTATATTTCTGCTTTAACTTGGAAGCTCTGTAAGAACTCAAGTAGAATGTGCTACCCACCCACCACACGGCGTAGAGATAGTTCCATCAAGTTATCATTGACTTAATCGTTTTCCATCAAGTTTGATGGAAATTTTATATTTTTCGACTTAAGGAATTGTCAATGCGAAGAAACTCGATTCAAATAAGAAGCTATCGAAATGTATAAGGGTAGGTCGATGCGCGATCGAAAGGTTTCACTTCTGAGAAAAATAATTTCACTTCCTGAGAATTGGAATGTACGAATCGCTGTAGTGGGAGATTGCATATAAATTAGTAAGCAAATTACTTGACTGAACTCCGTAAATGAAATTCTTGTTCATATTTCAACCTCTGTGTTCATCATGATATTAAAAAATATAATAAAATTTACTTACGTTTCAGTAACATCGATTCCTGATACTATCGAAACTGCCTTACTGAAAGAAAATGTAAATTTATTTAAATATAATTTCAAAGTCATTTATAAATAATTTTAAATACATAATACAAAAACGATTTGAGAATTTACAAAGAAACGGCAAAAACACTACCAACTGAAATATATGAACCTAAAGTTAATGCACCGCAAGGGCTGTATGTTAAGAGAAATCAAGACCTCCGCCATCTTTGACCTTCCTATTTAGTGAAATTTCATTACTGATGAAAAATGGTCCAGTGGACGCTGAAGATTCAGACAAAAACTGAAAAAAAAAAAAAAAATTTCATGCTCCTAAAAAATTACGAACTTTGCATATTTAAGGAAATTTACGTGACGAACCGGTGTAGAATATTGAGATCCTCTCGAAATACTTTCTCAACGAAGTCAGACTGTTTACTAAAAGGAACAGTTGTGAAGATTCCAAATCGGAAAAAAATGTACAATAGGAAGGAGAACGGTCCAAGAAGTTGGTGGATATCAAATTTAAGGGATTTGGAAACACTCGGAAATGTACTGACAAATATGATTAAAAGATATTCGTCTGCTGTCAATTAATGTGATTTTGAATTTTAATGATTTTTAGTGTGTTAATCTATAAAACTTTATTATGTTTGGATTTAATTATCTGGGCAATATCGTGGATGATTACGTTCGCATAATATATAGTTATTTTGGTTAAGATTCAAATTTTAGTTAAACACGGTATTAAAATAGTTGATTCGAAATTGACGGAAACTCATTTCTGGATGGTTTAGATCAGAGGTTCCCAAACTTATTTTTCTCATAGGCCTATTTAAAATTTTTTCTGGTTCCGGTGGACCCCCTGCAGCTACATTTCTACCATCTTTCCAGTCGACGGAAAATATGAAGATTAGATCTAACTATGAAAATTTGCGTTACGGCTGAGTTCCACGAACTAACGGCTTCCGAAAAAAAGTGAGAATTGATTGGTTAATTTTTGATTGACTGTGCTGCGAGTGGATGTCAAAAAAGTAAAGTTGGCCGATCAAAAAAAATGCTTCCATCCAACTTTACATTTTTGACATCTACTCACAGCACAAGAAAGCAATCGATTCTCACTTATTTTATTTAGAAAACTTCCCATTCAGAGTGGTAAAAAGCAAAAGAAAAATAGTATATTTTTTTGTGTTGCATTTATTCAAATATGCAATCATTACACGATTAATTATTATTATTATCATATTGCAATGTAATATAATAAAATTGTCGTAATATAATTAAAATTAAACATTAATAACGTAATGTAAATTCTACAATGACAATCACAAAATAGTTACAATTTTAATGGGAGGGATGTACTTGATGGATTGACAGCAAATTATCAATATTTGGCTTCAGTTTTGTTAGGAATAAGCGCAAATCTACCTGTTCTGTGATATTGAATCTGCTCCTTTTTTTTGATAAAATGTTTGTAACGACACTAAAACATTTTTCGACAAGATATGACGAGGGAAACGCTATCAAAAGCTTTCTCGCAATTCCCCAGTCCTTAAGAAGTAATATACTATTTCTAGTAATATACTCGTATACTTTTCTGTAATATACTTGTACAGACATACGCAGTGCTTTTTCTTTATTTATTCTACTGAAATGCAGGCCACACTCAAGAAAACTATGAGTAACTGGCAGAGTATTCAATTGTGTTAAAGTAGATCGTATCAGATTGCAGTACAACATTTTATATTCAAATAAATTTTGTTAAAATACTTGAATATTTGTAAGCTTATATTCTAAATCAAAATTTTCTGATTAAAAAATATATATAATATTCATCAGTGTAATTACGTTAAATAAATGCCCTATTTAAAGACTTTCTGAAGTGGCAGCTGGAGATGTGAACATAAGTCTATTGTACGCTTGTGCTAATGTTAGGGTTAAGTACTCGTATATTGGTATAGAAAAAGAAAAAAATATATATGAAAAAAGAGGTTTTAGATCAATTATGTAGAAAAGAAGGCATTTTACAATCCAAAATTCCAGTTAATATAATCTATTAATTAAATGTTACTTGTTTATTACTTACGTATATATTATTCCTTTTTTGATTCTGAAAAATAAATTACCTTTAATTTAGTACAGCATTATTGAAATTCACAATCTTATTTTTTTATTAACTAATATTTTTTTTCTGTTTTTGTTCCATAAGCTGATGACTCGGTATTAAATATAGGTTGGAAAAAATAACACAATTTTTTGATTGAGGTATAAGAATCCTCTGTCGATGACTATTCTAAGCGAAAAGAGGTTCGTGTCAGTAATGTGACAAAAACATTATTTTATTAATTGCCTTATTTATTTTAAAGATTACGAATTACTTATGATTTTTAATTACTAAATTATGACGAATGAGTTTTACGATAGCTGCATGCGTATCTATAAAATTACGTAACTTGTGTTATCGTATTTTTATGAGATTATAACCTGGTGGATCACGTCAGCGTTGCATCATTTGTGTAAATTGTGAGGCTCGGCTAATAAAGTTTCCACACTAGCTAGTGTGCAAAGTTGATAGCTAAAATCCTCCTTTTCAAACCTGCGAAAATGCGTTGAAATTCGTTTTATCAGTTTGCTTTCAGTAACAGTTAAATTGGAGTCGAGTGCGGCCAATATGTCAACACGGATAAAACAGCGCGGTGATCGAATTTTTAACAGCAGAAAATGTGAATCGTACTAATATTTTACATCGTTTAAAAACGGTTTACGGTAGTGAAACTGTTGACTGGAGTACTGTTCATAGGTGGGCGTTGAAATTTAGTGAATATGAAACTGGTAAAGCGACAATTGAGGACGCACCCACGCAGCGAACGACCGGTTTCTGCGACTGACGAGAAACATCGAAGGGAGGACGACGATTTGCTTCAAGATGACCGGCGAATCTTCCATTAAACATATCTAAAGAACGAGTAGGCCAGATTATTGAACAATTGGGTTACCGTAAAATCTGTGCACGATGGGTACCGCAGACTCTCTGAAGGCTCTCCACAAGGTGAAGTTCGAGCCTATTTCGTATCCGTACGTTTTACAATTTCATTGTAATTTTTTTTGGATATAAGGTATCGATATTTGCTTTGTTTAAATTTTATATATTAATTTTTTTCTTTCTACTGATGGGGAGGCTCACTTTCAGCCCACCCGTTAATTTATGATATTTATTGCAAAAATAGTATTTTCTTACATAATTGTATCCGGGATTGCGTTAAGAAGTTTAAGAATAGGCGATAAAAATTTTACTTCTTTTTCACCGAGATGCTCCTCAAAAATCGTTAATTGAATTCTAAAATAAAAATGAAAACAAAGAAAATTATTAAAAACAAATTATTATGTTCAATTTGTGTTTCATTAGATAGTAAAATTAGAAAAGAAGTTGTATTATTAACATTTCTTTCTATTCGATAAAAATAATGCAATAAGCAAATTTGCTGATATTTTTATAAAATTCTAGCGATATGTTTTCTTACATTTCGTAATATAATAAATCAAAATCATAAGCAATATTTTTCAAAAAGTACGTTAATAAGAGAAATTAAGTATTTGATTATGGATTTGTACTCTTATATCAATAATAATTAAAATTTGATGAAAAGTTTAATTAAAATTGAAAGAATGATTTTTAACTGAAGAAAGAAATTTTGAAATTATTTCCAAAATTTGTTTTATCACTGGTTGCAAACAGATCGTCCAATTGTAGCAGTTTTAGGAAAGTTAAGTTCTATTTTTTAATTTAATATGCACTTCTTCTTTCCTTTTCTTTCCAGCAACCAACCAATTCTCTACTTCGAAAATTTAAGTCAAAATAAGAGTTCAATTTTTTTTTTTTTAATATTATAAATTTAAAACAAGTAATGTGTAAACACATAGAAATTGAATTGCAATTAATAGAATTATAAAAAAAAAAAAACACAATAAACAATATAACTAATTTGACTGATAATTAAAAATTAAAGCTGAGTGGTCATTACTGAATTCCAGCCGTGTTATTAAAAAACAATGATATCAAAATGTGGCTTAGTTCAAAAGGAATAATTTTTGAAGAGGTTTAAGTTAATGGTTAATCATTGCAAAGGGTTTCGCGTATTAAAAGTAATTATAGTCCGTATAAAATTGGTTTGACATACAACGTCATATTGGTAAATCGTGTTTTTATTCGGCTCCTAACGAATATGTTTGTCGGTCTCCGTAGAGCGAGTAGTATAACGTCTCGGGCTTTAATCCGGTGGTACCGAGTTGGAATCCCGGTCAGGCTTGGCATTTTCATACGCTACAAATCATTCATATCATTATCTGAAGCAATGCATAACGGTGGTTTCGGAGGTTAGAAAAAACAAAAAAAAAACGAATACTTAGTTGTGTGGTTTCAGTGTTACTATTTGTGAATTTTGTTCTTTGCTTTTATATAGCAAAGAACGCTAAATGACCAAAAACGATGGTTTGGTCATATATATGTAAAAAAATAACCTAAAAAATTTTTTTTTGGTCATTATGTAGGGATATTATTTTCTGTGTATTTGGTTATTTCGACTTTTTTTGTTTGTATAGTCTTAAGTCTATCTGGGCTATAAGAAAGTTGGGTGTTTTAATTTATTTACTGTAAGTCATCCTTCTTGGTGACTTACTGTACTTGGTGACACTGTTGTTTTGGGGTTTTTTTTTTTTAAATAAAATACAGATGGTTTAGCTGTTAAATATAATTCAAAAGAAATTTGTTACTTAATCAGTTGTGATTTTACATTGGCAACGGCCATACGGGCTCTTTGTGATTGGTCGTTGTGTTTGACAGCGGCCATCTTTCATTGATCTGATTGGTTTTCCTTTGTTTACATTTCCATCTGATTTATTGGCCTCTTATTTATGAAAAAACTGTACAAATTAAAAATAGATAGATAGATTTATTAAAAATAGATGAAAACAATCTTTGATGCGAGTTATATATCGTGCTAAAATTTGAGCTCAATCGGTGCAGAAAATTTTGAGTTTTTGAACCTGTACACAAACGAACTTAACATTTATATATATATATATATATATATATATATATATATATATATATAGATTTGAAAGTGATTGGGACAAAATTACGGCAGTTATAGTGTCTATATATATATATATATTTTTTTTTTTTTGAACTGGCGGTGGTTTTGAGTCTGGGGGATGTGAAATGCGAAGATAAGTTGAAATTTTCCGGAAGTTGAATAATGGTACCTATTATAATAGGTAACTTTTTATGAATGTATATAAAACTATTCTTTTGTAAATTACAGAATGGGTAAATTTATTATTTAATAAATTTATATAATTTACAAATGATATAATATTTGTAAACCTAAGGAGTTCTTAAGGTCTATATTTTAGAAAAGTAAATGGTATCGGTACTTACACATCTTTCTCAAAATATTTACTGTAAAACAAATAAAATATATAAAAATAAATACATCAAAAAATTTGATCCAAGCTTTAATAATAATGAATAACGTAAAAAATCTTACAGATCAATAACTATGAGTATGTCTACAATTAATACTTTCTGAAAATCCTCTTCTTTAATTCCTCTTTTTTTAATAAAAAATTGATGTATTTATGTTCACACTGCTAAACGAATAAATGTTTTGGAATCTTTTACATCAGCACCGTCACGAAGTCATAGGAATGAAAGTGGTATCTTGCAGCTGTAATCTACATACTTTAATTGCTCATACTTACAAAAATTGTATTAAATTATGGACATTTAAAAAAAATATATTCTGGACATAAAATACTCCTAATGTTCAGCAAATATAAAAATAGCTTACCTTAAATTCATCATACAATGATACGTTTACAAAAAAAATTTTCAACAAATTCATCTGTAAAGTTAAAATAATGAAAATAATTAACAAATTTGTATAAAGTTGCTAAAACATTACATTAATTCATTTTCATTGGATTTTTATCTACAGATGTGACTCTTAAATCAGAATTTACGTTAAATTATATTTTATGAATCAAATTTTATCAGACAAACTAATGATTAGTAGTTGAAAATAATTTTAATTTAATTGACTAGAAAATATAATGTTATATTTTTAATTTAAAAAAAAATGCATCTGATGGTGATTGATCCATCAGATATCCAGAACAATTTACCCTTAAATTAATGGCAGCTACTCATTAAATATTAAGTTACGGAATTTGTGAGATGTCGCAAAAGAATGATGCTACTCAATCTAAATTGAAGAACTAAATTTTGTTGAAGGTGTTTGAAAACGATAGGCTTCAGATTTTGTTCCTTAGAATGTAAACTGAATGCATTAACAAATTGTTATATTTGTGATAACTTAAACTCAAGTCAAAGTACATCTCACAGATTTAGCCAATACTATTCAGTTGCCACCAATCAAATTACCATCATTTGACAGTAATATTCTTTTGTAGTAATATTACTTTGCTATGCTTAACGACTTAGTTCGTTCTACAAGTGATCTCTCTTATTTTAATAGTTGCATTATTTTTATTCTTCATTAAAGGATACAGCATTTGAACGATAAAAAATTTACCCATCACAAATGAGAATTACCTAGTGACAATTAATTTATTAGAAAGTAGTTTTAGTAATAATTTACAGCCATTCATCATTTAGAGATACTCTTGATATTCATTTCAAAGAGACTCTTTGTGTAGTATTTTTGTGTTTACTAATATGATCAGTTAATCCGCAAATTAAATTAAAGCCATGAATTTTCCAACTGACGGAACTTGTAATAGATTCTAACTTCCACGATAGACCCTATCATAGGTAAGTTGTGGAAGGAAAGATTAGTTTGTTCAAAAAATTCAGAAATTAAAAAAAAATAAGACAAATATTGGAAAACGTTACGTTTAAATCGGATTTCAAAACCATGCCTCACTCACATCCATTAGTTAACATTAATTTAACGTTACTATAAAGGGTAACCAAGGCAACTTACTACAATAATTTAATGAACTCATAAAAACTGGCTACTTAGTTATCATAACAAGTCAATTTTCTGTCATATGTGTAATTCAAATTATTATATTTATAAACGTAAAACAACATTTAGAAATAAATATTAATGATTGCAAGGAAACTTCAGAAAAAACTAATATTTTAATTGTAAACACCCTGACCATTTTATCAAGGAATGTGTCAGTACACACACTTGTAAAATGTTTTTGGAAAGGCATGATTTATTAATTCATGCAACATTTGCAAACACCTCTTCTCAGAAAACACATTTAGAAATGAATATGGATGTTTCACTGCAATATTCCGAAGTAAGCTTAAAATGAAACTAGTTGATTTGCTTAACAACGCCAAACAAAGATTTTTAAGCTTGGGAAAAGCAAGCTTAACCACAATCTTTCTCTCAATAACAATTATTGTGACTTAATTTGTGAAAAAATTTAGAACAAGTGTCTGAATTCACATGATTAGTTAATTCAGATTTATACGTCTTTCACTTACATCATTCCATATTAAAAGCCAAATTTAACAACTAAACGAATTGTTTTTCATGGTTCAGCTAAATATTAATGTATTTTATCACTTAAAGATACATTACTAATTGGTCCTATTGTTTAGCAGTCTTTTCTCAGTAATTCTCAGATTTAAACTACATAATTGTTTTCACCGATTAGCCAATGAAATTGTATAGGCAAATTTTGGTCACACCTAGACAGCAATCTACTAAGAATTTATTGCCATGTCCTGCTGACCAAGAATTGAAACCTTATACATTACGAACTGTAACTTTTAGTTCAGCCAGTGCGTCCTTCTTGGCTACTAGATGTCTTAATCAGAATACTAAGGATAACAAGGATCAATTTCCTGCTCCCGCAGTCTTACTCTTTAAGACTCTGGGGGTTTGTGTCCCCATAGCCCTATCCTCTGCAGAGTTTCTTTAAACTAGACACCCAGTTGCTGAACCTTTCATAAAAACCAAATACACCAAACAAGAACACTATACAAATTAATATATATAGACATACACAGCTACACAACAGCATCCTAAACTGGTTCTTCTTACACCTATACTCCGTGATGTCGCGACACAACTGTAACTCAAGGTGGAAACTATCGTGTCAATGGGTGGATGACTCTACGTACTGAGTGTCAAAGATCTTCTCTGAGCACCAGGTTGAACCCAGTTGTACGAATCCCTTGCTCCAATACTCGTGCACTCTACTGGAGTAGTCTGTTAAATCATCGGTACTCGGGGAACCGTTTGAAAAAAAGCAACAAAAACAAGGGTTTGAAGAGGCATTGACCAACATTGTCAGCCGAAGATTTAAGTAGTGATAAAGAAACTGAAAATGTTAGGAGACTGGTAAATTTTCTTGAATACGGTTTCTTGTTTTCAGATACGAGGAAGGTAAAATCTTTTAGAAAAATTTATCCCTTCAAAAAAAATAAGAGGGTCAAACAGTTTGTAGGTTTCCTAAACCTGTTTACAACTCAGGAGTGGCGCCCTGCTTGTTAAAGTAATTAAGGGAGAACAATGATGAAAACTGTTAGTATCCCTTAAGTATACATGGACTAACCAAATGATAGTTTAGCCCCATAACACCCTAAATTTTAGCTAAGTGTTCTTTTGTCATGGCTTGGCTGACGTTGAGTTACCAGTAATTACAGAAGAGTTGTCATAAGTAGTCATCTCAGCCCTCTAGGGGAAGACACCCACCTTGTGAAGTTACCGGTCGCCACACCACCCCGTCCGTTCCAACCCCTGAAGGGATTTACCGTCATAAGCAGTCATTCTCCCATCTCATAATTCAGAATTAATCAGAGAATTATGTTGATGTGCCATTATCATCCTTAGTTCTGACTTTTTCCAACCCAGCCGTTCTTGACCGAATAACGGTTACCTTTCAGTTTGTGTGAAACTATATATACCAAATCCCAGACGCTGCATCCAATGTCTGGGTTGCAAAATGGAATATGTTTGTGCACTTTGCAGTTGTACGGGATATGCTGATAGTACATGTGCTTAAGAAGAAAGATGTATAAACTGTAAAGGTCCACATTCACCAAGGAATAAAGTGATTAAATTCTCGTTTGCTTCTCCGTTACTCAGAAATATTACTGAAGATTTTTCATCATTATTTAGATTAATTTGTACCGGTGTACGATTATCACAGATAAAATATTCTCCTTCAGAATTTATCTTCCGATCCATTCGTAGCTTTATCAGGCATGCTTTGAGAAGGGGGTCACCTTCAAAATTACAGCTATCTTCAAATAATTAATATAAATTTATCTTGCATCCTAATGCACGCTTAACAAAATTTACAGTCCAAAGTGGATATTGGCCACTTTTATATGACGGCATTCAATTACTTCAAAACTCTGGAAAATTCTGGATTGTCAATGGATCGTTATACGATCTATTATTCAAAAATGTATAAAATGCTTTCGGCCTAGTGCTAAAATATTAGATCACCAAATTGGTAAATTCCCAATTATCGAATTACTCCACCTAAACCGTTCTCTTTTTGCGCTGTCAATTATAGTGGTCAATTAATGATTAGGTGGACAGAGTTCAAACGCCGTACCCCAAAAACTTATTCGTGACTGTTCATACGACTTTCAATTAAGGCTGTACATTTAGAATTAACATCGGAAGCATTCATTGCAGCATTAAAGCGCTTTATTTCTCATAGAGTATAACAAATCAAATATTTTCCCATTACGAACAAACTTTCAAGGCTGCAAACAATATGTTCCGTGGATATTGTTTACAATATTTAAATGAAAGGACTTCCAAAATCAAATCAATACAATATTCATTCCTTTCCTATATCACAAGGTATAAATTGTACCGTTCAACCCTTCATCAACTTCGCCTTTCGATACGTGTGGGAACACTTAGATTGTCACAGGACATCTGTTAAGTTTTAATACCATGTTTTCTTCTTATTTAAAATATTGTAATGGCAGCCTTGATTGTTGTAATTCTTTTTCTCAACGCTAAAGTTCAGCTGATTCGATTCTAGAACATACATAAATTCGAACGGTAACATACAATGCATTAAACAATTCAATCAATCATTTACATTAATTCTACTCAATATACTTCAAATACTCAAAATATTATATGTATTATTAATATTCAATGTCTTATTACTAGGCTGAAATCAAATTACAACAAACAAGACTACCAAATATATCTAATCAAAAATGTATTTTACAAATGAATAAATACTACATAAACTCAATATGGATTCGTCTCCTTATTCAAACTTCAACTAATCAACAACATCCTATAATTAATTTTCAAAAACTATACACTGTAATTTACCAGATTTAAAAATATTTTAATTCACCCCGATAATATGAAGTATCTTCAGATTCGAGGAATCCACAACACATTCTTATTGAATCACCTCTCACCTCAATTCCTAACCCTGATTTCAGTGAGATTTCTCTTAATCGTTTGGCCTTTGGCAACTAACGCAAAAATTTATGCAGTCCATTTGGAATTAATGGTCGAAGGATTATTTAAATCAATTGCAACAACGTAACAAATTGAAAACTCCTAAGAGGAACATCTATAAAGGAGACTTAGTATTAATATCTGATGAAAATACTTCTCCTTTTCAGATGAAACATGGCCTAATAGTAAGAAATATTTACAGGATCAGACAAGTTAGTACGTGTTGCGATCGTTATAAAGTCTTTTGAAACAATTCGTAGACGAATACTCAACATATATTTGTTACCAGTCTTAAAGAATCAAACAAGTGCTTATATCCAATGTGTTTACTTAATTGAGGTGTAATTTTAAACACGGAAATTATTTATTCAAAATATTTAATTAATCACTTATTCTATGAATCTACTTGCTCAAGTGATTTGCTTCTTCAAGGTATCACCTTATTCTACGTGCTTAATTAACTCAAGGTTTATTTATTCAAAGAACTTATTAAATACAAGTTACTTTTTTTTTCTTTTTTTTTGTCTTCAGTCATTTGACTGGTTTGATGCAGCTCTCCAAGATTCCCTATCTAGTGCTAGTCGTTTCATTTCAGTATACCCTCTACATCCTACATCCCTAACAATTTGTTTTACATATTCCAAACGTGGCCTGCCTACACAATTTTTCCCTTCTACCTGTCCTTCCATTATTAAAGCGCCTATTCCAGGATGCCTTAGTATGTGGCCTATAAGTCTGTCTCTTCTTTTAACTATATTTTTCCAAATGCTTCTTTCTTCATCTATTTGCCGCAATACCTCTTCTTTTTTCACTTTATCCACCCATCTGATTTTTAACATTCTCCTATAGCACCACATTTCAAAAGCTTCTAATCTTTTCTTCTCAGATACTCTGATTGTCCAAGTTTCACTTCCATATAAAGCGACACTCCAAACAAACACTTTCAAAAATCTTTTCCATTTAAATTAATTTTTGATGTAAACAAATTATATTTCTTACTGAAGGCTCGTTTAGCTTGTGCTATTCAGCATTTTATATCACTCCTGCTTCGTCCATCTTTAGTAATTCTACTTCCCAAATAACAAAATTCTTCTACCTCCATAATCTTTTCTCCTCCTATTTTCACATTCAGTGGTCCATCTTTGTTATTTCTACTACATTTCATTACTTTTGTTTTGTTCTTGTTTATTTTCATGCGATAGTTCTTGCGTAGGACTTCATCTATGCCGTTCATTGTTTCTTCTAAATCCTTTTTACTCTCAGCTAGAATTACTATATCATCAGCAAATCGTAGCATCTTTATCTTTTCACTTTGTACTGTTACTCCGAATCTAAATTGTTCTTTAACATCATTAACTGCTAGTTCCATGTAAAGATTAAAAAGTAACGGAGATAGGGAACATCCTTGTCGGACTCCCTTTCTTATTACGGCTTCTTTCTTATGTTCTTCAATTGTTACTGTTGCTGTTTGGTTCCTGTACATGTTAGCAATTGTTCTTCTATCTCTGTATTTGAACCCTAATTTTTTTAAAATGCTGAACATTTTATTCCAGTCTACGTTATCGAATGCCTTTTCTAGGTCTATAAACGCCAAGTATGTTGGTTTGTTTTTTTTTAATCTTCCTTCTACTATTAATCTGAGGCCTAAAATTGCTTCCCTTGTCCCTATACTTTTCCTGAAACCAAATTAGTCTTCTCCTAACACTTCCTCCACTCTCCTCTCAATTCTTCTGTATAAAATTCTAGTTAAGATTTTTGATGCATGACTAGTTAAACTGTTAAACTAATTGTTCTGTATTCTTCACATTTATCTGCCCCTGCTTTCTTTGGTATCATTACTATAACACTTTTTTTGAAGTCTGACATATTTCATATTAATCTGACATTTTTCATAAATATTACACACCAGTTTGTATAATCTATCAATCGCTCCCTCACCTGCACTGCGCAGTAATTCTACATGTATTCCGTCTATTCAAGTTGCCTTTCTGCCATTTAAATCTTTTAATCCTCTCTTAAATTCAGATCTCAGTATTGTTTCTCCCATTTCATCCTACTCAACTTCCTCTATAACACCATTTTCTAATTCATTTCCTCCGTATAACTCTTCAATATATTCCACCCATCTATCGACTTTACCTTTCGTATTATATAATGGTGTACAATCTTTGTTTAACACATTATTAGATTTTTATTTATGTACCCCAAAATTTTCCTTAACTTTCCTGTGTGCTCCGTCTATTTTACCAATGTCCATTTCTCTTTCCACTTCTGAACACTTTTCTTTAATCCACTCTTCTTTCGCCAGTTTGCACTTCCTGTTTATAGCAATTCTTAATTGTCGATAGTTCCTTTTACTTTCTTCATCGCTAGCATTCTTATATTTTCTACGTTCATCCATCACCTGCAATATATCGTCTGAAACCCAAGGTTTTCTACCAGTTCTCTTTATTCCGCCTAAGTTTGCATCAGCTGATTTAAGAATTTCCTTTTTAACATTCTCCCATTCTTCTTCTACATTTTCTACCTTATCTTTTTTACTCAGACCTATTGCGATGTCCTCCTAAAAAATCTTCTTTACCTCCTCTTCCTCAAGCTTCTCTAAATTCCACCGATTCATCTGACACCTTTTCTTCAGGTTTTTTAAACCCCAATCTACATTTCATTATCACCAAATTATGGTCGCTATCAATGTCTGCTCCAGGATAAGTTTGCAGTCAACGAGTTGATTTCTAAATCTTTGCTTAACCATGATATAATCTATCTGATACCTTGCAGTATCGCCTGGCTGTTTCCAAGTGTATATTCTTCTATTATGATTTTTAAATTGGGTGATGGCAATTATTAAATTATACTTCGTGCAAAACTCTATAAGTCGGTCCCCTCTTTCATTCCTTTTGCCCAGCCCGTATTCACCCACTATATTTCCTTCCTTGCCTTCTCCAATGCTTGCATTCCAATCTCAAACTATTATTAAATTTTCATCTCCTTTTACGTGTTTAATTGCTTCCAATCTCTTCGTATACACACTCTACCTCATCATCATCATGGGCGCTTGTAGGCATATAGACGTTAACAATCGTTGTCGGTTTAGGTTTTGATTTTATCCTTATTACAATGATTCTATCACTATGCGTTTTGAAATACTCCACTCTCCTCCCTATCTTCTTGTTCATCACGAAACCTACTTCTGCCTGCCCATTATTTGACGCTGAGTTAATTACTCTAAAATCACCTGACCAAAAGTCGCCTACCTCTTCCCACCGAACCTCACTAATTCCTACTATATCCACCTTTACCCTATCCATTTCCCTTTTTAAATTTTCTACCCTACCAACCTTTTTTAAGCTTCTAACATTCCACGCTCTGACTCGTAGAATGTTATTTTTTTCTTTTCTGGTGACCCCTTCCTTAGTAGTCCCTACCCGGAGATCCGAACGGGGGACTATTTTACTTCCGGAATATTTTACCAAGGAAGGTGCCTCCATTATTATTATTATGTGAAAATGCAGAGCCACATTTTCTTGGAAAAAAAAACAGCTGTAGTTTTCCATTGCTTTCAGCTGCGCAGTACTCAGAGGACTGAGTGATGTTGATATGGCCGTTTAAGTCACTGTGACTCACGCCCCTAACAATTACTGAAAGAGCTGCTGCCCTCTTTCACGAATCATTCCTTAGTCTGGCTCTCTACAGATACCTCTCCGATATGGTTGCACCTTCGGTCCAGCTACTCTGTATCCCTGAGCACTCAAGCCCCCTCACCAACGGCAAGGTCTCATGATTCATAGAGGAGGTACAAGTTACTATTTGTTTAATAATTTACGTGTTTAAAGTGCTTATTATATTCAAGATTATCTATACGAGAGTTATTATTATTTATTTCATTGCACAAGTACCGATGAACATTCATAAAAAAAGTCCGATTGTTAGGCGGGCACTACGTTCAGATATGAAATCAAGTAATGATTTCTTTTTTATCTTGTAAAGAGTCCTGTTTTCATAAAATTTCTTACTATTCTTTATCGTGTTGTTCTTTGTTTCTTAAGTCTAGAACAGTTTACCAAATAAGGCACATAATTCGTCTTTTTAGTATTTTAAAAGTTAACCATCTAAAGTTTTGAATAATGTATAATATCTTTACTAGTATGAATTTATATGGTGCACAGACTCTAAAATATTAAAATAAAAAAATTATAAAACATTATAAACTAATTTAAATAAGTCTAAACTATAAATATATTGTTTACTTCATTATTTACCCAACCAGCATCTCTGCACGATTCATTGACCAAGCACATTAAAATGTACGGCAATAATTGTACAAGTACATTCAGTTTAATTATCTCTTCCCTTATTGCAATATTATTAAGGTATTTTTTCGGTTTTCCTCTTTTTTAACTAATACAACGAAAATAAGTTGCAGTATATATCATAAAAATTCATTTATAAATGAATATATATATAAAAATACAACTAAAATACAAAGAAACATAAATGAATAAGCCATAAAACTTTTAACAAATCTCCCCAAAAAAAAGAATGTAAAACAAGACAAGTTGTTTAAATTAGGTAACAAAGAATTAAGGAGGGAATAGAAAAGTCTTTGGATGTATCTGTATTCAAGTAGGAATTTTTAAAAGAAAAATATAAAAGGAAACAGAAAACTAATAACAGATTGAAATGGAACTCAACTGTATTTATGAGATGAAAGAGAAGAGGGAGAGGAGAAATGCAAAGAACCAGTTTCCTCCTATTAAAAGATAATTATGTTAAAGGAGAAATAAGCATCTTATTATAAACTAGCCAATTTTAAGTAAAATTGTTTTATAAAGACTACTTACTGTTTTTTCAGTTTTTCAAGTTTAACTGTTTTAATATATCTGTAGATTAGAAACAAGTGGCTATTTTAATAAGTTAATAAAAGAAATTTAAAAATAAAAACAACAATAAAATGCAGAAATTTCATTAAAATTAAATAAATATTTAGGCTATGTGTTCATTGTTATTATTCTTTTTCTTTTCTCATAACAATAATTTATAAAAATTAGTTTTAAGAATTTTTAATTCAAAGTTCCTTCTTTATTTTTTAAGTTTCCATGATTTTTTTTTTGTTACCTGTTAAAATTATTTTAATTGTATAAAAAATTTTAACCGTTTTCATTAAAATTAAGATTGATCTTAAACAACTTTGCAAAACCCTATATCCCTGAATACTATAAAAATATTTTTGTATCCTCTCACTTACCAGAAGATAAAATGAACCTACATTTAAAATTTAAGTGATTTTGTTTAATATATTTAAACCGTGTAATTCATGCGATTGCATAATATCGATAGCATTCATAGTACAAAAGTGTAAGCAGTATGTCACCCAAAAACTTTTATTGTATCTGGTAGCAGTACAAAACCTGACTCAGGACTGACATGCTTATGATGAAAATATAGTAGTTCATATTGACATTAATAATAGGGTGAGATTTGTAATTTAAACGAAGAACTACATGGCTGCAATTTGAGTAAAATGAACTCCTAAGACTGCGATGCACATGATTCAGTACTTAGGAAGCTTATTGATTCCAGAAGAGGAGATCTTTCTGGTGAATGTTGACTTGCCCTCGCATAGCATCAATTAGTTGCTTGTTCACCAATTTCTTAATTTGGCCACAGAGATTATAATTATATGGTATTAAATCTGGATAATATTGAGTGCAGGTAGCATACCTTCTCGAACTTTTTTAGTGTTATTATATAGTTTCAGCATGTAAATGCAAATATTGTAGTGAAAGGAAGAAAACTGTGAATGGGATGAATCTGTTCTTGGAAAAATTTATTGTATCTTTTAAAATCATGGCATACTAATGAGGAGTAACAGTTTTTAGTTCAAAAGGCAAGGTATCATATTCTCTATACATTCCAAATGATTACCATTATTTTTCAGAATGAAAGTGTGATTCCCCCACTTCTATGATGGATGGAAATGTCACAATTATTTTTCAATGCAAGCTATTATACAGACTTAATGACCTCTATGCTTTTCTGGTACAGAAATTATTCTGTTATATTAAGAACAGTAACAGATCTTTTCTTTTTATGTTGAGGCTGCAAAAGCCAAAGAACTTATTTATTTTTTCTACTCTCCCATTACTAGTTTTCAGAAATTTCTGTAATAAAAGATTTGTTGATGTTTCTCAATAAGCAATTCAACTTCATTCTGTTGTCATTGAATGACTCGCATTATTAATAATATTTTATGGATGGAAAGACATGATTGATCATCTTCGATTTGATTTTCTAGTCTTGTATAAATATCAAATGGGACTACTTTTATGCAAACTAATATATTATTCCTATTTGTACTGTTGATGCGAGTGATATAGTCATATATATTAATATGATAAGAAATATATATGTATATATATCTTAAAGTTATTTTAGTATCAGAGCTTGAAAGTTCTTATTGATATTTGAATCTTACTTGATCAAAAAATGACCTTGGCCATTTAACATTTTAAGAAAAGACAAACCAATAAAATTCCTATTTAACTATTTTTTAGAATAACAATTAAATAATAAAAGATAAACAATAATTACTTTAAAACAGTGTAAATACTAGTTTAAGTATATATACTCACTCTTTTATAGAAGTAAACTGAAGTTTTTTGTACATCCCCTTTACGTAACTGTAATTCATTGACAATCATTATTAATACAATATTAATCCAATAAGCTAATTATCAATAATTTACATTTAATATAGTTTTGAGTGCACTTTGAGATTCACTAAGGAAGTAATAGAGCATGCAGTAGACATACATTCAAGCATACAGAGCTTTATTAATGTGATCACATACCTTGCAGGGCAGCTGCTGAGGAGATTCAAATTTATTAAAATATTAGGCTCTAAAACTTAAATTGTGATAAATTTAAATAGTAATTTTAAACAGTAATGAAAATAAACCCATCAATCCACAATAAAATATTAGACTAAAAAGGTTTATTTTAAAACAACATTTTGATATCATACAAATAAACTTAACCTACAGAACAGGATTCATAACAAATATGATACGTGAAAAATAGAGGAAAGCGAGGTGGTTGGAGAGTCTTCTGTGGGGCTGCTGTTCAGCGGTGCTTGCACGGGTGGGTGTGGCTATTAGGCGTGGCTACTCCTGAGCCCCCGAGCACTAAAAGACCGCAGTCCTGGTGGGGATGCCCTCTCCTGGGGTGTTTACTTTAGAGTCGAAGGCATAAAGACCGAGTGTCGGCTTCTGGAGTGGGGGTAATATCCCAATGCTATAGGGTAAGATACCCTAGCCTTGTGACACTTCTGTCATCCATCCCCTCCCCCCGATAATTGTCCTGATGGGCTTTAACGGGAGTTGTCTTTTGCCCTCTAATTTTTTACCTCATAGTAATAAACCAGGGCTCGTTGCAGGCCTCATCCGGACATCTTGAATGTCCTACATCGTTGCCCTCTGAACTAGCTGAGTTCACGGAAGCACGAACCCTGCATCTAGTTCTACATTTTATAGAGCCAATTAGTCAGGATTTATTTACAAGTACATAAATAATGAAAAGCAGAATTCAGTGCCATTAACAAAAGACACTAGCATGACCGCTAGTCTTAACACTTTTACCCATTAGTGTTGTATTAACAACAATAAAACAATAGATAAGACAAGTATAAAGTTTTTTTACTGCAAATACCTTTGCTGCTCACCAATAAAATTACCCTAACAATTTCTGAATGAAATTTAATATCTTACCTCTTTCACTTATAGTCTTACAGTATCTCATCCAACCATTTGTAGCTTTCATGTACTGGAATTACTTGTGACGTCACCTTAATCGCGTTGAACCCAGATAATAACTCCTCTATCGTAGCACTCTTTCGCAGATTCTCCTTGCAGAACTCACATCCCGCAGACTCTCATCTTGCAGACGGACATAATAATCTCTTGCTTAGACTGATTTCGTAGAACTTTTTCTTGCAGACTTACATCATAACATCTCGCTTGGACCGACTTCAACTGATCTTACTCCTATGATTTATACTCCTATCCTCTTTACCTGCCGGATCGGACCCACCTCGAAGCATAAGAATGATCGCCCGAGCCCTATCGTTCCCATGCATTCCTAACCTGGGTCTGGTAACGCTTCACACGGAACAACATCTGTTTCGGTGTAACGATGGGCAGTATTACAAAAGACGACTTTTAAACGTACCTGTTACTTTAGGTAACAGGTCCGTAAAAGGGTTTCTTTTATTTCCTTTCAGGATTCCTTCCCTAATTATATTTTCTACTACTTCTTAATTGGTAGGAATCCGTTGTTAAGGTCCATTATACCAGTCTTGTTACAATACTAAATATCAGTCTTCAACATTCACATTCATGGGCACCAAACAATGCTCTGAGAGCCCTTTCTTATATCTTGGAAATGTCAGAAGCAAGCCGCAATATATTTTGAAAAAATTTTCGGATATTGTAATTTATGATTATCAATTTAAGAAGGGTAACTATATTAATCTGCTTAATTTCAGGTGCAAGAGAAACTAACTGTATGACAATATTAGTTTTTTAACTATCGGCTTTGAAAAATAGCAGCTATTTCAGTAAAATCATTAAAAACTTAGTAGTTTATGCTTGTAGAAATATATATAACAATCAGAAGAAATCATTATTACATTGCAGGAAGTGGACAAATATAAATAAAAATCCTAATATTGAGATATAGATTGCAGTTTGTAAAAGTTATAATGCTTTTTATTGCGTGACTCATTACATTTCTATCCTTTATATAAAGTTTCGTAAGAATGCTTTTATTTTAAATTAAGTTTTACTTATTAAGTTCATAAATAATTTTTTTCTATAAAGAAAACGCATTTTAATTATTCTTCTCAATTGTGGTTTCTCATCAGCTCTTCATTCAGATAGAACGTACATCTATTGTGCTACATTGTCGGAAGAATTGAATTTTTTAAGGCACTTTCCACGACGTTATTTTATTCATTTATTTACTAAATAATAATCTTTTTTATGTAAATTAGCTATTAATGGGTAAAAATAAAAATGATTCTTTTAAATAATAAATACCGTAAAATAAATCTGAATAATTGGCAGGTTTGTCTTCGATAAATCATAAAAAAGAGTTTTACAACTATAACACTTAATGCCAGACATGCAATGTAACATAATACCAAAGTTGTAGGCGGATTTCAGAAGAAATCGAAGATGCAATGCCGATAGAAGTGCGTATATGAAAGGATTAAAAAATCAATTAATTGGCCTCTTTGTTGTTTTTAAACTCGCTTTGGATTCGTTAGCGCACAAAAAAATACAGGTTAAATTATTCAACTTAGGCGTGAGAGTAAAATGACAAACTTCATCGCTAGTTTATACGATCAGGCCAAACTTTTCATAAAAATTGAGGGTAGTGCCAAAAAAACCAAAACAGTAAAAATAATCTGGGGTGATTTCCAACGAGACTGTTTAAACTTGTATAGACAAGTTTAAACATTATGTTTACTTATTACTATGTTTACTTATATATATAAGTAAAAAAAGCTTAAATCAATGATAGCTCAAAAACTAGTGAAAGGTAAACAATCAACCAACTACATCCATGAGCATGAAGGTTGGTGATACAAGTTTTCTGTGGAATCAATAAAAAAAAAATTATGAAAAAAATACGAAATGAATATTAAAAAAGATTGTTCCAGAAGAACTGATCTAAACGTTTAAAAACATTTTATAACAACATAAAAAGATTGTTTTTGCAAGAATTATCGATATCTGTGTGAACAGTTTAATATGTCAACCCGCTTTAGAAAAAAGTGTTAAGATTTATCAGTAAAACAAAACCAGTAATCTGTGAAATATTAAGTATAAGGGGAAAAGATTTCCTCTAATCTGGGTTTGTAAAATCGCTTGCTTGAGGCTGCTGTCATACCTACTATAATTTATTCTTGTCAAATATGGATTTTTAATTACGCACAGCATTGGACCAATTCAAATCGATATTTTTAAACGAATGTTATTTCTCTAAATCGAGCGTATGTTGGAGTATCACTCAGAATATATTAACCTGTTCAGCGGTAAGATAAATCGATTTAAGATCCTTGAGACAGCTATAATCTATATCTAATCTATAACTATTATAATATAGCTATAATCTATAACTATTATCTATATTCACGTTTTCAAATTTTAGTTCGGAATAGAGTAATACTTTAATGAGAAAAATTTTCAAAGGAGAAATTTATTAAATTTACTTGAAAATATTAAAAATGATGATGACAAATTTACGGCAGTTTTATCATATTTAAATAGTCTGAAAATAAGCAATATTTATTTTTAGTTTGCAAAAAAGTGATGGATAAAGAAATGAGGGTTGGAGATTGAAATTTAAGAACAGGTGCTCTCATTTATGTAATTGATTTTGAGATGAATGTTAGTCATGATAAAATATGATATCACCATTTCTAGACAGCGATGGATTTCATGTTTTAAATCTATACCGTTAAAATATTGTTAAATAAATAATAGATTTAAAAAAAACTTATTTGTGCATATGTGTTTAAAAAATAAATAAAATGAACTATCTCTGATTGAATACTTACTCTACAAATCCATTTTTGTTTTCAATTGATGTACACCTGTGATAGAAAATTAATATTTAATTAATTAATACTGATCGACATTAATGTAACAAAAAGTGATCTTAAATATATAAATTGTAAATTAAATGTTTATTACAAAATAATCACTAAATTAAACATATTTTTGGTATTTTTACCCTTCCCTCCATCGCTTTTAAAAGAAGAAAGAATTTTTATTATTAAAATAAAACTTCCACTATGTTGCTACCACTACATAATAAGTATATTTTATTAGCTTATTTTGTAATATATTGAGATCTTTT
Source organism: Lycorma delicatula (assembly GCF_047948215.1). NCBI lineage: Eukaryota > Metazoa > Arthropoda > Insecta > Hemiptera > Fulgoridae > Lycorma > Lycorma delicatula. The sequence continues at coordinate 26,545,152 of NC_134466.1, forward strand.
ATACTTTAAAATTGAATACAGATTACTAAAATAAAAAAAAAGTGATAAAAACATAATATAAAATAATGCGCCTGCTAATATAAAATTATATTACCATAAACAATATTGATACTCTATTCTGGCAGAAGATGCACTAACTACTTTTAGTAAGCTTGAGGTCAGAGTCCGTTAATAATCAAGTAGAACATTTGTGTATAACAATTTAAACTGAAGAAATTTATAGGTTTCCCTATAAGGGGACCTCGAAAGCGTCAATCATTGGAAAGCATTACAAGTACTACTGGAAAAGTACAACTGACAACACAAATATTTTAACAAGACTGTCTGCAATTTGGCTATCACTAGATCATCCCGGGGCAGAATAATACAATTTGTTTTACATCTATTCCCGCTGAGATTATAGATTTTCTGTCAAAAGGAAATCAAATCTGTCTACGCTGTAATGTGATATTACTTTTGGAATGTAGTAGTACAATACGCCGAAGTATACAAGGTAAAGTATAGCTATGCTTATATATATATATATATATATATTAGTATGATATAATGATATCCAGATATTTAAACAATTTTTTTTAATGAAAATTCAAGAAAATTAGTAATTAAGAAAACTTAAGAATTAAACTGAAACAAATTCTTAAATTCAGAGATGATTAGCTCTTGGTAAAGGAATCAGGATGACCTGTGCAGTAAATGTTTTCTTTGCTTTTGTTTATTATTTTAATGAAGACACGTATTTTTCACTTCTGCTTTTCTTGCAAAAACTTTCTTTCATACAAGTTTTCCAAGCAAAATTTTGGGTTTCGAAGGTGTCTTAACTAATTCAATACCTCAACGTAATTTTTCTGTCAATTATGAATTTTTAAAAAATTGAAAGTTCATTAAACCAGAAAAACATACATTAAAACTTTTATGTATGTATTTTATATTATTTTAATTATTTCAGACGTTATTTCTAAAGTAAAGATTACTTCATTGTAAAAAAAATTATTCTGAAAACTTTATAATTTTTTTTAAATTTACTTTAAACTACATATCTTATACTACTTCTCTATATAATCGTCACATTAATTAATTCATTCATCGTAGCGATACACCAGCTTCAATATATCATCGTCGCATTCTACCGCCAGTCTATTTAGCCACGGATTAACAGTATTTTTAAGTTCATCGTCACCCGCGAATCCCTTACCACTCAAAAATTCTTTCAATTTTCCAAACAAATGGTAATCTGAAGGAACTAAGTCCGGACCTATATGGTGGGTGATCGTAAATATCTCATCCAAATATTCTGGATGTAGACTTGTGCAATATGCAGACGTGCATTATCGTGTTTCAGGATGACACTGTCGGTCAGCCGTCCACGTCGCCGATTTTGAATGGCGCATCGTAACTTACGTAGAGTTTCGCAGTAGGCTTCTGCGTTTATAGTCCTTCAACGCGGAAAGAAATCGGTCGGAAGTACGCCAAACCGATCCCAAAAGACTGTGGCCATCAGTTTGCGTCCAAACGGCTGTGGCTTTACCTTTGTCGGTCTGGTTGGTGATTGAGGATGACGCCATTCACTTGACTGCCGTTTTCTCTCTCTAGTAAGTAATACGAAATCCACGTTTCATCGCCAGTAACAACTGAATTATGGAACTCATCACCTTTTTCTATATAGCACATCAAAAATTCCAAAGTAGATCCCACTCGGATTTTTTTGTGACGTTCGGTTAAGACGTGCGGCACCCGACGTGCACAAATATTTCTGAAGCCTAAACGATCGTGAACAATACGACCGGTAACAGCTCTTGAAACATCACGAAAAAGAAGGGCCATGTCGGAAATCGTTGAGCGACGGTGTTTTGTGATTTCCTCATCGACCCGTTTCAACAGGTCCCTGGGATTATCGAGGGCTTCCCCGGACATTCTTCATCGTGCACATTAATTCTTTTATTTCTAAACCATCTTCGGATATTTCTTTCATTCATTACATTATCAACGTACACAGCAACTAACTGCCTATGAATACTTACGTTTTTATGGTTTAAAACACGTATGACCACGTATTTCACAGTCAGCGGCAACATGGATTTTCCTATTCATTTTATAACGTAATTAATCACACGTAATCAAAGATACTACAACGCGACAACTTACAAATAACAATGCAGTGTCCATTCTTAGCATAACCATGAACGACACACGTTCACCAACCTTAAGTAAATACATTTCCCTGCGGTCTTTACTTTAGAGATATCCCTCGTATAATTCGTTTATAGTATGTAATTCAAAATCATAATTAAATTAAACAGACTGGAATTAAACACACGTACTAATCCTAAAATCTGTTTAATGTAAAGTTGTTCTGTAAACATACTGTGAACATTTTTTTACATTTAAATCGCAGCTGGCATACCTTGAAATTAAGAAAGCACTATTCGATTACGAGGTCTACTGCCGATATCATAATTTAAACAATAATTTACAAAAATATAGTTAACAATGAACAGATGATTTATATATATCACACACACACACACACACACACACACACACACACACACACACACACACACACACACACACACACACACACACACACACACACACACACACACACACACACACACACACACACACACACACACACACATATATATATATATATAATATAAATACCTCGTTTGAAGATTTGGGTATTTTCGACATTCATTAAATTTAGTAGATACAAATGGCCTGAAATTTAAACAAGTAAATATATATTTTTTTAAATCGATATTTACAACATATTATTTATTAACTTAAATTAACGCTGTCGAGATAAACAATATATCAGAAACTATCCTATGATCATGAGTAATATTTTCCACAGTTCAATTGTAACTCTTTTCATGTTATGAGATTTATCAGTATTATTAAAGTCGTAGAAATTCTACTTTAGCTTTTGTAGCAATATTAATGTTATTAATTTTTTTATTTGCATTAACAATTTTTTTCGATATTTGCCCCGTATATTAAATGATAAAGTGTAGGGATAACGGAAGCAATTTTAGAATTCAGATTAATAGTAGAAGAAAGATTAAAGAAAAACAAACCAACCGAAAAAGCATTCGATAACGTAGACTGGAATAAAATGTTCAGCATTTAAAAAAAATTAGGGTTTAACTACAGAGATAGAAGAACAATAGCTAACGTTTACAGGAACCAAACTGTAACCTTAATAATCGAAGAACATAAGAAAGAAGCCGTAATAAAAAAGGGAGTCTGAGAAGAATGTTCCCTATTACCGTTACTTTTTAATCCTTACGCAGAACTAGCGGTTAATGATATTAAACAACAATTTACATCCTAAGTAACAGTACAAGGTGTAAAGATAAAGATGCTACGACTTGATATAGTAATGATATAGTTGATGATATAGTAATTCTACCTGAGAGTAAAAAAGAATTAAAAGAAACAATGAACGGTATGGAGGAAGTTCTACGCAAGAACTTCCGCATGAAATAAATAAGAACAAAACGAAAGTAAAGAAATGTAATAGAAATAATGTAGATAGAATACCGAATATAAAATAAGGAAGAGAAAAGATTATGAATGTAAAAAAATGTGTTATTTGGGACGTAGAATTACTAAAGATGGAGGAAGCAGGAGCGATGCTGAAAGCACAGGCGAAACAAGCTTTCAGTCAGAAATATAATTTGTACGCATCAAAACTTAATTTAAACGGCAAGAAAACATTTTTGAAAGTATATGTTTAGAGAGTAGCTTTATATGGAAGTGAAACTTGGACGATCGGTGTACCTGAAAAAGAAAGATTAGAAGCTTTTGAAATGTGGTCCTATAGGAGAATATTAAAAATCAGATGGGTGGATAATGTGACAATGAAATAGGTGTTGCGGCAAATAGATGAAGAAAGAAGCATTTGGAAAAATATAGTTAAAAGAAGAGGCAGATATGTAGGCCACATCTTAAGGCATCCTGGAATAGTCGCTTTCATATTGGAGGGACAGGTACATGGGAAAAATTGTGCCAGCAGGCAACGTTTGGAATATGTAAAATAAATTATTAGGGATCTAGGATGAGGAGGTATACCGAAATTAAACGACTGGCTCTGGATAGGGAATCTTGGAGAGCTGCATGATACCAGTCAGATGGCTGAAGATAAAAAAATACAAAAAGAATGAATACAAAGGAGATTTTGTTCGTTGAAAAAAGTTACTGACAATTTTTCTAAAAAAGAATTGGAAGTGCTTACAAGAAATTATGACCCCGAGCAACGCCGGCTATATAAGCTGATCGATGATAAATTTAGCGGTAATGACTTCTTATTTTGATTACCGAATAAGTAAGTTATTGTTTGTGATTAATATGATACATGTGCTGTTCGTACATTGCAACATAATAATATTCTGAACATAATAATTATATACTGAATATAGTTTCATATTTCTTAATATCTTTTCAATTTGTTTGTTACGAGACCTTGTATCTTAAACATCAAATAAATTTTACGTTATAGTAAGATCAGTAATGAAAATTCCTTCATTATTTAAATATGAAGCGTTAATTAATTAATAGTAGGCAGCAGAGATTTCACAATAATTCCGACGTATATCAGGAGAGATAATACGAGTAGGTCCGTGGAATTCCGTAGAACAGGTTTTTTTTACATTATTCCATGGTGATTAAGAACCCAGTACAGGCGAGTCAAAAGATAAACTTAAAAGTTAACGTCAGAACCTAAACCTAACGTTTACCTAAGCTTATGATCGGAGAGTGGAAATAATTATTCAACGCAGTAAAGTTTTTTAGTTAAAAATGCTCCAATTTTTTGAAAAAATGTTTCATCGTACGGATTTATCCGTGAAATTTGGCTCTACAGAAGATGGCTTACATAGAAAAAATGTTGTTATAAAAATTAACATAATAAAAATGTTTTCTGTTTGATAGACGTTCTCGTTTAAATTTCATTTTCTGTTTTCCTGTAACCGAAAATATATTAACAGAAATTTTTTTTTTTTTCAAAAATATACATCGTGGATGAATGATTCTTCTTTGAAAGATTGTCAACATATTTTACAATTCCTTATACTGACCATATTTCAAACAACTATATTTTTTATACTAATAATCTTTTCTAAGTATTTTAATGTAAATAAATAACCTTCAAATTGTAAAATCTCATAACTGATCAAACGTCGGGTATTTAAATTGGAAAAATTTGACTAAAGAAAAGATCAAAATTTAATTTTAATTTTTGTTCAGTCATTTGACTGGTTTGATGCATCTCTCCAAGATTTCCTATCTATAACCATTCGTTATATTTCGGTATTCTCCCTCCATCCTACATCCCTACTAATCTGTTTTACATATTCCAAAGGTTGTCTGCCTGCAAAATATTTCCCTTCTACTTGTCCCTGCAATATCAAAGCGACTATTCCAAAACGCCTTAATAAGTGGCCTACAAGTATGTCTCTTGTTTTACCCATATTTTTTTTCAAATGCTTCTTTCTTTATCAATTCTCAGCAACATCTCTTCATTTGTCACTTTATCCACCAATCTGATTTTTAACATTCTTCCTATAGCAATCAAAAGGGGGGGGGGGGGTACTAAACGGGATGTTACTAGAGTCCTAAACCCAAAAATATCAACATCCTACTGCTAACCGTTTTCGAGTTATTCGAGATACATAATGACGTACAGACCTCACGCCAAAACTAGTCAAAATGGATATTTCCGTTGAAATCTGAAAACGGAAATTAATCGCGATCACGATACTTCTTGCAAAAATCAAAGTTTAGTAAAGATAATTAGAAGAATTAAACTGATAAAATGGAAAAAGGAAGGTTATAAAATATTGTAAACTGCAATTTTACGAGTAATCTTCAACCCTTTTACAAGGTTTGAAAATTCTTTGTACACTGTTAACCCTCACCCAAGTAAAAACGAACAAATGTTAACAAAAACCCTATTTTTTAAGGGGAAAATAATGGTTTATGTGGAACAAATTTCAGTTGTATTATTTTCTATATTCATTTTCGATGACTTTTTTTTATTTGTCTAAAAAAACAAGGCTAAAGTAAATTCTAGCTCAAGCATGGCATTTTTCATACGGCGATTTAAATTCTCCTAATATAGCATCATAATTATAGATTATGATAATATAATTATCGTACATTAAACTGTACACGAAACATTAATTGAAACAGCGCCAACCCTCAAATACATATACTTCACGTAAATATCTGTAACCATCATTCCAGAAATTTTGTATTCGCATAGAAGTAAAAAAAGAAGCGAATAGGTTTTTTACAGAAAAAATTATGTTCCATCTGTTATTCAAACAGCCGGAAACGTAACAATTATTTCTTATCAGATTAATGCGAAGGTCTTTTGTTAAACTTTTACAGGCCTACCCGAATTTTAAATAAAAGTTGAAATAGAATAACATCTTTAAATTAAATTAGACTGGTTTCAAATAAGCAATTCTTAAAAAAAGTATTTTTTGCAAATGTCTTTTATTAAAAATACTTTATTAATTCTAATTTAAATTTTGTTTTTTTTTTTCTTTAAAGAGTGCGCCCAATAAACAGCAACTGTCAAAAAATTAAATACTGGTGAAAACCTAAATAATGGTCAAAATTTAAATTAGAATTCAAAAAGTATTTTTTTTTTTTTTTTTTTTTAATAAGTTTGTATTGCTTTTTAAATTTTTTTTATTTTGAATTTATTTCTTTTAATCTTTTTTCATATGTGATTTAAACCGCTGTAATATTACATCTATTAAGACTATCCTATTTCAAACTACATTCAGAACAAAATAATCTTTTGATAAAACTTGAGTATTCTGTTGTAGGGAAGTATCCCTTTCTGATTAATCAAAACACACAGTGTACGAATTTAGAATTAAACTTTTTTTAACGTAATTTTTAAATACTTCTTATTTTATAAGAATATTCTCACTTTTAACGCACACACAGATCTATAGAGTACTTACCATTTATTAAGAGGAACATTTTCCACACTGAAGATAAAAAAGCTCATAACGTAGAGTAAGATTCGCATGTTTAAAACTTTTTCGTATAATACGAATAATTGAATAAATTTTATAACCTGATCTATTCAGAATAGAATATAGGTAGCTACTGCTAAATCCAATATTATATGTTTAGTATATACGGTGTTAATGCTTATATATATTCTCATTTTTTGACGTCACAGGATTGAATACGACGCTTATGAACAGTACAGATACACTCGGCAAGTACACAAAATAGGATACCCCCACGCTACTTCATGCATATTAATTTTATTTTCCATACGTGTTTAAAATAAATGGAAAAGCAAAAAATGAATGGTGGTGACAAATACATTCTTTACTCTCAAATTTTTCCAGCTGCTTCGTCCCCGATCTTTAAATTATAAAATAAATAAACATTTTTCAAAACTAGATAGATATGCTTCTACAAAGATTCCTCTAGTGGTGAATGCGTCTTCGCAAATCAGCTGATTTCGAAGTCGAGAGTTCCAACGTTCAAATCCTGCTAAAGGCAGTTACTTTTATACGAATTTCAATATTAGATCGTGGGTATATATGTTCCCTGGTGGTTGGATTTTAGTTAACCACACATCTCAGAAATGGTCGACCTTAGACTATACAAGACTACACTTCACTTACACTCACACATATCACCCTCATTTATCTTCTGAAGTATACCTGATGGTGATTTAAAAGAATTTTTTAGTTGTAATTATAAAATCTAATATACAACTAGAATATTGATATATTGTAAATATATATATATATATATATATATATATATATATATATATATATATAATTTTTTTTTTTGAAATAAGCATGAAATATTGTTTATTTATATTATGTTTTATAACTTTCAAATAGCCATTTAAACCGTTGTATTTATTAAAAAGAAACAAGATACAAGTGAAAACTTATAACAAACTTTTTAAGCGTCAAAATTCTCAAAAATGTTTAAACAATTTCTCTATTTAAAAAGTAACGTTATAATTCAACAGAAAAAATACCACGAATTTTAATAAAAAATTATTTCATTTTATAAAATCATTACTGTTGAATACATATAAATTCACAGAAATTATCTCGTAAATATATCATAAAAATTTATATTGGTAATTCTTTTTCTGGGGGAGGTGGTGTTTTATGAACTTGGATTTTTATCTTATTTTTACATATGATTTATTTATTAAATTATAAGTAAAAGCGCCCTTAATGGTTTTGTGAACTCTCTAACTCTAAAAAGATATGTAATAATTTATTGCGTAAATCCGAACAATTTTTTTTTTTTGCTGGATTATCAACAATTATTTTTAGAAAGGCTTAACAAATCGGTTTAGTAATCGATAACCGAATAATTGAAATTTCTCCCCGCCAACCACCCTCCGTGTCACTTTACAGCTCTAACCCGGAGTCTGTTAGGAACTCTTACAAAATGAAAATTAATTATTGCTTATTTAATTTAAATTTAACTGAGATTAGAAAATAAAATAAGTTAGAGACTGTATATGTCTTTCTCAATTCTAATCTAGAGTGCATCCCCTACACTCATTCTTACATCAACTAATAAATTAAGCGTATAGTAACAAAAGTAAAAAGTTACAAAATTAAAATTGTACGGGAACGATCGCCCTTCGTTAGATGGCTCGGCCGATTTGCAATTACCGATCCATCTTTCAAATGCACGAACGTTTACAGAATTAATACCGTTAGAAGTAATTTGAATAAAAATTTACTAACGGATCTGCAAGAGCCGACCTTTTTTCAACTTTATTGTAATTGAACAAGGCGACTTCATCGAGGAATTTCTATATCGACCACCGAAATGGCTCTAGCCGCCAAGCTTTGCAGTCAGAAATGCCAGTGTTCCCACCGGTCGTGAACTTCCGGAATGAGTTTTCCACAAAGGATATTTAAATTCATAACATAAACGTTAACAGAGTACAGGCTTCTTTAAATATTATATCAGCACTTTCAATCCCTAGAAAAAATTACTTGGCTTCAATAAACCACAAAATAATCAGCGTATATCAGAAAAAAATTATAAGTGCTTACAGAGATTTTGATGTCATATATCCTGCTTAAAAATACATTTCCTGTGATCTCGATAAGTTTCCCTCAAATGTTGCGTATTGCAAGTATTTAATTGTCACAAATTTCAGCAATGTAAAACTTGTAATACTGTTAATTAGATCTTAATGTATTATCAGTTTAGCTGAACATCAATATATCCTAAAAATAGGAACTAAAAAAAGAAATCAGTTGTAATATTAAATTCACACGTACAATAAATATAACGTTATATTTTACCTCCTATACTTTTTCGGATTCTGCTTGCAAAACTAAACTAAATATCCTTTGGAAAAATGGCAATTTCTCCTTCGTTCTCTCATTGTCCTCCATTTTATTTTTATGTTAAAATTTATATCTCAAGTTCGGATAGAGGAATCAGATTAATATTTGGTAAACGTTTTGGTAATAAAGTTTTAAAATTATCAAAAATCGAGACTTAAATACCTCCGCAAATTACAAAATGGCGGCCATGTTTATTTCTCAATCCGTTATATATCCGTAAATATTATTTTATCAATATGTATGTTAGTTGCTAAAATACAGAGTTATCATAAAAGAATGGTGCGGTTTCAGTAATTCATAGGAAGATTGTAGGGAAATTTCTAGATGTTATATCGGTATCCTTGAAAGCCTCCAACCCAAAAGTTTGTTTATCAGCAGTTGTAACCACAACGTCAGTTCTTGTATTGTTTTTGCGGTGAGTTTAGCGAGTTACTATGTTTTCGGATAAAGACAAAGCAAAGTGTGTTTTATTGATGGCCAAATTAAAATCCGTAGTTTTAGTTCTACGTGCGTTTCGACGTGAATTCGGAAGAGATCCACCACACAAAAATAACATAACACGTCGGTTCAAACGATTCGAAGAAACCGGATCGGTTAAGAAACAGAAATCAACCGGCAGACCAAGTGTACCGGACGAAACGGTTGAACTTATTAGACAATCAGCAATTAGAAGTCCTGGGAAGTCCATCTCCCGTCAAAGCGTCGAATTAGGTATTCCAAAATCAACAGTTCACAAAGTTTTACGTAAAAAACTGAAATTACACGCTTATAAAATCCAGATACTGCAGGGATTGAAACCCGATGATGGTTTAAAACGTTACAATTTCGCTGTTGAAATGTTGGACAGAATAAGTGAAAACGAATCATTTTTAGACGATATAACTTTTACAGACGAAGCTACATTCCATGTGAATGGATGTGATACAGACACAATGGAGTGGATATGAACAGACACAATTCACGAATATGGGGCTCTGAAAACCCACACGCAATTATTGAGAAACAACGCGATTCGCCTAAAGTTAATGTTTGGTGTGGTGTGATGAAAAATCGTGTAACAGGGCCTTTCTTCTTTGCTGAAAAAACAATTAATGGAGTTGCGTATCTTGACATGTTAACCGATTATTGATTTCCTCAGCCGGATGAACTCGAAAACATTCATCGACTTCATTTCCAACAAGATGGTGCTCCCCCGCACTTCAATACATCGGTCACGGACGCTTTGAACGAAAAATTTGGAGATCGACGGATAGGCCGGCAAGGACCCGTACTTTGGCCTCCAAGGAGTCCAGACCTGACACCTTGCGATTTTTTCTTGCGGGGGTACATCAAAAACGTTGTTTATACACAAAGAATTCGCGACCTAAACCGCTTAAAAAACAGGATTAATGAAGCAATAACAACCGTTAACGAAGAAATGTTAACTAATGTTTGGAGAGAAGTTGAGTATCGTTTAAAGATTTGTCGAGCGACTAAGGGCGCACGTACTGAAATTTATTAATTATGTAAAAAAATGTTTGAGACGACAAATTTGAAAAATAAAAAACATAAACTGTAAGTAATTCTTTTTTAATTTAAACCACAATCAAAACCGCACCATTCTTTTATGATAACCCTGTATTAAACCTTTTATTTTAATTCAGATGACATTTTATTTTTTTAAGATCGGTTAATAAATAGCCGTTGTGGCAAAAAATTGATGTAATTTTGTGCCTGTTTTCATGTCCTTCACTTTACGTTCAAGTCGATTAAATATTATTTGTTTTTATTTATTATTAATTCTAGTACGATTTTCTACGTATATTGGCATTCTGTAACTGGTTTCGAAGAACATTAATTGAAGACAGTTTATTTTCGGCAAGGTTTCTGTTCATAGATGAAGCTTCTTTTAACAAGAATGGTGTTTAAAATATCACAACCAGCATATCTGAAGCGACGAGAATCCTCGTGGTACCTTTCAAAGTACCCCCATCAGCAAAGGTTTTCCCTGAACATACGGGTAGGGATTTTTAATGACTATCTTTTGGATCCTGTCATTCTACCAAATCATTTAAATGGAGAAAAGTATCTTGCTCATTTGACCGAAAATCTTCCACATTTGTAGGAAGACCTTCATCTACAATTAAGAGAAAATATGTGGTTCTACCACGATAAAGCTCCAGCACGTTTCAGTCAGTTGGTATTAGATTTCCTTCAAGAAACTTTCCATGAAAAATAGATAGGCCACGAAGGGGGTATGTTTAATATTTGGTATGTTTTATTTTAGCAAATAACATAAATTTTATAAATAAAAGTAATATTTATGGAGATACAACGGATTGAAAAATAAACATGTAATCGGTGAAGGTATTTAAGTCCTGATTTTTTTTTAATTTTAAAAATTTATTACAGAGACCATATCAAATATTAATCTGATTCTTCTATCCGAACTACAAATATAAATTTTTACATAAAATAACAAAATGGTGGACAAGGGAGAACGAAGGAGAAATTGCCATTTTTCCTAAGGATATTTTTTGTTTTTCTTTTTACAAGTAGAATCCGAAAAGTATAGCCAGCCCACTATATTAAAACACTTTGTATATTATATATATATATTAAAAGTTTATTTTATAGATTTGAAATTTATTATTTCTTTCTGGTAATAAAGAATTATATTTTAGCCCTGTAATTTACACGCCAATTTAAATTGCTGGAAACTCTATAATTGAAGAAAAACATTGAAAAATCTTACTAACGTAAGATGACTAAATATTAAATTTTAAAACAAAAGAAAATAAAACAATAATCAATAACTAATATTAATGAGAAGATTTGAATTCTACGCGACTCTTTAATATTATTATATTCACTGCAGCATCGTATGCAGCATCACAAACAACTCAAAAGAAAAATACGATTTTTGTTTTCTATATCTTTCGGAACATGTATCAGAATAAAAACAGGATTTAATAATTATGAAAAATTTTAAAGACAACTTATGCTGAATCTTTTAACGTTCAAAACATCTTTTTTTTAATTATAATACAATACTTTACGAAATTGACAAAGACATTTGATTAATCTAATCTGCCAATCTATATAACTTTCATCTAGATTATGAACAATTTGTGGATGTAACATATACAACAAATTTCATCGATCGGAACCCCAAACAAGATTCGTTCTTCATTATATACAGAGAAATTACGTCTTCTCTCTACTTAGACCGTAGTAATTGAATCTCCTGTATTTTGAACCGACGTGCAAAACATGTAAAATACCTGACATCAAATAAAAATCATTTCTAAAAACACCCTATGAAAAGTGACAAGAAAAAAGTTTTTCCCGTCGTCTTTTTCATTCAGCCAAACTTAATGCTGTCCTTCGGTATGCCATGCTTAGCCTACCAAAATGCAGAAAATATGCAGTTTTAAAATCGTCAACTGCGTTCTTTTCTCCACAGAGGCTGGCTACGTGTGAACATCAGTATTCTTAAATGAATAACTCTAATAATGTTTCTAATAACTCCTATTCTTTACACGCGTCACAGCTATAAGAAAGACTGCGATCGGTAGTGAAAAGCAGCAATTAAAAGTGATCCTTCTACCAAGATATAGTGTATTGTACACTTTGCGTATACTCAGTAAAGGAAACTGCAAAATAAAATGTCTTCAGAGTATTTATAAAATGGTGGGCTGGTTATACTTTTCGGATTCTACTTGTAACACTAAACAAAAAATATCCTTAGGAAAAATGGCAATTTCTCCTTCGTTCTCCCACTGTCCGCCATTTTGTTATTGTTGTATAAAAATTTATATTTGTATTCGGATGGATGAATCACATTAATATTTCGTAAGCGTGTTGGTAATAAATTTTTAAAATTAGTAAAAAATCAAGATTTAAATACCTTTGATAATTACAAAACGGCGGCCATTTTTAATTTTCAATACATTACATCTTCATAAATATTAGTTTTATCAAAATGTATGTTATTACTGAAATATTAAGCCTTTTATTTTAATAAAATGATATATATATTTTTTTAAAATCAGTTAACAAATAGCCGAGTTATGGCAGAAAATTGATGTAATTTTGTGTTTGTTTTCATGTCCACCACTTTACATTAAACTCGATTAAATATTAATTGCTTTTATTTGTTGTTAATTGTAGTATTGTTTTTTTTTTGTGGGTGAAAAACGCCTGGGCGTTATCATCGCCCGGAATTTTATTAATAAAAGGGTAAAGTAACTCCAAAATAATAAAACTTATTAGGTGTAAAATTAATATTAATCATATAATAAAAATTTATTAAAACAAAAGTCAAGAAAGTAAAATAAAACTCAAAATTAATATCGCAGACGAAGTCTTTAAAATATAAAAGTTAAAATAAAAGAATAAAGAAACTATATAAAACTTACCTAATTCCGATGGGTTCTGCAAAAGGCTCCCTTCTCGGATAATAAAATTAAAAACATAGAACCAAAAAAGTCAAAATTGAAAGTAAAGATTAAAAATTAACAAAAACTCTTCTAGCGTTAAAATATATATGATAATATTAAATTTTTTGCAGTATCCTGGTACTGTGCAAAACAGAAACATCCGGTCCAAAATTTCGTTATTATTGTACAAGATATTACGGATGTTTCTAGGTAGATTAAACTTACGACGCAACGCCACATAACATATGCAGTCCACGAGAATGTGGTGCACAGTCATGCGGCAGTCGCATCGTGTACATAGGGGTGGGGCTCCTCCTGACATTAGGTGTGATACTCGTATGTCCTATCCGTAACCGGCAGAGGACTACTTCCTCACGATGAGATTTTTCTGCAAAAAGAGTCCCATGGCAACACTGAATCTTTAATCCGTCGGAGTTTATTATCGACGGTAGTCGCCCAGTCACTTTCTCTCAGTGATTGTTTTACACGATTAATAAAATCAAAGGTAGTAACTCGGGTGGTGAAAGGAGGTTGAAGAGGTTGAATACACGCTTCTTTGGCAGCATAATCTGCTTTTTCGTTACCTGAAATCCCAACGCGGCTAGGGACCCAGCAAAAACTTACTTCTAGTATTGTAAATTAGTATCAAATTAATAATAATTTTCTTACAATAATACAACTAATAATTATGATACGAAATTACATCATGTTCTGCCATAACTCGACTATTTGTTAACCGATTAAAAAAATAAATGTAATTTTGTGCAAAATAAAAGGCTGAATAATTTAGCAAATAACATACATTTTGATAAAATTTTATTAATGGAGATAAAATTTTTCGGATTGATAAATAATCATGGCCGCAATTTTGTAATTATCGAAGGTATATAAGTAATGTTTTTTAACTAATTTTAAAACGTTATTACAGAGACGCTTACCAAATATTAATGTGATTTGACTATCCGAATTTGAGATATAAATTTTTATATAACAAAATGCCAAACAGCGGAAAAACGAAGGAGAAATTACCATTTTTCTTAAGGATATTTTGTGTTTATTTTTTTACAATTAGAATTCGTCAGGAACGCCACTCTCCGATCTGATGCGAGATTTCAATCCGTGTCCGAGGTGGGGGTGGCGCAGGCCACCCCCACCTGTGTTTTGTTCTGTTTCTCTTGTTTCAGAAACGGGAGAAGCGTGGATGTGGAACGACTCGACGTGCCGTCTCATCCTGCCAGTCGAAAGAAAGTAAAAATTAAATTTTTTTTTTTTTTTTTTCGTGTGTGTGTTCTGCTTCTTTTGTTGCAGATACCAACAGCCACCACAAAAACAAATGGTTTCTTCACTGCGGCCACGCGGTCCCCCCAACCCCTTCTCAGACACACGTGTGTCTGAAGGTTAATAATTACGTGGAGTGAATAATTACTGTTTGCTTCTTTCCACATTTCGCCGCCCCAAAACCGCGATCGCGAATAGGTATCACCATTTGTAAGTTCCCTATTACCTTCCTTTCCTTTCAAGAAAGAAGAAAGAGGGAACGAGCCCAGCAGCCATCAGCCCAGCAGCCACCTGCCCAGCAGTCACCTGCTCAGCAGCCACTGACAGCACAGAAGAACGAAGAAACCTGCACTTTCCCCCGTTCAGCCCTTCGGGGCCTCGGGAATTTCAAGGTTAATGGTATGTAACTTCGGTTACTACCAATTCTTGGAAAGTGCAGGCCAAAGAAGAACGAAGAGGTCTTCGGAAGAAGAAGAGGGAGAAGAAGAAGGAAGACCAACCACTCGCCTCAACATCACGGACTGGAGTCCGGAACAGAGCCCAGCAGAGATGCGTCCTGAAGGGCAGCCATACCAGAAGCGGATGAAGAGCTTCTACACAACCTCTCCTATTTCAAAACTTACAATAAGACAAAATAACCCAGCAATAGCGACTCCTCCGGAAAAGGGGACGCATTGCTCCCTCCTTATAGCAAGTGTCCCGTTGTGGCCTATTCCTGCTAGCCTATTAAAGAGTTAGCACCGAAAGGACTTCAGTGGACGGTCTGAAGGGGAATTACGTCGGGAGGACAGGCTTTATAAGCCTAGCCTTCCGCGGTCGGTCCATGAAATGGGTTCGATAACGCTGGTTTAACAACGGATTGGAATGCAATTAAATCCGTCTTAAATTCACTAAAATAATAATAGACAAAACTTGAAAAATTAGATCCGAGATTAAAAAAATAACCTTTTAAAAAACAAGCCCGATTAGAATGATCCAGCAGCAAGGGACTCTGTCCAGGTTCTGCGATAAAGTAGGGAGTAATAGACTCCTGCCAACTTTGCATTCCATTCCATTCCACAATTCGAAACACTCTGTATATTTTTTTTTATATGGAAAATTCTTCTCTAAAAAATGATGCTGCAGTTGTTTCAAAGGTTTGAATACACGTGTGGGATCATGAATCAACACGTGCGCCGAGCCATTTTCTTTACAGATTCCGACTAGGGTGAACTGAAATGCAGTTCATGATTTTTTATTTTACTATATTATTGATTTCTTACTCGATATTCACTTATCATCTGGGTAATCTGATCTAAATAAAAAATTTATTTTTATTATGATTTTCTTAATTTTTTCTCTTTTACCTTGCAGGAGACTGGTTGTGAACGGATACTGTGAGTTCCCTTCCGATTTAAAAATCGGGTAGCGGTAAAGTCTGATGCGAGCCGCAGAAATCTTGTGCTGTCTTGTCTTGACGGCTAATTTAGGCCGACGATGCCACGGATGGGCTTGTCGGAGGACCTACCACCAGAAGAAAATGTTAGAATTAGGATACGGTATATAATAGTTTCAGTAACTAACTGTTAAATTAAACTAAATAAAAAATAAAATATTTTTGTAAACATTTTCGCATTCGAATGGTTTTCTCTTCTAAATTGCTGGTATAAAAAATTGTACTGTCAGTCTGTTGGACTCCAACAACAAAATAGGACATTCTTCCTGCAAAACCTGAATTTGTTTCCTAAAAATAAATAAATTATATATAACACATACAATTTAACATTCTTATTTTGTTTTCCTTTTTAGTCTTAAACTTTTCTCTCTGATGAATCCCACATTTATATATGTTAAAAATAAAAGTAATGAGCAAATGAACCCTTTCTAAAAGGACTTGAAAAAATGAAAGGAAACAAGATTTTTTTTTAGATTACATTTATTTATTACATTACTTATATGTTAATTAGAATATTTATTTATTTACATATTAACAATAACATAAAATTTTTCAATTTATTCGTCGACGGGCTAATAAGTACAGTAGTTACATCCATTTGTTTTTTCTTAATGTCTGTTCATTGTTTTTTTTACATCCTTGAACAAAGTAAAGGAAGCATTGTAATCATGAAAAATTTCGGTTTTCAGATTTTAACTGAAATATCCACTTTGAACATCCCCTAATCAATTTTGACTAGTTTCGGCGTGCCGTCTGTACGTATGTAGTATTACTCAAAAACGATTAGCCGTAGAATGTTGAAATTTTGGATTTAGGAAATTTAGGATTTTTTGTTAAAAATCAATGTGTACACCCCCTGTTTTGACTGCAATTGACTGAACCAAGTGTCCTAAAAAACCCAAAATAAAAAAAATTGAATTTTGAACATTTTCTTAACTGCAGTAATAAGGCATCATTAAGTACTTTTCAGTGATGTACATGAGTGGTACTTATTTTCATTGGTTCCAGTGGTATAGCCAAATAAAATTTTAATTAATGAAATATTTAGATTTCAGGGGGAAGGCACGTCGGTTCGAATCAGACTTCATCTCCTTTTTTTTTAATTTAATATACTGATTAATAATTATTAATCTTTGACTGTAAAAAAAATTTACGATAAATAATAATTCAATAATTGCAAGATAAAAAAAGAAATGAAAAAATGTTAGAAGTTATTAATGAAATAAAATGTTATCTACTTTTCATTTAAAAAATATTTATATGTAATTTAACAGATGTACAAGGAAGTCATGCGGTATCCACATTAAATTTTTTATATATATATTTGTTGTTATACATACATATATGTCCTACATCTTTTAAAAATATCCTACATTTATGGGTTATTGCTGATGCACGGCTTACACCATCTTATTTTTAAATATTTATAATTTTATTTAAATATATTTTTCCATTTATTTAATTCAACGAGTCTGTATGCACGCGCGCGCACGCATACAATATTTAATTCGCACGGTTGTGGCGGTATTAGCGTCCATAGTTGACATTAACCAAACTAATGTAATTTCACAACTTACATCGAACAAATTTCGCTTGTACGGTTGGCAGACTGATGTAGTCTCAAGGCTTAACGCGTCAGGTACCTAGTGAACCGGGCGATCTAGTTCGAAATCAGCCAAACCCAGTAACGTTTTTACACTTTAAATATTACTCATTTATTTAATTCTATCGTTCACCTATGACTCACACCATAGCATTGCAAAAATCTGAGTCGCAAATTTTTTTTTGCAGATATTGTTATTTTTTTAATCTTTTTATAAAAATATGCCTAAGAAAAATATAATCTTAATTAGGCGAAATATAATGAGGGTGACTTTGTTCTACAACCTCACCCCCTTGGCCTTTTAAGTTGAAAATTAATGGCATCAATGCCCCAAATACAGAAATAATCTGACCGGATTTGTTCAAAATCGATCCAATAGTTCTGGAGATATAAGGTGATTTTGAGTGCGATACCGAACGCGCACACGTACATACGAACATTAACATCCGGAATATTTCCATCCGGTTTTTTAGTTCTTTGGTTTCCTTAGGGGTCAAAACGTCAAAATCCGGTGAAAACCGCATATGCCAAATTAAATCGATTGCAATACTTTCCCTTCTAAAGCTACAGCTCTGCTATAGCGGTATCTAGACGGATAAGTAATAAGATAAATAGGGGTTTCTTTTAGAAAATGCGTACGAATAATCTATTTAAAAAAAATAATAATAAAAAATGGATATAAATAAAAAAAACTAAAAGATTTAATTTTTGTAACAAAGAATTGGACAACTATGATGTCAAACGTTGTATTAATTTCTTTTTACCATTGCCAAACAAAGAAATTGTAGTTAAATCGAAAAAGGTTTTGCATAAAGCAAGTAAGAGAATAATTACAAAAGTATAGTTTCTAAAAAAACAAAATGAGATTAATAATTTAAATGAATTCGTTAATATTTCAGCGTGAATAATATTCAACGTATCAAGTACACCACCAATATAACATTTATGAAAAAAGACAGTAGAAAACAACCAAAAATAATGGAATCAGTGAAATCAGTTCAGATATTAATCGAAACATTTGTTTGGTTATTTTACCGATCAAAAAAGTAAGTAGCAGAATATCGATTTTCATTACTCTAAAATATGTTTCAAATACTAATACGAGACAATAATTACTTTTATTTATCGTGGATATCTTACACGGTATAGTTCTTGGTTTCTTATGTACATTTCAGTTTACTTTTATTTTATTCATATTTTACACGTTAAATATGTATATATACATTTAATTATAACTAAAAGGCCACAAAAATCATATATACGATTCTATTGGTTTGTTATATGCTCTCCAACCCGAAATTTCATGAATGATAAAATAAAGTACAAATTCTACATACAAACCCTATTCAGTCTTCAAATTCAAGTCGAGAATACAATTACAGCCCATTTATAATTATATGAAAATGCGATTCGGTATTGCCATTCCAGTCATAACGAAATACTTGGAATAGTTACACATGTAATAGATCTTAATGCCTTTCTCATCACTAGGCTCATTTTCTTATTCACCTTCATCCAACGTATCGCGCTTATCATAGCAATGACTCTCAACAACTCAATTACCTTTGCTGAAACGTCAGCTCTGACATGGTATAGCCCAATGACTGCACATCTCTGCGAGTCTTTACAGTTTATGGAATGAACGTGCAGATATCCTGCCTAATTACGTATATATAGTCTTATATTTCCAATATTTTCTTCCTTTTATGTTAAAGGAATAAGAGCCGATCCAAACTCAGTCACAATATAAGCGTTATATTCTTATTGTCAATAGATAAAAATGCATGTGATACTAGGCTTTCTGCTCAGGCTTGACATACAGGTCATCTGGTAATTCGTCTGAATATAGAATAATTTCCCTTTCCCTGCCCACAGGCCTAAATTCAGGTTCGAGTCAAGAAGGTTGGGTTTTGTATAAGAAATAGAGCACAGGTAAAAAAAAACGTAATATAATTCTCTCTAGGTAATTCTCTAAGTTATAAATTGTTTCAAACTCTACAATACGTCAAAGCTACTGTACACTCAAACAGTAAGTCATAAGGCAGTAAAATGCAAGTTATTAAAGATCAGAATTGTTGGATTGGTTCAAATATTCCTGCTTAAAAAATTATGCTTATAAAAATAAGGCCCAAATTATGCTCATTCACCAGTAATTAGGAACTTAGCACGGGTTCACAAACCTCCTCTTACAGGTGAAAAAAATCTTTACACTATGACACATCCATGGCAATTAAAACGAATTAGTTACATAGATGTGTCTGGAACAGATCTCACTATGAATCATTTATTTCTCATTCAGGGCTGACCTGCCATAATCTGGCTTCATCAGCATAACCATGCTAGACTTGCTAGCTGTATTAAACACTAAAATAACACGGCTGGGGATCATCCGCTTTGCCATGGTTCAGCCGTATAACGGTACAATCCGTTGAGAGCGATCACAAGTTGAAGAAGAAATGTACGATTATCTGATTTGAGGATAGAAACCCAAAACAACATTCCTTTTACATTGAATCGATAAGGGCTAATTTGAATTCCAGCAATCCAAATCTGGATAGGAAGACTCGGTTAACGTTATTTTTAAGCTATCAAGAAGTAACAGAAGCCTAAGTTAAGAGGTTTTCTGGATTTCTGGATTCAAGTAGTGGCCATATGCAGGAATGTGGCGATGTAAATCACAACATAAAAGTCATACCTTCAAAGAGTCGTTGAAGCCTTTTAAGTTTGTACAATTCTACACGGTGCAGGAAAACAATATTGAATAGAAATGTTACAATGGTATAATTCTCATACCAGTTCCGATTGAAGGTTGTTTTACTACGTGATAACAGAGAGTTGGGTAAAGTAAGATTTTCAGAAATTTCTACTCCAGGAACAATATATTAGAATATGAGGATCCGTTCTACCTTGTAGATTTCACCATGTATATAATTTATCTACATTAATCTATTTAAGTTATCTATTAATGCAAAATACTAAGAACGTTTGAAAATTTTTATAAAAGAAAATAATGTAATAATTGTGTTATTCTCTCATAATTTCAGAGTTCATCATTTTTAAACGTACTTCTGTCACAGCCGATATCACACCTAGATGAATTTATTATAAACAGTCAAAAAATCTTTGTAAATATATTACTGACTTTGGAAATACAAAAAATATACAGTTATTATTTAAATATCAAAACGAAAAGATAAAACAATATTATTCATATTATTGATACCGAAAATCAATAATTAAATGAATACAGCTATGCCACCAATTTCAAATATATATATATATTTATATATAAAAAAGACCACAATGCTATGATTAGCAGTAATCCTTGAACTATAGTAGATGTTATAATTTTTGTTAAATAAAACATTTCACTGAAAGAATATGGGTTTAATGTATGAAAGTTATAAAAAAAAAATAACTTTCCCAGCATCTTTTAATAGAAGCAGAATAATTCATGTTATTTTAAGGACTGAGATAGTAAACAGCTACTTCATAGATTTAAAAATTTGACCCACTGGATTTTTATAGAAAAGAAACATTTTCTGAAGGAGCAGCGATCTCTATGAACGTAATCGATGGAAAAGACAACAAAAAGCAACAAATGATAATATTATTTTTACTTTTAATACTGCATATGAATTATATATATATATATATATATATATATATAGTCTATAAAATAATAGTTTAGTTTCAAACATAATATTCGAACAAAGACTGAGAAAGATGTGAAATATGCTCAAAATGAAGAAAAACTGGGAAAGTTTTCGATATCTAAACAAGTATTAATTCTAGAGAATTCCTGCTGGGTTATTAAATAAAGAGCCGCATAATGCAGGTTAGACATTATAATTACGGTAGAGAGAGAGAGATGTATTTTTATGTAAAATTTTAGAGATGAATTCCATCGTGTTAAATAAAGAAACACAACAAGAAATAAACATTTGCCGGTAAGAAAAAAAACTTAGAGAAGTGGATGTATCCTGATGAAGTCATCTTCAGGATGATGATCAATGTCCAACAGGTCGTCGAAGGGAAGTAAAGACACTTTACTCTAATAAAACTTAGGTCAAGATTTGAACTGCTATTCTGAATCCAGAATCCAAAATGAAATCAGCATCTGATAATGATGATTCATTATGCCACTGTTATCTTCATTAATTTTGTTCTCAAGCTTTCGCCAACATTCCCTAATAGTTTCCAATCTTGAAATCATGATGAGAAGTCCTTAAAAATGTTTATTTTAAGTTATGAAGGTAGGTTTTTTGTTTCAAAAGAAGTACATCGAGATAATATGCATAATATGTGGGATGCTGAAGCTATATTTATTTAATGGAACATGAAAATCTCAGGAAAAATGTATATTGCAGTGCGCAATCACATGAGATACAGTTTTCGATCCTTTCTTTTTGCTGAAAAAGCTATGACTTGAAGATTTTTTGAATATATTACAATGGTATACAATGTCCCAAACAGAAAATTTCATTCCTTAAATACAAGGAATTACTGTACAATGCTTACCACGTTGGAGAATTTCATTCTTCACGCAATCATTAACGAATGACTGTAAAGAAGATCGGATATTCTTTGGTAAAGCAAGAGATTGTCTATCGAATTAATGGCTGCACCTCAAAGAAGTAAACAAGTGTACGTTAATTCAAAACCTGCTGAATGGTTAACATTCTTGGATAGGTTTTCTTCATTTCATATCTTTGTTGATCTGTGTTGCAATACTATCAATGTATGAAATCCTAAAAATATTTTACAGACACATAGTGTATGTATATATATATATATATATATATATATATATATATGTGTGTGTGTGTGTGTGTATGTGTGTGTTATTTTGAGTGAAAATATTTATAATATTCAATAAATTAAAATCAGTTATATTTTACTAAGAAAATATTTAAAATAAAAGAAACGTGTTTCTCAGAAATTAAACATAAAAAAATCATGTTATGTTTTAAGCATTTTTCTTTAAATATTAGGCAATGCGTTTCTTGTGGTTCATCCCAGTTGAATCCATCAAGGTGTAACTTGATGGATTACAATTATCACACGTAATCAACTTATAATCTTTCCTTCTGCAATGGTGGGTAAGCATTTGTTCTATTAGGTTTACACCTACAAGTACAACTAGAATTAAAGAAAATTTAATTTTTAACGAAATTATTTGTGCTTATGCTCATTATATTAGAACTGACATCACTTACGTGTAACTAATTTATAAAAATGGTTTTAGTTATAGAAGTATTTCTCACAAATCTTCAAAAATAATTATACAAACATTTGTGGTAGAATATCTAACTTCATACTAAAAACCTTTTGTATCTGATTGATATATTATCTTAAAATAATCCATTTTCATTCAAATTTATGATAATTAATAAAATAAAGATTTCCTAGTATCAATTTTGTAACTGTTTCTTATTTTACTTACTTTTTTTGGGTATCTGCCTCCCTAAAAGTTTTTCAATCTGGCCAACAATTTCAAAAGGTTAAAATTATGTAAAAATGGAAATGTTTTTGTTTTTCAAGTTTTTTCTTCAACACTTGGAGAAGAATAACTTTATAACAAATTTCTTTTCTAATGTCATCTTGGAATGATCAATTTAATATACTTATTACAAACAAGATTTCATTTTTTAATGTATAGTTGTTTATTATTATTATTAATAAAATGGAAAATATTTCATTAAGAATAAAATAAAATTGTAATCAATCAAATCACATAACTTAGTCAAGAGGGATGGTAAGTAGAATCGGTAGTACTATTTTATCAAAGGTCGTTCTTGTTTATCACCATTAGCCAACAGCATTGGAAGAATATTATAACCCAGGTGTTTTTTAAATTCTTTATATTTAATATTATCATTTACTAAAATATAATAGTTAATTTTATGCTATTTTTATTTAAATCTATTGAAAAACTAAACTCATTAAGTGATCAAGAAAATATTTTTTCTTCAATTTATTGTTTTTTACAATCAATTACATTAAAAATAATGGTTAGAATCTTATTATACTATATGTATTTTATTTTCAGATTATCTTGTTTATAGAACAAGTACGAGATACAAAACACGAAATTAATGCTTTACTTTACTTTACGATTTCTTTACTTTAAACAAAAAAACTATATTTGGGGTAAGTGTATTTATTTAAGTCAAAATTAAAAAAAAATCATAGCATAAGGAATGAAGGAATTTTTTTTGAAAATTAAATACCAACTTTATAAACTTAAAAACTTAAAAATAAAATTCAAATTAAATTAAAAAAATAAAGTATAACTCTCGTCAAACCATTCATTCCAGACCTCAATTAAATAACTAATTATTATGCTACCTTGGCACAGTCAAAATACTGCGGCTATTTAAAATCATTGAGCAGGCCAAACCTTTAATAAACCAGTAAAGGATATGTTTTTGATAAACAGAGGAAATTATTTTTTGCCTAATTTATATTAAAAATTTTTAAATATACTAATTTTATCATAAATAAAAATAAAATAATTAACTAAAATCCAGTAAAAAAATAAATTACTAAAAAAAAAAAAAATAATTAATCTACAATGAATTTCAAATGATAAGACATTAATCCAACAAAAAAAAATGAAAAAAAAAAATTATAAGAAAAAAGGAGCTTATCCACATTAATTTTAAATTTCAAAATGAGAAAATAAATAAATAAACAATAGGAAATTCTTTATTAAATCAAACTACCAGATAACCAGATAAAAAAAGCGAATTTAATTTCAAAACTACCTTAAACTCAAATAGTAATTCAACAATAAAATACAGTCTAAATTAACTCTTCATTATTCGGGGGAAAAAATATCTTAGAAATTAATTAACCCTGATATAAAAGGTACGAAAAAAATTATTCTAAACTAAAATTTAATTATCCCTTACAGTGCAACTAAATTAAAAAAAAAAACAAATAAAAAAGAATACACAAAAAAACACTATCAGACCTAACTGAATTGAACAGTTACAAATATTCATCTAAATAAATAGAAACCAAAATCCGTTTCTAGATACACTTTCCAGTAAATCTACTTTGTTACAACTTATCTCAATTTATGAGAGTGACGGGCGGGCGATATGTACATAATTAAGAACAAAATTCAAATAATTAATTTAAAAACATTACTATTATATCCAAATTTCAAAATTAATAAAAATAAAAAAACAAAAATTAATGTAACCCATAATAACTGGATCTTAACCTAACATAAATCTAAAAAAATAAAAATAAAATAAATTTTCATTACATTCAATGACAGCAATATACAAGAAAAAAGTACAAAAAATTGTGGACTATCATTTAAATTAAATGTTCCTATAAAAAGATTTAAAAACCGCCAGATCTATTAAATTTCAATTAATAAAATATACTACCTTAGAAATAAAATAGGGAATAGTCGCTTTAATATTGGAAGGACAGGTAAAACGGAAAAATTGTGTAGGTAGGCCACGTTTGGAATATGCAAAACAAATTGTTAGGGATGTAGGATGTAGAGGGTATACTGAAATGAAACGATTAGCACTAGATAGGAAATCTTGGAGAGCTGTATCAAGCCAGTCAAATGACTGAAGACAAAAAAAAAGGAAAAGAAATAAAACCTGATTTAGAATAAAGGGTATCTAATTCTGGTTTATATACAAACGTAAATAAAAAAAAAAAAAAAAATTATATAAATTTCACCTTAATACAAACTATAAAAAATGTAATAAAACTATATTCTAAAAAAAAATTAACTTGAACCTGATGTATAACCGCAAATGCTGGCACAACATTTTTTAATTCTAAAAAATAAAACTTCAATTAAAAAATTAACTTAAAAAACCTTAACACTGAAAATAAATATAGAATCCTTGAGAATAAAATACCTAATAAAAATTTACAACCATTGTAAACTTAAAGTCAAATAAAAAAACAAAGATCAAATTTTAAATAAAACTATTTATAAAGGTACTCAAATGCAAAAAAAAACCCAACTGTAAATTAAATAATAACCACTTAGAAAAGAATTTCCTACCTAAGTGAATAAATGGAGCTACCCCTAATTCCAAAACTTTAATTTATAATGAAAAAAAAGATACAAGGCTCAAATGCAAAAAACCTAACTAAATTAAATAACAACCACTTAGAAAAAAAGGATTCAACTGAACCTAAATAAATTAAAACATATAAGAAAATAACTAACTAGGATTATAATGATAAATTTGTTTTTAACAATTAAATAATTAAACAATAACTTAACATATGTAACTTATTTTCATAAGCTGGATTTCAAAATAAAATTTAGACAATGAGGTTTTTTTTATTTTAATAATTATATATTTTTAAATAAACATATGATTACATAATAATCTTTTTTAGGTTTTTTAATTTATAGGAATTATTTTATAATATACCCTTGTTTTAAATTAAGTACTATTTAATTAAATTAAATTTGTTTTTAAAGTAATCCATTATATAATAATTATTTTATTTAATCTAGATTTTAATTTATTATAAATATTTTACTGATGCATTTAATTAATTTATTTTATATGATTATCTTTACAAAACTACTTTATATTTAATAAAAAAATTTATATATATTGTATTCTTGTTTTAATATGACATATATAATAAATATTTTAACTTTTACATACCCTATAAATTAAACTTTAACATAAAATGAAATATTATGTTATAGGGAAAAATAATTATAATAAATATGTAATATATATAATATACCTATCTTTTTTCTTTTTGGTAATATGATAATTAATCAATTAATATCTTATTATAACCAAAATTTTTTTGTTAGAAAATTTAACTTCAAAAATAAAAATTGCAAAAAAAAAATTAAGTAAAAAACAAAAACAAAGTACCTAAAAAAAAAAGAAAAAATAAAAAAAAAAGGAAAAAATAAAGGATTTTTATACTTAAGCAAGATGCCTGATTAAAGGATTACTTTGATGAAGTAAATTAAGTGAAATTTCACTCATGCTAAATCTTGTAAAATCCAGATTTAAACTGAAACCAAAGAAATCAAAATTCTTTATGCACCACACCCGTCGATGAATAAATTCTCTTTTTAATTAAAATAAATTTATCAAAAATTACATTTTTCTTAGTAACAACCATAAGAGTAGTCATATCATTATCAATATTCACATGAATATCAGTAGAAGTCAATTTAATTTCTTTTCTATCCCTTTAAAAAAAAATAAATGAACAATCAACCTAATTATTCAAAGAATGTCATCTTCAATTATAATAATCTCAATAATTATTAACATAGTCATTAATTGCCCCGTTAATGAAAGAATTTTAATAATAATAATAATAATAATAATGAGAATTTTAATAAAATTAGGTATAATCCCCCAATTCACCTTTGATTACTAACAATAATACAATATGATAAAATTACAAAAGAATTTAGAGGAGAGTGGAAGAAGTGTTAGGAGTAGACCAATTTGGTTTCAGGAAAAGTATAGGGACAAGGGAAGCAATTTCAGGCCTCAGATTAATAGTAGAAGGAAGATTAAAGAAAAAACAAACCGACATACTTGGCGTTTATAGACCTAAAAAAGGCATTCGATAACGTAGACTGGAATAAAATGTTCAGCATTTTAAAAAAAATTAGGGTTCAAATACAGAGATAGAAGAACAATTGCTAACGTTTACAGGAACCAAACAGCAACAGTAGCAATTGAAGAACATAAGAAAGAAGCCGTAATAAGAAACGGAATCCGACAAGGATGTTCCCTATCCCTGTTACTTTTTAATCTTTACATGGAACTAGCAGTTAATGATGTTAAAGAACAATTTAGATTCGGAGTAACAGTACAAGGTGAAAAGATAAAGATGCTACGATTTGCTGATGATATAGTAATTCTAGCCGAGAATAAAAAGGATTTAGAAGAAATAATGAACGGCATAGATGAAGTCCTACGCAAGAACTATCGCATGAAAATAAACAAGAACACAACAAAAGTAATGAAATGTAGTAGAAATAACAAAGATGAACCGCTGAATGTGAAAATAGGAGGAGAAAAGATTATGGAGGTAGAAGAATTTTGTTATTTGGGAGGTAGAATTACTAAAGATGGACGAAGCAGGAGCAATATAAAATGCCGAATAGCACAGACAAACGAGCCTTTAGTCAGATTTATAATTTGTTTACATCAAAAATTAATTTAAATGTCAGGAAAACATTTTTGAAAGTATATGTTTGGAATGTCGCTTTATATGGAAGTGAAACTTGGACGATCGGAGTATCTGAGAAGAAAAGATTAGAAGCTTTTGAAATGCAGTGCTATAGGAGAATGTTAAAAATCAGCTGGGTGGATAAAGTGACAAATGAAGAGGTGTTGCGGCAAATAAATGAAGAAAGAATTATATGGAAAAATATAGCTAAAAGAAGAGATAGACTTATAGGCCACATATTAAGGTATCCTGGAATAGTCGCTTTGATATTGGAGAGACAGGTAGAAGGAAAAAATTATGTAGGCAGGCAACGTTTGGAATATGTAAAACAAATTGATAGAGATGTAGGATGTAATAAGGGGGTATACCGAAATTAAACGACTAGCACTAAATAGGGAATCTTGGAGAGCTGCATCAAACCAGTCAAATGACTGAAGACAAAAATAAAAAGATGAAACATATGCATAATAATAATAATAATAATAACCATGCAAAAAATTATCCACACTTATTTCAACTCAATTAACCAGAATAAAATTAATAATGATTCCAATAATTAGAGGACCAATCTCAGGAATAAAGCAAACACCTTTAAAGAAAATAATAGCATACCCATCAATCACAAATTCACCAATAATAATTTTATCCTTAATAATCCCTAAACAACAATTTACCCTGTTATTCATTATGAACTCAATAATCAATATTACCATAATAAACACCTTAAAAAAATAACATCAATTTCATAAATCAATTAAATAGACAACCAAATATAACCAAAATATCATTAATAGTTTCATTAACATCCATAAGAGGAATACCTCCCCACAATAGGATTTTTAATAAAATGAATAATTTTAAAATCCACAATATACATTACAACTATACCCATAATTATACTACCATCATCAATTCTATCAACATTTTTATATCTAAACAAAATAATTTCAATAATGACTAAATCAAGCAAATTTAAAAAAAAAAATCAATAACACCAATCGTAATAAACTTAATAGCACTACGCATAATGATAATACTTGAACTATATTAATCCTGAAAGGATTTAAGTTAAGAAAAACTATTAACGTTCAAAGTTAAAATTATTATCATAAATAAGCCTTAGCAAGTTAGCGCACCACTATATTTTTTTAACCAATTTTACTGAAAAACAAGTTGTTCTAATTAATAAAAAGGAAGGATTCTTCAATTGACCTCTTCTTCTACCTGTTTGGATTTATGTATACACAAAATCATGGATTGCTTTAATGTACAAGTTTACTGTTCACTAAACAGATAAATTTGGACAAAATCGTTTTTCTGAGCAAAGTTCTTTGGTTCTAAAACTGATCCTTCTATTATTTTAATAAATTTATACTTAAATCTATTACAATCAATTTTTATCAACTGAAATAAATTTTAATTTCATTATATATTACTTATTTTTACAATAGTTACGTCAGTTCTTTGATAACTCTCTCTTGATTAAGCAGTAGCATCTTAATAATGAATATATCAGAAGAAAATACCAACAAATGGTCTAAGTTGATACTATACGCATTCAGCGAAATAAAGAATAATTAAAAGTTGTATGTTATAAATTTAACACAATATCATCATTTACTTACAGTAAACTAATCTCATTAGTAGTAGAATCATTTAAAATGTAATTTTCATCAAAACACAATGGATTTGTGCATAAAACATAATTAGGTGAATGTACTGTCGATCTGAACTGCAAGCAGAATATATGTAACTATTTTATCCAAGCACTGCAACAAAATGGAAAAGGAGCAAAAAAATTAAAAGTAGTACGAATTCAGAATGAATAAACTAGCAAGTAATTAAAACAATACAAAATGTAAACTTAATATCTAGTTTACTTCAACAAAAACTTTTTCACTTCAACTTGATAATTTCAAATCTTGTGCTTTGTTATTCAAGATAGTTCATCACCACTATAAACAGGAAGTAAGTATAAACAAATATTACCTAAAAGACATTATTCCTTAATTAAGCTGTCACTGTATGTACTTGATTTTCAACTGCAGGCAAGCAAATATCATCTATAAATTTTTTTATGTATTATTTTTTATTATTCTTATTATAACTTTAATCTTACAGATGATCATAGATTTTTAATTTCTCTGTCATGAATACACAAAAAACTAACACCTCTTAGTTATATCCTTACAAAAAAAAAAGTACGTAAAAGATGATATAGTAAAGTAATGTAAACCTGTAAATTTCCAGATATTATTTAAATAAACAAAAACAAAAGATCATTTCAGAAGACAATATGCAGGAAGCATCATAAAAATAAATCTGTTATGTATATGATGAATTTTCACAAATGGTATAAAATTTACTCTTCATTATTCAGATTGATGAATTCAAGAATCTAGATGACCCAATTAAAAGCACCTAAAGTAATTTTGTATAAGACTATTTTGATGGAATGTAATAAAATAAATTTGGGTCACCATTAAGATATTTTCCAGTGATTAACTATTCTTGATACAACTATGATTAGCTTTCATGTGTTTTCATAGTGCTGAAATCTGATGTCCAAAAACTTTTGATGAAAATAAGTACCATACTATAATGATGGGAAATAACTCTTAAAGAGAGCACATTTCTTTTTGAAAACTAATATAGTACAATTTACACAATAGTATTTAAGGTGTCATAAACATATAACTGGAGGTAATTGGACATTAGTAACAAGTAACTT
Organism: Lycorma delicatula; assembly: GCF_047948215.1. Classification (NCBI taxonomy): domain Eukaryota; kingdom Metazoa; phylum Arthropoda; class Insecta; order Hemiptera; family Fulgoridae; genus Lycorma; species Lycorma delicatula. The sequence goes on from NC_134466.1 coordinate 26,576,215, forward strand.
ATTACTGTAGCTTAACTATTTTTAATGATAACAAGCATACCATGGCAGGAATACCAAGAAAGTGGTTTCCAATTTCATTCTTCACTGACCCAATATGTCATTATAAATCGTATCCCAAGTCGGATACCTTGCAGGCGATACTGCAAGGTATCAGATAGATTATATCATGGTTAAGCAAAGATTTAGAAATCAACTCGTTGACTGCAAAACTTACCCTGGAGCAGACATTGATAGCGACCGTAACTTGGTGATAATGAAATGTAGATTGGGGTTTAAAAACCTGAAGAAAAGGTGTCAGAAGAATCGGTGTAATTTAGAGAAGCTTGAGGAAGAGGAGGGAAAGAAGATTTTTGAGGAGGACATCGCAAGAGGTCTGAGTAAAAAAGATAAGGTAGAAAATGTAGAAGAAGAATGGGAGAATGTTAAAAAGGAAATTCTTAAATCAGCAGAAGCAAACTTAGGCGGAATAAAGAGAACTGGTAGAAAACCTTGGGGTTTCAGACGATATATTGCAGCTGATGGATGAACGTAGAAAATATAAGAATGCTAGTGATGAAGAAAGTAAAAGGAACTATCGGCAATTAAGAAATGCTATAAACAGGAAGTGCAAACTGGCGAAAGAAGAGTGGATTAAAGAAAAGTGTTCAGAAGTGGAAAGAGAAATGAACATTGGTAAAATAGACGGAGCATACAGGAAAGTTAAGGAAAATTATGGGGTACATAAATTAAAATCTAATAATGTGTTAAACAAAGATTGTACACCAATATATAATACGAAAGGTAAAGTCGATAGATGGGTGGAATATATTGAAGAGTTATACGGAGGAAATGAATTAGAAAATGGTGTTATAGAGGAAGAAGAGGAAGTTGAGGAGGATGAAATGGGAGAAACAATACCGAGATCTGAATTTAAGAGAGCATTAAAAGATTTAAATGGCAGAAAGGCTCCTGGAATAAACGGAATACCTGTAGAATTACTGCGCAGTGCAGGTGAGGAAGCGATTGATAGATTATACAAACTGGTGTGTAATATTTATGAAAAAGGGGAATTTCCGTCAGACTTCAAAAAAAGTGTTATAGTCATGATACCAAAGAAAGCAGGGGCAAATAAATGTGAAGAATACAGAACAATTAGTTTAACTAGTCATGCATCAAAAATCTTAACTAGAATTTTATACAGAAGAATTGAGAGGAGAGTGGAAGAAGTGTTAGGAGAAGACCAATTTGGTTTCAGGAAAAGTATAGAGACAAGGGAAGCAATTTTATGCCTCAGATTAATAGTAGAAGGAAGATTAAAGAAAAACAAACCAACATACTTGGCGTTTATAGACCTAGAAAAGACATTCAATAACGTAGACTGGAATAAAATGTTCAGCATTTTAAAAAAATTGGGGTTCAAAAAACAGAGATAGAAGAACAATTGCTAACATGTACAGGAACCAAACAGCAACAGTAACAATTGAAGAACATAAGAAAGAAGCCGTAATAAGAAAGGGAGTCCGACAAGGATGTTCCCTATCTCCGTTACTTTTTAATCTTTACATGGAACTAGCAGTTAATGATGTTAAAGAACAATTTAGATTCGGAGTAACAGTACAAGGTGAAAAGATAAAGATGCTATGATTTGCTGATGATATAGTAATTCTAGCCGAGAGTAAAAAGGATTTAGAAGAAACAATGAACGGCATAGATGAAGTCCTACGCAAGAACTATCGGATGAAAATAAACAAGAACAAAACAAAAGTAATGAAATGTAGTAGAAATAACAATGATGGACTTCATCAGTTAAGGCCAAAGGTTTGTTTCTCTGGATGGTATAAAGAATTGTCTGATGTGTGATATTCTTTAGAATATTATGTGTAAAGACTAAAAAACATCTATTGCTGATTGCAATTTTCAAAGTTTCGTTTACACTCTGTAGCAGGTCATATTCAGGCACAACAGTTTCCACTCCTAATAAATTATTTTCTGCTGGAGTTCTCCCTATTGTAGAATAGAGAAAATCTATATTACAAGTCTCAGTAACGTTATCAGGTCGATTTTCACCATTTTGTCTATGGCTAGAAGATGGTTAAGAGCCAATAACATTTGTCTATGGCTAAGAACCAATATTTGTTTCAGTTCCTCCTGGCAGCTGATGAGCTGTGTGTCTACGTGGAGGTCCAGTCAAATGAACATTTGACTGGACCTGATGTTTGACTGCCCTGCTTTTGCGGGGGCCAGAGATCAGGCTACCCTGAAACTTAGAGATCAAGGGGAAAATTGGCCATTCATAAGTGGTGAGGGCTGCATTGTCAGACCATGTAGGAGTTCCTAGATGCAGTTGCTTTGTTCAACCGGCATCCGTAGTTTGCATAAGGGAAAGACCCGTATTGCCGTGGGAAGCTTACTCTGAGTACAGCTGATCACCAGCCAATTACTATGGCTCCAAGTGCTATAAAATGGTGTACAGGTACATTCTGGCATTCAGCGACCTAGGTGTGGCAGCGTATTGCTGCCTAGACAAAATAAATTTTATTATGGATGTCATATATATTTTGGTACTTATGTATTAACGCCACCGCAGCTACAGCTTTATTTAAAAACAAAGTAGTCAATCGGATTTCGATGGAAAATGAACAGTCTCTTTATTAATTTTAATAAATGGTTATTTATATTTATTTATTTTTATAAATATAATTTAACCAAACTTAACCTACGCTTGCTAACCTTGACTAATTAACACCATAATTTTTTGAGTATTTATTTAATAAATTCAGTAATTATTGCAATTATTTATTATTTAAATAATCAAAACACTCCTGTTAATTAGTCAAGGTTAGCGAGTGAAGCAAGCATAGGTTACGTTTGGTTAAATTATATTTATAAAATAAATAAATATAAATAACCATTTATTAAAATTAATAAAGAGACTGTTTTGAATCTATGTTTAACTCTATATCGACCCATTTTCCACCGTAATCTGATTGACTACTTTGTTTTTAAATAAAGCTGTAGCTGCTGTGGTGTTAATACGCAAGTACCTATATTTTAAGTAGCTGACAGGATACGCCTACCCATTTTAGCAAATATATGACAAGTGAGCAGTTCGTACATGTAAACAAATGGTGTATGGCATGATGCTTAAGCCACTCATTCTGTTAGGTAAGCTCTGGGAGATATGTTAGGATACTGATCGCTAAACTGTTCTAGGCTTAGTTGCCGTTTGTGGCACAGACATCCGGTCTTATATCTTAGGGCAACCGAATGGGGTGGTGGCGGGAGAAATGCCAAGCAAACCAATGCCTAGACGAAAGGTTATCATTAGAAATTAAATTTTCATCTTCATAACTTGCAGTTGCTCTAAATATTTCATCAGAAAAACCTTTATCGAAAACAGAAACACTACGCCTACCTTCACAAGTATGATGACGGTTTCGCTGTCAGTATCAATATAATATTAATCATAATCTCCAATATCGGTAAACTGTACGTTGTCCGGAGGAAAATTGGTGTTCATCGTATCAATTAATTCACTATCATTTATAATAATATTAGAATAATCACACATATTGAAAAAGTAAATGAAATCACAATACAATAGTACTAACCTACAACTGCCTAACCGATAACCAACCAATAATAAAAGCGCGACCTACCCTCTCGACAGATCAACGGTACTTCTGAGTCCACAGGTTTTACAAAAAATTTATAAATACTACTTGAGTAATAATAACTGGCTGTATCTGTAAAGATTATTAATATAATTTTGAATAAAGTAAACAAGAGTTATAAGCACATTTTTCAAAAGTTATTGTATAATACTCTAACTAAAAACAACAGTAAAGGAAGGCTGACCACTTGCTATTTTGCAACTGTAATTTAAAACTGATACTGCCATCATAATAGAAATATTTTATTGTATTCTATGAACGTACTTGGAAGTACCGTCAGTTAACTAAAGGTTAAACTATAATATATATTATATACAGCCTTAATATTATTATACCTATAATATATATATTAAGTGTAATAATACTCTTATTATTATTATTATTATTATTATTATTATTATTATTATTAGTAATAATACTCATTTTAATTTTATTATTATCTTCTGAAGAAATAGACCTTTTCCCAATTTTATTTGTCTACCCCATTAATTTTAATTAATCTCCTTTATCTAACAGTATAATACATCCAACATTCTTATTTTTCTTTGCCTATTGTCCACCTTCATCATACAAGTAGCAGCTGAAATCTAATGCACATTGGAACTTAACATCAAACATTGCTATCGTCTGTGTTTTACAAACTCGCGCGCGGGCACATTCAGAGAGATGTAAGTGTGTGTGCACGCGCACGTGTGTGGAAAATATATATATGCATGTTTATGCTTCTATACATATGAACAAAATTTCACTCAAAAAAACATAACCCATTAATATACTTTACCAAGTCGAACTCCACTTAACTTTAAGTAATATTTTTTTCTTTCTCTGATTTATTGATGAACATATTTCTGTGAAATCATATATTTCTCTGAACTGAATACTTCTTTAACCATTGATATTCTTGTTTTTATTTTGTTTTTAAATTTAGATTCATCTAGAATCTTTTGAATGTATAAAAAAAAAAAATATGTACTGTTTTACTTGCTTAATTTTTCTTTCTTATCTGCAGACATTAATTGTCTTATAGCTTGTCCTCATTAACTTTACTTTTGTAATATTTGTTTTCATACCATATTCTGTTAATAGTTTTCTAATTTTGTAATTATTCATTAAATAACCTGGACTTCATTTCTTAAAAGTACTATAGAGTATGGAAACTTGTACTTTTTTCCTGTTTTGTTAATTTTACTATCTACTTGTAGAGCAATTTGATCGTGCCTTTAACTTGAAGATTAAACAATTTTGGTGATAAGAAATGCCCCTTCTTTACTTCTTCTTATTCTCCTTTAAACTACTCAGTTTTTCATTTCTTTTGATGGCTTTTTCTGAGACTTTTCCAGTTTATTAACTGCATTTCAACTGGAATTTATATCCAATAACACGGCTAATCACCTGATAACAAAAAAGTTTCACCACAGTCCATTTTTCAAATGTTTAGATGTGAATGAAAACAACTTCTATTTCTTAAGCCAAATGCCAGTGGTAGATCAAATAAACAACAATGAGGATCTCCCTCAAACCCCCGTTCTTAAAACACTTGACTGTTTCATACTATTCTTCCCATTCATTTCTAATGTAACATCAAAATATTTATTATAGAACACATCCTGAATTATCTAATTTATACATTATAATCATTGTTTTTCTTAACAGATATTACTTTGTTTAAATTATTCCATTACCTTAAACACAGATGAATTAAAAAATGGCCAGACAACCAAGTACACTTTTAGAAGATCGAGCTATAAAAAATTTATCTTCTGGTGAGTTTAAGAAAACTTCATTTTGAAATTTATTGACCCACCTATATTTCAACATCCTCAAGTACCACATTTTCATTGACCTTTATTTTCTTCTGTTCTGTTTTCCTTGTCCATTTTTCACAGCACTATTTTCCTCATAAATGTTTTAATATATTTTTCTAAATCTTTGTTCAATATTTACTACCTACTTCTTCTTTAGAAGATAGCTGACCTTCTTTTGCCAGTATGTTTTGATGTTTATCTTGTTTTTCAATCCTTTGAAATTTTACTCAATATTTGTCGTCAAATTAACTTTCAGTGTACTATGTTTCCCATTAAACTTCTTTTAACCTCTTTTATCAAATTTCATTTCCTTATCCTTATTTTCCATTGCATTTCATTTCTAAGTGTAAAATTTTGCCATTAAGGATTTCTTGTAACTTATTTTTGTTTTATTGAAATATAACAATACCAATAATGGAATTTAAGATGTTTATTTTACCTTCTTAGATAACTCCATCCAAAATTTTTGCTGTAATTTTTATTATGCATCTTCAACATATAATTCTGAAGATTACATCACCATTTTTCTAATCAGAATCAGTGCTCTTGTTTGCCATCTATTCTTACCACTGTTACTTGATTCTTAAAAGAATAAAGTTTCTTGCTTTATATTTCAGACCATATATATTTTTACAATATTAAACATTTAATTCCATTTTTCATCATCAAATGAAAAATTAAAGACCCATTTCTATAAATGTCATGTAATTATTACACCTCAAAGTTTAGAAAGCTCGGTTAACAGAGAGAGAGGTGGATTGCTGGATTGACAACTGGTTTGCTTTCTGCAACATTTAGTTGCAGTACTTCCCTATCATCTGTAGCGTTAGCAATGCCGCTGAGTTCATATACCCCAGGTGAAACTAATGTGTTTGTAAATATTTACATTTTCTAGATTTTGACGAGTAACATTATTCTTATGCATGCTTTCTAAATTTAGTGTTAGAATTGAGGGCTTCTAATGAACCATGTTGTTTCTGCAATCAAGTTGGCTATCTCTGTTAATGTCCCTTCTACACATGTTCCTTGAAAATGAGTATTTTATACAATAAATATTAAAATGATATAATAGTACTCAAATTTATCTACACCTGCTTTCATTAGTGTGATAACAATTGCTGCATATTTAAAAAATCATGTTTATAAATATATAAGGAGTTTACATAGTCCTACTTCTCTCATGCAGCGTAGTAATTCAAATTTTATATCATCAATTCCAAATACTTTATATTTATCTCAGTCTTTCAGAGGACTATACATTACGCATTATGAATATTTTCCTCTGAAATTAAAAATTATTTTTTCTCCTTTATCATCTTATTATGTAATTTCTCTTCTTTATGCCATCCTTTTAAGTGTTATAAATTGATGAAAATTTGCATACATGTTCTTGACGGTGTAAGAGCACACTAAGAAAGGATTCTTATTAAATTTTGAGTTTAAAAGGTTAAAATGGAGTATTAAATTTCTCAGTAATGAATGAAGATTCGTTACTAAAAATCATACATGATTTTGAGTGTGTGTAAATATCAAAAAAACTTCTTTGTATAATTTTGTAATTCCGAGCATAAAATGTTAAAATAGAATAACAAAGAAATTTATTATTTTTTTAATTTCTCTGTAAATAATGAGAATATCAACTTTATTTTTGGTGTGTGAAATCTTCATATGAATATCTAAAAACCAATCTTTGTATTTTTTTTAATTCGGCCTTGAAGGAGGTGAAGAAAGGTAAAAATTTTCAAACAATGATAAAAAATTTTCTTCTGTACAAAACTATATATCCATTTGATTTGTTCTTGCAAATTCTCTTTAAATAAGTACGTAAAAAACATTTTCGGATTTTTTTTAATTTTAATGGGTAAAACATAACAAATTGTTTTACATTTATTTATTTACTTTCCATAAATTACCCTTTACATTATTGCCGTTTTATTCTACGTATTGAATCATACTTTACACACTGAGAGTTTTTATAAATTGAACAGGCTTTAATTTTTATTTATCATTATTATTCTCATAAGCATGACTTTAATGACCAGAGAAGAGATCTGGGATACAGAGCCTGCTGGCTAGACAGGAAGGGCAAGCGAAGCAAGCCATGACAGTCTAAACATCCCCTGACTACCACGGGAATTTTTATTTATCATTATTATTCTCATAAGCATGACTTTAATGACCAGAGAAGAGATCTGGGATACAGAGCTTGCTGGCTAGACAGGAAGGGCAAGCGAAGCAAGCCATGACAGTCTAAACATCCCCTGACTACCACGGGAAGAGCAAGGAACCATATAGTGCGGCCGAAACTGAGAGGAGGATGCTAGTTTGTATATATTAATTTTTTTTTAATTAAAAGCATTCTTTATGGATAAATGTCAAAAAAAGTTATTACCTATCAACAGAAGAAAACCCCTAAGAAAGGCACCGACATATTTGTTACCGTCTCTATTACATATAACAACAAACAAAAAAATACCCACCGGGTTGGTCTAGTGGTAAACTCGTCGTCGTAAATCAGCTATACAGAAGTCGAGAGTTTTTAGGTTCAAATCTCAATAAAGGAAGTTGCTTTTATTCGGATTTGAATAGTAGATCGTGGATACCGGTATTTTTTAGCGGTTGGGTTTCAATTAACCACATGTCTCAGGAATTGTCGGCCTAAGTTTGTTCGAGACTACACATTTACCGGTACAGTTACATTTCACTGATAAGTCGCTAATGAATTTAATTGATGCAACTATAAATTAAAATAAAAAATATATTAATAACAACTTTTTTTCTAATGTAAAAAATTATTAAAAAAATGTTACAGACGTATTTTTCAGTTACCTGATATTATAAGTTGGTGTCCAAATCTCTTTCGGAAAATTCAAACAATGTTTCCAGTATTAAATTGTTCTGAAACGAAAGAAATTCAGTTTATTTGATAGCTCTAATCGGGTATTTTTTAATCATGGTCAGCAAAGAGTAATCTCTGCGTCTATAAATAGTAATATATATATGTCATTAGTAAAACTGCAATCGAGTTTTAAAAAATTCTAGGATAGGGGGCAATAACTATAAGTAATTAAAGCATGACCGTAAAATTATTTCTTCATTAAGAAAATTCATTGCATTGACAAATGCAAAAGATTGACGGAGAACATAGCAACCGCATCAAGGAATTCCCACACGGTCTGACAATGCGGCTCTCGCCACTTGTGAGTGGCCAATTTTCCCCTTTACAACTAAGTTTCAGGGTGCCCTGGTATCTGCCCCCCCCCCCTTCAAAGAGAAAGCAGTCAAACATCAGGTGTTCATTTGACTGGACCTCCCCGCAGAAGCACTTCAAATTTCACTTCAATTAAGCTGAGTGAACGGTTAAAGTAAAAGGCTTAATATTTTAGTAACAGCATACATTTTGGCAAACTAATATTTATAGAAATATAACGGATTGAAAAATAAACATGGCCGCCATTTTATAATTTTAGAAAGTGTTTAATACCTGATTTTTTGCTAATTTTAAAAATTTGTTACCAAAACGAACAAAATATTAAATGTGATTCTTCTATCCGAACTATAAATATACATTTTTATATAAAAATAACAAAATGGCGGACAGTGGGATAACGAAAAAAAAATTGCCATTTTTCGTAAGGATATTTTTTGTTTAATTTTACAAGTAGAATCCGAAAAGTATAACCATTTTAGAAACACTCTGTAGACATTTTTTTTTTTTTTTGCTGTTTCCTTTACTGAGTAGATTCAAAGTATATAAATGCACTGTTTCTTGTTAAAAGGATTTCGTTTATTTGCTGCTTTTCATTACCGATCGCAGTCTTTCTTATGGCTGTGACGCATGTAAACAATCTGAGTTATTAGAAACACTAGTAGAGTTATTCATTTAAGAATAGTGAAGTTCACAAGCAACCAGCCTCATTGGAGAAACCCACCGGGTTGGTCTAGTGGTTAACGCGTCTTCCCAAATCAGCTGATTTGGAAGTCGAGAGTTACAGCGTTCAAGTCCTAGTAAAACCGGTTATTTTTTACACGGATTTGAATACTAGATCGTGGATACCGGTGTTCTTTGGCGGTTGGGTTTCAATTAACCACACATCTCAGGAACGGTCGAACTGAGAATGTACAAGACTACACTTCATTTACACTCATACATATCATCCTCATTCATCCTGTGAAGAATTTTCTAAACGGTAGTTACCGGAGGCTAAACAGGAAAAAGAAAGCCTCATTGGAGAAAAGAATGCAGTTGACGATTATAGGACTGCATATTTTCTGCATTTTGGTAAGTTAAGTATGGCATACCGAAGGACAGCATTAAGTTTGGCTGAATGATGAAGACGACGGGAAAACCTTTTTACTTGTCACTTTTCATAGTGTTACAGGACGTTTATAGAAATGAATTTTATTTGATGTCAGATATCTAACATGTTTTGCACGTCGGTTCAAAATACACGAGATTCAATTACTACGGTCTACGTAGTGAGAAGACGTAATTTCTCTGTATATAATGAAGAACGAATCTTGTTTGGGGTTCCGGTCGATGAAATTTTTTTATATGTGTTACATCCTCAAATTGTACAGGATCTAGTTAAAAGTTATATAAATTGGCAGATTAGATTAATCAAATGTCTTTGTCAATTTCGTAAAGTATTTTATTATATTTAAAAAGATTCAGCATATGTTGTCTTTAAAAGTTTTCATAATTAATTAAAATCTGTTTTTATTCTAAAACATGTTTCGAAAGATACAGAAAAAAAGTCGCATTTTTCTTTCGTGTTGTTTCTGCTAGTTAAGATGCTGCAGAGAATATAATAATATTAGGGACTCGCATAGAATTAAAATCACCTCATTATTATTATTATTTGTAAACTGCTTTTTTTTAAAAATTAGTAGAATCTTTGTTTATTTATTTATTTTTTAAATATAAATTATATATAATATTTAGTCACCTTATGCGTACAAAATTTTTTTTCTTCACTTATATAGTTTTCGGCAATTTAATACGGCGTGTAAATTACAGGCGCTAAAATATAATTCTTATATTACCAGAAAGAAATAACAATTTTTTAATCTATATAATTAAATTTTTATATATAAATATTATATACAGAGTGTTTCTAAAATGGTGGGTTGGCTATACTTTTTCGAATTCAACTTGTAAAATTAAATAAAAACAGGAAAAACTGCAAATTCTCCTTTTCTTGCCGCTGTCCGCCATTTTGTTATTTTTATGAAAAATTCATATCTCGAGTTTGGAGAGAGGAATCAGAATAATATTTCATAAGCGTCTTGGTAAAAAAGTTTTAAAATTAGCAAAAATTCAGGACTTACATACCTTCGGAAATTACAAAATGGCGGCCATGTTTATTTTTCAATCCGTTATATCTCCAAAAATATTAGTTTTACCAAAATTTATGTTATTTGCTAAAATAAAACATACCAAATATTAAACAATACCCCCTTCGTGGCCTATCCATTTTTTATGGAAAGTTTCTTGAAGGAAATCTAATACCAACTGACTGAAACGTGCTGGAGCTTCATCGTGGTAGAACCACATATTTTCTCTTAATTGTAGAGGAAGGTCTTCCTACAAATGTGGAAGATTTTCGGTCAATTGAGCAAGATAATTTTCTCCATTTAAATGATTTGGTAGAATGACAGGATCCAAAAGATAGTCATTAAAAATCCCTGCCCGTATGTTCAGGGAAAACCTTTGCTGATGGCTACTTTGAAAGGTACCACGAGGATTCTCGTCGCTTCAGATATGCTGGTTGTGATATTTTTAAACACCATTCTTGTTAAAAGAAGCTTCATCTATGAACAGAAACCTTGCAGAAAATAAACTGTCTTCAATTAATGATCTCCGAAACCAATTACAGAATGCCAATAAACGTCGAAAATCGTACTAGAATTAACAATAAATAAAAACAAATAATATTTAATCGAATTGAACGTAAAGTGAAGGACATGAAAACAGGCACAAAATTACAACATCTATTTTTTGCCACTACGGCTATTTTTTATTAACCGATCTTAAAAAAATAAAATGTCATCTGAATTAAAAAAAAAGGTTTAATACAGGGTTATCATAAAAGAATAGTGCGGTTTTGAATATGGTTTAAATTAAAACAGAATTACTTACAGTTTATGTTTTTTATTTTTTAAATTTGTCGTCTCAAACATTTTTTTACATAATTAATAAATTTCAATATGTGCGCCCTTAGTCGCTCGACAAATCTTCAAACGATACTCAACTTCTCTCCAAACATTAGTTAACATTTCTTCGTTAATGGTTGTCATTAACCTGTTTTTTAAGCGCGAATTTTTTGTGTATAAACAACGCTTTTGATCTACCCCCGCAAGAAAAAATCGCAAGGTGTCAGGTCTGGACTCCTTGGAGGTCAAAGTACGGGTCCTTGCCAGCCTATCCATCGATCTCCAAATTTTTCGTTCAAAGCGTCCGTGACCGATGCGTTGAAGTGCGGGGGAGCACCATCTTGTTGGAAATGAAGTGGAGAGCACGAAAACACACAAAAAATTAAATAATTTTTCTGCCGTAACGGCTATTTATTAACCGATTTAACACAAAAATGTCATCTGCTTTAAAATAAAAGGCTTAATAACATATATTTTGATAAAATAATATTTATGGAGATTTAACGGATTGAAAAATAAACATGGCCGCCATTTTTTAATTTGCAAAGGTATTTAACTCCTGAGTTTTTGCCAATTTTAAAAATTTATTACCAAGAGGAACAAAATTTTAAATGTGATTCCTTTATCCGAACTACAAATATAAATTTTTGTATAAAAACAAAAAAAATGGCGGACAGTGGGAGAACGAAGGAGAAATTACCATTTTTCCTAAGGATATTTTTTGTTTAATTTTACAAGTAGAATCCGAAAAGTATAGCCAGCCCACCATTTTAGAAACACTCTGTATTTAGCTTTACCTTTCTAAAAATAATTGTTGATAATCCAGCAAAAAAAAAAAAATGTTTGGATTTACGCAATAAATTGTTACATATATTTTTAGAGTTGGAGAGTTCACAAATCCATTAAGGGCGCTTTTAGTTATAATTTAATAAATAAATCATATGTAAAAATAAGATAAAAATCCAAGTTCATAAAACACCACCTACCCCAGAAAAATAATTACCAATATAAATTTTTATGGTTATTTATGAGAAAGTTTCTGTGAATTTATATGTATTCAACAGTAATGATTTTATAAAATGAAATAATTTTTTATTAAAATTCGTGGTATTTTTTCTGTTGAATTATAACGTTACTTTTTAAATAGAGAAATTGTTTAAACGTTTTGAGAATTTTAATGCTTAAAAAGTTTGTTATAAGTTTTTACTTGTGTTGAAAGCTATGAAACATAAAACAAATAAACAATATTTCATGCTTATCTCAAAAAAAAAAAATATATATATATTTATAATATATCAGTATTTCTCGTTGTATATTAGATTTTATAATTGCAACTAAAAAATTCTTATAAATCACCATCAGGTATACTTCAGAAGATAATTGAGGGTGATATGTGTGAGTGTAAGTGAAGTGTAGTCTTGTATAGTCTAAGGTCGACCATTTCTGAGAAGTGTGGTAACTGAAAAACAACCAACAAAGAACATCTGTATTCACGATCTAATATTAAAATTCGTATAAAAGTAACTGCCTTTACTAGGATTTGAACGTTGGAACTCTCGACTTCGAAATCAGCTGATTTGCGAAGACGCATTCACCACTAGACCAAGCCGGTGGATTTGTAGAAGCCTATCTATCTAGTTTTGAAAAATGTTTATTTATTTTATAATTTAAAGATCTGAAACGAGGCAGCTAGAAAAATTGGAGAGTAAAGAATGTATTTGTCACCACCATTCATTTTTTACTTTTCCATTTATTTAAAATACGTATTGAAAAATAAAATTAATATGCATGAAGTAGCGTGGGGGTACCCTGTTTTGTATACTTGCCGAGTGTATCTGTACGGTTCATATGCGTCATATTCAATCTTATGACGTCAGAGTATGAGAATATATATATAAGCATTAACACCGTATATACTAAACATATAATATTGGATTTAGCAGTAGCTACCTATATTCTATTCTGAATAGATCAGGTTATAAAATTTATCCACTTATTCATATTCTACGAAAAACTTAAGAGTTTTGAACATGCGAATCATAATATACGTTATGAGCTTTTTTATCTTCAGTGTGGAGAATGCTTATAATGAAAATCGGTAAGTACTTTATAGATCTGTGTGTTTGTGTGTGCGTTTAGAATTATTGAACTGAGAATTTTCTTATAAAATAAGAAGTATTTAAAAATTGAAATAATTTAATTATTAATACCTGGACTGTGTATTTTGGTTAATCAGAAAGGGAAAACAGAATACTCAAGATTTATCAAAAGATTATTTTGATCTGAATGTAGTTTCCTTAATAGGATTACCTTAATAGGTTAATATTACGGCGGTTTAAATTCACATAAGAATAAAGATTAAAAAAACTAAATTAAAAAAAAAAATAACTTAAAAAGCAATACAAACATACAAAAAAAACCTTTTTAAATACTATTTTAAATTTTAACTATTTTTTAAGTTTGCACCAGTATTTAATTTTTTGGTAGTTTGTGATTCACTGCACTATTTAAAAAAAAAAAACAAATTTAAATAAGAATTAAAAAAGTAAATTTAATAAAAGACTTTTGCAAAAAATACTTTTTTTAAGAATTGCTTATTTGAAACCAGTCTAATTTAATTTAAAGATGTTATTCTATTTCAACTTTTATTTAAAATTCGGGTAGGCCTGCAAACGTTTAACATAAGTCCTTCGCATAAATCTGTTAAAAAAAAATTTTACGTTTTGGCTGTTGTGAATAACGGACGGAAAATAATTTTTTATGTAAAAAACCTATTCACTTCTTTTTTTCCTTCTACGCAAATCCAAAATTTCTGGTATGACGGTTACAAAAATTTACGTGAAATATATGTATTTGTGGGTTGGCGCAATTTCAATTAATGTTTCGTGTACAGTTTAATGTACGGTAATTATATTATCATAATCTGTAATTATGATTCTATATTAGGAGACTTTAAGTCGGCATATGAAAAATGCCATGCCTGAGCTGGATTTTACTTAGCTCTTTTTAAACGAATTAAAAAAAATATCATTGGAAATGCCGATAGAAAATAAAACAACTGAAAATTGTTCCTTACAAACAATTATTTTTCCTTTAAAAAATAAGGTTTTTGTTAACAATTCTTTGCTTTTACTTGGGTGAGGGTTATCAGTGTACAAAGAATTTTCAAACCTTGTAAAAGGGTTGAAAATTACTCGTAAAATTGCAGTTTACAACATTTTATAACCTTCCTTATTCCATTTTATCAATTAAATTCTTCTTTTAATTATCTTTAATAAACTTTGATTTTTGCTTCCTTGTACGAAGTAAAAGAAGTATTGTGATCGCGATTAATTTCCGTTTTCAGATTTCAACGGAAATATCCATATTGACTAGTTTCAGCGTGACGTCTGTACGTATGTATGTATCTCGCATAACTTGAAAACGATTAGCAGTAAGATGTTGATATTTTGGATTTAGGACTGTTGTAACATATAGCTGTGTACCCCCATTTTGATTGCTATAGGAAGAATGTTAAAAACCAGATGGGTGGATAAAATGAAAAATGAAGAGGTGTTGCGACGAATTGATAAAGAAAGAAGCATTTTAAAAATTATAGTTAAAAGAAGAGACAGACTTGTAGGCCACTTATTAACGCATCCTGGAATACTCGCTATGATATTGCAGGACAAGTAGAAGGGAAAAATTTTGCAGGCAGGCAACGTTTGGAATATGTAAGACAGATTAGTAGGGATGTAGGATGTAGGGAGAATACCGAAATAAAACGACTGGTTGTAGATAGGGAACCTTGGACAGATGCATTAATCCAGTCAAATGAATGAAGACAAAACATAAAAAAAATAAATTTTGATCTTTTCTTTAATCAAATTTTTCCAATTTAAATATTTGAAGTTTGATCAGTTATGTGATTTTACAATTTGAAGGTTATTTATTTACGTTAAAATACTTAGAAAAGATTATTAGGATAGAAAAGATAGTCGTTAGATATTTGATCACTATAAGATAGTGTAAAATATGTTTACAGTCTTTTAAGGATGAGTCGTTCATCCACGATTTATATATGATGAACCAGTATTCACTTTAAGTATTTTACGTTAAAATATGTATTTTTGAACAAAAATATATTTCTGTATATATAGTTTCGGTTACAGGGAAACAGCAAATTAAATTTAAACGAGAAAGTCTGTCGAATAGACAACATTTTTATTATGTTAATTTTTATAACAACTTTTTTGTATGTAAGCCATATTCTGTAGAGCCAAATTTCACGTATAAATCAGCACAATATAAAAACTTTTTAAAAAGATTGGAGCAGTTTTAACTAAAAAACTTTTACTCCGTTGAATAATTATTTCCACTCTCCAATCATAAACTTAGGTAAATGTTAGGTTTAGGTTCTGACATTTACTTTTAAGTTTATCTTTTGAGTCGCCTGTACTCGGTTCAAAATTGTAACGTTCATAATAGTCGGTCGTCTTAGATTTCCTCCATCCATTCTGTATAAGTGTAAGAAGTAGTTTTGCCTCCTTTTTCTCATTACATCTTCCATTTTGTACATTCCTTCACTTAGGGTCCAAGAACTCGTCTTAATATTCTCCCCCCCGCAATCTTAATCCATTTCATATTTCCAATACCGTTCAGAGAATGGAATTAAATTGCACGCAGTACTTCTGGTCTCACTCCTATGCAATAATTACTTTTTTTATTTCTTGTTAAAAATTGATTTTCTGTTGTCTATTATATGCTAGTCATAGTTATAGTTATATGCCAGTCCATTGCCTTATTTCTTATTCTATAATGACCCTTTATTTTAGTTACTTAGCAAGGCACATTTTCCCAAGTACTTGAATCTTTTCTTCGCTGTATTTCTCGGGTACAAATTCCCCGAAAATTTAACTTTTGGAACTGTTTTTGTTAGAGTATCCTTAATTATCTTTAATGGTTTACTACTTATTGTAACTTCTAATATTTTAAATAGCGATTCACGATTGTTTATCTGCTTATCTCAGAAAAGATATATTGGCTTAATTGTTAAGGAAACTTTGCAGTGAAGCGGCATGAATAAGTATTAATGAGTAAATAATAAGTAAGTATTTATGGTAACATGTATATTTTAATTATTGTAATTAAACAAACATTGTTTATCACCAAATCAAAAACTTCTGGAGATTTTGTTTTAGCGCTGTGATTCCGAAGGCTTTACATAGATTGAATGTTTAAATCTACTCTCCGATGGATGGCATAAAACCATATTACTTTCTATTTCAGTCATGAAAGACATGAACCCATATTCATCGTATATTTACTTTAAAAAAAATAATTCTGCAATTTTTTACTTTTTTTTTTTTATATAACAAGTAATAAGTTATAATGTTTTTGATAATTAAATCAACAGATTAAAAATATTTAAATGAAGTCAAAAATTATTTCTCCTACTATTTTATCAAGTTTTTAATCGGTCCAAATAAAGGATTTTCCTCCGAATTCCTTTTTTTCTTTTCAAATAACCCTTTCAGAGTGTAAGATAGATCAGCTTTCGCTATATTTCCTTTTCTTCAATTTTCGTTATTCCCACAATTCTTTCATCCTTTGAGAGTGTTGTTCCTTCTCTTAATATGTCCAATTACTTCCATTGGTTGATTTACAAAAATCAAAAAACTCCATCATTATACTTTTTTTTTTAATTTTAAATAAAACGAAGTTAACATATCACAAAAATTTGTACAGCTTTAGAACAATTTATTCGGTTTTTATTTTCTCTTTGTTACCTATTTATTATTATTTAACGTACGGGACAAATAATGAAAAAAAATTATTAATGCAAATAAAAAAATTAATAACATTAATATTGCTGTAAAAGTTAAAGTATTACTAAGATTGCTACAATTTTAATAATACTGGAAAATATTTCCCATGATCATGGGATTGTTTCTGATATATTGTTTATCTTGGCAGCGTTAATTTAAGTGAATAATTAAATATAGTAAATATCGATAAAAAAAATAATACATTTACTTGTATAAATTTCAGCCTAAATACGGATATATCTAAATTATATAGACAACATGAAAAATACCAAAATCTTCAAACGAGGTATTTATATTATATATGTGATATATATAAATCCATTATTACCTATATTTTTATAAATTATTGTTTAAATTATAATATCGGCAGTAGACCATGTAATCGAATAATACTTTCTTAATTTCAAGATATGCCCGCCAAGATTTAAATGAAAAAAATGTTCACAGTATGTTTACAAAACAGCTACACATTAAACAGATTTTAGAATTAGTACGTGTGTTTACTGCCAGTCTGTTTAATTTAATTATGATTTTGAATTACATAGTATAAGTGAATTATACGAGGGATATCTCTAAAGTAAAGACCGCTGGTAATTTATCTCCTTAAGGTTGGTCAACGTGTGTCGTTCATGGCTACGCTAAGAATATACACACTGCATTATTATTTGTAAGTTGTCGCGTTGTAGTATCTTTGATTACGTATGAGTTATTACGTTATAAAATGAATAGGAAAATCGATGTTGCCGACGACTGTTAATTGCATGGAGTCATACGTTTTTTAAACCATCAAAACGTTAAGCCGGTTGAAATTCATAGGCACTTGGTTGCTGTGTTCGTTGATAATGTAATGAATGAAAGAAATGCCCGAAGATGGTTTAGAAATAACAGAATTAATGTGCATGATGATGAACGTTCGGGGAGGCCCTAAATAATCACCGAGGACTTGTTGAAATGGGTCGATGATGAAATCACAAAACATCGTCGCTCAACGATTTGCGACCTTTTTTTCCTGATGTTTGAAGAGCTGGTACCGGTCGCATTCTTTACGATCGTTTAGGCTTCAAAAAGATTTGTGCACGTCGGGTGCCGCATGTCTTAACGGAACGTCACAAAAAAAAATCCGAACGGGATCTGTTTTAGAATTTTTGATGAGCTATATAGAAAATGGTGATGAGTTACATTATTTAATTGTTCCGATGATGAAACGTGGATTTCGTATTACACGCCAGAGAGAAAACGGCAGTCAAGTGAATGGCGTCATCCTCAATTACCTTCCACACAGACGTAGGTCAAGCCACAGCCGTTTAGACGAAAACTGATGTCTTTTGGGATCGGTTTGGCATATTGCTGATCGATTTTGTGCCGCGTGGTACTTCTATAAATGCAGATGCCTACTACAAAACTCTATGTATGTTACTGCACGCTATGAAAAATCGGCGACGTAGACGGCTGACCGACGGCGTCATCCTGCTGCATGATAATGCACGTTCCCATATTGCACATGTTCACATCCAGAATATTTTGATGGGAAATTTACGATCACCCAACATATAGTCCGGACTTAGCTCCTTCTGATTACCATTTGCTTAGAAAATTGTAAGAATTTTTAAGTGGTAAGCGATTCGCGGGTTACGATGAACTTAAAAATGCTGTTAATCAATGGTTAAATAGGCTGGCGGCAGAAGAATACGATGCGGGTATATTGAAGCTGGTGTATTGTTACGATAAATGTTTTAATTAATATGACGATTATATAGAGAAGTAGTATAAGGTATGTAGTTTAAGGTAAATAAAAAAAAAATCTTTTTCAGAATAGAATAGTTTTCAGAATAATTTTTTTTACAATGAAACGGTCTTTACTTTGGAGATAACTTCTCGTATAACTAAAATATTAAAATATTACATATATAAAAGTTTTAATTTATGTTTTGCTGTTTTAAATAACTTACAATTTTCTAAAAATGGATAAGTGACAGAAAAATTAAGTTGAGAGATTACATTAGTTAAGACGCCTTCGTGATCCAAAATGTTGCTTGCAAAACTTGTTTGAAAGTAAATTTTTGTAAGAAAAGCAAAAGTGAAAATTACGTATCTTCATTAAACTAATAAAGGGAAGCAAAGAAACGCTGTAAAGAGACATTTACTGCACAGGTGATGCTGATACCTTTACCAAGAGCTAATGATCTCTGAATTCAAGAATTTGTTTCAATTTAATTCTTAAGTTTCCTTAATTCCTTAATTTTTCTTGAATTTTATTTTTAAAAAACTGTTTAAATATCTGTATATCATTATATCATACTAATATATATAAGCATAGCCATACTTAACCTTGAATACTTAAAGTACATCATACTTTGTTTCGGTTAGTGCATGATTATTATGTAAAATTTCATTAGTAGAAAATTAAAATGACGGAAATAAAGAAAAAAAAATCATTTTTTACAATTTTACATTTATATAAAAAAAATATGTTTATATAATGTCAGGATTAGCTAATTATCCATATCTTATTTCTTTTTTAAGTAATTCTTTTAGTATCACTTGATTTCAAACCATACCAAATTAACCTGAAACGTGAGGTAGTTTGTCAGCATCTTAAAAGTTTTCATTTTTTACTTAATGTAAAATGAGTTACTTCGAAGTTTGACCGGCCACCGTTTTCTAACTAATCAATTTATTTATTTCTGGTTAGCATCAGTCGTTTTCTTTATGTAGCCTTTAATAAATTTCCTACATTCACTATCTTTACATTTCAAAATGTCTGATCTTTCATCTCATCTAACTCCTTAAAAACCACTGTAACATCAGAAAAAATGATAGTTATTAAGGCAACTATGAAAAATAAATTCGTTATCTTCAACATTAAAACTACTGAAATATAAAGCGTCCATGAATGCATATGACCTATCAGATTATATAACAAGTTTGTTCACTCTGTATTCGATTTTTTCCAGTTTATGGAAGAAATATTCGGTAATTATTTAGCAAATAGAATTACATTTATAAATGATTTCTGTTAACGATTTTTAGCTCTGAGAATTTCTATATTCCCAAATAATATTTGATTATCCATTTTTACATTTAATAAATAAAAATTACAAATATTTTAAACGACATTTATACTTTGTGTAAATTATCAGTTTCCACAGATCCAGTCAAGTATACAATTTGAACTATATATATTTAGCTTTGATTCATATTCCCTCTGGTATCAGTGTGTTTGTGTTGTTTTATGATTAGTGTACACATCATATCATAAATTTGTAAGTATTTCATTTTAATTACGAGTGAGCAACATAAAACCGAACCCGTAACGTAACCGCTGCAGAATCGGTTGTTACAAAAGATGTTCAAAATGACCATCCAGGGCATCGATGTTCGACTGATCATATCGAGAATCGTCTGACGCAAATGTTGTCAGTTGCGTTGATTTCTCGTTGAATGTTCATTTTCATTTCATTAATATTGTGGTAATTATATGAATAAACTCTCTCCTTTAAGTAGCCCGAATGTAAAAAATTGCAAATAGAGAACTCTGTGCACCAACAATATTTTCGAGCAGCCAGTTGCAATTATCAAGTCGTTTCGGTTTGTCCGTCTCCTTCGGTTGTTGCACAGTTGTAAAGCGGTACTGTTTCAATTTTAATTCGTGAAGAATTTTTCGACAAATTGTGTATTTAACACCAGATTGTTGAGATAACTTGAGTAGCGATTTTTTGGACTGGCTTTAATTCTCCTTTCAGCATCGGCAATGACCTGTGGAGTCCTAACGGCAGGTTGCCTAATTCGTTTTTCATTTGAATCTGAACCTGTTGTACGCCATTTTTTAATTAAATCGTGTTTGTTGCTCTTCGCTGGGATTCGGAAATTTTTCTACGAATAGTTGTGATTCTTCAAACGATCCAGAACGATTATTGGCCTCAACTATAGCTATCCTCTCCTGGATTGACTAAGACATTTTACAGAAACACAACTTGTACTTCTTTTTCCTGTTCAGCCGCCGGTACCTTTCAGATAATGCTTCAGAAGATTAATGAGGATGATATGTATGAGTGTAAATGAAGTTTAGTCTTGTACTGTCTCAGTTCAACCATTCCTGTGATGTGTGGTTAACTGAAACCCAACCGTCAAATAACACCGGTATCCACGATCTAGTAATCAATCCGTGTAAAAATAACTGACGACACACAAACACAACTGCACCGCCGACTGCAAATACGTTTTGGTAATTTTTATTGACATAGTGGCAGCATTTCCTTCCTTGTGTTGGAGTTCTGTCCTCTATGAATTGGAACGCCGCAATGTTCCCGAAGCCCTGCAGGCCGTGAGAAGAGACTATTTGTCTAACCGCACGGCTCTGTTTAAGGATGCGCATCTAGTTGTGGAAAAAATCGTCACCAGGGGAAGCCCGCAGGGTTCCGTTCTCGGTACCCTGCTGTGGAACCTGGTGTTTGAAGGATTTCTGGGGTTGACATTGCCAGAAGGGGTTACGGCCCAGGCTTTCGCCGATGACTGTCTCCTTTTCGTTCTTGGTAAATCACGAACGCAGCTAGAGAATAGGGCGCACGCGGATTTTTCAACCGCCGAGGGCTGGATGGACATGCAAAATTTAAAGATTTCTGTGCCACGACGAAGTTTATGCTTCTGAAGGGTACAGACAAATTATCAAGCAGTCGTAACCCCCACATTAAGTATAAAGACTGCGTAATCAGCCGAGTAAGGGTTCATAAGTACCTAGGTGTTTTGTTTGATGACAAGTTGCTTTTTAGTAACCACATTAAGCAAGTTGCGGCGGACGCTGTCTCTGTGAAGCACAAACTTAGAAGGATTGCTCGGATGGATTACGGGCTGTCAGGCCGTCAAATGTAGTTGGTGTACCGAGGTGTCTTCGAGAGCATGATCGCATAGTGCAAGTTTTATTTTAATAATAAAAATTCTTTCTTCTTTTGAAAGCGATGGAGGGATGGGTAAAAAAATATGTTGATTATTGTGCTTATTTTGTAATTAATCACCTATTTTAGATTACTATCGATCAGCATTAATTAATTAAATATTCACTTTCAATCACAGGTGTCTATCAGTTAAACAGAATAAAGGATTTGAAGAGTAAGTATTCAATCACAGAGAGTTAATTTTATTTATTTTTTAAAGACACAAGCACAAATAAGTTTTTAAATCTATTATTTACTTAGCAAAATGTTAACGGTTACATACACATTTAATACATGAAATCCATCCCTGTATAAAAATGGTGATATGTCATATTTTATCGCGACTAACATTCAACTCAAAATCAATTACATAAATGACAGAACGATTTAAAGCAACTGTTCTTAAATTTCAAAGTCCAATCCTCATTTCTTTAATCATCACTTTTCCGCAAACTAAAAATAATCATTGCTTATTGCCAAACTATTTAAATTTGATAAAACTGCCGTAAATTTGTCCTCATCACTTATAATATTTTGAAGTAAATTTAATAAATTTCTCCTTCGAAAATATTTCTCATTAAAATATTAATATATCTTATTAATATTTTAATACTCCGGGGAAGACGTTGAAGTCAGTCTAAGCGAGATGCTATGATGTCAGCCTGCGAGATGAAGTTCTGCGAAATCATTCTAAGCGAGACTATAATGTCCGTCTGCGAGATGAGAGTCTACGGGATGTGAGTTCTGCGAGATGCGAGTCGCGAGGAGATTCTGCGAGAGAGTGCTACGATAGAGGAGTTATTATCCGAGTTCGATGCGATTAAGGTGACGTCACAAGTAATTCCAGCACACGAAAACTAGAGATGGTTCGATGAGATACTGAAAGACTATAAGTTAAAGAGGTAATGTATTAATGCATTAAATTTCATTCAGAAATTGTTAGGGTAGTTTTATTGTTGAGCAGCAATGGTGGTTGCAGTGAAAAAACTTTATACTTGTCTTATCTATTGTTCTATTGTTTTTAATACAAAAGTAATGGTAAAAAAGTTAAGACTAGCGGTCATGCTAATGTTAATTTATCAATGGGATGGGACTAAATTCTGCTTTGAATTATTTATGTACCTGTTAATAATTCCTGACTATTCTGTTCTGTATGTTATCACTGCTTATTATTATTATTATTATTGTTGTTGTTGTGATTGTGATTATCATTTGTGATTTGTGATTTATCATTTGATTACGATTATCATTTGTTTATTATTGATATTTATTATAATTATTGCTTACTGTTTCCATTTTAGCCATTATTATTATTGATTTATCTTTTTTTATTTATGTTTTATTACATTGTAATTATATAAATATTTTCAACTGACAATCTCTCAGTATCCTGATCACGGGCGAACAAGCTACAGTATATTAAAAGTGTTAACTTATTCGTATGTTCACATGTATATAAATAAGTCTTTCATTCAGCGACATCTATTAAACTGGGCAACAAACATGCTTTCATATAACTCAACGCTATATATAAGATTACTATAAAATGCCTCGTAATCCTTCTATTGCAATTTGTAAAAAACATTACCCAACCGTTTAAAATATCTTCCCACCGATTTATCTAGAACATAATTAAAAGATTTTTTTTACAGGAACAATATTACTCTTTCGATTAATTTAACACTTTATAAAGACCCTAAAATTTCTCATCTCAGTACAACGTGTTCATATATATGTGTTCAAATAATTTTTATTGTAATTTTATTAATATTTTATATATTTAGTATCCCACCTATTTAATTTAAAATTATTTCATATGTTTATATTTAACAAAATTAATGTTAACTATAAGTACATACATTTTGATTTTGAAATTAATTTGCCTTATATGACGCGGTTCTGATCAAGATTTTATCACGTTATCCTTTGAGCGATCCAGACAGATGCTGATTCAGTTCCTTTTGTATTTATTAAGTAACACATGAATCTGTTCCTGACCTACATACGTGTACATAATAGCGTTATATTATGAAACTGTCAGGATAAAAGATTGATTTTTTTTATTTAGAATGAAAAATTTAGGAAAGTAATGTTAAATAATTTTAGTTCTTCTTATCCCCGTACTCTCTATTTCCTTCAGGAAATTTAAATATTTAAATACTGCAACGTTCAAGGACTGTTATTTTTCGAAAGGCAGCTGTTTTCAGGGGTAAGCAAGAAACTTAATGGTGCCTAAAATGAAATAAATCATTACTTTCTACCATGCGGATAAATTATCAAGTGTTT
Source organism: Lycorma delicatula (assembly GCF_047948215.1). Taxonomy (NCBI): domain Eukaryota; kingdom Metazoa; phylum Arthropoda; class Insecta; order Hemiptera; family Fulgoridae; genus Lycorma; species Lycorma delicatula. The sequence goes on from NC_134466.1 coordinate 26,600,853, forward strand.
CACACTGATTCAAATCATTTAACGTGTAATTTTTGCTTATTCCTAAGCAGATCACGAAACAAAATTTATTAGACTACGAAATTAGAGAGATTGACGTAACTTCTTGAAAAAAAGTTCCGTTGCTAAAAACAAAAAAAAATATTTGTTGATTATTCTAAACCAGGAAGTTTACTTTTTTCTTATTTCCCATCAACACCCGGCCGGACCCACAGTTAAGTATAACACAACCCGAGGAAGTGTCCCATACTCTAACGAGCCTCCCCGTCTACCGGCTTTACGTCCGGCAGGACAGATCGTCTACCGGTAAGATGTTGTCTTTTACCTTTTTTGCTCTATCTCTAACTTCTAGAGCGGAGCTACTAGGCTCCGACTATTTCGTCCCTGTTCCATCCTCCTCCAAGTTAAAACCCATCTGGGTTTGAAACCTTGGGAGGGGGGGGGTGGTATATCCCCCCACTCCTGGAGCTGAGTCTGAGTAGGAGGTCTGTCCGCTTCTGCTTGGTAGAACAGACCAGAGTCCATAATGAAATAAAGTCAAGGGAAATGAACTAAAGTTGAGTTCACTAAGGGAACTAGGAATAAATTTCGTTGTTGCGAACAACATATTTGGTGGTATGATATTACGTGTGTGGGCGGGGGAGGGGTAACCGGAAGCGTCATAAGACGGGTGTCCTCCCCTATGGGTTTGGGATGTTCCCTCACTCCAAAAGCCGGGACTCAGTCATTATGCCCTCGCCTCTAGAGGAGACACCGCAGGTGGGGAACTGCAGTCTTTTAGTGCTCGGGAGCTTTGGAAAACCCGTGCCTAATAGCCACTGCCTACCCCTGGAAGCACCAGAGAACAGCAGCAGCTCCCCACGAGTCTGTCCGTCACACCCTCGTTTTCCTCTCTTTTTATGCATCGTATTTGTTATGAATCCTATTATGTAGTTTAAGTTTATTTGTATGGTATCAAAATGTTATTTTCAAATAAACCTCTTTAGTCTAATTTTTTATTGATGATTAATGGCTTTATTTTCATTACTGTTTAAAATTTATCAACACTGAAATTTTAGAGCGTAATATTTTAATAAATTTAAATCTCCCCAGCAGTTGCCTTGCGAGGTATGTGAGCATATTAATAAAGCTCCCTATGCTTGAATTATGTCTACTTCATGCTCTATTACTCCCTTAGTGAATGTCAAAGTGTACTCAAAACCATGTTAAATGTAAATTATTGATGATTACGTTATTGGATTAAAATTTTATTAATAATAATTGTCAATTAATTACAGTTATATAAAGGGCATGTATATTGGAATTCACGACTCTTATCTATCAGGGTGAGTATATGTACTTAGACTAGTATTTATACTGTTTTAAAGTAATTATTGTTTATATTTTATTATTTAATTGTTATTTTAAAAATAGTAAGTTAGGAATTTTATTGATTTGTTTTTTCTTAAAATGGTAAATGGCCAAGGTAGCCATTTTTTGAACAAGTAAGATTCGAATAACAATAAGAACTTTCATGCTCTGATACTAAAATAAATTTAAGATATATATATGTCTTATCGTATTAATGTATATGACTATATCACTTGAATCAACAATACAAATAGGAATAATATATTAGTTTGTTTAAAAGTAGTCCCATTTGATGTTTATACAAGATTAGAAAATCAAATCAAAGATGATCAATCATGTCTTTCCGTCCAGAAAATATTATTAACAATGCAAGTCATTCAGTGACAACAAACTGAAGTTGAAGAGCTTCTTTAGAAATGTCAACAAATGATTATTAGAAATTTCTGAAAATTTTAAATAATGGGAGTGTTTACGCCAATGCGTAAAGCAGTTTTAAGTTAATTCAACTGGTTTGGTATTTGACTTGTTTTCATCTAAAATTTAACAGTATTTCGATCTAATGTTTATTTCAATTATAAATAAGAAATTTTTCATACACTGAAATTTATGCATTCCATTCAACGTACATATAAATATATGCTCAGTTGATTTTTATTTATGACTTTTGTATTGATTATTTATTAAGATTTAACTCTGTTATTTCATGTGTATAATGTTTAAAAAAAAGAAGAAGAACAAAACGTAAACATGTTACATTCACTCGGCTCCTGATGACTCACTCGGTGCCTGACGATTTAGCGGCTCTTCACAGTTCACACAGCTCCTTTCGGATGCACTCGGCTTCTATCGACATCACTCGGCTCTTTACAGTTCACTCGGCTCCACCTACACTATATAAGCCGGCACCCCACTACTCATTTCTTCCTTTGGCAGCCTCTCGTTGTGTTTTTCTCTCTCGCAGTGTCATCTGGCAGTCTCTCGCAGTCTCTTGTCAGTGTCTCTCTCTGATCACAGTCTCCGACCATCATTCGAAGAATCATTAGTGCGTCTTACAATTCTAATATTGTTTAGTCAAAGTTTACACTTCATGCAGTTGACAAGTAAATTACACATATTCTTCAACAATGAATCGTTTTATTGTATGTTAAAGATCCTTTAAACATTATGTTTGTGCTTTTTCTTCTCTATAATTGTATGACAAAATATTAACTTAAAGGAACTTATGTAGACATATATAAAATCCACGATTGTGAGATTATATTTTGTGCAAGTGAATATCAAGATATTAGTGTTTTTCGTCCGTTAAACTCTTTGTTATTGTAATTCAGATTACATCCTGCGTAAGTGAATATCAAGATATTATGTTTTTCATTCTACAGTAATCGTCTGTTAAACTTTCTATTATGATAGCCCAGATTACATTCTGTGCCAGTGAGTATCAAGATATTGTTTTTCATTAACAAAAAAAAAGTAATCCTCTGTTAAATAATAAGATATTATTATTATACTCTGTATTGTTATTATGCACTGTGTTTATGTAAAATCAATATTTAAGGTAATAAGTTTACCTATACTTTACTTAAGGATTGTTGTATATAAATATCGCACAAGGAGATTTTGTGCAAAGCATTTGTCTTAACAGGGAGAGTAGAAAAAAAAACATCAGTTCTCTGGTTTTTGCAGCCTCAACATAAAAAAATCTATTACTGTTCTTACTATAACAGAATATTTTCTGCAGCAGTACAGGATATAGTTAGGTCATTAAGTCTGTATAATAACTTGCAATGAAAAACAATAGTGACATTCAAGCTTTATCCATCCATCATAGATATGGATGAAGCACATTTTCATTTTGAAAAATAATGGTAATCATTCTAAATTTATGGATAATATGATACCTTGCCTTTTGAACTAAAAACTGTCACTCATCAATAGTATGCCATAATTTTAAAAGATACACTAAATGTTACCAAGAACAGAATCTCCCAATTCACAGTTAGCTTCCTGTCACAAAAATGTTTACTTTTACATACTGAAACTATATGAAAACAGTACAAAAATTCAAGTAGCTATACTACCTGCATTCCATAATATCAAGATTTAATACCATATAATTATAATTTTCGGCCAAATTAATAAACTGTTAAACAAGCAACTCATTGACGCTATGTGAGGGCAAGTCAACATTCACCAAACAGGCCTCCACTTCTGGAATCAATAAGCTTCCTGAGTTCTGAATCATGTGCATTGTAGTCTCAGAAGTTGGCACTGATTGGTAGATTTTACAGCGAGGTTGGACTGTATTTTCATAGGTGATGAATGAAGAAAACGCCTTGTTGCATGTTGAATAATGGTTTAATGAATTGTCGTCTTGACAGTTAATGAAATGAATTGTAACATAACGTATAACTTCACATATAAAAATAAAAAATTAAATAAAACAGTAAAGCTAATATTCATCCGAACAAAGAATAGAGTTCATCCAGACTAAAAGTATGATGACTGCCTTAGATCTGATTCGAGCGCCGAATACTAGTAACTATGAGTAAAACTGACTGTCCATCCGAACAAAATGATAAATGCGACCGCACAGCGCGGGATTCTACGTAGAATGCTAGTACGGCTTTAACTTTTCCGGCTAGCGCTAGAATCCACTAGATCGCAGCACCGGACGGCTCGACATGGAACGAAACGCTGATAAAATACTAGTTCACCTCATCTTACTCAAATTGTAGAAATGTAATTATTCGTTTAAATTACAAATTTCACCCTATTATTAATGTCGATATGAATTACTATATTTTCCTCATGAGCATGTCAGCCCTGAGTTGGGTTTTGTGCTGTTACCAGATACAGTCAAATTTTTTGGATGACACATTGCTGATATTTTTTTGTTTTCTTTTGAATGCTATTGATATTATGCAATCGCATGATTCACACGTTTTAAATATATTAAAAAAACTGCTTAAATTTTAAATGCAGGTACATATTTGTGTCTTCTGGTAAAAAAATAACAATTAGTGGATACATAAATATTTCTATAATATTAAGGGATATAGTTTTTGCAACGTTCTCTAAGATCAATCTTAGTTTTAATGAAAATAAATTTTTTATGCAATTAAAATAATTTGAACAGATAACAGAAAAAGATGGAAAGTTTAAATGGAAAGTTCCTGTGTAAAGAGGAATGTTGAATTAAAAATTCATAAAAATAGTTTTTATAAATTGTTATTATTATAAAGAAAAAATAAGAATAATAACAATGAACACAGAGCTTAAATATTAACTTAATTTTAATGAGATTTTTGCATTTTATTTTTTTATTTATTTTAAATTTCTTTTATTAACTTATTAAAATGGCTATTTGTTTATAATTTGCAGATGTATTGGAGAAACTAATCTTGATAAATTAAGAAAACAGTAAGTAGTCTTTATAAAACAATTTTATTTAAAATTGGCTAGTTTATAATATGATGCTTATTTCTCCGTTAGCAGAATTATCTTTTAATAGGAGGAAACTGATTCTTTACATTTCTCCTCTGCAACGTCTTTTTCATCTCATAAATACAGTTGAATTCCATTTCAATCTGTTATTATTTTTCTGTTTCCTTTTATATTTTTCTTTTAAAAAAATTCCTACTTGAATACAGGTACATCCAAAGAACACTCAATACATAATTTTCATCAAATGTTATGGCTTATTCGTTTATGTTTTTTTTGTATTTTAGTTGTATTTTTTTATATATATATTTATAAATGAATTTTTATGTTATATACTGCAACTTATTTTCGTTGTATTAATCAAAAAAAGGAAAACCATAAATATACCTTCATAATATTGCTAAAATTATAGTGCAAATTTTATAATTCTACTGAATGTACTTCTACAATTATTTCCGTGCATTTAAGGACTTAGCCAATAAATTGTGCAGAGTTGCCGGTTGGGTAAATAATGGAGTGAACAATATATTTATAGTTTAGACTAATTTGTTTAAATTAGTTTATAATGTTTTATAATTTTTTTTAATTTTAGTATTTTAGAGTCTGTGTATCAAATAAATTCATACAAATAAAGATTTGATTCATCGTTGAAAACTTTAGATAGGTTAACTTTTAAGATCCTAAAAAGACGAGACATGTGAATCGTTTGATAAACCGTTCTAGACTGAAGAAACAAAGAACAACACGATAAAGAATAATAAGAAATTTTATGAAAACAGGACTCTTTACAAGATAAAAAAGAAATCATTACAGTATTCATATCTGAACGTAGTGCCCGCCTAACAATCGGACTTTTTTTATGAATGTTCATCTGTACTTGTGCAATGAAATAAATAATAATAACTCTCGTATAGATAATCTTGAATATAATAAGCACTTTAAACACGTAAATTATTAAAGAAATAGAAACCTGTGTTGAGTAAGTTCTTTGAATAAATAAATTTGAATTAATTAAGTGCTTAGAATAAGCTAATACCTTGAAGAAGAAAATCAGTTGAACAAGTAGATTTATCGAATAAGTGATTAAATAAATAATTTCTGTGTTTGAAAATACACCTTGGATATAAGCACTTGTTCAACTCTTTAAGACTGGTAACAAATATAGTTTGTGTATTGGTCTACGAAGTATTCCAAAAGAATTTATGACGATCGGAACACGCACTAAATTGTCTGATCTTGTAAATATTTCTCTTATTAAGCCATGTTTCCAGTGTAAAGAAGTATTTTCATCTGATATTAATACTAAGTCTCCTTTACAAATGTTCCTCTTAGGAGTTTTCAATTTGTTACGTTGTTGCAATTGATTTAAATAATCTTTCGACAATTAATTCCAAAAGGACTGCGTAAATTTTTTGATTGGCAACGGTCTAAACGATTAATAGAAATCTCAGTGAAATCGGGAATAGGAATCGAGGTGAAAGGTGATTCAGTAAGAACGTGTCCAAGTGGTAATTGTTGTGGATTACTCAAACCTGAAGATACAGCATATAATGGGGGTGAATTTAAATATGTCTATTTATATCTTGTGATGTTGGAAAGGAATGAATATTGTACTGGTTTGATTGGAAGTACTTTGATTTAAATATTGTGAACAATATCCACGGAATATATTGTATGCCGCCTTGAAAGTTTGTTTGTTATCAAAAAATATTTGATTTGCAATACTCAACGAGAAATAAAGCGCTTTAATGCAGCAATGAATGCTTCCGATGGTAAATTGGATACTAATTCTAAATGCAGCCTTAGTTGGGCTAAACTATCATTCAGTCAGTTCATGTATACTTAAGGGATATTAGCAGTTTTCGGTATTGTTTTCCTTAGTTACTTTAACAAGTAGGGTGCCATTCCTGAGCTTTTTAAGAGATTTAAGAGACCCACAAACTGTTTGACGCTCTTATTTTTTATGAAGGGAGAAATTTTTCCAAAAGATTTTACCTTCCTCGTATCTCAAAACAAGAAACCGTATACAAGAAAATTCACCAGTCTCCTAACATTTTTAGTTTCCTTATCACTACTTAAATCTTCGGCTGACAACGTCGGTCGAAGTCTCTTTAAACCCTTGTTTTTTGTTGGTTTTTTCAAACGGTTTCCCGAGTACCGATGATTTAACAGTCTACTCCAGCAGAGTGCACGCGTACTGGAGCTAGGGCGTCGTACAACTAGGTTCAACCTAGTGCCCAGAGGAGATCGTTTGAAACTCAGTACGTAGAGCCATCCACCCATCGATACGATAGTTTCCACCTTGGGTTACGTTTGCGTTGCGTTATGTGTCGCAACACTACCAAATGAAGGTGTGAGAAGAAACAGTGTAGGACGCTGTTGTGTGACTGTGTATGGGTATATGTTGTAACTTGTATAGTGTTCTTTGTGTGGTGTATTTGGTTTGTATAAAAGTTTCATCACTATAAAATTCTTAGTAGATTGCTGTCTAGGTGTGACCAAAACTTGCCTATACAATTTCATTGGCTAAACAGTGAAAAGAATTATGTAGTTTAAATCTGAGAATTACTGAGAAAAGACTGCTGAAGAATAGGCCTAATTAGTAATCTGTCTTTAAGTGATAAAATACTTTAATATTTAGCTGAACCATGAAAAACAGTTCGTTTAATTGTTAAATTTTGCTTTTAATATGGAATGATGCAAGTGAAAGACGTATAAATCTGAAGTTAACTAATCATGTGAATTAAGACACTTGTTTTGAATTTAAGTTTTCACAAATTAAGTCACAATAATTGTTATTGAGAGAAAGATTGCGGTTAAGCTTGCTTTTTCCAAGCTTAAAAATCTTTGCTTGGCGTTGTTAAGCGAATCAACTAGTTTCATTTTTAGCTTACTTCGGAATATTACAGTGAAACATCCATATTCATTTCTAGATGTGATTTCTAAGAAGAGGTTTTTACAAATGTTTCATGTAATTAATAAATGAAGCCTTTCCAAAAATATTTTACACGCGTGTTTATTGACACATTCCTTGATAAAATGGTCAGGGTGTTAACAATTAAAATATTTGTTTTTTCTGAAATTTCCTTGTAATCACCAATATTTATTTCTAAATATTGTTTTACGTTTATAAATATAATGATTTGAATTACACATATAACAGAAAATTCACTTGATATGATAACCAAGTAGCTAGTTTGTATGAGTTTATTAAAATATTGTGGTAAGTTTCCTTAGTTATCCTTTATAGTAACGTTAAATATGTTAACTACTGGATGTGTGTAAGCCATGCTTTTGAAATTCGGTTTAAAAGTTACGTTTTCCAATATTTGTCTTTTTTTTTAATTTCTGAATTTTTTGAACAAACTAATCTTTCCTTCCACAACTTACGTATGTTAGGGTCTAGCTTGGAAGTTAGAATCTGTTACGATAAGTTCAACCTCAGTTGGAAAATTCATGCCTTTAAGTGAATTTACGGATTAACTGATCATATTAATAGACAGAAAAGTACTAGACAAAGATTCTCTTTGAAATGAATCTTTAGAGTTTCTCTATATAATGAATGACTGTAAGTAAGTTATTACTAAATCTACTTTCTAATATTTTAATTGACACTAGATAATTCTCATTTGTGATGAATAAAATTTTATCGTGTCAAATGCTGTATCCTTTAATGAAGATCACAAATAATGCAACTATTAAAATAAGAGAGATCACTTGTAGAATGAACTAAATCGTTAAGCATAGCAAAGTAATATTACCACAAAAGAATATTACAGTCAAATGATGGTAATTTGATTGGTGGCAACTTAATAGTATTGGCTAAATGTGTGAGATGTATTTTGACTTGAGTTTAGGTTATCACAAATATAACAATTTGTTAATGCATTCAGTTTACATTCTAAGGAACAAAATCTGAAGCCTATCGTTTTCAAACACCTTCAACAAAATTTAGTTCTTCAATTTAGATTGAGTAGCATCATTCTTTTGCGACATCTCAAAAATTCCGTAACTTAATATTTAATGAATAGCTGCCATTAATTTAAGGATAAATTGTTCTGGATATCTGATGGATCAATCACCATTAGATGCATTTTTTTAAAATTAAAAATATAATAAAATATTTTCTGGTCAATTAAATTAAAATTATTTTCAACTACTAATCATTAGTTTGTCTGATAAAATTTGATTCATAAAATATAATTTAACGTAAATTCTGATTTATGAGTCACATCTGTAGATATAAATCCAATGAAAATGAATTAATGTAATATTTTAGCAACTTTATACAAATTTGTTAATTATTTTCATTATTTTAACTTTAGAGATGAATTTGTTGAAAATTTTTTTGTAAACGTATCATTATATGATGAATTTAAGGTAAGCTATTTTCATATTTGCTGTACATTAGGAGTATTTTAAATCCAGAATATATTTTTTTAAATCTCCATAATTTAATACAATTATTGTAAGTATGAGCAATTAAAGTATGTAGATTACAGCTACATGATACCACTTTCATTCATGACTTTGTGGTGATGTAAAAGATTCCAAAACATTTATTCATTTATTAGTGTGAACATAAATAGATCAGTTTTTTATTAAAAAAAGAGGAATTAAAGAAGAGGATTTTCAGAAAGTATTAATTGTAGACATACTCATAGTTATTGATCTGTAAGATTTTTTACGTTATTCATTATTATTAAAGCTTGGATCAAATTTTTTGATGTATTTATTTTTATATATTTTATTTGTTTTACAGTACATATTATGAGAATGATGTGTAAGTACCGATACCATTTATTTTTCTAAAATATAGACCTTAAGAACTCCTTAGGTTTACAAATATTATATATACCATTTGTTATTTATTAAATTTGTCCATTTTGTAATTTACAAAAGATTAGTATTTAGGTAGATTCATAGAAAAGCTATCGATTATCTTGGGTACCATGATTCGACTTCCGGAAAATTTCAACTTATCTTCGCGTTTCATATCCCCCAGAGCCGAAAACCACCGTCAGTTTAAATGTTTACATATATATATAAATTTCACTTTCTTATGGACATGATAACTGCCGCAAATTTACGCCAATCACTTTCAAATTGTCCATAAAATATAAAGACCAAAATCTCGATCAAATTCGTTAATGGGCAAGATCGGAACATTGAAATATGGGGGAGCTTTTTCGCAAAAACAAAATATCGCTATAAATTTCTTTTTAAGTAAAATGTGGATTCGTTTAAAGTACCTAATACAAGGATTCCTATTCTTTGGATAAAGGCCTAAAACTTATATAAGTGTATTTGTTTGATATCACGAACCATTGGCCCAGGAGGTAGAAAAAAAATAGTGTTTCGTAGAACCAAAAGATTCAAACCTTCCTTAATAGGTACAGTATTGAATCGGTTTAAAGTGGTCGTTAGTCCTCTAAGTATTACCTAAAACTTTAGTTTGAAACAATTTTTGATATGACCAACCCTTACGACAAGGGATGACCAAAATATTGCTGGAATTGTAAGAAGATGGGGCTTGTCGAATGCTAAACTTGTGAAACTTTTTCACGTGCAACCATTGTCGTATTGAGTAAATTTTAAGTTTTTCTTAAGTTTAAGGTGGAAATCTTTTTTATTCCTTACTTAGCGCCGGTGAAATATATCTCCACCTTCCGGCGTTCCGTAAAGGAATTATTTTTAAATCATCTCATTGATTTCATAAAAAAGAAACAAAACAGGTTTAAAGCTGTAAACTCAGTAATTTATATAGGAACAGGCATAAGTAAATCAGACGTTGTGTGATACAGGACAACAAAACATTATGTGCAAGGAATACAAGTCAAATCAAAATATAGAGCAGTTTTATGCGTATTTAGTGCACCTATTAACATTTCATTATTCTGAAAAGCTATCGATATTATGTAATGAGACTACAGTTCTCGTTTTAGTCCAGTTTCACCAAAACTACTACTGAAGTTCAGATAGCTGAGTCCGTGGTTATGGATTATCAGTTAACCTGCATTTCTCTCGCTACATATTCTCCGAGTCCCTAATGACAACCTGGATTTTGTTTCTGGGTACTTAACTCATTATAATATTAGTTAGTTTTAATTTTATTTTCGTAAACTTAAAATCTCTACTATGTTAAAATATAAAATATGCTGGAGGTTGGATACTCTGGTAAGACCGAATGAAATATTTGACCAATACGTACCATGGTGCTATTGTAACACCTACAATTTTAGGTGATATATTGACATCTTAATTACTGCTCCCAAGACCAGTGCAGTCACATTAGATGTTTATTTGACTGGGCAATTCCTTGACAGGCCCAAGATCCATCAGTCGCTGGGTCTAACCTAATAAATGAGCAAAATTTCGACGGTTGGTCATACTGTTGTGTTGACTTGTTTCATACAATCCTTCCCAGTCTGGTGTGAAATAATTCACAAAAATTCCCTTTTTAAATTACATTATCAAATCATATTGATCCTTTTACAAATTAAATATATGAGGAATCAAATTTAATATTTAAGATTAAACTAAAATTTGGCCTTTAAAAAGATGTTTATAACGGCCTATCGAATGTTTCCTTTTTCAAAAATTTATTTTTGTACAAAATAATATCTAATATCAAAATTTGCCTATTTTATCACAAAAATAAAAAAAAAACATGCGTAACTTAAGAAAGGGCATATCCTGATTTATATCTCTATAAATATTTATCTTGGAGATTAGGACTTGTTACCCCCTTAAAAATGTAGCTAAAAACTAGCTGAATAAGACAGTAAAACAAAAACTGTGGTGGAATAAGCCCTTTTAGAATGAAGGTGAAATTATAAAAAAAAAAAAAAATAGTTACTAATAATTATATAAATATATATATATATATGTGTGTGTGTATACACAAGTTTTCTTAACGAATTACGTTTTTAAATAACGATTTTATTTTATTTATATTAATTTGCTTTTATTATAATTATTAATAATTACTATTTAATATTCCTTTAGTTTAAAACATTTAGCGTAACCTGCTACTGCTTATTTAATAAACGTGTAAATGTTATCTTGATGGGTTCCACAAAGATTAACTAGAAATATTACTAAATATTAACTAAACAAATGATTACTAATAGGTGATTACTAGGAACACTATCCATTATTAATGCTTATATCTAGTAAATATCATTATCTAACTCTATATGTATATATATATATATATATATATATATATATATATAATGTCCTTAAAGTCTTTCCATAATTACAAAAATGTGTTACAGTTATAGCTGTGCGGGTTGCGGCAAAAGAAAGCAAAAGTTATCGATTTTTTTTATATTGGTTTGTTTCAGGTAGTGGAAGGGTAGAAGGTACTGTGATCAATTTTTTATAAGATGGCATCAATCAAAAAGAAAACGCAATGTATCTCACGAGTCAAAATCACCGATAACTATGCAGCAAAATTTTAGAAGGGAATACGGACGACTAGTACGTGATAGTAAGAGTATCGTTGCGTGGTATGCAAAGTTTAAGGAAAGTGGAAGTGTAGTTGATCTTCCGCGAACAGGGCGGCCATCCGTTAGGTTTTTCAGACGAGGATACTTTCCACACCTCAGGGAAAGTAAACAGGCATAATGTAAGAATACGGGTTCAGAAAATTCCATACTTTACCAGGAAAAAATTAGAGATTCTCTTACAGTGAATGTGTGGTGCGGTTTGATGCACAACAGAATCATTAGTTAGTCCCTTCTTTTTCATCGAGCAATCAATAACAACTAACATTTTCCTGAATAGCCGCAACTATCCAGGACCCAACTTAAGGACTGAGTCTATGCAATACCTACATCTGATCTGGATACATTGAGTCGGAGAATAACTTAAGCTGTTGCTAGAATTACCGAAGAAATGTTGACCAAAACAGCGTGAAATTGTTTATCGGTTGGGCGTTCTACGAGCGACAAAAGGCGCATATTTATTCACGTTATTTATTGATAATAAAAAATTATTAATATTGACATGATAAAAAACCTTGATAATTTTTTCTTTTTTTCCGCAAACCGCACAGCTGTAACTCTAATAGTTTTTTTTTTTTTTGTAATCATGGAAGGACTTTATGAACACCCTTCTTTAATTTTTAATTATCAGTCAAATGAGTTAATTGCTTTTGTTTTTATAATTTCATTAATTACGTTTTAATTTCTCTTGAGTTTACACAATTACTTGTTATAAATTTATAATATTAAAAAAAAAAAATTGAAAATAGAAATTAAAAGAAATATTTAACTTTTATTTTGCCATAAATTCTGGAAGTAGAAAATTGAACTGCTTGGTTGCTGGAAAGAAAATGAAAAAGGAAGTGCATATCAAATTAAAAATTAGAATAAAAAGGGTATTATAAAGCTTAACTTTCCTATAACTGCTACAACTGGACGATCTATTTGCAACCAGTGATGGCACAAATTTTGGGAATAATCTCAAAATTTCTATGTTCATTTAAAAATCATTCTTAGAGTTTTAATAAAGTTTTCATAAAATTTTAATTGTAATTAATAAAAAGGGTACAAAATGCATAATCAAATCTTTAGTTTGTCTTATTAAAGTATTTTTTTTTAAATATTTCTTATGATTTTGATTTTTATTATATTACGAAATCTAAGAAAAAATATCGCTATAATTTTATAAAAAATCAACAAATTTGCTTATTGCATTATTTTTATCGATTAGAAAGAAATGATAATAACACAACTTTTTTATAATTTTACTATCTAATGAAAAACAAATTGAACATTATATATTTTTTTTTAATAATTTTCTTTGTTTTCATTTTTATTTTAGAATTCAATTAAAAATTTTTGAGGAACGTCGTAATGAAAAACAAAATGAATTATTACCTACTCTTCTTCAACTTCTTGACGCAATCCCGGGTACACTTACGTAAGAAAATATTATTTTTGCAATAAATATCGTAAATATACGGGTGGGCTAAAAGTGAGTCTCCCCATCACTAGAAAAAAAAAAAAAAAATTATATTTAAACAAAACAAATACCGATACCTTATATCCAAAAACATACAATTAAATTGTAAACCTTACGGTAAGAGTCCCGTAGATATCATTTCTTCCGCTCAAAAAACAAAAATTTCTGTAATATAAATAAAACTGTTTAACAAAACGATACTGATATCAAAAAAGGTAAGACACTACATTTTATTATCATATCTGTTATTAATTTAGAATTAAAAAAAAAATACATGTAGTATATTTTCGTTTAAATTTTATTATTTCCAGTACATTACCAAGCTTTTGTACGCTTTCTTGTACTATCAAGTACTGCTATCTACGGTGCGATTCGTAAAGGTAGATTAAAAAAATGAATAAAATGACATATTCAAGTCCCGCGGTTCATCAAATGGAAAAAACACCGTTGTCTAACAAGTTTTGAGGTATTTTTTGAAAGTATTTTTTATTACTAATCTAACTGAACTGAAATATAATGTTTTCCCGCTAATTTTTTCCCCGTTTTCGTTTCACTGCTAGGTAAGGTCATGTTTAGAACTGTAAACGTAGTTCGTTGCCGTCGACGCCTCTTACCGACGAAGTTCTAACGAAATCCGTGATGATTAATATTATTGTGTTATTCATTGTGTTATAATTCTGCTTTTATTACAATTCGTGGCAACATTTAACCGCTGAGTTATACATTTTCTAATATAAAGTTTTATAAAATCGACTGTTTGAGGTGGTTCTAGTCAGTTTCATTTGAAGAAACCATGTGGTTAACAATTTCGTAGGTTGAAAATTTGCAAGGCATTAAATAACATGAACACGTTGTTTCTTAGCGCCCTGTCCGTTCAGGAAATGTTTTATCGAGTTAAAATTTTACTAAGAACATAATGAGGAGGATCCCCATCTTGCTGCAAACAAGACAATAATCTTGTAGCTAGTTTTATGCCAATATTTTCAAATTTTATTTCAGCTTTTGTAGATGTTGATTGGTCGATAGTTGGGGATTAAGAAATCTCGCACGGGATTCGTCATGGATTTCAGTAATATCCTATTATTTTTCACGAACACCGAAGAAAAACAGATTCTTGTTTTCTGTACATAAACACCAACATAATCAAAAGTTAAATATAAATGAATTGAATAACAGTTGAATATATCAGATGCAAAAATAGTCGCGCCTATTACAAAAGATACCGATTTAGCACGCCACATACATTCATAGTTATAATATAAAATATATTTAAAATGAAAAAAAAAATTTTGCAATCAAACTGGGTCACAAATTTAATATTTTGCAGGAATTCGTTTTCACTTGCACTTCAGATCAATTTTTATTAACACTTTATAGATAAACGACAATGCGAATAATGAATTAAGAGACAAAACTAATAGCGATAAAAATAACAAAAGCCAACAGCTGAGTGAGCTTCTTTAGAATATACAAATTAATTTTCATCTCGGCTGCATATTTAAAAACATAAATCCAAATTATTTCAGCCGAAGCTAGAATATTCTTGAGGTGATTAAAGTTTGTGCTTACAGTAATATTATGCACGTATTATTTAAACATGAAATTGTTTAAAAATATAGTTTGTAATCGGTTAGAATTTTTCATCTATTTGGAAATATATGAATAGCAGAAAAATATTGCTTTGGTAAATGAAAATTAACAATAATTATTTTATTAATAATTAATAGAAAAGTTTATGGATGCAATGGATATAGAAGAGAAAAATCCTTACAATTTTGCCTTGGACATAATAGCTTTAAAAACAGAATTAGAATTAGAGTTAATTAGTTAATGAGAATTAAAAAATTTCTTTTACATCATAATTTATCGGTATCAAAAGATTCGTAAACCTACGGCTAAAAGTAAATACATCACTGGTGTTTTGTCTTTGGAATACTAGTATATTTCATTGAATTGTATACAGTACACTGTTTAAATCTACGAGAAGTAACGAACCGAAGAATTTAGACAGACAAATACCATTATTTGTGTGTCGGGTCCTGTCTACTTTTACGTAAAATAGATGTTTCACTCATCATTGTCTTTTTTCGTCTATGATACCTTATACAGTAAATAAGAGGTCGAAGACAGAATAAGAAGTTATCGTCACCAGATTGTGTTATTTAAGTCTTAGTACTGGGGAATTCAATATTAAATTCGGCTAATTTTATATTAAAGTAACGAATGATAAAAACAATTAAGTAATACGAGGCTCGGCTGATAAATTTTGGACATGTATGCTTAGCATTGGAACTAAAAGATATATTGGAATGAAACAAAAAAAGAATAAAAGTACAATCCCGTAGCTGCAAAATGCAGTATTTTTTTTAAAATGTAATCCTCGTTCACAATGATACACTTTTCCTAACGTGTGACAAGTTTTTGCATTCCTTCACTGAAAATTTCTGGCGGTCTTTCTATGATCGAAGTAACCACAACTTCCTTCACCTCATCGTTGGTGATACAATGATTACCCTTGAGATCTCTCTTGAGATGATGGAAGAAGTGAAAGTCGCACGGAGCCAAATCCGGCGAGTACAGCGGATGCAAAATAGACTCAAAATTCAGCTTGCGGAGAGCCATAGGAGAGTTTGCGTGCACAGATTTTACGGTAACCCAATTGTTCAATAATATGGCCTACTCGTTCTTTTGATATGCTCGCTGAGTGATTCGCCGGTCACTTTGAAGCAAATCATCCAGCTCCTTTCGACGTTTCTCGTCAGCCCAAGAAACCGGTCGTCCGCTGCGAGGTGCGTTCTCAATTGTCGTAATAACAACTTCACATTCACTAAATTTCAACGCCCACCTATTCATAGTTCTCCAGTTCAATAGTTTCACAACTGTATACCGCTTTTAAACGATGTAAAATATTCGTAGAATTAATTTTTTCTGCTGTTAAAAATTCTATGACTGCGCGCTGTTTTAACTGTGTTGACAAATTGGCTGTACTCGACTCCATTTTAACAACTACTGAAAGCAAGCCGGTAAACCGATTTCAACGCATTATCGCAGGTTTGTAGAGGGGAAGTATAGCTATCATGTGCTACCACACCATACTCGATAGTACCTTTTGTCTCCGTGCAGCACGCTAGTGTACAAAATTTATCAGCCGAGCCTCGTAATTTATACAAGGGATGCAATATGGATGTGATCCACCAGGTTATAATCTCATAAAAATATGATGAAAAGAAGTTACGTAATTTTATGGATAAGCATGCAGCTATCGAAAAACTCATTCGTCATAATTTAGTAATTAAAGATCATAAGTCCTCCGTAATCTTTAAAATAAATAACGCAGTCAATACAATGATGTTTTTGTATATTACTGACACGAACTTCTTTTCGCTTAGAATAGTCATCGACAGAGGTTTATTGAAATAATCCTCTCTTCAAATAATCATTTGTATTATTTTTGCCAACCTATATTTAATACCGAGTCATAAATGTACTGAACAAAAACAGAAAGAAAATATTAATTAATAAAAAAAAAGATTTCCAATGATACTATACTAAATTAAAACTAATATTTATTTTTTTCAGAATCAAAGGAGGAATAATATATACGTAAGTAATCAAAATGTAGCATTTAATTAACGGATTCTATTTATTGAAATTAAGGATTGCAAAATGCCTTCTTTTTTACAAAGTTCATCTAAAAATCATTAGAATCATTGATGAATCAATGACAGAATCATTGTAATAAGGATAAAATCAAAACCTAAACCGACAACGATTGTTAACGTCTATATGCCTACAAGCGCCCATGATGATGATGAGGTAGAGTGTATATACGAAGAGATTGATGAAGCAATTAAACACGTAAAAGGAGATGAAAATTTAATAATAGTTGGAGATTGGAATGCAAGCATTGGAAAAGGCAAGGAAGGAAATATAGTGGGTGAATACGGGCTGGGCAAAAGGAATGAAAGAGGGGGACCGACTTATAGAATTTTGCACGAAGTATAATTTAGTAATTGCCAACACCCAATTTAAAAATCATAATAGAAGAATATACACTTGGAAAAAGCCAGGAGATACTGCAAGGTATCAGATAGATTATATCATGGTTAAGCAAAGATTTAGAAATCAACTCGTTGACTGCAAAACTTACCCTGGAACAGACATTGATAGCGACCATAATTTGGTGATAATGAAATGTAGATTGGGGTTTAAAAACCTGAAGAAAAGGTGTCAGATGAATCGGTGGAATTTAGAGAAGCTTGAGGAAGAGGTGGTAAAGAAGATTTTTGAGGAGGACATCGCAACAGGTCTGAGTAAAAAAGATAAGGTAGAAAATGTAGAAGAAGAATGGGAGAATGTTAAAAAGGAAATTCTTAAATCAGCAGAAGCAAACTTAGGCGGAATAAAGAGAACTGGTAGAAAACCTTGGGTTTCAGACGATATATTGCATCTGATGGATGAACGTAGAAAATATAAGAATGCTAGTGATGAAGAAAGTAAAAGGAACTATCGGCAATTAAGAAATGCTATAAACAGGAAGTGGGAACTGGCGAAAGAAGAGTGGATTAAAGAAAAGTGTTCAGAAGTGGAAAGAGAAATGAACATTGGTAAAATAGAGGAAGCATACAGGAAAGTTAAGGAAACTTTTGGGGTACATAAATTAAAATCTAATAATGTGTTAAACAAAGATGGTACACCAATATATAATACGAAAGGTAAAGTCGATAGATGGGTGGAATATATTGAAGAGTTATACGGAGGAAATGAATTAGAAAATGGTGTTATAGAGGAAGAAGAGGAAGTTGAGGAGGATGAAATGGGAGAAACAATACTGAGATCTGAATTTAAGAGAGCATTAAAAGATTTAAATGGCAGAAAGGCTCCTGGAATAGACGGAATACCTGTAGAATTACTGCGCAGTGCAGGTGAGGAAGCGATTGATAGATTATGCAACTGGTGTGTAATATTTATGAAAAAGGGGAATTCCCGTCAGACTTCAAAAAAAGTGTTCTAGTAATGATACCAAAGATAGAAGGGGCAGATAAATGTGAAGAATACAGAACAATTAGTTTAACTAGTAATGCATCAAAAATCTTAACTAGAATTCTATACAGAAGAATTGAGGGGGGAGTGGAGGATGTGTTAGGAGAAGACCAATTTGGTTTCAGGAAAAGTATAGGGACAAGGGAAGCAATTTTAGGCCTCAGATTAATAGTAGAAGGAAGATTAAAGAAAAACAAACCAACATACTTGGCGTTTATAGACCTAGAAAAGGCATTCGATAACGTAGACTGGTATAAAACGTTCAGCATTTTAAAAAAATTAGGGTTCAAGTACAGAGATAGAAGAACAATTGCTAACATGTACAGGAACCAAACAGCAACAGTAACAATTTAAGAACATAAGAAAGAAGCCGTAATAAGAAAGGGAGTCCGACAAGGATGTTCCCTGCCCCCTTACTTGTTAATGTTTACATGGAACTAGCAGTTAATGATGTTAAAGAACAATTTAGATTCGGAGTAACAGTACAAGGTGAAAAGATAAAGATGCTACGATTTGCTGATGATATAGTAATTCTAGCCGAGAGTAAAAAGGATTTAGAAGAAACAATGAACGGCATAGATGAAGTCCTACGCAAGAACTATCGCATTAAAATAAACAAGAACAAAACAAAAGTAATGAAATGTAGTAGAAATAACAAAGATGGACCACTGAATGTGAAAATAGGAGGAGAAAAGATTATGGAGGTAGAAGAATTTTGTTATTTGGGAAGTAGAATTACTAAAGAAGGACGAAGCAGGAGCGATATAAAATGCCGAATAGCACAAGCGAAACGAGCCTTCAGTAAGAAATATAATTTGTTTACATCAAAAATTAATTTAAATGTCAGGAAAAGATTTTTGAAAGTGTATGTTTGGATTGTCGCTTTATATGGAAGTGAAACTTGGACGATCGGAGTATCTGAGAAGAAAAGATTAGAAGCTTTTGAAATGCGGTGCTATAGGAGAATGTTAAAAATCAGATGGGTGGATAAAGTGACAAATGAAGAGGTATTGCGGCAAATAGATGAAGAAAGAAGCATTTGGAAAAATATAGTTAAAAGAAGAGACAGACTTATAGGCCACATACTAAGGCATCCTGGAATAGTCGCTTTAATATTGGAAGGACAGGTAGAAGGGAAAAATTGTGTAGGCCGGCCACGTTTGGAATATGTAAAACAAATTGTTAGGGATGTAGGATGTAGAGGGTATACTGAAATGAAACGACTACCACTAGATAGGGAATCTTGGAGAGCTGCATCAAACCAGTCAAATGACTGAAGACAAAAAAAAAATCTAAAAATCTGTTATTTTAATATACTTTTCTTGTTCTATACCAATATACAAGTATTTAATCGTAAATTAGCGTACAATAGACTTATATTCACATCTCCAGCTGCAAATTCAGAAAGTCTTTCACAATAGGGCCTTTTTTACATAATTACTCTAATGATTATTATATACTTTTTTATCAGAAAATTTTGATTACAAATATTAAGAATTTTAATAAAATTTATTTGAATATAAAATGTAATATAAAAGTCTGATACTATCGACTTTTATACATTTCAATATTCTGCCAGTTTTTACTTCTTATTATTTTTGAATGTAGCTTGCATTTTAGTAGAGTAAATAGAGAAAAAGCACTATTATGTCTAATATATTACAAAAACAGATATTTCTTAAGGATTTTACAAATTTTAATCCGTAAAAATTAAATCGTTTATACGAGTACAAATCTTTTTGTCTGAGAGTTAATATATTTTTGAAACATTTTCTCTTACAGATTGTAGTAGATTATTTTTTGAGTAAGTTGGTACATATTACTCCAAACATTACAAAATATTTGAGTATAAATAAAGATTATAAAAACAACCTCAACATAGAGCATTTTAAATGCAAATCAAATTTTCAGCTCTTCAATATAATCCTCCCACGTGTAAATGCATGCTAGCCAACGGTTTAGCATCTTTTGGGCTTCTCTTAGGAGACGAACCTTTGTTGAAGTCTTCAATTTCCTGGATCGCGGCAGCCGATAACTTTTCAAACTCCAAAACGTACAGTTAGGAGCGTTCTTTCAAGTTAGGAAAGCGATCAAAATCCCGAGGGCACAAATCAGGATTTACGGTGAATGGCAAAGTGTTCTCCAAACGAAATCGACTAAAATCTGAATACAGAATCTGCAATGTCAGCGACGCATAATCATGAAATGGTGACACACCACTCGATATTTTTTGGATGTAGTTTTCAAACTTTCGGTAGTAAAATCTTCTGAAAAAGGTTTCTGCAGTAAATACCTGTCATAATACTGTTTAACTCTCTCGGTAGCAATAATACCCCGCTTACTGTACGAAACAAGTCGTCATTTGCTACAAATTTAACTGCATGCGATGACTTTAGTCTCGAAGAATATTTACTCTTTCAAACACTGCGTTGCGACTTTCAGTTCAAGTTCAAAGTCACTTCCATGTGTCATCAGTAGTCATTCGATTGAAGAATTGCTTGCCTTCTCTTTCATAAAGAGAAAGTAATTTCGTCGATTTTGATGCTCCTTCAGTCGGTATGGAGTTCATCGCCCTGCGTCCTTTTTTTCAAATGTTCCTTTAAAATGCGGTATACTGTAGTTTTTTTTTATTCATTCCGGTTATATTTTCGATTTCTCTCACTGTCACGTAAAGATTTTGGTCGATCACCATGGCAACAACTGTGATGCAGTTCTTATTGTGATGTAGTACATAGTGAAGTCCTTATTACTACATTTATTAGTTTCAAAATTACTTTTCTTTTATCAATTAATATTATTTTAATATTTATATTCATTTTTAAAAATATTACTGAAAAGTCCCTTTTTAGTTTATTAAATATTCTGGTCCCGGCAATATTTTAGTTAATGAAACCTTCAGGATTCTAAGGTCATTTTTATGGGATAGCCAAAGCTGCCGTCTCCAAAGTTCAATGTAATTTGATACGAATACAAAAATATCCAATAAATCATTCACCATTCATCTTTACGACTACGCAAATTATCACAATTTTCTTGAATCAAAAATTGTTGCAATAGTCTTATGTTAATTTTTTTTTACCGTTATTAACATTATATTCTGAATTTGATTGCTGCCATAACCCATGGGGAAATCGATTGGAAAAGCGATCAGTTAGTTTTAATAATATTTCATAATTAAATTATTTTCCTAATTGTTTACTAATATTTTTCTATACAGTAGTATAAAATTTATCATTAAAATTTGTATAATCATAATGTATGATTTTAGCACAATTTTGCTCATAACTTTTATATATTCTTAAATTAAAGGGTCGTTAACTCAATATGAATGTTAATATCGCTAACCAGTATTAAGCTTGTATAACTCGTTAAGTCGCTGATGTAATTATCTAAACCGTCCAGAAACCACTTTCGAAATGTGATATGTAAATCACAATCGGTTGTAACCAATCACAATTATCAGATTTTCTTTTAATGCTTAATTCGTTACATTCCAATAACAATTCACATGAAACGATATGAAATTTAGATTATTTTTGACAAAGATGTACGACTCATCACATATATTAAGTTTACAGCATTTGTTTATGACTTTGTAAGCCGTCTAAACTAAAATAAAAATGCATATCAAGAGTTACGTTAGTTACTGTTAAAAATATATTTTTAAAATATGTTTGTAATTATATAACCGTTAAATAAATTTATTTATTATTAAGTTCTTATTATTAGTAAGATTATTTATGTGTAAATTATCAACTATTTTAACATCATGCTTACCTAAAATTTGATTCGTAATCAAAATAACTGCCTGTTATGCGAACGTAATCATCCACTGTATTACCCAGATAATTAAATCCAGACAAAATTTTATAGAATAACACACTAAACATCATTAAAGTTCAAAATCACATAAACTGAGAGCAGACGAATATCTTGTAGCAGATTTGTCGGTACATTTCCGAGTGATTCCAAATCCCTTACTTTGATATCCACCAACTTCTTGGACCGTTCTCCTTCCTATTGAAAACTTTTTCCAGTTTGGAATCTTCACAACTGTTCCTTTTAATAAACAGTCTGACTTCGTTGAGAAAGTTTCGGAAGTACTGCGAGAGGATTTCATTAATGTACACCGGTCCGTCAGGTAAATTTGGTTTAATATGCGAAGTTCGTAAATATTTTTTTTTTTTTAAGTTTTTGTCTGAATCTTCACTGTCTGCCATTTTATATCTTCACTATTTTTCATCAATAATGAACAAAATAGGAAGTGTCAATGATGGGGGAGGTCTTGATTTCTCTTAACACTCTTGCGGTGCGTTAACTTTAGCTTCATATATTTCAGTTTGTAGTGTTTTTGCCATTTCTTTAATTACTTTAAGGACTTCGTAAATTCTCAAATCGGTCAGTCCTACTGTTCTGCTGTAGTTCGAATTATCGTTTTTCTATTTCGTAAACCTCAGTTCCTAATAATTCATTTACCCCTTAAATATATTATCTTCAGCTTCGTAAGATTCTATAAGTATTGAAAACTCGTTGATTTTTTTTCTAATAAATAAACATATTTTCGAAGTTTAAAAAATTTTTTCTTTAAGTTTGCAGATTTCAGCTTTTATTTCCATAACTTCTTTCTCGTTTATACTTTATTTATATATACTAGCGTTTCGATCGCGGCTTTGCCCGTTATGTATCGTTACTTGCACTTCCCCTCGCAGTCAGGGGATATTTTGCCGGTTATGGTTCGCTTCGCTCGAAAAATTTCAGTGTATTGTAAATTTTTCAGCAAAAGTTCTATACCCGAAACATTGAGTAATCTAAGAATGTGTGCTTCAAAACATTCGGCCTCCATCTAAAAAATATTAGTTATAATTAGTTACCCGTAGTTCGTACGTGTAAAAGTGAATTTTTCTCGGGTCTTACCGTTACCAAACAAAAACTACTTGGAGGTGACCGTACTTCGTTTCTCTTTTTTTTAATTACTTTAATTTTGTTTTTAGTCAAGTAACAGGATGCAGGTGTAGCCAGTCGCGTCACACATACAGTAATCTTGAGGCCCTGCGCGTACATCGTTGCACCACTTAAAAAATCTAAATTCAAAAAAACCCGAAAATGTTTTTTAGATATTTATCTGAAAAGGCAGTTACTTTTATACAGATTTGAGTACAATATCGTGGATACCGGTGTTTTTCGTTGGTGGGTGGGTTTCAATTAATCATACATCGCCGGAACTGTCGATCTGAAACTGTATAATCCTACACTTCATTTACATGCATACATATCATCCTCTAAAGTAACACCTAAATGTGATGCCAGAGGCTAAACAGAAAAAGAAAAAAAGAAGATATTTATTCGTACAATCCAGCCCTACTATAGTTAATATCCGTTTATCGTAATGAGAAATGGAGAATATTTGCAATGATTGTTCAAATTTTTTTACATTTTGTCACCGCTTGCATAGTCGAATTTCGAAAAACCTAGAAATTAGTTTTCAGTTATTTACAAGAAAATACACACACTGGAAACTAAGTCGATATCTTCACTTGTAACCAAAAAATTAAAAAAAAAAAACAGTAAATATAATTATTATGACATTTTAACCCTTTAACTCGGAATTTCATAAAATCCCTTTTAGTGTGCACTTACACCGTAACAGGAAGATGTACACAAAATTTCATCAATTTATCTTCAGTAGTTTTTGGTTGGCGTTGATGGATCAGTCAGTCAGGACAAGTTGCTTTACATTACAGGTACATATATATATATATATTGACAATACCAAATGGTTTTCGTTTTGATATTTTACTTTCATTGATTAATTAATTTTGAAATGGAAAAATGCAACTACACTTGTGACCATGGATATAAGGTTAAAAAATAAAGGAAATGTAAGAATTTTTCATATTTTAATTGCTTATAAAACTGAAACTTCAAAAAAATATGAATGTAAAACATGAGAAAAAATTACTGTAACAATTTTCGTTATTTTAAAATCTATATTTTATGTTGTACAGAAAAGTAGCGGATACTAAACTTGTATCACGCCATCATTTAAAGAAAATATAATTTAATATTTCATAAAATAACTACCGATTTTTGTATTATGTATTTAATATTATTTATAAATGACTTTGAAATTATATTTAAATAAATTTACACTTTTTTTCAGTAGGGCAGATTCGATTGTATCAGGAATCGATATTACTGAAACGTGAGTAAGTTTTATTATATTATATATTATTATATTATATATATTATTATATTTTTTAACATCATGATGAAGGCAGAGGGTTGAAATATGAACAAGAATTTCATTTACGGAGTTCAGTCAAGTAACCTGCTTACTAATTTCTGTGCGATCTCCCACTACTGCGATTCATACATTCCAATTCTCAGGAAGTGAAACTTTCTTTTTTTTCTCAGAAGTGACAAATTCGAATTGCCCTTATACATTTTGATAGCGTCTTATTAGAATCGAGTTTGTTCACTATTCACAATTTCTTAAGTCGACCAAACAGATGATAAATTGATGGAACTATCTCTACGCCGAGTGGTGTGCGGGTAGCACATACTAATTGAGCTCTTACAGTGCTTCCAAGTTAAAGCAGAAATGTAATATAAACATTATCCTCTTGGAACAAGATCTTCCAGGCTTCCCTTCATCGTGTAAGTCAAAATGTTTGTAAGGAAAATGTTCTGTAAGGAAAATGTGGTAGAGTATCCCTCGCCAAAAAGGATCCCAAAGTACATTCACATTATTTTACCAGGTAAAGATCTGATTTTTGCTTCGTGTAATTGAGATGTGCTAGGAGGTTGCCGCTGGATATTCACATCGGTATTTCATTATAGTTGCTTTATACGGAGTCTATGAATTTGTCTCTACCTTTTCATGTTACTACAGAAGTTGTAAGAAACATATATTCCTATATAAAAAAAAATTATTTATAAGGATGGCATTCATCATTTAACGAATTCTTTTTAATTTATTCATTTGAGATTTATTTAAACAAAGCATAAAATTTTCAGTGCCATCATTAGAAATATCTTTTGAAATCTGATATGGTACTCTAGGACCCTACATTTATAGAAAGCATTTATTTTCATAATACATCACTGTACCATTGATTTTGCAAAATTACATGTGAAATAAACAAATCATTTAACGTTGTTGAAAAATTGGCGCTGATTCTTTTAATAATTTAAATCATGATTTCTTGTTATTATAAATATTATTTGTATGTATATAAATAAATATATATATGTATATAATATTAATTGTTTGTATATGATTGAAATATAACATTAATTATAATTGTTTCATTGTAATTGTAATATTTCTTTAAGTAAAATGAGTGGAAGAGAACTGAACTGAACTGGCGTATAACTAACGTAAGACTGAAATAATGCAGTGAAGAACTTGCTTATACTGCAAGTATAATGTTGAAGGGGCCGCTGATGCCTCAGGAGCCGAGTGCATGTGAAGGAGTCGTGTGAAGCTTAAAGAGCCGAGTAAATCCGACTGAATCCGAAGATCTTGAAATTTAAAAGTCCTATAGTAAAAAAAATTAAAGTTCCAACATTTAAACAGGAGCAACAAAAATTTGAGATAAGAAATTTGTCCCATAACTTGATTCCTCTATAACATTTTTTTTGATTCAATTGAATTCCATTTCGTTTAACATAAATAATGACAACATTATACAGTTTATTACAGAATAAGAGATTATATGTGATGACTTATTGTACAGATTTTACGACAATCATTTTCTTGCATTGAAATTATTTCAAAGATATGTAGTCGAATTTAATAGAATGGAGAGGGTAAATGTGGTATGTTATTGGGCATTTAGCTCGATATAAGAAATATCCATGGAAGCGTACTGAATCTGCTTACAGTATTGAAATATTGGTTGTAAATTAATAAATTTTATATATTATCACCGTAGATGTTTAATGCCTGAAATCTCCTTGTAACACATCAGATAATGTCCTGATGAAGTATTGGAGAGAAATATTCTGGAATGCTTTCTCAGCAATTAAGACTTTTCATAATGGAGGCACGACATTTAATTTTTGTGTGATTTTGGTCCTTTGAACGGAAAACTAAAGAAGTAGGTAAGAAAAACTATAGGAGGATATACAAATTTAAAAATTATAATCAGGTAGATGCTGTTTTCATTTCAGGTCATTAATTCAGCACTTTACTGGTGTTGGATTTGGTTTGTATACTTGCTCTATTGATTACTGGAAGACATTTGACAGGATTTTACATACAAAAATGATGGAATTTTAACAATGATAATGATGATCGCGATTTGTCTTATTTGTTATTTCTTCTGGAATGTTGGTATTAAAGTAGCAGTCTGCTCAGGTAAAATCCTTATACATTTTCTATTCACTGGAATTGCATCTTGCCTTCGGAACAAGAAATACAGAAAGCATTTATGATTTTGAACACGTAATTATTTTTTTATCATAGCTAATCATAGGTTGTTGATATTTCATACATATTTAAAGAAAAAAATAATACGAAAAAGTGCCATAAGTAACTGAACTGAGACCATTCAATCTAAACGTTAACATAAAATACACTACAGTAACTGATCAGTCAGATTTTTAATACCCTTCAAAGAAGTGAATATGGGAGCTCTACCTTACAATATTACATGTCAAAAAGCCATATTAAAGTCGATATTTTGGTATTTTCGGACTTGCTTTAGAATCTGCAGATATTTCTGAGTTACTATTTACTATGATATTGTCCATAAGGTTTGACAATGAAGATTATTTAAAAACATAATCTTTTGAAATGACAAACTAAACCAGAGTACATTTTTTATAATTCATTTCCAAATATTCTGTCATCCTTGTGGCTATGTTCAGCGAGTTACTGGAAATTCAAAAATCTGTTCTAGTTAATGCTTCAGAAGTTCATAGTTTAAATGTTGAATTGCCATATGATGGTAATATATGATAATCGATTTCTTATAATGATAATCATTACGCATTTAAAAAAATAATTTATCCTTTTTTTAACAATAAAAATGATTTCTTGTTTTTCCTATTTCAAAAATTTCTTCAATGATTAATAAACTGATTTATTTGTGTGTTACTTAGACAAACTAAAATTAATGTATTTTACACTGCATTTTTAGTCAGGCCAAGCTTGATTAAACAGATTGTAAGAGTTGTTTTTTCATGTAATCATTTAAAGGATTTTCTTATGTACAGATAAATCTTTAATTTATATAATAAAACTATTGTTTATACATCAGGTTTAATAATTATTTATATGTTTACTACTACAATGATCACAAAATTTCATTGTATTAAATAAATAAATTGGATGCTTGTAAAACTATTCTAATTTCAGAATACCTGCACCTACGAATAAGAATAGCCACATACAAACGTAAGTACAATTTATAATTTATTGAAGTTTTTTCAGATTGGATACGCGCGCGCGCGCGCGCGCGTGTATCCAATCTGTGTGTGTGTGTGTGTGTGTGTGTGTGTGTGTGTGTGTGTGTGTGTGTGTGTGTGTGTGTGTGTGTGTTTTATGCACATAACCCTATTAAATAGGATAATAGTATAACAACAATAATGATGAAATACATACTGAACAACTACATTATATATGTCTGAGTGTGTGTGTCTGTGTTTATCATCAACACACATGCTCACACTTCTATAAATCTATGATATCCATTGTAATGTTCAATGTAAACCTGATTCTTACATAGTAGACTGCAAGTTGAATACTTTTATAAATCAGTAGTAAGTGAATCTAATATTCTGATATATATTTTTTTTAAATTTCACAAAAATTATTTCTTTTATTTAGCGTATGGCACCAAAACACAACACGAATTACATTTAAAAATTACAAACAAAGTTTTAACAAATTAATATAAGCTACTGATTCTGATGGAGTCGCCATCAGGAAACCTACAGGATTCCCTAGAGCAAACTTCTGTGATGAGTTTAACAGTTTGATTTTCACCACACTCATAAAGGGGCGTCGGTGTTTTGTACCATTTCTACAGGAAATAGGCGCAGCTACAATGGTGAGTTCGTATTCTGTTTAGCGTTGACCATGTCTTACGTCGAAGTCAAAACCAGGCGACCTTTGAGTAATGCATGGGATTTCGTTATTCTACTTTGTGGTCCATTCATGACGCCAGGCGTCAGTTAGGTAAAATCCGTCCTCTGTGACTGAGAAAGGAAGACTTCACAAAAAAAGAAGATTAATGTTGTTCATAAAAAACATAGTAGTCCTTAGAAATAACAAACAGTAAATTAAATATGTGAACCTTCCAAAAAAAATTAAAGTGTAAGATGATTAAAGTTTATGGAACAGATTAATGAAAATAATTCGAAAATATATTATTTTTCAAGGTAAACAAAGATGTACCAAATACAGGCGATTTTTAATTTAAAAAAGCGTTACTTAAAAGCTTACTGTCAGAGGAATTTAAAGTATTTAATTTAAAATTTTAATAAGGAATAACTTAAACAAATTGCAGAAGAATTGGCCCCAATAAAAACCCATAAAAAGTATCAGTGGTGAAACAGCTAATGCTACGAAACAGTGGAAAAGAGATATCAAGCAAGACTGTTACATCAATCCCAACAATCAGAAACATCGTTCCAAAACCTTGCAAACAAAGAAAAGTAACCACACCAACCCTACGGAAAATAAGAGAAACCACACTATAAAGATACACATAAATCAGTAAAAGAAGAATTCAGTAAAACGCAGTCAAGAAACTACCACAAAATCTTCAAAAAACAACTCCAAAAATACGAACCGCAAACCCCTTCTAATGAAGGATGAAAACCATAATCTGTCCCGTAACGATAAAAACAACGCGGAAAACCTAGCAAAATATTTCAACAAACTCCTATATTGTGAAGAACTGACCGAACCCCATAAGAAAAGCTCCCCCAATAACAATACTACCACTAAACAATAACCCTCACGCAATAAAAGAAGTCTACCAAGCACGATGTGAAATGAAGACAAAGTGGCGGGAGAAGATCAGACCTTTGTAAAAATCTTGAGACATGCAAGAAGAAAAGAAAAAATCGCCCTACATCAGCAGCTTGTCAACATCTGGATCAAAAAACAACTAGAAGAACAGTGGATAACAGCCCTCTTCCAACCGCTAAACAAAAAAAAAAAAATGGCCAAAACACACCGTAACAACTACAGGTGAATTTCACTCCTAGACACAACACACAAAATTCTTTCAAGAATCATCCTTAATAGGATCGGTTTACAACTCCAGAAAGAACCAGGAGAATACCTGAGAGGTTTCAGACCTGCGAGGAGCTACCCAGACCAGATCATGACTCTCAAGTTAATAATAGATTACAACAGTAAAGGAAGTAGAGACATGGTGAAGACAATTATCGACTTCAAGAAAGTCTCAGAGAATCCGCACTAAAAATTCTGAGATATCTTGAACTCAGATTAATAAAACATGGTAAAACCCACCCACACAAATCCTAAGTCAAAACTGAAATTCAGAGGCGAACTCTCGGAACCATCTGAGATCAATATAGGACGGTGCCAAGGAACGGACTCTCACCGCTACTAATTAATTGCACTCTGGAAATTTTAATGAGGGACTGGCTCAAAAAATGCTCTCCAAAACTATGAATATCCAAAAAAAAAACAAAACAAACTGCCTTGGTTTTGTCAATGAATTGGCAGTACTAGGAAATGATATCGACGAAGCTAACAGATATTAAAACTTAAAAATATTGCAAATAAACTGGCAATAAAATATCATTCAGAAAGACAGAAATTATTCCCCCCAAAAATTAAAAAAAGTAAACATAAAGTCAAAATGATACCCAATTTAAATACCTTGGAGAAATAATAACAAACAAGAAAGACGAAAAAACATCAATCCAAACAACAACAAACATAATAGCTGATGCATAAAAATTAACCTGATACACCTACGTAATAAATATCTATCCATAAAGGCAAAAGTAAGACACTACAACACAATTATAAAACCAAAAATCACATTTGCGGCAGAAACACTAAATACCTGAGCGAACAATCAAAGACCGACAGACTCCGGAAAATCAGAAGAAGAATTGGAAGAAACTAAATCAACAAAAAGTACCAGAAAGATGGGCATTGGTTGATCGTGCCCAACAACATCGTGTGCAGCGTTAGAACCTATCACTGATGTTATGCATAAGAGGAGACTAGTATATCTCAAATGAAGATTCCAGATTTCTGAAACAGCTGGTATAGTCAAATCTCGACTCGAAAAACACTAAGACAGGATGCAAATGAATCAGATAAATAAGAGAGGATCTATAGGAAATTGGCCTTATACCAGAAGACACCACAGTCAAGAAAAAATTACACAAAAATATTAAGCACAAAAACAATCGCTTCACACTCCCGAGAAAGATATTCACAACACAAAACTTTTCAACACCAGAAAGGACACGAATATTGGAACGTATGAAAAAGTGCTGGGAGGACCGCAAGGCCCGAACAGTCCTTAAAAGAAACTTGGACAATGGACTGACTAAAGTGATCGTATGCGGTCATAAAAGATGAAAAAAAATTATTGCAGATTGATGTTCAATAACTATTACATTCAATTTCTAACAGAATATGTTACTTTTACTAGAATAATGATTTCTACACCACAAAATATCACAAAAATTAGTTTATTAGTAATGATAAGCATAATTATTTTATTTTAGCGCTGCATGTATTTTTTTTATTACAGTCACAATTTAGTTACTGGATTGTTGATTATCAATATGTTTGTTTCACAACCACATTCTGTTTCACATACTGCAACTTCAGATTCCTATACTGTTATAAATTAATTTTGTTAATAAAAAATTTAAAAAATGTCACATTTTAATTGCTATGATTCATTTTAATATTTATTTATCTCATTTTTCAGTTATACAAATATTCCTTCCAGACTACCGTGTGATACCAGGTATCTATCTACCATAAGTTAATAATATAGCTTTAATAATTAGTGATTTAAGTAACCTTTTATTTCCAATCTCTGTGGTGTTAATTTTTATAAATTACGTTTACTTTTTCTGTAGGAACTGCTTGACTTAACAATAAATAATCAATTGAAATATTAATCATCCAATTTCTAACCCTATTTACTGAATATTTTAGCCGATGAGGAAAATTATAATTACAGTGTATCGAATGTTGATTCGTGGACTATTCTTCTTTAATGTGTACTCAACTTCAGAAAGAATTAAAATACAAGTTGGTGAACAAAGGTTTTAGTTCTCTTTTTATCTCTAAAGGCCTCTTTTACTGGTCCTCCCACTAATTACAAAAATATGGAATGTTGATATTTGTATCGATCTTTGTCAAATTACAATCTACCACAAAAGATATGTAAAATTATTATCTGGGAGTTTCAAGCTCTCTTGCAGTTGAAGGACGTCTAGCTCCCAAGCCTTCTCGATCAAATTAGAAATATTGCATATTTGAATTATTTTTTCAACATGACCTTTCAGTTATGAAGAGTTTTATGATCAGCATAAAAAATTTACTTGATAGAAATATGTAAACTTATGGCTGCAACTCGACTAATATTTTGTATTTTTCATTTTCTTTGGTGAAGAAAACTTCATCTCGACTAAATCACTACATCACACGCCATCTGATAAAAACACCAGTTACGATTTTGAAATAGAAAATTTTGTGAAAAGTCATAACGAACATAGTTCACCTAATAGCAAAGGCTTATTGAAACATTTTATTAAAATTGAAAAATCCGTTTGGCTGTAGCTTCATCACAAACTCAAAAAGTCATGATAAAAAAATTATCTCAGTGCATTCTGTCAATAATTCTTAGTTAATTTTTATTTTTTGCAAGTACTGCAAATTTCAGTATGCAAATATTGCAATCATCCATATCCAAACATTGTATTCAACCATTAACTCTGTATATATAATACCGCTTCCTAATTCATGACTTTGGTTATATGATGTTAACCTGGAGTTATGCCTGCAGAAAAATATTTCTTATTGAATTTTATATTTAAATTGTTCTTATTTGACTTCAGTTTTTGTATTTAAAACTTTTTATCTGTGTTAATTTGAATTTGAATGTGTTTTTTAACCGTGCTTAAGTGTGAAGTGTTTTGTTTCTTCTATGTTGCTGTTGAGTAATTCACCAAAATATTGTGTTTCAGTATTTGTTACTTTCTCATCTAGAGCGATGAATGCTATAGCAGCATTTGCTAGTACGGAAAAGTATATAGATCAGTTACAAAGAAAAAAAAAAAAAAAATTGTACTTTTTATTTATATAGTAAGCAGAAATTTTTTTTTGTTTTCATTTTTTGCCTCCGCAAGACAACATTTTTTTCTTCACCTTCTTTGCAGTATTCTCTTTACCCAATATTTCTCTCGTTCCTGCCGTTCTCTTCTTATATCGCACTTTCTTGAGCACCGTTATCTTTTTTCCTTTTTTTTTTCATGAAAGCCCAGTATTGATTCAATTTTCTCTTTATAAACTTTTCTATCTGATATATCATTTTCTGAGATGTTTTGGTTTTTTATGTCGATTTTTGGATGTTTCACCCAAATATTCTCAATTTTCTTTTATAAAAATAATTAAATATTTGTTTTGTAAGACAATTATTGGGCATTCTAAAAAAAATTCTAAAGAAAAATAATCTTTGTTCATTATTAAATTTTTTATTAAATTTTCTGTAAATTTCTTAGTTATGTCTCAGTCTATAATTTCCGTTTTCTTAAACTGGGCCTAGAATTTTCTGAATTATTCTTCTTTCTAATTTTTAAGCCTTCAATTTTTAAATTTAAATTTAAGCATTCGTAGGTATAAAGACATGATAGTTTTATAACAATATTGCAGTGCCTGATTTAAACATTTTTGTAAATGTATTTTTTATTGTAAATATTTTTTTTTGTAATTTCGTTGAACTTTCGGGATTGGAGTTCCTGTTTCTAATGAAAGCTAACTTTTTTAAATTGTTTTAAAATTAAAATCCATCTCGAAAATTAACCATTGCGTTTAAAATGTAAAAATCTTAACTTTGTTACATCACTCACTCATTAGTTTTTCTTGAAAAAAAGAAAAGATCTGTCAAAATATTAACACCCTCTTCCTAGAAAACTAAAATTTTGTTTATTTAGAATTATCTTTTTACTTTTTAAACAATTTTTTTTTTCCACTTTATTGTCACCACTTACGAATTATTTTTTTAAAAATTCATTTTACCCGAACACTTATCCTAGAGTATGGGAATCCCCAAAATATAAAAAACATTTTTATACAATTTAAAATTTTTAATGTTCAAAACATATTTTGTTAAATAATAGCTACAATACCTCTCCTCTGATGAGGAACTCCCAAATTTTTAATAATTTATAATTTACTTAAAATCAATTTTAGGGAAAACTTTAATGAAAAAGGCCTCCTGATGCATGAGCCTCAAATTTTCAAAGGTCAGAAACATTTTTCCAAAATTTTGATTCTCATATACTATATTAAAACTTTGTTTATCGCTTTATAACTGCTATAATTAAAAAACGAATTGAGTAACTTGACCGGCTTAGCCGAGAAATTTATTGTTGGTTCTTTTTTTCAGTAGACAGCATCAAATGTGAAAGTAAATTATATTGTTCGTGTTGATTACTATTATTGATTCACTTTACTTATACCCATCATTTACAAAGATTCAAGAAGATGTTTTAGGAGCTGCGGAACCATCAGGAAATAAAGAGATACAAATGAAGATTATTATCATTTTTATCTTGGAATATTTCTGTTTCAGGAATCCAGAAACTAATTATGGTTCTCTTCAATACGTAATGTAAGTATTTATATTCAATAACCAAGTTATCATCTAATACGGTACCTAATTGTCATAATTTTCATTCAACATCACATTTCAAAAACTTCTTTTCTTGTTTTCATTTTTACCTGACATTCGTGTATCACTACAATCCACAAATTTATTTTTAAGAATATCTGTAATTCTGAGATGTTTTTGAATTCATACTGGCTTTTTTCCTGAAAGCCTCGTTCTTCTGGGATTCTAGTCCGCTTCAATGCGGAACAGTACTTCACTGATCCTGATATAAACCTTGCAATAAAACATTTTAATATGTTTCCTTATACTAGTATTTAATTTCTTCTTATTACTACCATTTTTATTACACTTCCTTATCATTGTTCACTCTTATTTTTTTTCAAATTGAAATTCTCCCCTAGCAGTGAATATGTACACTTTGCTATTTCTTTAAACCACTATTTTTGGTTTCTGTTCAAAGAGTAGTGTCGTTAGTGAATCTTAATGTATTTAGCTTTTCTCCTTGGACAATTACTCCCTTCTCACCTTTAACCTTTCAGTTCTGTATTTTTTCTTCGTACAGATTAAAAAGTAATGGGAACAGAATGCACACTTACTATTCCTTTCTGTAACAGGGCTTCACTTTTCTATATTATCTACTCATTATCGTCGGTCCCTAATGCTTTATACGGTTTGTTTATAAAATAAATTCACTAATGTTCAGTATAATATTCATTTTCAGATTTTACTTTAGTTTTTTATTTATAAATGAATCAATTTGACAAATGAAATAATAATACCGACTTAACCAAAAGTTATTAATTTCTGCCAACATCACTCTTTCAAGAATTTTGTTTTTATATTTGGACAAAATATCGGTTAAGTATTTCTGAAATATTTTTTAGTTAATCAAGGAACAAAATAAATGCTGTATAACGTGTATGTCATCCTGTTAGTAAATTGATTTCACTTAGTACAGTAACCGATACAACTTAGGCTGTAACTTTGGCAAAAACATACAGCCGGTCATTTTTTTACCCAAACAGTAATATAATTCTTTTTACGAATACAATTCAATTAATTTATTTACTGTCAAGCTATAATTTGATGAATGCCAACCTTTTTATGAAGTTTATTATAAGCCTTATTTGAAAAACATAACGTTGCGTCACAACAAAGAGATCTAAATATGCAAATTATTTGCGCAAATCATTAATAAAAATGTACAGCACTCATTATTTGTCAAAATCCCTCTTGGTATCTGGTATTTGATTTAGACGTGCTTCATAGAGGGCCTTGTAAAGCGATCGAGTTTTTGTTGTGCAAGGCACGTAGCAAAGATGTGGCAACGACTGCTTGTTGTCTGTAACATGCAAGGGTTCGTCCAGGCAGAGTACGCCTGAGTGCTGCTTGAGCTGTTTTTAGGACGGGAACCGTTATCTGTGTTTTGTTATTGCTTTCACTTAGGTAAATAATCCAATAGCGTCTAAGAGATGCGTAGAGTGACAGGAGATTGCCTTTTCTGAGTGAAGCCAGTGCTAGTCCTTTAAGAGAACGCCTATCTATTGTGTCAACACAGTTCTCCTCAGCTAAATCTATCAGCTGTACTATATCATCAGTACCTACAGTCTGTTTAATTATCTCGGTTGTCACCAAAATTGATACTGGCCATCTACGTGAAGCTATAGATACCAATTCCTCCTCAATCATACCTCTCTCAAATTTTTCTTCAGTATGTTCTGTTTCTTTTGCCATCACAACACTACGTATTGGAGGGGATTGTTCCAACAGTTGGGAAAAACCATGAGCCAGCAATGTAAGTTCTTTATCTAGTAACTTTATCTCCCTTTTCGTGCTGCGCTCGATAAAATTACTCAGGTCGTTTGCAAGTACTTCAAGTTTAGCAAGGAAGGTTCGTAAATCAACATTTCGTTCCTCTTCATCCGATGAAGCTACCCGGATTCGTTTAGCTACCTACCTCTTCTGATTGGTCGGACGTACTACTTTCTCAGCAGTTTCTTCTGTCTCCATTACCAGCGATGATGAGCCGTGGATAGAGCGTTTCCCCCTCTGGCGACCTTTCCAGTTTTTTCGTAGCCTTAAAAGGATTTTCTTCCTTTTTGACTTCAGAAACATGCTCTGATCTCGATTCCGAGTAAGTTGAGTACCCCTCGGCACTTTTAGATGCTGGTCGGGGGGGAGGGCGTTAGAAAATGTATCCACCCAAATCCGAGGTCGGATTTGGTGGTGGTCGGGGGTATTTTTGAGGGGGTGTCAGGAGATAGGAAAGGTCCCGGTTCTATCCGAACCAGGAGATTTGGATGGGGGATGGAAAATAAGGGAAAAAAACGGAAAAAAGGAATCCGTTATATAATGATCTCAAACATTGAGAAAAAATTTTACTAACCTGGATTTATAGAAATTATTCCAAGTCCATAAAAGCGTAAAAAAGTTACGTCACTGCACAAAAAAAAATCTTGTAAAATAACTTAAAATCTTTTTCTTCATTCAACAGGTTACGTTGCTCCTATTATACATTGTTCTTATGGAGTATATAACGTACTTCAGAAAAAACTTAATAACTTATCAGTTCGTTGTAATAACTAATAACTAATTTGTACTAACTTAATAACCAATCAGCCCTTTCGGCCTAGTCAAGAAGGCTACCTCCCGTCATTATGCGTGCCACGCTTCGAGACTCCCATTGTATACATAGAAGCTACTCCCTTAGAGATTCTTTAACACAGCTTGAATTTACTTTTAGACCTACAAGAAGTCTACTGGCGTGTAGATAAGCAATTATTTTTCCTTCATTTCCATTTTCCAAATCAGCAGAAATATTATTTCTTAGTCGGAACCTGTTTCTGAGGTCCTCATATATGGTACACTTTTCCATTGCTTTTCCAGATGCTTTGTAAGTGTTTTCTTACAAACACCGCACATGTCTTTCTTCGCCGGTTAAGAAATATGAATTAGTTATTCGCGTGTGACCGATTCTAACTCTGGTCTTCGTAACCGTTGACTGTTTAGTAACTTCCTCAACTATTTCCTGCTCAGTGCTGTTCAGACGATCCTGACAGACCACAACACTCTTTGAGGTGTTTGAGTGTGCCGCGCGGATCGACACGTACAGCAAAAATCTCCAATATTATTGAGCCCTAGGATCTTCTGTGACTGTGCATCATTCGTAGTCTCCACATGAAGTCAATTATAAGTTTTTCTGATTTCCTTAACTGGGCCTTCAGCACATTTTGTTATTTCTCGAGCAATTAGAAAAGGGCTTACCCTCGAGAAATTTCCATTCTTTCGTAATTAGCAAATACTTTGGTTTTGGTACGTTACTCTTGTAAAAAGCTCTTAGCTTCAATTTCTTACTGTCTTGCTCAGAACTCTTTCTCCGTTTTGCCTCAGGTGAAACGGCTTGTTCTAAACGAATGTGTTTAAGTGAACCCTCTGCCACGTTTGGTGTTTGTTCAATTTGCATAGTATTTAATCCCTCTTTTAGCAAGGCCAAACGCCGGGGTACACCCCCTCTCCAGGGCTACCAACCCTGAAGGCCGGTCCTATACTCCCGTGGAACAGACATATGTCTTGGCA
This sequence comes from Lycorma delicatula, assembly GCF_047948215.1. Lineage (NCBI taxonomy): Eukaryota > Metazoa > Arthropoda > Insecta > Hemiptera > Fulgoridae > Lycorma > Lycorma delicatula. The sequence goes on from NC_134466.1 coordinate 26,639,087, forward strand.
GAGAGCGGATGCGCAATCTCTACACTGAATCCAGGCCCTTACACGCCAGATCATCGTCCATGTTTCAACTCCATAGAGCATCACACTGCATATAAAACATTTCATTAAGCTTTTCCTTAACACCCAGTTTAACTTTTCACACAGCAGTCTACTCTTCTTATTAAACGCCTGTAAATATTCATTTGGAGCGTTCTGCCATTAGGGCAGGTCCTGTCATGGCTGCTGCCCTCCACCTTGTTTTATCCTTTGCTAACCTCTTTATTTTCTCATATTTTACCTTTCCCATCCATCGTTTGAACTCTTCCTTTCCTTCTATTCACCCGCATCTTAAAAGTTTCAATTCGTTTACTGTCGGCCTTTCTCATCGTCCATGTTTCAACTCCATAGACCATCACACTGCAAATAACACATTTCATTAATCTCTTCCTTAACGCACAGTTTAACTTTCCACACAGCAGTCTACCCTTCTTATTAAACACCTGCTTACTTCTTGATATTCTCGTTTTAATTTCTACTGTGCAAGACAGTTCATCAATTATAAAGATTCCTATGTACTGACATTTTTTCACCTGTATAAAACCTCATTTCCTATTTTAATATCAATTCTCTCCTCTTTTCTATCTAATACTACGAGGGTTATCTGTAAAGTAAAGACCGTTCGTTGTAACAAAATTTATTTTAATAACTTCAAATTTTTTATTTCTTTTAAACTACGTACCTTATACTACCTTCTCTTAATGGCCACATGAATTAAGACATTTATGGTAGTGATACACCAGCTTCAATATACTCTCGTCGTATTCTTCTGCCGCCAGTCCCGTTAGCCACTGATTAACATCATTTTTGAGTTCATCGTCTCACCCGTGAATTGAATTATCAAAACTTCAAGAATAGATCCCATTCGGAGATTTTTGTGAGGTTTTTGTGAGATTTTTCTGAGACGTGCGGCACCCAACGTCCAACGAGCACAAACCTTTCTGAAGCCTAAATGGCCATAAATAATGCGACTGATAACAGCTCTTGAAACATCAGGAAAAAGAAGGGCCAAATCGGAATCTTTGAGCGACAATCTTTTCTGATTTCGTCATCGACGCGTTTCAACAAGTTCTCGGTGATTATCGAGAGCCTTCCGGAACGTTTTTCATCGTGCATATTAATTCTGTTATTATAAACTCTCACACCATTTTTTGACGTTTCTTTCTTTCTTTACATTATCACCGTTATCAGCACTAACTATCTTTAAGTTTCAGGCGGCTTAACGTTTCGATGGTTTAAAAAGCGTATGACTCCACGTATTTCAGAGCTGGCGGCAACATGGATTTTCCTATTCATTTTATAACGTAAAATTCACACGTGCGTAATCAAAAATACTACAAACGACAACTTACAGACAATAATGCAGTGTGTACATTATTTGCTTAGCCATGAACGATAAAGATTCGCCGACCTTAAGGAGAGAGATTTCCCAGCGGTCTTTACTTTAGTGATTTTCCTCGTATATATTTTGTCTTCTTATTATTTATTTTCATACCCTGAAATTTGCAAGCTTGATTTAAGTCACTGGTATACAAGTTTTTGTTAGCACTATTACGTCTTCTCACTTCATGATTTCATATATTTGATCCGAATTTAAAATGACAAGAATTTACATGAATATGGAAACTAAACCTTTTTTTTCTGTATGTAAAATAAATATTGATTTTTCATCAGAGGTTGTACAGAAATTGAAAAAAAAATTATGACCCATTTTAACGAGTGAGTGCAGCACGTAGTTAAAAACAAACAGACTAAATATTTGTGAGGGTAATAAAAAAATAGAATCATTAAACAGAAGATTTATTTGGAAAGTTAATTAAAACTTATTTTTCTTTTAATATATTAGTTTTAACTATTAAATAGCGTTGCAGAAAACTCAAATGATTTTTAACGTTTGTTATCTAAATACATACCAAAGTAATATTGTCAGTGTAACAGGATGTTTTTATTAGTATAATTTTTAATAAATTAGTCAAAAGAAATTTAGTACGGGTTGGTAAGTTTTTGTTAAATAATAATAGAAGTACAATAATCCGTTTTTTTTTGTAAGGCGAGATATTACGTAAGCAGTTTCGTTAAGTGATTTGAAAGACGTGCTTTTTTTTCTTTCTCTAATATTTCTCCACTAATTTAACAACAAGGTATAATGTCATTAAAATTATATAATATTTAATTATTCTTTGTTCCAGAATGGATAATACTGTTATTTATGCATACTATAAATGGTAAGTTGATAAATAAGCATATTTTATCGTAATGAAAAACAATAAATTTTATGAACAAAGTGATATTTTATGACAAAATTATTATTAATTGTCTTTTGTCAAAGAATTATTTAAATCCTATTAGTAAAATTTAATATTCACATCCACACAGATTTAAAAAACGATAAATATTATAAGAAATAATTTTACACTTTTTATGGTCGTAATACATAGTTAATCATGAACAGAACAAACTGAAACAAAATGCTGCTCATAAACAATTATGTAAAATAAATTGTCGGTGGGAATGTTTTTTATCCCCAATAATGCGCAATTATTGGTGTATGAACCAGCATGACTTCCTTGCTGTAAGTAGGTAAAATTTGAAGTCAACAACATATTATAAAAAGTTCTTCCAATTAAAATAACAACAGCTATGAAATAATTGAATAAATATGTGATTTCAATTCTACTTCAGTGTAATCATTTGGTGTCTCTACTATTGTTTTTCACTATCTCTTTAGGTCGAGTAATATAAATCCAGTAAATAATGATGTTTTACTCGAACCAAATTTACTGTAAAATTTGTAAAATTACGTAGAGTATCGTTGAACAATTTTAAAACTGATATAATATTTCGTTCATTAAAATACTTTAATGAGTCATAAGTTACTTTCCAGATAATAAAAAAAAAAATGTAATATTGAATTATTACATCTTTTCACTTCGACATTATAAAACTGTGGGGACACAGTTTTATTAATGTTACATAATCTCATTATGTTTTTCCTGCATAATAGGTAGATTTAAAAAGAAAGCTACTTATTGTAATAAGTACCATGATTCGAATCCGGAAAATTTCGACATATCTTCACGTTTCGCATCCCCCAGACCCCAAAACCACCGTCAGTTCAAAGGTTTATATATTACTTTCTTGTGGACACGATAACTGCCGTAATTTTGTGTCAGTAACTTTCAAATTGATACATATAATATAAAGACCAAAATCTCGGTCAAGTTCGTTAATGGGCTAAATCGGACCAAGGGGGTGGAAATGGGGGGCTTTTTCGACAAAAAAATATCACTATATCTTTCTCATTAATATCTTTCCCATTACAGTGGTCGTTAGTCCTCTAAATATTACTAAAACTTTTGTCTGAAACAACTTTTGATATGAACAACCCTTACGGCAAGGGATTACCAAAATATTTCTGGATTTGTAAGAAGTGGGGGCTTGTCGAATGCTAAATGTGTGAAACTTTTTTCTCATGCAACCATTGTCGTATTGAGTAAGTTTGAAGTTTATCTTAACTTTAAGGTGGAAATATTTTTTATCCGTTGCTTAGCACCGGTGAAATCAACCTCCGCCTTCCGGCGTGCCATAAGGAATTTTTTTTCTAAATTTTAATCTGTCTTAATTATTTTTATTACCATCTCAGTTAACATATGACTAAATTCTTCCTTAACATTTTGCTTAATCAAATACGAGAATGATCTCAAAAAATAATAAAAAATAGGATTCAGACAGACTTAAAGTGATTTGTATGAAAGTAAGCGATAATCCACTCGCCTATTTATTTTACATAAATCATAGTTAATATTGTAAAAATAAGTAGTACTTTCGGTAGTTACCTGTTTACAGAATGGTTTACAGTTACGTAACAAATTTTAGTCCCACCACCCTCTACAACTGCTCCCAAATTTCTTTTCTGCCGAGCTTTATGATATTATACAGGGAGCGGCAGAAATAACTCCCAGTTTGAAGGGCTAATAAAAAAATACGTAATAGATTTTAGTCAAACTTTTATTATACCATAATAAGAATTATCATTGCCATTTATTGTATATCTAAATGATTAAAGTTTCAGTTACTTAAAAATAATATCATTTAAATGGCGAACGGCATTTTCTATACACGACTGAATCCTCACTCGGAAATTGTGCATTACTCTCGTCGTCATCTCTTGTGGAATTTCCGCGATCTCGTGTCGGATAGCAGCTTTGAGTTCGTCGGTTGTCCTCGGTTTGTCTTTGTAGACTTTACTCTTTAAGTAGCGCCATAGAAAGAAGTCACAAGCAGCAAGATCGGGTGAACGAGCTGGCCACGGCATGTTACCTCGCAGTGAGATTAAACGCCCTGGAAACATTTGTCTTAGGACTTCCATAGGTTGTCTTGCTGTGTGAGCGGTTGCACCAGCCTGTTGATACCACACAACACGATTTCCAATTTCATTCGGTTTCGGCTTCAGGAAGTTGTTTAGCATGTGTACATAACGTTGAGACGTAACTGTAACTGTTCGCTCCTCCTCCTCAAAAAAATACGGGCCTATGATTCCAAAGTCTGTTACAGCACACCAAACTGTAACATGTTGGCTATGGAGAGGTCGCTCATGCAGTTGTCTAGGATTATTTTCTGTCCGATAACGAACAATTTGCTTATTGACATAACCTGATAAATGAAAATGCGCTTCGTCAGATGAGAGTACGACTGCATTGTTTGGAACATTTTCAAGGATAGCGTGACAAGATGCAATACGACTGGCCCGATCACGTTCACTAAGTTCCTGCACAACCATTATTTTATACGGGTGGAAGTGCGGGTCTTGGTGTAAAATTATTCTCACTGTTCGATCAGATATTCCCAAGCTGGCAGCGTGCCTACGGGCTGGACGCCTTGGAGATCGTGTAACTGCTTGCTGGAGTAGTTGAACGCCGCGAGGTCTACCTGGCGGTGGGGCTTTTTCATAGCCGAACTCGTAACTCTAACATTTCTAACCCCATGTTAGAACGGGTTTCCTGTCAGGGATTGCACCGTGTCGACTTATCCCGAAGTGTGTACGAAATAATCGCTGCGTACAGATTACAGAATCACCATTTTTAAAATAAGTTTCGATTACGAACGGACGATGTTCACCGCTCCACGCCATGTTAGCGACTGAAAATTGCAACACCAGACCTGCACTATGGAACCAGTCCGGACCCGCCTACTAACACTAACGCTGAGCTACGACGGTGGCAAATTTGAGAGTTATTTCTGCCGCTCACTGTATAATACGATATCAACACATGTTCTGTATCGACTTAATGTATTTACTAACTGGTGAATTAGAAGGATAGATATTGTTATGTAGTACAACAGTGCTTCATCTTAAGTTTTAATGGTTATTTATTGTTACTGTAAACTAATTAAGAGAACTTTTAATTTATAGGGATTTCTTACAATCGATTTAACGTAGTCAGTAATATGATAACTCTTTTACGGGCAGTAAATAGGGCCTAATAGGTATTTTCAAGTGATTTTTTTATTTAATGATTTTTGATTTACTGTCCTTAGAGGGGAAGAATTGTTCTTTCAGTTCATAAATACAAAAAAAATCATATGTTCGAGTTTATGATTAGTGAATTATATTACCACATTTGAAACGGGCTCCAAAATTATAGCCAAATAACATTTTAAATAATGAAATATTATGATATTACAAGGGGAAAGCACATCGGTTTCAATTCGACTTCATTTCCTTTTTTAATTGTTTTTTTTTTTTTTTACTTTATAGATTTAATAATAATTATTCACCGGTGATTGTAAAAAAAATTACATTTAATAATAATTCAGTGACAATAAAAAAAAAATGTGAAAAAATATCAGAAGATATTAATAAAATAAAATCTTATGTATTTCATTTTAAAAAATGTGTACATGTAATTTAATAGGTGTACAACGAAGTCATGTGGTGTTCACATCAGATTTTTTTAATTTTTATGTTTGAACCACGTTCTATTAATCAGAACAAAGAAATTTATTTTTAATTACTAAGTAAGTCATATGTTAATGATGCAATAAGTATTTTACCTTCATAACCGGTTACCATTTAATTATTTTTCAGTGGAACTACGATGCAGAAAATAAAATTTCAGTTAAGGTAAGCATAATTTTAACAAAATTATAGGTGCATAATAATATTTCTTTTCTATATTATAAAAAATGTTTATCAGGAGTCCACTGAAAAGATTTAAACTTCATAAACAATGTTCAATTTACAAGTTCAAATAAAGTAAATATTTTACATAAACTTTTGTCTAATTACGTTCGGTTTTTAATTGTTACGAAAAGAGTTTGGTTAAAATTATGCTCCAAATTCAAGGCGACGCTGGTAAATTTAATTTGACTGAACAAATTTAAATAAGTGATCCCACAGTTGTATTGCAATTAATATTGAACAATTCTTTTTATGGAACTCGGTAAATAATTTTAAAACCCCATTTGCGATCTGTTGAAAACAAATTTATTAATAAAAGCAAAAAATAAAATAATGATTAAAAACAATTCCACGTACGCAATTATAGTTATTTTTTTATTTATTTATTTTTTTTTTGTAAATTTTTCTCGATGACAATAACATACTAATATAGTTAATAATTTAAAAAAATAAATACTCTTAACCGTGATTGTCAGTTGATCCGCCCATTTCCGAGAAGTCAAATAGCCATTAAAAAAATAAATCTGTTGTTATAATTGAGAAATGATATTGTGGGACCTCTCATTTTAAATTCTTCAGACACATTTAACGCCAAATTGTAAAGTTTTCTCTTATTACTAACGACTACAAAAATAAAATATTGTGGAACGCCTTTTATGGAAGGGCCATACTTCGACGGATAAAAGAGTTTACTCTTAATTAAGTGTATAAAATCATTTAAAAGCGGTTAAAGGATTGATTCTTATAATTTGTGACAGCAACTGGTGAAACTAAATTAAAAATATTTATTTTTCATTTGTAAAATATTATGCTATACTTTAGTATTATCAAAATTTCTACTCTGACACCCATCATAATTTTGGTCTACCTGTATATCTTCTTACAACAGGATGATATTAAAAACCACCGATGCAAGCCTTTCTTATGACACATTTATAAAGATCTTGTTAGCATAAATTAGTCCAATTGAAAAAAAGAAAAAAAAAAGATTTAAGTAGCAGTTACATACTTAAAGTACCTTCTTATAAACATTTTATTAGCATAAATTTTTACTATTTTTACTAAAAAATGACTTAACTAACACTTATATTTTTAAAGAAAAAGTTAATGTTATATGACAATCAATTTAAAAGTGAAGATAATCTGAAAAAAAAGAAGTGGAGTCGGATCGGGTGAGAAAAATGTTGAATCAACAATCTATAAGTTGCATTCGAACTTATGTAAACGGTATTCAAAATTATACACTGCGCTCGAAAGGTCGCTGTGCAGCATACTTTAGAATTATGCATTGCATTTTGTTCTTTTGGCATTAGGTTGGTTGCACTGTGGGTGCGTTTAGCGTTGTCGCTAATAAACCAAGACGTCAGTTTTTGAGTTGCGATTGAACATGCTTAGTTTCGTTTTGTGTTATTCCGTTTATCGCAATCAATAGATGCGAGAAATTTAATCGTTTTTTTCAGTAGAGGAATGTATTTTTCTCTCGCAACACATCCTTCGTGACGATGACAAGTATACTGATTTAGCAAAGTTTTCAGAAAAGTTTCCAAATACTCCTGTTTTCACCGCAATGCAGTTCGAAATCTTTTGGAAAAAATTCCAACAATAGTCTCTGTTGAAGACACTGATCGAATTGGAAGACCAACTAAACTAAACGAACAGAAGCTGCTTGATATTTCGGATGATATCAATAAAAGTCCATCAAAGCGTAAGTTAGCACAGCAGCAAGATATCAAATTGGCTACCGCACATAAAGCAGTAAGAATACAACTAAAACTTTTCCTCTGCAAAGTAATATGTGTTCAAGAACTGAAAACTACAGATCATGCCAAAAGACTAAATTATTTTCAATGGTTTAAACGTTTTATTCGCTAAAATTCCGTAGATGTTCTAGACGTAACGTTTTTAACAGATGAAGAATGGTTACATAAGGAAGTATACATCAATTTACAGAAGAAAAGCAAAATATTACTTTCTACTGGGTCATCGAAAAGAGCAGTGTATCGCAAAACAGACCACGTACGATATACATATGTACGAGACATTGCAGTACATCAGTTAGTTAAAGTGTTTGGAAAAAAATTGAAACGTGTGCAATGTGGCACTGATGTTTGCAGAGGTCATTTTCAACACCTTTTATAAAATATTGCAGTTATTGTATTATCCGTTCCTGTAAAATAATGGAATAAAAATAAAAATTAATAATTAAGAAGGTTTCGTCATTACACGTCAATAATTCCAGTGCACAGAAGCTTTCTGAAAGCACTGTACTAAAGAATACAAAAAGAAATATTAAAATTATACCACATTCATCACAAATGTGATTGGAGATCGTCCTCCACTGATAACTCAGGTAATAACAAATCATTCTAGATTATTATGCTTTCTTCCCACCTCACCGCTTTATTAAAACGATTTCGCACAAAATATTAAAATCATTAAACTTTTTTTGTTACTAAATAAAATATCGAAAGAAACTATGAATAATAAGTAAAAATTATTTTAATCTTTAATGTATAGCCCACCAGGCTGATCAAGTGGTAAACTCGTCGTCGCAAGATCACTTGTTTAACAAGTGATTTTCGATGTCGAAGGTTCTGTGGTTGAGTTCCTAGTAAATTAGTTGCTTGTATATGGACTTGAATACTAGACAGTGGATACCGATGTACTTTGGTAGTTGGGGTTCAATTAACCACAAATCTAAGGGACGGTCGGCCTGAATCTGAACAAGACTACACCTAATTTACACGTCATACATTTCATCCTTCGCGAAATGGGCCATACGGTGGTTGCTTATTTTCACTAGTTGACCAGATTACAACAAATATATTATGAATATCATAAATAAATGTTTTTAAATGTGAGTATGAAGCAAGCTTCAAGCTCATCAGCAAAGATGTAGTGCGACTAGAACACGGATAATAAGTGTATTGTTAAGAATTCTAACTCATTAATTTTTGTTTGTGTTTCAGTGATGAAGAAAATGAAAAAAAAATATTTAAGAAAATTGATACCCTGTAAGTGATTTGTTTTTTTCAGGAAATAGTATAAAAGTAGAAAAATCTCAGAATGGTTTTGACAACAAGCTTTACGTGAAAGTCATAGCTTTAAATTAAAAATTTGTTGTTTTTGCCAATTTTTTATATGCGTGATGGATGCCCTAAAGAGAGGTGTGCTCATGACAGAGCATCTCTTTAGGTTATCCATCACGCATATAAAATACTAACAAAAAGTTAAAATTTTTAATTTGAAGCTATGACTTTCACATAATCTTACATATCACCATCAAAGCTTGTTGTCAAATTCATTCTGAGATACCGTCCTAAAATTATTTTTTACCTTTCAGTGCGTTTAGTTAAAAAGTGGTAATTTAAAAATATATCTTTTATTTTCTACTTTTTAGTCTTCATAAGATTATACTTTACAGCTTCGCTAGCGCACAGGTTTGAGCAATCTTTCGAAGTTTTCATGCCTCCAGTTTCCAATACCGCAGACAGCTTTAAAAAATTGTACATCCTAAAATATTACTGTATATACTCATATACACTTGACTGGAGCAAGAAGAAGAAATTGGGGTTTTTTGCCTTTCATTCTTGCCATAATCTAGATGTGATTGTCTAAACCAAGTACGTGGTTTGAGGGAACTAACGTTCCTCTCTCCATCAGTAGACCCAAATTGCTTTCTCGCTAATCTCCGGTTTCTCTTTGTCTCCATAATGAAAAGGACGTCAACAGTGTCTTCTATGTAAAACAACTCTTCTTTTGAGTCCTCACTCGAAAAAACGGGATAGGGATCAAATCAGTGGGGTGGGAGTCGAAACTTGTTTTTCAATTAAAAATGAAAAATTGGGTTTGGGAGCTGTAGGATTTTTTTTTTGGGTGGTCGGATGAGGGTCAAATTTATATTATAGAAAAATTGCAAAAAATTGCCGGTTCGGATTTTACGAGGGGTTTGCGGTGGGGGCCGGGTGGGAAGGGGCCCAAAACGGATACAATACCAAACAGATCCGGGATTGGCCAAACCGTTCCCGAGATATAGCCCAAAATTTATCACAAACATGAATAATTGTTTCACTAAGAAAATATGCATATAAACGAGGTTACATAAGTTCAAAAGGCAGTTTTTCACTTAGAAACTTAGCATCTTAGCGGCTGGAAAATGTCGGTAAAATGTGTTGTCATCAAGAGCAAACGTGTATGCAAAATTTCAGAGCGAATGGATAACCGGAAGTATTTCAAAATTTGATTGAAAAGTTAATGAGGTCGCATAAGTTTAAGGGGCATTTTTTTCACTTCGCAACTTGGGGAATTTTAGCAAACTGAAAATGTTGCTACAATGTGTTGTCATCAAGAGCAAACGTAAATGCAAAATTTCAGAGCAAATGGATAAACAGAAGTGCTTCAAAATTTGACTGAATGGTTCCGTACCATGAATCTCACATACATAGTCCAAGAGCGAGTTAATATAAGAAAGGTAAAAATATCTCTTAACAGTAGCTTATTATGTAATAGAATTATAGTAGTATAATATGTCCAGGTTCAATCGTCACGCTCACCTTTGACCCCTGGAGTTCAAGTTGAGGCAGAACCTCAACGTATGTTTTCCAAGATTATCCCCTGTTTTTAGTTAAACTTACACGCTGAGAGAGTGGATTTACTGCAAAATATATAGCAAAACACGGGTTTGAGACGCGTCCAAAATTATGACAAAGAACCAACTAAGAATTTGAAGATTGAACCTGGACATCTTTTTTCATGGATTTATTCGAATACATGAAAGAACGGCTATTTTCAATGATGAATGTGTTCACGTTAAATTTACATGTTGAAACAGTTGATTTAGTGAAAAATTCGTGGTAAAACATATGCTTAAGTTACTCCAAGAGGTCCTACCTTATTCATTTTAGTTGTTGTGCAATGAACATTTACTATAGACCGCTAGTGACGCATGGGGATCCCGGGGGAAACACTGTGCTTACCTTCCAAATACACAATAATTTTTTACATGCTACTCGTTTCTCATCAGATGCAAATGGAGAAATCATACTATTGGGAATCGATTTTTTTTCTATCTTTGTACGATTCGTGTAAGTATTTGGAACATGCTCGACTTTTAAATAAAACCCGTTTCCGCATCATCTTTTCCATCGTTTAGACGATTTACAAACAAATATTCAATTTCATTTTCATCACACCATCCGAATCCGTCTACAGGCCACGCTTCCATCATACATTTCCCATAAAGATATCTAAAATCATAATATTTAATTAATTTTATCGGTTTATTTTTATCATAATTATTAATTTGCGGATCGTTTGCCATAGCATAACGGTTGGAAATCATTGACACGTCGCCGCGAATGCCTTTTTCAAAAAACAAATACATATCGGGATCTCTAACGAGTTCTGATTCCAATTTCGTAGCCTTGAGCGCTGAAAACCACGATAAATGTGGAGCAGATACATAATTATACGGATCTGAATTGTTTATTCCAGTCATTTTATTACGAAAACTCTCAAACTCATCAGCCAACAACATGACATCCAATTTCATATAGAAATCGTAGTATTCACCGAGAGTCTTAATTTTAAATCGATTCCAAACGTTTTGCGCGTGCATATAATCTGATTCGGAGATGTTTTGTTTCTTTAAATTATCATAAAACGCTTCGATGGGCGGCAGTTGTGTTTCAACGAAAACAGTTGCCGATTTAATATATGTATATGCATTTTTTAGCTGTCTTGGACTAAGCACTCTTTTCTAGTTTAACTTTCAATTGAAAGTAACGATCGATTACTTTTCCTGGGCACTCGTTTAATTTTTTTTTTTTTAATTTTTGTGATTTAATTTAGTTGTAAGTGTTGTTTGCATTTTACAAATGAAATTTTTAGACCGTTAAATATTTTAAACAATATATTTAAAAACAAACAATTTCTGAAACTTGGTTACCGCTGATATAATTAATAAATTATTATAAAAGTGAAAATCCACCTTACCAGCAAATTAAATGTGTCTTTCTACATTTTCCAGTTCTAAGACCAGCGTCAAGAAAATAAAATAATATTATAAAATAAAGTCAAAAAATTAAAATGATTAAGCAGTCATGACAGTTTGCTAGTTCAGCTACTATACTAGCAAATAGTCATGACTGCTTAATCATTTAAAATTTTTGACTTTACTTTATTCTCCTGACGATGGTCTAAGTACTGAAAGATCTAGAGAAACACATTTAATTTGCTGGTAAGGTAGGTGGATTTTCATTTTTTTAATAATTTAGAAAACATACAAAAATATAATTATCATTTTTGTGCATAATACATAATGAGCCTAAACTTGTGTGTTTAAGGGTAAATAAAAATTATATAACTTCCTAAGTTTTGTTTATTCTCACGTTTGTTTTTAGATGTTCTTTACGTTTAAATATCAAAGAAATGAAGAACGATTTTTTTGACCAATTAACTCCAATTTTAAATAGAGATGAAGAAAGATCGATGAAAAAATTGTTACAGTTTGAATTACAGTTTTCATATATATGTAAATTTGTTAGCCCTGTAAGTATACACTTATTCAAATGTACATATGTGGCAATTAAAAACGGAAAAGCTATAAATGTAAGTATTTAGGAAAATAAAAATATAAAATATGAACTATTTCTTTCCATCGCGCACACGCACACAAGAATATGTATATAAATATATATATATATATTTATATGCGCGTAATTGAAATATATATTCATACATACGTGATACGAGAAAGTTATATAACTTTCTCACTACCGAGATCTTGGCCTTCGACAAAATGCTACGTAGGAGGAAATTGAAGTAAAATATTGAAATATGTGAGGATGCATGTAAAGAAGATTTATGTATAAAAATCATTCTACTCTTTGAGTAAAATTTAGAGAAACGGAACTTAAGGTGATCGTATCTCTCCACGACCCTGAGTTAATGTGCCAAAATGAATTGACATCAATGCTCTATATACAAAAACCATTCTCACAAATTTCATCCACAATACTTCCCTCCAGTTTAAAGATATCAACAAAAAGAAAAGTAAAAAAATAAAATAAAATAACATTTATACATGTGTATGTAAATCTTTCTGAGAATTTGAATGCTAAAAATATAGATACTTTTTTTGTTTTTGAAATGTCATGATCTGCCAAAACTCCGAGAAGTAACACTTAACCAGATTATCAAACTTTCACTTTATAGTATAATGTAACACCAAATGCTGTTATTATTTGTTGTATTAATGTTATGACTCGTATGCTATTATAGCTAAACAGTTCAAGTATATAGTCAGGAAATGAAAAATATTAAAAAATTTAGATATATTATCTGTCAAAGCCAAGCCTGCACTTAACTGGGGCTAGCAGAATAGCCCACCATTTTAACAATCGATACCACCGATATGTCGCTATTTCAGCAATCAAACAGGTTAAAACCGTTTCTGATAGTGATATCATTTTATTAAAAACAAACTCCATACCATTTCAGTATAATGAAGCATTTTATATAACTACATTAATGTGATGTTAATTATTAAATAACTGTTTGAAAAGAAAATAACAATTTGCTGAATGTATCATTAATGCTCGGCGACTGTTCAATTTGTTTACCATGATTTTATTATGACAGTGGTTCACTCGGGAACAACATATGAAACATATTTTTTTTAAACTATAACAGGTTGTTTAGTAAGGAAGATAGTTTTGGAAGTTTTGGACAGTTTTTTAGTTACTACAGTTTTAGTGATTTCCTTGGTGAAGCTGTACTTTAGTACAACTAATGGAAAGGAAAAAAATGTTCCAAATGCCCAACTGTAGGAGGTAGTCCTAGCTGCAATAGTTAAAGAAATCCAATTGTTCTACCCATCCAAAAAACGGACGCTACTTATCTCACTTCCATAACGTTTACTATCCTTCAGCACCTTATGCAGGATAAAAACTTGGTTACGGTCAACAATGACAGAAAATTGGAATGTCGGTCTTTGCATGATAAGTGTGCATAAAAAGTGTGTTCTAGAAGCTAAAAATAAATTTGAGAAAGAAATTTTGCCAGGATTAATTCAGAACCCTCATAGGTTAGTGCTGAATTATGATTTAGATAGATTCGAATAGCAATACAATTATTAATTTTGCCGTTTTAAAATGTTCATATAAAACCATTTTTTAACAAAAAAACATTATCATATTTTCCCTCCTGGAGAAAATCCAGGCTACTGCTTATGTTACTATGCAACTGCACTTGCCATCTTGTTCCCAGAGGTTTATTTTTTTATAAATAAAGTAACCGTATTACTTGTTTTGTAAACAGTGATGAACATTTTTGTGCATTTTAAGTATAAATAAGTAAGAGTGAGGATGCCTTGAAAAGATACGTGTATTAAATGAGATAGAAGATTATGTAACAAGTTACTACATAAATCTGATTTCATGGTAGTGAGAGTAATATTTTAATCCCTTATTTATTAATAACAAATTTTATTGTGTTTTAATCTCAAATATCAAAGTACTGATATTTAGTAATGGTACTAATTCTAGTTTGATTATATCTTTGTCTATTTTCTTTGATAACTTTATCTCGTAATTGAATTTAATAAACATACTGCTACATTTAGGGTTTAGTTAAGTAGTTTATATTCAGTTTATGTATTTCTAAGCCTTTTAAAATTCAAGTGAAGGTTCTAAAATTCTTTATGAAGCCCAAACCAGTCCTCAGGTGATTCCTTAGTATCTAGAAGAAAAGCATATATTTGTTTAGGTGATCAAAACATTAAATAAATGATGCATAACTAAAACCATTTATCGCTAATTTTCTGTTTCTATCCTGATAAATATACCTGAATTTCCTGAAGAAATTATTGATTAAATATATGGACACTGGTTGAAGAGTGCCTTAAAGATCTTTGGATGAGATTGTATTGTGGTCAATGTAGGATTTTGTCTCTTATGTACTATCCACTGTTTCTTTATCTGTGATCATTCCTCAATGTAGTGTTCAGCCAGATGCCTGTTGGATCCATACCAAGGACACTATCAGGATCAGTTTGAGTTGATGTATCCTGGTTTTTTTGGGATTTGATCAGTACATCTTTGACTATGGATCTACCTGTGTCTCTTTAACATACTTTATAGGTGTACTACCTCAAAATAGGACTGTAGGGTCCATAATTTAACACATGGTGTGTGTATGTGTGTGTGTGTGTGTATGTGTATTTTATACACACAACTTTGTTGCATGCAATTATTACATCAAATGCACCTAATGTTTAAAGAATGTATTTATTTATTTTATTAATTCCCATGACCATTAATTTTTTAGGTGCCTTATTTAATATCTTAAATTATGTTTATGTAAATATCCTTTCATTATTTATTTCTAATATATAAAACTATTCAGTTGCAGGTCTTTGAAAACAAAAAAATTTTACAATACAAAATATTAAACTTCACCGTCAGTGGTTATCAGTTAAAATCTAAATGTGTTGGTCTTACATACTGTTTGCAACATCTAAATATTAACAATTATGTAAGTTTTGAGATATCTGATCAGCCTTCTTTTTATTGTTAATAGTATTATAACAAAATTTTTACTTGTAATGATTTACAATGTATATTTTGTGTAAAAGAATTTAAAAAAGACTTCCCATTTAGTAAACTATTTTATTTATATAGTACACATACATAAGATGGTCACTGCTATTCAAAAAAAAAAACACAAAACTTTTTTTATTTTCCCCATAACTTCTATATTTGTTTACCCTGATATATTTGTTCAGTCCAAAATTTATTTGTTGAATAAAATTAAAAAGCTGCTGTAATATTTTACCTAAAACTTGCAGCTATTGTAATTCTTTATTTTATTTTATAAAAATTATTTACTTTGGAAAAAAACATTATTAAATTTTAAAATTATTAGATTCCAAGCTATAGTCATATTTCAAATTGACTAGACTGTTTTACCACTTGGCCGCAACTTTTCAACCTGCCAGAAATTTTGTTCTTCAAAAATTTATGAATGGTTATACTCAATGTCGCAGTGGCAGGGTCCAAATTGCTGGAATATAAGTTGTAATTGAGGAAAGGCAAAATTTTCCAATATATTGAGGTAAATGTTCATACAGAAAAAATGAAGTGATCACATCAGTGTCACTTGTCACACATTAATTTTCAAACTGTTCTGATGTGCTCAGCATTGTAATGTGGGTTTTCTGAACCCCAGAATCTGATGTTTTATTTACTTTTAAAAGTAGCCTCATAAGATCGAGTTATTTCATTAAGATAATTGTCATCATCAAACAATCAAGCAGAATTCTTACGATTAATCCTATCTTCTTGTGTGATTGGTGGCACTACTTTACCAGAACAAATTTTAAAAGGTTCCTTTACACATTATGAGTAACTGAACGAGGAATGTTTAATTCAGGTTTTGTTTGTCATGTTGACTTGTGTGAACTGTTATAAGTCCTAAAATAATAAGTACTTGTTTTTCTAATTTAGTATTTCTCCTTTGTAACCTTTCTTGTAATGTGTTCAACAGTTTCCAATGCTATTCACAGGCCGTAATTGTGGTGATCTTTTAATCACGTTTTATAATTACGTTGAACCACAGTGTCCTATTCTTGCAAAAAACCAATCAATACATTTTCAAATTTTCTTTAATCCAGTGTCACTCAATAGACATTGATAAAGATTTGATAGCGTATTTATTAGAATTTGTTAGGTACAGTTTAGTTCTTTTTCATTCCTCCATTTATGTGGTATTACAATAAAATTATTGATTTTATTTGTAACTATTCAGTATTGTAATAAGATGTATTACAATAAAATAAAATGTAATTTACTCACAACATTGGTACCAATTTATCTATGCGATATGAATTATTAATAAATTCTGGGAAAAGAAACAACTCCCACATTTCTTTAGAACTGTTATGGGAAACAAAAAATAACAAAACAAGTTAAATTAGTCAACATGCTGGGACAGGATAAAAACAGAATATCATAGTGAATTGATGAATTCAATTCAAAGAAGATCGCATTAATGAATTTGAAAATAAAAGTAGATGCAGCAACTTAATATTTAAAAAGCTTACTGTAACATGAACAATACTACTTATACATCTATTGTGTACAATTCCTGTCAAAAATTTTAAGAGGCTCTTGATATCCATGTGCATGGTTTGGGAGCTGCTAAACAGACTTAGTATACCTCTCATATGCAATTCAGACGATGATTTGAATTATTAAAATAATAATTAAACCCATAATGACTTTTATCCAGATACATGGCAAGAAGGTCTTTCTTGTTGAACATGCAGGAAGAGATTACCAAATTATAGCTCTAAGAGAAAGTATTGATAACGGATCGTTTAGTATGTTTTTTGTCAGTGATTGTTTAGCAGTGAATAAAAAAGTGTTTGCCTGATCAGTAAATTAAAACTGCAGTTAAGCACAAGGACAATGCTGATAAGTCATAACAAATGCTAGGGTATAAAGTAAGGGAGGTTTTGAAAAGGATACTGAAGAGAATTGAAAGTGGTGGTGGAAAAAGGAATTAACTATATAATGAAGGTCAACTGGTGGATGAAGAGGAAGTATAAGTATATTCAATGTTAGGATTTAATATTACAATGTACTTTTTGTATTACTTGCCTGAAAGTTAAAGATTATATTCAGTTTTTAAATTGTTGAAGATTTTCTTACTCACTGATACATGGGAACAGACTGATGTAGAGTGGTTTATGCAGTGTTTTTAAGAATATAACACTTTGTGAGAACGGGCATATTAGAAACCACATGTACTGTAGAGCGCAAAAGGAACTTGTAACAATTTATAAATAGGGATATGTTTTCCTGATTTTTTTTTGTCTTACTTTTAATTTGTTAGGGAATTTTAATGAATTACTTTTATTGGTAGGGATCATAACATTGCATTCAAAAAGTCACTGTACAGTATATTTTAGAATCATGTGGTGCATTCTGGTCTTTTTGTGTTAGGCTGGTTGCCTTTGGGACATTGGGTATTGCTCAGTGATAAACCAAGACATT
The DNA here is from genome assembly GCF_047948215.1 of Lycorma delicatula. Taxonomy (NCBI): domain Eukaryota; kingdom Metazoa; phylum Arthropoda; class Insecta; order Hemiptera; family Fulgoridae; genus Lycorma; species Lycorma delicatula. Next base: position 26,657,360 of record NC_134466.1, read on the forward strand.
AGATGTTGACTTATTGTACATTCTTTTTTTCATTTTGTGTTGTTTCGTTTATCGGAATCAATAGTTCTGAGAAAAGTAATGATTCTTTTAATAGAGGAATACATGTTTCACGAAAGACATTGAACATGACTTTCATGAAGGTAACACAAATACTGATTTAGTGAAGCGCAATTTTTCTGAAAAGTTTTCAAATACTTGCTGTTCCTTACTGCAATGCATTTCAAACTCTTATCGAAAAATTTTGAACAACAGGCTCTGTTGAAGACGCTGATCAAAGTGGAAGACCACCGAAATTAGATAATTCAGATTCTGTGACGGAAATACCATCAAAGCTAATGTGTAAGTAAGCAAAGCTGCAAGATATCAGACTTGCTACTGCACATAAAGGTGTAAGAAAAGAAGTGAAACTCTTTTCCTACAAAGTAATGTGTGTGCAAGAACTCAAACCAACAGATCATGGCAAAATACTAAATTATTGTAAATGGTTTAAACGTTTTATTGACCAAAATAAAAATGTTTACAAAGATTAATCAGTAAAAATAAATCATATTTGTAACAGAATTAATTAAAAAATAAACAATTGGCCACTTTTAGATTAAGCAGTAGTTGTGGCAACAGACAAGCAATTTAATGGCTTTTATTTGCACAAAGTATCTTTAGATATATTACAATAACGGTTTTAAAATGCTACATTAAATGAATGAAAGTAAATAAGTTCCTATAACATCCATTTTGGGCAAGGAATTTGTCCTGTAGTAGCCCCTTTAAATAATACCTGTATAACAGTTTTCTTTAGCTAACCTTTTTCCTTTTTTATACTGTCATTGTACTTGCAGATTTAAATTTCTGACTTCTAATATCAGACAAAGTTTTCAGTTATTTAAATGATGAAATTTTCAAAATTTACAACATTTAAAAATTTTTATTTCATCTGCAGTTTTGTGAAAAATATAATTTAACTTTTGTAAGGGAGCTGTTTATACTTGTAGCCCAAGTAAATGTGATTATTAAAAAACCAAAAAAAAGAAAATTAGGAAAAAAATTATAATTATATGTATATAAAAATAAAGACAGGAAGATATTTATTTCAAACTGAATAGTTTTGGATTTAACAAACTTTAGTCCAGGAGAGTAATATTCCACTGCTTATAAATAGTAAACTTTGTTGCTATTTTAATAGCTGTGGATGATATAAGAAAAAGATTGAAGCAAAAAGATAAGGAAGAAATATCATCTTGAACATTACTTGGCTTCATAATATGGTCACTGTGAAAATCAAGAGGAAATTCAAGGGGTATTGGACATCTGAAATAAACAAATTAGTACAAATACATGCAAGGTAATAGGCATATTGGAGCAATGTAAAAAGAATGCATATATTTGGATACAGTAATTACAGAAAGTAGAAGAAGGTTTAAGGGGTAAGAATACAGAAGGTGAGCCATTTTAAACATTCTTTAAAAGAGTTGTTAGGCACAGTTACGTGCCTTTAGATTTCAAACTGCTAGAAATCATACCAGTCACTGATCTTGACATATAAATTTGGAACATAGGTTCAAATAAATAGTAAAGATTGAAGTAAGCTACAAATGCCAAAATAAAATTTTTGAAAAGTGTAACAGGGAAAACTTGCATCTAAATGATTGCTACTTTGTTTTGTTTCAAATCATGATCCCCACTGCTGACATAATCACAGTAGGAATAATTTGATAAATATTTCATAGAAACTGGTTCAGCATTCATAAAGTGGCAGCAATAAACAAAAATACCATACGATTGCATTTAATTCCTCAAAGAGTAATCGATTTAAAAGTGCAGAGCATTATTAATTACATTATTATTGATTGACCTGAGACTATACAAGACTACACTTCATTTACATTAAATCATATCATCCTCATCCATTCTCTTATGGTGGTAACAATACCTTATGGTGGTTCCACAGCCTAAACAGAAAAAGAAAGAAGAGCATTATTACACTATATTCCGCGAGGAAATTTCCAACTCTAAGCAATCAAAAAAAAATCACACCCCATTGAAAATTCTTAAAAACCTATAACATTAAAGGCAATGCAAATAGATTATAAATGATCCTACTTCACATAAGAAGGTGCACTAATTCTTACCTCACCATTATCAATTATGAAAAATCTGCAAAATACTTTAACAATTTTTTGCTACTTGTATTTGATGCTTCCATCATTTAAATTTTTTATAAGTATTGGTTCTATCAGTATCAAAGAGGTTAATGCACTGAATTTTCCTTCACAAATGACTGATTATTTTCCCAGAAATATAACTCTTTTTATATTATGAACAATATATTTCATTAAATTGTACATTATTTCATTTTATATGTGTTTTAGGATTTTCCTTTTGAAGAACACTTTTTAACCAAGTTTGTTGTAAAGCTTCCCAAATAACGGTGGGAATCATTGAAAATGCTGTTGATAAGTGATTCTGTTTAATAGTAGAAGCATCCTACAGCTGTTACAAAATTAAACCCAGCATCCTATAAAAAATTAAAGAAAAAAAGAAATTATAAATATAATTACATAGCAAATTAAAATTTTATTGTTACAATTAATAATAAAAGTAACAGAGAGTGCTTTATTAACTATCCTTTAACTGTTTCTTTCTTTTTTTTTTACTTTTTATTTTAATTCTGAAGGAAAACAGCAAAGCATCTAGAGAACTTTACAATGCAGTGCATTCACAGCATCAACATGCTTATGCTGACTGGCTAGCAGCAATCTGAAAATAGTGTAAGCATAACTTTTGAGACTGAGGTTAGTTTATAATATATATATATATATATTACCATCACAATGAATTCTTTGAACTTTCATTATTTAATGATGCATGTATGATTCATACTCAAAAGCAAAGTGTCAAGAGAGATATTACAAACATAGTCCTGTACAATTCAATTCACTCTGTATGCTGCAAACATTCATACACAAACTGTCTCTGAAAGGAATCATTTTCTTATGTATGCCCTTCCCTGTAAGTTTTTGGTTATAAATACACAAAACAAAATACATAGACAAAATCTTAGTATATTTGCAACATTCTACTACTACTAAAATTTTAATTAAACTAATCCTGCGCTCAACAACCACAAAGAAAAGATGATCAGAAGAAGAAAGCTATGAAAAGAATAGAGAAATTAGATCTTTTATTCCTATCTGTACGTAATAAATGTTTCTACCACTAAGCCCAATGTTATTATTTTCATTTACATGTGTTGATAAAAAATGATGCTGTAACTTAGCTTTTCAAAGATATAATGCAGTCCTTCATCACAGAATAATACGTTTTTTAGTTTAATCACATTTCATCATGCTGATTAAGTTGGTTCTCACTTAGTTGATTAAATCTATTTTCCATTTTTCACTCATTCAAATTTTTTGATCTACTTTTTTTTCAAGAAAGTCCACAAATATACATTGTGGACTTACTATGAAATATTTTTATAAATTTCTACTTAAGAATTATTTATCCATTGGATTTGTGTGGGCACCATCTTGCTGAACTCAAAGAAGTATACATTTCCACCCTTCTTGAAATAATGTGAATCATCTCTGGAGTAATGATTCAAAAGGCTTCCTATACAATCGCAATTTTTCATTTCATGTATAATTATGTTAAGATACATAGACCTTGAGTGTTCCCCACAATGAGTAATCAGGTATAGTAAGGTCAGTTCTTGGTGGTAGTCATTGCAATTAGACTGAATTTGCTTGTGAACCACAGCCAGTTTACTAGCACAGAAATTATCCATTTAGGAAATTATGCACTGAAGCAAAATGAGGTGAAGCTTCATCTTCCTGTATCCAGATATGTTCCACAATTCCCTTGTTTTAGAGTTGATGCATTAACCATCTTTTCATAATTTGCAGATAAGAATCAACATTCATGTATTCTTTAAAAAAATATGATCGAAACAAATATTATGACGTCATCCCAGCCCCTAGCATGAGATGTGGTACATTCATTTCCAGCTCTCATGCATAATGAAAATTCTCCTTAATCCAGAAAATCACATTCCTGCCTCATGAACTGCAATAAACTGCACATTCAGAAAACAGCAATCTTGTTCAGGACACCACCACCACCACCATCATACTAATAAAACACAACAGGTGGCAATGCATTGTTCCACATCTCCATCAAACAACATTCACAAAAGTTGGTAAAAATGGGATAATATGAAAGTCTTTTTGAATGTAATAATGCATGTCGACCACGATAATATGAATAGATTTAATCTGACAGCTCTATTGAATTGGCAATGGTGATATATATTTGAACTCACGTCTTCTTTCATTCACTATGCAGCCTGTCTTTAATAGTATCAGAAGCAAATGCAAATTTCATTTGTTTCAAATTTAATATTAACATAAATTAATGTTGCTATGTAGATAACAGTATGTCATGGAAACATTTATAATTATTAATGGTGTGGCTTTCTCAAACTTCTGCAAACCTTTACCATGAGCTCTTTATTTTGCTTGTAAAATTAAGCATTATAACACAAACAAAAATGGGCAGTACAGTACTAATGTTGAAGCTAGGAGATGCAATATTACCAGCCTAACAATATGTTTGTTACTATAATGCAAAATTTTCAAAATCAATTACAATTATATTCCTGTACAGGGAAACTAATCATGCACCATTCTGTACATAAATTTATATATCTATACACTTGTTCAAAAAGTAGTCATGCAACCTTATGTCTTTTTTATCAAATCAATATTTTTACGGTATTTTACTGTAAATTGGCTGTTCCAAAAATGGGTCATAGAGAATAATTTGTGCATTGTGAAAATTTAAATAAACTATGATAAGATTTTTTTCAATTAAATTAGTAATAGTTCTAGACTAACTAGATGAAGTACCTAATACATTTAATGACATTTACAATAACTCACTTTCAACAGTAAAATTTATGAACTATCTTGAAATGGGTAAGAATATATTGTAAAATTTAGTAAGCAATAACAGATGTTCCACAAGGTGTAGAAAGAAGATTATTGGGGGTTTAAAGCTATTTAATATATCTTAAAATTGACTTGCTGTAATAAATCAGAAATAAAATGAAACAGTAACTCTTACAGTCTTTCCTTACTAATGTTTGATATAAGCTCCTTTCATCACGGCATACCCAACTGACAGGAGAATTCGCCCATCATTTAATGAACATGTCAGGAGTAATGAAGATGACAGCTGCTTCAATTCTATGCCTCAAATTGGTTAGATAAGTAGGTAGCAGAGGTGCATACTCAATATCCTTTATAAAACCTCAAAGAGAAAATTACGTGCGGTCAGATCAAATGGCCAAGTATGTCAACATAATCAAGATCTATCACTGCAACATTTTTATTCCAAAGTCAGCACGCACAACATATTTGGTAAGCTTCAAAGCCTGTAACAGTTTTTAACAGTATGGACGCAAATGTAAGTTTCCTTAAAACATTCCAAAAAACTTTCACAAGTTTTGTGAAAAACAAGACAAAAAATTAGCAGAAAGTGCCTGGCAAAGGGTGTCGGTACCAGATTCTAGCGTCGCTGAGAAAGCCGCCGCATAGGGCGTAACAAACGCTATGAAACTAAAAAGCAAATTTGGTGGTAGACTAAAGAGACCTTGGAGCAGAGAAACGCGGAGAAAAACCATAAGACAAAAAGGGAAAGGTTTACCTTGAACCTTACAGTTCCAAGAAAGGATGCGGTTTAAAAAAACGACGACCCGCACGCCGCAGGCACCGACGTCGATAAAGTGGGAAAAGAAAACGTTTGAAATGTTACGCAAGCTTCCCATTCGTCCTTTAACGGATATGGAGCTGATTCGATTTGCACGTAAAGTGAAAATACCACAATTCAGGAGGTTTTTCATGCGCGATACTCTACCGACTAGAATAAAAAAATTCGAATCGGGAATAGTAAATCTAGACAGCGTCCTCAATCCGGGCACACATTGGCTTTCTTACAGAAAACGAGTTGCGAACATGGTTTTTTTTAGAGTTATGGAAATTTACGTTCATCTAAAGAGTTAGTTCGTTATCTTAGATCTGGCGGAGAGAAAAACTATATTAAGTATAATTTTGACCGTAGACACAAGATTCTATTTCATTCGTTTGCGGATATCTGTGTTTGAGGTTTTTAATATATTCTGCCTGAATGGAAAATCATCCGTGCTGACCGCAGATTTTTTTCGTCGATAGAACTCGGCGACACTACGTGGAAAACGGTCTCGTTGATTTCATTCTTACAACATTCCGAACGTGAAAAAAGGGGAAAATAATATGTTTTATTACGGCGATGACAAAATTATAAAGTTAACTTTGGGAATATACCAGATCGAGGATCTGAAAGTAAAACTGAAAGACGCAATGGGTGATTTCAAGGATGACGAAGAAAAAGAGAAGGAAGATCCAAAAGTGGACGATGATAAAAACCGAAGCAAAGATTTCGCAGTAAAGCCATTCCTCCAAAATGCTTATTAAAGATCATAGTCGAACCTACGACCATGCATTCGCGGCTCTTTTGCTTTGAAATAGTAGATTTCACAAAAATCCATCCGCACTCTTTTAGGATTTGACGAGGTGGTCCATCCGGCAAACATGTGGCACTTATCTCGAGACCAGTCAGTATTTCATCTGTAAACGCTATACGCATAATCTGCAACGTCGTTCGGGGTTCGTACGTGGGTGGAGAAGAAGGTCATATAATTCACGAATTCTTTCCAAAAGTCGAACTAGGATATAAGATAATTGAAGTGCCGAGCAGTGTCATTTATCTACCAGTCAATACCAAGTCTATACAGAATATAACTGCAAGTTTGTAACCAAAACTCTGAAATGATAAAATTTCGACGATGAAGAAGTGACCGTAAGATTGTATTTGAGACGGGTTGATTTCCATCGATGATGTAGAATATAAATCCCCTCCTACAGCCACACTGTTGGACAGTCAACCTAAGAAGCTTAAACGGTTAACACGAGAGAACGTGCATTTTCTGGAATCTTTAGGTTTCACGGTCTTACAATAATGAATGGACAGATAACAAATGTAGACTCTGTGAACGCGGTGTTTGATGAAACCATTATGGGTAAAGAATACCATACTCAATACTCGTCCCCCGTTCAGATCTCCGGGTTGGGACTACTAAGGAAGGGGTCACCAGAAAATTAAAAAATAACATTCTACGAGTTGGAGCGTGGAATGTCAGAAGTTTAAAAAGGTTGGTAGGTTAGAAAATTTAAAGAGGGAAATGGATAAGAAAAATGTAGATGTAGTAGGAATTAGTGAGGTTCAGTGGAAAGAGGAAAACGACTTTTGGTCAGGATATTTAAAAATAATTAACTCAGCTTCAAATAATGGGGAGGCAGGTAGGAGTAGCATTGGAAAAGGCAAGGAATATAGAGGATGAATACGGGCTGGGCAAAATGAATGAGAGGGGACTGACTTATAGAGTTTTGCACATAGTATAATATAGTAATTACCAACACAACCCAATTTAAAAATCATAAGAGAAAAATATACACATGGAAAAAGCCAGGCGATACTGCAAAGTATCAGATAGATTATATCATTGTTAAGCAAAGATTTAAAAATCCACTCATTAACTGCAGAACTTACCCTGGAGCAGACATTGATAGCGACCATAATTTTGTGATAATGAGATGTAAATTGAGATTTAAAAGCCTGAATAAAAAGTGTCAGATGGATCGGTGGAATTTAGAGAAGCTTGAGGAAGAGGAGGTAAAGAAGATTTTTGAGAAGGACATCGCAAGAGGTCTGAGCAAAAAAGATAAGGTAGAAAATGTAGAAGAAGAATGGGAGAATGTGAAAAAGGAAATTCTTAAATCAGCAGAAGCAAACATAGGCAGAACAAAGGGAACTGGTAGAAAACCTTGAGTTTCAGACGATATATTGCAGCTGATGGATGAACGTAGAAAATATAAGAATGCTAGTGATGAAGAAAGTAAAAGGAACTATCAACAATTAAGAAATACTATAAACAGGAAGTGCAAACTAGCGAAAGAAATGTGGATTAAAGAAAAGTGTTCAGAAGTGGACAGAGAAATGAACATTGGTAAAAAAGACGAAGCATACAGGAAAGTTAAGAAAAATTTTAGGGTATATAAATTAAAATCTAATAATGTGTTAAACACAGATGGTACACCGACTTATAACATGAAAGGTAAAGTCGATAGGTGGGTGGAATATATTGAAGAGTTACATGGAGGAAATGAATTAGAAAATGGTGTTATAGAGGAAGAAGAAGAAGTTGAAGATGATGAAATGGGAGAAACAATACTGAGATCTGAATTTAAGAGAGCATTAAAAGATTTGAATGGCAGAAAGGCTCCTGGAATAAACGGAATACCTGTAGAATTAATGGGCAGTGCTGGTGAGGAAGCGATTGATAGATTATACACACTGCTTTGCAATATTTATGGAAAAGGGGAAGTTCCATCAGAATTTAAAAAAAAGTGTTATAGTCACGATACCAAAGAAAGCAGGAGCAGATAAATGTGAATACAGAACAATTAGCTTATCTAAACGCTATTTTTTCTTCAATCAGTCTTCCTTTGTTATTTTGTACACTATCTATTATTCTCACTTCTACTATGTCTGTATACTTTGTGACCTTATTCAAAGATATAAAGAAATTACGATAATTGGAGAAACGTATGATACTTTTCGCTGAAGCACTTCTTGAATCGGTAGATCACAAAATACTAAGCAATAAAGTCTCTTCGAAAATATTTAATTTAATTTTGTGATTCTTTATTTGTATCTTTTTTTATTAAAAATATCCTTTATGATTAATGTCAAGCAACTTATTACCTATCAACAGGAGAAAATCTCCAATCGCATGTTTTGCAAGGTTTAAATATATTAAACAAAAATGATTAAATTTTAAACGCAGGTACATTTTATCTTCTGGTAAGTGAGAAGATACAAAAATAATTCTATAGTGGCCAGTAATATAGTTTTTGCAAATTTCTCTAAGTTCAATCTTAGTTTTGTTGCAATTGGTTCAAATTTTCTACACAGTTAAAATAATTAAAACACGTAACAGAAAAAATCATGGAAAAATAAAGGAGAAACGTTGAATAAAAAATTCTTAGAGGTAATTATTGTTATGATCAAAGAAACAGAATAATGGCAATGAACACAAGGCTTAAATATTAACTGAATTTTAATGAGATTTCTGCATTTTATTGTTGGTTTTATTTTTTATTTCTTTTATTAACTTATTAAAATAGCCACTTGTTTCTAATCTGCAGATATTTTAAACAAAGTAAACTTGAACAACTAAAAAAAACTACTTTCTAAACTTTCTAATTTACAGAATTTTTTGAAAAACTAAACTTGATAAATTAAAAAACAGTAAGTAGTCTTTATAAAACAATTTTATTTAAAATTGGCTAATTTTAAAAAATTTGCTTATTTCTCCTTAAGCAAAATTATCTACTAATAGAAAACTGGTTCTTTGCATTTCTCTTCTCCCCCTTCTCATTCCTGTCATAAGTACAGTTTAGTTCAGTTTCAACCTGTTACTACTTTTCTGTTTCCCTTTATATTTTTCTTTTAAAATTCTTTCTTGAATACAGATACACTCAAAGAACACTCAATACATAATGTTCATCTTTTAATTGTATTATTAAACAAAGATTTCCTTTCCTTTTCTTTCAAGATTTTATGATACTCTACACAGTATGTCTGAAAAAATCCCGAAATAAATTAAATAAAAATACATTTTTAAAGATAAACGAATTTACCCACATCACCCCTCTTTTTTAGAGACCTTTAGTTATACATTTATTGCAGCGAGGGTAGAGCCCGTCAAACGCTCTGGGAAGATCACTTTATGGGATCGCCTTCAACTGCTCGATGCAAGCCCTTTGATGGCGGGAATGTCGTCAAAAAAGCGGTCTTTCATCTTCAACTTGAGTTTCGGGAACAGAAAATAGTCTGCTGGAGCCAAGTCGGGAGAATAGGGTGGCGCGCGATAAGACAGTGATTTGATTTGAGGATTAATAACGTGTTAAAACTGCTGCCATGTGTGCCAGGAGATTGTCGTACAAGAGAGTCCAACTGCCCGGATCCCGGTACTCGGGCCGAATTCAATGAAAGCGACACATCAGGCGTTTCATTGCTTCCAAATAGAATTTAGAATTCACGGTTTGACCGGCTGTGACAAATTCATGATGAATCCGACCCTTTGAATCGAAGAATGGAATCAACATCGTTTTCACTCTTGATTTTTGCTGCCTAATTTTCGCCGGTCTTTGTGCTCTACAACTCAACCAAGCAACCAAGCACGTATCACCAGCATTATGACATTTATAATAAAAAAACAGTAGATAACAACCAAAACTTATCGAATCAGTGAGATCAATTCAGATATTAATCAAAACATTTGTTTGGTTATTTAAACATCAAGAAAAACAAGGAGTAGAATATGGATTTTCATTACTCTAAAATTATGTTTTAAATATTAATGTTGGACAATAATTACTTTTATATATCGTGGATATCTTTCATGATATTTTTCAGCCCAATTTATATTTAGTTTCGCTAAACGTAGGACCTGGATATCATATCTGCCAGTGCTAACTGTATATATGACGTATTAAGGATATGAATTTAGTCTAAGATCAGATATTAAAAACATCCTAGTTTTTTTTTTTTTTTAAACGATAGATAAATGCCCGAAATCAAATGCAATGTTTGGAAAAATACCGCAGAGCCAATATTCAATTCTGTAAAACTTTCGTTCTGATCAGCTCGGAGTTATATATACGAACAATATTTCTTTAATATTATTTCAGTTTTTATTTGCGCAAGGAATTAAGGATAATTTTCTGTATATTTTTACTAATTCAAAACTTAATAATTTAGGTAAATGTTTAAATTTGAAATCTTTTTCGTAGTTGTGTTTTACGTTTTCTTATGTACATTTTATTTTATTTATATTTTAGAAAAGGATAGATTTGTGAACTAAGAAAATATTACAATCAATTTCTAGTGACAGATTTCTGAAAAAGCTATAACCAAAATGCATTTATATTCAAAAAAAAAAAAAATTTTAATACTGAATATTTAAGCAGTGCGAGGTAATGAAACTAGTATTGGCTTTTGAATTATTGAAATAAGAGCATAGTAAATTATGTAGTGCATCTTTTTATCGGAAAATCTATTATAATTAATGAACACAATATTTACGTATTACGTATAAGAAAACTTGGGTGTTTTTTTAAAGACTGCCCAAAAAGAAGTGTAATGTATATACGTTTATTTTATGGTAGCAGCTTAACGGCCGAACCAATTTAGTTGTATAACCCCGCGTTGGAATTCTTACGTTACGGGAGTGTTATAGGCTACAAAAATATGTATATTTAATGTAACTAAAAGGCCGCAAAAAATCACGTATACGATTCTAAATGGATAATCGATAGTATTTTCAGTATCGATTTATTTGTGTCGAAAATAGTTGTGTTTTAAGATCTGCTACGACGTTCAATGAATGAATTACGGTACTAAAATTTATTAATTTATCTTATAATTATTATTGCTATTGTTATTTATTGTATATAAACATTTAAGAAAAAATGTTATGATTTTTAAAGGGCAGTATTTCCATCAAGTAAGCGTGTTCTTTATTGCTAAATATTAACTAATATTCTCCTTTTTATTAATAAAATTAATAAATAGTAATAAGTAAATAAAAATACAAATATAAAATATAAATGAAAATAATCTACGCTTAGAAATTAAATAACATGATCTGTAAATTAATTGACAACGGAATGCTTCTAGCGGGTGAGAGCCGAGGAGGGAGAAGTGTGCAGCCCCCGGCGCACCACCATTGATCCGTTCTGCACTACAATTTTATAAAATTAAATAAATAAAATTATTAATTTACAAGACTGCCCAATATGGACTGTAATGTTTTCTATGTATGTTTCTTCCACCGTAGCAGCTCAACAGCTGAACCGACTAAGATGAAGAACCCCGCGTTGGAATCCTTACGTTACCGGGAGTGTCATAACCTATATAAATATGTATATATATATTATATTACATATCCATCGTATGTATATTTATTAAATATATATAGTAGTGGAGATTTGCCGGTGGAAGCATAAATTTTAATGAATTGAATTATTCATGAACTGTAAACTGTGAGCCTTTCTCCCTGTGTTAACTAGGTTTGAATTAAATGATTCAAATCAATCGAATGAAAAAAAAACTAAAAAAATTATTGAATTAAATTTACGTTAAATAAAATAAAGTAGAATTAATAAAATTAAAAAAAAAATTTTGTTTAATAATAATGGGTTTCCCGTGGAGACTCCGTCTGAGGCTAGAGCGGTGAAGAGATGCGAGTACCTCATGCGAGGCTAGACCAATCATCACCATTAACTGGTAACAAATGGGGTACCCCTGGGACACTGCAGTGGGATGCTCTTATAATATCTCTGCAAACAATCATCCATTCTCAAAATTCCAGTGGGGTACTTCCCAGTTCATACAAAATCACGATGGAACCAAACCGGAGTAATGTTTGTCAGCAATGGTTTTTTACGCCAGTCGTGTTTTTTAATTTTTAATAATTATCTGTTTTTTTATATTCTCTTTATGACGATTAAAAAATATTTTGTGATCGGTTGCGATATGTCCGTACCGTTCCATATTCCAATCAATCAAAATAATTACATATTATTTCCTTAATCTACAATTTTTGGGTTTGGACTATGTGATGCATATACTCAAGTGTGGTTATTTTATGAACTACTTAGTTATAACTGAATTTTGTGTATTCCGATATAAGACAGAATAAGTGCTATTATTTGTTTCGAAGTATTTTTTTTTCTAGTATACCAAAGCATTTGTACTTATTACTGTTTAATAATCATCACAAACAGATGTCAAAATCACTTATTTATATCAGATGGAAATTCCTTCTTTCTAGACTATGAACATATCACATTGGTATTTATCGGAACGGTTAACCGTTACGACTTTCTGCTATATAGAGTTACCGTCGTTTACCGTAGCCGAGTACTTTTTCATTCATTTTACGTTGAATAATATTGTTGATATAAATGATGATTATTATTAAAAAAAATAATATCAAGTAATTATTCGTTTTTAAAATAACTACTAGAAAAAGCAGGAAACTGGAATCGGAAAACATATCCTTTAATTAAAAATCCGAGTAGGGTATAAAAGTAATCAGTTACGATTTGAAGAATATTAATACGTTCTTTTCCTATAAAAAAACAAAATCAGGAAAAGACAACCATTTATTTTCATATATATTTTTTACATGTACACGCGAGCGGTATAGAGAATGATTTCTCATTTGTAAGCTCTAACGCATGTTTATGAATAAATTGTTTAATATTCGCTAGAAAAAAGTATTAATTGTTCTAAAATATACATCTTTTGTAATACTATAAAATAGCTGTTATAATATTAATTTAATTTATAATTAACACAATAAAACAGGTCAATTAAAATTAATGAATGTAGATTCACAATTAAATCTGCATTTTAAAGAATAGGATGTATAGGAATAGCATTAACAAATTCACTATATATCTAAATAATTCTGTATATCTACACAATTTTTTTGTAGTACATTCTTCAGTTGTAGAGTGTACTGTTATTGTACAGTTCAAAGAATTAAATATAATTTCATTAGCCACACATATCCGACCTTGTATTTTAAGTTGAAGTTTTACTTGTTAGAAGAGGCTTGTGTAATTGCTTTTGAATCTTTGAATTCGCAGCAATGCAAACTTGAAGAGAATTCTCATCTTAGAAGTGTATAAATATGATTTCTTCGGTATGGCGATCTGTTAAAATATATTAAGTTTATAAAACACACACATACACACGCGCACAAACAAAAATAAGAATTTCAAGATTATTGATTGATTTTTAAAATTCTATATTAATTCCAAATTAATTTTCTTTATCTTTTATATATTCATCTAATGATGAAATCAATTTATATTTGGATATTTAAATATATTATAGTGTGTCCGATATGTTCGTGTGTTAACGATGTATCCAGACTATCTAAGATGTGAATTAAGTCTAAACTCAGAGAGTGTTAAAAACCATCTTCTGAAATTTTGTTTAAAATCAGACGACAGATGCTAGGTAAAAATCAACATACAGTGTTAAGAAAAATACCGCTTAGCTTACGCTCAGCTCACTAAAGTTTCTCATTTAATATGTACGGTTTTTATTTTACCACACAGTAAATTTTACGATAAATATTTCGATTGCAATATTTGGTTTTCAGAATAATATTGTGAACATTATCTTTTATTTTATGGTTGAGTATTATTATAGCAATTACGATGCTTTTCGTACTACAAAAAGTGGTTACTAGAACAAGTAAATAATTTATTTCTATATCTATCTTTCCCTAATCTCTATTTATATTTAATATATAATGAATCGCTTTCAAAATACTCGAATTTTATGTAACGTAGGACCTTTTAAGATTCACTTACACGTTTCCGATTATTAAACCACCATATTTAGGGCGTTAAAATGAATATAATATTGTTTTTTTATAATGTGTGGTGTTACAAAAATTTTATAATTTTTTAAATTCAATCTATTACTTTAGGGATTTTATAACGTTTTTAATATTTTGCTATTGGTTTATTTATATTCAAACACAATTATTTAAACGTAATTATTTATATTAAACCTATTTGTTTAACAAGTGCGTTTAACTAAATGAACGATAATATATATCAAGACAGCTGTAGAAATAAACAATTTTTAATATTATTTAATTCAAACGTACTTCCCTACCGAGCGGAAAGTTTTACAAATTGGTTATGATACAGAAATCGGGTAAATCTATTCAATATGTATCTATATACATGTCAATAAACTTGTTACCTAGTTTGTCAAAGGTATGTGACAGGTTATTTCTTCAGAGTATGTGGCCTATTTTGGAGCAGAGTCACGTTATTCAAGATCACACGTTCAGTTTCCGTAGTGGGCGCTTCACTATTAAGCAAACGCATAGACTTGTTATAACGTCATCAGCAGAAGCTTAGAGGAGAAGAATTCGGCAGCCTTCTTAGATGTCCAGCGGACATTTGACAAAGTCTGGCTGCCTGGACTTTTATACAAGTTGTAAAAAAAACTTATTATCTTGTTCTTTGCAGCTAGCTGATTGACGTTTCTCCCACGTAAAATATTTTGACACTAAGTTGGGGTTTCCGCAGGCTCACGATTGAGAGCTGTCTATACTGTGTCTTCACTGCCGACCTTTTAGTTGAGAATGGAGTCACTGTCGCTTTTTTTACCGATGACACAGCTATTCTGGCTGTCGATGACAACCCAACTGTGGCCTCAACTAATCTACAATTCGAATTAAATCTAATTAACAGTGGCTGGGTACATGGAAGATAAGGGTTAATCAAGGTAAGTCTACATATGTGACATTCACAATGAGAAGAGGAGACTGCCCACTGGTCCACCTTTATAGCATTTTAATTCCGCATAGTCTAAGTGTAAGATAGCTGGGTCTTTACCTGGACGTCGTTTGACGTGGAAGGTTCATGTGAGTGAGAAGAGAAAGCTACTTAACATGAAGTTCAAGGAAATATACTGGTTTTTGGGCAGGAGGTCTGAGTTATCTTCGACTAATTATCTACTTTTATACTCAGGAATTTTGAAACCAATATGTAAATATGGTCTCCACCTATGGGGTACGGCAAGCAAATTAAATGTTGCAATCATTCAGCGGTTTCAAAACAAAATTAGCGAAGTGAATAGCTGAGGTGCCGTGGTTTGCTAAAAACAGTGAAAGCCTTAAATATTTGGGTGTATGGTACGTCAAGTAATAAATACGTTTCAGTCTGAAAATGAACTTCAGCTAAATGACCCCTTTAATAACCAGTCCGTAAACCTCCTAGAAAACCGTGAGAATTTGAGGGCTAAAAGAACCTTATAAACTCTATCACTCTCCATAAAAAAGGATGGTGCATGGATTTATTGTTATGTGTTCGTATTTCTATTTTAGCTGCTATTAGCGCAGAGCGGACCAATGATGGTCGAGCGCTTCTACACTAGATCGCAGCACATTTAATTTTATTGAAAGTACGTTTTACCAAAGCTTTTTCTAAAATATTACTACTTTTTTTATCTTAAATATTAAGCTAATTATTTTGGTTTTTTTGTCTGTATTATTGCTGTAATTTTAAAAATAATATTTATTACATATTACAATATATTTCAAAATAATTAGCTTAATATTTGATGTATATTTAAATGGAGCTGTATTTTCTATGAAAGCATTAGTTTTAGTACATTAGATTTTTTTATGTTTACACACACTAAAAATCATGTAGATATCTTCATTCGTTACAGAGAAATTTAATAAATAAGCAAAAAATTATTGTTACTCCATTTTAACCTTTTAAACTCAAAATTTAATAAGAATCCTTTCTTAGTGTGCTCTTACATCGTCAAGAACATGCATGCAAATTTTCATCAATTTATAACACTTAAAAGGATGGCATAAAGGAGAGAGATTACATAATAAGATGATAAAGGAGAAAAAATAATTTTTAATTTCAGAGGAAAATATTCATAATGCGTAATGTATAGTCCTCAGAAAGACTGAGATAAATATAAAGTATTTGGAATTGATGATATAAAATTTGAATTACTACGCTGCATGAGAGAAGTAGGACTATGTAAACTCTACATATATTTATAAACATGATTTTTTCAATATGCAGCAATTGTTATCACACTAATGAAAGCAGGTTTCGATAAATTTGGGTACTATTATATCATTTTAACATCTATTGCATCAAAATACTCATTTTCCAGGAACATGTGTAGAAGGCACATTAACAGAGATAGCCAACTTGATTACAGAAACAACATGGTTCATGAGAAGCCCTCAATTCTAACACTAAATTTAGAAAGCATGCATAAGAATAATGTTACTTGTAAAAATCTAGAAAATGTAAATATTTACATATACATTAGTTCCACCTAGGGTATATGAACTCAGCAGCATTGATAACGCTACAGATGATAGGGAAGTGTACTGCAACTAAATGTTGCAGAAAGCAAACCAGTTGTCAATCCAGAAATCCAGCAATCCACTTCTCTCTCTCTCTGTTAACCGAGCTTTCTAAACTTTGAGGAGTAATAATTAAAATTTTTCATTTGATGATAAAAAATTGAATTAAATGTTTACAATTGTAAAAATATATATGGTCTGAAATATAAAGCAAAAAACTTTATTCTTACAAGAATCAAGTAACAGTGGTAAGCATAGATGGCAAACAAGAGCACTGATTCTGATTAGAGTAAAACGGTGATGTAATCTTCAGAATTATATGCTGAAGATGCATAATAAAAATTACAGCAAAAATTTTGGATGGAGTTATCTAAGAAGGTAAAATAAACATATTAAATTCCACTATTGGTATTGTTATTTTTCAATAAAACAAAAATAAGTTACAAGAAATACTTAATGGAAAAATTTTACACTTAGAAATGAAATGCAATCGAAAATAAAGATAAGGAAATGAAATTTGAAAAACGAGGTTAAAAGAAGTTTAATGGGAGACATAGTACACTGAAAGTTAATTTGACCACAAATATAGAGCAAAGTTTCAAAGGATTGAAAAACAAGATAGACATCAAAAATAAATGGCAAAAGGAAGGTCAGCTATCTTCTAAAGAAGAAGTAGGTAGTAAATATTGAACAAAGATTTAGAAAAATATATTAAAACATTTATGAGGAAAATAGTGCTGTGAAAAATGGACAACAAGAAAAACGGAACAGAAGATAATAAAGGTCAATGGAAATGTGGTGCTTGAGGTCACTGAAATTTAAGTGGGTTGAAAAATTTCAAAATGAAGTATTCAACTCAACAGAAGATAAATTTTTTATAGCTCAATCTTCTAAAAGTGTACTTGGTTGTCTGGCCATTTTTTAATTCATCCGTGTTTAAGGTAATGGAATAATGTGAACAAAGTAATATCTGTTAAGAAAAACAATGATTATAATGTATAAATTAGATAATTCAGGATGTGTTCTATAATAAATATTTCGATGTTACATTAGAAATGAATGGGAAGAATAGTATGAAACAGTCAACTGTTTTAAGAACGGGGGTTTGAGGGAGATCCTCATTGTTGTTTATTTGATCTACCATTGGCATTTGGCATAAGAAATAGAAGTTGTTTTCATTCACATCTAAACATTTACAAAAATGGACTGTGGTGAAGCTTTTTTGTTATCAGGTGATTAGCCGTGTTATTGGATATAAATTCCAGTTGAAATGCAGTTAATAAACTGGAAAAGTCTCAGAAAAAGCCATCAAAAGAAATGAAAAACTGAGTAGTTTAAAGGAGAATAAGAAGAAGTAAAGAAGGGGCATTTCTTATCACCAAAATTGTTTAATCTTCAAGTTAAAGGCACGATCAAATTGCTCTACAAGTAGATAGTAAAATTAATAAAACAGGAAAAAAGTACAAGTTTCCATACTCTATAGCACTTTTAAGAAATGAAGTCCAGGTTATTTAATGAATAATTACAAAATTAGAAAACTGTTAACAGAATGCGGCATGAAAACAAATTTTACAAAAATATAGTTAATGAGAAGCTGTAATAATACAATTAATGTCTGCAGATAAGAAAGAAAAATTAAATAAGTAAAACAGTACAAATATTTATGTTTTACACAATCAAAAGATTCTAGAAGAATCTAAATTTAAAAACAAAATAAAAACAAGAATATCAATGGTTAAAGAAGTATTCAGTTCAGAGAAATACGATTTCACAGAAATATGTTTATCAATAAATTAGAGAAAGAAAAAATATATTATGACAGATGAAAATATCCAAATCAAAGTGGTGCTGATAGACCATCTTAATTGTACAGAATAAAATAAGATTGCCAATATCATGAATCCACTGGATAATAATGCCATGAATGACCAGAGGTATCTGTAGTGTTTTATTTTTCTTAATTTAAATTTCGGTTTTATTATTTTGAAGTGGCTATCAAAATTATCGACCAATTAGTAAAAAGAAATCATTTCTGAATTTCTTATTAACTGAAGACGACTCCAGTTATTGTGAGCGAAACAGAATGTTTAAAAACAAATTGATTGTTCATAATAGCATATTGTTCTACGCAGCAAGCTACTAAAGCAAATATATTTTTTATGAAAAGAGACCAGTATCCGAAGTTTTTAATTTTATTTCCATCGCTTCCTATTTCATTCTTTAGAACGGAATTCTTTCCCAAAATTTTACATAAAAGTACGAGTGGTCGTATATCAGTATAAAATAAACCTAATCTATCTTCGTAAAATGTTTTTTTAAAATATTTCTTAATTTTTTCCATGGTGAAAGAAAATAAAAATTAATGCACTATTACAGTAAGTCCACAAGTTTTATAAATGTAAAAGTTTCATTGTGTGTGCTGTAATTTTTTTTAGCGAATGATGCAATATCGCTTAGCTATTGATCAAATATATTTTTTTATTATAATACATTTATGAAAAAGTAATATTTAAAATATTAAAACTAATCGAGTGTAATAGTTCGATTGTTACGTTATTAACAAATAACAGTGACGTCACTTGCTAGAACCGGCTAGAATCAAGTCACATGACATCACTAACTGGGAGGAGTGGTGGGGGTAAAATCTGTGCTTCAATCCGACTCAAGATTGTATCTAGGTAGATAGACCGTCTCGAGGTAACCCGCTTGGACCCTCGCGCATGCGCAGTGGCCTTGAGCTGTGCTTGAATCCCCAATTTAAATTATCGTTTATTGTCGGATGTATATCTATGACAATAGAAACTCTTCTATTTTGAGTTAATTGTTTTGTTCCTATAAGCCAATTTTTTCAGATCTTTTAAAATTTTTCTGCTGTAAATAATTCTTCTGATATTTTATATTACTAAATTAATTAACTCCTATTGCTAATATCTACTGACCATTTCAAGACGTTAATTTTAATATTTTTAATAGAATCGTTTAATCATTATCTAGTTAAGTTCATTCAGTAATTCTTACTTTTATAAAGTACTCAAAATTTAATTTAATTTTATTATTGTAAATCTACATTCATTAATTTTGTTTGACCTGTTTTTAATTTCTTAAGTGTAAATTAAATAAATATTAAAATAGGTATTTGTAGTATTACAAAATATGTATTTCTTAGAACAATTCGTATTTTTTTCTAGGGAATAAACAAACAATTTATTCATAAACATGTGTGAGCTTAGAAATAAGAAATCATTCTGTATACCGCCGTATATAAATGTAACAAAATACATATGATAATAAATGGTTATTTTTCTTTTTTTTTATCACGGCAAAAAATTTCTGTTTTCAGATTTCAACGGACATATCCAATTTGATCATCCTTGAATCTATTTTGACTAGTTTCGGCCTAACATCTGTATGTACGTATCTAACTCGCACGACTCAAAAACGATTAGGTGTAGGATGTTGAAATTTTGTATTTTGACATCTAGTTGTCCATCTCCCCTTTTGGTTGCATTCGGTTAGACCAAAAGTGTCCAAAAAAAGCCCAAAATCCAAAAAGAAATTGGATTTTGAACTTTTTCTCAACTGCAGTAACAAGCGCTCATTGAGGAGAGTTTTTACGAGTTAAGTACGATATAACTGGTACTTATTTTCACTGGTTCCACAGTTACAGGCAAATAAAGCTTTAATTAATGAAGTATTTGGATCTTACAAGGCACATTGGCTTCGAAATAGACTTCGTATCCTTTTCTTTTAACTTTATTTTTTTAATTTAAACATATTGATTTATTAATAATTATTAACCTCTGATTGTAAAATTTTTTACAATAAATAATAATTCAATAATAACAATAAAAAAAAATCAGAAGTTATTATAAATAAATTTTATGTACTTTTAAAAATTCGTATATGTAATTTAATAAGCGTACAAGGAAGTGTACATCAGATTTTTTTTTTTTATAGGCTAAGAACGTATCTTCCAATCCTAACTGATTTACTTCTATATCCTACTCAGATTTTTTAGTTAAAGGATATGTTTACCAGTTCCAGTTTCCTGCTTTTTCTAGTAATTATTTTAAAAACAAATAACTACTTGATGTTACATTGCCCAGAATCGCTGCTTTGTTTAAAGTTCCGTTATGTAACTATTTATGAGACGTAAAAAAATATACAATAAAATGTTCAAAAATATTTTGTGGGTCATAATTGCTCTTACTGGTAAAATTAAAGAAATATGTAATATCAATAAATAAAATTCTAAGTAAGAATTATACGTTCCGTAATACATCACATTTTATTAAAATATGTGTTGGCAGTGGTATTCACAACTACAGTAATTATTTTTTTTAAAAATACTCTTCGTTTTTATCAACAAGATATTAGTCAACGTTAAAAGAAAGAAAGAGTACGCAGCTATTGTAAGCAACGGTAACCCTACTTAGCATAAACTCGTAACTGTTAACCGATCCAATAAATAGCAATGGTGTGTTCATATAGTCTAAAATGCAGAAATTTCTATCCGATCTAAATACGTAATTTCGATATCTATATGTGATTATTATTAAATAACAATAAATATAAATGCATTGGTATACTAGAAAAAAAAACATACTTGGAGACAAATAACAGCACTTGTTCCGTCTTAAAAATCGGAATACACAATAGATAACTAGATAGTTTATAAAATAACCGCACTTAAGTGTATAGATCACATAATCAAAACCCAAAAATTGTAGAGATTAATGGAAATAACATGTAATTATTTTGATTGATTGAAATATGGAACGGTACGGACACTATATCGCATCCGATCACAAAATATTTTTTAATAGGCATAAAGAGAGTATAAACAAGAGATAAATATTAAAAATGAAAAAACTTGACTGGCGAAAAAAATATTGCTGACAAACATTGCTCTTTGTCACGGTTTGATTACACCGTGATTTTGTATTAACTTGTAAATACCTCGTTGGAATTTTGAAAATCGGATGATTGTCTTGTAGAGATATTATAAGAGCACTCCACTGAACCTCCCAAAACAGAACTCTAGGGGTACCCGTTTGTTACCAGTTACTGATGATGATTAATCTAGCCTCGCATGAGGTAATCGCACTACCTCGCACTCTAGCTTCACACGCAGTCGCCATGGGAAGCTCATCATTATTATGAAACAGAGATTTTTTTATTTTATTTTATACTATTCTATTTTATTTAACGTAAATTTATTTCGAAAATTTTTGTAATTTTAATCCTTCGATTGATTTGAATCATTCAGATCAAACCCAGTTAACATAGTTCATTGTAGTTTGTGCTTCAACCGGCAAATCTCATCTACTACATATATTTTTATAAATATACATACGAAGTATACATACAAAATTGCGGCCATTATTATTTCTCAATCCGGAAAATTTTATCTCCATTAATAAAATTTTATCAAAATGTATGTTATTTGCTAAATTATTAAGACTTTTATTTTGAACAAAATGACATTTATTTTTTTAAATCGGTTAACAAATAGTCGAGTTATGGCAGAAAATGATGTAATTTTGTGTCATAATTGTTAGGTTTATTATTGTGAGAAAATTATTATTAATTTGATACTAATTTACAATACTAGAAGTAAGTTTTTGCTGGGTCCCAAGCCACGTAGGGATTCCATGTAACGAAAAAGCAGAATTACGCTGCCAAAGAAGCGTGTATTCAACCTCCTTTCACCAGCCGAGTTACTACCTTTGATTTTATTAATCGTGTAAAACAATCACTGCGAGCAAGATGGCAAAGTGACTGGGTGACTACCGTCGATAATAAACTTCCCGACAGATTAAAGATTCAGTCTTGTCATGGGGCTCATCTTGCAGAAAAACTCGTCGTGAGGAAATGGTCCTCTGCCGGTTACGGATAGGACATAAGATGATCACACACGAATACCTAATGTCAGGAGTCCCACCCCTATGCACACGATGCGACTACCGCGTGACTGTGTAACACATTCTCGTGGACTGCATATGTTATGTGGCGTTGCGTCGTAAGTTTAATCTACCTAGAAACATCCGTGATATCTGGTACAATAATAACGAAATTTTTGACCGGATGTTTCTGTATTTGCACAGTACCCAGGATACTGCAAAAAATTTAATATTGTCATATATATTTTAACGCTGGAAGAGTTTTTGATAATTTTTAATCTTTACTTTCAATTTTGACTTTTTTGGTTCTATGTTTTTAATTTTATTATCCGAGAAGGGAGCCTTTTGCAGAACCCATCGGAATTAGGTAAGTTTTATATAGTTTCTTTATTCTTTTATTTTAACTTTTATATTTTAAAGACTTCGTCTGCGATATTAATTTTGAGGTTTATTTTACTTTCTTGACTTTTGTTTTAATACATTTTTATTATATGATTAATATTAATTTTACACCTAATAAGTTTTATTATTTTGGAGTTACTTTACCCTTTTATTAATAAAATTCCGGGCGATGATAACGCCCAGGCGTTTTTCACCCACAAAGAAAAAACAATAATACAATTAACAACAAATAAAAACAATTAATATTTAATCGAGTTGAATGTAAAGTGGTGGACATGAAAACAGACACAAAATTACATCAATTTTCTGCCATAACTCGGCTATTTGTCAACCGATTTTAAAAAAAAAATGTCATTTTATTCAAAATAGAAGGCTTAATATTTTAGTAATAACATACAATTTTATAAAACTAATATTTATGGAGATGTAATGGGTTGAAAATTAAAACCGTTTTGTAATTTTCAAAGGTATTTAAATCTTAATTTTTTACTAATTTTAAAAATTTATTACCAACACGCTTACGAAATATTAATGTGATTCATCCATCCGAACTACAAATAAAAATTTTTATATAAAAATAACAAAATGGCGGACAGGGGGAGAATGAAGGAGAAATTGTCATTTTACGTAAGGATGTTTTTTGTTTAATTTTACAAGTAGAATCCGAAAAGTATAGCCAGCCCACCCTTTTAATAAAACTCTGTAGATATTTTTTTTTTTGCTGTTTCTTTACAGCGGTAGACGTGAAGTATACAGTATACTATTTCTTGATAGAAGGAGTACTTTTATTTGCTGCTTTTCACTACCGATCGCAGTCTTTCTTATAGCTGTGACGCGTGTAAAGAGTCGGAGTTATTAGAAACATTATTAGAGTTATTCATTGAAGAATACTGATGTTTACACCAGGCCAGCCTCTGTGGAGAAAAGAACGCAGTTGACGATTTTAAAACTGCATATTTTCTGCATTTTGGCACGCTAAGCATGACATACCGAAGTACAGGATTAAGTTCGGCCGATTGAAGAAGACAACGGGAAATCCTTTTTCTTCTCACCTTTCATAGTGTTATAGGACGTTTTTTAGAATTGATTTTTATCTGATGTCAGGTATCTAAAATGTTTTGAACGTCGATTCAAAATACACGAGATTCAATTAGCACGGTCTAAATACAGAGAAGACGTAATTTCTCTGTATATAATGAAGAACGAATCTTGTTTGGGGTTCCGATCGATGAAATTTGTTGTATATGTTACATCCTCAAATTGTTCATAATCTAGATGAAAGTTATATAGATTGGCAGATTAGATTAATCAAATGTCTTTGTCAATTTCGTAAAGTATTGTATTATATTTTAAAAAAAATGTTTTGAACGTTAAAAGATTCAGCATATGTTGTCTTTAAAATTTTTCATAGTTATTAAAACCTGTTTTTATTCTGATACATGTTCGGAAAGATATAGAAAAAGAAATCGTATTTTTCTTTTGAGTTGTTTGTGATGCTGCAGTGAATATAATAATATTAAAGAGTCGCGTAGAATTCAAATGTTCTCATTACTATTACTTATTCACTATTATTTTCTTTTCTTTTTTTTAAATTTAATATTTAGTCATCTTACGTTACTAAGATTTTTCAATGTTTTTCTTCAAGTTATAGAGTTTCCAGCAATTTAAATTGGCGTGTAAATTACAGGGCTAAAATATAATTCTTTATTACCAGAAAGAAATAAGAAATTTCAAATCTATAAAATAAACTTTTAATATATATATATATATATATATATATATATATATATATATATATAATATACAAAGTGTTTTAATATAGTGGGCTGGCTATACTTTTCGGATTCTACTTGTAAAACGAAACAAAAAATATCCTTAGGAAAAATGGCAATTTCTCCTTCGTTCTCCCCTGTCCACCATTTTGTTATTTTATTTAAAAATTTATATTTGTAGTTCGGATAGAAGAATGAGATTAATATTTGGTATGGTCTCTGTAATAAATTTTTAAAATTTACAAAAAATCAGGACTTAAATACCTTCACCGATTACAAAATGGCGGCCATGTTTATTTTTCAATCCGTTGTATCTCCATAAATATTACTTTTATTTATAAAATTTATGTTATTTGCTAAAATAAAACATACCAAATATTAAACATACCCCCTTCGTGGCCTATCTATTTTTCATGGAAAGTTTCTCGAAGGAAATCTAATACCAACTGACTGAAACGTGCTGGAGCTTCATCGTGGTAGAACCACATATTTTCTCTTAATTGTAGATGAAGGTCTTCCTACAAATGTGGAAGATTTTCGGTCAAATGAGCAAGATACTTTTCTCCATTTAAATGATTTGGTAGAATGACAGGATCCAAAAGATAGTCATTAAAAATCCCTGCCCGTATGTTCAGGGATAACCTTTGCTGATGGGTACTTTGAAAGGTACCACGAGGATTCTCATCGCTTCAGATATGCTGATTATGATAGTTTTAAACACCATTCGACTTGAGATATAAATTTTAACATAAAAATAAAATGGAGGACAGTGGGAGAACAAAGGAGAAATCGCTATTTTTCCAAAGGATATTTAGTTTAGTTTTGCAAGGAGAATCCGAAAAAGTATAGGAGGTAAAATATAACGTTATATTTATTGTACGTGTGAATTTAATATTACAACTGATTTCTTTTTTTAGTTCCTTTTTTTAGGATATATTGATGTTCAGCTAAACTGATAATACATTAAGATCTAATTAACAGTATTACAAGTTTTACATTGCTGAAATTTGTGACAATTAAATACTTGCAATACGCAAAATTGTGAGAGAAAACTTATCGAGATCACAGGAAATGTATTTTTAAGCAGGATATATGACATCAAAATCCCTGTAAGGACTTATAATTTTTTTCTGATATACACTAATTATTTTCTGGTTTATTGAAGCCAAGTAATTTTTCCTAGACATTGAAAGAGCTGATATAATATTTAAAGAAGCCTGTACTCTGTTAACGTTTAACGATTACGTTATGTGTTCCGACTAAATATTCTTTGTGGAAATATCATCCTGGAAGTTCACGTCGAGTGGGAACACTGGCTTTTCTGCCTGCAAAGCTTGGCGGCTAGAGCCGTTTCGGTGGTCGATATAGAAATTCCTGGGTGAAGTCGCCTTGTTCAAATACAATAAAGTTGAAAAATGGTCGGCTCATGCAGATCCGTTAGTAAATTTTTATTCAAATTACTTCTAACGGTATTAATTCTGTAAACGTTCGTGCATTTGAAAGATGGATCGGTAATTGCAAATCGGCCGAGCCATCTAACGAAGGGCGATCGTTCCCGTACAATTTTAATTTTGTAACTTTTTACTTTTGTTACTATACGCTTAATTTATTAGTTGATGTAAGAATGAGTGCAGGGGATGCACTCTAGATTAGAATTGAGAAAGACATATACAGTCTCTAACTTATTTTATTTTCTAATCTCAGTTAAATTAAATTAAATAAGCAATAATTAATTTTCATTTTGTAAGAGTTCCTAACAGACTCCGGGTTAGAGCTGTAAAATGACACGGAGGGTGGTTGGCGGGGAGAAATTTCAATTATTCGGTTATCACTTACTAAACCGATTAGTTAAGCCTTTCTAAAAATAATTGTTGATAATCTAGCAAAAAAAAATTGTTCCGATTTACGCAATAAATTATTACATATCTCTTTAGAGTTAGAAAGTCACAAAAACATTAAGGGCGCTTTTTGTTATAATTTAATAAATAAATCATATGTAAAAATAAGTTAAAAATCCAAGTTCATAAAACACCACCTCCCCCAGAAAAAGAATTACCAATATAAATTTTTATGATATATTTACGAGATAATTTCTGTGAATTTATATGTATTCCATAGTAATGCTTTTATATAACGAAATAATTTTTTTTTAAATTCCTGATATTTTGTGTGTTGAGTTATAACTTTACTTTTTAAATAGAGAAATTGTTTAAACGTTTTGAGAATTTTGACGCCTAAAAAGTTTTTTATATGTTTTCACTTGTTTCTTTTTAATAAATACAACGGTTTAAATGTCTATTTGAAAGTTATAAAACATAATATAAATAAACAATATTTCATGCTTATTTAAATATATATATATATATAATATATATCAATATTCTAGTTGTATATTAGATTTTATAATTATAACTAAAAAATTGCAAAAAAAAAATAATTCATGAATCACCATCAGGTATACTTCAGAAGATACATGAGGGTGATATATATGATTATAAGTGAAGTGTAGTGTTGTATTATCTAAGGTCGACCATTTCTGAGAAGTGTGGTTAACTGAAAAACAACCAACAAAGAACATCTGTATCCACGATTTAATATTCAAATTCGTATAAAAGTAACTAACTGCCTTTACTAGGATTTGAACATTGGAAATCTCGACTTCGAAATCAGCTGATTTGCAAAGACGCATTCACCACTAGACCAACCCGGTGGATTTTTAGCAGTCTATGTAGTTTTGATAAATGTTTATTAATTTTTTTAATTTAAAGATCTGGAACGAGGCAGATAGAAAAATTGGAGAGTAAATAATGTATTTGTCACCACCATACAGTTTTTACTTTTCCATTTATTTAAAATACGTATTGAAAAATAAAATTAATATGCATGAAGTAGCGTGGGGGGTACCCTGTTTTGTATACTTGCCGAGTGTATCTGTACGGTTCATTAGCGTCATATTCAATCCCATGACGTCAAAATATGAGAATATATATAAGCATTAACGCTGTATATATACTAAACATATAATATAGGATTTAGCAGTTGCTACCTATATTCTATTCTGAATAGGTCAGGTTATAAAATTTAAATAATTATTCGTATTCTACGAAAAGCTTTTAAAAAGTTTTAAACATGCGAATCTTACTCTACGTTATGAGCTTTTTTATCTTCAGTGCGGAAAGTGTTCCTCTTAATAAATGGTAAGTACTCTATAGATATGTGTGTTTGTGTGTGCGTTTAGAATTATTGAACTGAGAATATTCTTATAAAATAAGAAGTATTTTAAAATTACGTTAAAAAAAATTTATTTCTAAATTTGTACCCTGTGTGTTTTGATTAATCAGAAAGGGATACTTCCCTAAAACAGAATACTCAAGATTTATCAAAAATATTATTTTGGTCTTAATGTAGTTTGAAATAGGATAGTCTTAATAGATTTAATACTACAGCGGTTTAAAATCGCATGTAGAAATAGATTAAAAGTAATAAATTTAAAAATAATAATAATAATTAAAATAGTAATACAAACTTATTAAAAAAATAAAAATAAATACTTTTTGAATTCTAATTTAAATTTTGACTATTATTTAAGTTTGCACCAGTATTTAATTTTTTGATAGTTGCTGTTTATTCGGCGAACTCTTTAAACAAAAAAAAAAAAACAAAATTTAAATAAGAATTAAAAAAGTATTTTTAATAAAAGACTTGCAAAAAATACTTTTTTTAAGAATTGCGTATTTGAAACCAGTCTAATTTAATTTAAAGATGTTATTCTATTTACATCTTTTATTTACTTTTTATTTAAAATTCGGGTAGGCCTGCAAAAGTTTAACAAAAGACCTTCGCATTAATCTGATAAAAAATAATTTTTACCTTTCCGGCTGTTTGAATAACAGATGGAAAATAATTTTTTCTGTAAAAAACATATTCGCTTCTTGTTTTACCTCTATGCAAACCCAAAATTTCTGGAATGATGGTTACAAATATTTACGTGAAGTATTTGAGGGTGGGCGCTGTTTCAATTAATGTTTCGTGTACAGTTTAATGTACGATAATTATATTATCATAATCTGTAATTATAATGCTATATTAGGAGAATTTAAATCGCCGTATGAAAAATGCCATGCTTGAGCTAGAATTTATTTTAGCTTTGTTATTTTAGACAAATAAAAAAAAGTCATCGAAAATGAATATAGAAAATAATATAAATAAAATTGTTCCATATAAATTATTATTTTCCGCTTAAAAAATAGGGTTTTTGTTAACATTTGTTCGTTTTTACTTGGGTGAGGGTTATCAGTGTACAAAGAACTTTCAAACCTTGTAAAAGGGTTGAAGATTACTCGTAAAATTGCAGTTTACAATATTTTATAACCTTCCTTATTCCATTTTATCAGTTTAATTCTTCTTTTAACTATCATTAATAAACTTTGATTTTTGCTTCCTTGTACGAAGTAAAAGAAGTATTGTGATCGCGATTAATTTCAGTTTTCAACGGAAATATCCATTTTGACTAGTTTCGGCGTGAGGTCTGTACGTACGTATGTATCTCAAATAATTTGAAAACGCAATTAGTATTAGGATGTTGATATTTTGGATTTAGGACTGTTTTACCATCTAGTTTTGTACCCCCCTCCCCCCTTTTGATTGCTATAGGAAGAATGTTAAAAATCAGATTGGTGGATAAAGTGACAAATGAAGAGGTGTTGCGGCGAATTAGTAAAGAAAGAAGCGTTCGAAAAAAATATAGTTAAAAGAAGAGACAGACTTGTAGGTCGCTTATTAACGGATCCTGGAATAATCGCTTTGACATTGTAGGGACTAGTAGAAGGGAAATATTTTGCAGGCAGGCAACGCTTGGAATATGTAAAACAGATTAATAGGGATGTAGGATGGAGGGAGAATACCGAAATGAAACGAGTGGTAATAGATAGCGAATCTTAGAGAGATGCATCAAACCAGTCAAATGACTGAAGGCAAAAATAAAAAATAAATTTTGATCTTTTCTTTAAACAAATTTTTCCAATTCAAATACCCGAAATTTGATCAGTTATGAGATTTTTCAATTTGAAGGTTATTTATTTACATTAAAAAATTTAGAAAAGATTATTAGTATAAAAAATATAGTTGTTTGAATTATGGTCTGTATAAGGAATTGTAAAATATGTTGACAGTCTTTCAAAGAAGAGTCGTTCATCCACGATTTATATATGATGAATCAGTATTCAGTTTAAGTATTTTATGTTAAAATATATATTTTTGAACAAAAATATCATAAGCTTTAGGTAAACGTTAGATTTAGGTTCAAACGTTAACTTTTAAAATTATCTTCTGACTCGCCTGTACTCGGTTCTGAATCACCAAGGAAAAATTAAAAAAAACCTGATCTACGGAATTCCACGGACCAACTCGTATTATCCGTCCTGATATACGTCCGAATTATTGTGAAATCTCTGCTGCCTACTATTAATTAATGCTTCATATTTAAATAATGAAGGGATTTTCATTACTGATCTTAACATAACGTATAATTTATTTGATGTTTAGGATACAAGGTCTCGTAGCAAATGAATTGAAGAGATATTCCGAAATATAAAACTAATATTCAGTATATAATTATTATGTTAAGAATATAGTATTATGTTGCAATTTACGAACAGCACATGGATCATATTAATCACAAACAATAACTTACTTATTCAGTAATCAAAATATGAAGTCATTACCGCTAAATTTATCATCAATTAGCTTATATAGCCGGCGTTGCTCGGTGTCATAATTTCTTCTAAGCACTTGCAATTCCTTTTTTGAAAAATTGTCAGTAACTTTTTTCAACGAACAAAATCTCTTTTGTATTCATTCTCTTTGTATTTTTTATCTTCAGCCATTTGACTGGTATCATGCAGCTCTCCAAGATTCCCTATCCAGTGCCAGTCGTTTCATTTTGGTATACCGCCACATCCTACATCCCTAATAATTTATTTTACATATTACAAACGTCCACAATTTTTTCTTCTACCTGTCCCTCCAATATTAAAGCGACTATTTCAGGATGCCTTAATATGTGGCCTATATGTCTACCTCTTCTTTTAACTATATTTTTTTCAAACGCTTCTTTCTTTACCAATTCGCCGCAACACCTCTTCCATTGTCACATTATCCACCCGTCTGATTTTTAACATTTTCCTATAGCACCGCATTTCAAAAGCTTCTAATTTTTTTCTTTTCAGGTACTCCGATCGTCCAAGTTTCACTTCCATATGAAGAAAATGTTTTCTTGCCGTTTAAACTAATTTTTTATGCGTACAAATTACGCAGTCTCATCGCTCGAATCACTACTAGGCAATTCGAACGAATTCTTCGTTTTGTAGGCTTCTACTCGCATGGCCCCTTATCAGGTACAGCAGTCTTAGACAGATCAGCGGTACTAGTTGACGGCGTAATGACGAGTGAACTATTTGTTTTCTTAGATCTTCAAAAGGAAGCCACAAATTCTATTTCCTCAGGAGGCTCAGCAATCCTAGGAAGGAGAGTTCACTAGATAATGAAAGAGGGTAAAATTCCTGAGAATTTGAGCTTCCACTCGATATTTTTTTGGGTTGGTCTTGGGGGGGGGGGTCGAGGGTGTTTTTGGGAGAAGGTAAAATGCATTTCTCCAAATCCGAAGTCGGATTTGGAGGGAGTAAAAAATTTTTTTTGGGGTGGGATAAAATATGCGGTTGGGAATGCTTGCGTTTACCGTGGTATCGACGATTTTGTATGCTGTACCGGTATGGTGGGAGGCCTTTGGAGCGATGAGAAATGCCCGGAAGTTGAATGCATATATAGGAGGCTAGCGATAAGAGTTGGACGGTATCATTGGATGTCTCTGATGGCGGCCGGTATGTCGCTGTTGGACCTTCTGGCCAAAGAAAGAAGAGATAGAGCCACAGATGGTATAGAGGAGGCGTGGGGCCGTTTGCTGGCTGACTGGCAGGAGAGGTGGCGGAGTGCGAAGGAGGGGCACTAGACCTACATCTTGATCCCAGAGATGGCTGCCTGCGTCAATAGACTGCTTGGAGGAGTGGACTTCTGGACGGGTCATTGGTCGTTCGGGGTCTACCTCTGCAGGATTGGAAAGAGGCGCACAGAATTGTGCCAGTATTGTAATGAAGTGGATACGGTGGAGCATACCTTCTTTGTGTGCCCCAGATGGAGACAGGAGATACCACGTGACGATTTGAACTCGCCGGGGGAAGTCATGCGGTTGATGCGTCTTCCGGTTAGGGATGGACTGCGTGTGCCCGGTGGTTTAAAAGGGTGATACAACAGAAATTGATAGAGGAGGACCGCGAGGCGAACAACGGAGATGTCGATTGAGGGCAGCGATGGGCGCCAGGTTTCATGGGCGGTGGCGGGGGTGCCTCGGCATTGTCGTCAACAACGGTTCCCGCGGGACGCGTTCCTGTTGTCTGAGGCTGGAATAGCTGTGGTGTATATATTCTAAGCTGTATACAATATTGATTGTAAATGGGATCTGAATGTGTTATGTATATATATATATATATTTGTAAATAGAGTGTGAATGAGAGGTGTAAATATTTGTATGAATGTGAGGTGTGTTCGTGACGCGCGTGCTGCTGAGGTTGTGCCATCGGCGGCAATTCCAGCATCACGTTGCGTGAGGGAGTGATTCTTATTGGTTACCAATGCAGCAGCCGTGAACCCCACACACCCAGTATGTCCGGGCTAGTGGGCGTTGGGTTGAGGCAAGCTTTTCGACTTCCGACGTAAAGCAAAAAAAATATTTGTTCTCCGTTCCAATCTGCTTGCATTTAATATTTTCTGAGTTCATTGTAACGGAGGACACTGTCACGCCGATTTTCTTGTATCATCTGCCGCAACATAGACAGTATACCAATTGATATTTTAATTAACCGTGATAACAATCTTTTGCATTTGGCATTTCTTAAATGCTGTACTTCCAATTCCGTTCCAATATAACGGTTAAGGGTAGATTTCTCCCACTGAAATAGAGCGTTCAAAAATCTGTTTTTTTTTTTTGCTTTATATAATTATTCGAAACATAATTGTGCGCTGATTTCGGATGCGTATAAAAAACTGACTCTATCATCGAATTAAAAATCGTATCTTTCTTTAACCAGGATTGTGATTTAGCTGTAAACATAACCTATAATTGTATAACTTATAGTTCCACTTACCAACAATTTTAAAAGTATACATCAGAGTACTGTGGAGCCGTTACTCCATCATCAGGGATTTCCCAAAAGATGTTAATTCAAATTCAAGTGTATAATTGTATTTAAATTAAAATTGTAACGTTCATAATAGTCGGTCGTCTTAGATTTCCTCCATCCATTTTGTATAAGCGTAAGAAGTAGTTGTGCCTTCTTTTTCTCATTCCATCTTTCATTTTGTACATTCCTTCAGTTGGGTCAAAGAACTCTTCTCAATATTCTCTTCCCCACTTTCTTAATCCATTTCATATGTCCAATACCGTTGAGAGAATGAAATTCAATTGCACGCAGTATTTCTGGTCTCATTCCTGCGCAATAATTACTTATTTTTTTCTTATTCGAAATTGATTTTTTGTCGTCTGTTATATGCTACTTATAGTTATAATTATATGCTAGTCCACTTCCTTATTTCTTATTCTGCAGTGACTCTTTATTTTAGTTACGTAGCAAGTCGCGTTTTCCCAAATACTTGAATCTTTTCTTCGCTGTATTTCTCGGGGACAATTTCACGAAAATTTAACTTTTGGAACAATTTTTGTTAGAGTATCCTTAATTATCTTTAGTGATTTACTATCTATTCCAACTTCTAATATTTTAAATAGCGATTCACGATTGCTTATCTCAGAATAAATTTATTGGCTTAATTGGTAAGGAAACTTTGTAGTGGAGCGGCGTGAATAAGTATTAATGAGTAAATAATAAGTACGTATTTATGATAACACGTTTATTTTAATTATTGTAATTTATACAAACATTGTTTATCACCAAATCAAAAACTTTTGGAGAATTTGTTTTAGCGCTCTGATTCTGAAGGCCTTACATCGATTAAATGTTTAAACCTATTCTACGATGGATGACATAAAACCATAGTTACTTTCTATTTCAGTCATGAAAGAAACGAAACCATATTTATTGTATATTTACGTAAAAAAATATAATTCTGCAACTTTTTACTTTCGTTTTTTTAATATATAACAATAATTACAAGTTGTAGTATTTTTGATAATTAAACTAACAGTTCGATTAAAAATATTTAAATGAAATCAAAGATAATTTATCCTACTATTCTATCAAATTTTTATTCGGTCCAATAAAAGGATTTTCTTCCGAACTCCCTTTTTTTCAAATAACCCCTTTCAGAGGGTAAGATAGATCAGTTTTGGCTATTATTTCCATTTCTTCAATTTTCGTTATTCCCATACTTTTTCATCCTTTGAGAGTGTTGTTCCTTCTCTTAATATGTCCATTTACTTCCATTGGTTGACTTACAAAAATCAAAAAACTTCATCATTATACCTTTTTTAAATTTAAAATAACATTAGTATAAGTTAAAATATAATAAAAATTTGTACAGCTTTATAAAAATTTATTCGGTTTTTATTTTATTTTTGTTAGCTATTTATTATTATTTAATATACGGGGCAAATAAAGGAAAAAATTGTTAATGCAAATAAAAAAATTAGTAACATTAATATTGCTACAAAAGTAGAATTTCTACGACTTAATAATACTGATAAATCTCATAACATGAAAAAAGTTACAATTAAACCGTGGAAAATATTTCTCACGATCATAGGATAGTTTCTGATATATTGTTTATCTCGACAGCGTTAATTTAAGTTAATAAATAATATGTAGTAAATATCGATTTAAAAAAATATATTATTTAAATTTCAGGCCATTTATATCTACTAAATTTAATCAACATGAAAAATATCCAAATCTTCAAAACAGGTATTTATAATATATATGTGATATATATAAATCCATCTGTTCATTGATATCTTTTTTTTTAATAAATTATTGTTTAAATTATGGCATCGGCATTAGACCTTGTAATCGAATAGTACTTTTTTAATTTCAAGGTATGCCCGCTGCGATTCAAATGTAAAAAAATGTTCACAGTGTGTTTATAAAACAGCTTTACATTAAACAGATTTTAGGATTAGTACGTGTGTTTACTTCCAGTCTGCTTATTTTAATTACGATTTTGAATTACATAGTACAAATGAATTATACGAGGGATATCTCTAAAGTAAAGATCGCAGGGAAATTTATCTCCTTAAGGTTGGTGAACGTGTGTCGTTCATAGCTACGCTAATAATGTGCACACTGCATTGTTATTTGCAAGTTGTCGCGTTGTAGTATCTTTGATTACGTGTGATTAATTACGTTATAAAATGAATAGGAAAATCCATGTTGCCGCTGACTGTGAAATACGTGGTCATACGTATTTTAAACCATAAAAACGTTATGCCGGTTGAAATTCATAGGCAGTTAGTTGCTGTGTACGTTGATAATGTAATGAATGAAAGAAATGTCCAAAGATAGTTTAGAAATGACAGAATTATGTTCACGATGAAGAACATTCAGGGAGGTCCCCGATAATCACCAAGGATTTTTGAAATGGGTCGATGACAAAATTACAAAACATCGTCGCTCAACGATATCCGACCTGGCCCTTCTTTTTCCTAATGTTTCAAGAGCTATTACCGATTGCACTGTTCACGATAGTTTAGGCTTCAGAAATATTTGTGCAAGTCGGGTGCCGCACGTCTTAACCGAACGTCACAAAAAAAATCCGAATGGGATCTGCTTAGGAATTTTTGATGCGCTATATAGAAAAAGGTGATGAGTTCCATAATTCCATCGTTACCGGCGATGAAACGTGGATTTCGTATTACACGCTAGAGAGAAAACGGCAACCAAGTGAATGGCGGCATGCTCAATCACCAACCAGACCGACAAAGGTAAAGCCAGAGCCGTTTGGACGCAAACTGATGGCCACAGTCTTTTGGGATCGGTTTGGCGTACTTCTGATCGATTTCGTGCCGCGTGGAACGACTATGAACGCAGAATCCTACTGCGAAACTCTACGTAAGTTACTGCGCGCCATTCAAAATCGGCAACGTGGACGGCTGATCGACGGTGTCATCCTGCTACACGATAATGCACGTCCACTTGTTGCACATGTCCACATTCAGAATATTTGGATGGGAAATTTCCGATTGCCCACCATATAGGTCTGGACTTAGCTCCTTTTGATTACCATTTGTTTGGAAAATTGAAAGAATTTTTGAGTGTTAAGCGATTCGCGGTTGACGATTAACTTAAGAACCTGTTAATCAGTGGCTAAATAGACTGGCACCAGAAGAATACGATGCGGGTATATTGAAGCTGGTTTACCGCTACGATGAATGTCTTAATTAATGTGACGATTATATAGAGAATTAGTATAAGGTATGTAGTTTAAAATAAATAAAAAAATTTATAAAGTTTTCAGAATAATTTTTTTTACAATGAAACGGTCTTTACTTTAGAGATAACCTCTCGTATAATTAAAATATTACAATAATATAAAATACGTACATAAAATTTTTAATGTAAGTTTTTCTGTTTTAAAGAACTTTCAATTTTTTAAAAACGCATAATTGACAGAAAAATTAAGTTGAGGTATTAAATTAGTTAAGCCTTCATTATCCAAAATGTTGCTTGCAAAACTTGTATGAAAGAAAGTTTTTGCAAGAAAAGCAAAAGTGAAAATTACGTATCTTCATTAAAATAATAAACAAAACCAAATAAACGCTGTAAAGAGATCTTTACTGCACAGGTGATCTTGATACCTTTACCAAGAGCTAATCATCTCTGAATTCAAGAATTTGTTTCAGTTTAATTCTAAAGTTTTCTTAATTACTATTTTTCTTGAATTTTCATTAAACAAATTTTTATAATATCTGTATATCATTATATCATACTAATATACAGAGTGATTCAAAGAAACGGGAAATTTGAAAGTTGTGTTAGTAGCCTTGGGCGATTGGTACCACTTGATAAGTGGCGCCAGCCTTTCTAACCCAACCTGCCATTTAGTTGTCATGGATCCTTGGAGTGGTGCGCAACGTGCATTTATTATCAAAGCGTTTTACAAAAACAATGACAGTTTGGAGGGAGCGCGTAGAGAATTTCGCCGTCATTTTAATCTGGGACGGCACGACTGTGTTCCATCAGCACATGCAATTAAAACATGGATATCTAATTTTGAGGAAACCTGTTCGGCAATGAAAAAGAAACCTCCAGGCCGTGAGCGAACCGTCCGTACACCACAGAATGTTCAAGCTTTACAAGATGCTGTCACACGAAGTCCACATGGGTCAATCCGTCGTCTCTCAGCATCTTTACAATCGCATAGTTCAAGTGTTCGAAGAATGTTAGTGAAGGACTTGCAATTCCATCCATACAAGTTGCAGATCGTCCAGGAACTGAAACCGAACGATGCAGTTGTGCGAGCACAATTCTGTAATGTAATGTTTCAGAAGATAAATGATAACGAAGAATTGGTTCACGAACTGTGGATGTCAGACGAAGCGCATTTCTACCTCAGTGGATTTGTTAACAAGCAAAACAGATACTGGACACAAGAAAATCCTACGCAGCTACACCAGCGTCCGTTGCACAGCCAGAAAGTGACCGTGTGGTGTGCTATGACATCTTACGGTGTTATAGGCCCTTATTTTTTTTGAGGATGACAACGGTCTTGCGATTACAGCGATGTCGGCTCGTTGCGTAGCCGTGCTTGAAACCTTTGTTGTGGAACAACAAAAGAGATTTCCACAGATTCTTAACACAGCCTGGTTTCAACAAACGGAGCAACGTCACATACTGCACGAATATCGATGGCAGCTGTACGCCGATTGTTTGGACAACGTGTCATTTCACGAAATGGTGACATTATATGGCCTCCCAGATCGCCTGATCTCTCAGCTTGCGATTACTTTTTGTGGGGTCACCTTAAAAGCAAAGTGTTCCACAGTAGACCTGCTACAACGGAAGAACTGAAGGCAAAAATCCGAGAAGCAATTGCGGAAATTCCAGTCGAGATGTTACGTCAAACCGTGAACAATTTAACGAAGAGACTTCGTGAGTGTTTACGTAGAAGAGGAGGTCACCTGGAAGATGTCATCTTTAAAAAATAAACTAAAATGTATGTATCCTAAAATGGCAACATTTGTACAATTACATGAAATAAAATTCATTTTCAAGGGTAAAAATACCACAAATATGTTTAATTTAGTGATTATTTTGTAATAATCATTTAATTTACAATTTATATATTTTAGATCACTCTTTGTTACATTAATGTCGATCAGTATTAATTAATTAAATATTAATTTTCTATCACAGCTGTATATCAATGCAAAACAAAGATGGATTTGTAGAGTAAGTATTCACTCAGAGAGTTAGTTCATTTTATTTATTTTTTAAACACCTATGCACAAATAAGTTTTTTTTTAAATCTATTATTTACTTAACAATATTTTAACCGTATAGATTTAAAACATGAAATTCATCGCTGTATAGAAATGGTGATGTCATATTTTATCGCGACTAACATTCAGCTCAAAATCAATTACATAAATGAGAAAATGATGTACAGCACCTGTTCCTTAATCTCAATCACCAACTCTCTATTATTTATTCATCAATTTTCTCCAAATTAAAAATAAAAATTGTTTATTTTCAAACTATTTAAATATGATAAAGCTGCCATAAATTAGTGATCATCATTTTTAATGTTTTCAAGTAAATCTAATAAATTTCTCCTTCGAAAATTTTTCTCATTAAAATATTAATCTATTCTGAACTAAAATTTGATAACGTGAATATAGATGGTAGTTATTAGCTGTTTCAAGGATCTTTAATCGATTTACCTTACCGCTGAACAGGTTAATATATTCTGAGTGATTCTGCAACATATAGCTCGATTTAGAGATATACCCCTCGTTTAAAAATATTGATTTGAATTGGTCCAGTGCTCTGCGTAATTAAAAATCCATATCTGACAAGAATAAATTATAGTAGGTATGACAGTAGCCTCAAGCAGGCGATTTTACAAACCCAGATTAGAGTAAACCTTATCCCATTCCACTTAATATTTCACAGATTACTGGTTTTGTTTTACTGATAAATAAAACATATTTTACTAAAGCGGGTTGGCATATTAAACTGTACTCGCAGATATGGATAATTCTTGCAAAAACAATCTTTTTATGTTGTTATAAAATTTTTTTAAACGTTTAGAGCAGTTCTTATTGAACAATCTTTTTTAATATTCATTTCGTATTTTTTCATAATTTTTTTTTTTATTGATTCCACAGAAAACTTTATCACCAACCTTTATGCTCGTGGATGTAGTTGTTTGATTGTTTCCTTTCACTAGATTTTGAGCTATCATTGATTTAAGCTTTTTTATTGACTTGTGTATATATATATATATATATATATATATATATATATATATATATAAATATATATATATATAAGTTTTAGCATGATTTTAAACAGTCTCGTTGGAAATCACCCCAGATTATTTTTACTGTTTTGGATTCACTACCCTCAATTTTTATGAAAAGTTTGGCCTGATCGTATAAACTAGCGATGAAGTTTGTCATTTTACGCTACGCCTAAGTTGAATAATTACACCTGTAATTTTTTATGCGCTAACGAATCCAAAGCGAGTTTAAAAACAACAAAGAGGCCAATAATTGTTTTCTTAATCCTTTCATACGCACACTTCTATCGGCATTGCATCTTCGATTTCTTCTGAAATCCGCCTGCAACTTCGGTATTATGTTACATTGCACGTCTGGCATTAATTGTTTATTAGACAAATAGTTGTAAATTTTTTTTTATATCATTTATCGAAGACAAACCTGACAATTATTCAGATTTATTTTACGGTATTTATTATTTAAAAGAATAATTTTTATTTTTACCCATTAATAGGTATTTTTCATTAAAAAAAATTATTTAGTAAATAAATGAATAAAATAACGTCGTGAAAAGTGCCTTAAAAAATTCAATTCTTCCGACAATGTAGCACAACAGATGTACGTTCTATCTGAATGACGAGCTGATGAGAAACCACAATTGGCAAAATAATTAAACTGCGTTTTCTTTATAAAAAAAAATTATTAATATCTTATTAAGTAAAACTTAATTTAAAGTAAGAGCATTCTTACGAAACTTTATATAAAATATAGAAATGTAATGAGTCACGCTATAAAAAGCATTACAACTTTTACAAACTGCCATCTATATCTCAATATTAGGATTTTTATTTACATTTGTTCCCTTACTGCAATGTAATAATGATTTTTCCTGATTGTTATATATATTTTTACAAGCATACACTACTAAGTTTTTAATGATTTTACTGAAATAGCTGCTATTTTTCAAAGCCGATAGTTAAAAACTAATAGTGTCACACAGTTAGCTTCTCTTGCACCTGAAATTAAGCAGATTAATAAAGTTACCCTTCTTAAATTGTTAATCATAAATTACAATATCCGAAAATATATTTTTCAAAATACATCGCGGCTTCCTTCAGACATTTCCAAGGCTCTCAGAGCATTGTTTGGTGCCCATGAATGTGAATGTTGTAGACTGATATTTAGTATTGTAACAAGACCGGTATAACGGACCTGAACAATGGATTCCTACCAATTAAGAAGTAGTAGAAAATATAATTATGGGAGGAATCCTGAAAGGAAATAAAAGAAACCCATTTACGGACCTGTTACCTAAAGTAACAAGTACGTTTAACAGTCGTCTTTTGTAATACTGCCCATCAATACACCGAAACAGATGTTGTTCCGAGTGAAGCGTTACTGCACCCAGGTTAGGAATGCATGGGAACGGAAGGGCTCGGGCGATCATTCTCACGC
The DNA here is from genome assembly GCF_047948215.1 of Lycorma delicatula. NCBI lineage: Eukaryota > Metazoa > Arthropoda > Insecta > Hemiptera > Fulgoridae > Lycorma > Lycorma delicatula. Next base: position 26,698,493 of record NC_134466.1, read on the forward strand.
TTCGAGGTGGGTCCGATCCAGCAGGTAAAGAGGATAGGAATAGAATAGGACTTTGGGGATGATCAGTTGAAGTCGGTCCAAGCGAGATGTTACGATGTGGGTCTGCAAGAAAAATTTCTACGAAATCAGTCTAAGCGAGAGGTTATTATGTCAGTCTGCGGGATGTGAGTTCTGCGAGGAGAATCTGCGAAAGAGTGCTACGATAGAGGAGTTATTATCTGGGTTCAACGCGATTAAGGTGACGTCACAAGTAATTCCAGTACACGAAAGCTACAAATGGTTGGATGAGATACTGTAAGACTATAAGTGAAAGAGGTAAGATATTAAATTTCATTCAGAAATTTTATTGGTGAGCAGCAAAGGTATTTGCAGTAAAAAAAACTTTATACTTGTCTTATCTATTGTTTTATTGTTGTTAATACAACACTAATGGGTAAAAGTGTTAAGACTAGCGGTCATGCTAGTGTCTTTTGTTAATGGCACTGAATTCTGCTTTTCATTATTTATGTACTTGTAAATAAATCCTGACTGTTACTTTAAATTCTGTTTTGTATGTAATCACTGCTTATTATTATTACTATTGTTATTGTTGTTGTGGTTGTGATATTACTACGATTATCATTTGTTTATTATTGTTATTATTATTATTATTATTGTGTGTTGTTTATTATTGTCACTTATTACTACTATTGTCATTATTATTATTATTATTATTATTACCGATTTGTCTTGTTTTACTTATGTTTTGAAACCAGTAAATTGTAATTATATAAACATTTTCAGTTGTCAATCTCTCAGTATCCTGATCGAGCCGCGAATATGCAAGAGTATATTAAAAGTGTTAACTTATTTATTCATGTGTTTACATATACATTTATAAGTCTTTTATTTAGCCACCTCTGTTAAACCGGGAAACAAACATGTTTTCATATAACTCAACACTATATGTATAAGATTACGATAAAATGCTTTGTTATCCTTCTATTGCAATGTGTAAAAAAAATTGACCTAACCATTTAAAACATCTTCCCACCGATTTATTTAAAACATAATTAAAAGATTTTCTTTTACAGGAACAGTATTACTCTCTCGATTAATTTCTAAGTACGGTTAATTAAACTTTTTTAAAAAGACCGTCAATTTTCTCATCTCAGTACATGTTCATATATATGTGTTCAAATAATTTTAATTGTAATTTTATTATTATTTAATATATTTAGTATCCCACCTATTTAATTTAACATTATTTCATTAGTTTATATTTAACAGACTTAATGTTGACTGTAAGTACATATATTTTTATTTTGAAATTAATTTGCATTTTATGACTCGGTTCTGATCATGATTTTATCACGTTTTTCATTGAGCGACCCAGACAGATGCTGATTCAGTTCCTTTTGTATTTATGGAATAACACATGAAACCTCTTGTATTATGGAACTGTCAGAATAAAAGATTTAATTATTTTATTTAGGAATGTAATGTTATATAATTTTAGTTCTTCTTATACCCGTACTCTCTATTTCCCTCAAAAAATTAAATATTTAAATACTGGAATGTTCAAAGATTGTTATTTGTAGAAGCACAGCTGTTTTCAGGCGTAAGCAAAAAACTTAAAGGTGCCTAAAAAGTAATACTTCATTACTTTCTACCTTGGAGATTGATGATTAAGTGTTTCATACAGATTTAAATCATTTAATGTGTAATTTTTGCTAATTACTAAGGAGATCACGAAACAAAATTTATTAGGTTACAAAATTAGAGAGCTTGACGTAACCTCTTGAAAAAAAATTCCTTTGCCGAAAGCAAAAGACATTTGTTGATTATTTTAATCAGCAAGTTTACTTTTTTTTAATTTCCTTTCAGCCCCAGGCTGGATCCACAGTTAAGTATAAAACATCCCGGGGAAGTGTCCAAAAGTCTAACGAGCCTTCTCGTTTACTGACTTTACGTCCGGCTGGACAGGTCGGCACGCCGGTAGGATCTTGTATTTTTCTTTTTTGCTCTACCTCTAACTTCTGGATCGGAGTTACCAGGCCCGACTATGTCGTCCCTGTTCCCTCACTCACAGAGCAGACTGTGAGTACGAGGTCTGTCTGCCTCCCTGGTAGACCAGACCAGAGTCCATACAGAAACAAAGTCAAGGGGTATGAACTGAAGTTGAGTTCACAAAGGGAACTAGGAATAAATATTGTTGTTGGTAACAACATTTTTGGTGGTATGTTATTATTCATTTTCCTCGAAATTTATGAGACTTTTACTCACAAATTGGCTCTATAAAATGTAGAACTAGGCGCAAGGTTCGTGCTTCCGCCAACTCAGCTAGTTCAGAGGGCAACGATGTAGGACAATCAAGATGTCTGGATGAGGCCTGCAGCGAACGCTAAAAACCGGAGTTTATAAAACGCTGATGTAAAGTTTTACCGAGGCATTTAAATCGGTGGCATCCCAATAAGGCCTGGCTTATTACTATGAGGTGTAAAAGGTTAGAGGGCAAAAGACGACTCCCGTTAAAGCCCATCAAGAGAATTATCGAGGGAGGTGTGGCGACGGAAGCGTCACAAGGCGGGTGTCTTCCCCTATAGCGTTGGGATGTTCCCTCCGCTCCAGAAGCCGAGACTCAGTCTTTATGCCTTCGCCTCTAAAGGAGAGACACCCCAGGAGGGGGCGTCTCCACCGGGACTGCGGTCTTTTAGTGCTCGGGGGCTCTGGAGTACCCGCGCCTATAGCTACGCCCACCGACGAACTGCAGCCCCACAGAAGACTCTCCGTCCCCCCTCGCTTTCTTCTTGTTTTTACTTATCATATTTGTTATGAACCTGTTGTGTAGCTTAAGTTTATTTATATGATATCAAAATGTTGTTTTCAAATAAACCTTTTTAGTCTAATTTTTTATTGGTGATTGATGGCTTTATTTTCATTACTGTTTAAAATTTATCTCAATTTAAGTTTTAGAGCGTAATATTTTAATAAATTTGAATCAACTCAGCAGTTGCCCTGCAAGGTATGCGAGCACATTAATTAAGCTCCTTATCCTTGAATGATGTCTACTTCATGCTCTATTACTTTCTTAGTGAACGTCAAAGTGCACTTAAAACTATATGAAATGTAAATTATTGATAATTAGGTTATTGGATTAAAATTGTATTAATAATGATTATCAATTAATTACAGTTACATAAAGGGGATGTATAAAGAAATTCACATATGTTTTATAACAAAGTGAGTATATATACATAAACTATTATTTACAGTGTTTTAAAGTAATTATTGTTTATCTTTTAATATTTAATTGTTACTCTAAAAAATAGTTAAATAGGAATTTGATTGGTTTGTCTTTTCTTAAAATGTTAAATGGCCAAGGTCATTTTTTGATAAGTAAGATTCAAATATCAATAAAAACTTTCATGCTCTGATACTAAAATAACTTAAATATCTTAAAGTTATTTTATATATATATGTATATATTAACATACATATTTCTTATAATATTAATATATATGACTAAATCACTTCCATCAACAGTACAAATAGGAATAATATATTAGTTGCATAAAAGTAGTACCATTTGATATTTGTACAAGACTAGAAAATCAAATCGAAGATGATCAATCATGTCTTTCCGTCCATAAGACATTATTAATAATGCAAGTCATTCAATGACAACAGAATGAAGTTGAAGTGCTTATTCAGAAATATCAACAAATCTTTTATTATAGAAATTTCTGAATACTATTAAGTAATGGGAGAGTAGAAAAAATAAATAAGTTCACTGGCTTTTGCAGGCTCAACATAAAAAAAAAATATCTATTACTGTTCTTACTATAACAGAATAATTTCTGCAGCAGAAAAGCATAGAGGTCATCTATGGATGACCTCTATTGACATGTTCATTGATACTTGTACGATAACTTGCATTGAAAAATAATAGTGACATTTCCATCCATCATAGATGTGGATGAATCACATTTTAATTCTAAAAAATAATTGTAATCATTTGGAATGTATGGAGAATATGATACTTTGCCTTTTGAACTAAAAACTGTTACTCCTCATTAGTATGCCATGATTTTAAAAGATACACTAAATGTTTTCAAGAACAGATTCACCCCATTCATAGTTTGGTTCCTTTCACGACAATATTTGCATTTACGTGCTGAAACTATATAAAAACACTACAAAAGCTCGAGAAGGTATGCTACCTCTACTTCATATTATCCAGATTTATACCATATAATTATAATCTCTTTGGCCAAATTAAGAAATTGTTGAACAAGCAACTCATTGATGCTATGTGAGGGCAAGTCAACATTCACCAGAAAGATCTCCTCTTCTGGAATCAATAAGCTTCCTAAGTACTGAATCAAGTGCATGACAGACTTAGGAGTTCATTTTACTCAAACTGCAGCCATGTAATTCCACGTTTAAATTACAAATCTCACCCTATTATTAATGTCGATATGAACTACTATATTTTCATCATAACCATGTCAGTCCTGAGTCAGGTTTTGTACTGCTACCAGATACAATAATGGTTTTTGGGTGACATACTGCTTACAATTTTATACTATGAATGCTATCATTATTATACAATCGCATGACTTACACGGCTTAAATATATTAAACAAAACCGCTTAAAGTTTAAATGCATGTTCATTTTATCTTCTGGTAAGTGAGAGGATACAAAAATATTTTTATAGTATTCAGGGATATAGTTTTTACAACGTTCTCTAAAATCAATCTTAGTTTTAATGAAAACGGTTAAAATTTTTTAAATAGATAAAGTAATTTTAACAGGTAACAGGAAAAATCATGGAAACTTTAAAAAATAAATAAGGAACATTGAATTAAAAATTCTTAAAACTAATTTTTATAAATTATTGTTATGAGAAAAGAAAAAGAATAATAACAATGAACACAGAGCCTAAATATTAATTTAATTTTAATGAAATTTCTGCATTTTATTGTTGTTTTTATTTTTAAATTTCTTTTATTAACTTATTAAAATAGCCACTTCTTTCTAATCTACAGATTATGTAAAAGAATTAACCTTGAATCACTGAAGAAACAGTAAGTAGTTTTTATAAAATAATTTTATTTAAAATTGGCTAGTTTATAATATGATGCTTATTTCTCTTTTAGCAGAATTATATTTTAATAGGAAGAAACTGGTTCTTTGCATTTCTCCTCTCCCCTTCTCTTTCATCTCATAAATACAGTTGAGTTCCATTTCAATCTGTTATTACCTTTCTGTTTCCTTTTATATTTTTCTTTTAAAAATTCCTACTTGAATACAGATACATCCAAAAAACACTCAATACATAATTTTCATGTTGTAATTGTATTATTAAACAAAGATTTCCTTTCCTTTTCTTCCAAGACTTATCATAGTATATTTTAACACTTTCCTATTCCCACCTTAATTCTTTGTTACCTAATTTAAACAACTTGTCTCGTTTTACATTCTTTTCTTTTCTGGGAAGGTTTGTTAAAAGTTTTGTGGATTATTCGTTTATGTTTTTTGTATTTTAGTGGATTTTTATATATATTCATTTATAAATGATTTTTTATGATATATACTGCTACTTATTTTCGTTGTATTAGTTAAAAAATAGGAATACCGAAAAAAATACCTCCATAATATTATATTATAAGAGAAGAGATAAGTCAACTGAATGTACTTGTACAATTATTGCCGTATATTTTAAAGTGCTTAGTCAATGAATCGTGCAGATTTGCCGGTTGGGTAAATAATGTAGTGAACAAAATATTTATAGTTTAGACTAATTTATTTAAATTAGTTCCTAATGTTTTATAATTTTTTAAAATTTTAATATTTTAGAGTCTGTGCACCATATAAATTCATACTAGTAAATATTTGATAGGTTAACTTTTTAAAAATCCTAAAAAGACGACACATGTGACTCGTTTGATAAACCGTTCTAGACTGAAGAAACAAAGAACAACACGATAAAGAATAATAAGAAATTATATGAACACAGGACGCTTTACAAGATAAAAAAGAAATCATTACTTGACTTCATATCTGAAAGTAGTGCCCGCCTAAAAATCGGACTATTTTTATGAATGTTCATCGGTACTTGTATAATGAAATAAGAAATAATAACTCTCATATAGATAATCTTGAATATAATAAGCACTTTAAACACCTAAATTATTAAACAAATAGAAACTTGTGTTGAGTAAGTTCTTTGAATAAATAAATTTGAATTAATTAAGTGCGTAGAATAAGCTAATACCTTGAAGATGAAAATCACTTGAACCAGTAGATTCATCGAATAAGTGATTAAATAAATAATTTCTGTGTTTGAAAATACACCTTGGATATAAGCACTTGTTCAATTCTTTAAGACTGGTAACAAATATAGTTTGTGTATTGGTCTACGATGTATTCCAAAAGAATTTATGACGATCGGAACACGTACTAAATTGTCTGATCCTGTAAATATTTCTGCTATTAAGCCATGTTTCCACTGTAAAGAGAAGTATTTTCATTTGATATTAATACTAAGTCTCCATTACAGATGTTCTTCTTAGGAGTTTTCAATTTCTTACGTTGTTGCAATTGATTTAAATAATCTTTCGACCATTAATTCCCAATGGACTGCGTAAATTTTTGCTTGCCAACGGTCTAAACAAAAAAGAAATCTCAATGAAATCGGGGATAGGAATCAAGGTGAGAGGTGATTCAGTAAGAACGTGTCCAAGTAGTAATGGTTGTGGATTACTCAAATCTGAGGATACGGCATATAACGGGGGTGAATTTAAATAATTTTAAATTTGGTAAATTACGGTGTATAACTTTTGAAAATTAATAATAGGATGTCTATGACAATGTGAGTGTTAATTGAAAGTTAAACCGTTTTATGCCGCATTCTCATACACATAAAAATGCGGAGATGAAGAAGGGATGAACGCTCAATTTATACCTTGTGATAAGGGAAAGGAATGAATATTGTACTGGTTTGATTGGAAGTCTTTTCATTTAAATATTGTAAATAATATCCATGGAAAATATTGTTTGCCGCCTTGAAAGTTTGTTCGTTATCGGAAAATATTTGATTTGGTATACTCTACGAGAAATAAAGCGCTTTAATTCGGCAATGAATGCTTCCGATATTTAATTTGATTTTAATTATAAATGTACAGCCTTAGTTGAAAGACATATGAACAGCCATGAATAAGTTTTTGGTATGGCTTTTGATCACTGTCCACCGAATCATTGATTCACCCCTATAATCGACAGCGCAAAAAGAGAACGGTTTAGATGGAGTAATTAGGTAATTGATCAAGTTGCTGATCTAATCTTTTAGCAATGCAGCAAAAGCATTTTATACATTTTTGAATAATAGGTCGTATAACGATCTTACCATTGACAATTCAGAATTTTTAACCTTAAGAATTTTGTAGTAATTGAATGTCGGAATGAAAAAATTAAAAATATCCACATTGGACAGCAAATTTTGTTAAGCGTGCATTAGGATGCAAGATAAATTTATGTTCATTATTTGAAGATCGCTTGAATTTTGAAGGTGACCCCCTACACGAAGCGTGCCTGATAAAACTACGAATGGATCGAAAGAGAATAATCTACTTTGTTTTGAAATCTGTCTCCACATTGAATGTCATTGAATTCTGAAGTATAATATTTTAACTGCGATAATCGTACACAAATATGAATTAATCTAAATAATCAAAATATAAAATACTGATTTTATAATCTTTTGATTATACTTGATTTCACATCATCAAAATAGAAAAGACTGCTGAACAATAGGACCAATTAGTAATCTGTCTTTAAGTGATAAAATACTTTAATATTTAACTGAACCATGAAAAACAATTCGTTTAGTTGTTAAATTTGGCTTTTAGTATGGAATGATGCAAGTGAAAGACGTATAAATCTGAAGTTAACTAATCATGTGAATTCAGACACTTAATCTAAATTTTTTCACAAATTAGGTCACAATAATTGTTATTGAGAGAAAGATTGCGTTAAGCTTGCTTTTCCCAAGCTTAAAAATCTTTGCTTGGTGTTGTTAAGCGAATCAACTAGTTTCATTTTTAGCTTACTTCGGAATATTACAGTGAAACATCCATACTCATTTCTAAATGCGATTTCTGAGAAGGGGTTTGCAAATGTTTCATGAATTAATAAATGATGTCTTTCCAAAAACATTTTGCACGTATGTTTACTGCCACATTCCTTGTTAAAATGGTCAGGGTATTAACAAGTAAAATATTTGGTTTTTCTGAAATTTCCTTGCAATCATCAATATTTATTCCTAAATGTTGTTTTACGTTTATAAATATAATGATTTGAATTACACATATGACAGAAAATTGACTTGTTATGATAAATAACTAAGTAGCCAGTTTTTCTGAGTTCATTAGAATATTGTGGTAAGTTCTTGCTTATCCTTTATAGTAACGTTAAATATGTTAACTACTGGATGTGAGGTAGGCATGGTTTTGAAATCCGATTTAAAAGTTAAGTTTTCCAATCCTTGTCCTATTTTTTTTAATTTCTGAATTTTTTGAAGAAACTAATCTTTCCTTCCACAACTTACCTATGATAGGGTCTAGCTTGAAAGTTAGAATCTGTTAGGATAAGTTCAACATCAGTTGGAAAATTCATGGCTTTAATTGAATTTACGGATTAACTGATCATATTAGTAAACACAAAAATACTACACAAAGACTCACTTTAAAATGAATCTCTAGAGTATCTCTACATAATGAATGACTGTAAGTTATTACTAAATCTACTTTCTAATATTTTAATTGTCACTATATGATTCTCATTTGTGTTGAATAAAATTTTATCGTGTCAAATGCTGTATCCTTTAATGAAGAATAAAGATAATGTAACTATTAAAATGAGAGAGATCACTTATAGAATGAACTAAGTCGTTAAGCATAGCAAAGTAATATTATCACAAAAGAATATTACTGTCAAATGATAGTAATTTGATTGGTGGCAACTGAATAGTATTGGCTAAAAGTGTGAGGTGTATTTTGACTTGAGTTTAAGTTATCGCAAATATAACAATTTATTAATGCATTCAGTTTACATTCTAAGGGACAAATCATCTTCAATCTGAAGCCTATCGTTTTCAACACCTTCAACAAAATTTAGTTCTTCAATTTAAATTGAGTAGTATCATACTTTTGCGACATCCTGTAAATTCCGTAACTTAATATTTAATGAGTAGCTGCCATTAATTTAAGAGTAAATTGTTCTGGATTGATAATGGATCAATCACAATCAGATGTATGTTTTTTTATTTAAAAACATAACAAAATAGTTTCTAGTCAATTAAATTAAAATTATTTTCAACTAACACTCATTAGTTTGTTTGATAACATTTGATTCATAAATATAATTTAACTTAAAATTCTGATTTGTGAATCGCATCTGTTGATATAAATCCAATGAAAATGCGTTAACGTAATATTTTAGCAACTTTATATAAAATTGTTAATTTTTTTCATTATTTTAACTTTAGAGATGAATTTGTTGAAAATTTTTTTGTAAACGTATTATTATATGATGAATTTAAGGGAAGCTATTTTTATATTTGCTATACATTAGGAGTATTTTAAGTTCAGAATATATTTTTTTTAAATCTCCATAATTTAATACAATTATTGTAAGTATGAGCAATTAAGTATGTAGATTACAACTACATGATACCACTTTCATGACTCTTGACTTGAACAGTTTTTTATTAAAAAAAAGAGTGGAATTAAACAAGAGGATTTTCAGAAAATATTGATTGTAGACATACTCATAGTTATTGATCTGTAAGATTTTTTTATGTTATTCATTATTATTGCGGCTTAGATCAAATTATTTTATGTATTTATTTTTGTCAGGTATTCGTTTTTATATATTTTACTTGTTTTGCAGTAAATATTACGACCATGATGTGTAAGTACCGATACCATTTATTTTTCTAATATATAGACCTTAAGAACTCCTTAGGTTTACAAATATTATACCATTTGTTATTTATTAAATTTGTCCATTTTGTAATTTACAAAAGATTAGTATTTAGGTAGATTCATAAAAAAGCTACCTATTATAATGGGTACCATGATTCGACTTCCAAAAAATTTTCAACTTATCTCCCGATTCACATCCCCCAGACTCAAAACCACCGCCAGTTCAAAAATATATATATGGCCACGACAACTGCCATAAATTTGCGCCAATCACTTTCAAATTGATACATAAAATATAATGACCAAAATCTCTATCAAGTTCGTTAATGGGCAAGATCGGACCATGGAAATGGGGGAGCTTTTTCGAAAAAAACAAAATATCGCTATAACTTACTTATTAAGTAAAATATGGATTCGTTTAAAGTACCTACTATAAGGATTCTATTCTTTGTATAATGGCCTAAAACTTATGTAATTTTTTGATATCACCAACCATTGGACCAGGAGGTAGAAAGAATGGGGTTTCGAAGACAAAAAAGATTCATAAGAAGACGGGGCTTGTATTCTAAACATATGAAACTTTTTCACTTGCAATCATTATCGTCTTGAGTAAATTTTAAGTTTTTCTTAACTTTAAAGTGGAAATATTTTTTATCACTTACTTAGCGCCGGTGAAATATACCTCCGTCTTCCGGTGTGCCGAATGAGATTTTTTTTTACTCATCTCTTTGATTTCATAAAAAAGAAAAAAAAAACAGGTTTAAAGTTGTAAGTAAACTCAGTAATTTATACGGAAACAGGCATAAGTCAATCAGACATTGTGTGCTGCAGGAAAAAAAACACATTATGTCCAAGGAATACAAGTCACATCAAAATATAGAGCAATTTTATACATTTTTAGTGTATATGGATGAGCATGTGGAACAGCTCACATTAACATTTCATTGTTCTGAAAAGCTGTCGGTATTATGTAATGAGACTAAAGTTCTCATTTTACTCCAGTTTCACCAAAACTACTTACTGTCCACTGAAGTTTAGATAGCTGAGCCCGTGGTTATGGATTATCAATTAACTTGCATTTCTCTCGCTACATATTCTCTGGGTCCCTAATGACAACCTGGATTCTGTTTCTGCGGACTTAACTCATTATAATATTAGTTAGTGATTATTTTATTTTGGCAAGCTTAATATCTTTGCTATGTTAAAATATAAATTATGGTGGAGTGTGGATACTCTGGTAAGACCGCATGAAATATTTGACCAATACGCACCATCATGCTTTTGTAACATCTACAATTATAGGTTCATTAGAGCAGTAATTAAGATTGACATCATAATTACTGCTCCAAAGATCAGTGCAGTTACATTAGTTATATATTTGGCTGGAAAATTTCTTGACAGGCCCAAGATCCTTCAGTCGCTGGGCCAAAACTAATAAATGAGCAAAATTTACACGTTTGATCGTACTGTTGTATAGACTTGTTTCATACAATCCTTCCCAGACGTGTGAAATAATTCACAAAAATTCTCATACTAAAGCGTGTTATCCTTTTACAAATTAAATATATAAGGAATAAAATTTAATATCTAAGATTAAACTACAATTTGGTCTTTAAAAAGATGTTTATAACGGCCTATCTCTGAAATGTCTTCTTTTTCAAAAAGTTATTATTGTACAAAATAACAGCCTATTGTACAGCTTTGTAAAAAAGATTGGCCTATTTTTTCACAAAAATAAAACAACATGCATAATTTAAGAATGGGCATATCCTGATTTATATCTCCATAAAAAATTATCTGGTGGTTAGGACTTGTTACCCCTTTAAAAGTACAGCTAAAAACAAGCTCAATAAGACAGTAAAACACAAAATTTGATGTAAAAAGCCCTTCTAACATGAAGGTGAAACTATTAAAAAAAAAATTAGTTATAGACAAGTTTCTTTCTTAACGAACTTCGTTTTTAAAAACGATTTTAATTTATTTACAGTTTTATATTTATATAATTATAATTATTAATTATTACTATGTAATATTCCTTTAGTTTAAAACATTTAGCGTAACCTGCTACTTCTTATTTAATAAACGTAAATGTTATCTTGGTGAGTTCTACAAAGAATACAATAATAATTCTTAGAAACAAACGATTACTAATTAGTGATTACTAGGAACACATTCTATTATTAACGCTTATATCTAGTAAATATCATACTCGTTAATTTATATATATGTATGTATGTATATATATATAATGTCCTTAAAGTCTTTCCATATTACAAAAATGTGTTAGTTATAGCTGTGCGGATTGTGGCAAAAGAAATAAAAAATTATAGATTTTTTTTTATACGAGGGTTATTTTTTTCAAGGTCCCATCGGTCACGAAATTAAAACCACCCTGAAAATAAATTTTTTTTATATGTAGCAAGTACTTAAATAGTTATTTCTCTACATAGTCGCCACTCCGATTTAGACATTTGTCGTAGCGTGGTACCAACTTTCCAATACCCTCGTCATAAAAAGAAGCCGCCTGTGTTTTCAGTCATGTTTCTACGCTGGTCTGCAGCTTGATGTTTGTGCCAAAATGTCCTCCTAGCCAGCGTTTCATGTGAGCAAAGAGGTGAAAATCGAATGGAGCCAAGTCCGGGTTGTATGGTGGGTGATCAAACACTTCCCATCGATAACGATGCAGGAGCTTCTTTGTTACAGCTGCAGTGTGCGGCCGAGCATTGTCATGGAGAAAGACAATGTCTAATGACAACATTCCTCTCCGCTTATTCTGAATTGCCCTTCGTAGACGTTGAAGAGTCACGCAGTATGAGGCTGCAGTGATGGTCGTGCCACGTTCCATGAATTCCAAAAAGAGAACTCCATTCCGGTCCCAGAGCACTCCATTCCGGTGTATGGCAACAGTAGCCATACACTTTCTGTTGGAGAAGGTGCGCTTGAACTTCTTTGATTTACTGGGAAAATGAGAATGCATCCACTGTTTGAATTATTCTTTTGTTTCTTCAGTTTCGAAATGGACCACTGTCTCGTCCCCTGTGACAATTTTGTTCAAAAAATCTTCTCCTTCATTGTGGTAGCGCTGGAGAAAGATCAGGGAGGTGTCCATTCTCATTGTTTTGTGATGGTTGGACAGCATCTTGGGAACCCATCTCGCACACAGTTTGCGGTACTGAAGTCCTTACTCACAATGGTGTAGAGATGACCTTGAAATTTCAGGAAACGAATCACTCAATACAGAAATTGTGATCCTACGATTTTCTCGAATTTCCTCATCCATTCGCTCAACGAGATCATCGGTTGACACTCGCTTCCTTCCCTGACCGCCTGCATCATGAACATCAGCACGTCCTGCTTTAAAGTTCCTGCACCATCGTCGCACTTTGCTGTCACTCATTGAAGTTTCACCGTACACACGTGAAATTGATTATCGGTTGGGCATTCTACGAGCGACAAAAGGCGCATATGTATTTTATTGACATTGTAAAAAACCTTGAAATTTTTTTCTTTTTTCCGCAAACCACACAGCTGTAACTCTATTAGTTTTTTGTTTTTTTTTGTAATTATTGTTATCATGGAAAGACTTTATGAACACCCGGCTTTAATTTTTAATAATCAGTCAAATTAGTTTATTGTTTTTTTTTATAATTCTATTAATTACATTTAAATTTCCATTGAGTTTACACAATTACTTGTTTTAAATTTATAATATTAAAAAAAATAACAGAAAACAGAAATTAAAAAAAAAATATTTAACTCTTATTTTGCCTTAAATTCTCGAAGTAGAGAATTAAACTGCTTGGTTGCTGGGAAGAAAATTAAAGAGGAAGTGCATATTAAATTAAAATATAGAATAGAAAGAATATTATAAAACTTAACTTTCCTAAAACTGCTACAATTGGACGATCTATTTGCAACCAGTGATGGCACAAATTTTGGGATTAATCTCAAAATTTCTATCTTCAGTTAAAAATCATTCTTTCAATTTTAATTAAACTTTTCATCAAATTTTAATTATTATTAATAATAATAAGAGTACAAATGCATAATCAAAAATTTAATTTGTCTTAATAACATTTTTTAAAAAAATATTTCTTATGATTTTGATTTATTATATTACGAAATCTAAGAAAACATATCGCTAAAATTTTATAAAATATCAGCAAATTTGCTTATTGCATTATTTTTATCGATTAGAAAGAAATGTTAATAACACAACTTTTTTTATAATTTTACTATCTAATGAAACAAATTGAACATAATAATTTGTTTTTAATAATTTCCTTTGTGTTCATTTTTATTTTAGAATTAAATTAACGATTTTTGAGAAGCATCTCGGTGAAAACGAAGTAAAATTATTACCGACTCTTCTTAAACTTCTTAACGTAATCCCGGATACAATTATGTAAGAAAATACTATTTTTTCAATAAATATCATAAATATACGGGTGGGCTAAAAGTGAGTCTCCCCATCACTAGAAAGAAAAAAATTAATATATAAAATTTAAACAAAGCAAATACCGATACCTTATATGCAAAAAAATTACAATGAAATTGTAAACCTTACGGTAAGAGTCCCGCAGATATCATTTCTTCCGCTCAAAAAACAAAAATTTCTGTATTATAAATAAAACTTTCTAACAAAACGATACTGGTATCAGAAAATGTAACACTACATTTTATTATCTGTTATTAATTTAGACTTTAAAAAAAAATATATGTTAAATATATGTAATATATAATAATAGATAATAAACAATGTTTAAGCGTTCCACATAATAAGTAAAAAAAATAAAAATTTGTTACAAAACTCTTACCGGCCCGATTTAATTTACATCTAATACATATCACATTTACAGAAATAATACAATTCTTATGTTATTCGTTGTTTAATAAATGAAATCGGACCAATAAACAATAATTTTTTGTTTAAATAATACACAAAGTTTAATCACTTCAAGAATATTCTAGCTTCCGCTGGTATAATTTGGATTTATGTTCTTAAATATGCAGCCGAGATGAAAATTAATTTGTATATTCTAAAGAAGCTCACTCAGGTAAAGGCTTCATTTACATGTAATACATATCACGTTTACAAAAATAATACAATTCTTATGATTATTCATTGTTTAATAAATGAAATCGGGCCGGTAAGAGTTTGGTAACAAATTTTTATTTTCTTTGCTTATTATGTGGAACGCTTAAACATTGTTTATTATCTATTATTATATATTACATATATTTAACATGTTTTTTTTAAAGTCTTAGTTAATAACAGATAATAAAATTTAGTATCTTACATTTTCTGATACCAGTATCGTTTTGTTAGTAAGTTTTATTTATAATACAGAAATTTTTGTTTTTTGAGCGGAAGAAATGATAGCTCCGAGACTTTAACCGTACGTTTTACAATTTCATTATTTGTATTTTTTTATATCACTGCTTTTTGTTAGATTATTCTTTTATTTTTTTATGAATTACTGATTGTTATCTTATGGATTTATTATTAAAATTTATTGCCTAACAGCAAACAAATTGAATTTCACGGCCAATTTTTTTTGTTGATAGCCATACCATTCACTTCGTACCACATTATTTCTTTTTTAATAAAAATACTATAATGAATGACCCTTACGAATCGAAAATCCGTAATGTAAGATTACACTTATTACGTTGTAAGTGTACCGTCGATTTTTATCATTAAATTCGATTTTACCAGTCGAATTTATTTCTGTTTTATTTATTCCTTTTTTTAATAAAATTAGCATAATCTCTAGTAAACTAATACTTTTATTTTTTTTTTTAAAGAAGTTGTAAGAATTAAAATAATTGTTTCATGTTCAGTACTATCTTTTACATAACAACATTTACTATTAAATCAAACTGTAGTATATTTTCTTTTAAATTTGATTATTTCCAGTAAATTATCAAGTTTTTTTATCCTTCCTTGTACTATCAAGTACTGCTATATACGGTGCGATTCGTAAAGGTAGATTAAAAAAGTTAATAAAATGACATATTCAAGTCCCGCAGTCATCAAATGGAAAAAAAACGTTGTCTAACAAAATTCGAGGTATGTTTTGAAATTATTCTTTGTTTCTAATCTAATTGAACTGAAATATAATGTTTTCATGTTTATTTTTTTCCAATTTTCATTTTATTGTTAGGTTATGACATGTTTAGAACTCTAAACGTAGTTCTTTGACTTCGTTGCCTCTTACCGACGAAGTTCTTACGAACTCTGTGATGATTAATATTATTGTTTTATTCATTGTGTTGTAATTCTGCTTTTATTAATTCGTGGCAAAATTTAACCGCCGAGTTTGTAAATTTTCTAATAAAGAGTGTTGTCCAGTTTTCTAAAATCGACTATTAGAGGTGGTTCCGGACAATTTCATTTGAAGAAACCATGTGGTTAACAATTTCGCAGGTTGAATATTTGCAAGGCATTAAATAACATGACAAAGTGTTTCTTAACGCCCGTATCTTGTCTTTGGCATACTATATGGATGTTTCATTCAATTGTATAAAGTACACTATTTAAATCTACGAGACATAACGAACCACAGAATTAAGACAGCGTCCCACTCATAATTGTCTTTTTTTTGTCTGTGATACCTCATATAGTAAATAAGAGGTCGAAGACAGAATAAGAAGATTGTAAAATGTTAGTCTTAGTACTTGGAAATTCAATACTAAATTCACATTATTTTGTATTAAATTAACAAATGATAAAAATAATTACATAATACGAGGCTCGGCTGATAAATTTTGCACACAAGCGTAGCATGGAATGAAATAAAAAATGAATAAAATTACGATACCGTAGTTAGAAAATGCTGTATTTATTTTTCAATGTAATCCCCGTTTACAATGATACACTTCTCCCAACGCGTGACAAGTTTATCCATTCCTTCACTGAAAAATTCTGGCGGCCTTTCTAGGATCCAAGTGGCCACAGCTTCCTTTACCTCATCGTCGGTGAGTAATGATTACCTTTCAGATCCCTCTTTAGATGATGGAAGAGGTGGAAGTCGCACGGAGCCAAATCCCGCGAGTATAGCGGATACGAACTTCACCATGTGGAGAGCCATCAGAGAGTCTGGGGTACCCATGGTGCACAGATTTTACGGTAAACCAATTGTTCAATAATATGGCCTACTCGTTCTTTAGATATGTTTAATGGAAGATTCGCCGGTCATCTTGAAGCAAATCGTCGTCCTCCCTTCGATGTTTCTCGTCAGTCGTAGAAACCGGTCGTCCGCTGCGTGGTGCGTCCTCAATTGTCACTTTACCAATTTCATATACACTAAATGTCAACGCCCACCTATGAACATTACTCCAGACAACAGTTTTACTACCGTAAACCGTTTTTAAACGATGTAGAATATTCGTAGGAATCACATTTTCTGCTGTTAAAAATTCGATCACTGCGCGCTGTTTTAACCGTGTTGAGTAATTGGCCGCACTCGACTCCAATTTAACTGCTACTGAAAGCAAACTGGTAAAACGGATTTCAACGCATTATCGCAGGTTTGAATAGGAGGATTTTAGCTATCAACTTTGCACACTAACTAGTGTGGAAAATCTTTTAGCCGAGCCTCATAATTTATATAAATGTTGCAACACCTACGTGATCCACCAGGTTATAATATCATAAAAATACGAAAACACAAGTTACGTAATTTTATAGATACGCATGCAGCTATCAAAAAACTCATTCGTCATAATTTAGTAATTAAAACTCATAAGTCCTTCGTAATCTTTAAAATAAATAAGGCAATCAATAAAATAATGTTTTTGTCACATTACTGACACGAACCTCTTTTCGCTTAGAATAGTCACCGACAGAGGATTCTTATACCTCTCTTAAAATAATCATTTGTGTTATTTTTTCCAACCTATATTTAATACCGAGTCATCAGTGTACCGAACAAAAACAGAAAGAAAATATTAGTTAATAAAAAAATAAGATTGTGAATTCCAATAATAATATACTACATTAAAGCTAATATATTTTTTCAGAATCAAAAAAGGAATAATATATACGTAAGTAATCAAAAAGTACCATTTAATAATAGATTCTATTTACTGGAATTATGGATTGCAAAATGTATTTTTATCTACATAGTTCATCTAAAAATTTCTTTATTTTCATATATTTTTTCTTTTTATTCGAGTACTTAACCCTAAAATTAGCACAAGCGTACAATAGACTTATGTTCACATCTCCAGCTGCCACTTCAGAAAGTCTTTATCAAAATAGGGCCTTTGTTTAACGTAATAACTCTGATGAATATTATATTTACATTTTAATCAGAAAATTTTGGTTTAGAATAAAAACTTACAAATATTCAAGTATTTTAACTAAATTTATTTTGAATATAAAATGTTGTAGTACAATCTGATACGATCGAATTTAATACAATTGAATATTCTGCCATTTATTTACTTCTCATTGTTTACTTGAATGTGTCCTGCATTTCAGTAGAGTAAATAGAGAAAAAGTACTACGTATTTCTGTACTAATATATTACAGAAACAGATATTTGTTAAGGACTTTACAAATTTTAATCCGTAAAATTTAAACGGTTTATACGAGTTCAAATCATTTTGTCTGAGAGAAAATATATTCTTCAAACAACATTTGTTTTCTTATAGTTTGTTGTAGATTATTTTTTGAGCAAGTTGATATATATTACTCCAAACTTTACAAAATATTTGAGTATAAAAGAAGATTGTAAAAACAACCTAACATAGACCTTAGGAGCATTTTAAATGAAAATCAAATTTTCAGCTCTTCGATATAATCCTTTCAGGTGTAAATGCATGCTAGCCAACGGTTTAACATCATTTGTGTTTCTCTCAGGAGCTGAGGTTAGTTGAAGTGTCGAATTTCCTGGATCGCGGAAGCCGATAACTTTTCAAACTCTAAAACGTTCCCCAGGAGCGTTCTTTCACCTTACGAAAGAGATCGAAATCCGGAGGGCGTAAATAATTACTTTATGGTGAATGGCGAAGGGTTCTCAAACCAAGTCAACGAAAATATGAACGACATAACCCGCCATGTGTGGCAACGCATGTTCATGCAATGGTGACACACCACTCGATATATTTTGAACGTAGTTTTCAAACTTTCGGTAGTAAAATCTTCTGAATAAGGTTTCTGTAGTAAGTAGCTGTCATATTAATACCATTTGACTCTCTCTGTTCCAATAATACCCTGCTTATTGTAAGAAAAAAATCGTCATTTGCTTCAAATTTGACTGGATGCGATGGCTTTAGTTTCGAAGAATATTGACTCTTACAAACACTGCTTTGTGACTTCAGTTCAAGTTCAAAATCACTTCCATGTTTCTTCAGTAGTCGTTATTCGATTCAAAAATTGCTCGTCTTCTCTTTCATAAAGAGAAAATAATTTCGTCGCTTTTTGATGCTTCTTCAGTTGGTATGGAACTCATTGCCCTGCGTCCTTTTTTTCAAATGTTCCTTTAAAATGATGTTAAATGTAGTTTATTTTTTCATTCCGGTTACATTTTCGATTTCTCTCACTGTCACGAATCGATCTCGTCGATCACCGTGGCAATAACTTGATGCAGTTTATGTTATGATGAGTCGAGTTTGGATACTCATACTGTGAGGACGTCTTATTATTGCTCCGCTTTTTGTCGCTTTTTTGATAGGTTTTTTCGGTATTTTCATTGATTTATTAATTGGATGTTAAAGTGTTATGGTTAATGGACTAGATCTGAAAATTTCAAGAGTTTTGGACACGGAATTACTTTTTTATTAGTGTTTTTTAGTTTTCAAACTATTCAGTGAATTTTTAGTGAATTAAAATAGCTATAATTTACTTTTTATAAGGTGTTGAAGTGATTTAAGTTATCAATAGTGAAGAAGTATAAACTGAGTTTACATACAATTCAGAAGAGTGAGTAGAAGATACTTTTTTAGAGTGTTTCATTATATACTATTGTGGTTATAATAGTATAATATTATAATATTTCTTAGCGAAATTTTTCTAAGTTAATACACAGGCTCATACAGGCGTGTTTATTGTAGTAAACAAGGACTTGTATTTATTCTCTCGTATTACCGTCGTACTAGTAGAGATTTTTTCTAAGTCCTCAGAGCTGTTTTAATAGGGAATTACATTTCTACTAATATCTCGAGAACTACCCACTCGATTTCCTTCCTACCTGGACATAAATTCGTCCCAAAACCTTCCCTAACCCCCTACCCCCACGACCTCACCCCAAATTTTTTGACCCCGTTTTCGGTCACATACATTTTTCTTACCCCCTCAACCCCCCCAAACACCCACAATTTTTTTTTGGGGCCCCTCCCCCGAGTGGGTATTCGTAGAACTTGGGACAGCCCCCTGAGTACAGTACTATATCATGCGAAGACGTGGCACTACCTATGGATGGGACATCTGCCCAAAGTAGCAGCAGCATGACAAAATCGGCGACGGTCAAGAAAACCGATCTAAAAGGGAAGAAGAGGCTCCGTCAAGGATCTTCCGAGGAGGAAGAAGAGGCACCCGATACAGTGAGCAGTCTAGCATACCAATTGGGTCTGATACTGATATCGTTGAAACAGCATTTAGGCCCAGGTTTGAATAAGTACATTGCGACCCATGAACAGGATCTAAGGCGAGTATACGAGGGACTGAATGCGCTTTCCGAGCTGTCCTCCCCAGACACAAAAACTTCCCAAGCTACCCAAACGGACCCTATTGCGGGTGACGATTACATGGAGTATATTTTGACCGGCGATTTGAGTGATGAAGAACTCATTGAGCTCCTCCCTAAAAGGTGGCCTAACTCACTTAGGGGCAAGTTAAAGTTGGTTACTGACCTTCCACCTGAAGTCAAAGACACTGTACTCTTAGAGATTTAAGGAGAGTAGGTGAGCAGGATATGGGTAACAAACTCGCAGCTGGTGACATCATAAAAGACGAAATAACTCTAATAGGAGACCAAACCGTTGAAGAAAAGAAGAAGAAATTTAAGATACATTACGACTCGGGAGCCCCGGTAAAGGAAACCCTTTCTTGTTTATTGAAGGCGTTCAAAAAGATAGCTATACAGTCACCAAATTCAGCGTACATACTGCCTTCGGGCAGTATGGGAAATTTTGCCAAGAAGATCGTATCCTATATCTTCAGAGCAAGGGAAACACCTGTATATGTGTTAACTCTCCAAGGGGATGGTGGGACCAGGCACATCGGTAATAATCAAATCCCGATAAAGAAGGCTACTTCACCGGCGGAGCAAAGCCGAACAGTGATTGTTAAGGCAGAAGGAAAAACGTACGCGGAGCTCCTCCGGTCCATGAAGGATGCTGTCACCAGCGAGGAGGCAAATAACGTCATCTCATTGCGAAAGGGCCGTAACGAGGAGCTCCACGTTAGGATACAGGGTGCAGAGAAAGCGGAACAATTTACATTTATCCTGAGGGACAAGGCTGCCACCTTCACGTTGATATAAAAAGCAGAGCTGGAAGGAGAACTGTTGTGCACATCCGAGATGTCGAGCATGACACAACAGAGCAAGAGGTTATGGCCGCCATTATAAATCGCGTGGGTTCTAGCGAGGAAGTCAAGATAACATCCATGAGGAAAGGTTTTGGCGAGACACAAAATATTACGGTCATGACCTCTTACAGAGCGGCATGCAAACTGGTCGAGGAAAGAATAAGAATCGGATGGATTAGTTGCCGGGCGTACATCCGGGAAGATGAAGACAGGTGCTACCGTTGTTGGGGCACGGGCCATAGAAGGCACGAATGTAAGGGCCCAGATAGGCTCGATTTGTGCTTCAACTGCGGTAGCAGAGGTCACAAGATAGCGGATTGTCTTGAACCTAAGCAATGCCTCGATTGTAAGAGCGGTGAACACAGGACTGGAGCATGGCAATGTAAGAAAAAAATGCATGATTAGGACTATGTTAGCGAATGCCAATAGGAGTATTCTCGCTCACGACTTAATTAGTCGTGTTGTTGCAGACAAGAACGTAGACCTCCTTGTGGTCACCGAACCCAATAAATATGAAGCTGCCAAACTTGGATGGACTGTTGATATGTCGGGAGATGTTGCCATTATGGACGTAAGTCATAGTATACAATGGAATTTCAAGTTTAGAGGTAGTGACATGGTGTCTGTTGAGACCGAAACAACTCTATTCGTGGGTGTGTACATTTCGCCCAACATTGCGATCGCGGACTTTACTAACATCATCGACACTTTACAAGGTGTGATTACCAATTCAACCAAGAGGATCGTAATGTTGGGTGATTTTAACAGCATAATGGTAGCGGCTGGCAGTCGACACACCAACAGGAGGGGACAGATCCTTGCTGATCTCCTGGAAACTGCCGCCTGCATCTGCATTAATGACGATACGCCCACGTACGTAGCGAGAGGTCATCGGTCGATGCTTGACCTCACCATCCTGGACTGTAGGTGGAGGAGGAATTAGTACCAGTGGATGGTTCTCTCAGAAGATATAGCGAGCGATCACCGCGCCTCTATCTTGGATCTGAAAGACGTAGATTTCAGGCGTGATGTGCACTTCCCCCCACCGAGATTCTCATCAGTACAAATAGAGCAAGTCGTCAACAGGACTGCAAGTAGACCGTCTGATAGACATCAACAATCACCTGAGGCTTTATCTAATATAATAAAGCAGGAAATGGACAGAATGGCAGCTAACAATACAAGGAGGCGCTCCGTATATTGGTGGACTGCTGAAATTGAAGCAATGAGACAAGAGCTCCAGTCCCTTAGGAGAAGGAAACAACGTATTCTTAGAAATAACAGAGAAGGGTACCAGGAAATAGCCAATACACACCTCGAGGCAAGAAGAACGCTCAATAAGGCTATTAAGAGACGTAAAAAGGATTGCTGGATCAGGCTCTGCGAAGAGCTTGACAGCAATCCCTGGAGCCAGGCATATCGTTTTGTGACCAAAAAGTTCGGGAGACGTATGCCTATCCTCAATAAGACCAGTGTTGCAAGGGAGGTAGCCAGGTTGTTCCCGCATACAGTGCCTGATATCGTGAGATCCACACCTTGCGACAATAGAAGATTCACCATGGAAGAGCTACAACTTGCGGCGAGGAGTTTGGCAACTAAAAAGAGCCCTGGCCCGGACAAGATTCCCGCGGCAGTGATCAAAGGGATGGTTCAGAAGGCTCCCTGGGAGATGCTCGAGATTGCCAGCCACGGCATGGAGAACGGAGACTTCCCCGACTGCTGGAAAGAGGCCAGAGTGGTATTCCTACCTAAAGGCACCTCTTCGGAGGAAGATATAACCTATAGACCCCTGAGCCTCCTTAACATGATGGGGAAGCTAGTAGAAAAGATGCTGGCTTGCCGCATCATCAAAGAACTAGAAGAGGGAGCCGGAATCAGTCCTAACCAGTACGGGTTTATGCGGGGGCGATCCACCGTGCAGGCTATCTGCCGAATTTCGGGATGGGCCGACGAGGTGAAGAGAGGCACTTAGCGAACCAGGAGAATTCCACTGATGCTGTCACTAGACATAAAAAACGCGTTCGGGGCTATTGGTTGGGTCACATTAATGACGCAATTGCGGCTAGGGGCCTCAGCCCGTACCTGCGTAGGCAAATTGAATGTTACTTGTCCAACAGAGGATGTCTGGTAGAAGCACAGGAAGAAATAGTACATTTTCAAATGCACGGTGGAGTTCCGCAGGGCTCTGTTCTGGGGCCGTTGTTGTGGCTGGTGATTATAGATGAACTCCTTCAGAAGGAGTTTCCTGTCGGCGTCCAGGTCCTGGCTTATGCAGATGACCTTGCAGTCCTCGAAGAGGGAAGGACGGTCTTGGAGGTGCTTGAGAGGGTGTATGTGGCCATCGATACAATACAGGAGTGGTTGAGGTCCAGGGGTCTGCAACTGTCTACGGAAAAATACCGGTGTATTGCCTTTACGGGTAGAAGAGTGCTAGAACCGTTCAATATTTCCATCAACGGTCATGCTATAGAAGAAGCGAATAACATCAAGTACTTAGGAGTTATCCTCCAGAAAAACGGTAGATACACCGAGCACATAGTCAATGTATGCAACAAGGCAGAAAGGATCTAAACATCATTATGTCATCGCAGAATGCCCCTCGGGCCTCAAAGCGCCGTTTACTGGCGACCACCGTCGTGTCTTCGCTTATGTATGCCGTTCCGGCCTGGTGGCGCTCTATCGCCATCAGGCGCAACAAAGAGAGACTGGCGAGGACGCACAGGTGTGTGCTCCTAGGTGTTGTGTCCGCATACAGGACAGTGTCCTATGCCGCCCTGTGCGTGTTATCGGGTACACCTCCTATTGACTTAATCGCAAAAAAGAGGGTGGAGAGGGCACAAGGCAAGCCAGAACAAGAGGTCAGGGATGCCGTTTATAATATCTGGCAAGAAAGATGGTCGCAGGAAGCTGTGGGTCGATGGACGAGAACCCTCATCCCCAACATCAAGCCATGGTTGTCGAGAAGATTTGGTGAGGTTGATCATCACCTATCGCAGTTTTTTACAGGACATGGTTCCTTCAATAACTACCTGCACAAAATAGGCGAGAGAGAAGAGCCAATTTGCAACTACTGCAACGAGATAGATGATGCTGAGCACACCTTTTTTGAGTGCAATAGGTGGGACACACTTAGACATAGTAAAGCACTCACAGGTATAACTCCAGAGACAACAATAGACTACATGCTAAGAAGCGAGTCAAACTGGAATAATTTTGCTAGTTTTGTTAGACAAGTTGTTCTACAGAAATACTCCGATGAGAGAAGACAAGGTGTTGGCTAGAATAGGACTGGGTGGGCAGCCTTGCTGGTGAGGTTCAGCATGCTGCGGTGTGTTGGCACAGATGAGCCACCAAGGACTCCACGGGTAACAGTCACGCAACAGCACACTGAATACTGAAGGGACCCGGCGCCACGTCGCGGCGAACTGGGTCTGGCGTGGTGTCCAAAAGGGCAATATTAATAAAGAACTCTCAAAAAGAGCTAATCGGTAGGCCGACCTGCCATGCCGGTATATAGCCGGTAGGTGGGGAGGCCTATTTGAGTTTAAAGACACTCCCCTGGGCGGCGTAATACCAACAAGTCGGTCCGGCCCA
The DNA here is from genome assembly GCF_047948215.1 of Lycorma delicatula. NCBI lineage: Eukaryota > Metazoa > Arthropoda > Insecta > Hemiptera > Fulgoridae > Lycorma > Lycorma delicatula. Next base: position 26,723,595 of record NC_134466.1, read on the forward strand.
GGGGAGCTGAGAGAAAAAAAAAAAAAAAAGTTTATGTTATGATGTAGTACGTAGTGAAGTCCTTATTACCACATTTATTAGTTTCAAATTTCCTTTTCTTTTATAGATTAATATTCTTTTAATGTTTATATTCGTTTTTAAAAATATTACTGAAATGTCCCTTTTTATTTTACTAAATATTCTGTTCCTGACCATATTTTAGTTTATGAAACCTTATGTAATTCAAGATTCTAACAGTCGTTTTTGTTGGATAGCCTAAACGGCCGTCTCCAAAGTTGAATGTAATTTGATAATAAGAATACAAAAATATCCAATAAATCATCCACCGATTCATCTTTACGACTACGCAAATTTTCACAATTTTCTTGAATCAAAAATTGTTGTAATAGTCTTATATTATTATTTATTTTTTTTTTACCGTTAAGTCTTTTAACATTATATTCTGTATTTTGACTGCTGCCATAAACCATGGGGAAATTGATTAGAAAAGCGATCGGTTATAGCAGTTTTAAAAATTTTCGAATTAAATTATTTTCCTAAATGTTTACTAATATTTTTCTATAAACTAGTATAACATTTTTCATTAAGATTCGTATAATTCTAATGTATGATTGCACAATTTTGCTAATAACTTTTATATATTCATAAATTAAAGGGTCATTAACTTAATGACTTAATATCGCCAACCAGTATTAAGCTCGTATAACTCGTTAAGTCGCTGATGTAATTATTTAAACCATTGAGAAATGAGTTTCCGTCACTTTCGAAAGGTGATATGTAATTCATAATCGGTTGTAACCAATCACAATTATCAGATTTTATTATTATGCTTAATTCGTTACATTCCAATAACAATTCACATGAAACGATATAAAATTTAGATTATTTTTGACAAAGATACACTACCCTATATATTTATTAATTTTGTAGTATTTGTTTATGACTTTGTAAGCCGTCTAAACTAAAATAAAAATGCATATCAAGAGTTACGTTAGTTACTGTTAAAAATATATTTTTAAAATATGTTTATAATTATATAATTGTTAAATAAATTTATTTAAGTTCTTATTATTGGTAAGAATATTTATGTGTAAATTATCAACTATTAATCAAAATAACTGTCTGTTATGCGAACGTAATCATCCACTGTATTACCCAGATAATTAAATCCAGACATCATAAAATTTTATAGAATAACACACTAAACATCATTAAAGTTCAAAATCACATTAACTGACAGCAGACAAACATCTTGTAGCCAGATTTGTCGGTACATTTCCGAGTGATTCCAAATCCCTTACTTTGATATCCACCAACTTCATGGACCGTTCTCCTTCCTATTGAAAACTTTTTCCAATTTGGAATTTTCACAACTGTTCCTTTTAACAAACAGTCTGACTTCGTTGAGAAAGTTTCGGAAGTACTGCGAGAGGATTGCATTAATGTACACCGGTCCGTCAGGTAAATTTCGTTTAATATGCGAAGTTCGTAAATATTTTTTTTTTTTTAAGTTTTTGTCTGAATCTTCACTATCCGCTATTTTATATCTTCACCATTTTTCATCAATAATGAACAAAATAGGAAGTGTCAATGATGGGGGAGGTCTTGATTTCTCTTCGTAAATTCTCAAATCGTTCAGTCCTACTGTTCTGCTGTAGTTCGATTAATCGTTTTTCTACTTCGTAAACGTCGGTCCCTAATAATTAACTTTCCGCTTAAATATTTTATCTTCAGCTTCGTAAGATTCTATAAGTATTGAAAACTCTTTAATTTTTTTTCTAATATATAAACAATAGCTTTTAGAAGTTTAAAAAATGTTTTCTTTAAATTTGCTTAACTTCTTTCTCATTTATACTTATATATATATATATATATATATATATATATATATATATATATATATATATATATATATGAATGATATATATATATACTAGCGTTTCCATCGCAGCTTCGCCCGTGCGGTATATTTATTTGCACTTCCCCTCGCAGTCAGGGGATATTTTGCCGGTTATGGTTCGCTTCGCTCGAAAAATTTCAGTATATTGTAAATTTTTCAGCAAATGTTCTATACCCGAAACATTGAGTAATCTTAAGAATGTGTGCTTCAAAACATTCGGCCTCCATCTAAAAAATATTAGTTATAATTAGTTACCCGTAGTTCGTACGTGTAAAAGTGTATTTTTCTCGGGTCTTAACGTTACCAAACAAAAACTACTTGGAGGTGACCGTACTTCGTTTCTCTTTTTTTTAATTACTTTAATTTTGTTTTTAGTCAAGTAACAGGATGCAGGTGTAGCCAGTCGCGTCACACATACAGTAATCTTGAGACCCTGCGCGTATATCGTCGCACCACTTTAAAAATCGATATTCAAAAACAACCGAAAATGGTTTTTATATATTTATCTGAAAAGGCAGTTACTTTTATACAGATTTGAGTACAAGATCGTGGATACCGGTGTTTTTCGTTGGTGGTTGGGTTTCAATTAACCATACATTTCCGGAACTGTCGACCTGAAACTGTATAATCCTACACTTCATTTACATTCATACATATCATCTTCTAAAGTAATACCTAAAGGTAATGCCAGAGGCTAAACAGAAAAGATATTTTCTTTTTTTCTTAAACAGGAGATATTTATTCGTAGATTCCAGCCCCAATGTAGTTAATATCCGTATATCGTAATCCAAAATAGACAATATTTGAAATGATTGTTCAAATTTTTTTACATTTTGTCACCGCTTGCATAGTCGAATTTCGAAAAACCTAGAAATTAGTTTTTAGTTATTTACAAGAAAATTACACACACTGGAAACTAAGTTGATATCCTCACTTGTAACCAAAAAATTATAAAAAAAACAAAAAAAAAAAACAGTAAATTTAATTTTTATTCCATTTTAACCCTTTAACTCGGAATTTCATAAAATCCCTTTTAGTGTGCACTTACACCGTAACAGGAAGATGCACGCAAAATTTCATCAATTTATCTTCAGTAGTTTTTGGTTGGCGTTGATGGATCAGTCAGTCAGGACAAGTTGCTTTACAGGTACATATATATATATATATATATTGACAATACCAAATGGTTTTCCTTTTTGATATTTTACTTTCATTGATTAATTAATTTTGAAATGGAAAAAATGCACCTATACTTGTTACTGTGAATATAAGGTTAAAAAATAAACGAAATGTAAGAATTTTTCATATTTTAGTTGCTTATAAAACTGAAACTTCAAAAAAATATGAATGTAAAACATGAGAAAAAATTACTATAACAATTTTCTCTATTTTAAAATCTATATTTTACGTTGTACAGAAAAGCAGCGGATACAAAACTTGTATCACGCCATCATTTAAAGAAAATATAATTTAATATTTCATAAAATAACTACCGATTTTTGTATTATGTATTTAAAATTATTTATAAATGACTTTGAAATTATATGTAATAAATTTACACTTTTTTTCAGTAAAAAAGATTCGATTGTATCAGGAATCGATATTACTGAAACGTGAGTAAATTTTATTATATTTTTTAACATCATGATGAACGCAGAGGTTGAAATATGAACAAGAATTTCATTTATGGAATTCACTTAAGTAATTTGCTTACTAATTTCTGTGCGATCTCCCACTACTGCGATTCATACATTCCAATTCTAAGGAAGTGAAACTTTCTTTATTTTCTCAGAAGTGACAAATTCGAATTGCCCATATATATTTCGATAGCGTCTTATTAGAATCGAGTTTCTTCACTTTTCACAATTTCTTAAGTCGTCCAAAAAGATGATAAATTGATGGAACTATCTCTACCCCGAGTGTTGGGTGGGTAGCACATACTAATTGACCTCTTACAGAACTTCCAAGTTAAAGCTGAGCTGTAATATTAACATTATCCTCTTGGAACAAGACCTTCCAGGCTTCCGTTCATCTTGTAAGTCAATAGCGTAATACTTAGTGATGATTCTTGTTTGTTCTGTAAGGAAAATGTGGTAGAGTATCCCTCGCCAAAAATAATCCCAAAGTACATTCACATTATTTTACCAGGTAAAGATCTGGTTTTTGCTTCGTGTGATTGAGATGTGCTTGGAGGTTGCCACTGGATAATCATGTTTTGATACTGCGGCAAAATTTGTCTATGAATCAATTTGTCTATGAGTCTATGAATTTGGTATTTTCATGTTACTACAGAAGTTGTGAGAAACATATTTTCCCATATAAAAATAAAAATATTTATAAAAATGGCTTTCATCATTTAACGAATTCTATTTAATTTATTCATTTGAGATTTATTTAAACAAAGCATAAAATTTTCAATTCCATCATTAGAAATATCGTTTGAAATCTGAAATGGTACTCTAGGACCTTACATTTATCAATGCATTTATTTTCATAATACATCACTGTACCATTTTTTTGCAAAATTAAACGTGAAATAAACAAATCATTTAACGTTGTTGAAAAATTGGCGCTGATTCTTTTAATAATTTAAATCATGATTTCTTGTTATTATAAATATTTTATTGTGATTGAAATATTGTTTGTATGTACATATATATATATATATATATATATATATATATATATATATTATTATTATTAATTGTTTGTATGTGATTGAAATATAACCTTAATTCCAATTGTTTCATTGTAATTGTAATATTTCTGCAATTAAAAGGAGTGGAAGAGAACTGGAACTGAACTGGCGTATAACAAGCGTAAGACTGAACTAATGCAGTGAAGAACTTGCTTAAACTGCAAGTATAATGTTGAAGGGGCCGCTGATTCGTCAGGAGCCAAGTGCATGCGAAGGAGTCGTGTGAAGCGTAAAGAGCGAAGTAAATCCGACTGAATCCTAAGATCTTTAAATTTAAAAGTCCTATAATAAATAAAAATTAAAGTTCCAACATTTAAACAAGAGCAACAAAAAGTGAACATTTATAAGAATATTTAAAAATTAAATAAGTCATTTAAATAACCCTGAGTCTTAACAAACGTAATAGAATTTTTTTTAATTTTGGCCGAATTACTATCCTTTTTATATTAAAATTAGATAAAAATGTTATTTTTATTTATTTAAACTTAAATTTTTTTGAATAAATATTTATTGCTTCTATGAATTTGTGGTGGCTAGATAGTGCTCTCTGCCTGAGGTCAAACCAAGTAGTTTAGGAAGATATATTTCTCATGCGTATCAATAGTAAATATTTAGATTTGGCTAACATATCAGAGTAGCTTTGAGATAAGAAATTTGTCCCATAACTTGATTCCTCATTGCATCATTTTTTTTTTTTTTTTGATTCAATTGAATTCCATTTCGTTTAACATAAATAATGACAACAGTATACAGATTAATGACAGAATATGAGATTATATGTGATGACTTATTGGACAGATTTTACGACAATCATTTTCTTGCACTGAGATTATTTGAAGGATATATAGGTTAATTTAATAGAATGGAGGGGGTAAATGTGGTGATATTATTGGGCATTGAGCTCGGTATAAGAAATATGCATGGAGGCGTACTGAATGAGCTTACTGTATTATTGGTTGTAATTAATACATTTTCTATATTGTCGCCGTAAATGCTTAATGCCTGGAATCTCCTTGTAACACATCAGATAATGTCCTGATGAAGTCCTGGAGAGAAATATTCTGGAATGCTTTCTCAGAAATAAAGACTTTTCATAATGGAGGCACTACATTTAATTGTTATGTGTTCTTTGGTCTCTTGAATGGAAAACTAAAGAAGTAGGTAAGAAAAAGGAGGAGGATGGACAAATTTAAAAATTATAATGAGGTAGATGCTGTTTTCATTCAGGTGTTAATTCAGCACTTTACTGGTGTTGGATTTGGTTTGTATACTTGCTCTATTGATTACTGGAAGACATTTGACAGGATTTTACATACAAAAATGATGGAATTTTAACAATGATAACGATGATCACGATTTGATTTATTTGTTATTTCTTCTGGAATGTTGGTATTAAATAGCAGTCTGGACAGGTAAAATTCTTATACATTTTCTGTTCACTGGGATTACATCTTGCCTTCTAAACAATAAATATAGAAAGCATTTATGATTTTGAACACGTAATTATTTTATTATCATAGCTAATCATAGGTTGTTGATGTTTCATATATATTTAAAGAAAAATATAACACGAAAATGTGCCATAACCTCGCCAGTAATTGCACTGAGACCATTCACTGTAAACGTTAACATAAAATACACTACAGTAACTGATCAGTCAGATTTTTAATATCCTTCAAAAAAGTGAATATTGGAGCTCTAGTTTACAGTATTGCATGTGAAAAAGGCATATTAAAATCGATATTTTCAGACGTGCTTTTTAATCTGCAGATATATCTGTGTTACTATTTACTATGATATTGTCCATAAGGGTTGACAATGAAGATTATTTAAAAACATAAACTTTTGAAATGATAAACCGATCCAGAATAATTTTTTATAATTTTTTTCCAAATATTCTGTCATCCTTGTGGCTATGTTCACTGAGTTACTGGAAATGCAAAAATAGGTTCTGGTTAATGCTTTAGTAGTTCATAGTTTAAGTGTTGAATTGCCATATGATGATGATATATGATAATCGATTTCTTATAATGATAATCATTACGCATTTAAAAAAAAATTTATCCTTTTTTTTAAAAATAAAAATGATTTCTTGTTTATCCTATTTCACTAATTTCTCCAATGAATAAACCGATTGGCTTCTGTATTACATAAGGAAATTAAAATAAAAATAATTTATACAGCATTTTTAGACAGGCCTAACTATGATTAAACAGATTGTAAGAGTTGTTTCATTTAATGGATTTTCTTATGTACAGATAAATTTTGAATGTATGTAATAAAATTATTCTTTATACATCAGTTTTAATAATTATTTATATATTTACTATTAAACTGTTCACAAATTTTCATTATATTAAATAAATCAATTTGATGCTGATAAAAACCTTTTCTAATTTCAGAATTTCAACTGATGCTACGAATAGCAACCAAGAAATGTAAGTGCAATTACTTATTTATTGAAGTGTTCTCATGTTGCATAAGCGTGTGTCTCTCTGTGTGTGTGTGTGTGTGTGTGTGTCTGTGTGTGTGTGTGTGTGTGTGTGTGTGTGTGTGTGTGTGTGTGTGTGTGTGTGTGTGTGTGTGTGTGGTGTGTGTGTGTGAAACTAAAATTAAAGTATTTTACACTGCATTTTTAGTCAGGTTAGATTGTAAGAGTTGTTTGCATTTAAAGGATTATTTTATGTACAGATAAATTTTGATTTTATATAATAAAATTATTATTTACACCACAGTTTTAATAATTATTTTAATATTTACTAATAAACTGATTACAAAATTCATTGTATTAAATAAATCAATTGGATGCTGATAAAAACCTTTTCTAATTTCAGAATTCCAACTGATGCTAAGAATAGCAACAAGAAAACGTAAGTACAATTTCTAATTTATTAAACTGTTCTCATATTGCATAAGCGTGTGTGTGTGTGTGTGTGTGTGTGTGTGTGTGTGAAACTACAATTAAAGTATTTTACACTGCATTTTTAGTCAGGTTAGATTGTAAGAGATGTTTTCATTTAAAGGATTATTTTATGTACAGATAAATTTTGATTTTATATAATAAAATTATTGTTTACACCACAGTTTCAATAATTATTTATATATTTTCTAATAAACTGATCACAAAAGTTCATTGTATTAAATAAATCAATTGGATGCTGATAAAAACCTTTTCTAATTTCAGAATTTCAACTGATGCTAAGAATAGGAACAAGAAAACGTAAGTACAATTTCTAATTTATTGAAGTGTTCTCATATTGGACAAGCGCGCGCTCGTGTGTGTGTGCGTGTACGTGTATTTATGCTATGTACATATAATCCTATTAAGTAGGATAATAGTATAACAACAATAATGATGAAATTCATACTGAACAACTACATTATATATGTCTGAGTGTGTGTGTTTATCATCAGCACACACGCGCACACTTCTATAGATCTATGATATGTTCGATGTAATGTTCGATGTAATCCAGATTCATACATAGTAGACTGTAAGTTGAATACTTTTATAAATCAGTAGTAAGTGACTCTACTATATTGATATGTATTTTTTATGACGTCACAAAAAAAAAGATTAGTGTTGTTCATTAAAGTACATATGAGTACTTAGAAATAATAAACTGTAAATTAAATATGTGAACCTTCTAAATAAAAAATAAACTTTATGGAACAGATTTATGAAAATAATTCGAAAACATATTATTTTTACAAGGTAAACAAAGATGCATCAAATGCAGGCGTTTTTAATTTTTAAACCGTTACTTAAAAGTTTACTGACAGAGGAATTTAAAGTATTTAATTTTAAATATTAAGAAGGTAACAAATTTAAACAAATCGCAAAAGAATGGGCCCTATTAAAAACCCATAAAAAGTATCAGTGGTTGAACAGCGAATGCTACGAAACAGTGGAAAAGAGATATCATGCAAGACTGTTATATCAATCCCAACAATAGAAACATCTTTCCAAAACCTAGCAAACAAAGAACAGTAACCACACCAACCCTAAGGAGAATAAGAAGACAACACCATAAAGGCATACTTAAATCAGTGAAAGAAAAATTCGGCAAAACGCAGTCAAGGGACTACCACAACATCTTCAAAAAAAACTCTAAAAATACGAACCCCCAACCCTTCTAATGAAGAATGAATACCATAATCTGTCCCGTAACAATAAAAACAACGCGGAAATCCTAGCAAAATATTTCAACAAACTCCTAAATTGTGAAGAACTGACCGCTCAATAAGAAAAGCCAGCCCCCCAATAACAACACTACCACTAAAAAATAACCCTCACGCAATAAAAGAAGTCTACCAAGCACGATGTAAGATGAAGACAAAGAGGCGGGAGAAGATCAGACCCTTGTAAAGATCTTGAGACATGCAGGAAGAAAAGAAAAAATCGCCCTTCATCAACAGCTTGTCAATATCTGGATCAAAAAACAATTAAAAGAACAGTGGATGACAGCCCTCTTCCAACCGCTAAACAAAAAAAAAAAAATGGCCAAAACACACCGTAACAACTACAGGTGAATTTCACTCCTAGACACAACACACAAAATTCTTTCAAGAATCATCCTTAATAGGATCGGTTTACAACTCCAGAAAGAACCAGGAGAATACCTGAGAGGTTTCAGACCTGCGAGGAGCTACCCAGACCAGATCATGACTATCAAGTTAATAATAGATTACAACAGTAAAAGAAGTAGAGACATGGTGAAGACAATTATCGACTTCAAGAAAGTCTCATAGAATCCGCATTAAAAATTGTGAGATATCTCGAACTACTTTTTTTTCTTTTTTTTTTGTCTTCAGTCATTTGACTCGTTTGATGCAGCTCTCCAAGATTCCCTATCTAGTGATAGTCGTTTCATTTCAGTATACCTTCTACATCCTACATCCCCAACAATTTGTTTTACATACTCCAAACGTGGCCTGCCTACACAATTTTTCCCTTCTACCTGTCCTTCCAATATTAAAGCGACTATTCCAGGATACCTTAGTATGTGGCCTATAAGTCTGCCTCTTCTTTTAACTATATTTTTCCAAATGCTTCTTTCTTCATCTATTTGCCGCAATACCTCCTCATTTGTCACTTTATCCACCCATCTGATTTTTAACATTCTCCTATAGCACCGCATTTCAAAAGCTACTAATCTTTTCTTCTCATATACTCCGATCGTCCAAGTTTCACTTCCATATAAAGCGACACTCCAAACATACACTTTCAAAAATCTTTTCCTGACATTTAAATTAATTTTTGATGTAAACAAATTATATTTCATACTGAAGGCTCGTTTAGCTTGTGCCATTCGGCATTTTATATCGCTCCTGCTTCGTCCATCTTTAGTAATTTTACTTCCCAAATAACAAAATTCTTCTACCTCCATAATCTTTTCTCCTCCTATTTTCACATTCAGCGGTCCATCTTTGTTATTTCTACTAAATTTCATTACTTTTGTTTTGTTCTTGTTTATTTTCACGCGATAGTTCTTGCGTAGGACTTCATCTATGCCGTTCATTGTTTCTTCTAAATCCTTTTTACTCTCGGCTAGAATTACTATATCATCAGCAAATCGTACCATCTTTATCTTTTCACCTTGTACTGTTACTCCGAATCTAAATTGTTCTTTAACATCATTAACTGCTAGTTCCATGTAAAGATTAAAAAGTAACGGAGATAGGGAACATCCTTGTCGGACTCCCTTTCTTATTAGGGCTTCTTTCTTATGTTCTTCAATTGTTATTGTTGCTGTTTGGTTCCTGTACATGTTAGCAATTGTACTTCTATCTCTGAATTTGAACCCTAATTTTTTTTAAATGCTGAAAATTTATTTCATTCTACGTTATCGAATGCCTTTTCTAGGTCTATAAATGCCAAATATGTCGGTTTGTTTTTGTTTAATCTTCCTTCTACTATTAATCTGAGGCCTAAAATTGCTTCTCTTGTCCCTATACTTTTCCTGAAACCAAATTGGTCTTCTCCTAACACTTCTTCCACTCTCCTCTCAATTCTTCTGTATAAAATTCTAGTTAAGATTTTTGATGCATGACTAGTTAAACTAATTTTTCTGTATTCTTCACATTTATCTGCCCCTGCTTTCTTTGGTATCATAACTATAACACTTTTTTTGAAGTATGATGGAAATTCCCCATTATCATAAATATTACACACCAGTTTGTATAATCTATCAATCGCTTCCTCACCTGCACTGCGCAGTAATTCTACAGGTATTCCGTCTATTCGAGGAGCCTTTCTGCCATTTAAATCTTTTAATGCTCTCTTAAATTCAGATCTCAGTATTGATCTCGAACTACATCTCAAATTAATAAACATGATAAAACCCACCCACACAAACCCCAAGTCAAAACTGAAATTCAAAGGCGAACTCTCGGAACCATTTGAGACCAATATGTGCCGGTGCCAAGGAACGGACTCTCACCGCTACTAATTAACTGCACTCTGGAAATTTTAATGAGACACTGGCTCAAAAAATGCTCTCTAAAAATAAAAATAGCCAAAAAAAAAATCTCGATTCGAAAAACACTAAGACAGGATGCAGATGGATCAGACAAATAAGAGAGGATCTAAGGGAAATTAACCTTACACCAGAAGACACCATAGACAAGAAAACATTAAACAAAAAAATCAAGCCCAAAAACAATCGCATCACACTCTCAAGAAAGATATTCACAGAAAAGGATCTGGGAGGACCGAAGGCCTGAACAGTCCTTCAAAGAAACTTGGATAATGGATTGACTAAAGTGATGGCATGCGGTCATAAAAGACGAAAAAAGTTATTGCAGATTGATGTTCAATAACTGTCAAATTCAATTTCTAGCAGAATATGTTATTGTTCCTGGGATTGCATCTTGTAGTCCCAGTGAACAGAAAATAAATAAATAATTTGCATAATTACTTTATTTAAGCACTTCAAATATTTTTTCATTACGGTCACAGTTAAGTGACTGGATTGTTGATTATCAATATATTTCTTTCACAACTACATTGTGCTTCACATTCTCCAACTTCAAATTCTTATACAGTTATAAATTAATTTTGTCAATAAAAAATTTAAAAAAAAAATCACATTTTATTTATTATGATTCATTTTAATATTTATTTTTCTTATTTTTCAGCTCTGTAGATATTTCTTCTAGAGTACTGTATAATGTCAGGTAACCTACCTTAAGTTAATAATAGCTTTAATAATTAGTAGTTTTAAGTAATCTTTATTTCCAATCCCTATGGTGTTAATTTTTATAAATTAAGTTTACTTTTCTGTAAAAACTGCTTGACTTAACAATAATCAATAGAAATATTATTCAATTTAATTTCTAAAACTATCTGCTGAATATTTTAGCAGATGGGGAAAATTATAACTATAGTGTACGGAATGCTGATTCTTGGATTATTCTACTTTAGAGTGTACTCAACTTCAAAAGAATTAAAAAACAAGATGGTGAACAAAGGTTTTAGTTTTTTTTTTAATCTCTAAAGGCCTCTTTTACTGGCTGTCCCACCAATTACAAAAATATGGAATATTGATCTTTCTCAAATTACAATCTACCACAAAAGAAATGTAAAATTATTATCTGGGAGTTTCAAGCTCTCTTTCAGTTGAAGGGCGTCTAGCTCCCAAGCCTTCTCGATCAAATTAGAAATATTACATATTTGAATTATTTTTTCAACATGACCCTAAAATTATGATTAGTTTTATGATTAGCATAAAAATATTTATTTTATAGATATATATAAACTTATGGCTGCAACTCGACTAATATTTTCCATTTTCTTTTGGTGAAAAATATTTCATCTCGATTAAATCACTACATCACACGCTATCTGAGAAAACCCCCAGTTACCATTTTGAAATAGAAAATTCTGTGAAAAGTTATAACGAACATCTTTCACCTAATAGCACAGGCTTATTGAAAAATTTTATTAAAATTGAAAAATCCGTTTGGCTGTAGCTTCATCACAAACTCAAAAAGTCATGATAAAAAATGATCTCAGTTCATTCAGTCAATTTTAGTTAATTTTTATACTGCATATTTCAGTATTTAAATATTGCAATCAGCTTTATCCAAACATTGCAGTCAATCATTAACTCTGTATATTTAATACCGCTTCCCAATTCATGGTTTTGGTTATATGATGTTAATCTTATGTGTTCACAAAAATATTTCCTATTGAATTTGATATTTAAATTGTTAGTATATGACCAGTTTTTGTATTTAAAATTTGTTATTTGTGTTAATTTGAGTTTGATTGTGGTTTTTTAAGCGTGCTTCAGTGTGAAGTGTTTTGTTTCTTCTATGTTGCTGTTGAGTAATTCACCAAAATATTGTGTTTCAATATCTTTTACTTTCTCATCTAGAGCGATGAACGCTGCTATATAGCAGCTTCTACTGTATATAGATGAAAGTATATAGATCAGTTACAAAAAAAAAAAAAAAAAAAAAAAAAATCGAAAAAATTGTTTTTTTTTATTTATGTACTGATGAGAAATTGTTTTTCTTTTCGAATTTGGCCTTCGAAAGATAACATTCTTTTCTTCACCTTCTTCGCAGTTTTCTCTTTACGCAATATTTCTTTCGTTCCTGCCGTTCTCTTCTTTTTTCGCACTTTCTTGAGCATCGTTATTTTTTTACTTTTTTTCATGAAAGCCCAGTATTGATTAAATTTTCTCTCTATAAACTTTTCTGTCTGATATTTAATTTTCTGAGATGTTTTGGTTTTTTTATATCGATTTTAGGCGGTTTCACCCAAATAATTTCGGTTTTTCTTTTATAAAAATAATTAAATATTTGTTTGTAAGACGACTGTAGGTCTTTCTAAAAAAATCTGCAAAGAAAAATAAACTTTGTTTTTTCATTGTTATTAAATTTTCTGTAAATTTCTTAGTTACGTCTCAGTCTATAATTTCCGTTTTCATAAACCGGGTCTAGAATTTTCTGAATTATTCTTCTTTCGAATTTTTAAGTCTTCCATTTTTAAATTTAAATTTAAGCATTCGTAGGCATAAAGACATGATAGATTTATAAAAATATTGCAGTGCCTGATATTTAAATTTTTTTATTGAAGGAAAGGTATTTTTTATTGTAAATATTTTTTGTAATTTCGTTGCACTCTCGGGATTGGAGATCGTGTTTTTAATGAAATATAACATTTTTAAATTTATTTTAAACTAAAATCCATCTCGGAAGTTACCCATTGCATTTAAAGTGTAAAAATCTTAATTTTGTTATACACCTTACTCTAGTTTTTCTTAAAAAAAAAAAACAAAAGTTCAGTCAAAATTTTAACCCTCTTTCTAGAAAATTAAAACTTTGTTTATTCAGAATTATGGCAGTATCTTTGTACTTTTTAAACAATTAATTTTTTCCCCGCTTTATTATCACCACTTACGAATTATTTTCTTAAAAATTCATTTTATCCGAACACTTAACCTTGAGAATGGGAATCCCCGAAATACAAAAAACATTATTACATAATGTAAAATTTTTAATGCTCAAAACGTATTTTGTTAAATAATAGTCACAATGCCTATCCTCTGATGGGGAACTCCCTAATTTTTAATAATTTATTTTAAATCAGTTTTAGGGAAAATTTTAATCAAAAAGGCCTCCTTATGCATGAGCCTCAAATTTTAAAAGGTCAGAATCATTTTTTAAAATTTTGATGCTAATATACTAATATTAAAAATTTTGGTTATCGCTTTACAACTGCTATAATTCAGAAATGAATTGAGTAACTTGACCAGCTTAGCCGAGAAATTTATGCAATTCATTGTTGGTTTTTTTTTTTAAACAGAAGACAGCATCAATTGTGAAAGTTAATTGTATTGTTCGTGTTGATTGCTATTATTTATTCACTTTATTTTATAGCCTTATTTTCAAAGATTCAAGAAGATATTTCAGGTGCTGCGGAACCATCAGGAAATAAAGAGATACAAATGAATATTATTATCATATTTATCTTGGAATATTTCTGTTTTAGGTCTCCAAAGACAAGTAAATATGGTTCTCTTGAATACGTAATGTAAGTATTTATATTCTATAACCATGTTATCATCAAATACGTATCCTAATTGTCATCATTTTCATTTAACATGACATTTCAAAAACTTCTTTTCTTGTTTTCATTTTTACCCGATATTCGTGTTTTACTACAATCCACAAATTTATTTTTAAGAATATCTCTAATTCTGAGATCTTTTTTGATTTCTTACTGGTTGTTTTCCTAAAAGTTTTTGTTGTGTTATTTTATAACATTTCAATGTTCAAAAAACTGTTAAAATAGACTAGCCTGCGGTTACTAGGACTTATTTACCTTAGTTAAGAGATAGAGAATGGAATAGCTTTAGAATAGAACAGCTGTTGTTATTTTATTATCTCAATCGATTTTCAGAGTCGATTTAGTAAGTCGATTTCTTTTTTATAAAAATAATTTAATTTAAAATTGTATTTATAACAACTGTTTAGAGTATGGAAATTTTTAAGAAAATTTACCCTTCCTTAGGCTTGTTTGTTTACAACTAGACAGAGAAATTTTCGTCTGTGGATTTTTCGAGAGCAGTATTAATTGATTCTATTTTGCGATTAATTACCTATTTATAGATTTTTTTTGTTTTTGTTATACTATACGCTAATTTTTGTTTTTGTTGTACTTTTATAATTTTGGGGATAATATATGGTTGACCCAGGTCGACCTGAGGGCAAGGTCCCTAGTGATGAAGAGGGATTCTCTCCGGTTGCGGGTCGGAGATCCAGCAGAAGAGGAGAGTCAAGTGTCACGGTGCAAGAAGTCATGTCTGATAGCAGCAGTGGCGACAGCATTGAAGAAATGATCATAGAGGAAATTCAGCGCGCTGATCGCCTGATTTCCAAGAGTAAAAGAAGACAAAGGGGAAAACTTCGGTTCGACGGCAGCGGAGGGTTGTTGATTCGTTTGGTCAATCTAGTAAGGATTAATTAAGGCGATGATTTTCCATCTTTCCCGGTCGAGTTAGCAGACGAACAGTGCGATGGGCAGAATGCGACTAAACATTCCGGGAAACATCGGCTAGGTGATTCTCCTCCAGCCTCTGAGGGGACGAAGAAGCACAAAGCTGGTTGGAGATACTTGTACTCGACGGAGGAGGTCTCTCCCAACGGAAGGGACAGGGAGAGGACGTATACCTCCGGGTGCGGGCCGATAGTGGTGAGACCGAACAGACGACCAGAGACATCGCCGGCAAAGTGGAGGGTGTTACCATGGACTTGACTGGAAGGGGTGGAAGAAGGGTCCACGTCTTAGTTAAGGACGTGGATTCTCTTACCACGCAGAATGAGTTTTTTGGGGAACTTCGCAAAATAACGGGTAAGTCGGTCACTATAAATGTTTTATCAATGTGGCCGGCTTATCGCTCAACGCAGATAGTTACATTAACATTTCCGCCCATCCTTGCGGAAAAAGTGCTATCTGATGGGCGTGTTCACATCGGGTGGGTGGCCTTTCGGATTATGCGGCGTATTCCGACGACCTCTGCTTTAGGTGTTGAGTACAGGCCATAGGTCGCAGTTGTGTAATGGTACCGATAGGAGTGCCCATTGTTTCACATATGATAAGGCCGGCCATACACGTAAAGATTGTAAGCAGGAACATCGTACATCATTTTAGGAGCTTAGAATACATTTTGGGAGCTACCCATTAGAGGTATGTCAAGCAAGAAAAGACCGGGTTACGTAGGCGGGATCTTGTGCCCTTCCGAGGTGGTTTGAGGCGCTGGCACCCCTAGGATCTAAGTTTATGCTTAGTTGCGGATTTGGATCCGAGGAGCGGTGATGATAAAGAAGAAGACTAACAGAAATAACAAATAAACGAAGTAACTTGTGAAGTTAATAAATAAATAAAATCATTGCACAAAATATTAATTTGGAAAGTAAATTAAAGTTTATTTTTCTTTTAATATTATACGTAACTATTAAACAACGTTGCAGAAAATTTATATGGTTTTTAACGTTTGTTATCTAAATACATATCAAAGTAATATTGTCAGTGTAACAGGATTTTTTTTTTTAGTATAATTAATTAGTAGAGTTCTTTTTTGTTAATAAATTAGTCAAAAGAAATTTAGTACGGGTTGATAAGTTTTTGTTAAATAACAATAGAAGTACAATAATCTGTTTGTTTGTAAGGCGAAATATTACTTAAGCAGTTTCATTATGTGATTTGACAGACGTGTTTTTTTTCCTTTCTCTAATATTAAATTTCTCCAATAAATTAACAAGATATAATATAAATGAAATTATATAATATTTAATTATTCTTTGTTCCAGAATGGACCGTATGAATATTTATGCATATATTAATTGGTAAGTTGATAAATAAGCTTATTTTATCGTAATGAAATACAATAAATTTTCTGAAAAAAGTGATATTTTATGACAACATTATTATCAATTGTCTTTTGTCAAAGAATTAGGCAAATCCTATTAGTAAAATTTAACATTCCCATCCGCACTTGAACGTCAGTTATAAAAAAAAATAAAATAAATATTGTAAAAAATAATTTTACACTTTTTATGGTCGTAATACATAGTTAATCATGAACAGAACAAATTGAAACAAAATACTACTCATAAAGAATGAAATTATTATGTAAAATAAATAGCCAGTGGGTATGTTTTTTTATCGCCAATAATGCGCAAATGTTAGTTTATGAACCGGCATGACTTCCGGTAATGATATATTGTAATGATATATTACATATCATCAAAACTTCATCTTCCGATTAAAATGACAACAGCTATGAAATAATTTAATAAATAATATGTGATTTTAATCTATTTCAGTGTAATTCTTTTGTGTCTCTACAATTGTTTTTTAGTACCTCTTTAGGCCCAGTAATATTAATCCAGTAAATAATGATTCTTTACTCGATCCAACTTTACTGTAAAATCACGTAGAGTATCGTTGAAAAATTTTAAAACTGACATAATATTTTGTTCATTAAAATACTTTAATGAGTCATGAGTAACTTTCCAGATAATAAAAAAAATGTATTATTGAATAATTATTTCATCATGTCACTTAGACATAATAAAAGTCTGGGAACTGAAATTTGTTATTCATATTTCATAAACTTATTATGTTTTTCTTGATATTAGGTAGATTTAATAAGAAGGCTACTTATAGTAATAAGTAGGATGATTCGACTTCCGGAAAATTTCGACATATCTTCGCGTTTCGCATCCACCAAACACCAGAATCACCGTCAATTCAAAAGTTTATATATACATACTCGTATATCACTTTCTTGTGGACAAGATAAATAATTGCCGTAATTTTGAGCCAATCACTTTGAAATTGATACATAAAATATAACGCCCAAAATGACGGTCAAGTTCGTTAATGGGCAAAATCGGACAATGGGGGTGGAAATTGGGGGGTTTTTTGAAAATAAAAATATCGCTATAACTTTCTCATTAAGTAAGATATCGAATTCGTTAAAAATTTTTTGGATAAGAGCCTAAAACTTATTTAAGTAAAGTTTTTTGATATCACCAACCATTAGCCCACGCGATGGAAAAAATGGGGGTTTGAAGACAAAACCTCCCTTAATACGCACAGTAACGAGTCGGTTTAAAGTGGTCGTTAATCCACTAAACATTACCTGTCTTTTTCGTGTTTAGCCTCCGGTAACTACCGTTTAGATAATACTTCAAAGGATGAATGAGGATGATATATATGAGTGTAAATGAAGTGTAGTCTTGTAGAGTCTCAGTTCGACCATTCCTCAGGTATGTGGTTAATTGAAACCCAACCACCAAAGAACACCGGTATCCACAATCTAGTATTCAAATCCGTGTAAAAATAGCTGGCTTTACTAGGACTTGAACGCTGGAACTCTCGACTTCCAAATCAGCTGATTTGAGAAAGACGCGTTCACCACTAAACATTACCTAAAACTTTCGTCTGAAACAATTTTTGATATGACCAACCCTTACGGCAAGGGATGACCAAAATTTTGCTGGAATTGTAAGATGGGGCTTGTCGAATGCTAAACACGTGAAACTTTTTTCACATGCGATCATTGTCGTATTGAGTAAATTTGAAGTTTTTTTTAACTTTAAGGTGGAAATATTTTTTATCCGTTACTTAGCACCGGTGAAATCTATCTCCGCCTTCCGACGTGCCGAAAGGGATAATTTTTTTAAGTTTAAATCTGTCTTAATTGTTTTTATTGCCATCTCAGTTAACATATGCCTAAATTCTGCCTTAACATTTTATTTAATTAAACACGAGAATGATCTCGTAAAATAATAAAAAATAGGATTCAGACAAACTTAAACAGACTAACTTAAAGTGATTTGTATGCAAGTAAGCGATAATCCACTCGCCTATTTGTTTTACATAAAGCATAGTTAATATTGTAAAAATAAGTACTTTCGGTACTGTTTACAGATTGGTTCACAGTTATCTTACAAATTTTAGTCTCACCACCCTCTACATCTGCTCCCAAATTCCTTGTCTGCCGAGCTTTATGATTATGTAATACGTTATCAACACATGCTCCGTATTGACTTAATGCATTTGCTAACTGGTGAATTAGAAGGACAGATATTGTAATGTAGTAAAACTGTGCATCATCTTAAGTTTTAATGGTTATTTATTGTTACTATAAACTAATTAAGAGGACTTTTAATTTAGGGATTTCTTACAATCGATTCAACGCAGTCGGTAATATGATAACTCTTACGGGGGTTTAATCGGGCCTACTGGGTATTTTCATGTGATGTTTTATTTAATGATTTTGGATTTACTGTCCTTAGAGTGGCAGAATTGTTCTTTTAGTTCATAATAGAAAAAAAAACATACGTTCCTGTTTATGATTAGTGAACTATATTACCACATCCGAAACGGGTGGGTTTCCAACAATTCAAAGTTAACTGTTCCGTTCGTATTATCTTACAAACAGGAGTCATACAAATAAAAAACGAAAGTCATAGGTAATGAAACGACCAAAGAAACATGTGGAAATTATTGTCTGGATTTATATTTTTCATAATTTAGTGAGTTCCAATGGCAGAATCATATCATGGATAACTCTTTAAAATACTACGAAGCCTCTCATGATATTGACAACATTTTTGTTTGCCGTAAATCGACCGGAAATAAGTAAATTTAATTTATTTATAACCTACGGAATTGATAACACAACATAACAATGAAATAAAAAAGACGGGTGGCTTGTGTAATGCGCTTAAATAAAATCGTCGTTAGATTAATATTTTCTTTTGCCTGCTCTTGATTAACAGAATCGACCACAGATGTAAAATATTGTGGAACGCCTTTTAAAGATGAAGCTTAAGGACCATACTGCATCGGGTAAAAGAGTTTTCACTTAATTAAGTGTATAAAATAATTTAAAGAATTGATTCTTTTAATTTGTGTCAGCAACTCGTGAAACTGAATTAAACAAAGTTTATTTTATCATCTGTAAAATATTAGTTTATATTTTAGTATTATCAATATTCCTGCTCTGACAGCCATCATAATTTTGGTCTACCTTTATGTCTCCTTCCAAAGTATTATATTAATAAACCAACGATGCAAGCCTTTCTTATGACATTTTTATAAAGATTTTATTAGCATAAATTAGGTACAATTGAAACAAAAAAGTATATATATATATATATATATATATATATGAAAAAAAAATTAAGTTTATAATGAGTTGAAGACGATAAATTTAAAAAAGAACATTTTTGTTGGTTAACTTTTCGTCGCAAATCAGTTCTTTTATAGCCAATTTTCAAAGTCAAGATCTGAGGTTCAAATCCTAGTAAACTTTAATTACTTTTATACGGATATGAATACTAGAAAGTGAATACCGGTTTCTTTGGCAATAGGGATTAATTAACCAGAGGTCTCAGGCGGTCTGTCTGACTCTGTAGAAGACTACACCCAATTTATATGCAATATCCTCATACCGTTTGGGCAGTCATTGGGCGAACGTTTCCTTCCACTTCACTTGTTGAACAGATTGCAACGTACTTATTATGAAAAAAAAACCAAATTTAATTTAATGTAAAATTTTTTATGACTATCCATAAGAATTAGTGATATTGTTTTACCTCCTCTTACGAAGTGAAGGAAGTATTGTAATCGCTAAAAATTTCGGTATTCAGATTTCTACGGAAATATCCATTTTGACCATCGCTGATTCCATTTTGACTAGTTTCAGCATGACGTCTGTAAGTACACATGTACGTATGTATGTGCGTATATATCTCGCATAACTCAAAAAAGAATAACCTTAGGATGTTGAAATTTTGGATTTAGAATTGTTGTAACATGCAGTTGTGCACCTCCCCTTTTGATTGCAAACAACTGAACTAAAAGTGTCCAAAAAAGACCAAATCCAAAAAAAAGTTGGATTTTAGACTTTTCCTGAACTGCAAGTAATAAGCGCCTTCATTGAGAGGTTTTAAACGATATATTTGTTGGCTCCAGAGTTATAGCCAAATAAAATTTTAACTAATGAAATATTATGATCTTACAAGGGGAAGGTTCATCGGTTTGAATTCTACTTCACTTCGTTTTTTAATTTTTTTTTTTTTAATTTAAATATATAAGTTTATTAACTTATAATTAACTTAATTTAATTATTAACCGGTGATTATAAAAAAAATTACAATAAATACTTATTCAATAATGACAATAAAAAAAATATGAAAAAATATCAGAAGTTATTAATGAAATAAAATTTTATGTACTTTTCATTATAAAAAAAATGTGTATATGTAATGTAATAGGTGTACAACGAAGCCATGCGGTGTCCACATCATTTTTTTTTAAGTTTGAACCACATTCTATTAATTAGAGCAAAGACATTTATTTTTAATTAGTAAGTAAGTCATATGTTAGTGATGCAATAAGTATTTCGGCTCCATAACCGGTTACCATTTTATAATTTTTCAGTAAATCTTCGCTGCAGGATAAGAAAGATAAGTTAAGGTAAGCATTATTTTAACAAAATGATAAGTGCATAATAATATTTCTTTTCTATATTATAAAAAATGTATTTTTGGAAAATGCATATTCTGGGAACATTAATAATTAATCAACGTATGACGCTGGTAAATTTAATTTGACTGAACAAATTTAAAAAAGTGATCCCACAGTTGCATTGCAATTAATATTGAACAATTCTTTTCATTGACTGTAAATAATAGTAAAAACCCATTTACGATCTGTTGAATACAAACTTTATTAATAAAAGCAAAAAATTAAATAATAGCGATTAAAACATATTCCACGATATTAATTATTGCTGTTTTTCTTTTTTTTTTGTAAATTTATCTCGATGATAATAAGAAATAAATATAATAAATAATTTAAAAAAATAAATACATGTAACCGTGACTGTCAGTTGATGCATCCATTTCCAAACAGTCAAATGGCCCATTAAAAAATAAATCTGTTAAGTGATAATTGAGAAATGGCACTGTAGACCTCCCTTTTTTTAAATTATTCAGTCAAATTTAACGTCAAATTGTAAAGTTTTATCTTATTACTAACGACTGCAGAAATAAAATATTGTGGAACGCCTTTTATCGATAAAAATTAAGGACCATACTGCGTCGGAAAAAAGGGGTTACACTTAGGTGTATAAAATAATTTAAAAGTGGTTAAAGGATTGATTCTTTTTGTGGCAGCACCTCGAGAACCTGAATTACACAAAGTTTATTTTATCACCTGTAAAAGATTAGACTATATTTCAGTATTATCAAAACTGATCTAACAGTATCTGGTTTCCAGATACTGATTTAGAAAAGTTTTCAAAAAAGTTTCCAATCTGGTTTCCAATCTTCTCGAAAAAATTCCGGGAATAGTCTCTGTTGAAGAAGCTGATCGAATTGGAAGACCACTTAAACTAAACGAACAGAAGCTGCTTGATATTTCGGATGATATCACTAAAAGTCCTTGAAAGCCAATGCGACAAGTTATCACAGCAGCGACATATCAGATTGGCTACCATAAAGCAGTAAGAAAACAACTAAAACATTTCCCCAACAAAATAATGTGTATAACTGAAAACTACAGATCATGCCAAAGACTAATTATTTTCAATGGTTTAAACGATTTATTGACCAAAACTCCGTAGGTGTCTTCGACGTTACGTTTTTAACAGATGAAGAATGGTTTCATAAGGGAGGCTATATCAATTTACAAAAAGCAGGACTGTGATCGAAAACTAACCCCCATAAATTACGTGAACAATCTTAACCCGAATGGAAAATTGGAGTCTGGTCGGTGTGAATGGAATGTGCATTGTGGGTCCAGTCTTTTTTGAAAATGCAATTAATAGTGTGACCATTATTGTGCTGTTTTAACTCCATTATTCAGTTATCAGAAGTGGAAATCAATCACGGTTATTTCCGACAAGACGGCACCAAATGCGTACAGCTTATATTTAAATGACTTTTTTATTGTAACGAATAATTTCGATGGATTTGTGACCTGCACGTTCGCCCAATTTGAATCCCCCAGATTACTTACTATATCCCACCGCTTATTGTTCACTAGTTGGCCAGATTACAACAAATATAATAGGAGTATCATAAATAAAAGTTTTTAAATGTACGTATGAAGCAAGTCATTAAGCTTCAAACTCATCAGCAAAGTTGTAGTGCGACTAGAGCACCGATAATAGTTCATTGTATTGTTCAGAATTCTAACTCATTAATTTTTATTTATGTTTCAGAAATTCAGAAACAGAAAAAGAAATATATAAGAAAATTGAAATCCCGTAAGTGTTTTTTTTTTTTCAGTAAAATAGTATAAAAATAGAAATTTCTGTGAAGTTGTATATACTGTCACATATTACTTTCATTATTTAAGTTCAACGTAAAATAAAGTTTATTTCTAATTTGATTAAACAACGTAGGTAGCGGTTTTTTTCTACTGCTTTGATAAGAGAAGTTACAGTCTTGTGATGGTATAACGAACACTATACTAAAACTAATATAGGAATAATTTAAAGAATAATTTCGAAAACGGTGGTCATAGAATTTTGATGGTATCATGCGCCGAAATTGAATATTTTACGATTCAATATTTCCCATCGATCGGTACCCATCACTTTGAGTATATGTGACAATAAAAATTATGTAAAAAAAATTTTAAAAAACACTCTTGTACTAAATGAACTAAAAAGTAGAAAATAAAAAATATTTAAAAACGTTTTTAAAACACCACTACTAAATTAAACACTAAAAACTAAAAAATAATTTTAGGACCGTATCAGAGTATGGATTTGACAACAAGCTTTGATGGTATGTAAAACTACGTGAAAGTCATAGCTTCAAATTAAAAATGTCTTGTTTTTGCCAATTTTTAGTTTAAGAGTAGTGTTATAAAAAATTGTTTTAATATTTTTTATTTTCTACTTTTTAGTCTTCATAAGATTACACTTTACAGCTTTGCTAGCGTTCAGGTTTGAGCAATCTTTCGAAGTTTTAATACCTCCAGTTTCCAATACCACAGACAGCTTTAAAAGTTTTTATATCTTAAAATATTACTGAATAATCTCATATACACTTGACTGGAGCAAGATGAATTGGTGTTATTTGCATTTGATTCTTGCCATAATATAGATGTGTACGCAGTAATTTGTTTTTGGATACAGCACATCCTGCTCGTACACGGGCTATGTTAGATGAATCATCAAATATAAATATTGAATGTAACTGTTATATGAAATTTGAATTTTTGCCTCAGCCGTAGAATAAAATACTTTCGTTCAATTTAATCAATTGAAACGACAGTATCACAAACTTCGATAATTCTTGAGGCTAGACCCCTGCACCTCCACAGGTTGTTCTGTCAGTTGCACTCACTCCATCTTCTCTGAGGTTTGTCTACGGCCTTAACGTAGCTTGAGGGAACTGACGTTCCATGTGTTTCTCTCCCTCAGTAGACTCAACCTGCTTTCTCGCTAATGTCGGGTCTCTCTTTTCCTACATAATAAAAGGGCGTCAGCAGTGTCTTCTATGTCAAAAAACGCTTCTTTGAGCCTTCACTCGAAAAACGGTGTAGGGGTCGAATTTGGAAGAGTGGGGGTCGAAATTTATTTTTCGATTAAAAACAAAAAAACTGGGTTTGGGAGCTGTAGGATGTTTTTTTTGGAGTGGGTCAGATGAGAGTCAAAACTTAAATTTTTAGAAAAATTGCAAAATATTGGAGGTTGGATTTTAGGAGGAGGGGTTTGCGATTGGGTCCAGGTTGGAAGGGGCCCAAAACGGAGAATACCAAACAGATTCGGCACTGGTCAAACCGTTTCCGAAATGCAACGCAAAATTTATCACAAACATGTATAATACATTCACTTTGAAAATATGCATATAAACGAGGTTATAAGTTCAAGAAGAATTTTTTCGCTTAGCAATTTAGAAGCATCTTAGCAGCTTCTTGAAAATATTGGTAAAATGTGTTGTCATCAGGAGCAAACCTGTTTGCAAAATTTCAGAGCGAATGGATAAGCGGAAGTGCTCCAAAATTCGACTGAATGGTTCCGTACCATGAATCTCACATACATAGTCCAAGAGCGAGTTAATATAAGAAAGGTAAAAATATCTCTTAACAGTAGCTTATTATGTAATAGAATTATAGTAGTATAATATGTCCAAGTTCAATCGTCATGCTGACCTTTGACCCCTGGAGTACAAGTTGAGGTAGAACCTCAACGTATGTTTTACAAGATTATCTCCTGTTTTTAGTTAAATTTACACGCTGAGAGAGTGGATTTACTGCAAAATATATAGCAAAACACGGGTTTGAGATGCGTCTAACCACAAAGAACCATCTAAGAAATTGACGATTGAACCTGGACGTCTTTTTTCACGGGTTTATTCGAATACATGAAAGAACGGCTGTTTTCAATGATGAATGTGTATTCACGTTAAATTTCTATGTTGAAACAGTTGATTTAGTGAAAAATTCATAGTAAAACATATGCTTGTGACACACCAAGAGGTCCTACCTTATTCGTTTTAGTTTGTTATTTCATGAACATTTATTATAGACTGCTGCTGACGCATGGGGAATCCCTGGGGAAACCCGACTCTTATAACATGATATCAGCTGTCAATCATTCTTTAAATGAAATAATAATTATTTTTTATATATTGGTTTAGATAGATATTAAAACGGCATTGATATTTGATCTCCATTTAATGTCAATCATTAGGTTTGTATCATTAAAAATTAAAAAACAAAAAAATTAATATTTAGTGTTATTAGATTAAATAATCTGCAACTTTTAACCTATTACTGTTGCTTTATCATAGTGTCTGTCAATAGAGAATATGTAATTATATTTTCGCAAATTAATAAACAATACGCGACTGCATTAGGCTTAAAATTCTCTTCCGTTTCAACTGTAATTTTTAAATCAATTACACCCATCTTTACGGATTCATTTTGTCGCCAGCAATCAATAAAATAAAACAATCAACTGAAATATTACTTGTGAATCTATATAGAAATAAATAAAGATATTATCAATAAACTATTAATCTAATGTTGTAAATATGTTTATTGTAATTGAACTAATTGAAAGTAAATAATAAGGAAATTTTGCCAAATCATTTTCAAATTCCTCTTCAAAATCATTTTTATTATCATAATATTCATCTAATGCTGTGCAATGAAAAGTACTATCACTATTAAGAGTTATTTTTTTGCGTAATTCATCGCATCAATAATGAGCATAAACCTCATTAAAATCATCAATAAATTGAATAATTTGAGATTTTTATACGTTTATTCCTTACATTAAACGAATAAGTAATATAAAATTTATGAGTGCTTGTGGACATATTGTTATCAATTTTATAAATGATTAAAAATGTAAATCAGTAAACTACTGACCTATTCCCGACGTTGATATGATTACATCAGCTTTATAATTGGAAGTAAATGATAAGGATGTTTTGGAAAATCAGCATAAAGCTTATTACGTTCAATAAAAAATTCATCTATTATAACAAACTGGCAAAAATCATCACCATGAATAATTATTTTAAAATGCAATGTATCCCAGAGAAAATATTTTTCAATATAATTCGCAAAGTTATCAAAACAATATTTAATTTCCCGTTTTTTTATTGGTTTGTTAGATGAGTAAAATGAGTATTTAATATTCATATTTTTTGAGGCTTAAATTCAGATTCTATACTGCTATCAAAAATCGCCATATTATTATCATCTAGATATACAGAAAAGATGTATTATCAATAATGTATTTGTTTTAATTTATTTTCACGATGATTTTAGCAATAAAAAATTGGTGTTAAATAACATCACTCAAATCTATCCATGAATTGCAACTTTTATTGAATCCTAGCCATTTTACATACGCCTTGTTGCCTTTTCGTTAGAGTATTTTCTAAATTTTTATATACATCTTTGTGTTTAGTGTTTTGTAATTCGTGTTGATAAAAAGTCCTTTTATGAGTTCATTTCTACTATCAATTAATTCATATGTAACCGGTCGAGATTCAGCTTGCACCGTACGCATTTTAAATATTACATTCGTCCAATTCGGTAAATAAACTTTTTCGAATACGTTTTTATGTTTGCTTATGCGAACGCCATAGCCACCATTAAATTTAATTTTTAAACACTCTTTTTTCTATCGTATTTTTTGTTTAGATTTGCAAGCACTTGCGATTCGTTCGTCTTATTTACATCTTTTGTTTTAAATTTTGTAGATGAATGCACAGTATTGTTATACTCAAGTAGGGCTTGGAGCATATCAGTCCACTTGTAGCTTCCCTGTTCTGTAAATTTAGTTCACATTTTCGTTTTTAGGGTTCTATTGAAGCGTTCAGTTGTGACAGCTTCTTTATCTGAATATATGGAGTAATGATTTATGTTGAATTGTTTCAATAGACCTTTTACTTGTGGATTATAAAATTCCTTATTTTTTTATAAACAATTATAAAATTGGGACATATTTTTTTTAGTTTACTCAATGCATCATTAAATGTTGTATATTGAACGCGAATAGCATAATATTTATACTCTTCATTATTTTTAATTTTATTCCAAATTTTAACGCAGTTATCACTTTCATCGAGTGGATAAAGTGTGGATAACTATGGTGTGGCCATGGTTTTAATTATTTTTACATTACCATTTATTTCTTTAATTTGCAACTTACGCTTTAAATGTTCATCTACAATTCTGTTATTTCGATTAGCAATTCTTCTTGCTTATTTTCTATATAACGCAACTTCGAATACAGCTGAATATTATCGTTTTGACACGACTTAAAATCTTTGATGTAAAAATCTTTTATAATTTCATTACATCGAACATAAAAACTTAGGGATATCCAAGATGCTATTGCTAGTATTGAATCGTCACAAACATACGTTCCTGTTATAATTTGGCAATTACCACCCGTAACTTACGACATTATCTCATCGGCCGGAATTCCGGCCGATGAGATATATTGTAATAACAGTTTAGATTGTTTCATTACAATGTTTAAATTGTTTCTCACCATCATGACATAATTTTGTTGCATTGAAAAAACCCGTATCTCTATCAATTATAATTTAAAATCAGCAAAGATACCGTACGAATAGTTAAATCTGTTCATAACACACATTTATTAAACTCATTTATAAGTCTATAATAAAACAATAAAATAAAATGTTTTATCCATTCGAATGTTTTATGTTATTTTATTAAAAATAAAATGTTGATTTTAAATATTGGTACTTTTATATATAGAATCATAAAAATGTCTAATATCATCCATAAATTGATTAGTGTAAATTATACAAATAATATTAGTGAAATGGTCTACAACAGGCGATATAGAATTAAAAAGTGGATTTTACAAAGACAAAAAAAATGGTGATTCAATTATTGCATCAATTGAAAGTTTCGGAAAAATATTTTTACCGCAAAGATTTAATGATTTTACTGAATCAGATTTGAATGAAATCAATCAATCAACAGATCTACATATAATTAATAAGTGTTTGAAAAAATGTCTTATGGACATAATTATCATGATTAGAGTTTAAACGCGGTATTGATGTTACAAATTAAGTCGTATACAATTTCAGATATGTAATGTATTTGTCATTTTAAAATAAATGTAGATTTTTACGACATCGCGTAATTGTGTCGTAGTTGAAAAAAAAAAAACGATCTAATTGTAGTGTTTGGGGTTTGCACCATTTGAATCTAGTTTGTATAAAATGTTTTGGTGGTCGAAATTCCGACTGCCGAATGTTTCCACAGTCTGTATTGGCTTTCTTCCAGTCAAAAGCCGCAGTCCGGATTCCGGCATTGGCTTTTTTTATAAAATTCAATTAACTCTTTTGATTGCTTATTTTCACCGTCAAACTAAACTAAGCTAATAGAATAGATGTAGACTAATTTTTCTTTTCTTTTCACCATGTATTCATCGATATCTTTATGAACGTATGGAAGTGTATTTATAACGTTTTATAATATGAATCTTTTATCATTGTATGGAGAGAGAGCTTTTTTACATTGTTCAATCGAGTAAATTTAATATTTAACATTTAATATTTCTTCTTTTCTTTTTAATAGCTTTTAAACTTTTTATTTAGTAATACCCCACGCATGAAAGGTTTTCTCAACATAATCTTTCAAGTCGAGTTGGAGTACTCATAGGGTGTAGAACTATTGTTTTTCCGCTCTGCGATATTTGCTATTTAGTTCTGTTTTTGGTGTTTTTTGTTTAGTTTGTTGGTTTTACATTGTTGGTTAGTGAATTGTGAACGTGCCTGTGAATTTTCGTGAATTTTGGATATAAATTAATACCGCTTTTGATTTTTTCTTCGGGTTTGTATTTGCCATAAGAAATACATTGAAGTTGGTTCTACATAACCTATTACTTGGTGAATACTATTCCAAGTCGATCGACAAGTCGCTGCAGAAAGAATAAGTCATCATCTTTATGGTAAATAAGAACTTTGAAATTTTCCTGAGCTGGTGAGTACAGAATTTTTTCTAAGTCCCACAGCGTTACTGATTTGGCCAGGGAACTTCTCTTCCTTATAACTCCATGTCCGTACCTCCAATCCCAAATTCCCCTTGGATCTACGTGATCCATATCCGACTGCATATGGACGGTCGGAAACCCCTGCCGTAGTCAAAGGTGGTGGCCCTCAGAACTTCAGGCCAAACGTATTGTGGACAGGGTGGCTGACCAGTTGGATCCTGCTCGGACGATCACACCTGAAGGGCTTATGGAGGTACTATGTGATGAGTACAGTCGAGGTGGACGACCTGAGGGGCCGGCAAAGAGAAGATTCTACTGGTGGACTGATGAGATTGCTACCAGGAGAGCAGCTACGATTGCTGCTAGAAGGAAACTTCAGAGAACAACGAGGAGAACTTCTAATGATGTAGACGAGTTACCTGTTGCATACCGACAAGCAAGAAAATCCCTTTTGCGGCCATTAAGGAGGCCAAGGCGAAAGCCTGGGCGGAGCTGGTAGCAGATCTGGACGTTAATCTGTGTGGGGGGGGGTGCGTATAAAACTGTCATGAACAAGTTTGGGTTCCGCAGGGGTCGGTTCTCGGCCCACTCCTTTGGGACCTCGCTTTTGATGGGCTTTTGACAGTTGAGTTTGAAGGGGACGTTGAACTTGTTGCATATGCAGATGATTTGGTCCTCCTCGTGGCCGGACACACTGAAGCAGAAGTAGAGGAGGTAGCCAATAATGCAATCCGCCGGCGAATAAGTTGCTGGCTTGAGGTGAGAGGATTACAGTTAGCACCTAATAAAACCTCCGTAGTAGCGTCGGGAGAAGAAGATTGCGAGAAATGTAGATTAATGTTGCTGGGACCAGTATTCCCACGTCGGGGTGCGTTAAGTACCTCGGCGTGTGGTTGGGAAGGAGCCTAAACTACAACGTCCACCTTCAGCAGACCTTGGCACGTGCTGAGACAGTTGTTGACAATTTCAGTAAGCTTATGCGTAACCACAGAGGTCCTCGTGCATCTATACGACGTATAATACTGACGGTGGCTTCTTCTATCAAATTGTTTGCCGTCGCTGCGTAGGTAGAGGCCCTTGAAAAGAAAAGGAATGTATATAAAATATCGACACTTCAAAGACATGCTGCGTTGAACATTGCGGCCGCATACCGCACGGTTTCGCGAAACGCTATTGAGGTCATCTTCAGAATTCCCCCGGTACGGCTGCGTGCATTGATGCTCCGGCGGGTTTATCTTGGTATGACTAAGACCGAGGCTAAGGACTTAGTTCTGGCCGAGTGGTAGGAGGCCTGGAACACCTCACCTACTGGTGTATGGACGCGTTAATTAATTCCGAGAATAGATGTATGGGTGCAGAGAGGACTGGGTGAGGTAGGTTTCTATACACGCACGACGGCCCCGGTGCGCCTGCACTTTTGCGGATGGGCGACGGTGATGAAGCACGGGGAATCTAGACCCCTGCACCCTAAAGGCACCTCCTGGGCCCGCGCAATTTCATATTTGGTTCTTTGTTGTAATTTTGGACACATCTCAAACCCGTGTTTTGCTATATATTTTGCAGTAAATCCACTCTTTCAGCGTGTAAATTTAACTGCAAACAGGGGATAACCTTGGAAAAAATACGTTGAGGTTCTGCCTCAACTTGAACTCAAGGGGGTCAAAGATCAACATGAAGATTGAACCTGAACATATTATTACTACTAATTATACCATTAATTACAAGTTTTTAGCTATTTTGGACTCAGCATCCTTTTCTTAATTGAAAGTAACAATATATTACTTTTCCTGGGTACTCTTTTAATTTATTTTTTTTTTAATTTTAGTCATTTAATTTAACTGTATATGTTATTTACATTTTTGCTTGAATAAAATTCTTAGAACGTTAAATATTTAAAAAAAAACACAATTTCTCAAACATGGTTACCGTTGATATAATTAATAAGTTATTAAAAAAGTAAAAATCCAACTTACCAACAAATTAAATATGTGTCTGTAGATTTTCCAGTCCATAGACCATCGTCAGGAGAATAAAATAAAGTAAAAAAATTTTAAATGATTAAGCAGTCATGACCGTTTGCTAGTTCAACTACTATATTAGCAAACACTCATGACTGCTTAATCATTTAAATTTTTTGACTTTATTTTATTGTTCTGACGATGCTCTAAGTACTGAAAGATCTAGAGAGACACATTTAATTTGCTGGTAAGGTGGATTTTCACTTTTTTAATAATTTAGAAAACATACAAAAATATAATTATCATTTTTGTGCATAATACATCATGAGCCTAAACTTGTGTTTTAATAGTAAATAAAAATTGCATAACATCCTAAGTTTTGTTTATTCTCACGTTTGTTTTCAGATGTACTTTACGTTTAAATACCAGAAGTATAACGAACAATTTTTTTGAACAACTAACTCCAGTTTTAAATATAAATGAAGAAAATTTGTTAAAATACGGTTCAGATACCTATGTACAGTTTGAATTACAATTTTCATATATATGTAAATTTGTTAGCCCTGTAAGTATACAGTTATTCAAATGTACATATGTAGCAATTAAAAACGAAAAAGCTATAAATTCAAGTATTAAGGAAAATAATAATATAAAATATGAACTATTTGTTTCAATCGCGCACTCGCACACACGAATATGTATATAAATATAAATATATATATATAGATACATTAGACGGGAAAAAGTTACATAACTTTGTGACTACCGAGATCTTGGCCCTCGACAAACTGCTACGTAGGAGGAAAATGAAGTAAAATATTGAAATATGTGAGGATGCACGTAAAGAAGATTTATATATAAAAATTATTCTACTCTTTGAGTAAAATTTATAGAAACGGAACTTAAGGTGATCGTGTCTCGCCACGATAAGGTACTGTGCCAAAATGAATTGGCATCAATGCTCCATATTCAAAAACCATTTTCACAAATTTCATTCAAATATTTCCCTCCGGTTTAAAGATATCAATAAAAACAAAAGTAAAAAAAAAGTTAATAAAAATACATATATACATGTGTACGTAAATCATTCTGAGAATTTTTAATACTAAAATTATAGATACTTTTTTTGTTTTTGAAATGTCATGATCTGCCAAAACTCCAAGGTGAAACATTTAACCCGATAATCAAACGTTCACTTGCATAGTATAATGTAACACCAAATGCTGTTATATTAATGTTATGATTCGTATGCTATTATAGCTAAACAGTTCAAGCATACAGCCAGGAAATGAAAAATATTAAAAAAAGTAGATATACTATCCGTCAAAGTCAAGCCTGCACTTAACTGGGGCGAGTAGAATACTCCATCATTTTAATAATTGTTATCATCGATATATCGCTATTTCAGAAATCAAACCGGTTAAAACCGTTTCTGACAGTGATATCATTTTATTAAAAACAAACTCCACACCATTTCAGTATAATGAAGCATTTTATATAACTATATTAATGTGATGTTAGTTAAATTACTGTTTGAATAGAAAATAACAATTTGCTGAATGTATCAGTAATGCTCGGTGATTACTCAATTGGTTTACCATGATTTTATTATGAGAGTGGTTCACTCTAGAATAACATATGAAATATATTTTTTAAACTATGATAGGTTGTTTAGTAAGGAAGAGAGTTTTGGAATGAAATTCGTTAATTTACTTGACTTGACACGGAAATGTCAGTATTCTGATCAATCTTATTTTGTTAGACTAAACTACGTAAATAATTTTAAAGCAAAAACTCGAAGTATATTTACTGTGAAAAAAACTACAAACAATACGTTTCTTAAGTTAAATCAAAATTATATAAATGTTATTTTGTAAACATAGATTAGTATCAGTGCAACCTGTGCCTCGACTATATCCACCGATTTTATATTAGACTGTTGATAAAAGCCGGGTTTTAGTAAAGTTTGTACTATGGTTTAATACTTTATCTTATTTCAATAATACGGTGTAGAATGTAGTATTGTCCGGTACTATATCGTAAAAATATTATTATGAAATCAAATTTTGTCAACGATAGAATTCTTTTGTTTTATATAAATCAGTAAATACAAAATATCTTTTGTACTCGATTCGTTGCAGTGATTTGCTTTGATGAATTACTTTTAAAATAAATATTTCACTGTTCGATTAATTACTTTATAAAATATATGCGACTACGTGGTACCTTTAATTGAGTTAAAACGGTGACGGAAATGTCTACCGAGGCATTTGCTTCGGTGGCATCCTGACGTATGTCAAACTGATAATTGTAATATCAGTCAGAGGATCAATAAGACGAACTTTGGTAAAGGCCACTAATAATTGAGGAGGTGGTGTGGCGATAGAAATCGTCACAAGGGAGTAAGTACGTGTGTTATATTACATTTGTTTATAAATATAACAACAATAAACTGATTCCAGTAAAATTTTATAATTCTTTTCTCAACAGAACAAAATTGTTTTCAGTCTGAACTCAAGAGATTAATTTCTGTCATTTCTGTAAACAGAAACCAAGTTTAAGTTTTAGATGTAGTTAATGAACAGATTTCTTTAATAGAGTGAGATCATTTTATCGTGTACATCATGATACTACACACTATAACTCCACGTTTTACTATAATACAGAGACACTCACATTTCATTTGAGTCATGGTAGTTATGCACAACTAGTAATGTGTTACAGCAAGTGTTGGAAATATCCACATTTTTCTTGAAGGGAAACCCTTCACACAACAGTTTTTGAGATAAATTCCATTATTCCTGATGTCAAAACATATGGTGGGAAGGGTTTGGACCGGCCTTCAGGAAACTGGTGGACATTTCCAAAACTAGCAGTAAGACATTAACCCATCGGGTTGGTCTAGTGGTTAACGGGTCTTCCCAAATCAGCTGATTTGGAAGTCGAGAGTTACAGCGTTCAAGTCCTAGTAAAGCCAGTTATTTTTACACGGATCTGAATACTAGATCGTAGATACCGGTGTTCTTTGGTGGTTGGGTTTCAATTAACCACACATCTCAGGAATGGTCAAACTGAGAATATACGAGACTACACTTCATTTACACTCATACATATCATCCTCATTCATCCTCTGAAGAATTATCAAAAACGGTAGTTACCGGAGGCTAAACAGGAAAAAGAGAGAGAGAGAGCAGTAAGACATTAACAGTTGTGGAAAACTACATGTACGTTCCATGATTCAAACAATATGTATATCTTTATTTTAGTCCATAGTGGAGTTATAGTGTATAGTATCATGATGTGCATAATAAATATAACTTATTAATAATATCAGAAAATTGACTTTAATAGAACCCCAATGTTCTATTAAATGTAACCCCCATGTTCTAGTTAAACATAAGATGTTAATTAGTGATAAAAGAGGATATAAGCAAGAAAAGTATATAATATCAGTGAATTGTATATTTCTCTTGTTGTTATTGTGCCTTTTAGTAGAAAAAATTACACAAAATATACTCACTGAGAATCAAGAAATTATGAATAACAATAAAAAGGTGTAACAATGTATTGGTTGCTGATACATTGTTGATTAGTTTACAAAAACAACTTTGAGAGCAGTTATAAAGCGTGGTTTATCTTAAAAAAAAAAAATAAAAACGTTTGGTGGTGCATATGACCTAATTTTGGTGTTTTTTAAAGTGTTATTGAAGACTTGATGAAACTCAAACTTGACGCTGGCAACCACATTTTAAAAGAGCACAAAAATTCCCACTTGCCACGATGGATTCAAAGTGAAATAATCAGCTTATGTGGCGATGTCATTGGAGATGACATCACTACTGACATAAATAAAGCATGTGGTTACAGTATCCTGGCAGACAAGAGCAATGGCGTATTAGGACTCAGAGCACCTGAGCAACATTCCATTGAGGTTAGATTTTTGACAATTAAATGATGATTCGTGAGGAATATCTAGTTTTTGTAGAGTTGACTGACACGATGCAAAATCTGTATTATCTGCAATTAACATCTTTGTAGAAAGGGTAGGCCTTGATCCAGAAAAGTGCATTGGACAAGGATACGATGGGTGTTCCAGTATGGCAGGGAAGGATGGTGGTGTCCGCCAGAAAATTATTCAAGAAAAGAATACGAGAGCATTATACATTTCTGTGCTAGTCACAAACTGAACTTAGTTGTAAACAGCTCAAATGAAATAAAAGTAATACAACAGCCTCCACATTAAAAGAAATAATAAGATTCAGTGTAGAATCAGCCCTTCATTGAAAATGCCTACCAACTATACCAATGCTCTGTGAAATCCGCCACATTCAAGAAACATTATGTGCAAATTGTTATGGCGCTTGAAAAACTGTCAGCAGATGTTAACAATGCAACGAAAAAAGTGGTTTTCAAATGCATTATGCTGCTACAAAATCAGAAATTCATTGTTAGTGTTTGTCTCATAGCAAAATATTCGGAATTACTGCAACCGGTGGTAGATGCTCTTCAGTGAAGTATGGAGTTACTTTAGTGTGGAAATCACAACAAAAAAAAATCACTGACATCATCGCGGAAATGCGGTTGTTGAAAGTGAAAGTGTGATAGCAGGGGCAGAAACAATCGTTGAGCATCTTGCAACAGATTCCAATATGCCACGAGTTATAAATCAGCAGAAACATCGTTCAAATCCACCTGCATAGACTCCTGGCAGGTTTTGGAGAATATCACTAATTATTCCATACATTGATTCATTAATAATGTCTCTGGAAGAGCGTTTTTCTAAGGAGAACTTGCCCGCATTCTCATTGCTTACAGTACACTCTCACGTAATGTTTGATATGACATATAAGTATTTGTTAAAAAGCTACAAGTTTTTTAGTTACTACAATTTTAATGATTTCCTTGGTGAAGCTGTAGTACAACCAATGGAAAGGAAAAAATGTGCCAAATGCCAAACTGAATGATGTAGTACTAGCAGCAGTAATTAAAGAAACCTTATTGTTCTACCTATCCATAAAATGGATGCTACTTATCTCACTTGCACAACCAACATTTACTATCGAAAGATCCTTCAGCACCTTGTGCAGGACAGGAACTTGGTTACAGTCAACAATGACAGAAAATCGGCTTTCAGTCTTTGCATGAAGAGTGTCCATAAAAAGAGGGTTCTGGAAGCTAAATAAATGTAAGAAAGAAATTTTGTCAGGATTAATACAGAAATCTCATAGGCTAGTGCTGAATTATTATGTTGATAGATTCGACTAGCATTGCAATTATTACTTTTGGCATTTTTAAATGTTCAAATAAAACCAATATTTTACAAAAAAAATTATCATATTTTCCCCCCTGTAGAAAATCCCGGCTACTGCCTATGTTATTATGCAACTGCATTTGCCATCTTGTTCCCAGAGGTTTATTTTTTTATAAATAAAGTAATAATATTACATGTTTTGAAAACAGTAATGAACATTTTTGTGCATTTTACATATAAATAATTAAGAATGAGGATGCCTTGAAAAGATTCGTGTATTAAATGAGATAGATAGCAATTTAACAAGTAACTACATAAATCTAATTTCATGGTAGTGTTATAGTAAAATTATAAACCCTTATTTATTGAGAAAAAATTTATTCTCTTTTAACCTCTCAAATATCAAAGTACTGACTACTCTTTAATAGTACTAATTCAGGTTTGATTATATCTTCTCTATGTATTTTCTTTGATAACTTTATCTCGTAATTGTATGTAATAAACATACTGCTACTTTAACGGTTTGGCTAAAAAGTTTATATTCAGTTTATGTAGTTCTAAATATTTTTAAATTCATGTGAATTTTCTAAAATTCTTCATGAAGCCCAAACCAGTCCTCAGCTGATTCCTTAATATTTAGAAGAAAAGCATGTATTTGAGGTGTTCAAAACTTTAAATAAATAATGCATAATTAATTTAATAAATACAAAAACATTTATCGCTAATGGGCTGTTTCTATCCTGATAAACATACCTCAATTTCCTGAAGAAATTATTGATTAAATAGATAGATACTGCATGAAGATCTTTGGATGAACTTGTTTTGTGTTCA
The DNA here is from genome assembly GCF_047948215.1 of Lycorma delicatula. Classification (NCBI taxonomy): domain Eukaryota; kingdom Metazoa; phylum Arthropoda; class Insecta; order Hemiptera; family Fulgoridae; genus Lycorma; species Lycorma delicatula. The sequence goes on from NC_134466.1 coordinate 26,761,279, forward strand.
ACATGAGGATTCAGTGCCTTATCTACTACCCACTGTAACCTTATCTGTGATCATTTCTCAATGCAGTGTGCAGCCAGATGCATACGTTGTTGCTGTACTATCTCAAACTAGGACTGTAGGTTCCATACTTAAACACACATTACATTGTGTGTATTTTATAAACACAACTTTGTTATATGCAGTCATAAATTATTACATCAAATGCAGCTATTGTTTAAAGAATGTATTTATTTATTTTATTAATTCCCATGACCATACATTTTTTTTTAGGTGCCTTATTTAATAATTTATGTAAATATCCTTAATTTTCATTTATGTAAATATCCTTTCATTATTTATTTCTAATATATAAAACTATTCAGTTGCAGGTCTTTTCAGACGACAATATTTTACAATACAAAATATTAAACTTCACAGTCAGTGGCTATCATTTTAAAAAAAACAAAGTTTCAAAATCTGAATTTTTTGGTCTTACATACTGTTTGCAACATCAAAATATTGACAATTATGTAAGTTTTGAATATCTAATTAGCCTTCTCTTCATGGTTAATAGCATCATAACAAAATTTTTACCTGTAATGAGTTATATTGTATATTTTGTGTAAAAAAAATTTAAAAATACTTCCCATTTAGTAAACTATTGTATTTAGATAGAACGAACTATATATGAAAATGGTCACTGCTGTTAAAGAATAACAGTGTCCTATTCTTTTAAAAAACCAATCAATACATTTTCAAATTTTCTTTTATCCATTGTCGCGCAATAGACATTGATGAAGATTTAGTAGCATATTCATTAGAATTCAGGTTGGTACAGTTTAGTACTTTTTCATTCCTCCATTTATGTGGTATTACATTAAAATTATTAATTTATTTGTGATTATTCAGTATTGTAATAAAATGTATGCAATTTGCTCACAATATTGGTACCAATTTATCTATGCAGTATGAATTATTAATAAATGCTAGGAAAAGAGACAACAGTTCTTCAAAACTGTTATGGGAAACAAAAAATAACAAAACCAGTTGTATTAGTCAACATGCTGGGACAGGATACATTCACGTGCATCTATTGTGCACAATTCCTGTCAAAAATTTTAAGAGGCTCTTGATAATCATGTGCATGGTATAGGAGCTGCAAAAGTAACAAACTTAGTATACCTCACATACGCAATTCAGACGATGATTTGAATTATTCAAATAATAATTAAGTAACCCATAATGACTTTTATCCAGATACATGGCAAGCATGTCTTTCTTGTTAAGCATGCAGGAAGAGATTACCAAATTATAACTCTAAAAGAAAGTATTGATAACGAATCGTTTAGTATATTTTTGTCAGTGATCGTTTAGCAGTGAATAGAACAGTGACTGCGCGATCAGTAAATTAAAACTGCAGTTAACTGCCTAGGACGGTGCTGAAAAATCATAACGAATGCTAGGTATAATGTAAGGGAGGTTTTAAAGAGGATACTGAAGAGAATTGAAAGTGGTGGTGGAAAAAGAAATTAACTATTTAATGAAGGTCAATTGGTGGAAGAAGATGAAGGAAGTATAAATATTCAATGTTAGGATTTAATATTACATTGTACTCTTTGTATTACTTGCCTGAAATGTAAAGATTATACTCAGTTTTTAAATTGTTGAAGATTTTATACTCACTGATACATATGGAACAGAATAATGTAGAGTGGTTTATGCAGTGTTTTCAAGAATATAAACTTTGTGAGAGCCGGCAAATTAGAAACCACATGTACAATAGCGCGCAAAGAGGAACTTGTAACAAATTTTGAATAGGTATATGTTTTTCCTGATTTTTTTTTTTGGTCTTACTCTTGAACGCGATAGCGAATTTTAATGAATTGAATTTAATAACTATAAATATACAATAGAGGGATGAACAAGTGAAAGGAAACGAGTTAGAACACGAAATGAAAGAAGGATAATAAATACTACAAAAAATACTAACATAATGCTAATAATATAGGATAGTAAAAAAAAACTACAAAAGAAGGCTGGAGATTTTGAAATGTCCAACTCCAACTCCTTCAGGAGGTTTTGAAAATTATCAGGAGATGAAAACATAAAAAACTGACTATATATTTGCAGAAGAGAAATTGAGAAATACAATGAACAATATATGTAGATTGCCAAGTACTTTTTTCATTCAGAAAGTCACTATACATCATACTTTGGAATCATGTGGTGCATTCTGGTTTTTTCGAATTAGGTTGGTTACCCATGGTTCACTGGGTATTGCTCAGTGATAAACCAAGACATTAGATGTTAACTTATTGAACATTCTTTTTTTCATTTTGTGTTGTTTCGTTTACTACAATCAATAGTTGTGAGAAAAGTAATGATTCTTTTGATAGAGGTGAAAAGTCCTCACTGCAATGCATTTCAAACTCTTATCGAAAAATTTCAGGCAGCAGGCTCTGTTGAAGACGCTGATCAAAGTGGAAGACAACCTAAATTTAACAAATAGATATTTCAGATGCTATGGCTGAAAGTTCATCAAAGCTAATGCGTAAGTTTGCACAGCAGCAATATATTAGACTTGCTACCACACATAAAGGTGTAAGAAAAGAACTGAATCTCTTCTCCAACATAGTAATGTGTTCAAGAACTGAAACCAACAGATCATGCCAAAAAAACTAAATTATTTTAAATGGTTTAACGTTTTATTGACCGAAGTTGCATAGATATACTGAAGGTTACGTTTTTACAGAAAGAGTGATTTCAAATGGGAGGATATATTAAATTACAAAATAAACAACTGTGGTTGACTATTGACTGTGGTTGACCTCTTATTAACTGCATGAACAATCTTTACATGATGCGAAAATTGAAGATTGGTGTGATTTGAACAGAATGCGCATTGTGAGTCCAGTCGTTTTTGAAAATACAGTTGATAGTTATTATTATTGTTCTGTTTTAACAACCCTCATTACTTAGTTAAACGAGGTGAAAATTAATCACGGTTATATCCCAACAAGTTGGTGCCACAGCTATCAGGTCAATGATTTTTTATAAAATATCTTTGGTAAACAAATCATTTTGAGAGGTTTTTGGCCTGCACAATTGCCCAGTCTGACTCCCCCATATTACTTTCCATGGGAGGAGCAAAAAGAGCAGTGTATCGCAACAGACCACACACAACTGACCAACGAAAAACAGCAATAACGGCATTCATACAAGACATTCCAGTACATCAGTTATTAAAGTGTATGAAAACAAACTGAAATATATGCAATGTTGTATTGATGTTTGAAGAGATAATTTTCAACACTTTTTATAAACTATTCCAGTTATTGTAATATCCATTTCTATAAAATAGTGAAATAAAAATGCAAAGTAATAATTAAGAAAGTTTTGTCATTACAATCCCATAATTCCAGAGCACAGCAACTTTCAAAATGCACTGTACTTCTGGTAGTAGAAGTAAAAGTAATATTGAAGGGAGTTAAAAGAGCTGAGAAATTAACTAAATGGAGGGTGGAATAAATTGCATCAATTGGATAAGATAGAATTTGGCTTGATTGGCATTTCTCCTGCCACTACCCCCTTCGGTCACCCTAAAGCTTAAGACTGAAAGTCTGTGCCACAAATGGCCATTGAGCCTCAAAACAGTTTAGCAACCAATGTCCTAACTAACTTCTAGAGCTTACCTAACTGTGTGAGCGGACTAAGTGCGGTGCCATACACCACCAGCTTATGTGTCCCAACCGCTCACTTGTCATATATTTACTAAAATGGGTAGGCACAACCCGTCAACTACTAAAAATGTATCTGGTATTCATAAATTAAAATTTACTTTGTCTAGACAGCAATTCACTGCCCACACCTAGGTCGCTGAATGCCAGCAAGTACTGTCAACCATATTAAATTTCTTGAAGCCTTAATTGGCTGGTGGTTAGCCATATATCTCTAGGTTAGCTTCCCACAACAGTGCAGTAGGAGTCTTTCCCTTAAGTAAACTACTGATGTTGGATGAACAAAGCAACTGCATTAAGGAACTTCCACACGGTCCGACAATGCATCTATTGCCACATTGACTCGCTGCTAGTGAGTATCCAATTTTCCCCTTGACCTCTAAGTTCTAGGGCGGCCCAGTCTCTGGCCTCCCCAAGAGTAGGGCAGCCAAACATCAGGTAATGTTTTAATTGAACTTCCCCGCAGACGAACAGCTCATCAGCTGCCAGGCTGACCAAAATAGATATTAGTTCAAATTAATATGGTTTGGATAAGAGAGAAATTATTATAAGAATTAGAAAGAAGAAATGCAGAATACAATTGCTCAAATGAATTTTTTCTGAATATTAAAGATGCCATAAATATAGCAATGGAATAAAACAATTAACTTTATTAAGGGAAGCAGAATAAGGTAGCCATGGGTTACCAGATAGATGATTGAAAAAATGGAAGAAAACAGGCAATTATAAAAAAAAAACAAAAAAACAGGAAGGTTGAAGAAGTTGAGATGCTCTACAGGAAGTTGAATAATGAATCAATAAGATTCAAAAAGCAAATGAGAATGTCTTGCAGATGAATTATCACATACAGAACATTTAGAAAGAAATGGATAATATGAACTATGTGTAAAAAAAAAGGAAAAAGTAAAACAGATATACTTAAAAGGTGAAAGAAATATACAGTAGAAGTGTACTGATCTAATAGAAAACCACATAATTTGCCTGAAAAAGATCAAGTACAAATATAACAGAATGAAGTAATCAGAAAATGAAAAAATCATGAGGAGAGCGAACAAATTTAGAATCTTAATTAGAACATAGACAAGCTTAATTCAGAATAGGAAAGCTAATCGGCCAAAAGATATCATGAGGAGAAAAATTGACTAAAACAGTGCTAGAAGGATCAGCAGAAGGTGCAAAGAAGAGAAGCCTAGAAGATCAAAAATGATAAAAATTAAAAGAGATTGGATCTACAAAGACTAAAATTTTTAGTTGAAAATTTAAAGCAATAAATCATACATGGTGTAAAGGCCGTATATCAGACAGGTATGAAAATGATGATGAGTTGTGAAAACAAGCCTAATGAAAAATAATACATCTGTTTAACTTTCAAACTTAGTATCCTGTTGAAGGACAGGTTAAAACAACCATTAATTTAATCCCTTTTATTTTTAAGAATTCCCTTTATTCTGCTATATTTTGTTTATTTCTGATATTTGACAAACTTCCAACGTCCTTGACATAATTATTTAACTTGGTGAAAAGTTCAAGTCATTTTTCAAATCAAAGAATCGTTTGATTTTTTCATACTAGATTCATACCTTACAGGTAGATGATTTCAACTTATATCACGGATTCAATTAACTCTCTCTTTCTCTTCTTCTATTTAGCCTCTGGAACCACTGTAAGGTATTACTTCAGAGGATGAGAATGTAAATGAAGTGTAGTTTGCACAGTCTCAGGTTGACCATTCCTGAGATTTGGTTAATTAAAACCCAACCACCAAAGAACACCTGGTATCCATGATCTAGTATTCAAATTCATATAAAAGTAACTGGGTTTACTAGGATTTAAATATTAGAACTCTCAACTTTGAAATCAGCTGATTTGCGACAAGTTAACCACTAGACCAGCCCGGTGGGCTACATTTAATTAACTACTCTTCATCATATTAACTCACATGTACATCTGACACTGTCTAACGGACATTACAATACTTTCTTCATTGATTCATTGAATTTATTAAAATAAAAGAAAATAATATATGTCTTTTATTATTATAATATAACTTTACATATAATCATTCAGCAATAGTATAAAGAACCATGAACGCTATAAGTTGTATATGTTGTATGTTGCTCTTCTACGTTGTAATGTTCCTTTCATTTGAAAAGCTGAAAAAGAAATAGTGCCAATGCAACAATTATCAAATACACTGTGTACATCTATGCATACAAATGTAAATATAACAGTTGTGTTTACAAAGATGAATCAGTACAAATAAATTGTATTTCTAACAGAATTTATTAAAAAGCAAACAATTGGGCACTTTTAGATTAAGCAGCAGTTGTAACAACAGACAAAGAATTTAATGCTTTTATTCGCACAAAGTATCTTTAGATATATTACAATAACGGTTTTAAAATGCTAAATTAAAGTGAATGAAAGTAAATAAGTTCCTATAACATCCACTTTGGGCAAGGAATTTGTCCTGTAGTAGCCCCTTTAAGTAACTAACACCTGTGTAACAGTGCTTTAGCTAACCTCCTTCATTTTGTATACTGTCATTGTACTTACCAGATTTAAATTTCCGACTTCTAATAAGTTATATCAGACAAAATTTGCAATAATTTAAATGATGAAATTTTCAAAATTTACGACATTTAAATATTTTTATTTCAACTGTAGTTTTTTGTAAAATATAATTTAACTTTTTTGATGGGACTGTTTATACTTGTAGCCCAAGTAAATGTTATTCTTAAAAGACAAAAAACGAAAATTAGGAAAAAAATTATAATTATATGTATATAAAAATAAAGACAGAAAAATATTTATTTCAAACTGAATAATTTTGAATTTAACAAATTTTAGTCCAGGAGAGTAATATTCCACTGCTTATAAATAGTAAACTTTGTTTCTATTTTAACAGCTGTGGATGATATAATAAAAAGATTGTAGCAAAACGATAAGGAAGAAATACCATGAACATTACTTGCTATTGGATCATAATATAGTCACTGTGAAAATCAAGAGGAAATTCAAGAGGTATTGGACATCTGGAATAAAGAAATTAGTACAAAGATATGCAAGGTAGTAGCGTAGACATATTGGAGCAATGTAAAAGGAATGCGTATATTTGGATACAGTGGCAGCAATAATCAAAAATTGCATGTGATTACATTTAACTCCTCAAGGAGTGATCAGTTTAAAAGTGCAAAGCATTATTAATTACATTATTATTATTATTCCATTATTACTGGTCGACCTGAGACTATACAAGATTACACTTCATTTACATTCACTCATATCATCCTCATCCATTCTCTGAAATAATACTTTATCGTGGTTTCAGAGGCTAAACAGAAATAAATATTCTGCAAGGAAACTTCCAACTCCAAGCAATCAGAAAAAAACCTACCCCGTTGAAAATTCTTAAAAACCTATAACATTAAAGGCAATGCAAATAGCTTATAAATGATCCTACTTCACATAAGAAGGTGCACTAATTCTTACCTCACCATTATCAATTATGAAAAATTTGCAAAATACTCAATTATCTGCCACTTGTATTTGATGCTTCTATCACTTAAATTTCTTATAAGTATTGGTTCTATCAGTATCAAAGAGGTTAATGTACTGAATTATTCCTTCACAAATGACTGATTATTGCCTATTTTTCCATAAAAACCTCCCAGAAATATGTCTCTTAATTATGAACAATATAATACATCAAATTGTACATTATTTCCTTTTAAATGTGTTTTAGGATTATGATTTAGAAGATGACTTTTTTTACAACTTAAAATTATAGAAATTACTTACAAAGGGAAGCATTGAAAACACTGTTGATGATTAATTCTGTTTATTAGTAGAAGCTGTTATAAAATTAAATCCAGCATCCTATAAAAAATTTTTTAAAAAATTAATCAAAAATGTAATTATTTAGCAAATAAAAATTTTATTGTTACAATAAATTAAAAAAAGTAACAGAGAGTGCTTTATTAAGTATCCTTTAACTATTTCTTTCTTTTTTTTTTCGTTTTATTTTAATTCTGAAGCAAAACAGCAAAGCATCTAGAGAATTTTACAATGTAGTGCATTCACAGCATCAACATACTTCTGCTGATTGGCTAGCAGCAATCCCAAAATAGTGTAAACATAACTTTACGAGCTGAGGATAGTTTATAAAAAATATATATATATAAATAAAACATATTACCATCACAATGAATTCCTTGAACTTTGATTACTTAATGATGCATGTATAGTTCATACTCAAAAGCAAAGTGTCAAGAGAGATATTACAAGCATAGTCCTCTACAATTCAATTCATTCTGTGTGATGCAAACATTCATACACAAAATGTCTCTGAAAGGAATCATTTTCTTATGCATCCTCTTCCCTGGAAGCTTTTAGTTATAAATACAGACAACATTACTTAATTTATACACAAAATCTTATTATATTTGCACCATTCTACTCCTACTAAAATTTTAATTAAACTAATCCTGCGCTCAGCAACCACAAATAAAAGATTATCAACAGAAGGAAACTATGCAAAGGGTAGAGAAATTAGATCTTTTATTCCTATCTGTACATAATAAATTTGTCTAGCGTTCAGCCCAATGTTTTTTTTTTTTTCATTTACATGTGTTGATAAAAAATAATGCTGTAACTTAGCTTTACAAAGATATAATGCAGCTCGATCATCAGAGAATAATACTTTTTTTTAGTTTAATCACATTTCATCATGCTGATTAAGTTGGCTCTCACTTTCTTCATCAAATCTAATTTCACTCATTAAAAATCTTTTGATCTACTTTTTTTTGTCAGGAAGGCCCCCATATCCCTGAACAAATATACATTGAGGACGTACGATGAAATAATTTTATACATTTCTACGTAAGAATTATTTATCCATTGGATTAGTGTGTACACCATCTTGCTGAACGCAAATAAGTATGCATTTCCACACTTTTTGAAATAATATGAATGATCTGTGGAGTAATGGTTCAAAAGATTCGTACACAATCGCAAATTTTCATTTCATACAAGGGTTTTTTCTCAAGGTCCGATCGGTCACCAAATTAAAACCACAGTGAAAATAAAAAATTTTTTATTTGTAACAAGTACTTTAGTTACGCTATTTCTCTACATAGTTGCCACTCCGATTTAGACATTTGACGTAGCGTGGTACCAAGTTTCCAATACCCTCATCATAGAATGGAGCCGCCTGTGTTTTCAGCCATGTTTCTACGCTGGTCGGCAGCTCGATGTCTGTGCCAAAATGTTGTTCTCCTAGCCAGCGTTTCATGTGAGCAAAGAGGTGAAAATCGGATGGAGCCAAGTACGGGCAGTATGGTGGGTGATCAAACATTTCCGAACGAAAACGCTGCAGGAGCTTCTTTGTTCAGCTGCAGTGTGCGGCCGAGCATTGTCATGGAGAAAGACAATGTCTGATGACAACATTCCTCTCCGCTTATTCTGAATTGCCTTTTGTAGACGTTGAAGAGTCACGCAGTATGAGGCTGCACGACCATCACGGTCGTGCCACGTTCCATGAATTCCACCAAGAGAACTCCATTCCGGTCCCAAACACAGTAGCCATACACTTTCTGTTGGAGAAGGTGCGCTTGAACTTCTTTGATTTTCTGGGAAAATGAGAATGCATCCACTGTTTGAATTATTCTTTTGTTTCTTCAGTTTCGAAATGGACCACTGTCTCGTCCTCTGTGACAATTTTGTTCAAAAAATCTTCTCCTTTATTGTGGTAGCGCTGGAGAAACATTAGGGAGGTGTCCATTCTCATTGTTTTGTGATGGTTGGACAGCATCTTGGGAACCCATCTCGCACACAGTTTGAGGTACTGAAGTCCTTACTCACAATGGTGTAGAGAGATGACCTTGAAATTTCAGGAAACGAATCACTCAATACAGAAATTGTGATCCTACGATTTTCTCGAATTTCCTCATCCATTCGCTCAACGAGATCATCGGTTGACACTCGCTTCCTTCCCTGACCGCCTGCATCATGAACATCAGCACGTCCTGCTTTAAAGTTCCTGCACCATCGTCGCACTTTGCTGTCACTCATTGAAGTTTCACCGTATCATGGAGAATGACAATGCCTGATGACAACATTCCTCTCCGCTTATTTTAAATTGCCATTCGTAGACGTTGATGAGTGATACAGTATGAGGCTGCAGTGATGGTCGTGCCACGTTCCATGAATTCCACCAAGAGAACTCCATTCCGGTCCCAGAACACAGTAACCTTACACTTTCTATTGGAGAAGGTTCGCTTGAACTTCTTTGGTTTACTGGGAGAATGAGAATGCATCCTCTGTTTGGATTGTTCATTTGTATCAAAAATTATTTTCACTTTGTAACAGCATAGTTAATTAATTAAAAATTAGCGAATATTTTATATTTAATTTCTTGACTAAATAAACTTAGAATAAAATTTCAATGCCTTAGCATCACCTTTTCAATGGTTTTGCATATTCTGCAAGTTAAGTTAAATTTTCATTCATATAAAATTCAGGTTGTTCATGGATTAAGATAGGTAGAGAGATAAAAAAAAAGTTATATATTACGAAGAAATTTTGGAATAAATGAATAAATATCCCAACATGCTTAATTTCATTATAATGTCTGATGAAGCTCATTTTCATTTGAACAGTTTGAAAACAGCCGAACTGCCGCTATCGTGCAGAAAAATCCCCTCTGGAGTTACACCAAAAGCCCCTATACAGCAACAGTGGCAGCTGTGTCTATGTATTGGATTATGGGACCTTTCTTTTTTAAACAGACGAATGTGTACCTATACCTTTGAATGCTACTGTATAATTTTATTGAACCAGTTTCATGATTAAATTTTGTTTTGCGAAAGTCATGGACTATGATTGCAACAAGATGGAGCTGCCACTTGCATACCATTTAAACCATATACACATTAACAAAAATGTTTCATAGAAGTCTTATTTCTTAGTATATGACATGAACAGGCGCCCACCCATTCATCAGTCTTTCAGTATAATTTCTTGAAGGTCCTAAGGTTCAAACATTTCCACTCTGCCAATAGCAGCTACGATCTCCTCACACTCTACCACAAATCTAGATGATCGAAAAAATACATGAAAAGTCGTCTCTTCAACCTCCCAAGAAGGACAGCTATTTGAGTTGTCCAACCCAAACCTATAGAGATACGGACTTAATCCTCCATGGCCCGCCAGCAGCTGAATTAGATTAAAATTCACAATTTGTTTTTTAACAGATTGCCCGGATTGTAAGTGAAGACTGAATAAGAAAACAATATAGTAAAATAAAAAATCATAAACTGCATTTCAGTTCACCCTAGTCGGAATCGGTAAAGAAAATGGCTCGGCACACGTGTTGATTCATGAAACCACACATGTATTCAAACCTTTGAAACAATTACAACTCGGCTATTTATTAACCGTTTTTAAAAAATAAAAGGCTTTATGTTTTAGTAATAATATACATTTTGATAAAACTAATATTTATGGAGATATAATGGATTGAAAATTAAAAATGGCCGCCATTTTGTAATTTTCGAAGGTATTTATGTCTTGATTTTTTGCTAATTTTAAAACTTTATTACCAACACGCTTACCAAATACTAATGTGATTCGTTCATCCGAACTACAAATATAAATTTTTATACAAAAATAACAAAATGGCGGACAGTGGGAGAACGAAGGAGAAATTGTCATTTTACGTAAGGATGTTTTTTGTTTAGTTTTACAAGTACAATCCGAAAAGTATAGTCAGCCCACCCTTTTAGAAACACTCTGTAGACATTTTTTTTTTTTGCTGTTTTCTTTACCGAGTAGACGCAAAGTATAAAATACACTATATCTTGGTAGGAGTTCGTTTATTTGCTGTTTTTCACTACGATCGCAGTCTTTCTTATTGTTATGACCCATGTAAACTGTCTGAGTTCTTAGAAACAGCAGTAGAGTTATTCATTTAAGAATACTGATGTTCACACGCAGCCAGCCTCTTTGGAGAAAAGAATGCAGTTGACGATTATAAAACTGCATATTTTCTGCATTTTGGTAGGCTAAGCATGGCACACCGAAGGACAGCATTAAGTTTGGCTGAATGATGAAGACGACGGGAAAACCTTTTTTCTTGTCACTTTTCATAGGACGTTTTTAGAAATGATTTTTATTTGATGTCAGGTATCTAACTTGTTTTGCACGTCGGTTCAAAATACAGGAGATTCAATTACTACGGTCTAAGTAGAGAGAAGACGTAATTTCTCTATATATAATGAAGAACGAATCATTTTTGGAGTTCCGATCGATGAAATTTTTTTATGTGTTACATCCTCAAATTGTTCAGAATCTAGTTAAAAGTTATATAAATTGGCAGATTAGATTAATCAAATGTCTTTGTCAATTTCGTAAAGTATTTTATTATATTTAAAAATATTCAGCATATGTTGTCTTTAAAAGATTTCATAATTAATTAAAATCTGCGGTTTTTATTCTAAAACATGTTTCGAAAGATACAGAAATTGGTAATTTACTTTCGTGCTGTTCGTGATAAATAAGATGCTGCATGGGATATAATAATGTTACTCGCATAGAATTTAAATCTCTTCATTATTAATATTACTTGTTCATTACTGTTTTCTTTTCTTTTTTTTTGTAAATTAGTTGAATATTTATTCTGAATTCTTCTTTTACTATGTGATATTAAATATAATATTTTGTTATCTATAGTGACCAAAATTTTTCAACGCTTTTCTTTCCGTAATGCAGTTTTCGGCAATTAAATTTACAGCGTAAATTACAAGCCCTAAAACGTAATTCTTCTATTACCAGAAAGAAATGAGAAATTTTAAATCTATAACATTAAATTTTAATATATAAAATTAAATATTTGCAATACTCAGAATTCTGAGTGAAAACTCAACGAGATCACTGGAAATGAATTTCTAAGAGGATATATTATATCAAAATCTCTGTAAGAACAGATAATTTATTCTGATATACGCTAATTATTTTCTGGTTTATTGAAGCCAAGTAATTTTTCCTAGGCATTGAAAGAGCTGATATAAAATTTTTAAGAAGCCTGTACTCTGTTAAAGTTTAACGATTATGTTATCAATTTAAATATCCTTTGTGGAAACTCATCCTGGGAGTTCACGACCGGTGGGATCACTGGCCTTTCTGCCTGCAAAGCTTGGCGGCTAGAGCCGTTTCGGTGGTCGATATAGAAATTCCTCGATGAAGTCGCCTTGTTCAAATATAATAATGTTGAAAAAAGGTCGGCTCTTGCAGATCCGTTAGTAAATTTTTTATTCAAATTACTTCTAACGGTATTAATTCTGTAAACGTTCGTGCATTTGAAAGATGGATCGGTAATTGCAGATCGACCGAGCCATCTAACGAAGGGCGTTCGTTCTCGTACAATTTTAATTTTATAACTTTTTACTTTTGTTACTATACGCTTAATTTATTAGTTGATGTAAGAATGAGTGCAGGGGATGCACTCTAGATTAGAATTGAGAAAGATATATACAGTCTTATACATTACAGTATACAGTCTTTTACATATACAGTCTTTTAAACTTATTTTATTTTCTAATCTCAGTTAAATTTAAATTAAATAAGAAATAATTAATTTTCATTTTGTAAGAGTTCCTAACAGACTCCGGGTTAGAGCTGTAAAGTGACACGGAGGGTGGTAGGCGGGGAGAAATTTCAATTATTCGGTTATCGATTACTAAACCGATTTGTTAAGCCTTTCTAAAAATAATTGTTGATAATCCAGCAAAAAAAAATTGTTCGGATTTACGCAATAAATTATTACATATCTTTTTAGAGTTAGAGAGTTTACAAAACCATTAAGGGCGCTTTTAGTTATAATTTAATAAATAAATCATATGTAAAAATAAGATAAAAATCCATGTTCATAAAACACCACCTCCCTCAGAAAAAGAATTACCAATATAAATTTTTATTTCATATTTATGAGATAATTTCTGTGAATTTATATATATTCCGTAGTAATGCTTTTATAAAACGAAATAATTTTTTTTAAATTCGTGGTATTTTTTCTGTTGAGTTATAACTTTACTTTTTAAATAGAGAACTTGTTTAAACGTTTTGAGAATTTTGACACTTAAAAAATTTGTTATAACTTGTCTTGCTTCTATTTAATAACTACAACGGTTGGAATAGCTATTTGAAGGCCATGAAACTCAGCATAAATAAAGATTATATTAAGCTTATCTGAAAAAAAAAAATCTATATATATTTATAATATATCAATATTTCTAATTGTATATTAGATTTTATAATTACAACTAAAAAATTGAAAAAGAAAATTTGCTTATAAATTTGTAAATATAAGATAATATTTTCTATTTTTATATAGGATTAGTTTTTCTGGTGGTCCCGTTATGCGATTAATTTTTTTTAAAAATTGTGTTTCACGACAATATGAAATTTTCTTTTCAATTTTCGTCACCGTCGACGACTGTAATCTGAAGTACTTGTCAGTATAGTGTAATGTTATAATATATACCTTGTTCTCGTTTGGGTATTTGAATAGTATTTTCGAAAACTAAAGAAATTTGAAGTAAACTTAAGGTAAAATATTATGAATATTTCAAAGAATCTTTACTCAAACTATTTTTCTATGTTCGTTTTCTTATGTACATCGAGATACAAATGTATCGTATTTACTTTGATGTTATTAGTTTTTCCGCGTAAATTTAGCTCTATTCATAAAAATAAAAAAACCCTTTTAAGAAGAAATAAAAACATTTATAAAATATTTCAAATAAAGAAAAAAAAACATGTATTTATTCTTATTTACATATTCTAATTTATATTATTCTTAAACAAATGTTTTATTTATTTTTTTGTGATTTCTTTAAATTTATTTAAATGCGTTTTTTTTGTAGAAGCCTGTCTCTTTTTTTTGTCTTTCTGTTTACACTTCGAGAATCACGGTCAGGTATTACTTCAGAAGTTGAATGAGGATGATATGTATGAGTGTAAATAAAGTGTAGTCTTGTACGGTCTCAGGTTGACCATTTCGGAAATGTGTAGTTAATTGAAACCCGACCACTAAAGAACACCGGTATTTACGATCTAGTATTCAAATCCGTATAAAAATAACTGCCTTTAATAGGATTTGAACGTTAGAACTCTCGACTTCGAAATCAACTGATTTGCGAAGACGCCTTCACCACTAGACCAACCCGGTGGATTTGTAGAAACCTATCTAGTTTTGAAAAATGTTTATTTATTTTTTTAATTTAAAGATCGGGGACGAAGCAGATAGAAAAATTGGAGAGTAAAGAATATATTTGCCTCCACCTTACATTTTTTTTAATTTTTAATTTATTTAAAACACGTATTGAAAAATAAAATTAATATACGTTGCATGAAGTAGGGTGGGGGTATGCTGTGCCAAGTGTATCTCTTCTATTCGTAAGCTTCATATTCAATCGAATGACGTCAAAGTATAAGAATATATATATATATATTTATAAGAGCATTAACAGCGTATATATTGAGTATTGGAGTTAGCAGTATCGATCTATCTCATATTCTAAATAAGGTTATCAAATTTATACAATTATTCATATTCTACGAAAAAGTTAAGAGTTTTGAACATGCGAATCATAATCTACGTTATGAGCTTTTTTATCATCAGTGCGGAGGAAGCTAATGATGAAAAAGAGTAAGTACTTTAAAGATTTGTGTGTGCGTTTAGAATTATTGAACTGAAAATATTCTTATAATATTCTTATATACTTAAATATTCTTATATATTTAAATACTTCTTAGTATTTAAAAATTACCTTAAAAAAATTTAATTCTAAATTCCTGGCCTGTGTATTTTGGTTAATCAGAAAGGGAAAACAGAATACTCAAGATTTATCAAAAGATTATTTTGGTCTGAATGTAGTTAACTTAAAAAAAAAAAAAAAAAAAAAAAATACTTTTTCAATTCTATTTTAAATTTTGACTATTATTTAAGTTTTCACCAATAATTAATTTTTTGGTAGTTGTTATTTATTCAGCGTACTCTTTAAAGAAAAAAAAAAACAAAAAACAAAATTTAAAGAAGAATTAAAAAAGTATTTTTAATAAAAAAAGACATTTGCAAAAAAATACTTCTTTTAATAATTACTTATTTGAAACCTGTCTAATTTAATTTAAAGATCTTATTCTAGTTACATATTTAACTTACTTTTTACTTAAAATTCGAGTAGGTCTGTAAAATTTTAATAAAAGTCCTTCGCATGAATCTGATAAGAAATCATTTTTACATTTCCGGCTGTTGTGAATAACAGAGGGAAAATAATTTTTTGTTTAAAATTAATTTTTTTTTACTATTCGCTTCTTTTTTTACTTCTATGCGAATTCAAAATTTTTGGAATGATGGTTACAAAAATTTATGAGCATTTATATTTGTGGGTTGGCGCTATTTCAATTAATGTTTCATGTACAGTTTAACGTACGATAATTATATTATCATAATCTGTAACTATGATGCTGTATTAAGAGAATTTAAATCGGCGTGGGAAAAATGCCTTGCTTCAGCTGGATTTTATTTCAGATTTTTTTTAGACGAATAAAAAAAAATGTCGTCGGAAATGCAGATAGAAAATAAAACAACTGAATTTGTTTTATGAATTCTGAATTGTTCCATATAAACCATTATTTTTCCTTAAAAAATAAGGTTTTTGTTAACATTTCTTCTCTTTTACTTGGGTGAGGGTTCTCGGTGTACAATGAATTTTCAAACCTTGTAAAAGGGTTGAAAATTACTCGTAAAATTGCAGTTTACAAAATTTTATAACCTTCCTTATTCCATTTTATCAATTAAATTCTTCTTTTAATTATCTTTAATAAACTTTGATTTTTGCTTCCTTGTACGAAGTAAAAGAAGTATTGTGATCGCGATTAATTTCCGTTTTCAGATTTCAACGGAAATATCCATTTTGACTAGTTTCAGCGTGACGTCTGTACGTATGTATATATCTTGCATAACTCGAAGACGATTAGCAGTAGGATGTTGACATTTTGGATTTTAGGATTGTTGTAACATATAGATGTGTACCACCATTTTGATTGCTATAGAAAGATTGTTAAAAACCAGATGGGTGGTGTTGGAGTAGTGGTAGTGTGGTGGGGACTAAGGGCGAGTGAGCCAGTAGCGGACTGGCTGTCGTGGACTGTAAACGTATAAACTAACCTAATTTGTATGTTAGTACTGTGTACTATATTAATCTAAAACATATTTCTGTAAACGTTCTATTAAAACATTAGTGTATACTTAAACGAGTGAATCTTATTTCACCTGCATTTTTAAATTATAAACAGGTGAATAAAATGAAAAATGAAGAGGTGTTGCGATGAATTGATAAAAAAATAAGCATTTGAAAAATTATAGTTAAAAGAAGAGACAGACTTGTAGGCTACTTATTAACGCATCCTGGAATAGTCGCTATGATATTGCAGGACAAGTAGAAGGGAAAAATTGTGCAGGCAGGCAACGTTTGGAATATGTAAGACAGATTAGTAGGGATGTAGGATGTAGGGAGAATACCGAAATAAAACGACTGGTTGTAGATAGGGAACCTTGGACAGATGCATTAATCCAGTCAAATGAATAAAGACAAAAAATAAAAAAAATACATTTTGATCTTTTCTTTAATCAAATTTTTCCAATTCAAATACCCGAAGTTTGATAATTTATGGGATTTTTCAATTTGAAGGTTATTTATTTACATTAAAAATTTTAGAAAGCATTATTAGGATAGAAAAAATAGTCGTTGGATATATGTTCAGTATAAGGAATTGTAAAATTTGTTGACAATCTTTCAAAAAAAAAATCGTTCATTCACGATTTATATATGATGAATCAGTATTCAGTTTAAGTATTACATGTTAAAATATATATTTTTGAACAAAAATATATGTTCGGTTACAGGGAAACAGAAAATGAAATTTAAACGAGAATTTCTGTCGTACAGACAACATTTTTATTATGTTAATTTTTATAACAACATTTTTTGTATGTAAGCCATCTTCTGTAGAGCCAAATTTCACGGATAAATCCGTACAAGATGAAACATTTTTTTTAAAAAGATTGGAGCAGTTTAAACTAAAAAAATTTACTGCGTTGAATAATTATTTCCACTCTCCGATCATAAGCTCAGGTAAACGTTAGGTTTAGGTTCTGACGTTAACTTTTAAGTTTATCTTTTGACTCCCCTGTACTGGGTTCTGAATCACCATGGAATAATGTAAAAAAAACCTGTTCTACGGAATTCCACGGACCTACTCGTACTATCTCTCCTGATGTACTTCCGAATTATTGTAAAATCTCTGCTTCCTACTATTAATTAATGCTTCATATTTAAATAATGAACGGATTTTCATTACTTATCTTAACATAACAAAAAAATTTATTTGATGTTTACGATACAAGGTCTCGCAACAAAAGAATTGAAAAGATATTCCAATATATAAAACTGATATTCAGTATATAATTATTATGTTCACAATATATTATTATTATGAAATATTGGAATAGAGTAAAAGTCCCTTTATTCCTGCGTCACGCCGAAACTAGTCAAAATCGATTCCGGAATGGTCAAAATGGAAATTTCCGTTGAAATCTGAAAACCGAAATTTTTCGTGATCAAAATACTACCTTTACTTCGCTCAAGGAAGTAAAAACACGCAGCCGATTACAGTATTAAACAAATTTAGGAAATATTGTTCCCAATTTACCGGCATAATATTATAAATTTCACAGGATATTTGTTTTGTATGTAGGGCCTTACCTCGTTTGCACCTTACAAGCACACTTTGGAATTCCTCTACCTTAATTAATTTTTAAAATATTAACCAGTTAATATATTCTGAAGCCAAGATGCTAACAGGTATATCGACTATTCAGCCGGTATTTTTCGGGGGAAAATATTACAATTTTTGTACAATATATAATGTAGTTACAAAATTACGTTATCGAACATTGTAAACGTGAAAGGAAAACAATTTTTTTTTAAAGATTTAACTTTTAAAAAATGTTTTAATTACACTCTTTTTTGTTTACAATTTATTTAATTAATAATAAAATAAACAAAAATTATCCTTATTTCTGTCTGGCCATCTACGAATTACATATAACAATCCTTTTATAGGTTTTACTGTTCTCATTCTTCTTCACAGTCTTAGATTCTCCGTAATACTTCATTAAAACTATCGCTGCTTTTCTCTAAGTGGCCCGCTCCTTCTCTTCTCTTACGATCCAGAAAACCTTCAAACTTTTATCTTTTTCTCTGAATTTCTACTGCCAAAAATTGTTTGTTCTTTAATAGTCACCTCTACAATATTCTTTATCGTTTTTTCAATCCAGTGATTTTTATGTTTTTTTTTTTATATATATATATAGAAGTAGTTGAATATACTACTTTTAGTTAGCTTTCCTCCATCCAATCTGTATAAGTGTAAGAAGTAGTTCTACCTTATTTTTTCTCATTCCATCTTCCATTTTGTACATTCCTTCACTTTGGGTTCAAGAACTCGTCTCAATATTCTCTTCCCCACAATCTTAATCCATTTCATATGTCCAATACCGTTCAGAGAATGGAATTCAATTGCACGCAGTACTTCTTGTCTCACTCTTGTGCAATAATTACTTTTTTTCTTGTTCAAAATTTATTTTTTGTTTTCTGTTATATGCCAGTCCTCTTCCTTATTTCTTATTCTGCAGTGACCCTTTAGTTTTGTTACTTAGCAAGGCACATTTTCCCAAGTACTGTACTTGAATCCTTTCTTCGCTGTATTTCTCGGGACAAATTCTCCGAATATTTACCTTTTGGAACAGTTTTTGTTAGAGTATCCTTAATTATCTTTGGTAGTTTACTACCTATTCCATCTTCTAATATTTTAAATAGCGATTCACTATTGCTTATCTCAGAAAAGATATATTAGCTTAATTGTTAAGGAAACTTTGCAGTGGAGCGGCATGAATAAGTATTAATGAGTAAATAATAAGCACGTATTAATGATAACATATTTTGTATTATTTTAATTATTGTAATTAGACAAATATTGTTTATCACCAAATCAAAAAATGTTGGAGAGTTTGTTTTAGATCTCTGATTCTGAAGGCCTTACATCTATTAAATGTCTAACCCTATTCTCCGATGAATAATTTTGAGAGGGTAAATAGATCAGCTATGGCTATATTTCCTTTTCTTGAATTTTCGTTATTCCCACACTTCTTTCATCCTTTGACAGTGTTCGTTCTTTTCATATGTTCAGTTACTTCCATGGGTTGATTGACAAAAATCAAAAAACTCCATCTTATACGTTTTTTTAAATATAAACATTAACATATCATAAAAATTTGTACAGCTTTAGAAAGATTTGTTGGTTTTCTTTGTTAGCTAATTATTATTATTTAACATACGCAGCAATAACGAAAAAAAATTTAATGCAAATAAAAAAAATTAACATTAATATTGTTACAAAAGCTAAAGTAGAAGTTCTACAATTCTCTTAATACTGGTAAATCTCATAACATGAAAACAATTACAATTAAATCATGGAAAATATTTTCCATGGTTATGGGATAGTTTCCGATATATTGTTTATCTTGACAGCGTTAATTTAAGTTAATAAATAATATGTAGTAAATACAGATTTAAAAAATAATACATTTACTTGTTTAAATTTCAGGATATTTACGCCTGAAACGTATGTTCATCATGAAAAATACCCAAAACTTCAAGCGAGGTATTTATAATATATATGTAATATATATAAATCCATCTGTTCATTGTTATCTATATTTTTATAAATTATTGTTTAAATTATAACATCGGTAGTAGGCCATGTAATCGAATAGTACTTTTTTAATTTCAAGGTAGGCCCGTTGCGATTTAAATGTAAAAAAATGTTCACAGTATATTCAGAAAACAGTATTACATTAAACAAATTTTAGGATTAGTACATGTGTTTATTTCCAGTCTGCTTAATTTAATTTCGATTTTGAATTACATAGTATAAACGAATTATTCAAGGGATATCTCTAAAGTAAAGACCACAGGGAAATTTATCTCCTTAAGGTTGGTGAACGTGTATCGTTCATGGCTGCTGTCGTTTCGCTGCGTTTTAAGTTGTCGCGTTGTAGCATCTTTGAATACGTGCGAGTTATTACGTTATAAAATGAATAGTAAAATCGATGTTGCCGCCGACTGTGAAATACGTGGTCATAGGTTTTTTAAACCAACAAAAGGTTAAGCCGGCTGAAATTCATTGGCAGTTGATTGCTGTGTACGATAATAATGTAATGAATGAAAGAAATGTCCGAAGTGGTTTAGAAATAACAGAATTAATGCGCACGATGAAGAAAATTGAGAGAGGTCTCGATAATCACAGAGCACTTTTGAAATTAGTCAATGATGAAATGAAAAAACATCGCCGCTCAACGATTTCCGACCTGGCCCTTCTTTTTCCTAATGTTTCAAGAGCTGTTACCGGTCGCATTGTTCACGATAGTTTAGGCTTCAGAAAGATTTTTGCACGTCGGTTGCCGCACGTCTTAACGGAACTTCACAAAAAAATCCGAATAGGATCTGTTTTGGAATTTTTGATGCGCTATATAGAAAAATGTTATGAGTTCCATAATTCAATTGTTACCGGCGATAAAATGTGGACTTCTTATTACACGCTAGAGAGAAAACGGCAATCAAGTGAATGGCGTCATCCTCAATCACCAACCAGACCAAAAAAGGTAAAGCTACAGCCGTTTGGACACAAACTCTTTGCCACAGTCTTTTGGGATCGGTTTGGCATACTGCTGATCGATTTCATGCCGCGTGGAACGATTATAATTGCAGAAGCTTACTTCGAAACCCTACCTAAGTTACTGCGCGCCATTCAAAATCGGCGACGTGGGCGGCTGACCGACGGCATCATCTTCCTGCACGATAATGCACGTCCACATGTCCACATCTAGAATATTTGGATGGGAAATTTACGATCACCCACCATATAGGTCCGGACTTAGCTCCTTCTGTTGACCATTTGTTTGGAAAATTGAAAGAATTTTTGAGTGTTAAGCGATTCGCGGGTGACGATTAACTTAAGAACCTGTTAATCAGTGGCTAAATAGACTGGCACCAGAAGAATACGACAAGGGTATATTGAAACTAGCGTATCGCTACTATAAATGTCTTAATTCATATGACAATTATATAGAGAATTAGTATAACGTATGTAGTTTAAAATAAATAAAAAATTTATAAAGTTTTCAGAATAATTTTTTTTACAATGAAACGGTCTTTACGTTAGAGATAACCTCTCGTATAATTAAAATATTACAATAATATAAAATACGTACGTAAAAGTTTAATATATGTTTTGGTGTTTTAAAGAACTTTCAATTTTTTTAAAAGTGGATAATTGACAGAAAAATGAAGTTGAGGAATTACATTAGTTAACACGCTTTCATGACTCAAAATGTTGCTTGCAAAACTTGTTTGAAAGAAAGTTTTTGCAAGAAAAGCAAAACTAAATATTACGTATCTTCATAAAACAGCATTTTTTTTAAATGAAAATTCAAGAAAAATTAAGGTATTAAGGAAACTTAAGAATTAAACTGAAACAAATTCTTGAATTCAGAGATGATTAGCTCTTGGTAAAGGAATCAGGATCACCTTTGCAATAAAGGTCTCTTTACAGCGTTTCTTTGCTTTCCTTTATTAGTTTACATATCTGTATATCATTATATCATACTAATATATATAAGCATAGCCATACTTAACCTTGTATACTTAGAGTACATCATACTATGTTTCGGGTAGTGCATGATTATTATGTAAAATTTCATTAGTAGAAAATTAAAATGACGAAAATAAAGAAAAAAATATCATTTTTTTACAACATTATTAAAAAAATAATAGATAAATTATATTAAAAAAAAATTATGTATATTTAATGTCAGGATTAGCTAATTATCAGCTTTCTTTGTCTTTTTTAAATAATTCTTTTAGTATCACTTGATTTCAAACCATTACAAAGAAACCTGAAACGTCAAGTAGTTTGTCAGTAACTTACAAGTTTTCATATTTTACTTATTGTAAAATGATGGTAAAAAGAGTTACTTCAAGGTTTGACCGGCCACCGTTTCCTCACTAATCAATTTATCTAGCTCTGGTTAATATAAATCGTTTTCTTTAAGTACCCATTAATAAATTTCCCACATTCTCTATCTTTACATTTAAACATTTCTAATCTTTCATCTCATCTAGCTCCTTAAAACCAAGGTAACATCAGATAAAACTGTAGTTATTAAGGAAATTATGAAAAATTGTTATCTTCAACATTAAAACTACTGAAATATAAAACATCCATAAATGCATATGACCTGTCAGATTATATAACAAATTTGTTCACTCTTTATTCGATTTGCTTCCAGTTTACGGAAGATATATTCGGTAATAATTTAGTAAACATTTATAAATTATTTCTGTTAACGATTTTATCTGTGAGAATTTCTATATTCCCAAATAATATTTGATTATCCGTTTTTACATTTATTAAATAAAAATTACAAATCTTTTAAACGACATATATTCTTTGTGTAAATTATCAGTTTCCACAGATCCAGTCAAGTGTACAAACTGAACTAAATATATTTAGCTTTGATTCCTATTCCCTCCGGTATCAGTGTGTTTGTGTTGTTTTATGATTAGTGTACACATCATATCATAAATTTGTAAGTATTTCATTTTAATTATATTAAGATACTGAGTGAGCAACATAAAACCGAACCTATAACGTAACCGCTGCAGAATCGGTAGGTTATGTTGGAATGAAATTTTATGAATGATACGGAAAAATTAAATACGAAAAATGTAATTTAAATGTTCCATTTATTTACCTTATTGTTACAAAAAATGTTCAAAATGACCACCCAGGGCATCGATGCACTTTTGTGCTCGACTGATCATATCGAGAGTCGTCTGACGCAAATGTTGTCAGTTGCGTTGATTTCTCGTTGAATGTTCACCTTCACTTCATTAATATTGTGGGAATTATATGAATAAACTCTCTCCTTTAAGTAGCCCGAAGGTAAGAAATCGCAAGTAGAGAACTCTGTCCACCAACAATGTTTTCGAGAAACCTGTTTTCGGTTTGTCTGTCTCCTTCGGTTGTTGCACTGTTGTAAAGCGGTACTGTTTCAATTGTAATTCGTAAAGAATTTTTCGACAAAATGTGTATTTAACACCAGATTGTTGGGATAACTTGCGTAGCGATTTTTTGGACTGGCAGTAATTCTCCTTTCAGCATCGGTAATGGCCTGTGGAGTCCTAAAGGCAGGTTGCCTATTTCGTTTTTCATTTGAAACTGAACCTGTTGTACGCCATTTTTTAATTAAATCGTGTCTGTTACTCTTCGCTGGAATTGGGAAATTTTTCTACGAGCGCTTGTGATTCTTCAAACGATCCAGAATGATTATTGGCCTCAACTATAGCTATCCTCTCCTGGATTGACTAAGACATTTTACAGAAACACAACTTGTACTTCTTTTTCCTGTTCAGCCTCCGGTAAGTACCTATCATATAATACTTCAGAAGATGAATGAGGGTGATATGTTTCAATGTAAATGAAGTTTAGTCTTGTACAGTCTCAGTTCGACCATTCCTGAGATGTGCGGTTAATCGAAATCCTACCATCAAAGAACACCGGTATCCACGATCTAGTAATCAAATCCGTGTAAAAATAACTGACTTTAGACACAAACAGAAAATGCACTCACAATACCGCACTGCAACAAAACCTATACTGTACAGACACTTAACGATCTGACAAACGGCAGCAACAATCAGTAGTAACATATACATCCACTAGCCGCGGTAGTTGTGTGAGAGTCTTTCATAAATAGTGCTGAGTAGCGGTTTCTGATGGGTTCGGTTTAAGTTGCTCATTCTGTATATTATTTTGAAAAATTATGAAAATATGAAAATACCGATTATATTTTCAACAATAGAGGAAAATTTAGTAAAATCTTATAATATAATGATAAAAAAGTTATTGTAATGCAATTAAGAAGTTCTATAGCTTTTGAATAAAGAAAATAAAACCAAATTGTAAACTACAAATAATGCAGATTTCAATGAATTTATTGTTATCAGTGTACAAGTATTACATCACAAAAGTAACACCACATTACAGCGTAGATAGATTTGATTTCCTTTTGACAGAAAATCTATGATCTCAGCGGGAATAGATGTAAAACAAATTGTATTATTCTGCCCCGGGATGATCTAGAGATAGCCAAATTGCAGACAGTGTTGTTAAAATATTTGTGTTGCCAGTTGTACATTTCCAGTAGTACTTGTAATGCTTTCCAATGATTGACTCTTTTGAGGTCCCCTTATAGAGAAACCTATAAATTTCTTCAGTTAAATTGTTATAAACAAATGTTCTACTTGATTAACAAACTCTGACCTCGAGCTCACTGAAAGTGCATCTTTCGGCAGAATAGAGTATGAATTTTGTTTATGGTAATATAATTTTAGATTAGCGTGCGCATTATTTGATGTTATGTTTTTATCACTTTTTTATTTTAGTAATCTGATTTCAATTTTAAAGTACAAAGGATCTCAATATATTACGGAATAAGCTAATAACATATACTTATTATGTAGTGGTAGCAACATGGTGGAGGTTTTATTTTAATAATAAAATTTCTAACTTCTTTTGAAATCGATGGCGGGATGGGTAAAAATAGCAAAAATATGTTTATTATTGTGCTTATTTTGAAATTAATCATTTAATATATATATATATATATATATATATATATATATATATATATATATATATATATAAGTACATTGGAATATATATGCAGTACATTGGAATAAAGGATATGCAGAGTAAGTATTCAATCACAGATATATATATATATATATATTTTTTTATATATATATATATATATATATATATATAGTATATTTAAGATCACCTTTTTTAGATTACTATCGATCAGTATTAATTAATTAAATATTCACTTTCTATCACAGGTGTCATGCAGTACATTGGAATAAAGGATATGCAGAGTAAGTATTCAATCACAGACAGTTAATTTTATTTATTTTTTAAAGACACACGCACAAATAAGTTTTTAAATCTCTTATTTACTTAACAAAATGTTAAAGGTTAGATACACATTTAAAACATGAAATCCATCTCCGTATAAAATATGTCATATTTAATCGCGACTAACATTCACCACAAAATCAATTACATAAATGACAGAACGATTTAAAGCATCTGTTCTTAAATTTCAATATCCAACCCTCATTCCTTTATTCATCACTTTTCCGCAAACTAAAAATAAATATTGCTTATTGTCAAACAATTTAAATATGATAAAGCTGCCGTAAATTTGTCCTCATCATTTATAATATTTTAATGTAAATTTAATAAATTTCTCCTTCGAAAATTTTTCTCATTAAAATATTAATATCATTCGGACAAATATTTTAAAACGTGAGTATAAATAACGGTTATTAGCTGTCTCAAAGATCTTTAATCGATTTACTTGACCGCTGAATAGGTTAATGAATTCTGATTGATTCTCCAACCTATAGCTCGATTTAGAGAAATAACCCTCGTTTAAAAATATCGATTTTAGTTGGTCCAATGCTCTGCGTAATTAAAAATCCATACCTGACAAGAAACAATTAGATATGACAAGAAACAAGTAGGTATGGCAATAGCCCCAAGCAGGCAATTCCTACAAACCCAGAGTAGCGTTAATCTTTTTCCGTTACACGCAATATTTCACCGATTGCTGGTTTTGTTTTACCTATAAGTAAAACATATTTTAATAATGCGGTTTGGCATATTAAACTGTGCACACAGATATGGATAATTCTTGCAAAAAACGATATATATATTCATGTTATTATAAAATGTTTTTAAACGTTTGGATCGGTTCTTATGGAACAATCTTTTTTTTGTATTCATTTCGTATTATTTCAATTTTTTTTCATAATTTTTTTTTTTATTGATTCCATAGAAAACTTGTATCACCAACCTTCATGCTCGTGGATGTAGTTGGTTGATTCTTTACCTTTCACTAGTTTTTGAGCTATCATTGATTCAAAGTCACGCAATCAATGGTGGTCCAAAAAATCTCAACATCTGATATATATAAGGTTTAGCATGATTTTAAACAGTCTCGTTTGAAATCACCCCAGATTATTTTTACTGTTTCGGTTTCACTACCCTCAATTTTTATAAAAAGTTTGGCCTGATCATATAAACTAACGATAAAGTTCGTCATTTTACGCTCACGCCTAAGTTAAATAATTTTTTCTGTAATTTTGTATGCGCTATCGAATCGAAAGCGAATTTAAATACAAAAAAGAGGCTAATTAATTGTTGTTTTTAACACTCATACGTGAAACGTGCACTTTCGTTCACTTACGAACCACTTTTATCGATATTGCATCTTCGATTTCTTCTGACATTCACCTGCAACTCCGGTTTTGTTACACTTCTCGTCTGGCATAAGTAATCTATTTGACGAATGGTTATAAATAGTATTTTTATTTGATTTATCCCGGCAAAACCTGATAATAATTCAATTTCTTATACGGTATTTACTATTTAAAAGAATTATTTTTATTTTTACCTATTCATAAATAATTTAAATAAATAAAACTTTATTATTTAGTAAATAAATGAATACTGAGATCTGAATTTAAGAGAGCATTAAAAGATTTGAATGGCAGAAAGGCTCCTGGAATAGAAGAATACCTGTAAAATTACTGCGCAGTGCAGGTGAGGAAGAGATTGGTAGATTATTACTGGTGTGTAATATTTACGAAAAAAGGGAAGTTCTGTCAAATTTCAAAAAGAGTGTTATAGTCATGATACCAAAGGTAGCAGGAGCAGATAAATGTGAAGAATACAAAAAAAATTAGCTTAACTACTCATGCATCAAAAATCTTAACTAGAAATCTGTACAGAAGAATTGAGAGGAGAGTGGAAGAAATGTTAGCAGAAGACCAATTTAGTTTCAGGAAAATTATAGTGAGAAGGGAAGCAATTTTAGGCCTCAGATTAATAGTAGAAGGAAGATTAAACAAAAACAAACCGACATATTTGGCATTTATAGACCTAGAAAAGGCATTCGATAACGTAGAATGAAATAAATTTTCAGCATTTAAAAAAAATTAGGGTTCAAATTCAGAGATAGAAGAACAATTGCCAACATTTAGAGGAACCAAACAGCAACACTAATAATTGAAGAACATAAGAAAGAAGCCGTAATAAGAAAGGGAGTCCGACAAGGATGTTCCCTCTCCCCGTTACTTTTTAATATTTTCATAGAACTAGCAGTTAATGATGTTAAAGAACAATTTAGATTCGGAGTAACAGTACAAGGTGAAAAGATAATGATGCTTCGATTTGCTGATGATATAGTAATTCTAGCTGAGATTAAAAAGGATTTAGAAGAAACAATGAATGGGATGGATGAAGTCCTACGCAAGAACTACCTCATGTAAATAAACGTGAACAAAACGAAAGTAATGAAATGTAGTAGAAATAACGAAGATGGACCACTGAATGTAAAAATAGGAGGAGAAAAGATTATGGAGGTAGAAGAATTTTATTATTAGGGAAGTAGAATTACTGAAGATGGACTAAGCATGAGCGATATAAAATGCCGAATGACACAGACTAAATGAGCCTTCAGGCAGAAATATAATTTACATGAAAAATTAATTTAAATGTGAGGAAAAGATTTTTGAAATTATATGTTTGGAGTGTCGCTTTATATGGAAGTGAAACTCGGATGATCGGAGTACGTGAGAAGAAAAGATTAAAAGCTTTTAAAATGCGGTGCTATAGGAAAATTTTAAGAATCAAATGGGTAGATAAGTGACAAATGAAGAGGGGTTGCGGCAAATAGATGAAGAAAGAAGCATTTGGAAAAATATAGCTAAAAAAAGAGACAGACTTATAGCCACACATTAAGCCATCCTGGAATAGTCGAATTAATATTGAAAGGACAGGTAGAAGGAAAAGATTGTTCAGGCAGGCAACATTTTGAATATGTAAAACAAATGGTTAGGGATGTAGGATGTAAGAGGTGTACCGAAATGAAACGACTAGCACTAGATAGGTAATCTTACAGAGCTGCATTAAACTAGTCAAATGACAAAATGACAAAAAATAAAAAAATAAACGATTAAAATAACGTCGTGGAAAGTGCTTTAAAAAATTCAATCCTTCCGACAATGTAGCGCAACAGATGTACGGTCTAGCTGAATGACGAGCTGATGAGAAACAACAATTGAGCAAAATAATTAAAATGCATTGTCTTTGTAGAAAAAATTATTTACAATCTTAATAAGTAATTTAAAATAAATAAATAAAATAAATTAAATCAATAAGTAAAACGCAATTTAAAATAAAAGCATTCTACGAAATTTTATATAATGGATAGAAATGTAATGAATCAAGATACAACTTTTTTTAACGACTTTTACCTACTGTCATCTAATGTCAATATTAGGATTTTTATTTACATTTGTTCACTTACTGCAATGCAATAATGATTTTTCCTGATTCTTATGTATATTTTTACAAGCATGAACTATTAAGTTTTTAAAGATTTGTTGCTGAAATAGCAGCTAATTTTTCAAAGCCGATAGTCAAAAAACTAATAGCGTCATACAGTTAGCCTCTCTTGCAACTGAAATTAAGCAGATTAATAAAGTTACCCTTCTTAAATTGATAATCATAAATGACAATAACCGAAAATTTATTATTCAAACTACATTGCGGCTTGCTTCAGACATTTACAAGAAAAGATATAAGAAAGGGCTCTCAGAGCATTGTTTGATGCCCATGAATGTGAATGTTGTAGACTGATATTTAGTATTGTAAAACGACCGGTATAACGGAACTTAACAACGGATTATTACCAATTAAGAAGAAAGTATTACAAAATATAATAATGGAAGGAATCCTAAAAAGAAGTAAAAGAAAATCTTTAACTAAAGGTAGCAGTCCGTTTAAAAACCGTCTTTTGTAATACTGCCCATCGAAACACCTAAATAGATGTTGTTCCATTAGAAGAATTACCGGACCCAGGTTATGAATTCATGGGAACGAAAGGGCTCTGGTGATCATTCTCACGCTTCGATGTGGGTCCGGTTCGGTAGGTGAAGAGGGTAGGAGTATAAAATACTCCGGGAAAGACGTTAAAGTCAGTCTAAGCGAGATGCTACGATGTCAGTCTGCGACATGAAGTTCAGCGAAATGTGAGTCGCGAGGAGAGTCTGCGAGAGAGTGCTACGATAGAGCAGTTATCCGAGTTCGAAGCGATTGAAGTTACGTCAAAAGTAATTCCAGTACACGAAAACTAGAGATGGTTCGATGAGATACTGAAAGTCTTTAAGTGGAAGAGGTAATGTATTAAATTTCAATCAGAAATTGTTAGGGTAGTTTTATTGATGAGCAGCAAAGGTATTAGTGTATTAGTGTATTAGTGTAGTGAAAAAACGTTATACTTGCTTATATATTGTTCTATTGTTGTTAATACAAAAGTTATGGTTAAAAAAGTTAAGACTAGCGGTCATGCTAATGTTAATTTGTCAATGGGACTAAATTCTGCTTTTAATTATTTATGTAACTGTAAATAAATTCTGACGATTACTTTAAATTCTGTTTTAATCACTGCCTATTAATATTATTATAATAATATAATAATTATTATTATTAGTTATATATTACTATTGTTATTATTGTTGTTGTGGTGATAACTACGATTATAATTTCTTAATTATTGATATTTATTATAATTATTGTTTACTGTTATTATTATTATCATTGATTTATCTTGTTTTACTTATGTTTTTAAACCAATAAATTGTAATTACATCATAAATTTTTCAACTGTCAATCTCTCAGTATCCTGATCACCGGCGAACAAGCTACAGTATATTAAAAGTGTTAACTTATTCGTATGTTCACATGTATTTAAATAAGTCGTTTATTCAACTACCTGTTTTAAACCGGGCAAAAAACATGTTTTCATATAACTCAAAACTATATATAAGATTACGATAAAATGCCTCGTAATCCTTCTATTGCAATTTGTAAAAAACATTACCCAACCGTTTAAAATATCTTCCCACCGATTTCTTTAAAACATAATTAAAAGATTTTTTTTTACAGGAACAATATTACTCTTTCGATTAATTAACCAGTACGATTAATTTAACGCTTTATAAACTCCCTAAATTTTCTCATCTCAGTATAACATGTACATAAATATGTGTTCAAATAATTTTAATTGTAATTTTATTATTATTTTATATATTTAGTATCCCACCTATTTAATTTAACATTATTTCATTAGTTTATATTTAACAGAATGAATGTTGACTGTGAGTACATACAATTTTATTTTGAAATTAATTTGCATTTTATGATGCGGTTCTGATCAAGATTTTATCACGTTATCCTTTGAGCGACCCAGACAGATGCTGATTCAGTTCCTTTTGTATTTATTGAGTAGCACATGAATCTGTTTCTGACCTACATACGTGTACATAATAGCGTTATATTATGAAACTGTCAGAATAAAATATTTATTTTATTTAGGAATGTAATGTTAAATAATTTTAGTTGTTCTTATCCCCGTGCTCTCTATTTCCCTCAGGAAAATTAAATATTTAAATACTGGAATGTTCAAGGACTGCTATTTTTCGAAACAGTTGTTTTCAGGAATAAGCAAGAGGCTTAATGGTGCCTAAAAAGAAATACTTTATTACTTTCTACCTTGGGAATTAATGATCAAGTATTTCACGCTGATTCAAATCATTTAATGTTAAATTTTTGCTTATTCTTAAGGAGATCACGAAACAAAATTTTTTAGACTACAAAATTAGAGAGTTTGACGTAACCTCTTGAAAAAAAGTTCCCTTGCCAAAAACAAAAAAATATTTGTTAATTATTTTAAATCAGCAAGTTTACTTTTTTCTTATTTCCCATCACCACCCGGCCAAATCCACAGTTTATAGCATAACCCGAGGAAGTGTCCCATACTCTAACGAGCCTCCCTGTCTACCGGCTGGACAGGTTGGCTAGCCGGTAGGATCTTGTCTTTTGCCTTTTTTGCTCTATCTCTAACTTCTGAAGCGGAGCTACTAGGCCCGGCTATATCGTCCCTGATCCCCCCCTCTTCACAAGTTAAAACCCATCAGGATATGAAACCTGATGGGGGGGGGGGTGACCGGAAGCGTCACAAGGCGTGTGTCTTTCCATACGGGGTTGGTATGTTCCCCCACTCCTGGAGCTGAGTATGAGTAGGAGGTCTGTCCGCTTCTGCCTGGTAGACCAGACCAGAGTCCATAATGAAATAAAGTCAAGGGGAATGAACTGAAGTTGAGTTCACTAAGGGAACTAGGAATAAATTTCGTTGTTGCGAACAACATATTTGGTGGTATGATATTACGTCGGTTGAGGGGGGGGGTGACCGGAAGCGTCATAAGACGGGTGTCTTCTTCTATGGGGTTGGGATGTTCCCTAAATCCAGAAGCCGGGACTCAGTCTTTATGCCCTCGCCTCTATAGGTGACACCCCATGAGGGGGCGTCATCACCGGGACTGCGGTCTTTTAGTGCTCGGGGGCTCTGGAGTACCCGTGCCTAGTAGCCACTGCACACCCGTGCAAGCACCGGTGAACAGCAACTCCCGACGAGTCTGTCCGTTACACCCTCGCTTTCCTCTCTTTTCCTGCATCGTATTTGTTATGAATCCTATTATGTAGCTTAAGTTTATTTGTATGGTATCAAAATGTTATTTTCAAATAAACCTCTTTAGTCTAATTTTTTATTGATGATTGATGGCTTTATTTTCATTACTGTTTAAAATTTAACAACACTGAAATTTTAGAGCGTAATATTTTAATAAATTTAAATTTCCCCAGCAGTTGCCCTGCGAGGTATGTGAGCACATTAATAAAGCTCTCTATGCTTGAATGACGTCTACTGCATGATCTATTAGTTCCATAATGAATGTCAAAGTGTATTCAAAACTATATAAAATGTAAATTATTGATAATTACGTTATTGGATTAAAATTTTATTAATAATAATTGTCAATTAATTACAGTTATATAAAGGGCTTGTATCATGACTTTAATATACATTGGATATTAAGGTGAGTATATATAATTAAACTACTATTTACACTCTTTTAAAGTAATTATTGTTTATCTTTTATTATTTAATTGTAATTTTAAAAATAGTTAGTTAGGAATTTTATTGAATTGTTTTTTCTGAAAATGATAAATGGCCAAGGGAGCCATTTTTTGAACAAGTATGATTCAAATATCAATAAGAACTTTCATGCTCTGATACTAAAATAAATTTAAGATATATATACTCGTATGTCTTATCGTATTATTTTTTATGACTATATCACTGGAATCAACAGTACAAATAGGAATAATATATTAGTTTGCATAAAAGTAGTCCCATTTGATATTTATACAAGACTAGAAAATCATATCGAAGATGATCAATCATGTATTTCCGTCCATAAAGTATTATTAACAATGCAAGTCATCAGTGACAACAGAATGAAGTTGAAGAGCTTTTTCAGAAATGTCAACAAATGATTATTAGAAATTTCTGAAAATTTTAAATAATGGGAAAGTAGAAAAAGAAATCAGTTCTCTGGTTTTTGCAGCTTCAACATAAAAAAAGAGATCTATTACTGTTCTTACTATAACAGAATAATTTATGCAGCAGTATAGCACAGAGTTAGGTCATTAAATTTGTATAATAACTTGCAATGAAAAACAATAGTGACATTCAAGCTTTATCCATCCATCATAGATGTGGATGAGGTACATTTTCATTTTTAAAAATACTGGTAATCATTCTGAATTTATGAATACGATACCTTGCCTTTCGAACTAAAAACTGTCACTCCCCAATAGTATGGCATAATTTTAAAAGATACACTAAATGTTTCAAGAACAGAATCTCCCAATTCACAGTTAGCTTCCTGTCACAAAAATATTTACTTTTACATACTGAAACTATATGAAAACAGTACAAAAAGTCAAGAAGCTATACCTGTATTCCATAATTATAATTTTCGGCCAAATTATTAAACTGTTGAACAAGCAACTCATTGACGCTATGCGAGGGCAAGTCAACATTCACCAAACAGGCCTCCACTTCTGGAATAAGCTTCCTGAGTACTGAATCATGTGCATTGCAGTCTCAGAAGTTGGCACTGATTGGTAGATTTTAGAGCGAGGTTGGACTGGATTTTCATAGGTGATGAATGAAGAAAACGCCTTGTTGCATGTTGAATAATGGTTTAATGAATTGTCGTCTTGACAATTAATGAAATGAATTGTATCATAACGTATAACTTCACATATAAAAATAAAAAATATAAAATTAAATGAAACAGTAAAGCTAATAATCATCCGAACAAAGAATAGAGTTCATCCGGACTAAGAGTATGACGTGACCGCTTTAGATCTGATTCGAGCGCCGAATACTAGTAACTATGAGTAAAACTGATTGTCAATCCGAACAAAATGAAAAATGCGACCGCACAGCGCGAGATTCTAAGGGCTCGTCCACATGATAGCGTTTGCTAACGCGCGTTTCCAACCGCGCGTTAGCAAACGCTATCATGTGGACGAGCCCGAACGTAGAATGCTAGTACGGCTTTAACTTTTTCGGCTAGCGCTAGCATCCACTAAATCGCAGCACCGGACGGCTCGACATGAAACGAAACGCTGATAAAATAGTAGTTCACCTCATCTTACTGAAATTGTAGAAATGTAATTATTCGTTTAAATTACAAATCTCACCCTATTATTAATGTCGATATGAATTACTATATTTTCCTCATGAGCATGTTAGCCCTGAGATGAGTTTTGTGCTGTTACCAGATACAATCAAATTTTTTGGATGACACATTGCTGATATTTTTTTGTTTTCTTTTGAATGCTATTGATATTATGCAATCGCATGATTCACACGTTTTAAATATATTAAAAAAACTGCTTAAATTTTAAATGCAGGTACATATTTGTGTCTTCTGGTAAAAAAATAACAATTAGTGGATACATAAATATTTCTATAATATTCAGGGATATAGTTTTTGCAACGTTCTCTAAGATCAATTTTAGTTTTAATGAAAATAAATTTTTTATGCAATTAAAATAACTTGAACAGATAACAGAAAAAGATGGAAAGTTTAGAAAATAAAGAGGAATGTTGAATTGAAAATTCATAAAAATAGTTTTTATAAATTATTATTATTATTATGAAGAAAAAAGAAGAATAATAACAATGAACTCGGAGCTTAAATATTAACTTAATTTTAATGAGATTTATGCATTTTATTTATTTTTTTAATTTATTTTATTAACTTATTAAAATGGCAATTTGTTTATAATTTGCAGTATTTTTGGAGAAACTAATCTTGATAAATTAAAAAAACAGTAAGTAGTCTTTATAAAACAATTTTATTTAAAATTGGCTAGTTTGTAATTTGATGCTTATTTCTCCTTTAGCAGAATTATCTTTTAATAGGAGGAAACTGGTTCTTTGCATTTCTCCTCTTCCTCTTCTCTTTCATGTCATAAATACAGTTGAGTTCCATTTCAATCTGTTATTACTTTTATGTTTCCTTTTAAAAAATTCCTACTTTAATACAGGTACGTCCAAAGAACACTCAATACATAATTTTCATCAAATATTATGGCTTATTCGTTTATGTTTTTTTGTATTTTAGTTGTATTTTTATATATATATATATTCATTTATAAATGAATTTTTATGTTATATACTGCAACTTATTTTCGTTGTATTAGTTAAAAAAGGGGAAAACCGAAAAAATACCTTCATAATATTGCTAAGTTTATAGCGCAATTTTATAATTATACTGAATGTACTTCTACAATTATTTCCGTGCATTTTAAGGACTTACCTAATAAATTGTGCAGAGTTGCCGGTTGGGTAAATAATGAAGTAAACCATATATTTATAGTTTAGATGAGGTTTTTGTAGATAGTTTTTGGAGGTAATTGTAGATTTAAAGATAAGAAAAGACGATTAGCTCTAATGCCTAGCGGGGCACTAGATATTGGCCATTCGTGATATCAATTATGATATCATAATTGTGTTGGTTATAGAACACCGTGCCAAAATTCATATGATTTGGTTGTGCTTTAACGCGGGAAACAGCAACAGATCGTTTGATTTCATCTTTACCAAAGATATGGCTAATCGTTGTTCACTAGTAGAGTTACCACATGACTTGAACGAAATGTGCATGTAGCTTGCCAGATGTTAGGTGAATATATTCACTTGCACTATCAAGTGTCAGGTGTGTGAACTTGGTAAGTTGATAGATCGCGCTACCACTCTTATCGTATTGGCTAAAAACTTATCATTGTACTCGATCCCGTCTGCTTGTCCAAACTCCTATCTGCGTGGGTGACTGAGGAAAATTACTATTACGTACCGAGATATCAATCAGTCTGTGATCGCGACAGGTAAGTCGTGAAAGCAGGGATGCTAAACACTAGATCGATGAACGAAAATGTACCTGATGAAGATGACAACGTGTACGACCCACCGTTCAATAAGCAGAGATCTAAGTTCTACCTCAGTCGATCAAGAATAGTGCCTCAGGAAGAATAGTGATGGGCGTTGAAATCACCCATTTTTAGGCAAGGCAAATGAATCTGTGAAAACAGATCGGTCAGATCATCCTCACTGACATCGTAATTTGGGGAAGACACAACTTGCAAATATTTATTTTAAATTTCACCAATATTTTTACTGTAACTACAGGGATTTTTGTATCCAACGGAATCCGCGTGGCCAATACTACTTCATGAACAGCCACACCTCGTGCTCACCTTTATCTGGATGATCACATTTCTCAAAGTCGTATCAGCGAAAAGACACTTCATCCCGGGGATGGAAACTAGTTGCTGCATACACAGAATTAAAGGATGTTCTTCCTTTAGAAGAATTTCTATATCCTCACGCCGAGTATGGAGACCAGAAATATCCGTTGGTTAATACTTGTACACATAAAAAAATAATTTTTCTTGTTATAACTTCTGTTTGGAGATTACTTATCAAATACAATAGGATTTTTTTATTTTAAAGCCTTTAGGAAAGTGCTATGCTTTTTTGGGCACTTCATCTGAAACCATATGCTTGTAGCGACCTATGGATGGTTGGAAGTCCGGGAGGACAGAACTGCTGTGCAAGGCGATGATGGTTTTATAAATCACTTCACAGGGATCTTAGTAGTTTGCTGCGTAATCGGTGCCGCAGAAACCTTATATGGTGGTGCACCTACTGAACTGTTTTGTCGTAAATCCCTACCAGTCTTTCTTGCAGAATCTACCTTCTTGCCAGTACTCAATACAGCAATAGTAGATGTGAGTGAGTGAGAGACTTTACTTGTCTAACAATGTTTCTACTAATTTGGTTATTTCTTTATATGATGAGCATTCTTTCTCTTTTTATACGTTGTTTGAGAGAGCCTGTGCGAAACTAATACTAGTATGGAATTTCTCTTGCTGAGGGATTCACTATTCCCGAAGTGTCACAGGAAAGGACAATTTCTGCTGAGTACTGATCCCCAATGTAGCTTTTTTCCTTATAAAGGGGTCATTCCTGAAACATTGCTGAGTGTGGACCTTTACAGTTTATATATCCTTCTTCTTCAGCGCATGTGATATCATCATGTCCCGTACAACTGCAACGTGCACAGACCTGATCCAATTTGCAACCAATTTTGGTGAGACCAAAACCCTGACATTGGAAGCAGCGTTGGAGTTTGATACATATAGTGTCACACGAACAGAAAGGGAACCGTTATTCGGTCTAGAACGGCCGGATTGCAAAAAGTCAGAACTAGCAATGATGATGGTACATCAACACAATTCTCCCCTCTTATAATTCTGTGCACAGACGTGACTGACTGCTTATGACAACTCTTTCGTAATTACTGGTAACTCAAAGTCAGCGAAGTCATGACAAAAGATCACTTAGTTAAAATTTAGCGTATTATGGGCCTAAACTATTATTCGGTCAGTCCATGTATACTTAAGGGATATTAGCAGTTTTCGGCATTGTTTTCCTTAATTACTTTAACAAGCAGGATGCCACTCCTGAGCTTTTTAATAGATTTAGGAGACCCACAAACTGTTTGACGCTCTTATTTTTTATGAAGGAAGAAATTTTTCCAATAGATTTTACCTTCCTCGTATCTCAAAACAAGAAACCGTATACAAGAAAATTCACCAGTCTCCTAACATTTTTAGTTTCCTTATCACTACTTAAATCTTCGGCTGACAACGAAGTCTCTTTAAACCCTTGTTTTTGTTGGTTTTTTCAAACGGTTTCCCAAGTATCGATGATTTAACAGACTACTCCTGCAGAGTGCACGCGTACTGGAGCTAGGGCGTCTGGTTCAACCTAGTGCCCAGAGGAGATCGTTTGAAACTCAGTACGTAGAGCCATCCACCCATCGATACAATAGTTTCCACCTTGGGTCACGTTTGCGTTGCGTTATGTGTCGCAACACCACCGAGTGTAGGTGTGAGAAGAAACAGTGTAGGATGCTGTTGTGTGACTGTGTATGGGTATATGTTGTAATTTGTATAGTGTTCTTTGTGTGGTGTATTTGGTTTGTATAAAAGTTTCATCCCTATAAAATTCTTAGTAGATTGCTGTCTAGGTGTGACCAAAACTTACCTATACAATTTCATTGGCTCATCAGTGAAAACAATTATGTAGTTTAAATCTGAGAATTACTGAGAAAAGACTGCTGAAGAATAGGACCAATTAGTAATCTGTCTTTAAGTGATAAAATACTTTAATATTTAGCTGAACTATGAAAAACAATTCGTTTAGTTGTTAAATTTGGCTTTTAATTTGGGGTTATGTAACTGAAAGACGTATAAATCTGAAGTTAACTAATCATGTGAATTCAGACACTTGATCTAAATTTTTTCACAAATTAAGTCACAATAATTGTTATTGAGAGAAAGATTGGGGTTAAGCTTGCTTTTTCCAAGCTTAAAAATCTTTGCTTGGCGTTGTTAAGCGAATCAACTAGTTTCATTTTTAGCTCACTTCGGAATATTACAGTGAAACATTCATATTCATTTCTAAATGTGATTTCTAAGAAGAGGTTTTTACAAATGTTTCATGAAATTAATAAATGATGCCTTTCCAAAAATATTTTACACGTGTGTTTACTGACACATTCCTTGATAAAATGGTCAGGGTGTTTACAATTAAAATATTTGTTTTTTCTGAAATTTCCTTGTAATCACCAATATTTATTTCTAAATGTTGTTTTACGTTTATAAATATAATGATTTGAATTACACATATAACAGAAAATTCACTTGATATGATAACCAAGTAGCTAGTTTGTATGAGTTTATTAAAATATTGTGGTAAGTTTCCTTAGTTATCCTTTATAGTAACGTTAAATATGTTAATTACTGGATGTGTGTAAGCCATGGTTTTGAAATCCGATTTAAAAGTTACGTTTTCCAATATTTGTCTTATTTTTTTTTAATTTCTGAATTTTTTGAACAAAATAATCTTTCCTTCCACAACTTACGTATGATAGGGTCTAGCTTGGAAGTTAGAATCTGTTACGATAAGTTCAACCTCAGTTGGAAAATTCATGCCTTTAAGTGAATTTACGGATTAACTGATCATATTAATAGACAGAAAAGTACTAGACAAAGATTCTCTTTGAAATGAATCTTTAGAGTTTCTCTATATAATGAATGACTGTAAGTAAGTTATTACTAAATCTACTTTCTAATATTTTAATTGACACTAGATAATTCTCATTTGTGATGAATAAAATTTTATCGTGTCAAATGGTGTTTCCTTTAATGAAGAATACAAATAATCCAACTATTAAAATAAAAGAGATCACTTGTAAAATTAACTAAATCGTTAAGCATAGTAAAGTAATATTACCACAAAAGAATATTGCTGTCAAATGATGGTAATTTGATTGGTGGCAACTGAACAGTATTGTCTAAAAGTGTGAGATGTATTTTGACTTGAGTTTAGGTTATCACAAATATATATATTAATGCATTTGGTTTACATTCTAAGGTACACAAATTATCTTCAATCTGAAGCCTATCGTTTTCAACACCTTCAACAAAATTTAGATTGAGTAGTATCATACTTTTGCGACATCTTGTAAATTCCGTAACTTAATATTTAATGAATAGCTGCCATTAATTTAAGGGTAAATTTTTCTGGATTTCTGATGGATCAATCACTATCACTTTTTTTTTTTTTTAATTAAAAATATAACAAAATAGTTTCTAGTCAATTAAATAAAAATTATTTTCAACTAATAATCATTAGGTTGACTGATAACATTTGATTCATTAAAGGTAATGTAACTTAAAATTCAGATTTACGAATCACATCTGTAGATATAAATCCAATGAAAATGCGTTAATGTAATATTTTAGCAACTTTATACATATTTGTTATTTTTTTCATTTTATTTTAACTTTATAGATGAATTTGTAACAATTTGAAAATGAACATTATATGATGACTTTAAGGGAAGATATTTTTATATTTGCTGTACATTAGGAGTATTTTAAGTTCAGAATATATTTTTAAAAATCTCTATAATTTAATTCGACTATTGTAAGTTATTCATTTGAGCAATTGAACCATTTAGAATATAACTACATGATACCACTTTGATTCCTATGACTTTGTGACGGTGGTGATGTAAAAGATTCCAAAACATTGTATTCGCGTATTAGTGTGTACATAAGTACATCAGTTTTTTATTAAAAAAAAGAGTGTTATTAAACAAGAGGATTTTCAGAAAATATTAATTGTAGACATACTCATCGTTATTGATCTGTAAGATTTTTTATGTTATTCGTTATTATTGAGGCTTGTGCCAAATTATTTTATGTATTTATTTTTGTCAGGTATTCGTTTTTATATATTTTATTTGTTTTGCAGTAAATATTACGAGAATGATGTGTAAGTACCGATACCATTTATTTTTCTAATATATAGACCTTAAGAACTCCTTAGGTTTACAAATATTATACCATTTGTTATTTATTAAATTCGTTTATTTTGTAATTTACAAAAGATTAGTATTTAGGTAGATTCATAAAAAAGCTACCTATTTTAATGGGTACCATGATTCGACTTCCAAAAAATCAACTTATCTTCGCGATTCACATCCCCCAGATCCCAAAACCAACGTCAGTTCAAAGGTTTATATGTAAATTTATATATATAAATTTCACTTTTTTATGGACCCGATAACTGCCGTAATTTTGCGCCAGTCACTTTCAAATTGATACATAAAATATATCGACCAAAATCTCGATTAAGTTCGTTAATGGGAAAGATCGGACCATGGAAATGGGGGAGCTATTTCGAAAAAAACAAAATATCCCCATAACTTTCTTATTAAGTAAAATATGGATTCGCTTAAAGTACCTACTATAAGGATTCTATTCTTTGGATTTAAGGATTCTATTCTACTAAAAGGATTCCTATTTTTTGGATAAAGGCCTAAAACTTACATAAGTAAAATTTTTTGATATTACCAACCATTGGACCAGGAGGTAGAAAAAAACTGGGGCTTCGAAGACAAAATAAATTATACCGCCCTTAATAGGTACAGTATGGAATCGGTTTAAAGTGGACATTAGTCCTCTAAACAATACCTAAAATTTTAGTCTGTAACAAGTTTTGATATGACCAACCCTTACGACAAGGGATGACCAAAATATTACTGGAATTGTAAGAAGATGGGGCTTTGTCGTATGCTAAACGTGTGAAACCTATTCACATGCAACCATTGTCATATTGAGTAACTTTGAAGTTTTTCTTAACTTTAAGGTGGAAATCTTTTTTATTCCTTACTTAACGCCGATGAAATCTACCTCCGCTTTTCGGCGTACCGAAAAGATTTTTTTTTTACTCATCTCATTGATTTCATAAAAAAGAAATAAAACAGGTTTAAAGCTTTAAACTCAGTAATTTATACAGAAACAGGCATAAGCCAATCAATCACACATTGTGTGATACAGGACAACAAAACATTATGTGCAAGGAAGACAAGTCAAATCAAAATATAGAGCAGTTTTATACGTATTTAGTGCACCTATTAACATTTCATTATTCTGAAAAACTCCAGTTTCACCAAAACTACTCACTGTCTACTGATGTTCAGATACCTGAGTCCGTCGTTATGGATTATCAGTTAACTTGCATTTCCCTCGCTACATATTCTCTGGGTCCCTAATGACAACCTGGATTCTGTTTCTGGAGACTTAACTCATTATAATATTAGTTAGTTTTAATTTTATTTTGGTAAACCTAAAATCTCTAATATGTTAAAATATAAAATATGCTGGAGGGTGGATAGTCTGGTAAGACCGAATGAAATATTTGACCAATACGCACCATCATACTATTCT
This sequence comes from Lycorma delicatula, assembly GCF_047948215.1. Taxonomy (NCBI): domain Eukaryota; kingdom Metazoa; phylum Arthropoda; class Insecta; order Hemiptera; family Fulgoridae; genus Lycorma; species Lycorma delicatula. The sequence goes on from NC_134466.1 coordinate 26,803,593, forward strand.
AACACAATTATAGGTGATAGATTGACATCTTAATTACTGCTCCCAAGAGCAGTGTTAGATGTTTAAACCAGATTATATGTTTATTTGACTGGAAAATTCCTTAACAGACCCAAGATCCATCAGTCACTGGGCCAAACCTAATACATGAACAAAATTTCGACAAATATCGACAACAAAATAATATCGGTACAAAATAACGACTAATATCAAGATTGGCTTATATATATATTACTTATATATATATATATATATATATATATATGATTTTCTTAACGAATTACGATTTTAAATAACGATTTTATTTTTTTTATATTATTATGCTTTTAATTATAATTATTAATAATTACTATTTAATATTCCTTTAATTTAAAACATTTAGCGCGTAACCTGCTACTGCTTATTTAATAAAGGTAAATGTTATCTTGATGAGTTCTACAAAGATACTAACTAGAAATATTACATAAAAACCAAGGTTCTAGTACAATAATAATTCTTAGAAACAAATGATTACTAATAGGTGATTACTAGGAACACAATCCATTATTAACGCTTATATCTAGTAAATGTCATAATCTAACTCCATATGTGTGTATATATATATATATATATATATATAATGTCCTTAAAGTTTTTCCATGATTACAAAAATGTGTTACAGTTATAGCTGTGCGGGTTGCGGCAAAAGAAAGCACAAATTATCGATTTATTTTTTTTATTGGTTTGTTTCAGATAGTGGAAGGGTAGAGGGTACTGTGATCAATTTTTTATAAGATGGAGTCAATCCAGGAGAAAACGTAATGTATCTCACGAGTCGAAATCACCGATAACTATGCAGCACAATTTTAGAAGGGAATAGGGGCGAATAGCACCTGATAGTAAGAGTATCGTTGCGTAGTATGCAAAGTTTAAGGAAAGTGGAAGTCTAGTTGATCTTCTTGAACAGGGCGGCCATCTGTTATGTTTTTCAGACGAGGCTACTTTCCATAACTCAGGGAAAGTAAGCAGACATAATGTAAGAATACGGGGTCCAGAAAGTCCACACTATACCAGGGAAAAAAGTAGAGATTCTCTTACATTGAATGTATGGTGCGGTTTGATGCAAAACATAATTACTAGTCCCTTCTTTTTATCGAGCAATCAATAACAACTAACATTTTCCTGCATAGCCGCAACACATGAAACCTCTGGGGTTACGTGAAGGACAGAGTCTATGCAATACGTACACCTGATCTGGACACATTGAGAAGGATAAGTGAAGAGGTTGCTAAAGTTACCGAAGAATTGTTGACCAAGACATAGCGTGAAATTGTTTATCAGTTGGGCTTTCTACGAGCGACAAAAGGCGTATATTTATTCACGTTATTTATTGACATGATAAAAAAACCTTGATAATTTTTTCTTTTTTTCCGAAAAACCGCACAGCTGTAAATAGTTTTTTTTTGTAATAAATTTTTGTAATCGTGGAAAGACTTTATGAACACCCTGATTTCATTTTTAATTATCAGTCAAATGAGTTAATTGCTTTTGTTTTTATAAGTTCATTAATTACGTTTTAATTTCTCTTGAGTTTACACAATTACTTGTTATAAATTTATAATATTATAAAAAAAAAAATAAAAAATAGAAAATAGAAATTAAAAGAAATATTTAACTCTTATTTTGCCATAAATTCTGGAAGTAGAAAATTGAACTGCTTGGTTGCTGGAGAGAAAATGAAAGAGGAAGTGCTTTAAAATTAAAAATTAGAATAGAAAGGGTATTACAAAGCTTAACGTTTTTAAAACTGCTACAATTGGACTATCTATTTGCAACCAGTGATGATACAAATTTTGGGAAAATCTCAAAATTTCTATCGTCACTTAAAAATTATTCATTCAATTTTAATTAAACTTTTCATCAAATTTTAATTATTATTAATAATAAGAGTACAAATGCATAATCAAAAATTTAATTTCTCTTAACATTTTTTAAAAAAATATTTCTTATGATTTTGATTTATTGTAATACGAAATCTAAGAAAACATATCGCTAGAATTTTATAAAATATCAGCAAATTTGCTTATTGCATTATTTTTATCGATTAGAAAGAAATGTTAATAACACAACTTTTTTGTAATTTTATTATCTAATGAAAAACAAATTGAACATTATTTTTTTTAATAATTTTCTTTGTTTTCATTTTTATTTTAGAATTCAATTAAAGGTTTATGAGAAGTTTAGCGGTGAAAAAGTAAATACATTATTACCTACTCTTGTTCGCCTTCTTGACGCAATTCCGGATAAAATTATGTAAGAAAATATTATTTTTGCAATAAATATCCTAAATATACGGGTGGGGACTAAAAGTTAGTCTCCCCACCACTAGTAAGAAAAAAATGAATATATAATATTTAAACAAAACAAATACCGATACCTTATATCCAAAAACATACAATTAAATTGTAAATCTTACGGTAAGAGTCCCGTAGATATCATTTCTTCCGCTCAAAAAACAAAAATTTCTGTAATACAAATAAAACTGTTTTAACAAAACGATACTGATATAAAAAAAGACACTACATTTTATTATCATATCTGTTATTAATTTAGAATTAAAAAAAAAAAAATACATGTAGTATATTTTCTTTTAAATTTTATTATTTCCAGTACATTACCAAGTTTTTGTACGCTTCCTTATACTATCAAGTACTGCTATCTACGGTGCGATTCGTAAAGGTAGATTAAAAAAAATGAATAAAATGACATATTCGAGTCCCGCGGTTCATCAAATGGAAAAATACCGTTGTTTAACAAAATTCGAGGTATTTTTTGAAAGTATTTTTTATTAGTAATCTAACTGAACTGAAATATAATGTTTTCCCGCTAATTTTTTCCCCGTTTTCGTTTCACTGCTAGGTAAGGTCATGTTTAGAACTGTAAACGTAGTTCGTTGCCGTTGTCGCCTCTTACCGACGAATTTCTAACGAACTCCGTGATAATTAATAATATTGTTTTATCATTGTGTTGTAATTCTGCTTTCATTAATTCGTTGCAACATTTAACCGTTGAGTTATACATTTTCTAATATAAAGTTTTATCCAGTTTTATAAAATCGACTGTTTGAGGTGGTTCCGGTCAATTTCATTTGAAGAAATCATGTGGTTAACAATTTCGCAGGTTGAATATTTGCAAGACATTAAATAACATGAACGCGTTGTTCATGTTATTTAATGCAGTACTGCAGTAGATTTAAACAGTACACTGTTTAAATCTACGAGACCTAACGAACCAAAGAATTGAGACCATTATTTCTGTGTCGAGACCTGTCTACTTTTACGTAAATGAGATGTCGCTCTCATCATTGTCTTTTTTCGTCTGTGATACCAGATACAGTCAATAAGAGGTCGAAGACAGAATAAGAAGTTATCGTCCCCAGATTGTAAAATTTAATTCTTAGTTCGGGAGATTTTAATACTAAATTCGCATTATTTTATATTAAAGTAACGATTGATAAAAATAATTAAGTAATACTAGGCTCGGCTGATAAATTTTGCACATGCATGCTTAGCATTGGAACTAAAAGATATATTGGAATGAAATAAAAAATGAATAAAAGTACAATACCGTAGCTGCAAAATGCAGTATTTCCTTTTCAATGTAATCCCCGTTCACAATGATACACTTTTCGCAACGCGTAACAAGTTTTTGCATTCCTTCACTGAAAAATTCTGGCGATCTTTCGAGGATCCAAGTGGCCACAGATTCCTTCACTTCATCGTCGGTGATGCAATGATTACCTTTGAAATCTCTATTGAGATGATGGAAGAAGTGGAACTCGCACGGAGCCAAATCCGGCGAGTACAGCGGATGCGAAATAGACTCAAACTTCAGCTTGTGGAGAGCCATAAGAGAGTTTGCGCGGTACCTGTCGTGCACAGAATTTACGGTAATCCAATCGTTCAATAATATGGCCTACTCGTTCTTTAGATATGCTCGCTGAGTGATTCGCCGCTCACTTTGAAGCAAATGATCCAGCTCCTTTCGACGTTCAGTCATAGAAACCGGTCGTCCGCTGCGAGGTGCGTCCTCAATTGCCGCATTAACATCTTCACATTCACGTATACCGCTTTTAAACGATGAAAAATATTCGTAGGATTCACATTTTCTGCTGTTAAAAATTCTGTCACTGCGCGCTGTTTTAACCGTGTTGATGTATTGGCCGTACTCGACGACATTCTAACTGCATTTAAACGGATTTCAACGCATTATCGCAGGTTTGTAGAAGGGAATTTTAGCTATCACGTGCTGCCACACTCTACTCGATAGTACATTTTGTCTCCGTGCAGCACGCTAGTGTACAAAATTTATCAGCCGAGCCTCGTAATTTATACAAGGGATGCAATATGGATGTGATCCACCAGGTTATAATCTCATAAAAATACTATGAAAAGAAGTTACGTAATTTTATCGATAAGCATGCAGCTATCGAAAAACTCATTCGTCATAATTTAGTAATTAAAGATCATAAGTCCTCCGTAATCTTTAAAATAAATAACGCAGTCAATACAATGATGTTTTTGTACATTACTGACACGAACCTCTTTTCGCTTAGAATAGTCATCGACAGAGGTTTATTGAAATAATCCTCTCTTCAAATAATCATTTGTATTATTTTTGCCAACCTATATTTAATACCGAGTCATAAATGTACTGAACAAAAACAGAAAGAAAATATTAATTAATAAAAAAAAAGATTTCCAATAATACTATACTAAATTAAAACTAATATTTTTTTTTTCAGAATCAAAGAAGGAATAATATATACGTAAGTAATCAAAAGGTTACATTTAATCACGAATTCTATTTATGGGAATTATGCTTTGGAAAATGCCTTCTTTTTTAAAAATTTCATCTAAAAATTTCTTATTTTCATATAATTTTCTTGTTCTATACAAATATACAAGTATTTAACCCTAAAATTAGCACAAGCGTACAATAGAATTAGATTCACATATCCAGCTGAAAATTCAGAAATTCTTTATAACAATATGACCTTTGTTTACGTAACTACACTAATGAATATTATATATATATTTTAATCAGATTATTTTGATTTACAATGTAAACTTACAAATATTCAAGTATTTTAACAAAATTTATATGAATATAAAATGTTGTAGTACAACCTGATACGATCGACTTTAACACAATTGAATACTCTGCCAGTTATTTACTTTTCATTGTTTACTTGAATGTGGCCTGCATTTCATTAGTATAAATAGAGAACAAGCACAACGTATGTCTGTACTAATATATTACAGAAACTTTTATTTTTAAGGACTTTAAACATTTTAATCTGTAAATATTAAAAAAAAATAAACCGTTTATACGAGTGCAAATCTTTTTGTCTGAGAGAAAATATATTCTTCAAACAACATTTTTTTTTACAGTTTGTTGTAGATTATGTTTTGAGTAAGTTGATACATATTATTCCAAAATTTACAAAATCTACTATAAAAGAATATTGTAAAAGCAACTTTAACATAGACCACTTTGAGGAACATTGTAAATGGAAATCAGATTTTCAGCTCTTCGATATAATCCCCCGACGTGTAAATCCATGCTAGCTAGTAAACGGTTTAGCATCTTTAGGGTTTCTCTCAGGAGACAAACCTTCGTTGAGTTGTCGAATTTCCTGGATCGCGGAAGCCGATAAATTTTCAAACTCTAAAGCGTACATCTAGGATCGTTCTTTCAGCTTAGGAAAGAGATCAAAATCTCGAGGGCGCAAATCAGGACTTTACGGTGAATGGCGATGTGTTCTCCAAACGAAATCGACTAAAATATGAAAGGCAGAATCTGCAAAGTCTGGCGACGCATGGTCACGAAATGGTGACACACCACGCGATATTTTTTGGATGCAGTTTTCAAGCTTTCGGTACTAAAATCTTCTGAATAAGGTTTCTGTAGTAAGTAGCTGTCATATTAATGCCATTTGACCCTCTCGGTAGCAATAATACCCTGCTTATTGTAATAAAAAATCGTCATTTGCTTCAAATTTAACTGCGTGCGATGACTTTAGTCTCGAAGAATATTTACCCTTTCAAACAATGCGTTGTGACTTTCAGTTCAAGTTCAAAGTCACTTCCATGTGTCATCAGTAGTCGTTATTCTATTGAAGAATTGCTTGCCTTCTCTTTCATAAAGAGAAAGTAACTTTGTCGCTTTTTGATGCTCCTTCAGTCGGTATGGAGCTCATCGCCCTGCGTCCTTTTTTTCAAATGTTCCTTTAAAATGCGGTATACTGTAGTTTTTTTTTCATTCCGGTTACATTTTCGATTTCTGTCACTGTCACGTAAAGATCTTCGTCGATCACCGTGGCAACAACTGTGATGCAGTTCTTATTATGATGTAGTGCATAATGAAGTCCTTATTACTACATTTATTAGTTTCAAAATTACTTTTCTTTTATCAATTAATATTCTTTTAATATTTATATTCATTTTTTTTTTAAATATTACTGAAAAGTCCCTTTTTAGTTTACTAAATATTCTGGTCCCGGCAATATTTTAGTTAATGAAACCTTATGCAATTCAGGATTCTAAGGGTCATTTTTATGGGATAGCCAAAGCTGCCGTCTCCAAAGTTCATAATAAGAATACAAAAATATCCAATAAATCATCCACCGATTCATCTTTACGACTACGCAAATTATCACAATTTTCTTGAATCAAAAATTGTTGTAATAGTCTTATATTAATGTTTTTTTTTTTACCGTTATTAACATTATATTGTGTATTTTGATTGCTGCCATAACCTATGGGGAAATCGATTGGAAAAGCGATCAATTAGTTTTAAAAATATTTCATAATTAAATTATTTTCCTAAATGTTTAATAATATTTTTCTATAAACTAGTATAAAATTTTTCATTAAAATTCGTATAATCATAATGTATGATTTTAGCATAATTTTACTCATAACTTTTATATATTCTTAAATTAAAGGGTCGTTAACTAAATATGAATGTTAGTATCGCTAACCAGTATTAAGTTTGTATAACTCGTTAAGTCGCTGATGTAATTATCTAAACCATCGAGAAATGAGTTTCCGTCACTTTCGAAAGGTGATATGTAAATCACAATCGATTGTAACCAATCAGAATTATCAGATTTTATTTTAATGGTTAATTCGCTACATTCCAATAACTGGAGTAATTTGGAATCTTCACAACTGTTCCTTTTAATAAACAGTCTGACTTCGTTGTGAAAGTTTCGATAGTATTGCGAAAGGATCTCATTAATGTACATCTTTATTTTTGTTAACGAGGTACCCACCTTGGACTATTCCGGTAGCCCACCACCCCTGCAGTTCCTAGGCCAAAACCTTCCCCTGCAGTCCTCAAAAATCCCTCAGAACTGTTATGCCAAAAGCATTCGCCTGGACAAAGATGTCCTCCCCTCAGCCATCCTCGAAATCTCCGGCTTCATCGGGGGAACCCACAGTCCGGCACACAAATGCCGGACCGGTCGTACTCTTTCAACGTATATCGCCATCCTCTGTGGCCACCTGCGTTCTACAACATGACCCCAGACCTAACACCACGAACGCCCGCATGCTTCATTCACAAACAGTATCCGACGACCTTCAGCCACGGGTCGCCCTACCCTACACAGGGTCCCGACCGGCTCACCAGGATACATGACCCGAGGACCATGCAACCCTCACCAGCCGGGCTGCCTGCACCTACCTACGCAACGGATGTACCCAGGCTAATCAATGTCTGTCCGATCTATTAACAGGTCCCTCGCCCGTAAGTATGCCGGACAGTCCAAGCTGAGACAGCTATGGTCCGCCGGCTTCCTCAACCGCCTACAATTCAAACACACCGGACGGCCAGACGCCTTCCGAACCGGGTAATCCATCTGTTTCTGACCACAATCACCACAAAAATTGCACAACTCCTTCTCCTTGCAATACTTCGCCACGTGACCCAGACCAGAAAGCATTAATGTACACCGGTCCGTATGTAAATTTTCTTTAATATGCGAAGTTCGTAAATATTTTTTTTTTTTTTTTAAGTTTTTGTTTGAATCTTCACTGTGCGCCATTTTATATCTTCACCATTTTTCATCAATAATGAACAAAATAGGAAGTGTCAATGATGGGGGAGGTCTTGATTTCTCTTCGTAAATTCTCAAATCGTTCAGTCCTACTGTTCTGCTGTAGTTCGTCTAATCGTTTTTCTATTTCGTAAACCGCGGTCCCTAATAATTCATTTTCCCCTTACATATTTTATCTTCAGCTTCGTAAGATTCTATAAGTATTGAAAACTCGTTGATTTTTTTAATAATAAATAAACAATAGCTTTTCGAAGTTTAAAAAATGTTTTCTTTAAATTTTCAGATTTCAGCCTTTATTTCCTTAACTTCTTTCTCATTTATACTTTATATATATATATATACTAGCGTATCCATCGCGGCTTCGCCCGTGCGGTATATTTACTTGCACTTCCCCTCGCAGTCAGGGGATATTTAGCCGGTTATGGCTCGCTTCGATCGAAAAATTCAGTGTATTGTAAATTTTTCAGAAAACGTTCTATACCCGAAACATTGAGTAATCTAAGAATGTGTGCTTCAAAACATTCGGCCTCCATCTAAAAAATATTAGTTATAATTAGTTACCCGTAATTCGTACGTGTAAAAGTGTATTTTTCTCGGGTCTTACCGTTACCAGACAAAAATTACTTGGAGGTGACCGTACTTCTTTTCTATTTTTTTTAATTACTTTTATGTTGTTTTTTAGGTTGATGCTCCGCGCGTACATCGTCGCACCACTTAAAAAATCTAAATTAAAAAAATCCGAAAATGGTTTTTAGATATTTATCTGAAAAGGCAGTTACTTTTATACAGATTTGGGTACTAGATCGTGGATACCGCTGTTTTTCGTTGGTGGTTGTGTTTCAATTAACCGTACATCTCAGGAATTGCCGACCTGAAACTGTACAAGACTACACTTCATTTAGATTCGTGCATATTATGAAGTAATAACTCCGAAGTAATAACTTACGATGGTTCCAGAGACCAAACAGAACAAGGCAAAAAAAGAAGATATTTATTCGAAGAGTCGAGCTCTAATGTAGTTAATAACCGTTTAGCGTAATCGGAAATGGAAAAAATTTGCAATGATTTTTCAAATTTTTTACATTTTCTCACCGCTTTCAAGGTCGAATTTCGAAAAATCTAGAAAGTCGATATCTTCACTTGTTACAAAGAAAATTAAAAAAAAACAGTAAATTTAATTTTTATTCAATTTGAACTTTTTAAGTCGGAATTTAATAAAATCCAATTTAGTGTGCACTTAAACCGTAAGAGCAAGATGTATATAAATTTTCATCAATTTTTCTTCAGTAGTTTTTAATTGGCGTTGATTGATCTGTCAGGAAAAGTTGCTTTACAGGTACCGATATATATATATATAAGCATATAAATATAAGTACACAGTACTATATATATATATATATATATATATATATATATATATATATAAATTCTGATATTTTACTTTCATTAATTAATTAATTTTGAAATGGAAAAATGCAGCTATACTTGTGACTGTGAATATAAGGTTAAAGAATAAAGGAAATTTAAGATTTTTTCATATTTTAATTGCTCATAAAACTGAAACTTCAAAACAATATGAATGTAAAACCTGAGAAAAAATTACTATAACAATTTTCGTCATTTTAAAATCAATATTTTATGTTGTACAGAAAAGTAGCGGACACAAAACTTGTATCACGCCATCATTTAAAGAAAATATAATTTAATATTTCATAAAATAACTACCGATTTTTGTATTATGTGTCTAAAATTATTTATAAATGACTTTGAAATTATATTTAAATAAATTTACACTTTCTTTCAGTGAGGCAGATTCGATAATATCAGGAATCGATATTACTGAAATGTGAGTATGTTTTATTATATTTTTTAACATTATGATGAACGAAGAGGTTGAAATACGAACAATTTCATCTACGGAATTCAGTCAAGTAACCTGCTTACTAATTTATGTGCGTTCTCCCATTACTGCGATTCATACATTCCAATTCTCAGGAAGTGAAACTTTCTTTTTTTTCTCAGAAGTGACAAATTCGACTTGCCCATATATATTTCGATAGCGTCTTATTAGAATCGAGTTTCTTCACTTTTCACAATTTCTTAAGTCGACCAAAAAGATGATAAATTGATGGAACTATCTCTACCCCGAGTGTTGGGTGGGTAGCACATACTAATTGAGTTCTTACAGTGTTTCAAAGTAAAAGTAGAAATGTAATATGAACATTATCCTATTGGAACAAGACCTTCCAGGCTTCCCTTCATCTTGTAAGACAATGGCGTAATACTTAGTGATGATTGTTCTTTGTTCTGTAAGGAAAATGTGGTAGAGTATCCCTCGCCAAAAATAATCCCAAAGTACATTCGCATTATTTTACCACGTAAAGATCTGGTTTTTGCTTCGTGTGATTGAGATGTGCTCGAAGGTTGCCACTGGATATTCACGTTTTGATACTGCGGCAAAATAATACATTGGTATTTCATTATAGTTGCTTTATACGGAGTCTATGAGTTTGTCTCTTCCTTTTCGTATTACTACAGAAGTTTTGAGAAACATATTTTCCCATATAACAATAACTATTTATAAGGATGGCATTCATCGTTTAACGAATTCTTTTTAATTTATTCATTTCAAATCTATTTAAACAAAGCATAAAATTTTCAGTACCATCATTAGAAATATATTTTGAAATCTGAAATGGTACTCCAGCACCCTACATTTATCAAAGCATTTATTTTCATAATACATCACTGTACCATTGATTTTGCAATTACATATGAAATAAATAAATCGTTTAACGTTGTTGAAAAATTGGCACTGATTCTTTTACTAATTTATATCTTGATTTCTTGTTATAAATATTTTATTGTAATTCAAATATTATTTGTATGTATATAAATATATATATTATTAATTGTTTGTATATGATTGAAATATAACATTAATTATAATTGTCTCATTGTAATTGTAATATTTCTTTAAGTAAAATGACTGGGAGAGAACTGGAACTGAACTGGCGTATAACTAGCGTAGAACTGAACTAATGGAACGGAACGAAACGCAAGGATGTCGAAGGGTGTAATACCCTCCTACTTTTCGCAGTATACGGACTCACGTCCTTTGCTGCTGGGTGATTCTAATGGACTGGCGGTTATTAATAGTTGCTGACGTTCATTCGTTTTGTGAAGATTGGATTACGTTCCGATCCAATGGAGGGTTTGTCGGTAGGGGCCCGACGGAACGATGTGCTAATAAGCTTATCTTCCGTGACACGCTCCATATCAGCCTAGAGTAGGCTAAAATCCTTTTTTTAAGGGGGCGTCCTCTCTTAAGGAAAGGACGTCGGAGGCGGTTTTTGGGCCTACGCTTTATCATTTAATTTAATTCAATTCAATTCAATTCAATTTGGTTTCGAATTAAAGGAAATGGGTTTGGATGGATTGCTTTGGGACGTTGCGCCCCAGAGCTATCTCAGGCGGTAGGATCAGCGGTTTTGGCGCGGTTGTTAGTATTGACTAGTCTAAGCGCGATATACCTCTATTAACGATTAGATGTCTGCCCGCCGTAAGGGCAGGCAGGAGAGATATATATATAACGCAGGTTGTTTTCGAGCGCCCGTGCGCCGGGGTGGTGACAAGACTGAACTAATGCAGTGAAGAGCTTGCTTATATAATGTTGGTGGGGCCTCCGATTCGTCAGGAGCCGAGTGCATCCGAAGGAGTGGTGTGAATTGTAAAGAGCCGAGTAACTCTGACTGAAGCCGAAGATCTTTAAAATTAAAAATCCTATAATAAATAAAAATTAAAGTGCCAACATTCAAACAGGAGCAACAAAAACTGAACATTTATAAGAATATTTAAAAATTAAATAAGTCATTTAAATAACCCTGAGTCTTATCAAGCATAACAGAATTTTTTTAATTTTGGCCGAATTACCATCCGATTTATATTAAAATTAGATAAAAATGTTATTTTTATTTATTTCAACTTAAATTTTTTTGTATAAGTATTTATCACTTCTATGAATTTGTGGTGGCTAGATAGTGCTCTTTGCCTGAGGTCAAATTAAGCAGTTTATGAAGATTTATTTCTCGTGCGTAGCAATGGAAAATATTTAGACTTGGTTAACATATCAGAGTAGATTAGAGATAAGAAATTTGTCCCATAACTTGATTCCTCTATAACTTCTTTTTTTGATTCAATTGAATTCTATCTCGTTTAACATAAATAATGACAAGATTATACAGATTTATGGCAGAATAAGAGATTATATGTGATGACTTTTTCACATTTCAGATTTCACGACAATCATTTTCTTGCATTGAAATTATTTCAAAGATATGTTATTGAATTTAATAGAATGGAGAGCGTAAATAAGTGATATTATTGGGCATTTAGCTTGTTATAAGAAATATCCATGGAGGCGTACTGAATGTGCTTACAGTATTTAAATATTGGTTGTAATTAATACATTTTCTATATTGCCGCTGTAGAACCTTAATGTGTGGAATCTCCTTGTAACACATCAGATAATGTCCTAATGAAGTATTGGAGAGAAATAATCTGGAATGCTTTCACAGCAATAAAGACTTTTCATAATGGAGGCACTACATTTAATTGTTATGTGATCTTTGGTCCCTTGAACGGAAAATTAATGAAGTAGGTGAGAAAAACTTTAGGAGGATGTACAAATTTAAAAATTATAATCAGGTAGATGCTGTTTTCATTTCAGGTGTTAATTCAGCACTTTACTGGTGTTGGATTTAGTTTGTATACTTGCTGTATTGATTACTGGAAAGATTTGACAGAATTTTACATACAAAAATTATGGATTTTAACAACAATGATCACAATGACAAGGATTTTTCTTATTTGTTATGTGTTCTGGAATGCTGGTATTAAAGTAGCAGTCTGCTCAGGTAAAATCTTTATATATTTTCTGTTCACTGGAATTGCATCTTGCCTTCGGAACAATAAATATAGAAAGCATTTATGATTTTGAACACGTATTTATTTTTTTACCATAGCTAATCATAGGTTGTTGATGTTTCATACATATTTAAAGAAAAAAATAATACGAAAAAGTGCCATAACCTCGACAGTAATTGAACTGAAACCATTCAATGAAAACATTAACATAAAATACACTACAGTAACTGATCAGTCAGATTTTTAATACCCTTCAAAGAAGTGAATATGAAAGCTCTAGCTTACTGTATTGCATGTGAAAAAGGCACATTAGAGTCGATATATTAGTATTTTTCAGACGTGCTTTAGAATCTGCCGATATTTCTGAGTTACTATTTACTAGGTTATTGTCCATAAGGGTTGACAATGAAGAATATATAAAAACATCAACTTTTGAAACGACCAACCAAACCACAGTATATTTTTTATAATTTAGTTCCAAATATTCTCAGTCATTCTTGTGGCTATGTTCAGTGAGTTACTGGAAATTCAAAAATCTGTTCAGGTTAATTCTTCAGAAGTTCATAGTTTATATGTTGAATTGCCATATGATGGTGATAGATGATTTAAAAAAATAATTTCTCCTTGTTTTAACAATAAAAATGATTTCTAAAATAACTTATTTCACAAATTTCTTCAATGCTTAATAAACTGATTTATTTGTGTGTTACTTAGAGAAACTAAAATTAAAGTATTTTACACTGCATTTTTAGTCAGGCCAACCTTGATTAAACAGATTGTAAGAGTTGTTTCATTTAATGTATTTTATTATGTACAGATAAATATTATATGTATATAATAAAATTATTGATTATAAATCAGTTATAATAATTATTTATATATCAACTACTAAACTAATCACAAAATTTCATTGCATTAAATAAATAAATTGGATGATGGTAAAAAATTTTCTAATTTCAGAATTTCAACTAATGATCCGAATAGCGACGATGGAACGTAAGTAGAATTTCTAATTTATTGAAGTGTTCTCGTATTGGACAAGTGTGTGTGTGTGTGTGTGTGTTTGTGTCTGTGTATGAAACTAAAATGAAGTATTTTACACTGCATTTTTAGTCAGGCTTAGCTATGATTAAACATATTGTAAGAGTAGTTTTCATTTATAGGATTTTCTTATGTACAGAAAAATTTTGATGTATATAATAAAATTATTGTTTTGTGCATTAGTTTTAATAATTATTTATATATTTACTAGTAAACTGAACACATATTTTCATTGAATTAAATAAATAAATTGGATGCTGGTAAAAAACTTTTCTAATTTCAGAGTTTCAAATGATACTACGAATAGCAACAATGCAACGTAAGTACAATTTCTAATTTATTGAAGTGTTCACATATTGTATAAGCGTGTGTGTGTATGTGTGTGTGTGTGTGTGTGTGTGTGTGAGTGTGATGTGTCTGTGTTGTGTGTGTGTGTGTGTGTTGTCCTGTGAGTGTGTAGGAAACTAAAATTAAAGTATTCTACACTGCATTTTTAGTCAGGCTTAACTACGATTAAACATATTGCAAGAATTGTTTTCATTTATAGGATTTTCTTATTAACAGAAAAATTTTGAATGTACATAATAAAACTTTTGTTTGTACATCAGTTTTAATAATTATTTATATATTTACTAGTAAACTGATCACAAAATTGCATAGCATTAAATACATTAATTGGATGGTGGTAAAAAACTTTTCTAATTTCAGAATTTCAACTTATACTACAAATAGCAAGGACGCAACGTAAGTACAGTTTCTAATTTATTGAAGTGTTCTCATGTTGTATAAGCGTGTGTGTGGTGTGTGTGTGTGTGTGTATGTGTATGTGTATGAGTGTTGTGTGTTGTATGTCTGTGTTGTGTGTGTGTGTGTGTTGTGCTGTGAGTGTGTGTGAGTGGATATGTGTGCGTATGTGTGTAGGAAACTAAAATTAAAGTTTTTTACACTGCATTTTTAGTCAAACATAGCTATGATTAATCATATTGTAAGAGTTGTTTTCATTTAAATGATTATCTTATTAACAGAAAAATTTTGATTTTATATAATAGAATTATTGTTTTCACATCAGTTTCTATAATTATTTATATATTTATTAGTAAACTGAACACATATTTTCATTGCATTAAATAAATAAATTGGATGCTGGTAAAAAACTTTTCTAATTTCAGAGTTTCAAATTATACTACGAATAGCAACGATGCAAAGTAAGTACAATTTCTAATTTATTGAATCATATTGTAAGAGTTGTTTTCATTTAAATGATTATCTTATTAACAGAAAAATTTTGATTTTATATAATAGAATTATTGTTTTCACATCAGTTTCTATAATTATTTATATATTTATTAGTAAACTGAACACATATTTTCATTGCATTATAAAAATAAACTGGATGCTGGTAAAAAACTTTTCTAATTTCAGAGTTTCAACTGATACTACGAATAGTAACGATGCAACGTAAGTACAATTACAATTTATTGAAGTGTTCTCATATTGGATAAGAGTGTGTGTGTGTGTGTTAGTGCAGGTGCTGGTGTGTGTGTGTGTGTGTGTGTGTGTGTGTGTGTGTGTGTGTGTGTGTGTGTGGTGTGTGTGTGTGGGTGTGTGTGTAAGAAACTAAAATGAAGTATTTTACACTGCATTTTTAGTCAGGATTAGCTATGATTAAACATATTGTAAAAGTTGTTTTAATTAAAAGGATTTTTTTACTAACAGAAAAACTTTGATTTTATATAATAAAATTATTGTTTTGTGCATTAAGTTTAATAATTATTTATATATTTACTAGTAAACTGAACACATATTTTCATTGCATTAAATGAATAAATTGGATACTGGTAAAAAACTTTCTAATTTCAGAGTTTCAAATGATACTACGAATAGCAACGATGCAACGTAAGTACATTTTCTAATTTATTGAACTGTTCTCATATTGGATAAGCGTATGTGTGTGTGTGTGTGTGTGTGAAACTAAAATTAAAGTATTTTACACTGCAATTTTAGTCAAATATAGCTATGATTATACAGATTGTAAGAGTTGTTTTCATTTAAAGGATTATCTTATTAACAGAAAAATTTTGATGTATATAATAAAATTATTGTTTTGTGCATTAGTTTTAATAAATATTTATATATTTACTAGTAAACTGATCACAAAATTTCATTGCATTATAAAAATAAATTGGATGCTGGTAAAAAACTTTTCTAATTTCAGAGTTTCAAATGATACTACGAATAGCAACGATGCAAAGTAAGTACAATTTCTAATTTATTGAAGTGTTTTCATATTGGATAAGTGTGTGTGTGTGGGTGTGTGTATGTATGTATGTATGTATGTGTGTGTGTGTGCGCGCGCGCGTGCGCGCGTGTGTGTGTGTGTGAAAGGATGTGTGTGCGTATGTGTGTAGGAAACTAAAATTAAAATATTTTACACTGCATTTTTAGTCAAACATAGCTATTATTAATCAGATTGTAAGAGTTCATTTCATTTAAAGGTCTTTCTATGTACAGAAAAGTTTTGAATGTATATAATAAAATTATTGTTTTGTGCATTAGTTTTAATAATTATTTATATATTTACTAGTAACTGATCACAAAATTTTATTGCATTATAAAAATAAACTGGATGCTGGTAAAAAACTTTTCTAATTTCAGAGTTTCAACTGATACTACGAATAGTAACGATGCAACGTAAGTACAATTACAATTTATTGAAGTGTTCTCATATTGGATAAGAGTGTGTGTGTGTGTGTTAGTGCAGGTGCTGGTGTGTGTGTGTGTGTGTGTGTGTGTGTGTGTGTGTGTGTGTGTGTGGGTGTGTGTGTGGGTGTGTGTGTGTGGGTGTGTGTGTAAGAAACTAAAATTAAGCATTTTACACTGCATTTTCAGTCAAACATTGCTATGATTAAACAGATTGTAAGAGTTGTTTTCATTTAAAGGATTTTCTTATGTACAGAAGAAAAGTTTTGAACGTATATAGAATTATTATTTTATGCATTAGTTTTAATAATTATTTATATATTTACTAATATACTGATCACAAAATTTCATTGCATTAAAAAAATAAATTAGATGCTGGTAAAAAACTTTTCTAATTTCAGAGTTACATATGATACTACAAATAGCAATGATGCAACGTAAGTACAAGTTGTAATTTATTGAAGGGTGTGTGTGTGTGTGTGTGTGTGTGTGTGTGTGTGTGTGTGTGTGTGTGTTGTGTGTGTGTGTGTGTGTGTGTGTGTGTGTGTGTGTGTGTGGGTGTGTGTGTGTGTGGGTGGGGTGAAACTAAAATTAAAGCATTTTACAATGCATTTTTAGTCAAACATAGCTATGATTAATCAGATTGTAAGAGTTCTTTTCATTTAAAGGTCTTTCTATGTACAGAAAAGTTTTGAATGTATATAATAAAATTATTGTTTTGTGCATTAGTTTTAATAATTATTTATATATTTACTAGTAACTGATCACAAAATTTTATTGCATTATAAAAATAAATTGAATGCTGGTAAAAAACTTTTCTAATTTCAGAGTTTCAACTGATACTACGAATAGTAACGATGCAACGTAAGTACAATTACAATTTATTGAAGTGTTCTCATATTGGATAAGAGTGTGTGTGTGTGTGTATGTGCAGGTGCTGGTGTTTTATATTGCTCCTATTCGTCCATCTTTAGTAATTCTACTTCCCAAATAACAAAATTTTTCTACCTTCATAATCTTTTCTCCTCCTATTTTCACATTCAGTGGTCTATCTTTGTTATTTCTACTACATTTCATTACTTTTGTTTTGTTCTTGTTTATTTTCATGCGATAGTTCTTGAGTAGGACTTCATCTATGCCGTTCATTGTTTCTTCTAAATCCTTTTTACTCTCGGCTAGAATTACTATATCATCAGCAAATCGTAGCATCTTTATCTTTTCACCTTTTACTGTTACTCGGAATCTAAATTGTTCTTTAACATTATTAACTGCTAGTTCCATGTAAATATTAAAAAGTAACGGTGATAGGGAACATCCTTGTCGGACTCCCTTTCTTATTACGGCTTCTTTCTTATGTTCTTCAATTGTTACTGTTGCTGTTTGGTTCCTGTACATGTTAGCAATTGTTCTTCTATCTCTGTATTTTAACCCTAATTTTTTTTAAATGCTGAAGATTTTATTCCAGTCTACGTTATCGAATGCTTTTTCTAAGTCTATAAACGCCAAGTATGTTGGTTTGTTTTTCTTTAATCTTCTATTAATCTGAGGCCTAAACTTGCTTCCCTTGTCCCTATACTTTTCCTGAAACCAGATTGGTCTTATCCTAACATTTCTTCCACTCTCCTCTCAATTCTTCTGTATAGAATTCTAGTTAAGATTTTTGATGCATGACTAGTTAAACTAATTTTTCTGTATTCTTCACATTAATCTGCCCCTGCTTTCTTTGGTATCATGACACTTTTTTTGAAGTCTGACGGAAATTACCCTTTTTCATAAATATTACACACCAGTTTGTATAATCTATCAATCGCTTCCTCACCTGCACTACGCAGTATTTCTACACGTATTCCGTCTATTCCAGGAGCCTTTCTGCCATTTAAATCTTTTAATGATCTCTTAAATTCAGATCTCAGTATTGTTTCTCCCATTTCATCCTCCTCAACTTCATCTTCTTCCTCTATAACACCATTTTCTAATTCATTTCCTCCGTATAACTCTTCAATATATTCCACCCAGCTATTGACTTTACCTTTCGTATTATATATTGGTGTACCATCTTTGTTTAACATATTATTAGATTTTAATTTATGTACCCCAAAAATTTCCTTAACTTTCCTGTGTGCTCCGTCTATTTTACCAATGTTCATTTTTCTTTCCACTCCTGAACACTTTTCTTTAATCCACTCTTCTTTCACCAGTTTGCACTTCCTGTTTATAGCATTTCTTAATTGCCGATAGTTCCTTTTACTTTCTTCATCACTGTCATTCTTATATTTTCTATGTTCATCCATCAGCTGCAATATATCGTCTGAAACTCAAGGTTTTCTAACAGTTCTCTTTATTCCGCCTAAGTTTGCTTCTGCTGATTTAAGAATTTCCATTTTAAGATTCTCCCATTCTTCTTCTACATTTTCTACCTTATCTTTTTTACTCAGACGTCTTGCGATGTCCTCCTAAAAAATCTTCTTTACCTCCTCTTCCTGAAGCTTCTCTAAATTCCACCGATTCATCTGACACCTTTTCTTCAGGTTTTTAAACCCCAAAATACAATTCATTATCACCAAATTATGGTCGCTATCAATGTCTGCTCCAGGGTAAGTTTTGCAGTCAACGAGTTGATCTCTAAATCTTTGCTTAACCATGATATAATCTATCTGATACCTTGCAGTATCACCTGGCTTTTTCCAAGTGTATATTCTTCTATTATGATTTTTAAATTGGGTGTTGGCAATTACTAAATTATACTTCGTGCAAAACTCTATAAGTCGGTCACCTCTTTCATTTCTTTTGCCCAGCCCGTATTCACCCATTATATTTCCTTTCTTGCCTTTTCCAATGCTTGCATTCCAATCTCCAACTATTATTAAATTTTCATCTCCTTTTACGTGTTCAATTGCTTCATCAATCTCTTCGTATACACACTCTACCTCATCATCATCATGGGCGCTTGTAGGCATATAGACGTTAACAAACGTTGTCGGTTTAGGTTTTGATTTTATCCTTATTGCAATGATTCTATTGCTATGCATCTTGAAATACTCCACTCTCTTTCGTGATGAACAAGAAGATAGGGACTTCTTGTTCATCACGAAACCTACTTCTGCCTGCCCATTATTTGACGCTGAATTAATTACTCTAAAGTCACCAAAAAAGCCACCGGTTTGGTCTAGTGGTGAACGCATCTTCCCAAATCAGCTGATTTGGAAGTCGAGAGTTCCAGCGTTCAAGTCCTCCTACTAAAATTTCATTACATTAAATAAATTAATTGGATGCTGGTAAAAAACTTTTCTAATTTCAGAGTTTCAACTGATACTACGAATAGTAACGATGCAACGTAAGTACAATTTCTAATTTATTGAAGTGTTCTCATATTGGATAAGCGCGCGCGGGCGCGCGCGCGCACGCGCGTGTGTGTGTGTGTGTGTGTGTGTGTGTGTGTGTGTGTGTGTGTGTGTGTGAAACTAAAATGAAGTATTTTACACTGCATTTTTAGTCAAACATAGCTATGATTATACAGACTGTAATAGTTGTTTTCAGTTAAAGGATTTTCTTATTAACAGAAAAATTTTGAATGTATATTAAAAATTATTTTTTACACATCAGTTTTAATAATTATTTATATATTTACTAGTAAACTGATCACAAAATTTCATTGCATTAAATAAATAAATTGGATGCTGGTAAAAAACTTTTCTAATTTCAGAGTTTCAACTGATACTACGAATAGCAACGATACAACGTAAGTACAATTTCTAATTTATAGAAATGTGTGTGTGTGTGTGTGTGTGTGTGTGTGCAACAAAAATTAAGTATTTTACACTGCATTTTTAGTCAGACCTAGCTATGATTAAAGTGATTGTAAGAGTTATTTTCATTTTAAGGATTTTCTTTTAACAGAAAAATGTTGAATGTATATAATAAAACTATTGTTTATACATCAGTTTTAATAATTATTTATATATTTACCACTAAACTGATAATAAAATTTCTTTGCATTAATAAATTAATTGGATGCTGGTAAAAAACTTTTCTAATTTCAGAGTTTCAACTGAGACTACGAATAGCAACGATTTAACGTAAGTACAATTTCTAATTTATTGAAGTGTTCTCATATTGGATAAGCGCGCGCGTGTGTGTGTGTAAGTTATGCACATATAATCCTATTAAATAGGATAATAGTATAACAACAATAATGATGAAATACATACTGAACAACTACATTATATATGTCTGAGTGTGTGTGTTTATCATCAACACACATGCGCACACTTCTATAAATCTATGATATCCGTTGTAATGTTCGATGTAAGCCAGATTCATACATAGTAGACTGCAAGTTGAATACTGTTTTAAATCAGTTGTGTCTCTAATATTTTGATATATGTTTTTTAAATTTGACAAAAATTATTTAATTTATTTAGCGTATGGCACCAAAACACAACACCAATTACAGTCAAAGATTACAAACAAAGTTTTAACAAACTAATATATGCTACTGATTCTGGAGTCGCCATCAGGAAACCTTCAGGACTCCCTTCATTAGCTGTCCTAGAGCAAACTTCTGTGATGTGTTGAAGAGTTTGATTTTCACCACACTCACAGAGGGGTGTCGGTGTTTTATCCCATTTATACAGGAAATAGGCGCAGCTACCATGCTGAGTTCGTATTCTGTTTAGCGTTGACCATGTCTTACATGGCAAATCATTACCCGGCGGCATGTAATACATAGGTTTGGTTATTTTGTATTGTGATCCATTCTTGACGGCAGGCGTCAGTTATGTTAAATCCATCCTCTGTGGCAGAGAACGGATAGACTTCACAAAAAAAATTAATGTTGTTCATTATAGAACATTGTAGACCTCAAAAATAACGAACAGTAAATTAAATATGTGAACCTTCCAAAAAAAAAATAAAGTGTAAGAAGATTAAATTTTATGGAAGAGATTAATGAAAATAATTCTAAAACAAATTATTTTTACAACGCAAACAAAGATGTACCTTATACAGGCGTTTTTAATTTTAAAAAGCGTTACTTAAAAGCTTACTGATAGAGGAATTTAATGTATGAAATTTTAAATATTAATAAGGTATATCTTAAACGAATTGCAGAAGAATCGGCCCCATTAAAAACATATAAAAAGTGTCAGTGGTGGAACAGTGAATGCTACGAAACAGTGGAAAACAGATATCAAGCATAATTGTTACATCAACCCAAAAATCAGAAACATCCTTCCACAACCTAATAAAACAAAGAAAAGTAGTCACACCAACCCTACGGAAAATAAGAAGAAACACCAAAAAGATGTACTTAAATAAGTAAACGAAGAAGTCAGCAAAACGCAGTCTGGAGACTACCACAAAAACTTCAAAAAACAACACCAAAATTACGAACCTCCAACCCTTCTAATGAAGGATAAAAACCATAATCTGTCCTATAACAATAAAAACAACGCGGAAATCCTAGCAAAATATAACAAACTTAAATATAGCAAAATAAAACAACTAAAATATAGCAAAATATAACAAACAAAATATAAGAAACTCCTAAATTGTGAAAAACTGACCGAACCCAATAACAAAACAGCACCCAAATAACAATACTACCACTAAATATTAACCCTCATGCAATAAAAGAAGTCTACCAAGCACGACGTGAGATGAAGACAAAGTGGCGGGAGAAGATCAGAGCTTTGTAAAGATCTTGTGACATGCAAGAAGACAAGAAAATATCGCCCTTCATCAACAGCTTATCCCTATCTGGATTAAAAGTTTATCAGCTCTCTTGACAGCCCTCTGGATGACAGCCCTCTTCTACCCGCTAAACAAAATAATAGCCAAAATAGACCATAACATCTGCAAGTGAATCTCACTCCTAGACTCAACACACAAAATTCTTTCAAGAATCGTTCTTAATAGGATCGGTTTACAATTTCAGAAAAAACTAGGAGAATACTAGAGAGATTTCAGACGTGTGAGGAGCTATCCAGACCAGATCATGACTCTCAAGTTAATAATAGATTAAAACAGTAAAAGAAGTATAGATATGGTGATAACAATTGTGGACTTCAAGAAAGCCACACAGAACCCCTACTAAAAATTCTGAGATACCTCGAACTACATCTGAAATTAATAAACATGATAAAACTAACCCACACAAACACTAAGTCAGAACTGAAATTCTGAGGCGAACTCTCAGAACCAACTGAGATCAATACAGGACGGTGCCAAGGAACGGACCGTCACCACTACTATTTAATTGCAGCTTAAAAATTGTTAATAAAACTGGCCTCAAAATATCTCTCGAAAAGACAGAAATTATGCCCCAAATATAATTATAAATAGTAAATATAAAGTCAAATGATAAGCCAGTTTAAATGCATTGATGAAATAATAACAAATAACCTAAACAAATAAACCTCAATTCAAACAACAACAAACACAATAGCTGATGCATAAAAATTAACCTGATACACCTACATAATAAATATCTATCCATAAAGGCAAAAGTAAGACACTACAACACAATTATAAAACCAAAAGTCACATTTGCAGCAGAAACACTAAATACCTGAGCGAACAATCAAAGACCGACAGACTCCGGAAAATCAGAAGAAGAATTGGAAGAAACTAAATCAACAAAAAGTACCAGAAAGATGGGCATTGGTTGATCGTGCCCAACAACATCGTGTGTAGAGTTAGAACCTATCACTGATTCATGCATAAGAGGAGACTAGGATGTCTTACAAATGAAGATTCGAGATTTCTGAAACAGCTGGTATAGTCAGATCTCGACTCGAAAAACACCAAGACAGGATGCAGATGGATCAGTTAAATAAGAGAGGATCTATAGGAAATTGGCCTTACACCAGAAGACACCACAGTCAAGAAAAAATTACACAAAAAATCAAGCACAAAACAATCCCTTCACACTTCCAAGAAAGATATTCACAACACAAACCTTTTCAACACCAGAAAGGACACGAAGATTGGAACGTATGAAAAAGTGCTGGGAGGACTGCAAGGCCCGAACAGTCCTTCGAAGAAACTTGAATAATGGACTGACTAAAGTGATCGTATGCGGTCATAAAAGATGAAAAAAAATAACTGCAGATTGATGTTCAATAACTATTACATTCAATTTCTAACAGAATATGTTACTTTTCCTAGAATAATGATTTCTCCACCACAAAATATCACTAGTTTATTAGTAATGATTTCCATAATTGTTTTATTTTAGCACTGCATATATTTTTTTATTACAGTCACAATTACGTGACTGGATTGTTGATTATCAATATATTTCTTTCACAACCACATTGTGGTTCACATATTCCAACTTCAAATTTCTATACAGTTATAAATTAATTTTGTCAATAAAATATAAAGAAAAGTCACATTTTATTTATTATGATTCATTTTAATATTTATTTATCTCATTTTTCAGCTATACAGATATTCCTACCACAATGCTGTGTTATTCCAGGTATCTACCCACCATAACTTAATAATATACCTTTAATAATTAGTAGTTTTAAGTAACCTTTTATTTCCAATCTCTATGGTGTTAATTTTAATAAATTAAGTTTACTTTTCTGTAGAAACTGCTTGACGTAGCAATAATCAATTGAAATATTAATCATCCAATTTCTAACCCTATTTACTGAATATTTTAGCAGATGAGGAAAATTATAATTATATTGTATCGAATGCTGATTCGTGGCCTATTCTTCTTTAAAGTGTACTCAATTTCAGAAAGAATTAAAAACAAGATGGTGTACAAAGGTTTTAGTTTTATTTTCATCTCTAAAGGCCTCTTTTATTGGCTCTCTTACTAATTATAAAAATATGGAATGTTGATATTTGTATTGAGCTTTGTCAAATTACAATCTACCACAAAAGAAATGTAAAATATATTATCTGGGAGTTTCAAGCTCTCTTGCAGTTGAAGGGCGTCTAGCTCCCAAGCCTTCTTGATCAAATTAGAAATATTGCATATTTGAATTATTTTTTCAGTTGAAATCAATTTTTTCAGTTGATGATCCGTCAGTTATGATGAGTTTTTTGATCAGCGTAAAAAATATTTATTTGATAGAAATATAAAAAGTTATGGCTGCAACTCGACTAATATTTTTTATTTTTCATTTTCTTTGGTGAAGAAAAACTTCATCTCGATTAAATCACTACATCACACGCTATCTGATAAAAACACCAGTTACCATTTTGAAATGGAAAATTTTGTGAAAAGTCATATCGAAGAAGTTCAACTAATCGCATAACGTCTTGCCGAAAAATTTTATTAAAATTGAAAAATCCGTTTGGCTGTACCTTCATCACAAACTCAAAAAGTCATGTTAAATCAGGATCTCAGTTCATTCAGTCAATAATTCTTAGTTAATTTTTATCTTTTGCAAGTACTGCATATTTCAATATGATCAGCCATATCCAAAAATTACAAATATTGCAGTCAACCATTAACTCGGTATATTTAATACCGCTACCTAATTCATGATTTTTGTTATATGACGTTAATCTGAAGTTATGCCTTCACAAAAATATTTTTTATTAAATTTAATATTTAAATTGTTCCTATATGACTTCAGTTTATATACTTAAAATTTCTTATCTGTGTTAATTTGCGTTTGAATGTGTTTTTTTAAGCCTGCTTCAATGTTAAGTGTTTTGTTATTTCTATGTTGATGGTGTGTAATTCTCAAAAAAAGTATGTGTTTCAATATTTTTTTTACTTTCCCATCTATAACGATATATGCTGCTCTACAGCAGCTTTTGCTAGTACGGGAAAGTAGATAGATCGATAAAAAAAAATCTAAATAAAACTGATCTATTTTAGTTATGTACCATTACATTCTTATTTTTGGGATTTTGGCCTCCAAAAGTCCACATACTAATCTTCACTTTCTTTGCACTTTTCTCTTTGCCCAAAATTTCTTTCATTCCTGTTGTTCTCTTTTTTCGCCCATTCTTGAGCGCTAATATCTTTTTTCCTTTTTTTTCATGGTAACCCAGTATTGATTCAATTTTCTCTTTATAAAACTTTTCTGTATGATATTTCATTTTCTGAGATGTTTTGGTTTTTTTATCAATTTTAGGCTGTTTCTCCCAATTAATTTCAGTTTTTCTTTTATAAAGATAATTAAACATTTATTTTGTAAGACGATTATTGGGCATTCTAAAAAAAATTTCCAAAGAAACATAATCTGTGTTTTTTCTATTTTGTTTATAAATTTTTTGTAAATTTCCTAGTTATGTCTCTGTCTATAATTACCGTTTTTATAAACTGGGCGTAGAATTTTCTGAATTATTCTTCTTTTTAATTTTTAAAACTTCCATTTTTAATTTAAATTTAAGCATTCGCAGACAATTAAGACATTACAGTTTTATAACCATATTGTACTGCCTGATATTTACATTTTTGTGAAGGTATTTTTTAATATAAATATTTTTTTGTAATTTCGTTGCACTTTCGGGATTACTGTTTCTAATGAAAGTTAACATTTTTAAATTTATTTTAAATTAAAATCCATCCGGAAGTTACCCATATCATTTAAAATGTAAAAATCTTAACTTTGTTACACCTCTTACACTATAGTTTTTCTTGAAAAAAAATATCAGTTAAAATGTTAACCCAGTTTCTACAAAATTAAAACTTTGTTTATTCAGAATTATGGCAGTATTTTTGTACTTTTTAAACAATTAATTTTTCCCCTTTATTATCATCACTTACAAATTATTTTTTTTTTAAATTCATTTTACCCTAACACTTACCCTTGAGTATGTAAATCCCCAAAATACAAAAACATGTTTATAAAATTAAAAATTGTTAATGCTCGAAATGTATTTTGTTTAATAATAGTCACAATATCTCTCCTATGAAGAGGAACTCCCAAATTTTAAATAATTTATAATTTAATTTATTTAAAATCAATTTTAGGGAACATTTTTATCAAAAAGGCCTCCTGATGCATGAGCCTCAAATTTTCAAAGGTCAGAAACATTTTGTTAAAAGTTTTTTGTGCTAATGTACTATATTAAAAGTTAGGTTATCGCTTTATAACTGCTATAATTTAAAAACGAATTGAGTAACCCGACCGCCTTACCCGAGAAATTTATACAATTTGTT
The DNA here is from genome assembly GCF_047948215.1 of Lycorma delicatula. Classification (NCBI taxonomy): domain Eukaryota; kingdom Metazoa; phylum Arthropoda; class Insecta; order Hemiptera; family Fulgoridae; genus Lycorma; species Lycorma delicatula. Next base: position 26,830,499 of record NC_134466.1, read on the forward strand.
GTTGGTTCTTTTTTTCAGTAGACAGCATCAAAGGTGAAAGTTAATTATATTGTTCGTGTTGATTACTATTAACTTACTTTAATTCACTTTACTTATACCCATCATTTTCAAAGCTTCAAGAAGATGTTTCAAGTGCTGCGGAATCTCAAGAAATAGAAGTACAAATGAATATTATTATCATTTTTACCTTGGAATATTTCTGTTTCAGGTCTGTAGAGACAATTAAATATGGTGATTTTGAATACGTAATGTAAGTATTTATATTCTGTAACATGTTGTCATTAAATACGTATCCTAATTGTCATCATTTTCATTTAACATCACATTTCAAATGCTTCTTTTCTTGTTTTCATTTTTACCTGACATTTGTGTTTTACTACAATCCACAAATTTATTTTTAAGTATATCTCTAATTCTCTCATTTTAGAACGGGGACCGTTTTCTGTGTTTTCGCTATTGCATTCATTTGCGTAAACAACAGCAGCGACTAAGAGATGCGTAGAGTGACAGAAGGATAATCAGGCCTTCGGCTTCTCGTATATCTCTACGTGTATATTAAATAATATACACGCATATTAAATAATAGTTACATTTCTGGGCTAGCCTGACAAAGTAGTAGATATCAGCGAAAATGTGGATAGATTAACTTAGCTTATTTTATTTACTTAGAGAAGCATTGGCGAAGATGTCGGTTATAGAGTCTAGAGAGTCTAAGGGAACACCCAGGCGCGTTAGAAATGTAGACGTTGTCGGGAGGTGTGTTTCCGTCTTCTCCTACTCCAACGAATGCCAAGCTTCCAGACTGATCCCCAGGCTTCATGAGTTTAGGGCAATGTTCTCTGCTTTGGCGAATGGGTTTGAGGGCCTTTCTCTATGCCGAATGAAGTCAGAGAGGTAATATTAAAGATTCAGTTTCTGTCCCAGTACCAGCGCCTGTTTCTATTATGGCGTAGCGGAATCGCTACACTGAGGTGCTTAAAGGCAAGCGGGAGGCACCTTAGTCCGCAAGCAGACAAAAGCCATCCTTCGGTGTTTGGGAAGGCGCGATTGCGCTTTTTCGAATCGTTTAAATTTGATAGTTGAGGATCTTAAGTCATAGTGTAGGTGGTTGTGGCTGGAAGAGGCCATACAAAGGTGATAGTAGGTTGTGTAAATACATTCGTGTAAACGTCTGCCATGACCCATCGATGGCATCCTGATAGAGGCTAAACTGATGACTGTGTTGTCTTATCAAGTTTATAGGGTCTAAAAGACGACATCCGGTAAAGCCCATCTGGGCTAGGAACGAAGTGGATCGTTACAAGATGGGTGTCTTCCCCTACAGAGGTGAAGATGTGTTTATTACTTATCGACAAGAGTTCTTTTGGCAATATAATAAAATAATAATCAAGACAAAAGTTGAATTTTAGAGTGAGTTTTACCATACAAGATCAAGCCTTCTTCGAGTTGTATCATTTCTTTGAGTCACTGTTATTATATTAAGGACAAAAACTAACTACATAATTATGAAAAAAAGAACATACTCGTATTTTAAGAATAATCTTTTAATTTTATTATGAAAAAGTATAGTAATTAATTATGATCATGTTGTAATAAGATATTCTTGTACAATATTCATGATTTATGAAAAATGAAAAAACATTTTCTAATAACGATAATGAAAATACTATGGTTTTAAAAAAATTACATAAAAATTAAAACCTAATATTACGCAGAAAAAACTAAAACTTTTGATAATTTCAACACAGTAGTTTAGTATTGTTTTTATTTTTTAAGATGAGACAACCACATTTACCACATTTGCGCCTAAGCAACCACATTTTTGCAACCACATTTGCGCCTAAGCACCATCAAATCTGAAAGTTAATTATATTCTTCATGTTGATTACTATTATTAATTCACTTTACTTTATATCCTTCATTTTCAAGGATTGAAGAAGATTTTTCAAGTGCTGTGGAATCATCAGGAAATAGAGGTACAAATGAATATTATTATCATTTTGATTTTGGAATATTTCTGTTTCAGGCCTCCACAGCCAAATGGATATGCTGATCTTCAATACGTAATGTAAGTATTTATATTCTATAACCCTGTTATCATCAAATACGTATCCCAATTGTCATCATTTTCATTTAACATCGCATTTCAAAGACTTCATTTCTTGTTTTCATTTTTACCTGACATTCGTGTTTCACTACAATCCACAAATTTATTTTTAAGAATATCTCTAATTCGGAGATCTTTTTTGGTTTCATACTGGCTTTTTTCCTAAAAGCCTCCTTCTTCTGGGAGTCTAGTCTGCTTTCAATGAATACAGTACTTCACTCATCCTGATATAAAAATTCTTGCAATAAAAAATTATATTATGTTTCCTTGCACTAATATTTAATTCCTTATTATTACTATCCTTTTTATTACACGTCGTTATCATTGTTTATTCTTTTTTTTTCAAATTGAATTTCTCTCCTAGCAGTGAATATGTACACTTTGCTATTTCTTTCAACCACTTTTTTTGGTTTCTGTTCAAAGAGTAGTGTCGTTAGTGAATCTCAATGTTTTAGCTTTTCTCCTTGGACAGTTACTCCCTTTTCACCTTTAACCTTAATGCACAGTTACTATTCCTTTCTGTAACAGGGCTTCACTTTTCTATATGATCTACTCTTTATCGTCGGTCCCTAATGCTTTATACGGTTTGTTTATAAATTAAATTCACTAATGTTCAGTATGATAGTCACCTTAAGATTTTACTTTATTATTATTTTTTTTTTTATAAATATATGAATTTGACAAATAAGAAAATAATACCGATTTAACAAAAAGTTATTAATTTCTGCCAAGATCTATCACTCATTCGAGAATTTTCTTTATATATATATATATATAAAGAAAATTATATTATATATATAACTCATTTCTAATTCGAGGCCAGTATAAAATTATCATATATTCGGAACCCCCGTATTAAGTATAAAGGTATTAAGTAAACCACTAGTTTACCTAAGTAAAAGACTCCTACCGTGCTGCTCTAGGAAGCTAACCGAGAGATATGGCTGTCTTCCCGCCAGATAAGGCTCCAAGCGCTTTAATGGTGGACAGGTGCTTGCTGGCAATCAGCAGTCTAAGCGTGGCAGCGAATTGCTGTCTTTGACAAGATAAATTAATTACTGATACTTATATATGTTTTAGTAGTTGACGGGATGCGCCTACCCATTTTAGTGATATATGACAGGTGGGCGGTGGGACACGCAAGCGAGTAGTGTATGGTACCACGCTTATTCCGCTCACACTTTTAAGTTAGCCCCAGGAGCTAGTTAGGACACTGGTCGCTAAACTCTTTCGTGGCTCAGTAGCTGTTTGTGACACAGACATTCAGTCTTATGCTTTAGGGCTACCGAATGGGGTGGTGGCGGGAGAAATGCCAAGCTAACCAGCACCGCGTCTCGCAACTCGCTGATATCGGCGTCGAGCCGACCACGCGTGTTGTCTAAATGTAACCAGTTCTGAAGTCCACCAATACGCGTGTCTATTAGTAAATCAAGGAACAACCACCTTAGCTCTGTCACATTCACCTTTAATTATTGTATAAAATTCTTGCGGAGGAGCCTCTCCGCAAAGTCTTCGGCCTATTGCTTCAGTCTTCGAACCTTTCTCTTAGTCTTCGAAACTTTTGCATCCAGAAATTGTTGTAATCTTTCGTTGCAGATGCATTCTATTCTCCACAATATTTAATTCGTAAGTTGCCATATAATGGTCTGATAAGCTCTCTACTGCATAACTCTCCAGTCCCGAAAATCTCCTAAATAGTTATCGGACAAAAAAGTTAAATCTATTACCGAAGTTGATAAAACCCACTGGCACTGGAAGGTGACTGCTTATTCGTTCAAGTACACCAGGCCCCAAGAATTAATTCATTTTGCCAATAAATTACCACGTATATAACGCACATCAACCCCGAATTCTTTGCGTTAAAGTCACCAGCCATAAGAATATTTCTGCCTCTATACTGATGAACCACTTCTAAAGCGTCCAGAAAACCAACAAAATCTTCAGTTGTAGTATTTGGAGAGTGGTAGCAAGACATCACAACCAAATCCGGCTAAACAAAACAACCAGAGCCGTTACCATTTCCAGCCACCGTAACCCGGGCCACCGGAAAACCAATAACGGCATCCATACGTCTGTCCACCAGCCATGTGGGTCCAGTCACATCCCCTCGATGCGGTTCGGAAAGCAGGATAATATCTGCATTATTTCTGTGTGCCACTTCTCATATCAAATCAACAGACTATCTACACGGGTTAGTATTTAATTGCAATATCATCATTATTGTTTATTACATTCCATAGTTTTGTGGCCCTCCGAACCACATATAGCACATACTCTGGGGAATTCACACCGCACGTGCCTAGGACCTTCTCTGCCACAACGAAACCATAATTTAGTTCTGTCTATGCCCCTACAATTGGCCGAAATGTAGCCAGAGGCCCAACATCTATAGCAACGATCTTCATCTATTCTTATATAGTATGCGTGACATGAAATCCCTCCAATATTGACCCTCTGTATTGTAAGCGTTTTAGCTGCCCTGTATGTCATAATCAGAGTAGTTCTCTGCGTCGAACCGTAGGCAAGACCAAGTGATGATGCATACTAATGGTATGAATCAATTTCCTTAATCAATTAAATTGTTGTATCTACAGTTGGCCTCAAAATCCAGTCCTTGAATGCGGCCTATAGGTGTAGTTATGCCGACAAATTACATCTCCGAGGAAAACACTCGGAGCCCCGTTAGCCAGCATTAAGAATGTACTATTAAGGCCCCATTCATAACGCTAATATAACTTCACCATTTATAAAAGAAGAAAAAAAATTATTTACAATAAGGTGATTCAAAATTTGTAACGTGTTATAAACTGATAAAACTCTGTAATAAAGGCTCATTTTCATAAGGGTCACTTAAAATTATAAAAATCAATAAAATAGTGTAAAGCATAAGAGGCACAACTAAAAATAAATCAATATTGCTTACGGTAATAACCACTTCTTTGAAAACTACCAAGAATAATAATACTGAAACAACTCGGAAAAAGCCACCATTACATTTGATATTTCACGTGTTTAACTAAATTTTAAGACTGGCACGACTTGAAGAACAACCTTTCACGCAATAAAAGCTAATATTACCTTTAGAATACATGTTTAAGTAGTTTTGATGTTACTAAATTAATGACAGGAATCTACGGCTGAACATCATTTGATTGAAAAAACAACTTTATTTTTTTAAATAAAGATTCATTAAATACAGTTTAATCCCAGCAGAATTTTCATTTTTGTAACATCACTAACAAAACATACGACCTTACAACTTTTGTTAATAAGCATTTTAGAAGATCACCTAGTATACTCGACCAGCAAAAAAAATTTAAAAATTATTTTTCTGTGATAAATATTCATTTGGAGCGTTCTGCCATTAGGGTCCTGTCACGGCTGCAGCTCTCCACCTTGTTTTATCCTTTGGTAACCTGTTTGTTTCCTCGCATTTTCCCTTTCCCATCGTTTGAACTCTTCCTTTCCTTCTATTCACCCGCATCTCAACATCCACATATCTTCCTTTCTCATCGTCCATGTTTCAACTCCATAGAGCATCACACTGCAAATAAAACATTTCGTTAATCTCTTCCTTAACACTCAGTTTAACTTTCCACGCAGCACTCTACTCTTCTTATTAAACACCTGCTTACTTCTTGATATTTTCATTTTAATTTCTACTGTCCAAGACAGTTCATCAGTTATAAATAAAGCTTCTTAAGTACTGAAATTTCTTCACCTCTGTAAAACTTCATTTCCTATTTTAATATCAGTGCTCTGCTCTTTACTATCTAATACTGCGAGAGGTTATCTGTAAAGTAAAGACCGTTTCATTGTAACAAAACTTATTTTAAAAACTTTATTTTTTTTATTTTTTTTTAAACTACATACCTTATACTACCTTCTCTTAATGACCACATGAATTAAGACCTTTATGGTAGCAATACAACAGCTTCAATATACTCTCGTCGTATTCTTCTGCCGCCAGTCCATTTAGCCTCTGATTAAAAACATTTTTGAGTTCATCGTCTCACCCCTGAAATGAATTATAAAAAATTCAAGAGTGGATCCTATTCGGATTTTTTTGTGACGTTCCGTTAAGACGTACGGCACCCAACGTCCAACGTGCACAAACCTTTCTGAAGCCTAAGTGGCCATAAACAATGCGACCGATAACAGCTCTTGAAACATCAGGAAATAGAAGGGCTAGATCGGAATCTTTGCGCGACAATTTTTTCTGATTTCGTCATCGACGCTTTCAACAAGTTCTCGGTGATTATCGAGAGCCTCCCGGAACGTTCTTCATCGTGCACATTAATTCCGTTATTTATAAACTTTCACACCATTTTAGGACGTTTCTTTCTTTCTTTACATTATCGCCGTTATAAACTCTAACTACCTTTAAGTTTCAGCCGGCTTAAGGTTTTGATGGTTTATAAAACGTATGACTTCACGTACTTCAGACTCGGCGGCAACATCCATTTTCGTATTCATTTTATAACGTAATAACTCACACGTACGTAATCAAAGATACTACAAAACGAAAACTTACAGACAATAATGGAGTGTGTACATTATTGGCTTGGCCATGAACGATAAAGATTCGCCGACCTTAAGGAGAGAGATTTCCCAGCGGTCTTTACTTTAGTGATTTTCCTCGTATATATTTTGTCCTCTTATTATTTATTCTCATACCCTGAAATTTGCAAGCTTCATTTAAGTCACTGGTATATTAGTTTTTGTTACCACTATTACGTCTTCTCACTTTATGATTTCATATTTTTGATCCGAATTTAAAATAACAAGAATTTACATGAATATGGAAACTGAACCTTTTTTCTTTATGTAGATAAAATAAACATTGATTTTTCATCATAGTGTGTACAAAAATTGAAAAAAAATTGTTTGACCTATTATAACGAGCGAGTGCAGCACGTAGTTAATAACAAACAGACGAAATAATTGTGAGGGTAATAAATAGAATCATTAAACAAAAAATTAATTTGGAAAGTTAATTCAAATTTATTTTTCTTTTAATATTATTTTTAAGTATTAAACAGCGTTGCAGAAAACTCAAATGATTTTTAACGTTTGTTATCTAAATACATACCAAAGTAATATTGCCAGTGTAACAGGATGTTTTTATTAGTACAACTTTTAATAAATTAGTCAAAAGAAATTTAGTACGGGTTGGTAAGTTTTTGTTAAAACCACAATAGAAGTTCAATAATCCGTTTTTTTTTGTAAGACGAGATATTACGTAAGCAGTTTTGTTATGTGATTTGACAGACGTGTTTGTTTTCTTTCTCTAATATTTCTCCACTAATTTAACAAGATATAATATCATTGAAATTATATAATATTTAATTATACTTTGTTCCAGAATGGATGGTACTAGTCTTTTTACATCATATAAATGGTAAGTTGATAAATAAGCTTATTTTATCGTAATGAAAACAATAAAATTTATGAACAAAGCGATATTTTATGACATTATTATTAATTGTCTTTTGTCAAAGAATTAGTTAAAGCCTATTAGTAAAATTTAACATTCACATCCATACTTGAACGTCAGATTTAAAAAAAAAAAATGTAAATATTGCAAAAAATTATTTTGCAATTTTTATTGTCGTAATGCATAGTTAATCATAAACAGAACAAACTGAAACAAAATACTGCTCATAAAGAATTATGCAAAATAAATAGTCGGTGGGAATGTTTTTTATCCCCAATAATGCGCAATTATTGGTGTATGAACCGGCATGACTTCCCTGCTGTAAGTAGGTAAAATTTGAAGTCTACAAAAATATTATAAAAACTTCATCTTCTGATTAAAATAACCACAGCTATGAAGTAATTTAATAAATATGTGATTTTAATCTATTTCAGTGTAATACTACTGAATGTCTCTACTATTGTTTTCACTACCTCTTTAGGTCGAGTAATATAAATCCAGTAAATAATGATGTTTTACTCGAACCATATTTACTGTGAATATTGTAAAATCACGTAGAGTATCGTTTAAAAAATTTAAAACTGACATAATGTTTCTTCACTAAATAAATTTAATGTGTCATGAGTTACTTTCCAGAATATAAAAAAATGTATTATTGAATTATTACATCGTTCTACTTAGACATTATAAAATTGCATGTCTGAAATTTTTGATTCATATTTCATAATCTCATTATGTTTTTCCTGCATAACAGATAGATTTAATAAGAAGGCTACTTATTGTAATAGGTATCATGATTCGACTTCCAGAAAATTTCGACATATCTTCGCGTTTTGCATCCCCAAGACCCCAAAACGACCGTCAGCTCAAAGTTTTATATATTAAATTCTTGTGGACACGATAACTGCCATAATCTTGGGCCAATCACTTTCAGATTGATACATAAAATATAACGACCAAAATCTCGGTCAAGTTCGTTAATGGGCAAAATCGAACCATGGAGGTGGAAATGGGGGGCTTTTTCGACAAAAAAATATCGCTATATCTTTCATATTAAATAGAATATCGAATTCGTTTAAAGTTTCTACTATTTTTTTGGATAAGGGTTTAAAACTTATCTAAGTAAAGTTTTTTTATATCTCCAACCATTTGCCCAAGCGATGGAAAAAATGGGACTACGAAGACAAAAAAAAATCATACTTCCCTTAATAAGCACAGTATTGAATCGGTTTAAAGTGGTCGTTAGTCCTCTAAACATTACCTAAAACTTTTGTCTGAAACAATCTTTGATATGACCAACCCTTACGACAAGGGATGACCGAAATGTTGCTGGAATTGGACCAGGAGGTAGAAAGAATGGGGTTTCGAAGACAAAAAAGAATCATAAGAAGACTACTAAACATGTGACTTCTATTCTAAACATGTGAAACTTTTTTCACATTCAACCATTATCGTATTGAGTAAGTTTGAAGTTTTTATTAACTTTAAGGTGGAAATATTTTTTATCCCTTGCTTAGCACCGGTGAAATCGACCTCCGCCTTCCGGCGTGCCATAAGGAATTTTTTTTTTTAATTTTAATAATGTCTTAATTATTTTTATTACTATCTCAGTTAACATATGATTAAATTCTTCCTTAACATTTTGCTTAATCAAATACGAGAATGATCTCAAAAAATAATAAAAAATAGGATTCAGACTTAAACAGTGATTTGTATGCAAGTAAGCGATAATCCACTCGCCTATTTATTTTACATAAATTATAGTTAATATTATAAAGATAAGTACTTTCGGTAATTACCTGTTTACAGAATGGTTTACAGTTACGTTAAAAATGTTAGTCTTACAACCCTCTACATCTGCTCCCAAATTCCTTGTCTGCCGAACTTTATGATATTATATAATACGATATTAACACATGTTCCGTATCGACTTAATGTATTTAATAACTGGTGAATTAGTTGGATATATATTGTAATGTAGTACAACAGTGCTTCATCTTACGTTTTAATGGTTATTTATTGTTACTGTAAATTAACTAAGAAGACATTTAATTTAAAGGGATTTCTTACAATCGATTCAACGCAGTCAGTAATATGATAACTCTTTTACGGGCATTAAATAAGGCCTACTACGTATTTTCAAGTGATTTTTTATTTAATGATTTTGGATTTACTGTCCTTAGAGGAGAATTGTTCTTTCAGTTCATAAATACAAAAAAAAACATATGTTCGAGTTTATGATTAGTGAATTATATTACCACATTTGAAAAGTGTGGTTTCAACAATTCAAAGTTAACTATTGGTATTATCAACAACCAGAGTCATAGAAATAACCCCAAGAAACTAAAAATCATAGGAAATAAAACGACCAAAGAAACAAGTGCAAATTATTGTCTGGATTCATATTTTTCATGATTTAGTGGAGTTCCAATGGCAGCATCATATCATGGATAACTCTTTATAATACTGCAAAGCCTGTGATGATATTGAGAAATTTTTGGTTGTCATAAATCGACCGAAAAAAAGTAAACTTAACTTATTTATAACGTATTGAATCGATAACACAACATAAAAATGAAACAAAAAAAATGGGTGGCTCTTGAAATGCGCTTAAGTAAAATCTTCGTTAGATTAATATTTTCTTTTGCCTGCTCTTGACTAAACAGAATCGACTACAGAAATAAAATATTGTGCAACCCCTTTTAACGATAAAGATTAAGAACCATTTAGCATCAGATAAAAGAGTTTTCACTTAATTAAGTTTATAAAATCATTAACAAGCGGTTAAAGGATTGATTCTTATAATTTGTGACAGAAACTTGTGAAACTGAATTAAACAAAGTTTATTTTATCATCTGTAAAAGATTAGTTTATATTTTAGTATCATCAAAATTCCTGCTCTGACAGCCATCAGAATTTTGGTCTACATTTACCTTTATGTCTCCTTCCAAAGTATTATATTAATAAACCAACGATGCAAGCCTTTCTTATGATATTTTTATAAAGATTTTATTAGCATAAATTAGTACAATTGAAACAAAAAAAAGTTTCGTTTTGGCTCTATATATATATATATATATATATATATATATGAAAAAAAAAACTTAAGTTGATAATGTATTGAAGACGATAAATTTAAAAAATAACATTTCTTTGGTTAACTTTTTGTCGCAAATCAGTTCTTTTATAGCCAATTTTCAAAGTCAAGATCTGAGGTTCAAATCCTAGTAAAACGTTAATTACTTTTATACGGAAGTGAATACCGGTTTCTTTGGCAATAGGGGTTTAATTAACAAGAGGTCTCAGGCGATCGGCCTGACTGTAGAAGACTACACCCCATTTATATGCAATATCCTCATACCGTTTGGGCAGTCATTGGGCGAAGGTTTCCTTCCACTTCAGTTGTTGAACAGATTGCAACGTACTTATTATGAAAAAAAAACAAATTTAATTTAATGTAAAATTATTTATGACTATCCATAAGAATTAGTGATATTGTTTTACCTCCTCTTACGAAGTGAAGAAAGTATTGTGATCGCTAAAAATTTCGCTATTCAGATTTCAATGGAAATATCCATTTTGACCATCGCTGATACCATTTTGACTAGTTTCAGCATGATGTCTGTACGTATGTATGTGCGTATATATCTCGCATAACTCAAAAACGAATAACCTTAGGATGTTGAAATGTTGGATTTAGGATTGTTGTAACATGCAGTTGCGCACCTCCCTTTTGATTGCAAACAACTGAGCTAAAAGTGTCCAAAAAAGCCCAAAATCCAAAAAAAAAGTTGGATATTGGTCTTTTCCTAAACTGCAGTAATAAGCCTTTATTGAGAGCTTTTAAACGCTATATTCGTTGGTTCCAGAGTTATAGCCAAATAAAATTTTAACTAATGAAATATTATGATCTTACAAAGGGAAGGTTCATCGGTTTGAATTCTGCTTCACTTCCTTTTTTTTAATTTTTTTTTAAATTTAAACATATAGATTTATTAATAATTAACCGGTGATTATAAAAAAAATTACAATAAATACTAATTCAATAATGATAATAAAAAAAATATGAAAAAATATCAGAAGTTATTAATGAAATAAAATTTTATGTACTTTTCATTATAAAAAAATGTATGTATGTAATGCAATAGGTGTACAACGAAGCCATGTGGTGTTCACATCAGATTTTTTTAATTTTTATGTTTGAACCACATTCTATTAATTAGAGCAAAGAAATTTATTTTTAATTACTAAGTAAGTCATATGTTAATGATGCAATAAGTATTTCACCTCCTTAACCGGTTACCATTTCATAATTTTTCAGTAAACCTTGGCTGCATGATAAGAAAAATGATTTAAGGTAAGCATTATTTTAACAAAATGATAAGTGCATAATAATATTTCTTTTCTATATTATAAAAAAAGTATTTTTGAGAAATGCATATTCTGGGAACATTAATAATTAATCAACGTATGACGCTGGTAAATTTAATTTGACTGAACAAATTTAAAAAAGTGATTCCACAGTTGTATTGCAATTAATACTGAACAATTATTTTTATGGACTGTAAATAATAATAAAAACCCATTTACGATCTGTTGAAAACAAACTTTATTAATAAAACCAAAAAATAAAATAATAACGATTAAAACATATCCACGGTATTAATTATTGTTGTTTTTTCTTTTTTTTTTTTTTGTAAATTTATCTCGATGATAATAAGAAATAAATATAATAAATAATTTAAAAAAATAAATACATGTAACCGTGACTGTCAGTTGACGCATCCATTTCCATACAGTCAAATGGCCGAATAAAAAATAAATCTGTTAAGTGATAATTGAGAAATGGCACTGTAGACCTCCCTTTTTTTAAATTATTCAGTCAAATTTAACGTCAAATTGTAAAGTTTTATCTTACTACTAACGACTACAGAAATAAAATTCTGTGGAACACCTTTTATCGATAAAAATTAAGGACCATACTGCGTCGGAAAAAAGAGGTTACACTTAGGTGTATAAAATAAGTGGTTAAAGGATTGCTTCTTTTTGTGGCAGCACCTCCAGAACCTGAATTAAACAAAGTTTATTTTATCACCTGTAAAATATTAGGCTATATTTTAGTATTATCAAAACTGATTTAACAGTATCTGGTTTCCAGATACTAATTTAGCAAAGTTTTCAAAAAATTTTCTAAATACTCCTGTTCCTCACCGCAATGCAGTTCGAAATCTTCTCGAAAAAATTCCAGCAACAGTCTCTGTTGAAGACGCTGATCGAATTGGAAGACCACGTAAAATAAACGAACAGAAGCTGCTTGATATTTCGGATGAAATCACTAAAAGTTCATGAAAGTCAATGCGACAAGTTAGCACAGCAGCGACATATCAGATTGCCTACCATAAAGCAGTAAGAAAACAACTAAAACATTTCCCCTAGAAAGTAATGTGTATTTAAGAACTAAAAACTACAGATCATGCCAAATGACTAAATTATTTTCAATGGTTTAAACGATTTATTGACCAAAATTCCGTAGGTGTCCTCGACGTAACGTTTTTAACAGATGAAGAATGGTTTCATCAGGGAGGCTATATCAATTTACAAAGACAGGACTCTGATCCCATAACTAACCCCCATAAATTACTTGAACAATCTTAACCCGATCGAAAATTGGAGTCTGGTCGGGGTGAATGGAATGTGCATTGTGGGTCCAGTCTTTTTTGAAAATGCAATTAATGGTGACCATTACTGTTCTATTTAAATTCCATTATTCAGTTATCAGAAGTATAAATTAATCACGGTTGGTTCCAACAAGACGGCACCAAGCGCGCACAGCTTATAGGTAAATTACTTTTTTATGAAATGTCTTTGGTAAACGAATAATTTCGAGGGATTTGTGACCTGCACGATCGCCCAATCTGAATTCCCCAGATTATGTATCATCCTCATATCATTTGGGCAGTCATTAAGCAAATGGTTCCTTCCTATTTACTTGTTAAACAGATTGCAACGTACTTATTAGGAACGAAGAACCAAATTTAATTCAATGTAAAATTATTTATGATTAGCCATAAGAATTACTGATATTGTTTTACCTTCTTGTACAAAGTGAAGTAAGTACTGCGATCGCGAAAAATTTCGGTTTTCAGATTTCAACAGAAATATCCATTTTGACCATTGCTGAATCCATTTCGACTAGTTGCATGACTTCCGTACGTACAAATGTATGTATGTGCGTATATATCTCGCATAGCTCAAAATCGATTAACCTTAGGATGTTGAAATTTTGGATTTAGGACTGTTGTAACATCTAGTTGTGCACCTCCCATTTTGATTGCAAACAACTGAACGATAAGTATCCAAAAAAGCCCAAAATCCGGAAAAGTTGAATTTTGGGCTTTTTCCTAACTGGAGAAATAAGCCCTCATTGAGAGCTTTTAAACGATATATCATAAGTGGTACTTATTTTCTTTGGTTCCAGAATTATAGCCAAATAACATTTTAACTAATGAAATATTATGAATTACAAGGGGAAGGCACATCGGATTAAATTCGAATTCATTTCCTTTTATTACCTTTTTTTAATATAAATATACATATTTATTAATAATTATTAACCTCTGATTTAAAAAAAAAATTACATTAAATAATAATTCAATAATGATAATTAAAAAAAACATGAAAAATATCAAAAGTTATTAATGAAATAAAATTTTATGTACTTTTCATTTTAAAAAAAAAATGTGTTTATGTAATTTAATAGGTGTACAACGAAGTCATGTGGTGTGTCCACTTCAGTTTTATTTAAGTTTGAACCACATTCTATTAATCAGAGCAAAGAAATTGCTCTGATTAATTACTAAGTAAGTCATATTAATTACTAAGTAAGTCATATGTTAATGATGCAAAAAGTATTTCACCTCCATAACCGGTTACCATTTAATAATTTTTCAGTGAAACTCCTCCGATAGAAGCAACCTTTGATTTAAGGTAAGCATTATTTTAACAATATTATAGGTGCATAATTATATTTATTTTCTATTTTATAAAAAATGTTTATCAGGAGTCCGCTGAAAAGACTTAAACTTCATAAATGATGTACATTTTACAAGTTAAAGTAAAGAAATTATTTTACATCAACTTGTGTCTAATTACGTTCGGTTTTTTAATTGTTACGAAAAGAGTTTGGTTAAAATTATGCTCTAAATTCAAGACAAGGCAGTGCTGCATTTTCTGAGAACATTACTAATTAATCAACGTATGATGTTTGTAAATTTAATTTGACTGAACAAATTTAAAAAAATGATCCCGCAGTTGTATTGCAATTAATATTGAACAATTCTTTTTATGAAACTCAGTAAATAATAGTAAAAACACTTTAGCGATCTGTTGAAAACAAACTTTATTAATAAAAGCAAAAAATAAAATAATAATGATTAAAATAATTCCACGTTCATAATTATAATTATTTTTAGTAAATTTATCTCGATGACAATAAGAAATTAATATAATAAATAATTTAAAAAATAAATACTGTTAACCGTGATTGTTAGTTGATCTGCCCATTTCCGAGCAGTCAAATTTAACGGCAAATTGTAAAGTTTTCTGTTATTACTAACGACTACAAAAATAAAATATTGTGGATCGCCTTTTATCTAAAGACCATACTGGGACGGACAAAAGAGTTTACACTTAATTAAGTGTAAACTCTTAAAGTGTATAAATGATTTTATACACTTAATTAAGTGTATAAAATCATTTAAAAGCGGTTAAAGGATTGATTCTTATAATTTGTGACAGCAACTGGTGAAACTAAATTAAAAATATTTATTTTTCATTTGTAAAATATTAGGCTATACTTTAGTATTATCAAAATTTCTACTCTGACACCCATCATAATTTTGGTCTACCTGTATATCTTCTTACAACAGGATGATATTAAAAACCACCGATGCAAGCCTTTCTTGTGACATATTTATAAAGATCTTGTTAGCATAAATTAGTCCAATTGAAAAAAAGAAAAAAAAAAAAGATTTAAGTAGCAGTTACATACTTAAAGTACCTTCTTATAAACATTTTATTAGCATAAATTTTTACTATTTTTACTAAAAAATGACTTAACTAACACTTATATTTTTAAAGAAAAAGTTAATGTAATATAACAATCAATTTGTGGAGTCGGATCGGGTGAGAAAAATGTTGAATCAAAAATCTATTAGTTGCGTAAGAGATATGAAAACGGTATTCAAAATTATACATTGGGCTTGAAAAGTTGATGTGCACCATATTTTAGAATTATGTATTGCATTTTGTTCTTTTGGCATTAGGTTGGTTGCACTGTGGGTCCGTTGGGCGTTGTAACTAATAAACCAAGACGTCAGCTGTTGAGTTGCGAATGAACATGTTTAGTTTCGATTTGTGTTACTTCGTTTATCGCAATCAATAATGTGAAAAAAAAATTTTTTTTTTTTTTTTTTTTTTTAAGTAGAGTAATGCATTTTTCTCTCGCAACATATCTTTCGTGAAGATGACAAGTATACTGATTTAGCAAAGTTTTCAGAAAAGTTTCCAAATACTCCTGTTTTCACCGCAATGCAGTTCGAAATCTTCTGGAAAAAATTCCAACAATAGTCTCTGTTGAAGACGCTGATCGAATTGGAAGACCAACTAAACTAAACGAACAGAAGCTGCTTGATATTTCGGATGATATCAATAAAAGTCCATCAAAGCGTAAGTTAGCACAGCAGCAAGATATCAAATTGGCTACCGCACATAAAGCAGTAAGAATACAACTAAAACTTTTCCTCTGCAAAGTAATATGTGTTCAAGAACTGAAAACTACAGATCATGCCAAAAGACTAAATTATTTTCAATGGTTTAAACGTTTTATTCGCTAAAATTCCGTAGATGTTCTAGACGTAACGTTATTAACAGATGAAGAATGATTACATAAGGGAGGATACATCAATTTACAGAAGAAAAGAAAAAGATTACTTTCTACTGGGGCATCGAAAAGAGCAGTGTATCGCAAAACAGACCACGTACGATTTACATATGTACGAGGCATTGCAGTACATCAGTTGGTTAAAGTGTATGACAACAAATTGAAACGTGTGCAATGTGGCACTGATGTTTGCAGAGGTCATTTTCAACACCTTTTATAAACTATTCCAGTTATTCTATTATCCATTCCTATAAAAATGGAATAAAAATACAAAGTAATAATAAGGAAGGTTTCGTCATTACACGTCAATAATTCCAGTGCCCAGCAGCTTTCTGAAAGCACTGTACTAAAGAATACTAAAATAAGTGTTATATTTATACCACATTCATCACAAATGTGATTGGAAATCGTTCTCCACTGATAACTCAGATAATAACAAATCATTCTAGATTATTATGCTCAGTTCCCATCTCACTGCTTCATTAAAACGATTTCGCACAAAATATTAAAATATTTAAACTTTTTTTGTCAGTAAATGAAATATCGCAAGAAACTATGAATAAGTAAAAATTATTTTTAATTTTTAATGTATAGCCCACCAGGCTGATCAAGTGGTAAACTCGTCGTCGCAAGATCACTTGTTTAACAAGTGATTTTTGATGTCGAAGGTTCTGTGGTTCAGTTCCTAGTAAAGTAGTTGCTTGTATACGGACTTGAATACTACACAATGGATACCGGTGTACTTTGGTAGTTGGGGTTCAATTAACCACACATCTGATCATCGCCGGCCTGAATCTGTACAAGACTGCAACTAATTTACACGTCATGCATATCATCCTTCGCGCAATGGGCCATTGGGTGTTTGCTTATTGTTCACTAGTTGACCAGATTACAACAAATATATAATGAATATCATAAATAATGTTCATATGAAGCAAATCATTAAGCTTCAAACTCATCAGCAAAGATGTTGTGCGACTAGACCACGGATAATAAGTGTATTGTTAAGAATTCTAACTCATTAATTTTTGTTTGTATTTCAGAGATGAAGAAACAGAAAATAATTTAATTAAGAAAATTGATATGCGGTAAGTGTTTTTTTTTTTTTTTCAGTGAAATAATATAAAAATAGAAAAATCTGTTGTTATATACTGTGATATATTAATTTCATTACTGAAGTTTAGCGTGGAATAATAATATAGGAATAATTTAAAGAATGATTTCGAAACTGGTCGTAAAATTTTGTTGTGTCATGCGCCGAAATTGAATATTTCACGACTCAATATTTCCCATCGATCGGTACCCATCACAAGAGTATAAGTGACAATAAAAAATATGTAAAAAAAAAATATTTAAAAACCACTCTTATATTAAATGCACTAAAAAGTAGAAAAAAAAAAATTTAAAAACCACTCCTAACTTAAACGCCAAACGGTAAAAAATAATTTTAGGACGGTATCTCAGAATGGATTTGACAACAAGCTTTACGTGAAAGTCATAGCTTTAAATTAAAAATTTGTTGTTTTTGCCAATTTTTTATATGCGTGATGGATGCCCTAAAGAATGGGGTGCTCATAACAGAGCACCTCTTTAGATCATCCATCACGCATATAAAAAACTAACAAAAAGATCACATAAAGCTCCTGACGATGATTTAAGTACTGAAAGGTCTAGAGAGACACAACTAATTTGCTGTTAAGGTGGATTTTAATTTTTTTAATAATTTAAAAAACATACAAAAATATTATTATCATTTTTGTGCATAATGAGCTAAACTTGTGACTTTAATGGTAAATAAAAATTATAAAATTTCCTAAGTTTTGTTTATCCTCAAGTTTGTTTTCAGATGTACTTTACGTTTGAATACCAGAACTGTAATGAACAATTTTGTTGAAGACTTAACTCCAGTTTTAACTGTAATTGAAGAAAAATTGTTGGAAAACTGGCTTACTGCCAATGTACCGTTTGAATTACGGTTTTCATATATATGTAAATTTGTTAGCCCTGTAAGTATACACTTATTCAAATATACATATGTAGCAATTAAAAACGGAAAAGCTATAAATGTAAGAATTTAGGAAAAGAAAAATATAAAATATGAACTATTTGTTTCAATCGCGCACTCGCAACAAGAATATGTAATAACAATATATATATTTATATGCGCGTGATTGAAATATATATATATATATATATATATATAAGACGAGAAAGTTATATAACTTTCTCACTACCGAGATCTTGGCCTTCGACAAACTGCTACGTAGGAGAAAATTGAAGTAAAACATTGAAATATGTGAGGATGCATGTAAAGAAGATATATGTATAAAAATCATTCTACTCTTTGAGTAAAATTTAGAGAAACGGAAATTGAGGTGATAGTATCTCTCCACGCCAAGTATGCTCTTAACTGGAGCGAGCAGAATACCCTACCATTTAAACAATCGTTACCACCAATACATCGCTGTATTACGCACCAATACAGGTTAAAACGTGTCTGACAGTGATATCATTTTATTAAAAACAAACTCCACACCATTTCAGTATAATGAAGCATTTTATATAAGTATATTAATGTGATGTTAATTAAATAACTGTTTGATTAGAAAATAACACTTTGCTGAATGTATCAATAATGCTCGGCGACTGTTCAATTTGTTTACCATGATTTCATTATGAGAGTGCGTCACTCGGGAAGGATACGATGGGTGTTCCAGTATGGCAGGGAAGGATGGTGGTGTCCACCAGAAAATTACTCGAGAAAAGAATATGAGAGCATTATACTTTTTCTGTACTAGTCACAAACTGAACTATGTTGTAAACAGCTCACATGAATTAAAAGTGATACAACATGCGGCCTCCACATTAAAAGAAATAATAAGATTCTTTTGAGAATAAGCCCTTTATCGAAAATGTATACCAAATATACCAATGCTCTGTGTAATCTGTTGCTCTCAAAAATAAAAAAGTATTGCCACATTCAAGAAATACTAAGTGCAAATTATTATGGCGCTTGAAAATCTGTCAACAGATGGTAACAGAATGCAACGAAAAAAGCGGTTTTCAAATGCATTATGGTGCTAAAAAATCAGAAATTCATTTAGTATTTGTCTCATACCAAAATATTCGGAACTACTGCTGCCGGTGGTACATGCTCTTCAGTTAACAAATATGGACTTACTTCAATGTGGAAATCACAAAAAAAATCATAGACATCATAACTTCATCAAGAGAAGACATCGTGGAAATGCGGTTGTTGAAAGTAAAAGTGTAATAGCAGATGCTGAAACAATCGCTGAGCATATTTCAATATGATTTCAATATGCCACGAGTCATAAATCAGCAGAAACATTGTGCGAATCCACGAGCATAGACTGCTGGCGGGTTTTAGAGAAGATCACTAATTATTCCATAATAATTCATTAATAATGTCTCTGGAAGAGCATTTTTCTGAGCGAACTTGCCTGCATTCTCATTGTTTACATTACACCCTCACGTAATGCTTGATATGACATATTAGTATTTGTTAAGAAACTACAAGTTTTTTAGTTACTACAATTTTAATGATTTCCTTGGCGAAGCTGTAGTACAACCAATGGAAAGGAAAAAATGTGCCAAATGCCGAACTGAAGGAAGTAGTACTAGCTGCAGTAGTGAAAGAAACCCAATTGTTCTACCCATCCATAAAATGGATACTACTTATCTCACTTGCATAACGTTTACTATCGAAAGATCCTTCAGCACCTTACGCAGGACAAAACTTGGTTACAGTCAACAATGATAAAAAAATCGGCTTGTTGGTCTTTGCATGATGAGTGTGCATAAAAAAGTGTTCTGGAAGCTAAAAATAAATGTGAGAAAGAAATTTTGTTAGGATTAATGGAGAACTCTCATAGGCTAGTGCTGAATTATGATTTAGATAGTTTCGAATAGCATTCCAATTATTAATTTTGGCGTTTTAAAATGTTCAAATAAAACCATTTTTTAACAAAAAACATTTTCATATTTTCCCCCTGGAGAAAATCCAGGCTACTGCCTATGTTATTATGCAACTGCACTTGCCATCCTGTTCCCAGAGGTTTATTTTTTTATAAATAAAGTAAGAGTATTACATGTTTTGTAAACAGTGATGAACATTTTTGTGCATTTTAAGTATTAATAGGTAAGAATGAGGATACCTTGAAAAGATTTGTGTATTAAATGAGATAGACTAACTAAATCTAATTTCATGGTAGTGTTAGAGTAATACCCCTTTAAACCCTTATTTATTAAGAACAAATTTTATTCTCTTTTATCTCAAATATCAAAGTACTGACTACTCTTTAATAGTACTAATTCTAGTTTGATTATATTTTCTCTCTCTATTTTCTTTGATAACTTTATCTCGCAATTGTATTTAATAAACATACTGCTACATTTTGGGTTTGGTTAAGTAGTGTATATTCAGTTTATGTAGTTCTATATTTTTTAAAATTCAAATGAAGGTTCTAAAATTCTTCATGAAGCCCAAACCAGTCCTCAGCTGATTCCTTAGTATCTAGAAGAAAAGCATATATTTGAGGTGGTCAAAACATTAAATAAATGATGCATAATGAATTTAATAATTGCAAACCCATTTATCGATAATGACCTGTTTCTATCCTGATAAATATACCTCAATTTCCTGAAGAAATTATTGATTAAATAGATGGATACTGATTGATGAGTACCTTAAAGATCTTTGGATGAGCTTGTATTGTGGTCAATGTGAGAATTTTGTCCCTTATCTATTACCAACTGTTTCCATATCTCAATCTAGTGTTCAGCCAGATACCTGTTGGATCCATACAGAAGACACTATCAGGATCAGCTTGAATTGATGTATCCTCGTTTTTTGGGGTTTGATCAGTACATCTTTGATTATGGATCTACCCATGTCTCTTTAACATACTTTATAGCTGTACTATCTCAAACTA
Source organism: Lycorma delicatula (assembly GCF_047948215.1). NCBI lineage: Eukaryota > Metazoa > Arthropoda > Insecta > Hemiptera > Fulgoridae > Lycorma > Lycorma delicatula. The sequence continues at coordinate 26,851,939 of NC_134466.1, forward strand.
GGACTGTAGGGTCCATAATTAAGCACACATTACATATATATAGTGTGTGTGTGTGTGTATGTGTGTATGTGTGTGTGTGTGTGTGTGTGTGTGTGTATGTGTGTGTGTGTGCGTGTGTGTGTGTGTGTGTGTGTGTATTTTATAAACACAACTTTGTTGTATGCAGTCATGAATTATTACATCAAATGCACCTAATGTTTAAAGAATGTATTTATTTATTTTATTAATTCCCATGACCATTAATTTTTTTTAGGTGCCTTATTTAATATCTTAATTTATGTTTATGTAAATATCCTTTCATTATTTATTTCTAATATATAAAACTATTCATTCAGTTGCAGACCTTTGTAAATAAAAATATTTTACAATACAAAATATTAAACTTCACCGTCAGTGGTTATCAGTTAAGAAAATTGATATTTTCAACTCAATGTATTGGTCTTACATACTGTTTGCAGCATCAACATATTGACAATTATGTAAGTTTTGAGATATCTGATTAGCCTTCTCTTCATGGTTAATAGCATTATAACAAAATTTTTACTTGTAAATATTTACATTGTATATTTAGTGTAAAAAGGTTTAAAAAAGACTTCCCATTTAGTAAACTATTTTATTTAGGTAGTGTAACCTACATATCAAAATGGTCACTGTTATTAAAAAAAAAACACAAAATTTTTTTATTATCCCTATAATTTTTATATTTCTCTATCCTGATGTATAATTGTTCAGTCCAAAAATTTATTTGTTGAATAAAGTTAAAAGGCAGCTGTAACATTTTAGCTAAAACCTGCAACTGCTGTAATTCTTTATTTTATTTTATAAAAATTATTTACTTCGGAAAAAAACATTTTTAAATTTTAAGATTATTAATTTCCAAGCTATAGTCATATTTCAAATTGACCAAATTGTTTTACCACTTGGCCGCGACCAATCAACCTACCAGGAAATTTGTCCTTCAGAAATTTATGAACAGTATACTCGATGTGGTAGTGGTAGCGGCTTCCAAGTTGTTGGAATATATGTTGTAAATGTTGTTGATGAGGAAAGGCAAAATTTTGCAATATATCGAGGTAAATGTTCATAAAGGAAAAATGAAGTGATCTGACCAGTGTCACTTGTAACATATTAATTTTCAAACTGTCCTGATGTGCTCAGCATTGAAATGGGGGTTTTCTGAACCCCAGAATCTGATGTTTTATCTACAGTGAATGAAAAGTGAATGAAAAGTAGCCTCATAAGAAGAACTTATTTCATTAAAATAATTGTCATCATCAAACAAATCAAGCAGAATTCTTACGATTAATCCTATCTTCTAGTGTAATATGTGACACTACTTTACCAGAACAAATTTTAAAAGGTTGCTTAAAACATTATGAATAACTGAACAAGGAATGTATAATTCAGGTGCTGCTTGTCATGTTGACTTGTGCGAACTATATAAGTTCTTAAATATAGTAAAATAATAAGTACTTGTTATACTAATTCAGCATTTTTCCCATGTAACCTTTAATGTGATCAACAATTTCCAATGCTATACACAAGCCGTAATTGTGGTGATCTTTAAATCTCGTTTTGTGGTTATGTTGAACCACAGTGTCCTATTCTTTAAAAAAAAAACCAATCAGTACATTTTCAAATTTTCTTTAATCCATTGTCCCTCGATAGACATTGATGAAAATTTATCAGCGTATTCAGTAGAATTTGGTCAGTACAGTTTAGTACTTTTTCATTCCTCTATTTATGTGGTATTACAATAAAATTAATGATTTTATTTGTAACTATTCAGTATTGTAATAAAATGTATTACAATAAAATAAAATGTAATTTACTCAGAATATTGATACCAATTTATCTATGTGATATGAATTATTAATAAATGCTGGGAAAAGAGACAGCTCCTGCAGTTCTTCAAAACTCTTATGGGAGACACAAGTAACAAAACCAGTTGCATTAGTCAGTATGCTGGGACAGGATGAAAACAGCATGTCGTAGTGAATTGATGAATTTAATTCAAAGAAGATCTCATTAATGAATTTGAAAATAAAAGTAGACGTAGCAACTTAATATTTAAAAGGCTTACTATAACATGAACGATGCTACTTATATATATGTTGTGCACAATTCCAGTCAAAAATTTTATGAGGCTCTTAATATCCATGTGCATGATATAGGAGCTGCTAAAGTAACAGACTTAGTATACCTCACATACACAATTTAAATGATGATTTGAATTATTCAAATAATAATTAAATAACCCATAATGACTTTTATCCAGATACATGGTAAGAAGGTCTTCGTTGTTGAACATGCAGGAAGATATTACTAAATTATAGGTCTAAAAGATAGTATTGATAACAGATCGTTTAGTATGATTTTGTTGGTGATCGTTTAGCAGTGAATAGAACAGTGATTGTCCTGATCAGTATTAAAACTGCAGTTAAGTGATAAGGACAGTGCTGATAAGTCATAACGAATGCTAGGGTATAAAGTAAGGGAGGTTTTAAAGAGGATACTGAAGAGAACTGAAAGTGGTGGTGGAAAAAGGAATTAACTATTTAATGAAGGTCAACTGGAGGATGTAGAGGAAGGAAGTATAAATATTCAATGATAGCATTTAATATTACGATGTACTTTTTCTATTACTTGCCTGAAAGTTAAAGATTATATTCAGTTTTTAAATTGTTGAAGATTTTTATACTCACTGATACATGTGTAACAGAATGATGTAGAGTGGTTTATGCAGTGTTTTCAAGAAAATAACACTTTGTGAGAGCCAGCATATTAGAAATCACATTTACTATAGAGCACAAAAAGTTATTTTTAACAAATTATAAATAGGGATATGTTTTTACTGATTTTTTTTGTTGAACTTTTAAATGCGATAGCGAATTTTAATGAATTAAAATGAATAACTATAAATATCATGTTTTATCAACCTGGTTTAGGTAATCAGCAACTGGAATTCAGAAAAAGATGGAAAGGAAATACGTACAGGTACATATAATGTAGAAATATTTTTGCAAAAAAAAAGTTAGAAAATTTTAAAAGAGAGATTAACGTAAACATAGAAGTAATGGAACTGCAGTAAATAAAGTGAAATGAGAAAGGATGAAGTTATTAGAGGATGATGTTACAATTCAGGAAGTAAAAAGGTAGGAGTGATGTAGGAATAATTCTAAAAAAAAGAAATAGCAGTGTACTAGGATAGTTTTTACTAATGATAGGAAAAGTGCTATTAGAATGAGAATAAACCCAGGAACCTGCTTTCAATAAACGTTTATATGCTAACTAATCAATATGGAGATGGTACAATTGAAGTACTGTATTAAGAGAAAGAGAAAATTATGGAAGAGTAATATAAACATTGTTGTAGAATAATAATATGGAAATTGGTGCTGTAGGGCACCCAAACGTACTTTGGAGGGATGAACAAGCAAAAGGAAACAACTGAGAATACAAAATGAAAGTGGAAGAAGGATAATAAATACTACAAAATATACTAACAATAATGCTAATAATATAGGCTAGTAAAAAAACTACTAAAGAAGGCTGGAGATTTCAAAATCCCCAACTTCTTTGGTAGTTTTTTAGAAATCTGCTGGAGATGAAAACAGATAAAAAATTAACTATTTATTTCCAGAAGAGAAATTGAGAAATGCAATGAATCAGATATGTAGACTGCCAGGTGCTTTTATTGATAGTAATCATAACAGTGCGTTCAAAAAGCCACTCTACAGTATATTTTAGAATCATGTGGTGCATTCTGGTTTTTTTATGTTAGGTTGGTTGCCCGTGGATCATTGGTTACTCAGTGATAAACCAAGACATTAGATGTGATTTATTGAACTCTCTTTTTTCATTTTGTGTTGTTTCATAATAATTAATAATAATAATTAATAATTGATAATTAATCATTAATAATTGTGATAATTATGATTAATAATTGATTATTAATTAATAATTAATAATAATAATTGTGTTGTTTCATAATAATTAAGGAAGTTTCATCATTATACTCCTATAATTCCAGTGTACAGCAACTTTTCAAATGCACTGTACTTATGGTAGTAAAAATAAAAGTAATATTAAAGGGAGTTAGTTAAAAGAGGTGGAACAAATTGCATCAATTGGATAAGAGAGAATTTGGTTTGCTTGGCATTTCTCCCGCCACCACCCCATTTGGTCGCCTTAAAGCTTAAGACTGAATGTCTGTGCCACAAACGGCTACTGAGCCTTGAAACATTTAGCAGCCAGTGTCCCAACTAGCTTCTAGAGCTAAAAATGTAAGAAAATAGGCAATTAAAAAAAAAAACAGCAAGGTTGAAGAAGTTGAGATGCTCTACAGGAAATTGAATAATGAGTCAATAAGATTCAAGAAGCAAATGAGAAATGTCTTGCAGATGAATTATTACATACAGAACATTAAGAAAGAAATAGGTAATATGAACTACGTGTAAAAAAAGAAAAAAAGGAGACGGATATACTTAAATGCTGGAAGAAGTATACAGTAGAATTGTACTGATCTAATAGAAAACCACATAATCTTCCTGTTAAAGATCAAGTACAAATGTAACAGGATGAAGTAGGAGCATCAATCAGAAAATAAAAAAGTAATGAGAAGAGAGAACAAATTTAGAATCTTAATTAGAATATGGACAAGCTTAATTCAGAATAGGAAACCTAATTGTCTAAGAAATATCGTGAGGAGAAGGATTGACTAAAACATTGCTAGAAGGATCAGCAGAAGGTGAAAAGAAGAGAGGCCAATAAGATCAAGAATGATAAAAATGAAAAGATGTTGGATCTACAAAGAACTAAAATTTTTTGTTGAAAATATAAAGCAATAAGAATCATGCATGATGCAAGGGCCATATATCAAAGTATGAAAATGATGATGAGTTGTGAAAATAATAATCTGTTTAGCTTTCAAACTTAGCATCCCATTGAATGACAAGTTAAAACAATCATTAATTTAATCCCTTTTATTTTTAAGAATTCCCTTTATTCTGCTATATTTTGTTCATTGTCATATTTGACAAACTTCCTTGATATAATCATTTAACCTGGTGAAAAGTTCAAGTCACTTTTCAGATCAAAGAATCGTTTATTTTTTTTTACATACTAGATTCATACCTTACAGGTAGATGATTTCAACTTACATCACAGATTCAATTAACTCTCTCTTTCTCTTCTTCTGTTTAGCCTGTGGAACCACTGTAAGGTATTACTTCACAGGATGATATGTATGAATGTAAATGAAGTGTAGTTTGTACAGTCTCAGGTCGACCATTCCTGAGATGTGTGGTTAATTAAAACCCAACCATCAAAGGACACTTGTATTCACAATCTAGTATTCAAATCCATATAAAAGTAACTGAGTTTACTAGGATTTAAATGTTAGAACTCTCGACTTTGAAATCAGTTGACTTGTGACACGTTAACCACTAGACCACTAGGTGGGCTAGATTCAATTAACTACTCTTCATCATATTAACTCACATGTATGTCTGATCTGTCTAAGGAACATTACAGTACTTTCTTCATTGATTCACTGAATTTATTAAAAAAATAAATAATGTATGTCTTTTATTATTATACTATAACTTTACATACAATCATTCAGCAATAGTATAAAGAATCATGAACGCTATGCTCTTTTATGTTGTACGTTTTTTTTTCATTTGAAAAGCTGAAAAAGAAATAGTGCCAATGCAACATTTATCAAATTCACTGTGTACTTCTATGCATACAAACGTTAATATAACAGTTGTGTTTACAAAGATGAATCAGTACAAATAAATTATATTTCTAACAGAATTTATTAAAAAATCAACAATTGGACATTTTTAGATTAAGCAACAGTTGTAACAACAGACAAGCAATTTAATGGCTTTTATTTGCACAAAGTATCTTTAAATATATTACAATAATGGTTTTAAAATGCTACGTTAAAGTGAATGAAAATAAATAAGTTCCTATAACATCCACTTTGGGCAAGGAATTTGTCCTGTAGTAGTCCCTTTAAATAACACCTGCATAACAGTGCTTTAGCTAACTCTTTTCCATTTGTATACTGTCATTGTACTTGCAGATATAATTTCCGACTTCTATTATCAGACAAAGTTTTCAGAAATTTAAATCATGAAATTTTCAAATTTACAACATTTAACAATTTTTATTTCATTTGTACTTTTGTGAAAAATACAATTTAACTTTTTTGAGGGAGCTATTTATCCTTGTAACCCAAGTAACTGCTATTCTTAAAAGATAAAAAAAAAGAATATTAGGAAAAAAATTATAATTATATGTATATAAAAATAAAGACAGAAAAATATTTATTTCAAACTGAATAGTTTTGGATTTAACAAACTTTAGTCCAGGAGTGTAATATTCCAATGCTTATAAACAGTAAACTTTGTTGCTATTTTAACAGCTATGGATGATATAAGAGAAACATTGAAGCAAAAAGATAAGGAAGAAATGCCATCTTGAACATTACTTGCTACTGGCTTCATAATATGGACACTGTGAAAATTAAAAGGAAATTCAAGGGGTATTGGACATTTGTAATATTGAAATTAGTACAAAGATATGCAAGGTAATAGTGTATACACATATTGGAGCAATGTAAATGAATACATATATTTGGATACAGTCATTACAGAAAGTAGAAGAAGATTTAAAGGGCAAGAATACAAAAGGTGAGCCATTTCAAACATTCTTTATAAGAGTTGTTGAGGCACAGATACGTGCCTTTAGATTTCAGACTGCCTATAAATCATATTAGTCACTGATCTTGACATATAAATCTGGAACATAGGTTTAAATAACTAGTAAAGATAGAATTAAGCTACAAATGCCAAATAAAATTTTGAAAAGTGTAACAGGGAAAACTTGCATCCAAATGACTGCTACTTTGTTCTGTTTCAAATCATGATCCCCATTGCTGACATAATCACAGTAGGAATAATTTGATAAATATTTCATGGAAACTGGTTCAGCATTCATAAAGTGGCAGCAATAAACAAAAATACCATGCGATTACATTTAACTCCGCAAGGAGTAATCGATTTAAAAGGGCAGAGCATTATTAATTACATTATTAGTGGTTGACCTGAGAGTATACAAGATTACACTTCATTTACATTCAATCATATCATCCTCATCCATTCTCTGAAATAATACCTTATGGCGGTTCCAGAGGCTAAACAGAAAAAGAAGGAATATTATAGTGATTATTACATTATATTCTCCAAGGAAATTTCCAACTCCAAGCGATCAGAAAAAAAATCCCACCCATTGAAAATTCTTAAAAACCTATAACATTAAAGGCAATACAAATAGATTATAAATGATCCTACTTCACATAAGGTGCACTAATTGTTACCTTATCATTATCAATTATGAAAAATCTGCAAAATACTCTAACAAGTTTCTGCCACTTGTATTTGATGATTCTATCATTTAAATTTTTTATAAGTATTGGTTCTATCAGTATCAAAAACATTAATGTAGTGAATTGTTCCTTCACAAATGACTGATTATTACCTATTTTCCCTTACAAATCTCCCAGAAATATAACTCCTAATTATGAACAACATAATTCATTAAATTGTACATTACTTCATTTTAAATGTGTTTTGTTTAATTTTAGGTTTCTAGTTTAGAAGACCACTTTTTATATAAGTTTGATAAAGCAGAAATTACTAACGGAGGTAGTGTTGAAAATGCTGTTGGTGAGTGATTCTGTTTAATATTAGAAGCATCCTACAGCTGTTACAAAATTAAATCCAGCATCCTATAAAAAATAAAAAAATAAATTAATTAATTAAAAGTATAATTATATAGCAAATTAAAATTTTATTGTTACAATAAATAAAAAAAAATAACAGAGAGTGATTTATTAACTATCCTTTAACTGTTTCTTTCTTTTTTTGTAATTCTGAAGTAAAACATCAAAGGATCTAGAGAACTTTACAATGCAGTACTTCTCCCTTTACACAGACATTCAACTGTCAGTGTAAAAGGAAAAGCATGATTTACTGCGTGATTAGTTTCCCTGTACAGGAATATAACTGTAATTGATTTTGAAAATTTTGCATTTTGGGAACTGCTGGTATAAATATGTATTTTAATCTTTCTTTTGAATGGTTAATCTCTCTCTATATAAACATAGATTAACACCATTTTCTTGTTTAGAATGTATTGAATGCAATGGGTAAAATTAAGATCCATAAAGTTTTGTCAAAAACATTTTGATACTTTATCTCGCAATGCCCCCTCTATGAATGATGAAACCTTGCCGATGGGTGAGGGCTTGAGTGCTCAGTGATACAGGTAGTTGGACCGAAGTGCAACCATATCGGAGAGGTATCTGTTGAGAGCCAGACTAAGAAATGATTTCTGAAAGAGGGCAGTAGCTCTTTCAGTTACTGTTAAGGATGTAGGTCAGAAGGACTAAAATGGAATTATCAACATTACTCATCCTTCTGAGTACTACACTTTTTTTTTTTTTGTCTTCAGTCATTTGACTGGTTTGATGCAGGTCTCCAAGATTCCCTATCTAGTGCTACTAGTCGTTTCATTTCAGTATACCCTTCTACATCCTACATCCCTAACAATTTGTTTTACATATTCCAAACGTGGCCTGCCTACACAATTTTTCCCATCTACCTGTCCTTCCAATATTAAAGGGACTATTCTAGGATGCGTTAGTATGTGGCTTATAAGTCTTTATCTTCTTTTAACTATATTTTTCCAAATGCTTCTTTCTTTATCTATTTGCCGCAATACCTCTTCATTTGTCACTTTATCCACCCATCTGATTTTTAACATTCTCCTATAGCACCACAGCTGAGTACTACACAGCTGAAATCAATGAAAAACTACAGCTGCTTTTTTTTTCAAGAAAATTTAACTCTGCAATTTCATATAACAAAGAAGGAGGTGTCTTCCTTGATAAAATATTCTGGAGGTAAAGATATTGATTTGCTTGGCATTTCAACTGCCACCACCACATTCGTTTGCCCTAAAGCATAAGACTGAATGTCTGTGCCACAAACGGTTACTGAACCTCGAAACAGTTTAGCGACAAGTGTCCTAAATAGCTCCTAGGGCTTACCTAACAGCGTGAGCGGACTAAGCGCGGTGCTATACACCACCGCCTTACGTGTCTCAACCGCTCACTTGTCATATATTTGCTAAAATGGGTAGGTGCACCCCGTCAGCTACTAAAAATATATACGACATCCATAAATTAAAACTTACTTTGTCTAGACAGCAATTGTCTGCCACGCCCGGGTCGTTGAATCCCAGCAAGTATCTGTCCACCATATTAAAGCGCTTGGAGTCCCAAGTGGCTAGTGGTCAGCCATATATCTCAAGGTTAGCTTCCCACAGCACCGCGTTAGATGTCTTTCCTTTAAGTAAACTATTTACGTCGGTTGAAAATAGCAACCGCATCAAGGAACTCCCAGACGTTCCGACAATCCGGCTCTCGCCACATTGACTCGCCGCTTGTGAGTGGCCAATTTTCCCCTTGACTTCTAAGTTCCAGGGGGATCTTCTAGCTGCGGTCGTGAATTACCACGAACTATAAGGAGACAGTCATCGGCGAAAACCTGGGACGTGATCCCTTCTGGGAATATCAATCCCAGAAACCCGTCAAATACCAGGTTCCACAGCAAGGGACCGAGAACGGAATCCTGCGGGCTTCCCCTGGTGACGAATTTTCCCACAGCTAGATGCGCATCTTTAAACAGAGCTGTACGATTAGACAAATAGTCACGTATTACGGCCTGCAGAGCTAACGGAACATTGCAGTGTTCCAACTCATAGAAGACAGAACTCCAACACAAGGAAGGAAATGCTGTCTATAAAAATTGCCAAAACATATTACAATCGGCGCTTTCCACCTCGTCATAAGCATTTAAGATGCAATCCTCAGTGCCAACCCCTTTCGTGAAGCCATACTGGCCTCGATTTAGAAAACATTTCACCTCAATTCTTTCCCAGAGCCATATTTATATCAATAAAAAAATATTTTAGAAACATTTACGGTAATTTGTTAAGAAATTATACATGACGGATGGAGTGAGTGCTCGTACAAATAGTTTAACATATACACACACAAGAATACTTCATTTTTCAGAAAAAAAATCGATGGGTCTACCCAGCATTTTATTTTGCGAAATAAGTGTTTGTTTACCTAAATTCAATCGACTAAATGGAATGATTTTTTTAAAATTACAATAGGTAAATTAATAAAAATTGGAATAAAAAGCATACAAAATCCATTAAAAAAAAAAATAATATATTTTTTTTTAAATAATTAAAATTAATTATTTAAAAGACAATTTTCGATAGAATAAGACGGATCTTTTGCTTTTAAAACGTAGAGATAGATAGCAATAATATAAGTGTAAAATTAAGTTTAAAAATTGGATACTGCAAAGATATAAAAAAAATAAAATAAAACTAAAAAACTAATTTTTGGGGAGCATGTCGCAAAATTTTATGATGATGTAAAGTGAAACTTTATATTCAAATGGTTTGCTAGATCTCGGAAAAAAATGTATAAAAAGCATGTAAAATTACAAAAAAATTAATTTTTATTTCTTTGCTTTCTTTGTTTTTATTTTTTTTCTCCTCTCTGGAGTTTTGTACAAAAACAGAGAGCGATGTACAACGTACAACACATTTTGTATGTTGTGTATCATTATTCTCCTTTATAACAGTAGCCACAAACCATATATATTTTATAAAAAATATGGATAAGTTTTGTACAACTGTTACTGAATCGATCGATAGATTAATCGATAATTTTCCTAAGATAGTAACAAAAAAAAATAATAAAACCGATAAAAAAATCCGAAAAGAGTTATGGTTGATGATTAATGTTTCAGTTACGCTTATTCGTTGATATTTTCGCTACTAATTCCTGGATACATTCCGAATTATTACTCGGATCAAACTTTTCTGGGATTATATAAATGCGTCTTACTTTTCTAGAATCTACGTGTGATAACTTCTTATTACACTTACTTAGGATGTGAGTTGAATGTAAGAGCTAAAACTTTGAAAAATCATGTCGAAGAATTTTCTTTAAAAGCAAATGATAAATGTCCATCAAATATAAGTCAAAATGTTTAGAAAAATTGAGAGTGAAACAGTACACTTAACTTCTAGATATTTTGGCCGACATACAGCAATTCATGCCCAAACTATTTTGGCGTTTAACTTTTACTTATTTCAAAGTAGAAATAATACTCTCAAGTTCAAAATTAGCAAACATTTCTGCTATACATTGCTTGTACACTTCAGTATATGATTAACAACATAAGTAATTTTCAATTTATTGATTATTAATTTTTCTATTTGACATAATTATTCATAATAAATAAGCAATGGTATTCGTCGATATTGCATTTGTTGACCGCAACCTCCAGAAAGACACAGATTTAAAAGAAGGGAGTTCCCAAATTGTCTGTACTGCGATCAAGAGGACACTCCCTCCCACACCTTATTTTAATGTGCACGTTGAGAGGATCTAAAAGCAAGATATAACATACAAGAGATTACCCCGGAAACTGCAACAAAGTATACGCTGAGAGGTAAAGAGGAATGGCTGACAATTGAGAGATTCGTGGCTGAGTTATACGAGCAAAGGAAGTGGATTACAAGAAGTGAGAGAAGTTACTTTAAGAAGAGGAAAAAATAACATAACGACCGAGTCCTGGCTGCTGGGGCAGAGCACGGGAACAGCATACCCGGGTCCGGTGTCCCTGGCCTTAGCGGTTAGAGGCAGAAAATAAGGAAAAGATCCGGAACCGGTGAGCCGACCTGCCATGCCGGTAGGTGGCGAGGCTCATTAGAGTCGCAAGGACACTCCCCTGGGTTGAGTAATACTGATTGTTGAGCCGGCCCAGAGCAGGAGAACAAACAAACACAAAAAACCTCCAGAAATAGAAAAGTGAAAGATTAAAATTTAAGTTTATATCGCAATTATAATTATCTTTTATTAAAGGTAATTCAAAATTAACTTTCTTTCGTTTACTGTATATAAATTACTGTGTTTGTTTCATAATTTATATGTTATAAGGATAATTCAGGAGGAATGAAAAAAATATTCAGGACATGATCCCGCCGACAGTGTCGTGTGCTCATTCAAAACTGCTCTCGTCAAAACGCCTCTACACCTCACGGCACATATCTAGTCAGTGACTGCATTTATTTTAATAAAGTTTAATGACTTACATTTACAACGAGTTTCTGGGACGTGGATATAAGCGACAAAAATATATCGCCGAACAGATGATTGCAAATAACGGTGAAGTTTATCACAAAAGATGCGTCAGATTTAAAAAATGAAGTTACTTAAAATAATACAATCACTGAATGTATTACAAACAAACTTATATGCAATCCAAGGGTTGTACATATCAGATTTATACTTTTCACCAGTCGATCGTGTGCTATACGACATTTTTCCAAACATTTAACCTTATTCATAGAAAAATTGGTTACATCCGATTTCTTACAAAATTTTCGAGATAACTGGCGATGATTTTTCCTCTAATATTTAACTGATAAGCCAAAATGGTTTTATATGTAGGTAGCAACCTTATATATGTTAACCAAAAAACCTATTTTAATATTCCAATAAAATACATGAACGACCAAACATTTTGATATCGTATCTTTATACACAGCATAATTATCGACTGTATCCAAGTAATTGTAGTAAACAGCATCCAAAATTCGTTTCTAATTTTCACGATCGGTTTTTTCTTTTTTTTGAACATCAGCTGAAAACCTTTAATCAATAAATCGATAGAATCGATCGATTCGATTAGTGACGTGCATATTTTTTCTGTGTTTGTAATGAAAGATATCATGTTTAATATAAATAATATGTAAAAAGACAAAAAGTGAATAATGTACATAATTCTCTTCGGAGCCTCAATTTGGTTCTGTTCGTCGAAGAAACACCACACAGATATGATTAGTGCGAATATCAATAAAAACTTTGACATTTTATTTGTTTTGTATATTATTTCTTTCGAGTTTTTAATTATTTTTTCACTTGGAAATACTCCATACAATTTCAAAATTACATTTGATTTTAAATCATCGTAAAACGAACTTTTATGTTCGACATAAACAAGTTTTTTTCAACTTAGTTTTAATTTTTGTCGTTAACATTTTCTGTAAGTCCACTTAACTTGTTTTCATAAATTTTGCAGCATTTTTCTCTGTCATTAACAGTATTTCATGATTTTCAATTCTTTCATTTCAAACATTGATGATGAATTCACTCGATCGACTCACTGGAAAGGAAAATAATTAATAAAAATGAAAGTGGCCTTTCGATTATTTTTTCTCAAATAAATTACTTTTACGTAAATTATTAATTCGAATTAAACTTTTATTGAACAAAATTTATTTCAGACGACCTGAATATTAAAATATAATGGAAAATTTAATTTTCTCAGATAGTGTACATAGCATTAACGATATTGAATTTCTATATAAAAAGCTGTAATGAAATTAACAATCGATATCTACTTCTTTAGTTTAATTCAAACCTTACTTTAACTTACCACAATGCGAAACTTTAATGAATGTAGCTCAAAAACTAGGGTAAATATCTTCTTTCAAGATTTATTAATTTTTGGATCAAAGTTTTTCCAATTATCCGTCATTTTCAAAGTAATAGATGTTTTAATTATATTAGTTACTTTTATTTAAAGGAATTTATAAAAACTGATGTGAACACCACACGACTTCCTCGTACGCCTGTTAAATTACATACACACACTTCTTGCTGCGCTTCATTTAAATTTATTTCATTTGAAGGTGAGATACGATCCTCCAATTCTTTAATAAATTGGACAGTTACACGATTGCTGAAATATTAGTTTTTATTAACATCAAATATTTGTTCGATTATTAATTCAACATTCTTACCTGAAATATTAGGATAGACAAAAGTCCCTTTATTACATTTTAAATAAATTTATGTCTTATATCTATGTAATACTATGTTTTTTTTTTTAATTATTATGATGTAACCATCAACAAAATGAAAACAAAAACGAATAATCAGATGTTTTACCAAATCTGATGTGGGTATCACGTGACTTCCTTGTACGCCTATTACATTTTTTATTATTATAATACATATACATACCTTTTTTTTTTTAAATGAAAAGTACATAAATTTTTTTTTCATTAAAAACTTCTGATATTTTCCCATATTTTTTTTATTGTTATTATTGAATTACTTATTGTATTTTTTTTTTACAATCGGAGGTTAATAATTATTAATAAATCAATATATTTAAATTAAAAAAAAAGTTGAAAAAAGGGAGATGAAGTCTGATTCGAACCGATGTACCTTCGCCTTGTAAGATCCAAATATTTCATTAGGCTATAACTCTGGAACCTATGAAAATAAGTACCACTTATGATATACAGTTGAAAAGATCTTAATGAGGGCTTATTACTGCAGTTAAGAAAAGGTTCAAAATCCAACGTTTTTGGATTTTGGGCTTTTTTGGACACTTTTGGTTCAGTCGATTGTAATGAAAATGGGAAGTGCACAACTAGATGTTACAATGGTCCTAAATCCAAAATTTCAAGGTACTACGGCTAATCGTTTTTGAGTTATGCGAGATACATACGTACGTAGACGTCACGCCGAAAATAGTCAAAATAGATATTTCCGTTGAAATCTGAAAACCGAAATTTTTCGCGATCACAATACTTTCTTTACTTCGTAAAAGGTAGGTAAAATACAGGTAATTCTAATTTGAAATTTCAGATTAATTCTAATAACAAACCGTTATAATTAAATGCCTAGACTTCGGCGCAATTAACTTAGCGATAAACGTTTTTGGTATTTAGAATCAATCTACTTTATGAAGATCCCATGTTAAGTAAACTAATTAAAAGATATTTTTCTAAGGTAAAAAATCACTTCAAATATTAAAAAGTCACATTTTTTCTAGAAAAATCCAACCTATTATTAGTTATACTACTTAGTTTTTACAGCTAAAGTTACCATTTTTTTATGCTTTACAGTGCTAGATACCATAAGAAATACGTCCTGTATTCCCTATTCATATGACAAAGAACTACTAAAAACTAAATATTATATCACACTGGCAATTTTCAGAGGAGTACAAGGAGATGATTGTTGCTGAATACTGCAACTCTATTTTACTTTCATAAATCTTTATTGTTTAACACTGAACCTGCAATATGTTCTGCTTTTACAATTCATGAGATTCTAAGTAAAAATTTGTTATGAGAATACATTTTCTAATTTTACGTACTTGGATTTTTCAGTTCCAGTTTACGATTATTTTTTTTTTTTAAGAGTTATTTTTCATTATTTTTTTTAAACATTGCATGTATTTTTGTCACACAGGTTATTTACTTAAGAGTATGAGTATTTACTTAAGGAGACAAGCATAATAATTAAAATGCATATGCGAGTTAATTTTTAGTTTTTGAGCCTCTCAGAGGATATTACAATGTCGGGTAGGTATTATTTCTTAACCCACCGGGTTGGTCTAATGGTGAACGCGTCTTCCCAAATCAGCTGATTTGGAAGCCGAGAGTTCCAGCGTTCAAGTCCTAGTAAAGCCAGATATTTTTACACGGATTTGAATACTAGATCGTGGACACCGGTATTCTTTGGTGATTGGGTTTCAATTAACCACACATCTCAGGATTGGTCGAACTGAGAATGTACAAGACCAAACTTCATTTACACTCATACATATCATCCTCATTCATCCTCTGAAGTATTATCTAAAAACGGTAGTTACCGGAGGCTAAACAGAAAAAAGAAAGGTATTTATTTCTTAGGCAATTTATTGGGTATTGTTATTTATTTTTAATTTGTTTTATATTTATTCTAAATCTTTTATAATACGTGTGTGGAGATAATTTGTATTGAAATGTGATTTAATTCTGTAAGTTTGATGATGATGTAATCTAACTAATGTGTAAGTTGTAATCTGTTCAACAAGTGAACAATAAGCAATGAGATGAGGATATGTATGATACGTAAATGAGATGTAGTCTTCTACAGATTCTGGACGAACATTTCTGAAACGTGTAGTTAATTGAATCCCGACAATCAAAAATACACCGGTATCCACTGCCTAAAATTCAAATCTGTATAAAAGCAACTAACTTTTACTAGGATTTGAACCTGAGAACCTTCAACTTCGAAAATCAGACGTTAAAAACTGATTTGCGACGAGATTTATATACATCGAAATTTTAGTTGTCGTTTGCTATAACTGGTCCTAATTGTTTTGTTAATGATTAATGAATAAATTAATAAATAAACAAAATCTCAGACAAAAAAATGTTTACGCTTTTAAACTTTAAACCAATACAGTGAATTCCGGTAAATAGAACCACCGATTATTCGGGGCAGCCGTTTAATTATGGCAGTTTTGTAAAAATATAAACATATTGGTATAATTCATATAATATTATGTCAGCTTAAAAGACCCACTTGTTCGTATGTTTCTTTATTTCATTCGTAAAATAACACATCGTTTTTAGTCATATAAGTCATTTAACCGGTTTTTAAACGCATGGATTGCGTTGTTTTAGGGCATGGATCCTACGCAGCCGTGAGTGTAGCGGCATCTCGACGATGGTTGAAAGAAAGTAAATGTCAACTAGATTTGGAAGTCGAGAGTTCCAGCGTTCAAGTCCTAGTAAATCCAGTTATTTTTACACGGATTTGAATACTAGATCGTGGATATCGATGTTCTTTGGTGGTTGGGTTTCAATTAACCACACATCTCAGGAACGGTCGACCTGGGACTGTACAAGACTACACTTCATTTACAATCATACATATCATCCTCATTCATCCTCTTAAGTATTATCTGAGCGGTAGTTACCGGAGGCTAAACAGGAAAAAGAAAAAAAAGCCGATGTAAATGTCTACCGAGGCATTTACATCGGTTGCATCCCAACCGAGGCCTGGCTTATTACTGTGAGGTGTAATCAATTTATGGTCTATAAGACGACTCCCATTAAAACCCATCATGGCAAGGAACGGGTGGTGGTGTGGCGACTGGAATCGTCACAAGGTGGGCGTCTTACCCTGCGAGGGTTGAGATGTTTAATCGCTTTAGGAAGGAAAACTAATTCTCCTTAACCAATAGGAGAAAACTTTTGTAGGTACTGGTCTGCACATTACGTAATTATTTCAAGTTGTGGGGGAGTAATGACGAAATAATCAAAAATATTATTTAAAATACTGGAAGAAGTTGAAGATGATGTAAATGAACCCGAAGTTAAACGCATATCTATATAAGATACTTCAAAAATCATTGACGAACTTCTCTACAGTATTTTATTTTGATGGAAGACCTCTATCAGAACTACGAGTCTGCAGAACTCAAGTTAATGAAAGGCTGAGGATAGAGCAAAGTACGAAAATCGTATCAAGAAATTTAACTAAGAGGCATTGCATTAATTTTATGTACATCCTTTTGTATTTTACTGACCATAAAAGGCAGTCATTATTTTGACTTTGTATTATTTTGTCGATCAAGCCTTTGTTTTTTATTAATGATGTATGGCTACAAAAACAATTTTGTAATTAATAATGTTTTTTATTTAAGTTTAATACTGTATTAAAAGTAAAATTCCAAATAACAAGACGTTAAATCGTGTTTAATAATAAGTAGTATGTACTTATTGCCCCTTTTGTTTATCTCCTCATTCTTAGTTAATATCGCTTAATAGAGCCAACCACTTAATAAGGTCATATGTTCACAGTCCCGAAGTGGTTTGATTATCCGGAACCGCTGTATACCTACAATATGTGTTATCTATTCCTAAACGCAGTTTTTTCCTTCGATTCTTATCCATTACTTCAACACTCACGCAAGCTCTCGGGTGTTTGAAAATTGTTTTATTTTTTAAGTTTATTTAGATTATGAACTCCTAAAGTACCAAATTTGAAATTTCTAAGAGCAGAACTCCCGCAAAAGTTTTTTTTTTAATTTTATTATTCACGTAATAGAATATCTTTTCCAACAAAATAATCCACGGTAAAAAGTAATATTTATAAACCAATTTATTAGATTTTTTCCTGTTTAGCTTCCAGGAATTACCATTCAGGTATTACTTCAGAGGATGATATTTGTGATTGTAAATGATGCGTAGTCTTGTACAGTCTCGATTTGAAAATTCCTGAGAAGTGTGGCTAATTGAAACCCAATCACCAAAGAACACCGGTATCCACGATCTAGTATTCAAATCCATATAAAAATAACTGCCTTTACTAGGACTTCAACGCTGGAATTCTCGACTTCCAAATCAGCTGTTTTGGGAAGACGCGTTCCCCACTAGACCAACCAAATGGCTTAATTTATTAGAAATTAAAATGTTTTATTTGATAAAATTTATGACAACTTGTTTTCCCTTCTGACCAGTCAACTTGGATAGTATTTTTCTCTTGTGTTTCAAACAAATGTTTTCATTTAACTTTATATTTACCAAGTTTATATCCCATTTAAAATAGTTGATAGTTCACTATTAGTGATACTACAATGCAATCGCACTTGTAGCGTAAATGTTGGGCAGTCTTACTTTAACCGAAAGCACAGCCCTTTTTTTAAATAACAATGAAATCAAAATTAGAAATACACATATGCGCGCGCGCGCACACACACACACACACATGCACTCGGGAAAACAGATTAACCAATTCTCTTACAGTTGGTATCACAGATTTTTCAGTTTTAGAGAATACATCTACATCAAATAAAGGAGGATTAATTTGCATCTAATAGATAAAATGATGTACCAGTACAATAAGAAATAAAAAAATTAATAAATAACGTTTTAAAAAGCCGGTAAAGAGCTGCATAAGCTTTACCAGCTTCATCTTTAACAGACCTTTATTTTTAATAAATAATTGTAAATATTAATAACTTTATTCAACAGATTAGTAAGCAATTTTAAAAATCGATTTCTACAAATTGTTTATAAAAGTTCTGTCGATATTTCTTTAGCTAGTTAGTACCTCATGTAAAACTTAATAATCAGTTGCATATTTTTCTAATAAAGAAACATTTTAATTAAACCTCGCGCGTTAATATAAAATGTTTTTAATCGTATTAGAAAAGTAATAAATGTGAAATCGGATACCACCTTACCTACTTGTATGTAACTTAATGGATAGCACTGGATGAAAGGTTTATTAGTATACATAAATATTTGACGACGATTTTTCTTCATATACTTAACTGCAGAAACGATAAGTTTCCACCAGAGTAAATCATGAATTGAACCACAACTAATTCTCCTATATAAGATAAAACTGTTTATTTTTTGTCCCCTTACTCTAACTAAACAGATTAATATAAAAAGGATGGTGCCACAAAACGGGCAAGACCCTTGTGGACACCTAATCTTTCATCTTTTACAGAACTCACTTCCGATTATAAAACATATAAATTAAGTACAATTAAGTTAAGTAACAAATATTTAATTGTATTATAAAACAAAGTTAATATTGGTTCTAGACTATGAATAAATAACCTTAGAGTACAATTATAATTAGCATTAGGATTACTCGATTAATTATTAATTTTGTAAAAGTAAAAGAAAAAGAATTTGAATTTGAATATTATATTACATCAAAATTATTTCCCATCCAATCAAACGTTTGAGTTCATTCGTTTATTGTATTGCTAGAAGAATAGAAAAAATATATATTGTTTATAATCATGTAATAAATACGATTGTTTTCCAATAATACATGAAAAATATTAGTTATTAGAATGGAATTATTTAAAAAGGTTTTTTCAAAAATTATAAAGAAAGTAAAATCGTTAATTTATGTTGAACATAATAATACAAGTTATAAGGAAGTTACTTAAAACGTAATCTTTAAATTGTGTGTACCTCACAATTTAAAAAAATTAATTCAAAATATATTGTATACAAAATGAACAAAATTTCAAGATTTTTCCTGTTAATTCCCTCGATAATATTAGTACAGAATATTGTAAAAGAGCAATTCAAGAACCAAAAATGACCTGCTCGGGTGGTATCATCGATAAGTATTATCGATAAGGATTATTTTAAACGCGATAGATTTAATTATAAACAGAGGAAAAAGATGTAGGTTAGTAATTAAATCTGTAAAAACTATCGATGTAACTATCATAAAATGATTTGCCAATCGTATTTAAAAATAACAATAATTTAATTAGAGATTAATAATTCAACCTGTCTTTTTCCCTAACAGTTTATAAAAATATTTTTTTTTTAAACAAAAAGTTATTTTTCGTGGCAGAAACACAGAAACGCCGCCTCTAATTTGTTTTACCTATAAATATACTATCAGGTGTTTGCGGCTCGAGTACGATATTGAGAGACTAATAAACTATTTAACTATAAATCTAATAATCTATAAATTATAAACTGTATTTATAATAAACTAAAAATTTGTTATAAATCAAATTATTAGTCTAAAAACATAGAAAATAAAAAATATATATATAAATGAATTTATAAATAATAATAATAATAATAATAATAATAATAATAATAACAGTGAATATATGACAAACAAAATAATAATTAAAATAAGGAATAGATTGGTTTAAAGCTAGTTAATTTATAAAAATCAGAATACAGTCAATATACTGAAAAGGTTATAATGACCGCTAGAACCTTATATTGAATTAACAAGATAACATTAGAAAAGTCTAAGGTATATATTTTGATTTTCTGAAAATATTATTACTGCTGCTGCTGTTTACAATAGAACTAACCTACACTTAATGAATGAATTTAACAGTCATTTTTATTACTGTCTACCAATGACTCACCGAAAAACTTCCTGCATTCACCCACTGTTCACAATGGAATGCTTGTGACGTACTTTTCATTCTTTGTTACTACACGCTTACTGATGTCGTCGTCACAAAATCATGTCGAACGTAGCCTCAGAGAACTGTTCACTGTGATTGCGATTACGTAAACACTGCCTAGCTTAACTAATCACTGTTTCCTCTGATCCCGGCAGTATTTATAACCCCTGGCCTTTTTTCCCCTACTCCTCTGGGCCGAACATACAATGAAGTAAAGCTCAGCCCAGGGGTGTGTCCTTTGAACTCTAAGAAGCCTACCCACCTAACGGCATGGCAGGTCGGTAGGTGGGTATTGTAACCACCTCCCTCACTGGGGATTGTAACCGCTCCAATCCCCAGTGAGGGGGACCGGGCCCGACTATGTCGTTCCCGCCTCCTCCCACCAGAGACCGGGACTCGGTCTCTGGGGGGTTGAAGGCTGCAGAACCAATAACGTACTGGTTCATTCCATAACTGTTGAAACGTAATAATTTTCAGCGTCCGCGCCCTAACTTTTTTCTATAATTCTTCTTCCGGTCCTTTGACCTTCTCTTTGGACAACAGCTGTTGAAGGTACCACAGTCTCTATTACAAAGAACACATGTTAAACGGACCCGGTAGCTTGAAAAAGGAATCGCTTTTATTTCCTTCTGGTTTCTTCGTTTCATTACTAATTTCTCATACTTTCTTCTTAACTCGTAGAATCCATTACCCTGATCCGTTAAACTCGTCTTTTAACAATACTTTATGGTATATAAAAGAGAAACAAACCTCTTTACACAGCACTTTGGAATTCAGTTAAATTCAAGATGAAAACTTGCAAATCTCCTCGTAGAATTTTATTTCAAGTCAAATGACGCTAATTTATTTATAAGTAAAATTATACTTTGGACCGTACTGTTTACCGTCGATCGACGAAAGAATGCAAATGTAATATCTTCAGACTTGGGAACACAGTTAACTTTCTTTGTATGTTTATATACTCGTATAACTGATTTCTTTCGTTCATATTACGAACTGCATAATCATTTTGCTTCTTATTTCAAAATTTTAAACATCTGTCGTAACCTAATCACTTTTTGTGCATATACAGAGTGATTCAGGTGGAAAGAGAAATAATTTGAAAACTGATTCTAGAGCTTTAAATAAGGAAAAAAGTCCATATAAACACATGTCCAAAAAAACACTTTGTTATCGAGTTACGACTAGGAAACAATATCGCCCGAAGTTCTACGGGTGAAATGAGATCATACTGAAATTTTTAAGGCGTTATAAACTAGTCGAAAAATCGAAAAACACGGTCCAAGGACTGTATTTCCCGTAGTTTTCATGATATCCAACTTAAAAAAATTTAATTAAAAATTATCCAACTTAAAAATTCGGTAACGAAAAAAACGCGTTTCTTTTTTTTGTTTGAAGCATAATAACCTTGTTAAATAAATAATAAATGCGTAAATTTTGGTATCAAAACGTATAGGGAATTTAATTCTGAGAAAATTGGTGGAATAAAAAAAATCACACTGCTGATATGATTTTTTTATACGATGGAAGTACTCCAGCTGCAGTGAAAGAATATAGACTTAGGTATCCTGAACGAGTAGATGCAAACCATAAAGTATTGTGTATAATTTTTAATAATCTTCGTGAGAATGGTACTCTTCCCAGCATTCATGTTCTTATGAAAGTCAACCGGTACATATTCATAAAGGAAAAACATTCTTCAAGTGGTACAGCTTTTAGTCCTAGAAACAGGACGCGAAGAATTTTTACACGATTCAACATTCCACAAAGTACACTGTAAGTACATGCTTACAGACGACGTCCTTGTCTGTTAAAAAGTTCAATACTTCTAGATTAACCGTTCCAAACTAGAATTTTGTCACAGGTTAACATTAATTACTATTTTCGGAGAAAGCTAGTTTAAAGAAAACCCATATACTCTACTTGAATCAAATTTCCAGAAAACATTTTGAGTGAACTTTTCCGCTTTTTACAAATCTTTATTTCCAATATGTAATACAGTTTATTTTAAATAGTAACGTCTTAATTATGATATTTCTTTAATACAACTGCGAAAAGTATCAAACTGTTCAGAAAAAAGTTTGGGTTCGTATCCCCTTGAACAAATTAGGTTTTACCTTAAAAATTATGCGGCGTTAAAAGTAATTGTGAAAAAAATAAAATTCCTAGTAAATTATTATGAGTTGACCCACTTCACCGAATGACAACATAATTGACCGAATACAACATAATTATCAAATTATGTTGTATTTAGTGTATAATTGTTTAAAGGATAACGCATTAATACTACTACTACTACTACTGAAATTGAAAATTACTTAGTCTGACAGTTTTTAAGTCTTCTTTAGCCATAATTTTTTCCACTTAAACTATTTCAGCCATATTTCAACTGTTTTTCAACAGATTTCAAAAAAATCAAGCAGATGTCATTTTGTTCACAACAAAAGGCATAACAATTTATTAAAATGTAGTTCAATGAAACTAATATTTACGGAATTATTAAATATTCAAAAGATTAAACAAAATAGCGAATACATGGGAAAATTATAACACGATGGGGCGGAAATTTGTCCACATGATCTTTCTTGTTTATTTTGATTTCCTGAATCAGCTCCTTAATTTTTCCCGCCACTCCCCGTACTGCTATCGCTGGGTGGAAAAAGGTGGAGAGAAGGAAAATGAAGTAAGGTACGAGCTCTGGGCTTGGAATTTTGTTTGCTTTGATGTCCTAAATTAGTCCTTTAATTTTGGCCAACACCTCATGGTGCATTCTGTATAGCTACTGACGGGAGAAAAAAAAAGTATAGATAAAGTGATCCCACCTTACTCGATGGATTCGAAAATCACGCTAAATAGGCAAATATTTGTACCAATTTTAAATTCACCTGATGCGAGTAACATTTTAGTAAAAGAACGAAAGAATAGCGGTGAAAGAGAAAAGAAAAGAAGGAGAAATCACAAAATTATTTAACGAGCTCCAAAGATGGACAAAATCGACAGTAGAAGAACAAATAAAAACTTATAAGATAAAAAACAGAAAAAATATATCCTGACTTACCGACAGACATCCAATTTTTATATTATGAATTGTTTTTCCCTTGCTCAAATTAAAATTGATCTAATAGGAAGGAGATGTTTGTATTTTTTTTTAAACAATACCGATGACACATTATTTGGATTTGTACATGGTAAAGGAATTTGATAAATTCGTAATGGTTTGTCTAATATTTAGAAATTTCCTATTGTATAATTTAAAAATAAAAAATAATCTAACAAATCTATACCTTTATAGAAGTAAAACCAAACCGCACGTACACGTCCATGTAGGCGTGTTGTCCTGTATTTTAATTAATTGGTTAAAAATAATTTTTTGAAAACGATTCACAAAATCTCTATTTGTAGTGAATTGATTGCATTAAATTTTAAGCAAAATTAAAAAAAATGGAAGAGGTAGGTTTTACATTTTAATATTTGACTTTTTGTGTAGTGGTCGTAGAAAATTAAGCTTTATTACGGTGAAATTATTTGTTATTTACAACTCAAAAGTTTTAAGTGAATCGGATATAGGTTGGCTGGGATATTTAACATTATTTTTAAACAGTTTATTCCCCGCATCTCAAAAATTCAACTACCAAAATAGTTTAAATTTGGTATAGAAATTTGTCTGAATTTACTCCAGATTTGACCTGATTTTCAACCCCATCGGACAAAATGGGATCACGTTAGCTATACTCTTTTTTTCTCCCGTCAATAACTATACATAATATACCACGAAGTGCTCGTTAATCTTAAAGGACTGAATCACGGACATCAAAATAAAGAAAAAATTCAAGCCTAGATACCGTATTTCACCCCGGGTAGATAGTTTCTTTAGGGTCAATTTTCTCATAATTTAGTAAACACAAACCTAATCTATATTAAATTCAGTACATACGTAAACATTTATCTTACCATTAAAAGAAAGATTGCCCACAAATTCTCCCCTTTCTTCCAGAACTGATAAAAGTTATCTTTATATTAATTGCATAATTTTTATGGAATTTTTCTTGGGTCTTCCTAGGCACAGTGGTAGTGAAAACGACCAAAAAAAATACTTTGGGGATAATATTTCGTGTAGAGAAACCAGTAAAAGATTAAAAATATAGATTTTTAAAATTTTTGGTTTATTTATACATTTAACAATAAAAAATCATCATAATTTACCCCCACCAGTAAAAAATAAATCTTAAATAATTTTTGATTGGTATTACATTTTTTACTGGATTGTTTTTTAACTCCTTCCATTTAACACAGTAACGTAAAAAAAAAAAAAAAATCTTTTAAGTTGATTTTGGAGTGTGGAGGAATGAAAATATTGATTTTTTTAAATTTTTTCATAAATAATTATTTTTCCACTATATAACAATCAATAACCGATACCAAGAAGGATAATAACTTTGTTGTCACCTTTTTCCTGGATTATTACCCCTAGATTAAACATTTTTCCGCTACTGATGTTTCCTTATTTCGTGTTTAAAACGTTGGTGGGCTTTTCATATCGGTCATTATTTTAATTTATTCAAAGGATATTTGCAAGCCACTTTTCTTTTTCTATTTTTTTTTAATAAATCTTTATTCCTATAAATATTCATTATGTTTTGGTCCGTGATAATTGGTGGTGAAGATTATTTTAAAATATTAAATTTTGAAAAAACAGCGAAATAATTTTACAAATAGAAAGGGTAGCTGCTATAAAACTATTTGATTTGAATTGTAAATGTTTTCCGGTACGTCGTTTCTAGTTTTTTTAATAAAACACGGTTACGTACCAAATAAAAATCCTTTTTTGCCTTTTATAAAATCGTTATATTATAAAGAAATTCTATTTTCGTTAAGTTTTCCAAGAGCTGTGCACAAACAATTGAGCTATCCCGTGGTTTTAGCTTTCCTTTTGTGTCAGAAGCTATTAGAATCTATAATCGCTTTTAATAAATCTCTCAAGGTGTTTTGAAAAGTTCCTGATAAGATGAAAATAATTTTCAGGATTAAACGGGTTACTCGGACTAGAAAAACATGTTTTAATATCGGCTATTCATCTGAAAAAAAATCTGTTTTCAAGTAACTTATTAAAAATAAGTTTAATAACTTTTAAAAAAATTAGGGTTCAAATACAGAGATAGAAAAACAATTGCTAACATTTACAGCAACCAAACAGCAACAGTAATAATTGAAGAACATAAGAATGAAGCAGTAATAAGAAAGAGAGTCCGACAACGATGTTCCCTATCCCCGTTACTTTTTAATCTTTACATGGAACTAGCAGTTAATGATGTTAAAGAACAATTTAGATTCGGAGTAACAGTACAAGGTGAAAAGATAAAGATGCTACGATTTGCTGATGATATAGTAATTCTAGCCGAGAGTAAAAAGGATTTAGAAGAAAAAAATTAATGGCATAGATGAAGTCCAACGCAAGAACTATCGCATGAAAATAAACAAGAATAAAATAAAAGTAATGAAATGTAAAAGAAATAACAAAGATGGACCACTGAATGTAAAAATAGGAAGAGAAAAGATTACGGAGGTAGAGGAATTTTGTTATTTGGGAAGTAGAATTACTAAAGATGGACGAAGCAGGAGCGATGTAAAATGCCGAATAGCACAAGCGAAACGAGCCTTCAGTCAGAAATATAATTTGCTTACATCAAAAATTAATTTAAATGTCAGGAAAATATTTTTGAAAGTGTATGTTTGGAGTGTCTCTTTACATGGAAGTGAAACCTGGACGATCGGAGTATCTGAGAAGAAAAGATTAGAGGCTTTTGAAATGTGGTGCTATAGGAGAATGTTAAAAATCAGACGGGTGGATAAAGTGACAAATGAAGAGGTATTGCAGCAAATAGATGAAGAAAGAAGCATTTGGAAAAATGTAGTTAAAAGAAGAGACAGACTTATAGGCCACATACTAAGGCATCCTGGAATAGTCGCATACTGGAAGGACAGGTAGAAGTTAAAAATTTGTGTAGGCAGGCCACGTTTGGAATATGTAAAACAAATTGTTTGGGATGTAGGATATAGGGGGTATACCGAAATGAAACGACTAGCACTAGATAGGGAATCTTGGAGAGCTCCATCAAACCAAATGACTGAAGACAAAAAAAAAATATTAAAAATAGAATTTTTCTTTAAAAAAAATCCGCCGATCTTCAAGTAGTAGCGTCTCGGGCTTCGAACCCCGGACAGGGATGGCATTTTGCATACGCTAGAAAAATTTCATTTCATATTCATATTTCTATACAAAAGCTTCAAGCTTATATTTGAAATTAATCGGCAAAAATAAACTAAAGAATAAGGGATAGAGGTTATACGAGGACCAATTTGTTTTATACAGAAGTTACTGATTCTATCCAAATAAGAAATTTTAAGCAGACTGTTGTTTTTTCAGTCTCTTCTTCTATAACTGGTTTAGAAATAAGGGTAAGTTAGGAAACCGAAGGAATCGCATAACCGTAAACATTCCGAAAATATGGAAAATTTTATTATGGATAATGAAGAATTCTTAGTAACTAAATCCAACTTTATACATGTTTTATTCGTTCTCTAATTTCCTGAAGAGATGAAAAACCAAAATAGTACTAACAGGAAGAGTAAGAAAAAAATAATCTACTAAAAATTCCTCGGCTTACAAATCTGATTACCGAATAGAAGCCGGATTACTTCAGGAGAAAGTAATGAGTGCAAATACATTTACCGGGTGTTTACAAAATATGGAACTCTTACATAACCTTTCAACAGTTAAGAAAAAAGAAAGAAAAATTAATTTTGGGGATGCTCCTAATTCAAAACGATTATTTTTCGGTATGAGAACACTAAACTCTGTCTCAAATTGAGTAACAACTCAAAAATTTTAAACTGTAACGATGGGATTGTGGGAAAGCATATTAAAGGTCACTAAAAAAAATTCGGAATACAACTTCAGACATCACAGCCAAAACGATAGGCATTTATTAGGATTTTAACTAGTTTAAAAAGTAACTTACATACAAAACACCCTAATTAATGGTCACGTACCAAAAAACAGATCCTTTATAAGGGTAGAAACATTTTGTAAATAAATTTTTTTTAAATTTCTAATTGTTGAGTAGAATAAAGAAATACTAAAGAGACCACTTTAAAAACTAGCTTTAAAATACAATAAAACGGCAGGCATTTTGTTAGGATTATGGAATTAAGAAGTTTTCCCTCAAAACTTTTCAAAATTTTCTATTTTTACTCCCTTTAAAATGATGTATCACAGCTACATATTTTTCAATTTAGGATTTAACTGTTCCTTTCTAGGGGCTTTGAAGATAGTGGTCTCATGTCAAAAAATATATCGTTTTGAGATAACAATATTTGCTAGATTTAATGTTTAACTGCTGAAAAGTGATTTAACGATTGCCATATATTGTTGTAATTCTGTAAATAGAAAATAATATATCATTTAAATAGAATACTATTTTGGTAATGCAACCTGTTGCTAATTATCTAGTCGAATTATATTTTTTCTGATAAGTTTCAAATTTATCAACTAGCTTCATAATGACTGAGAAAACTGAATACGGTGGCTTATTTATACCCATAACATCTTTCACTTAAATTATACGGTTGCATTTCATTATTGAATTTTTTTTAACTGAAAAATACGTAAAAAAACTACCCTTCTTTAATTTTTTTACGTTTATTTGTCGGAATGCTTAGCTGAAACGTGTAAATAAAAATTGTAAAATTATAACCAGTTAAATACCCGTTTTGTAATCTTTTATCACTTTGTCCACCAACTTAGATGTTAACTATAATACCTAAATTTGGCTTGTTAAAAGAGGATTTTTCTGTCGATAAGTATTTAAACCTATCGATTAGTAACGGTTAATTAAATATTAAATCGATATATAGAAGTTCCAATTACCTGAAAAAGAAAATGTTTTTAGAAATTTTTAATAACCAATTTACAACGGTAATTAGGTGAAATTAAAAAAAAATAATTTTAAAGTAAAAGGTACATTCCTCATGGAGATTTGTATACATTTGAATGCTTATCTCTTCTTAATAAAAGTCTAGTAGAAAAAAAATAGAAAAATACATGCTGAATTTTCCCATCCAAAAAACCGAACAAGGCTGGAAAATACAACCCCACGGAAAACTTTATAAAAAACTGGAAAATCCTTCACTAAAATTAAAAGGAAAAGGCTCCAAATTTACACCCATCTTAAATAGGATTCATGATAATAAATTAACAAAGAAATTTTTCCACTTCTCAAATAAAAAAGCGGAACTAAAATCGTTTGCAGTCGCTAAAGATTTAAAAGAAAAAAAACAACCGCAGAAGATACGGTGGTCTTCCAGAAAAGTAAGAACGTTTGTGAATCGCAAGTGCATAGCTACACTCACAACAATGAGTAAAGTCCAGCCGGTCTCAGGTGTTATTCTAGCGCTGTACGAATTTTCGTAGTTGTACTGTGACACGGAATGATTTTGCGTGTACTTATAATGAATAAAGAAAATGAAAATCCCGCTTGGTACGAGGTACAATTGGTCATACGTTTTTTTTGAACGCGCAAGGTATTTATTCAGTGGAAATTCATCATCAAATTAGTGTCGGATCGGATTTGGTGACAGTGTAATGAATGAAGGATATGTAAGGAAAGGGTGTATTTATTTTCGACAGGGAGAACATGCGTTCATGACGGGCAACACTCAGGATACACTACTCTCAGTGCTGAACAGCTGAAAGAGCAGATCGACAGATATTTTAAAGAGAACCAGAATTTCACGTTAAACCAACTAGTGATAAATTCTCTGTATGTTCACATTATCTTAAGATGTTAGTGGTTAGCTTTATTGATTGGCAGCAGACTTATTTGAAGACGGCATACAAAACCCAGAGTCACATTTTTAAAATACTTGAAAACAGCAGGGTATTAGATAGAAAAATAATTTTAAAAATTTAGCTTATGATAAATATATATATATATTAGTAAGATAATCACAATACAACTTTTATAAAACAAAAAAGGTTTTTATTTTATGGACGACCCTCGTATTAAAAATCGATTTAAAAATGATCAAAAACATGAAAGATTTCTAGAAAAATCACCTTCCAAAAAACAAAGACAAATTGAAACAGGAAAGAAGAGAAAAAACAATCAGAAAGAATGAAAAAATATGGAATAAACATTAAAAGAAAAAACAGAGCAGAATGAAAGTGGAACGCTATATTTTAGCTCACCCAAAATAGAAAAAAACTGAAATGTAGTCGAAAAAAAAATAATACTGCAATAATCTGATAATTGTAAAATCACATTGTGGACAATATCTTACAAAATAAGAGTACTGTTAAATTTTCATTTCTTTTGTGGATGGTTGCTTTATATCTACCATCTGGCTGGAAATATATAATACTTGTCTTTACTAACATCAACTCATTCGTAACAAAAGAAAGATTGGTTTTTCATTACATATTTATTTTTTATATTCCTTTAAATAAAAGTAACTACATCTGATTAAAATATTTATTACTTTGAAAATGACGGATAACTGGAAAAACTGGAAAAAAGTTGATCCAAAAACTAATAAATTGTGCATTACCCCTGATTATGTAAACTTTATCATTGATGTAAGTTTCGCATTATGAAAAGTTAAAGTTAAGTCTGAATTTAGTAAAATAAATAGATATTGATTGTTTATTTCATTACAGTATTTTTATAGAGATATCCAATATAGTTAATGTAGTCTATCAACGAAAATTTAATTTTCCGTACCATTTTAATATTCAGGTGGACTGAAATAAATTTTATTCGTTAAATGTTTAAACCCGGTTAAAAATTTATGTAAAAGTAATTTCCTTGAAAAGAATAACCGAAAGTTCGATTATCCATCACTTTTTTAAAAATTATTTTCCTTTCCGGTCAGTCGATAGAGTGAATTCATCCTCAGTGTTTGATATGGAAGAATTGAAAGTCGTGAAATATTGTACAGAGTGAAAATATTGTAAATTGATCAAAACGAATTAATAAAATGGATTTACAGAAAACTTTAACGACTAAAATTAAAACTAAATTAAAAAACCTTATTTACGTCGAACATAAAAGTTCGTTTTACGATGATTTAAAATCAAATGTAATTTTGAAATTGTATGGAGTATTTCCAAGTGAAAAAATAATTAAAAACTCAAAAGAAATAATATACAAAACAAATAAAATATCAAAGTTTTTATTGATATCCAATCTAATCGTACTTGTGTGGTTTTTCTTCATCGAACAAAACCAAATCGAAACTGCGAAGAGAATTATTTACATTATTAGGTTTTTATCTTTTTACATAGTATTTATATTAAACGTGATATTTTTAATTGAATACACAGTAAAAAGATTCAGGTCAGTAATCGAATCGATAGAATCGATCGATTTATTTATTAAAGGCTTTCCGATGAGGTTTAAAAAAAACAAAAAACCGATCATGAAAATTAGAAATGAACTTTGGATGCTGTTTACTGCATTTATTTGGTTACAAATCTTAGCTGCTACGCTTTATAAAATAGCACGAGAAAAAGAAATATGGTCGTTCATGTATTTTATCAAAATTATAGAACAATTTGTTTGGTTGACGTATATATGGATACTGCCTGTATATAAAATCATTTTGGCTTATCAGTTAAACGTAAGAGGAAAAATTATTGCCAGTCATCTCGTAGTATTTTGTGAGAAATCGGACGTCACTAATTGTTCTATGAATAAGGTTAAATGTTTGGAAAAGTATCGTCGAGCACACGATCGACTGGTGAAAAGTGGAAATCAAATATGTACAACCCTCGGATCGAGTATACATCTGTTTACAATAGTTTCATTTATCGTGGCATTTTACGGAACTTTAAGTGTGAAACTTGATGCAAATTCTTGGATAATGTACGAAATTATATACAAATTTCTAATTTACATCGGTATATTTTTGTCGCTAATATACACATCCCAGAAATTGGTTGAAAATGTAAGTTATTAAATTTTATTAAAATAAAAGCATTCACTGATTAGATATATTTTCAGAGGCAATTCATGTTTATACGTTTTCATTCATAATCGTTATTCACCTTTATACATAAATCATTCCGCTCAAAAATTCAGATATATTTTCAAAAACTTAGCTTTTACAAAATATATTTGTCGTTTTAAAAAATAAACAAAAAAAAGAAAAACATATTTACATTTTAATTGAATTTTTTTCTTTTTGTTAAAATACATACCAAATTAAAACTCACCAACCCTTAATTTACTTTTGACTTTTAACAGTCACAAATATAGAAAAACGAAAAAGTTTTTTTTTTAGATAACACTGTGAATTTATGGTTAATGAAAACAAAAACAATAAATTTACATTGAAATCGGATTAAAAGTAATTATTAGTTTATTACTAGCCGGTCAGGGAACAGAAGAATAATAGTTAATGCTTTTAAAATACTTTAATAAATGAAAGACAGTAATAATTTGATAGTTCGCTCAAGTTCACGCGCTCTCGTAAGGGAGATAATCGGAAATAATATTAAGTCTATTTTAACGATGAAAATCTTTTAAAAAATAAACTTTAATTTATATTCCTGTAAATTTTTACAAAATAAATATTCTTTTTATTTGGATAAACCTTCCTATATAAACTTATATACAAGTACAAGACTAAAGAAAAATACATAAATACTAAAGGCTTCAACACGATAAAATTTCTAACAATTACTATCATTCCAGGAATACATTCCAGTAATAGAGCTTGCATGCGCTAAATACTATATTTTAACTCCTCCTTCCCAAAATAAAACATACGGGGTTTGCTGATTAGCAGGCTCAGGTGTTGGTAATGCTCGTATGTGTGTCCGGTATACACTAAGAAACCACTGGACCGATTTAGGCGCGGTTTTTTTGCAAAATGGTCCGCGTTGTCCAGAGAAGGTTTAAAGCTATTGAAATCCTCGATCTGACCAATAGAAAGAAAGTTAGAGGTATATTAAACAGACTAGTGTGTTTAGAGAGTAGTTTGAATTAAATCCGATAGGTAGTGCTGTTTTTCTCGACAACTGAATTTATTTACTCGTACATTCTGACTTTTATAAACTGAATGGTTAAATTTTGTGAAGTTCCGTAATGTTCAGTTTCTTAATGCTTTATCAAACTTTCAATTGTATTACATGTATACTAAAATCTAGCAGTAGCGAAGCATTGCAGGGTCAGCTACTAATTACTAAAATTAAATACAATAATAAAATACAAATAGATATTTGATTAGTAACAATAATCCGTTTTATAACGGGTGACAAATTATTCGAATTAATTCTATCTAAATCTAATGTTTTTAAGTTTACTAAAACTTCTGGGTGATGAGCCTCATCAAAATTTAATTCTTAATGTCAAAACATTTTGGATGCCCACGACTTTCGCATGCATACTGTAGCTGGTTATTTTTATATATGATTTTACTATTATTAGGATTAATAAGATATATTCCTTGAAATGTTTTAATTATTGTGCCCTTATAATTTAACTTTTTTTTTCTTTATACGGTAGTATTACCAAAAAATATTACATTTCTGGTATCCAATTAATTAAATTTTCATTAACTTCTAAAGAAACATATTTACTGTTATTAGTATAAAAAATAATTTTTTTCTATAATTTATCTCTTGTGCGATATTATTTCAAATGAGCATACAGGTTCGAGTACATTTTACCATTACATTCACTATTTACGCCTGTAATTTTTTATTTCCTAATTCTAATTTTTGTTGTAACACTTAATTTACTTTTTTTATAATTGTCATATTATTCTGAACCTTTTTTTGTTGGAACAGAAATCAATTAATACAAATTATAATTTAATTGTTCTTCGGTTAGCGACTTAAAAAAATGTATAATATCATTAAAACTAATCTTACAAATAACTTTTAATAAATTTTCAAATTCTCCAATGTTCTATAATTTTGGATGCTATTGTAGTTCTATACATAATATTTAGAAAACTTCTCAATTTCATTAAATAACTCTCTAGTTGATATAAAACATGGATGCAGCGGTCCTAATTTACAAAACGTCAATGAATTCTCAATATCTTGAACTATACTTAAAATAATATTATATAAAATATTTAATCGATTAAGAAAATCTCTTAATTTTTCTAATTCAATAAAATTACCAACATCCCTCCTTATTCATCTCATTTATGATTACCAGATTATTACTTAATTCCGTGCCTTATATTAACTGTTTTGTAAATTCATTTATAATATCTGTGTTAACATAGTATCGATGATTAGTTTGACTTACAATATCATCTTGTTCGTAATAAGTTATATTTAATTGATATCAAAATATTACTTACAGTAAGAAGATGTATGTATGTATGTATGTGCAGCTGAATGTATATTCTTAGTAAAAGGAGAAATAAAAAACTTAAAAACTAGGATCAGCAAAAGGATATGACAGTCAGAACCTATGAAAAAACAATAAACTTTGCTGGAGGGTAAAAAACTACCAAATATGATTAGGAAATGTAATCTTGCGTTTTATAGATGGTTGTGAATGAAGAAAACAGATTAATCAAGGAAATCGTTGACCAAGGAAACAAATGAAAGACAACTAGAAAACGTTTTAAAAGTTCAAAGAAGATCTAAAAGAAGAAAAAATAGTAATAGACAAATTTAGACAAAAATCTAAAACACTTGAATGGTTCTAGAAGGAAAGAACAGGAATAGAATGAAACCAACCATGGAAAAAAAGATTCGGTATATAAATGATAATGTAATGGATACAAAAAAAAAGATGCCAACAAGTAAAACTATTTAGCATAGCGACCGGTGTCAAAAAAAAAAAAATTAGCCCCATATTACCTAACAACTCAAACTCCTATTTTGGCATGATATTCTTTTACACATTATAAGTAAACATAAAAAATTATTGACATAAGAAATAGGATTCATTAAAGATTTTCTACATTATCAATGATTTCAATTGCATTTTCTGCCAAATCTAATATTTAATCATTAAATCTAATATTTACATTTAAAACACAATACATAAAGAGACTGGACATTCCTACTTTTTTTTAATCTTGAACAATTTGTTTCAGAATGAATTGATGCTGAATACACTATTTGAATTTTCAGAACGCAATTTGGATACCAACTTACAATATCAGGTAAATATACCATCCTACTTTACCTTTAATTTACAATATTTAATTGAAAAGCTAATAGATAAAACTGCTATCATTAAGTTTGAAGAAGAAAATGATTAAGCGCTACAACTTCTTTGTAGTAGCAGAGTATTGGGACTTCTCAAATGTATTATTGAAGAAAGGCCTTTAAAATGTAGGTCTTATCGACAATTACTTATGATTAGTTGGAAAGGCTAGGTCCACAATGAATATGAATTCAGGATTCTCCATACTAGCCCAGAGATACTTAAAATTTTTAAGAGGGATAAAGTAGACTAATTTCTGCAAATATTAAAATATCCAGAAATACGCCCTTTCATGTTACATATCTTGAGGGAAATTCGTGGTAAACTCAAGTCCAACACAAAGGAGAGTTTGAAAAATTGAAGGGAGTAGTTTTCTAGTTCAACCAGATTTTTATACCGGTCAGCTGTAGACAACATTGAATTACATAGAATAATACCAGTCATAATTTAAACTCCTAACTGTCAAAAGATAAATATGGACAATCTTTATTTGTATTGATAAATTTTATACCGATAGATAGAGACATATTTTATCTACTTATATTGTATATGTGTCAATCTCTCTTTGTTTGTTGGTTGTTATCAATCCACAGATTATTTGCAATGAATTTCCAAAGCCTTCTCTCTTGAGCCGATCGCTTTAGTTATTCTTGGGTCGGGCAATTTATATCATTCATTATCTCTATTACGTACTCCAACCTATCCCTTCCTCTGAGGTTTTACCTTCAACTGTCATCTTCAGGGTCCCCTTATGTCTCAGTATACATTCAGTAACTGTGTCACTTATTTTTTTTTTATAGTTTTCCAGAATGTTCTATTCTCATTAATTAGTGATTTTATTCATCCATAATATTTTTAACATTTGCCTACAGCATCATGTGTTGAATTCTTCAAAATTCTTTTTCTCTATAGTAAAACAGTCCAGCTCTTGCTCCTGTATATTGTTAAACTCCACAGTGTTATGAAACAGTCTCTTAAAACTGTCTTCAAATTTCTAAAGTAATGTTATTGGTAGTTAGTTATTTAGTAGCTCTCTCTTTTTGTTCTCGTTTCAAGTTTTTTCTCATTTTTATATATTTTTTGCTTCTACTATCTGGTATTATGACAATCCTTAAACATTTAAATAATTTGTTCTTTAGTTCTATTTTTTAATTTGTTTCTACTACATTAATATATTTTATTTGTTTCTGTATTAATATATAAATTGTATGTTAAAAATTGAAGACATCCATGTTCATAATGCAAGGAACAAAGACATTGAAATATAATTTAAAATTATTTTAAAAGATAATATTATGAAAGGCAGAGAAATTAATAAAACAACTTCCAAAAAGCATTAAATATTTTTAAATTGAAAATTAATTTTAAATATCATCAATTAACAATTTATCCCATTTAATAAATGAATTCCTGTTTTATTATATCTTGGTAATGAAAGGTTTTTATTTTTTCAGGGGGGAATTAGACTTATCAAGATAATAATCAGGATAATGTTTATGAAGTTGCCCAAATAGCTTTCTCAGTAGAAGAAAATAATAATAGTAAAAACAATATTTAAAAATTAACTATCACCATCAAATTTCTAATTTTTCAATTTAATTCTTGTTTAGGTAGACCATTTTATCCATCAGATTTCAGTTAGCCCAGCAGTATTTGAGGCAGATGGTTTCTTTACAATTGGAAAACACATGATACCAGCTGTAAGTAAATATCTTTTGATATAATAATTTTTTTTCCTCCTCTATGAATCATGAAACCTTGCCGTTGGTGAGGGGGCTTGAGTGCTCAGGGATACAGAGTAGCTGGACCGAAGGTGCAACCATATCGGAGAGGTATCTGTTGAGAGCCAGACTAAGGAATGATTCCTGAAAGAGGGCAGCAGCTCTTTCAGTAGTTGTTAGGGGCGTGAGTCAGGACGACTTAAACGGCCGTATCAACATCACTCAGTCCTCTGAGTACTGCGCAGCTGAAAGCAATGGAAAACTACAGCTGCTTTTTTTCCAAGAAAATGTGGCTCTCTGCATTTTCACATACCAATAATGGAGGCGCCTTCCTTGGTAAAATATTCCGGAGGTAAAATAGTCCCCCGTTCGGATCTCCGGGTGGGGACTACTAAGGAAGGGGTCACCAGAAAAGTAAAAAATAACATTCTACGAGTCGGAGCGTGGAATGTTAGAAGCTTAAAAAAGGTTGGTAGGCTAGAAAATTTAAAAAAGGAAATGGGTAGGACAAATGTGGATATAGTAGGAATTAGTGAGGTTCGGTGGGAAGAGGAAGGCGACTTTTGGTCAGGTGATTTTAGAGTAATTAACTCAGCGTCAAATAATGGGCAGGCAGGAGTAGGTTTCGTGATGAACAAGAAGATAGGGAGGAGAGTGGAGTATTTCAAAACGCATAGCGATAGAATCATTGTAATAAGGATAAAATCAAAACCTAAACCGACAACGATTGTTAACGTCTATATGCCTACAAGCGCCCATGATGATGATGAGGTAGAGTGTGTATACGAAGAGATTGATGAAGCAATTAAACACGTAAAAGGAGATGAAAATTTAATAATAGTTGGAGATTGGAATGCAAGCATTGGAGAAGGCAAGGAAGGAAATATAGTGGGTGAATACGGGCTGGGGAAAAGGAATGAAAGAGGGGACCGACTTATAGAGTTTTGCACGAAGTATAATTTAGTAATTGCCAACACCCAATTTAAAAATCATAATAGAAGAATATACACTTGGAAAAAGCCAGGCGATACTGCAAGGTATCAGATAGATTATATCATGGTTAAGCAAAGATTTAGAAATCAACTCGTTGACTGCAAAACTTACCCTGGAGCAGACATTGATAGCGACCATAATTTGGTGATAATGAAATGTAGATTGGGGTTTAAAAACCTGAAGAAAAGATGTCAGATGAATCGGTGGAATTTAGAGAAGCTTGAGGAAGAGGAGGTAAAGAAGATTTTTGAGGAGGACATCGCAAGAGGTCTGAGTAAAAAAGATAAGGTAGAAAATGTAGAAGAAGAATGGGAGAATGTTAAAAAGGAAATTCTTAAATCAGCAGAAGCAAACTTAGGCAGAATAAAGAGAACTGGTAGAAAACCTTGGGTTTCAGACGATATATTGCAGCTGATGGATGAACGTAGAAAATATAAGAATGCTAGTGATGAAGAAAGTAAAAGGAACTATCGGCAATTAAGAAATGCTATAAACAGGAAGTGCAAACTGGCGAAAGAAGAGTGGATTAAAGAAAAGTGTTCAGAAGTGGAAAGAGAAATGAACATTGGTAAAATAGACGGAGCATACAGGAAAGTTAAGGAAAATTTTGGGGTACATAAATTAAAATCTAATAATGTGTTAAACAAAGATGGTACACCAATATATAATACGAAAGGTAAAGTCGATAGATGGGTGGAATATATTGAAGAGTTATACGGAGGAAATGAATTAGAAAATGGTGTTATAGAGGAAGAAGAGGAAGTTGAGGAGGATGAAATGGGAGAAACAATACTGAGATCTGAATTTAAGAGAGCATTAAAAGATTTAAATGGCAGAAAAGCTCCTGGAATAGACGGAATACCTGTAGAATTACTGCGCAGTGCAGGTGAGGAAGCGATTAATAGATTATACAAACTGGTGTGTAATATTTATGAAAATGGGGAATTTCCATCAGACTTCAAAAAAAGTGTTATAGTTATGATACCAAAGAAAGCAGGGGCAGATAAATGTGAAGAATACAGAACAATTAGTTTAACTAGTCATGCATCAAAAATCTTAACTAGAATTTTATACAGAAGAATTGAGAGGAGAGTGGAAGAAGTATTAGGAGAAGACCAATTTGGTTTCAGGAAAAGTATAGGGACAAGGGAAGCAATTTTAGGCCTCAGATTAATAGTAGAAGGAAGATTAAAGAAAAACAAACCAACATACTTGGCGTTTATAGACCTAGAAAAGGCTTTCGATAACGTAGACTGGAATAAAATGTTCAGCATTTTAAAAAAATTAGGGTTCAAATACAGAGATAGAAGAACAATTGCTAACATGTACAGGAACCAAACAGCAACAATAACAATTGAAGAACATAAGAAAGAAGCCCTAATAAGAAAGGGAGTCCGACAAGGATGTTCCCTATCGCCGTTACTTTTTAATCTTTACATGGAACTAGCAGTTAATGATGTTAAAGAACAATTTAGATTCGGAGTAACAGTACAAGGTGAAAAGATAAAGATGCTACGATTTGCTGATGATATAGTAATTCTAGCCGAGAGTAAAAAGGATTTAGAAGAAACAATGAACGGTATAGATGAAGTCCTACGCAAAAACTATTGCATGAAAATAAACAAGAACAAAACAAAAGTAATGAAATGTAGTAGAAATAACAAAGATGGACCACTGAATGTGAAAATAGGAGGAGAAAAGATTATGGAGGTAGAAGAATTTTGTTATTTGGGAAGTAAAATTACTAAAGATGGACGAAGCAGGAGCGATATAAAATGCCGAATAGCACAAGCTAAACGAGCCTTCAGTAAGAAATATAATTTGTTTACATCAAAAATGAATTTAAATGTCAGGAAAAGATTTTTGAAAGTGTATGTTTGGAGTGTCGCTTTATATGGAAGTGAAACTTGGACAATCGGAGTATCTGAGAAAAAAAAGATTAGAAGCTTTTGAAATGTGGTGCTATAGGAGAATGTTAAAAATCAGATGGGTGGATAAAGTGACAAATGAAGAGGTATTGCGGCAAATAGGTGAAGAAAGTAGCATTTGGAAAAATATAGCTAAAAGAAGAGACAGACTTATAGGCCACATACTAAGGCATCCTGGAATAGTCGCTTTAATATTGGAAGGACAGGTAGAAGGGAAAAATTGTGTAGGCAGGCCACGTTTGGAGTATGTAAAACAAATTGTTGGGGATGTAGGATGTAGAGGGTATACTGAAATGAAACGACTAGCACTAGATAGGGAATCTTGGAGAGCTGCATCAAACCAGTCAAATGACTGAAGACAAAAAAAAAAATAATAATTTTGCATTTATATTTTTATTTTGTATGTGTGTTTGTGTGTTTGATTGGGTGTGCATGCATGAGTATAACAAGTTAGATATTAAAGCCTATTTAGTGTTTTATCATAATAAATTTAATTTTGTTTTTTAGTTTCGTTGACCGAGGACCACATGAAGCAACAATTTGCAATTCTCTTTCTTCTAGTATTCTTTTGATGTTTTTTTAACTTTCTCTCTTCTGACCAAACTTTCTTGGGATTTTTCTCCTTCTCTTGGAAACCCTTGAAATCTTGTACCAAACGTTTTTGAACATTTTAGGTCCATTGATTTCTTCTTTTTTTTTGTTGTAAATGTGGTAGAAGATTTGTTATGTGATCCTGTCATCATTCATTCATAACGTGATAGAAGAATTTGGCTTTTATTTATCTATTGTAATCGTACATTTTCTCAATAATATTATATTTAGCTAAAACTTTGATTGGTCCTT
Source organism: Lycorma delicatula (assembly GCF_047948215.1). Taxonomy (NCBI): domain Eukaryota; kingdom Metazoa; phylum Arthropoda; class Insecta; order Hemiptera; family Fulgoridae; genus Lycorma; species Lycorma delicatula. The sequence goes on from NC_134466.1 coordinate 26,892,594, forward strand.
TGATTTTTCTTAAGATTTTTTTTTCTATTGCACTTATTCCATCTGATTTCAAACTTAAGATTTATTTTGATATGTTCATATCATGTACTGAAATGATTACAATCAAAATGGCATTTTGATACCTTCTGGATTGATTATTGTATTGCAATATCTGAGTTTGGTTTTAACGTGATGTTCATTTTGTTGTAAATATCTTTTTTTATCAGGCTAATTTCATTTTTATCCTTCTTTTTAAATTAAGTTCTTTATGTAAACCATTAATTTGGATTATTTTCCTTAGATATTTAAATTTGACTACTGATATTACCAGATTTCATATTTAGAAACTTGGGTGAATCTTTGATGTTGGTCCTGAATTCTCTCTTTCTGAAAGAGAAAATTTTAATTCTACATTCTCTGGAATTTCATTTATGTTATTTACTTGTTTCTACTACTGTTTTGAGACTATTGTTATGTTCCAATTTCTTTCATCTTCTTTTCTCATTCTCTTATTACTTTCTCATTAAAGATTTAAAAAGAATTTGTGCTAAACCCCCTTGTTTTACTCCTGTTTTAATTCTAAATTCTTTCAACAGTTCTCGCATGAATTTTACTTTGGATCTTGTGTTTGTAAGGGACTGTATAATTATGTTAATTGTTTTGGGATTTGCACTAAATTCTTCTAGGATGTAAAATAAGAAAATTCTATCGATTGAGTCTTACTCCTTTTTGAAATCTATAATGATGTTTACATAGTTTTATGCCTTGTCATTCTATTCTTGATTATTATTTTAAGGTTCCAGATTTGTTTTGCACATTGCATTTCTTTTCTGAATCTTCTTTGTTATTCTCACAGTTGTTTCTCTGGCAGATTCTGTTTCATTTTTACGTGCTTTTGAAAGTTTTTTTATGCCACAGGTACGAGAAAATCCCTGTATAGTTATTTACATCTGCGTAATACAGTAAATATATATTTTTGTTTTTGCTTTCTGTTACAGTGCTTGGATAATTTGGTCACATATATCCTGTTGGCATTACAGGTAGAGAAGGATTTCTTGTAAGGAGTTAGCTTGTAAAGAAATTCAAATAACTTTCAAAAGCACACCTCTCTAAATTCAAGTCAAAAAACAAATGAATACAAATGCTACTGACTATAATCAGTTTCTGATTAAAATTCTTAGTTTTTTTTAATTTTCTTCTAATTCATACTTATAATATTTTTAACGGTTTTTTTTTGTTTTTTAATATTAAGAAAAGGCTTAAAAAATTTTGATATAATGAATGTTATTAAATAAGGAGACCTATAGTCAAAAACGGTATAAAAATAATGAGTAAAAGACAAAAATTAGAAAGAATGTTAACATGGAAAGCCTATTAATTTGATTATATGTTTTTCCTGCAGTTTAGCTTACTGAATATTTTAAACTACTGTAATCACATTATTTTATTGCATTGTTATTGTACAAGTGACACACTTGAATATCTGAGCTTATTTTACAGCATTCATAAACCTATGGTATGAAATAACTATTTTATCATTTTACGCTTTATGTTTCTGGAATCAAATTCACTAAACATAGGTGTCTTAAAGAATTGGATGCTGAACTTGTCTTTCTTTCTACAAGACTCTACCATAGCTTCTTTCTTCACCAATTAATTTTTAAATCTCTTCATTTCATATTTTACCGACTTAGTTTTCAGCATTCTCATTTAGTACCATATTATACTGGCTTCACCTGATAGTCATATCCATTCAAATATCTTAAAAATATTTTTTTTAAATTCAAGTTGATTCAAATGGATTTATATTTTGCTTAAAGTTTTGCATGTTTTTTTAATGACTTTTCCTCTGTCCACACTAACCCATTTACAACTTATGTTAAAAATAACCCTGTAACTTTTGACATTGTGTTCTATGTTAATATCTAATTCTTCACCGTCTTTATATCTACCATATTTCACTACCTATTTATTACTTTTGAATTGAATTTCTTCTCCAGCATTGATACTATATCAATCATTATTTGTAAGTCGTTCCTAGTTTCATACAAAATAATAATCAGTAAAGTTTAACATTTTTATTTTTTGTTTAATCCCATTAGTGTTTCACTTGTATACTAATTAAGTAATAATTTGAACAGGCAACATTTCTGTCTTACTTCTTTTTTTATATTATTCATCACATTAAATAATTTACATTTATTATAATTACCTATGTTTTTATAGAGTAAAAATACCTCTTCTTTCTCTACAATTCAATTGTACATTTTTCTTAAAATCTTAAACATTATGCTCCATTCTAAATTATGAAATGATTTTTCAACATCTACAAATGTCATACTTAAAGGTTTTTTTCTTCAAATGCCTTTCTAAAATTAATATGTAGGTAGAAAATGGTTTCTGTGGTTTACTTCAAACCTAGTTACTCTTCATTTGCACTATAAATTTAAACAAAGTAATAATTTACCGTCTTAAAACGATTTCATTTAATATTAATACATATCATTCAATATTTTTCCTTACTTATGTAACATATTTCCCATCCCTTCTGTATGTTTTGCCCATTTGAGAGAACTTATCTATCTCAGGAAAGGAAAAAAAACAAATAAGGAAAAATTTAATCACAATAAAGGAGGAGATTCACATTAGAGAATGTTTTTACATAAAATTGCAAATAAAAAAGTAAAGGTAGATAGAGTAAGATTCATATTCCATTAAGATAAATTCGAAAAAAATATGTCTAATATTCTGACGAATTATTTATATAAAAAATATCAAATATCAGGCATGTATTCAACATTAAGTATTTAACATTCAATATTGAGTTGGCAAGAAAATAAAGTCGGTTTTGTTGTGTGAAATATAACTCAAATTTTTTAAACAAAGATTGAACTTTAATTATATATTTTAGATTTTGTTGCATAACCTTTCACTATCTTATCGGCAACTTCATGATTTCGTACTCACAGAACTTTTCATTCGTATCAGAAAAATGTGAACAGAGTGCAAATCCGGGTCATTATCATTAGCGAAAGTTTTATCATTCAAAGGGTTTTACAAACTTTGAAATAAATGGTGCTGGAAAATCACTCATATACAAGGGATGAGATAATATTTCCCGCCTGAGTACTAGTAATTTTCCAAAGACTTGTGAGGCCTTACACCGTCTTGTAGAAATCTTAATTCCTTTCAATTTACTAATTCTGGCACAACCCAAATATTGATATTCTTAATGAGTCCAAAACATTCAATGCGTATTATGTCTTTGTATGCGATATGTTTAATTTCTCTACAATCTCTAACACAGTTATATGATGGTCCGATTCAATTATGGATTTGATTTGATTTTCATAAAATTTTGTAGGTTGACCAAAATGTTGGTCAACGTTTAGTGAAAACTGTCAGAGACAGTCTCTGATATGTGCATTAAATTAGACAACGTAAACTCCACATATGTCTTTGTAAACCTAAGCAGATATCTTGGTTTTGCAGAAACAAAAAGTAAACTTTGTTCAAAATATTTGTTTTTGTACTCAATGTTAAAATTGACTAAAAACTATCAGGTGCTAACAAAATGATGCACAATTTGCTTCTGAATTATGCTAACAGTGACAGCTATCAAATGCCAAAAGAAAAAACATAACAATGACAGAAGTTGTTCAAAACAAACATACAGCTTTATTGTGAAACCGATACGGCTTTATCTACTTGTGAAAACTGAATATTTATTTAAATTATACATCAGTGCAGCGTTAGAAAAATAGTACTAGAAGAATAGAAAGATGTGTATAAAATTGGGAGAAATGTACTTAGCTGATGGTCAGATTGTTAAGCAGCCAATTTGAATTTGTAAAGAAAAGTCTTACTTAACCAATTATTATTAATTTAGCTACATCGATATCAAATTGAGAGTACTGTTAAATAAGAGAAGGAACAATCAAGATAATATAGTGAGTAAAACAACATAACTTAGAAATGAATGACAGTTACAGCCCTTAATATCATTTAGGTGGGGGGGATACAAAAAAGAAAGGGACAAAAAAAAGGATCTACAGAATCATGGTTCATAAAAACATTGGTTGCTGAATTAAAAGCATGGTATGTAAACATAAGATAAGATTTAAACTTTTTAACGAAAATAGATATTTTCTCAGGAAAGCAGACTAGGCAGAATTAAGAATGATTGAAACATTATGAATATGGATGGATATATTCTGGTCTCAATACCTAGCAGAAGCAGTAAGAATGGCTTGGCTCTAAGAAAACAAGTCTAGGAGTCTATAAGAAGGCTCTAGTTCAAAGCTATCTAAGAAACCTTTCCTTAAGAAGTCCTTTTCCAATTGATTTCTACACAAAGGAGAAATGGAATGTTGTAGATGGTACTTTAAGCACAAAATAAAAATTAGAAAAGTGTAATGTTTTGAATATGCATATAGTGTAATAATATGCACATTTGTGTAATAATGATCACCTAATCGAAAAAAATTGTGCACTAATGGTTTATGTACTTTCAAGTGTTCTGAATAATTAATGAATGTGTTTTAAATAAAAAAACATTTGTAAAGTAGAAATATATTATTATATATTCAGAATAAGTGTTTAATAGTTTCCTACTGTAAACTCAGAAAGAATTAGTGTGTTTACATAGAAGTAGTATTTGCACCAATACAATTTTTATATATGATTATTAGTATGAATTATGCAAAAGAAAGCTAATTTTTTTTCTCAATTTAATTAAACTCCATTGTTTATTATCACTCATTCACTCTTGTTATACATATAATAATGCATAAGTATGTTTCTGATAATGTAACTGTTAATAGACTCTCACTTTTACTCTTTTTCTTATTTTTCATATGCGTGTGCCCACACATGTGAATTTGCATTAAAAACCTCTTTTTATGTATTTAGTATAAATTTAATACAGGATGATTTGATATTTGTAAAGGAATTGCTATATCTTCCCTAGAACTCACTAAATAGAGCAATTAATTACCTTCCTGACCTAAATATTTTTTACACAATAACCTGCATTACTGCACTATAATTTAGGCATTTGTTGCTTAAGAATATATACATATATATATAATTCTAACTATTGTATAAAAATATAAAAAAATTATCAGTAAATATATAAATATAATTAAAATATTTAATAAATAAAATTAATATTGATTGCACTAAAATCATTAATCATTTAAGCATCATTGTTATTTAATGTACTTCAGTAAATAGTAAATCACATTAATGGTATTATACTAAATTAGTATTGTTTTATAACTGCTGTAATAAATAACAAAATTTGATGTATTGAGAAATCAAAATAATTGTTATTAATTTTTTTTTATAGACCAATAATAATTTTTAACCTGCTCTCAATTTAATCAATAAAAATTCTAACTCTAAAATATTATACTTACATTGTAATGTATTTTACACATTCGGTTGCTAATCATGTTTTACAATCTCTTTCTACAATAGGGAAATTTGTACAAATCATCTGAATTCGTAACAGTGTTGGCTTACACATGAATATTTATTACTGAATCTCCACACGATCCCACCAGAACAAATTTCAGTATATTTTGCATAATTAAATAAAAACATAATGTATTACATTAATAAAGAAACAAATTATTACTTGACTATATGATAAAATTAAAAATTAAGAAATTTTTATTGTCCATTGATTATAATTTGGACATAGTCACATTCTGTAAATAGGATTTAATCACCAACAGATTCGTCATATGTAAGGTTGTAAAGGGCCCTTACATTTTATTTAAAAACACAAAATATCAATACACGAAACATTTACATAACCATACAATAGATCACTAATAACACCTACAAAGTGTAAACAGCCCTTGGTATTAAAATAAAATAATTAATAAACAGATTAAAAACAATAATGAAAAACAAAAGTCTTGATCATAAACAGAATTTTTAAGCAACAACTTCTTCTGAATCACAGACTTGTTAATAGTCCATTGACATGAAGATAAGCAACTATATTTTCTTTTTTACCATTTTTCAAATCAGCAGCAATATTATTTGTAAGATCGGACCTCTTTCTGAGGTTTTCATATATAGTAACACTCTTCCACTAGATGCTTGACTATAAACTGTTTATTACAAACACCACACATATTGGTCTTTCTTCGCCGGACAACAATTATGCATTCATTATTCAGATGGGATCGATTCTGAGTCTGGTCACCGCCACTTGTTTTCGGCGAGTCAATTCCACTTTGCTCTTCCATTTGTATGAAGAGGTTTTAATTGTGTTTAATTTCGTATTTAATCTTCTCCATTGATGAATCCATCTGTTTCTTATAGTATTAGTTAGACAATTTTTAACATCAGCCACTCAAACAGGAATTGTATCCATATAATCACGCACTGTTGCCGTTCTGGCAGCTTTGTCTGCGATTCCATTTCCTAGGATACCAGCATGCCCTGGAGTCCATATAAATAGACATCGCTGTCCTCGTCGATTTAAAACATACAGAATTGACAGGATGTTTGCAACAAGGACGTCCTTAATGTTCTTGTTCCGAATAGCATTTCGAAACATATGAGCATGCTTTCTTCGCTGAAAGTTCTGAGTAGTGAAGAGCTTGCTGTATGGCAATAAGTCTGCTGTATAAACACTTGCCATATCTGGCAGTTTCCAAGAATGGGCTTTTCCATTTACATATATGGACCATACGTATATGGATCCATATATGGTTATGGAGTATCCATAACCGTATTTGGTTTTAGAACCATCAGTATAAATATTTATGTATTCTTTCTATGTAATATTCAATTACTCTGATGGTTGATAAAAATTCCTGTAGGATGATTTCTCTTTTTTCTCCAAAAGAGAATCTTGTGCTTATCGCTGGTAAGAGGCATGGCAGTAATTCTCTGTAGAAATTGCTGATGTATGTGGTATAGCAATTCCATATTTTCTTGTTAATTCACAATACCATATTCTTCTGGCTGGTCTGGAGTACGTAGCACGACGTTCATATAATGCAGCCAAAGGATGATCATTAAATGTTTATTGTTTATATGGGTAAGAGAAATGCCCATATATTTGTCGCATATCTTAATACAAGGATCTTTCTTCTATAACGTAGTGGCATGATCCTGGCTTCTGATGTTAAACTAGTCACTGGGCTTATCTGATTCCACTGTTATGTATTACGCTGAACTATCTTAGGTGCGATTTTGTAGTGGATAAATATACAATACACCCGTACTTAAACTTCAACTGAACCAATGCTTTGTACATCTCAATAATACTTCTTTATTTGAGCCCCAATTAATGTTTTAAACATTTAATAATGCTTAGGGCTTTCTTGCTTTTAAAAAACTGAAAATTTACAATTTTTAATTATTCTTTTCTTTGGGTTTAATAAGTTTGGTTAAAGGAGCATTTCCTAAGCTTTTTGGCACAGGAGTCCTTTTTAGAAACAATTCTGTATCAAAGCCACTTATTCTGTCTCATAGAAAAGTCTTACAAATTAATGAAGGTAAAGAATAGTGTTACCGGCCGGGAGAAGATAGAGGGGAAATATTGTAAGGGAATTTATAGTAGATAGTTCCCTTACAATCATTTATCTATAATTACAATCATATATCTATATTTACATTCATTATCTATAATAAATAGATATCTAAACAATTGTCCAACGTTCATGAAATCACATTTCATTTCAAAAAATTTGAAATTTACCATAATATTTCAATTTATTCTTAACACACATGATATTGTCAAAATTTGGCCACACATGAAAGTTCTTCTAAAGTTCATTAAATCAAACCGTTTGCTTTACAATTGATTTTACATTATTGGTAAAAGCAACAATATGGATCAAATAATGAACACCTCCAATTTAACTACTAAATCCAATTCATTTCAAATATGTACTCATTATTATTTTTCAAAATTGTTATTATTCATTATAGAAGATATTTTCTATTTACTTTTTCCTGGAGCGATAAGGGTAGAACCCTTATCGCTCCAGGAAAAAGTATGCAGTAAAAGCAGAAAGGGATCGCAGGAGGGAAACTCTTATGATAATAATCCCAAGATTAGAGAAAAAACAGCAATTTTAAAAATGTTAAATAAATTAGTTAAATTACTATCAAAACGTTTAGAGAATTATATACCTCCAGTTTTTGGAATGGGTGAATATTTTATTCTTTAAAAGACTTTTTGATGTTATTTTTACTTGCTGTAAAAAATACACAATTTAAACATTTATAAAGTGCAATTTATTCTGAAATTAGAGAAATTAACAAACTCCAGTTTTTGGTGGTTTTTTGATTCTTTTAAAAATTCTTTTAGTTTTTATCACAGTTATAAAAGACGCATCAGTAAAATATTTATAATGTGTAATTTGTTCCAAAATATAGCCCTTCTCAATACCTCAACCTCAAACTAATTTTAAAAAAAAACTTTAAAAATTAATACTTTAATATAAATTACCATACTATATATTTTTATGGTCTTAAATTTAGTTGTTAGCAAATTTACATGAAGCACAAGGTACTCCTAAAAATTACAGCCATTCAAAGAAAAGTAATTTTCCCATTGAACATTTACTTGGGAAATCAACGATGTGTTGATTTCCTATTGCTTGCTTCACCGTATAAAATATGTGCTTACATAACAGCATGGAAAACCCATTGAAATGCAGATAATATACAGCTCTATAAATGTCATCTTCTTTCAGTTTACCATGGGTCGGATATATAATGAACATCATTAATGTTTTTTTAGTCTTTAAATGATTTTCAAAACAAAATACTAGATATACAATTTTGGGATGTATTCAGTTTTTCAGGTGAAAAAAAAAACATAAAAAAAACATCAGGTTTACACCTTATATCCAGGAATTTTACTATGACTTCATTTTACTCTTGGAGCAGAAATCAGGTCGAAATTTTCTACATGTTGTAACTCGAAAAAGAAGTTTTTCCAGATTCTTGTGTATTAGAAATTTTTTCTTATTATTTCTTATTAATATCATTGAATGAATAAAATGTCACCTGCTAAATACTGACAATTTATTAACAAATTAGGTTAAAGTAATCTAGTTATAAAGAAAATTGAAATGGATTTTAAATTACATTAAAATTATTTTCCAATCCTATCAGACAGTTGAGGTCGCTCGTTTATTGTATTGCTAGTAGAGTAGAAAAAATATATATTGTTTTATAATCACTTAATAAATATGATTTCCAATAATACATTAAAAACATTAATTATTAGAATGGATTTATAAAATTGTTTTATCAAAAATTAAAAAGAAACTAAAGTTTTTAAATTGTGTCAAATATGATGAAAAAGTTTTAATGAAGTAACATCATACATGTAATTGTTTTCATCTTCACCATTTCAAAAATAAAATTCCTTTCGGCACGCCAGAAGGCGGAGGTAGATTTCACCGGTACCAAGTAAGGGGATACAAACCCACCGGGTTGGTCTAGTGGTTAACGCGTCTTCCCAAATCAGCTGATTTGGAAGTTGAGAGTTACAGCGTTCAAGTCCTAGTAAAGCCAGCTATTTTTACACGGACTTGAATACTAGATCGTGGATACCGGTGTTCTTTGGTGGTTGGGTTTCAATTAACCACACATCTCAGGTATGGTCGAACTGAGAATGTACAAGACTGCACTTCATTCACACTCATACATATCATCCTCATTCATCCTCTGAAGTATTATCTAAACGGTAGTTACCGGAGGCTAAACAGGAAAAAGAAAGAAAGAAAGTAAGGGGATACAAAAGATTTCCACCTTAATGTTAAGAAAAACTTTAAATTTACTCAATACAACAATGGTTGCATGTGAAAAATAGTTTCACATGTTTAATGTATGACAAACACCATTTTCTTATAATTCCAGTAATATTTTGGTCATCCCTTGACGTAAGGGTTGCTTATATCAAAAATTGTTTCATACAAAAGTTTCAAATAATGTTTAGAGGGCTATCAACCTCTTTAAACCGATTCGACACTGTGCCTATTAATGAATTTTTTGTCTTCGAAACCCCATTTTTTCCACCCCTGAGCCAATGGTTGGTGATATCAAAAAACTTTACTTTTATAAGTTTCAGGCCCTTATTCAAAGAAAGGTAGTAACTTTAAACGAATTCGATATTTTACTTAATAAGAAAGTTATTGGGATATTTTGTTTTTTCGAAACCCCCCTCCCATTTCCACCTCCATTGTCCGATTTTGCTCATTAACGAAATCGACTGAGATTTTGGGTCATTACATTTAATGTATCAATTTGAAAGTGATTGGCACAAAATTACGGCAGTTATCGTGTCCACAAGAAAGTGAAATAAATAATTATATATAAATGTATGTATAAACTTTTGAATTGACGGTAGTTTTGGGGTTTGAGGGATGTAAAAATATGAAGATATGTGAAATTTTCTGGAAGTCGAATCATGGTACCCCTAACAAAAGATAGCTTTCTTATGAAATCTAACTAAAATATTATATATAAATGGAATAAAATTTCAAATTTTCTTCTGTTGATTTCCTTGTTAATATTAGTATGGAATGTGGGAAAAGAGCAGTTAGAGAACCGAAAATTACCAGCTCGGATAGTATCATCGGTATTTCCCATAACGATTATATTAACGCGATAAATTTAATTATAAACACAGAAAAGAGATGCACGTAAATAATTAAATCTGAAGAATAAATCGATGTATCAATAAATGGTTTGCCAATCGTATTTAAATATAACAATAATAATTCAACCTGTATTTTCCCAACAGTTCGAACAAACAATTTTTTTTTCAACGAACAATTCATTTTCGTGGCAGTGACACAGAAACGCATACGTATGCTTTAATAAACATACTTTATCGTATATAAGAGAGATTCCTCTTTACGTAGCTCACTTGGGAATTCAATTAAATTCAAGATGAAAGATCCTTCTTGCTAGTCTCCTCGTAGAATTTTGTTTGAAGTTTAATGATACTAATTTATTTATAAGTAAGATAATGCGCTCGGTTCGCACCTTTCACGATCGACTGACGAATCTTCAGTGCCGGGAACACAGTTAACTCACTTTATATTATATATAAAACACTGATTTCTTTCGTTCATATTCTGAACTGCTTAATAATGATGCATCTTACTGGAAAATTATAAACATTATCATAATCATTATAGTCACCTTTTATGTATATACAGAGTGATTCAGGAGGAAAAGGAAATAATTTGAGAACTGATTCCGGAGTTAAATTAGAGAAACATTCATACATATATATGTTTAAAAATGCTACGTTATCAAGCAACGCTAGAGAAAAGTTTGGCCCGGATTTCAGTTCTCCCGGTAAAATGAGGTTATACTGAAATTTTTAAGGCGTTATATAAGGGTTAAATTTGATGGTTTGTATATGTTAATTGATCTAAAAAATCGAATAATAGAGGTCCCAGAACTAATCCACCGGGTTGGTATATTGGTGAACTCGTCATCGCAAATCAGCTGATTTCGTAATTGGCAGTTCTAAGGTTCAAATCCTAGTAAAGGCACTTTATACGGATTTGAATACTAGATCGTGGATACTTCAATTAACCACGCATCTAAGGAATGATCGACCACAGACTGTACAAGACACACTTCATTTACATTCTTACATATTATCCTCTGAAGTAATACCTTACGGTGGTTCAGGAGGCTAAACAAAAATAGAAAGAAGAGGTTTCAGAACTGTATCTCCCGTAATTTTCACGGTATCCAACTTAAAACAGAAAAATTCGGTGACGAAAAACACCTTTTTTTTGGGTTGAATGGACAATAACTTCGTTAAATGATTAATATTAGCGAAAATTCTGTTATCAAAACTTAAAGAAAATATAATTCTGAGAAAACTGATGCGATAATGCCAAAGAATATTAAAAAAAATCACACTGCTGAAGAAATTTTTAATTAATTTTTTAATACGATGGATGTACTCCATCTGCAGTGGAAGAATACAGAGGTAGGTATTCTGGATGGCCCATCGGGTTGATCTAGTGGTGAACGCGTCTTCCCAAATCAGCTGATTTGGAAGTCGAGAGTTCCAGCGTTCAAGTCCTAGTAAAGTCAGTTATTTTTACACAGATTTGAATACTAGATTGTGGATACCGGTGTTCTTTGATAAAATTATAAAAGGGAAGAGGTATTACTCGCCATTTTAATATTTTTATAAAGTGGTCGTAGAAAATTAAGCTTTAGTACGATCACATTACTTGTTAAGTTATTTACAATTCATTTTAAGTCAATCGTATTTAGGGAGGGTGGGTTATTTAACATTATCTCTAAACAATTTTGGAAAATTCGTTGACAAAAATTCTTGTAATTTGGTACAAATATTTCCCAACATTTATCCCAGCTTTGGCCTGATTTCCATCCTCACTGGACAAGAGGAATCACGTTATCTATAGTTTTTTTCTCCCGTCAATAGCTATTTACAGAATGCACGATAATCTGTTAGTCAGACTTAAGGACTGATTCAGAACATCAAAGTAATCGAAAATTCAAGCTCAAATCCCGGATCTGATTTAATTTTCCTTCTCTCCACCTTCCCCTCATGGTTTGCAAATAATATCTTCATGGGGTGGAGTAGATAGTTTCTTAAAATTTTGCAATCATAACCACACTTTACAATAAGCTCAGTACATGCATAAATGCTTATCTTTACCATTAAAAAAAAATTATCCCTCAAATTCTCCTCATTTCTCCCAAATTGAAGAAAGCTATTATTTTTTATTGCATAATTTTTAATAGTTTTTTTTTTTGGCCTTCCTAGGGAAAGTAGTAGTACAAACGACCAAAAAATAAACAAATACCTTGAGGGCAATATTGCAGATAGGGGGGGGGGGAGCGATCAAAGTTTAAAAATATTGATGTTTGTAATTTTTTTAAACTTTTTCGTTTATTTAAACTTTTAATTATAATATTACAATAAAATTTCCTTATAATTCACGACAATCCCCTCACCGAAAAAAGAAATGTATGGTAGATTTTATTGGTTGTACATCTTTAATGTCCTTTTTTTAATTTCTTCAATTATCATAGTAATCGTAGACAAATCAAGAAATTTTCTTGGGAGGTGATATTGGAGTGTGAGGAGCAGAAAATTTTTTAAAATGACGATTTTTTGAATGTTTAAACTTTTTTCACGTTTATATTTTTTATCACAATGTATGAAAAACATACGTAAAAGTAAGAATAAGAAAGGATAACAACTTTTTCTGGATTATTTCCCGTAGATTACAAATTTTTTTACTTTTTCAGGAAAAGTATAGGGACAAGGGAAGCAATTTTAGACCTCAGATTAATAGTAGAAGGAATATTAAAAAAAAAAAACAAACCAACATACTTGGCGTTTATAGACCTACAAAAGACATTCGATAACGTAGACTGGAATAAAATGTTCAGCATTTTAAAAAAATTAGGGTTCAAGTACAGAGATAGAAGAACAATTGCTAACATGTACAGGAACCAAACAGCAACAGTAACAATTGAAGAACATAAGAAAGAAGCCGTAATAAGAAAGGGAGTCCGACAAGGATGTTCCCTATCTCCGTTACTTTTTAATCTTTACATGGAACTAGCAGTTAATGATGTTTAAGAACAATTTAGATTCGGAGTAACAGTACAAGGTGAAAAGATAAAGATGCTACGATTTGCTGATGATATAGTAATTCTAGCCGAGAGTAAAAAGGATTTAGAAGAAACAATGAACGGCATAGATGAAGTCCTATCGCATGAAAATAAACAAGAACAAAACAAAAGTAATGAAATGTAGTAGAAATAACAAAGATAGACCACTGAATGTGAAAATAGGAGGGGAAAAGATTATGGAGGTAGAAGAATTTTGTTATTTGGGAAGTAGAATTACTAAAGATGGACGAAGCAGGAGCGATATAAAATGCCGAATAGCACAAGCGAAACGAGCCTTCAGTAAGAAATATAATTTGTTTACATCAAAAATTAATTTAAATGTCAGGAAAAGATTTTTGAAAGTGTATGTTTGGAGTGTCGCTTTATATGGAAGTGAAACTTGGACGATCGGAGTATCTGAGAAGAAAAGATTAGAAGCTTTTGAAATGCGGTGCTATAGGAGAATGTTAAAAATCAGACGGGTGGATAAAGTGACAAACGAAGAGGTATTGCGGCAAATAGATGAAGAAAGAAGCATTTGGAAAAATATAGTTAAAAGAAGAGACAGACTTATAGGCCACATACTAAGGCATCCTGGAATAGTCGCTTTAATATTGGAAGGACAGGTAGAAGGGAGAAAAATTGTGTAGGCAGGCCACGTTTGGAATATGTAAAACAAATTGTTAGGGATGTAGGATGTAGAGGGTATACTGAAATGAAACGACTAGCACTAGATAGGGAATCTTGGAGAGCTGCATCATACCAGTCAAATGACTTAAGACAAAAAAAAAATTCATATGTAAGGAAATCATTTGTACTTATGAATTTCATTGTCAACATTTTTCTCTCTGATAACAAGATAGGGTCGTTGGACATTTTTCTTTTGTGAACATTTCATTTTCCTTCATCAAAGGAGGTATTATTTTCTTGAATTTGGTTTATTTATAATCTCACCGCTGTATATTTTCATTATTTGCTTATAAATTATTACTGGCTCAAAAAAGGTTCCTGAATAAAAACTGTACCGCACTTTGAATTTCAAAATTATATATTACATTTATAAAACTTAGCGCAGGTCAAAGTAATAATACAGAGAATTAACTGACATCATCAATGATGGAAGGTCGACTATAAGTGTTACTTGTACACATTTTTTTTCTGGGCTGATTATTTTATATTAACATATCATATCATGAGATATTTGATCAAAGGTTTTTAAATTTTTAGCATTTGTCCATTTGAACATTTTTTGTTTATTTTGAAATCTTGAATCCAGTCCATTAGGTCTGAGCAGCATATCCAAGGACACCCAGTATATAGTGCTAAAGGTAGATTCATTACAGCTCTGGTTGTTTAAATCTTTAACGATATCCTGTGTGTATTTTTATTAAGAAATCTGTAAAATCTTATCAGTAGCCAAGTGCCCTCTCAATGGCATGTTTACTGGCATGTTTATATTTCGATAGACATATTGAGATAGCGCACATAAAAACACTTGCAAATAAAATTAATTTACTCTTAAATAAATTATAATGTATAAAATAGGTCGATCATAAATGAATAAATAGATAGTGAAATACAACTCTGATTGTAATTTGAAGTTTATAATACTAATCGGAAACTAATACAGAATTAACAAGAGATTATATAACATTAAGATAACAGCCACAAAATCAACAATTTGCTTTATCCAAGAATTATTCCCCTTAGGTTCACAAAAAGAAAGTGGCTTATACTTTTATAAATGAACAATGTTACTTTCTCTCCTGCTCAGAAAGAACTCGCTGAAGAGCTTTTCATACTTATCTCTGACAACAACACTATCATATAAAATATAATACTTGTGATGCACTCTTTTCTCATTTGTTACTGCACACTCACTCCAAATGCTTTCGCACACTATCCTTGCACTTACCAAGTACTGAACGGAAACCGTCAATCCGCTGGTTCATAGTTGTATTTATATCTCAGGGCCTAGGGTCTGACCTTTCTTTTCTGTTAAGCCTCTGGAACAACTGTAAGGTATTACTTCAGAGTATGAATGAGAATGGTATGTATGAATGTAAATAAAGTGTAGTCCCTGTACAGTCTCAGGTCGACCATTCCTGAGATGAGGATCTGATCTGCAGTACCAGTCTTGCCCTTTTGTTTGTTCAAACGTAATGATTTCTACTGTCTACACATAGAAAGTGTACACAATGATTTCTTCTAGATTATCTTTTTTCATTTTCTTTGTCTCTTTTTCTGGAAGCTTCGGTATCTGTTACACTGCTCGTTCATTAAAACCCTTGGTAAGGCACCAGGTGGTTCTGACATTCATTCTCACACACACACACGCGCGCGCGCGTTTTGAAGTCAAAAATTTCCTGATGGAAACGGCCGTGTGACACGGGGTATTGTCATGATGAAGCATCTACTTGTCTGCAATGTCTGGTCTCACGCGAATCACTCTTTTCCTGAGCCTTTCAAGGACACCTTTGTAAAACAATTGGTTGACAGTTTTTCGTGGAGGAACAAATTCTTTATGCAAGATACCCCTACCGTCAAAAAAAGCAAATCGGCTCGGTTTTGACCTTTGATTTGCTCATTCGACAATTTTTTCGATCGAGAAGATGACGGAGTATGCCACTCCGCTTTGTTTCAGGATCGTACTCAAATATCCAGGATTCATCACCTGTGATCACACGATTGAAGAATTCTGGTATCGTCAATCTTATCAAGAAGATCAACGCACACGTTTCTTCGATTGCCCTTCTGTTCCGTTGTGAGGTTTTTCGGCACCAATTTCGCACAAACCTTTCGCATGTATAAATCGTCTGTCAAAATTTGATGTACGGTGAAAGCGTTTAAATTTAACCGTTCACTCATCATCCTTATTGTTATACGACGGTCTGATCACACAAGAACCCTCACACGCTCAACGTTTTCGTCAGATTTTGAAGTCGAAGGTCTCCTTGAGCGAGGTTGATCTTCAATGTGTTCTCGGCCTTCCAAAAATGATTTGTGCCGGCGGAAAAATTGTGCTCTTGATAAGCAATGTTCCCCGTAGGCCTGTTTCAACTTTTCAAAGGTCACACTCGCGGATTCTACAAGTTTAACACCAAACTTGATCGCACAACGTCGCTCTAAATTCCTATGCTCCATTTGTGTAACGCAGTACAAAAACACAACTTCACTGATGGCGATGTCAAAAATAATGTGTTGGCTAAACGGAATTGAAACTCGTACTGAGCATACGGAAGGGATGAACAAACCGGTCTAGCACAGACCGGTAGGCACTGCGTTGCCAGATCGCTAGCAGTGTTACCAATCTCATTAGTTTTCTCACATACCTCGTATAGCTTAACAAATGGAGATATTAATTCATATAGATAAGTCACATCACAAAAGTATACATCTGTAGTAGATTAAAGTATACATCTATTATAATAGACAACGGTTTTTACTTTCTGGACGACCCTCGTATTAAAAATAGAAAATTATCAAAAACATTAAAGGATTACAAAAATAAACCCCTAGAAAAAACAAGGAAAAAATGGTTACGAGAAAAAAGAAAAAAAACACTCAGAAAGAATGAAAAAATGTGGAAAAACTTTAAAAGAAAAAAATATTTAAATGAAAGTCGGTACGCTATATTTTAGCGCCCAAAATCGAGATAAAATACTACACGCAATGCAGGAGTGAAAAAAACAGTACTGCAAGAATCTGATTATTTTTTGATTACATCGTGGACAATAACTTATAAAATAAGGGTACTGTCTATTTTTTTTTTCTTTTGCCTAAGTTTACTTTATATCTGCCATACTGCCAGGAAATATTTAAATCACAGATGTTTACAAATATCAATTCATCCGTAACGAAACAAAGATCGGTTTTTCAACAAAAAATATATATATATATATATACATGTATTTAAATTCCTTTAAATTAAAGAAACTACATCAGATTCAAGAATCTATTACTTTCAAAATGACGGGTAATTGGAAAAACATTGAACCGAAAACTAATAAATTTTGAAAGAAAACATTAACCGTAATTACGTGTACTTTATTCATTTATGTACTTTCCACATTGGAGGAATTTAGAAAACGAAATAGATATTGATTGTTAATTTCAGTACAGTTTTTTGTAGAGATATTTAATATCGTTAATGCTATGTATACTATCAATGAAAATGTAATTTTTCCGTTATATTTTAATTTTTACATCATCTGAAATAAATTTAATTCAATAAATGTTTAATTCTGATTGAAAGTTAATGGAAAAGTAATTTGATTGAAAAAATAATTGAAAAGTCACTTCCATTTTTATAGAAATTATTTTCCTATCCAGTCAGTCGATCGAGTGAATTCATCATTAACATTTGTAATGGAAGAATTAAGAGTCATGTAATACTGCACATAACAGTGAAGATATTGAAAAATTTACCAAACCGAGTTAAAAAATGGATTTTCAGAAAACTTTAACGACTAAAATTAAAACTAAATTAAAAAAACTTGTTTATGTCGAACATAAAAGTTCGTTTTACGATGATTTAAAATCAAATGTAATTTTGAAATTGTTTGGAGTATTTCCAAGTGAAAAAATAATTAAAAACTCAAAAAAAATAATATACAAAACAAATAAAACTACAAAGTTTTTATTGATATTAACACTACTCGCAATTGTGTGGTGTTTCTTCGATGAACAGAACCGAATCGAGGCTCCAAAAAGAATTATTTACATCATTGAGTTCTTGTCTTATTACATATTATATACAGTAAACGTGATAATTATAACAGCAAATACAGAAAAAAGATGCATTTCAATAATCGAATCGATCGATTCTATCGATTTATTAATTAAAGGTTTTCCGATGATGTTCAAAAAAAAGAAAAAACCGATCATGAAAATTAGAAACGAAATTTGGACGGTGTTTGGCACTATTACTTTGTTACAGCATATCATTACGCTGTATGTAAAGATACACAATAATAAAACATGGTCGTTCACGTATGTTACTGAAACATTAAATGACATTCTTTCGATGACATATGTATGGTTGCTACCTACATATAAAGTCATTTTGGCTTATCAGTTAAACATAAGAGGAAAAATCATTGCCTGTCATCTCGTAGAATTTTGTAAGAAATCGGATGTCACTAATTTCAACATGAATAAGGTTAAATGTTTGGAAAAATATCGTAGAGCACACGACCAACTTGTGAAAAGTGGAAATCTAATAAGTTCAACCCTCGGAACGCATACAATTTTAATTACGTTATATTCACTGTGCACCGTATTTTACATGTATTCTATTCTTAATTCTGATACATCTATTTCGACACTCTTCTTCTTTATTTGCTATTATCTGATCACCGGCGGAATATTTTTGTCGCTTACATACACATCCCAGAAATTGCTTGTTAATGTAAGTTATAATATTTTATTAAATTAAAAACACTAGTAAATTAGATATATTTTCAAGACAATTCTTTTTATTATAAAATACATATAAAGACAAGTTTATACGTTTTCATTCAAAATAGTATTTCAGCTTTATATATAAATAGTCTCCTACGGAAATTCAATAATCACTTTAGGAACATACAGTATAAAATTTCAGATACCTAACCGAACTTCTTTAAAAAATTTCTTCAATCTCTGTCGTGAAAGTTCATCAAGAGCGGAAGAAATTAAATCTTTTTTATCGCCCAAATTATCGAAAGACATACGCCGAGGAAATAGTAAATTTAAAAAAAATTACTTTTAGCGCAAAACTGTTTAGTAAACACCGTTTTCCATATGACGAAGAGTAATTCCCGATGATATTGCAAACAGGTGAAACCGATCGAGAAAATTAAAAATGAGGCCTGGATCCTGTTTGCTACATTTATTTTTTTACGATCCTTAATGTTATTTTTTGATATTAAAACAAGAACCAATTATTTGCTTAATTATATTAATTTTTGAAATACTGATGAACGTTCTTTTTTTGTTATTTAAAATTGTTATCTGCTTACAAATTATTTTACTTTCCTGACTTTGTACTTACTACTCCTATGCAGCAGCTACAGCTAGCTAGGGGAAGTAGACAGATCGGTCCAAAAGTTTTACGTCAGTTTTTTTTTGGAATATCGATGTGTCATATCCACTATAGTTTAACAAATGTAAAAACATGTAGAAATTTTTGAAACATGTACGTTTGCTTGTATTTGTTTTTATTTTGATTACTATCTCCTGACTGTTAAACATAAATTCTTGGATTAATGGATACAAAACGTTCGGTTTATATGGAGTAACGACTGCATTAAATTTTGGACAAATTTAAAAAAGCGGGTATTTTAAGTTTTTCTTTTTATATAGGGGTCGTAAAAAATTCAGTTTTATTACAGCGAGAGTACGTATTAAGTTATTTAAAATTCCAAAGTTTTAAATCAATTAGAATAAGGCGTGGAAGAATATTGAATATTATTTCTAATCAATTTTAGCCTTGTATCTTGGACACCCGTTGGTACATAAGAATTTCAGGTAAAATTTCTTAAGGGAAACACGATCTAGATTCGATTACACGACCTTCTGTATAAACAACTGAAAAGTTACTACACCTTCATAGCAATCAGCAAGACAATTTCATATTTATTTAGTATTTCTTTCATATTCTACTCTTTATGCCTATTCTTTTCTACCTCGCTTTCCTATCGCATAATATTTTTCACGTTTAAAAATAATTATATATGTATACATGTTTACACAAACATGTACTCTTAACAAACGAGAAACGGTCTTTCATTGGTAATTTCATACAGTTATTATTAGTTACAAATTTGCTACTAGTCAAACCCCACAAAATTGTTTTTTAAATTAATTTTTTTACTATAGACTTGACCCAGAATTTAATTATTTATGTAAATTTATAATTTATTGATATCAAAATATTGCACAACAGTAATAAAATACAAGGTACTACCTGGGGCTGAATACAAATTCTTAGTATAAAAAGAAAAAACCTAAAAACATAGAAAGGAAATACTGAAGAAATTATTCGGAGCGGCAAAAACATTAAATGATCAGAAAATATGAAAAAACGATGAATTTTACTGGAAGGGAAAAAAACTGTCAAATATGTTTAGGAAACGTAGACTTGCGTTTTATAGATGGTTGTGAATGAAGAAAACAGATTAATCAAGGAAATCGTCGACCAAGGAAACAAAAGAAAGACAACTACAAAACGTTTTAAACAGGACAAAGAAGATCTAAAAGAAACAAAAATAGTAATATAGAAATTTAGACAAAAATCCAAAACACTTGAAGGGTTCTAGAAGAAAAGAAGAATAATAAAATGAATCCAACAACGGCAAAAAGAATACTTACTCTAAACGATAATGTAATAGGTACAAAAGAAAAAAAATTCCAATAAGCGGAACTATTTCTCAAAGTCCTATAGAGACCGATGTAAATTGAAAAGAAAAAAAAATTAGCCGCATTAACAACTAAAATTCTTATTTCAACATGTAATTGTTTTACCAATTATAATTAAAATTAAAAGATTATTGACATACGATGTACGATTCGTTAAATATTTTCTAATTTTATCACCGATTTCAATTGCAACTTGTACCAAATTAATATTTACATATTTAAACTTATAAATTCTAAAACAAAATAATACGGATCAAATTAGGGTTAATTAATACATTTAAAATAAAAGATGTAAAAACCGTATTGTTTTTAATCTCATAAAATTTGTTTCAGAATAAATTGATGCTGAATACGCTACTTGAATTTTCACACCGCAATTTGGATCCAAACTTACAATATCAGGTAAATATAACACAGAGCAATGATTTTCAACCTTTTTAGCTACGCGACCAACAAAAACAAAACGTAAAAAAAACTATTTAATGAATGAACTCCCAACCCCAACCCTATGAAACCTAATTAATATTATTTAGCTGCGTTGATCGCGATGGGTATAAGGCAAAAAAATTGAAAAAAGGTTTAGCTTTCTAACGACACAGTATAAAGGCGAATTGATGACATCGCTGTCGATGTTTGCGATCAGATAATTCAGCGACTGAGTTGAAGGGAATTTTTTAATATTCAATTGGATGAATCAACAATTATGACAAATATTTCTCAGTTATTATATTTTGAGAGATATAAATTCGATAGGGATATTATTATTATTAAAACACAATAAGTTGTTTTGTAAATCATTACTTGGTCATGCATTTTTTTTTCTTAATACTATAACATAGATTGTACAAAGTATATTGTACTATGTAGCGAAGATGAAAAAGCGATCACAAAAAAGATCACTGAATTTTTGAAAAAATTAAATGGTTGACTTACACCAAAGGCGAAATGGATGCTCTGCTTCCTTCACATACATGCTCTTGCCACAAAGATACGCCGGAAAATCTAAAACAAATTCTTTGTAAAGCTACAAAAATAATTAATTTTATTAAAAGTTGACCGTTACAGAACAGGCTTTTTGCTAAGCTATGCGATGAAATAGGCGAAAAGAAAAACATATTTTCTATACAGAAGTCAGAAGTTACAGCGGGGGCAAATGTTAACCCGGTTATTGGAATTGTGAGATGAATTAATAATATATTTCCAGAATAAGTAAATTTCACCATTCTCAATGGTTTTACAGAATAATGAGTATATGTTGCTGTTGGCTTACTTAGCAGATGCGTTTTCGAATTTAACGACTAGAATGTGAATTTGGGCTTTGGGCTTGATAAAAACACTTTATTAATGAAAGACAAAGTTCATGCTTTCATTAAGAAGCTTGATATACGGCCTGTTCCACTTCAAAGCAAAATTTTGATATGTTTCCAATCATTTCCGATTATACTGAGCAAAATTATACGAAGGCGCTATTAATTACCACAGTTTGAATAGCATGAAGATAAATTTGCGTGAGCTAAAAATTCAGTACTAAAGAAAGCAGGGGCAGATAAATGTGAAGAATACAGAACAATTAGTTTAACTAGTCATGCATCAAAAATCTTAACTAGAATTCTATACAGAAGAATTGAGAGGAGAGTGTTAGGAAAAGACCAATTTGGTTTTCAGGAAAAGTATAGAGACAAGGCAAGCAATTTTAGGCATCAGATTAATAGTAGAAGGAAGATTAAAGAAAAACAAACCAACATACTTGGGATTTATAGACTTAGAAAAGGCATTCGATAACGTAGACTGGAATAAAATGTTCAGTATTTTAGAAAAATTAAGGTTCAAATACAGAGATAGAAGAACGATTGCTAACATTTACAGGAACCAAACAGCAACAGTAATAATTGAAGAACATAAGAATGAAGCAGTAATAAGAAAGGGAGTCCGACAACGATGTTCCCTATCCCCGTTACTTTTTAATCTTGCTACGATTTGCTGATGATACAGTAATTCTAGCCAAGAGTAAAAAGGATTTAGAAGAAACAATGAATGGCATAGATAAAGTCCTACGCAAGAACTATCATATGAAAATAAACAAGGACAAAACAAAAGTAATGAAATGTATTAGAAATAACAAAGATGGACCACTGAATGTGAAAATAGGAGGAGAAAAGATTACGGAGGTAGAAGAATTTTGTTATTGGGGAAGTAGAATTACTAAAGATGGACGAAGCAGGAGCTATATAAAATGCCGAATAGCACAAGCAAAATGAGCCTTCAGTCAGAAATATAATTTTTTTTACATCAAAAATTAATTTAAATGTCAGGAAAAGTTTTTTGAAAGTATATGTTTGGAGTGTCGCTTTATATGGAAGTGAAACTTGGACAATCGGAGTATCTCAGAAGAAAAGATTAGAAGCTTTTGAAATGTGGTGCTATAGGAGAATGTTAAAAATCAGATGGGTGGATAAAGTGACAAATGAAGAGGTATTGCGGCAAATAGATAAAGAAAGAAGCATTTGGAAAAATATAGTTAAAAGAAGAGGCAGACTTGTAGGCTACATACTAAGGCATCCTGGAATAGTCGCTTTAATATTGGAAGGACAGGTCGAAGAAAAAAATTGTGTAGGCAGGCAACGTTTGGAATATGTAAAACAAATTATTAGGGATGTAGGATGTAGGGGATATACCGAAATGAAATGACTAGCACTAGATAGGGAATCTTGGAGAGCTGCATCAAACCAGTCAAATGACTGAAGACAAAAAAAAAATTCAGTTGGCGAAGTATTTCCCGAAGACAAAAAATATTTCTCAAACAGATGAATATCGAATCCATTTAGTGAAATCGTTATTGCAGCTGCTAGGTTACCAGTTGAAATTCAAGACCAGCTCATCGAAATGTCTACCAATAAAACGTTAACAACTACAAGTCACATCTGATGATTTAGACACACATTTTTGATCGCTCGTCGAAGTGAATATGTAAATTTTTACATTTACCTTTATGAAAATGGGTTTTCTGCTACGGCTGCACCAAAATTAAACAAAGGAATCGTCTTTTATCGCTTGAAAACCATTTGCCTTTGTATGTTCCTAACATAGATTCACGTATGGAGAAATTTTAAATGAAAAGCAAACGCAACCATGTCGTTAATTTATTTCCTTTACATGTGCACTTATAAATGTAAGTAAAGTGTTTATAATGAATTATTTTTTTCTCATAAATTGATTTCATTATTGTTGTGTATAGCTGTAGGCTAATTTCAAGACCACCTTTCATATCTACCCTGTAAGTATTCATGCTAATCAAATTATGAAGAAGAAGGTATTGGAGATTTGTTTGTGATCATGAAAGATCTAATAAAATCATAAAAAAACCTGCTGCGAGATACAAAAAGGGAGACCGGAATGCTACAGTTGGGTAGGTGAAAAAGGAAAATTTGGCTTCAGGGCCAAATTAGTAGAATTTTTCAAAAGAAAAGATTATTTATAAACAACACTTTGTTCAAAATCCATAAAAGGATGAGGTATGTGAGGGTATTGCCTAGAGACAAAGCACACTATCAGGTAGACCGTATTTTAGTTGATGAAAGGTATAGGAATGCTGTTACGAAAGCGAATGGATTACTTAATGAAGCTATCAATATTATCACATGCAGCGTATAAGGGAAATGAAAACAGCTTTAAAGAAATTAAATAAAGCAAAGGAAATTAAAAAACTGAACTTCGAAAATCGAAAAAATTGAATGAGAAAACAGCAGGGAAAAACTATCTATCAATTAAAAAAAAATTAAAACAAAAATAATAAGGAGCCTTGGATGAGAGTAGAAAATCTTGTGGTAAAAACAGCAAAGTAAGAAAGAAGTTATTATGAGGTTAATAGAGCTAAGAACCCAAGGTAACAACAGAAATGCTAAAACAAATGATAGTAAAAAGATGTAAAACTGGAGAAAATGAAGAAATGATATACTACAAATTAAGTAATGAGTTAAGGATGGAAACACGAAAAGCTGTGGAAAGGTGGTGGAAGAAAGAATGCAATAATATTGAGGATCTACAAAAGAAGAGGCATTATGATGCGATGTGTAGGAACGTGAAAAGCATTACGTGGGATAAAATGATAAGAATGGTAATCTAAGAGAAACTGAGGATAAGGGCCGTAAAATGCAACTGTGGAGAAAAAGTAAGAGAAAGATGGAAGCAATATATGAAGAATCTATATATGTCAAGAGAGAAATTTGAGGAATAAAACGTACAAAAGGAATGGTAGATGGCAGAGGAGGATAAAAAACCGCCGATTTAAAGTGTAAAAGCAATTAAAGGAATGAAGAATAAAAAATAAAAATTCTGTACAAGAAAAACCACCCATAGAAGAAACAGTTCGAACTTCGTAGTAGGATATACAATATGGGAGAATAGCCTAAGATTTTGTGAATAGAGTAATGATACCAATTCTAAAGAAAACTGGTATCAGAATATGTACAGAACCTAAAACAATACATTTGGTAGCCAATGCTGCTAATATATTGTTTAATCCTAAATCAAAGCTGGTAAGAATGGAACAGAATTCAGGGGAGAAACAGTTTGGCCTCAGGAATGGGAAAGGAACTAGAGATGTCACTCTGCTTGATAATGGTTGAGAGAAATATTTAGAGAGAAGAAGAATTTCTCTATACTTACTGGGTAGGTTTAGGTGAAGATGTTACCCAAAGATGCTGCCTTTCACCGACACTGTTCAACATTTACATTGAAGATATGATAAGGAATATATATGAGGAAAGAGAAGAAGGAAAATGTATCTAAGGATGAAAAATAAAATCCATAAGGTACGCTGATGATATGGGGGAATTCTAGTTCTTGGCATACAATATAGATTATCAGTAGCTCCAGAAGAAGGAATGAAAGAATGTTGAATGAAAATAAATGTAGGAAAAGCTAAAAAAAAGTACAGAAACAAAGAGGATGGTAAGGACTAGTGAAGGAAGAAAATAAAAAGTAAAAAATTACAGCTATTTGGGTACTACACCGACACAGAACTGGAAAAGCACAATGGAAACTAAATGAAAGAGCGATGTCAAAATCCTTTAAATAATTACATAGTAACATTCTTGACCATTCAAACAATTACTAACTTATCTTCAGTCATGAAAATTTTATTACAATATATTAGTCTAAAAATTTGACACATTGCAACAAATGACACGCATTTTCTTCCTGCTTAAGATTACAAACTGAGCAAAACTGATATAGTTTAGAGCTATGTAATTTAAATAAATAAGTTCATATCCTGCCTTTAAAATTAAATTTACATTTTTGAATGACTGGGGGGAATCCACATAATTATATTTACAATTACAATTTAATTTAGAATTCAGTCCTTGAAAGACTAGTTCTTGGCTTTGTTGTCGCACTGTGTTTTTCCATGTGGCAAATACAAATATTAACATGATTTAAACATACCAACTATAAAGAAATATTTTAATGAAATTTAAAGCAACATAAAGATGACCCTACATTTCACAAGATTATTAGAAACTACAAACCACTGGATCAAATTTATCGGTCTTAAAGGATAAAAATGTGTCTGATATAACTTTTAAAAATATAATTCCAAAACAAAAAGAGAAAAGCAAATATAACTTACTTAAAATAATCTTATTTTGTGTTATATAAGTTCTTTAATTATTTTATATAAAAAAATTTTAAAAAAATCAGAATCTGTAGCTGCTTACCTAATTTTGAATTAGATTAATGTTTGTTTACCAAATCATATTCTACTTCACATACAATAGCAGTCATATTTTAAACTCAAAGTAGCTGTCAGAAGATATATTTGTAAAAATTGATTGATTTTGAATCACTATATGCAATTATATCATCTTATATTATGCATGTCTCTGTTTTTAGGTTGTACCTATAAACTGAGATTAAAGATAATCTCTGTTGGTTTTTATAATCTTTTGTAATCATAGATTTTTTTGTCTTGTATTTGTAATCACAGATTGTTTTGGAATGAATTTTTTCAGAGCCTCTTTCTTGAGCTGATAACTTTAATTGTTCTTGGTTAGGCAATTAACATCATTCATGATCTGCATTATGTACTCCAACCTACCACTTCCTGTGTGGTTTTTATCTTCAATAATCAGGGTCCCCTTATGACTCAATATTTGTCCAATTAATGTACCTTTTTGATATAATCTTCCAGAGTTACATTTTTCTTCATTAATTCAAGTACCTCTTCATTAGTGAATTTATTTATCCATTCGATTTTTAACATTTCCCTACAGCACTTGTCTCAACTGCTTCTAAATTCTTTTTCTCTGCAGTTCCAGCAATCCAACTCTGTTCCTGTATCAGTGCTACACAGCAAATGTATGTTTTCAGAGAAACTGTTCAGATATTTCTAAACTAATGTTACTGGTACTTAGTAGTTCCTTTTTTTGTTGAATCTGTTTTCGTTTTTATATCTTCTTTGCTTCTAAAATCTGATATTATGATTAGTCCCTAAAGATATACATTTTTTTGATTTGGTCTTTAGTTTTATTTTTTAACCTGTTTCATTTGTATGTATTAATAGATAAAAGTGACAAATTAAAAATTGTAAAAACCCACGAAGCTGTTTTGAAGAATAATATTTATTGCAGTGCCCCCTGACAGCTTATAACCGTAAAACTAACTAAGAACCTGTTCTGAGCTGATACCTATGTAATGAAAAAACCACATCAAAATCATTCAAGTAGTTTTTGAAGAAATTGGTAACAGACACACATGCATGTGTGCACACATACACACAACTTCTTACCCAAATGCATATACCGTCTACGTTCTGTTGTGGGTAAAAATATGTTACTATTTTTTTTTAAATGTTATCAATGAAAAATCTCTATTTAAAAAAAAATAATAAAGTGGGAAAAAATTAAATATATAAAATAAATTGAACCTGGATAAATATCTACATTAGAAATACAAGGATTAAGGAATATATTCACATTGAAATATGTAATAAGATGATATGATGTTATTTGTAATAAAAGAATTTTCAGTGGCGGGGGGGAATTTGACTTGTCAAGTTATAATGGATTTTGTTCATGGATTTAGCCAAATGCTTTGTAAGTAGCAGAATATAATAATATTAAAAACAATATTTAATAATTAAATATCACCTCACCAGTTATTTTCTAATTTTTATATTTAATTCTTGTGTAGGTAGATCATTTTATCCATCAGATTTCAGTTAGTCCAGCAGTACTTGATGCAGATGGTTTCTTTACAATTGGAAAGCTCATGATACCAGCTGTAAGTAAAATATCTTTTCATGTAATAATTTCTTTGGATTTTTGTGTGTAAGAATTTAGATATTAAACCATATTCAGCCTTTCATCATAATATATTTTTTTTTTTTTTAATTAACTGAGGGCCACACAATGTATTCATTTCTCTTTCTTATGGTATTTTTTCACCGATTTTTTTTTTTTTTACTTATTCATTCTCTCATAATGTGGTCAAAGAATTTGGCCTTTTTTTCTAATGGAATTATACATTCTTTTAGTTACATTGTATTTATAATGATAAATTTTTATTGGTCCTAGATTTTTTTAAGATTATCCTTTCTTTTTTTCTATTGCATTTATTCCATCTGATTTCAAACTGAACATGAATTCTGATGTGTTAATTCAGGTACCAAAATGGCTAGAAAGCAGAAGAAATTTTGATAACTTTTGCTTTAATTATTGTATTGTACAGTCTGATTTCAGTTTTATTGGGATGTTCCACTTTGCTGTAAATACCTTTTGTTAGTTGGTAGGCTAATTCAATTTTTATCGTTCTTGTTTAATTGACTTCATTATCTAAATCATTAATTTGGAATATTTTTCCCAGATATTTAATGTGACTACTGATCTTTTAAGATTTCATATTTACAGACCATTTGATAACGTAGACTGGAATAAAATGTTCAGCATTTAAAAAAATTAGGGTTCAAATACAGAGATAGAAGAACGATTGCTAACATTTACAGGAACCAAACAGCGACAGTAATAATCGAAGAACATAAGAAAGAAGTCGTAACAAGAAAGGGAGTCCAACAAGGATGTTCCCTATCCGCATTACTTTTTAATTTTTACATAGAACTAGCAGTTAATGATGTTAAAGAACAATTTAGATCCGGAGTAACAGTACAAGGTGAAAAGATAAAGATGCTACGATTTTCTAAAGATATAGTAATTCTGGCCGAGAGTAAAAAGGATTTAGAAGAAACAATGAACGGCATGGATGAAGTCCTACGGAAGAAATACCGCATGAAAATAAACAAGAACAAAACCAAAGTAATAAAATGTAGTAGAAATAATGAAGATGGACCACTGAATGTGAAAATAGGAAGAGAAAAGATTATGGAGGTAGAAGAATTTTGTTATTTGGGAAGTAGAATTACTAAACATGGACGAAGCAGGAGCGATATAAAATGCCAAATAGCACAGGTGAAACGAGCATTCAGTCAGAAATATAATTTGTTTACATCAAAAATTAGTTTAAACGTCAGGAAAAGATTTTTGAAAGTATATGTTTGGAGCGTCGCTTTATATGGAAGTGAAACTTGGACGATCGGAGTACATGAGAAGAAAAGATTAGAAGCTTTTGAAATGCGGTGCTATAGGAGAATGTTAAAAATCAGATGGGTGGATAAAGTGACAAATGAAGAGGTGTTGTGGCAAATAGATGAAGAAAGAAGCATTTGGAAAAATATAGTTAAAAGAAGAGACAGACTTGTAGGTCACATATTAAGGCATCCTGGAATAGTCACTTTAATATTAGAGGGTCAGGTAGAAGAAAAAAATTGTGCAGGCAGGCAATGTTTGGAATTTGTAAAACAAATTGTTAGCAATGTAGGATATAGGGGGTATACTGAAATGAAACGACTAGCCCTAGATAGGGAATCTTGGATTGCTGCATCAACCCAGTCAAATGACTGAAGAAAAAAAAAAATTTAGAGACTTGAATGAATGTTTGATGCTGGTTCTGAATTCTCTCTTTTTGAAAGAAAATTTTAATTCTACATTGTCGGAATTTCTTTTAAGTTATTTACTTGTATGGCAATTATGAGATTATTCGAGTAAATTGCAATTTCGTCAAAAATAACCAGGTAGTTACCACCAGTACCTTCCAATTATGGACCAAATTTTATTTGACAGTTTGTTCAAATTTCTTTCATCTTCTTTTTGCATTCTCATATTACTTTCTCTTCGAAAAATTTGTTGATAAACTATCTCTTCTTTTACACCTGGTTTAATTCTTAATTTTTCTGACAGTTTTTGTATAAATTTTACTTTGGATCTTGTTTTTGTAAGGGACTTTTTTGAACTTATCTGTGCTAATTATTTTTAGATGAACACTAAATTCTTAAAGGATATTAAATAATGAAATTCTATCAATTGAGTAGTATGGCTTTTTGAAATCTACAATGATGTTTGTATATATGCTTTGTCACTCTTATTTATTATTATTTTAAGGATCCAGATTTGTTTGCACATTACATTCCTTTTCTGAATCCTCTTTGTTATTCTCAGAGTTGTTTGTCTAAGAAATTAATTTTATTTTTAAGTGCTTTTGAGAGTTTTTTCTATGTCACAGGTAAGAGACAATCCCTCTATAGTTATTTACATCTGTATAATACAATATATATATATATTTGTTTTTGCTTTTCGTTACAGTGCTTGGATAATTTGGTCACGTATGTCCTGTTGGCATTACAGGTAGAGAAGGATTTCTTGTAAGAAATTAGCTTTTAACAAAAATTCAAATAACTTTCCAAAGCCCAACCCTCTAAATTCAAGTCAAAAAACAATTGAACACAAATCTAGCTGACTATAATCACTTTCTGATTAAAATTCTTTATACATTTTTTTTTTTTCTAATTTTTATTCTTACTTATAATATTTCTTAGCTTTTTTTTGTTTTTTAATATTAAGAAAAGGCTTAAAAAATTTTGGTGTAAGGAATGTTATTAAATAAGGAGACCGTATAGACCGTATAGTCAAAAAAGGTGTAAAAAACAAGAGTAAAAGACAAAAATTAGAAAGAATGTTAACATGCAAACCTATTAATTTAATTATAATTTATATGTTTTTTCTGTAGTTTACATTACTGAACACTTTATGTAAACTATTGTAATCACATTGTTATTTTATCGCATTGTCAATGTACACATGAATATCTGAGCTTATTTTACAGCACTGATAAACCTACGGTATGACATAACTATTTTATAATTTTACACTTTACGTTTCTGGAATCAGATGCACTACACCTAGGTGTCAATCAATGGCACGTTGATTTTGTTTTAATTTTTGCTAGACTCAACCTTAACTTTTTTTCTTCACCAATTAATTTTGAAATCTATTTATTTCATACTGTACCGAGTTAATTTTCAATATTCTTATTTAATACCATATTTCAAAAATGCTTTTTATTTATTTTGGTTTCACTTTTGTCCACGTTTCACTTATAAACAGTGATAAACATAACCATTCAAAAATTTTTATAAATTTCTTTTCAAATCTAAGTTGATTGAAATGGATTTATTTTTTCTTAAAATTTTGCAACTTTGTTTTTAATATGCACACTATACCACTTACAATTAAGTAAAAAATAACCCTGTAATTTTTTATATTGTGTTCTACATTAATATCTGACTCCACAAAGTCTTCCTTTCTACCAGATATCATTACCTATTGATTACTTTTGAAATTAATTTCTTCCCAAGCATTGAAACTATATTAATCATTTTTTGCAAGTCATTCCCAGCATTGTACAAAATAATAATTATCAGTAAAGTTTAAAATTTTTATTTAACTACATATACATACACAATTTAAATTATAGTGTGAACAGGCAACATTTCTGTCTTGCTTCTCTTTTTATATTGTTAATCAAATTTCATAACTTTTTACTTTTATTATAACTACCTATAAATTTTATTATAAATTAAAAATAGCTCTTCTTTCCATACAATTCAATCCTACATTTTTCTTAACATCATAAACATTCCACTCAATTCTAAACTATCAAATGATTTTTCAAGATCTACAAATGTCATATTAAAGATTTTATTTTCCTTAAAAACCTTTCTAAAATTAATATGTAGACAGAATTTGCTTGTGGTTTATTTGAAACTAAGTTACTGTTTATTTACACTATAAATGTAAACAAAATAGTAACACACAGTTTTAAACAGATTTAATTTAATATAAAAATAGATCATTTAATATTATTCCTTATTTATGTAACATTTTTCCCCATCACTGTAGTATCTCTTCCCTATTTGAAAGAACTGATGTAGGAAGATATAACTCAGGAATGGAAAAGATGATACATAAGAGAAGGACAATGTTAAATATCCAAATAATTATCAAAGTTTGAAAATGATTCCCTTCAGTGATATATATTTATACTTAAAGATAATATAAAACTTTACGGAAATGGAAATAGTAATCAAAATAATGGAGAAAATTCAAAATAGATCATTTATTTATGTTAAAATTGCAAATATAAATTCTGTAAATTCTGTAAGTTCTGTAAAGGGAACTAGAGTAGGAGATTCATGTTCCATTAAAATAGGTTTAGAAAAAATATATATTCTGAGGAATTATGTCTAAAAAAAAACTAATATCAGGCATGTATTCAGTATTTATATTGGGTTGGCAAGAATGTAGTCTTGGTTTTATTGTGTGGAATAAAACTCAAATTAAAAAAAAATGGACTTTAGTCCATTACATAGTTTCCATTTTGTACAATAACCTTTTGCCATCTTTCTGGTAACTCCATAATTTGGCATTCATAGAACTTCTTGTCCTTATCAGCAAAAAAGAATCGATTTTATTTTGTTTGAAATGAATAATCAAATATTAATTCATTATGTTAAGTGAATCTCTCAATTCATGTGAAACCCAAATATTGAGACCGTTAATGAGTCCAAGATACTCAATGTGATTTTCTGATTCAATTCCAACATCTACATTCTGTTATGCGATCAACAACATAAACTACAAATGAGCCTTAGCAGATTTCTTGTCTTTACAGAAATAAAAAAGTAAAATTTTTCAAATATATTCATTTTTGTACTACCTGTTGCAACTGACTATAAACTAACAGGCGCAAACAGAATTAGGGAAATTTTCTTCTAATGTATGCTAAAAGTGACAGAATAAAAAAAATCATAACATTGATAGAAATCTACTAAAACTAACAAGTAGATATCTATTTGTCAAAACCGAAATTACTTTTTTCCTAACCACAGTAAGTCCAACTATGAATGTAATGAACTATAAAATAAGTTGAAAAACATTGATAAGATGAAGACAGGAATTGAAATAAAAGAAAAATTGTTGTTATAAAGATTTATGTGAAAAAGTCATAGATGATAACAAATTTTATTAAATATAAGTCAGTGCAGGGTTAGAAAAATGATACTTGAAGAATATAAATTTGAGAGAAATCATAAATTCAATGAGGATCATTGAAGATCATGATTTCTGAAGCAGAAGTATGGGATGTAAACATAAGATAAGATTGAAACGTTTTAACAACAGAAATTGATATTTTCTCTAAAGACCAGACTGGACAAAATTAAGTATATTCATATGAAACATTATGCAGATGAGTGGTTATATTCTGGCGAATATCTAGCAGAGGCAGTGAAGATTTGGCTGTATGAAAAGGTTAGAGTTCAAGGCTACCTAAGAATAATTTAATTCAGAAGTATGCCTTTTCCAATAGATTTCTACACAATGGAGAAATGGATTGGCCTAGATGGTACTGGAAGCGCAAAACAGAAATAAGAAAAGCAGAAGGTTTTGAAGATAAAGACAAATAATGACATCTGTAACAACAATCTCTAAAAGAAAAAAATTTGCACTATTGGCGTTTGTATTTTTAAATGTTTTGAGTAATTAATTATTGTGTTTTAAATAAGAAACCATTTGTAAAGTAGAAAACAATATAATATATGTGTAATAAAATCCTTAATAGTTTCCTGACTGTAAACTCGCAAAGAATTAATGTGTTTACATAGAAGTAATGTTTTCACCAGTACAATTTTTATATATGATTAATAAGTATGATTTAATTGGAAGAAGGCTGATTTTTCTCTCTCATTGTAATTAAACTCTATTATTGTTATCACTCACTCACTCTTGTTATGTGTATAATGGTCTATAAATATTATTGTAATAATGTAACTATTAAGTGTTCAGTAGGAGACTCCCACTTTTTACATTTTTCCTTATTTTGCTATTGTGTGTGTGTGTGTGTGTGTGTGTGCGCGCGCGCATGCGTGAATTTGTGTTTGATATTATAAAATACATTTCTGACATAATGTAATCAATGTAAATTTATGGAAATATTTAATAAATAAAATTTATATTTATTGCACTAAAATCATTTAAGCACTATAGTTATTTAATGCACTATAAATAAATATTGTAAGTATTATATTAAATTAGTATTGCTTTATAACTACTGTCATAAATAAAAAAGATTTGATGAATTGGGAAATTAAATTAATTGTTATTCATTTTTCCTTTTTTTTATGCACCCATAATAATTTCAAACCTGCTTTCAATTTAACTTTTAAAACTCTTCCTCTAAAATATTATACTGATAGTGCGACTTATTAGCTTTTACAACCGATTCCTTCTTTTGGGAAACGTGTACAAATCATCTGCATTCAAAACAGAGTAGGTTTATGTAACCAACACTGAAAAACAATATTATATATTTCTAATGAAATTACATTATAAATATATTTGTAATGAAGTCTGAGGACGGGACTGCGGCGATCTGGTGTTGTACAGGACTCCCTACCTGTGATGTGTGGCTGTGGCGGGGCTTTTTAAGGACGAGGGTGGGAGGATTGACCTACTACTCCGCTTACCTTTCGCCCAACATCAGCATGGTGTTATAAAGAGATTTTAACTACTATGGTGACGGATATGTCTACACGTCGACCAGTGCTGGTGGCAGGCGATTTTAATGCCTGGTCGACTGAGTGGGGATCTGCCAGGACAAATGCAAGAGGTTCGGTGCTTATGGACATGACTGCGGCACTGGATTTAGTAGTGCTAAATGTTGGTGATGCATATACATTTCGGAGAGGGTCCTTGGGCTCTATAATCGACGTGACTTTTGCCTTACTGTCCGCATTGCAGACTGGAGAGTGTGATAAGGCTACACCGCCAGCGATTTTGATGACGATCGATGGCAGCGGAGCTGGTAGTGATGGACCACCTATATTCATGGGCTGGAGCACCAGGGACTTCGACCCTGGTGTTTTTACCGAACGGCTTGACCTACGTGCAGTACGTCGGGTCTCCACGGCGGAGGGGAAGGCCAGATGTCTTGAAGAAGCCTGCGAAGTTCTCCCACGGAAGTACGTCTGCAGGGGCTGTCCACCTGCATATTGGTGGACAGCCAATATAGCAAGGAAGAGAGAAGAACTGGACCGACCCTCTGGAACATGGCTTATAATGGAGTGTTTTGGGTTGTTCTCCCACAAACGGTTACATTATTTGGCTATGCAGATGATATAGCATTGCTAGTGGAGGCAGAAACAAGGTATGAAGCTGTAGGCAAAAGAACTGAGTCGTATACAAGGATTAGTCAGTGGATGGCTGGGGTAGAACTGGAGTTGGCTCCTAATAAGACGGAGATGGTGGTGATCTCTGCTGCCAGGAGGAGGCCAACTTCACGTCTGATCCTTGATAGCAGAGAAATTGTGTCACAGGTGGCCATAAAATACTTAGGAATCTGGGTTGACTCCAGACTAAGATTTTCTACTCACGTACTCTGGGTTTGTGAGAAGGCGGAGAAAACGAGGAGGCTTATTGCTAGCCTACCCCCGAATACAAGAGGGCCCTCCCAACGTAGGAGGCAATTGCTTACTT
Organism: Lycorma delicatula; assembly: GCF_047948215.1. Classification (NCBI taxonomy): domain Eukaryota; kingdom Metazoa; phylum Arthropoda; class Insecta; order Hemiptera; family Fulgoridae; genus Lycorma; species Lycorma delicatula. Next base: position 26,928,563 of record NC_134466.1, read on the forward strand.
GTGTGATCTATTCAGCCCTGCTATATGGCGCCGAGTTGTGGGCGGGCGTTGTTAGATTTGCCAAGTACAGGGGTAAACTGGAATCCATCCATAGGAGGTGTTGCATCAGACCTATAGGTAGCGGCCGCCTATAGGACGGTGTCCAGGGAAGCGGTTGAGGTGATTGCTGAATTCCCGCCTGTAGACTGATGATAATGCGGCTTAGCAGAACTAGGGAACTGAGAACACTCAGTTCTAGATATTTATATAATTTATTTTTTACTTTTCAGTGCATTTTTATATTTGTTAATATATTATATTTTTTTGTTTAAAATTCTCAATTTGATTTAATTCTTTTTTTTTACTTTTTAGAGGGTTTTTCTAATTTGTTTCCTTTTTTATTAATGTTAATATTAGTTAAATAAAAGCTTTTTTAAAAAATCATTTTTTATATGTAATCAAATATATTTTTGTAATTTTTCCTTAGACACTCTGTATGTGATTATTTAAAATTTTTCACATAAAATTAATTATTAGGTATTTCTTATTAATTTCATTGATTGAATGAAGTGCTACCCACTAAATGTTGATAACAATAAGGAATAATGTAAAAATAATTTAGTTATAACAATTGAAATGGATTACGTTAAAATTATTTTCCAATCCAATCAGATAGTTGAGGTCACCCTTTTGTTGTATTGGTAGAAGAGTATGAAAATACATATATTGTTTTATAATCACATAATAAATATGATTGTTTACCAATAATATATTAAAATTATTAGTTATTAGAGTGGATTTATATAATTGTTTTTTTTTTTCTTTTAAAATTAAAAAGAAACTAGAATCTTTAATTTATGTTGACCCTAATATAGTACAAGTTACAATGAAGTAACTTCAAATATCATTAAATGTAATTATTTGCAGCATCACTATTTCAAAAAATCTGATGCGAACACCAAATTGCTTCCTTGTACGCCTATTAAATTACATATACACATTTTTAAAAGTACATAAAATTTTATTTCATTAATAACTTCTGATATTTTTTCATAATTTTTTTTACTGTTAGTGAATTATTATTTATAGTAATTATTTTTTTACAATCGGAGGTTAATAATTATTAATAAATCAATATATTTAAATTTAAAAAAAAGTTAAAAAAACATATGTGTGTGAAGTCGGATTCGAACCGATGTGTAAGATCCAAATGTTGTCCCTTGTAAGATCCAAATGTTTCATTAATTAAAATTTTATTTGGCTATAACTCTGGATCCAATGAAAATAAGTAGCACGTCGTTGAAAAACTCTCAAAGAGGGTTCATTACTGCAGTTAAAAAAAATTCCAAAATCCAAAAACTTGGGATTTTTGGCTTTTTTGGTCCAGTCGATCGCAATCAAAAGAGGAGGTGCACAACTAGCTGTTACAACAGTCCTAGATCCAAATTTTCAATATCCTATGGCTAATCGTTTTTTTAAGTTATGCGAGATACATATGTACGTAAAGACGTCACGCCGAAACTAGTCAAATTGGATTCAAGGATGGTCAAAATGGATATTTTCGTTGAAATCTGAAAACCGAAATTTTTCGCCATCACAATCCTTCCAGTACTTTGTAAAAGCAAGTAAAAACATACAAAACTGCGGATAGATGGGAAAATTGAAAAAAAAAATAGGAGGGGCTTTAATCTACATCAGCTTTCTTGTGTACTTTATTGACCTGAATCAACTTCTTAAATCTCCCGGTACACTCAGGGAAGGGGAAATGGTGTATAGAAGGAAAAGGAAGTGAAACACGAGATTTGGGTTTGAATTTTTGTTTAATTTGATGTCTTGAATCAGTGCTTCAAGTCTTGCCAACATTCCCTTAAGTCTCATGATACATTTCGTATAGCTATTGAGTGAAGGGACTAAAAGGATAGGTAAAGTGAAACCATCTTTCCGATGGGGTTGAAAATCAGGCCAAAGGTAGGATAAATATAAGCAAATATTTGTAACAAATTTCATTTTTCTTGGTCAACGAATTGACATCAATGCCCTATAAATAGACATTTTATATGAATTTATATGAAATCTGAAAATGACAATTTATAAGAAAATGACAATAGTCATTTTCGAAGTATTTATGTTGAACCTATTAATTAAAATACAGGTCATTACACCTACGTATGTATGCAAGTATGCGTGTTTTCGGATTGTAGGATTTTGAAACGTAAACATTAGTAAAATACGTCTATAGTGGGCTACGTAGCAGTAAGATTTGTAGTAGTAATAATGACAATGCTAAAAAAACGTTAATGCTACAAAAATAACATCTCGAGCTAAATTAAAAAAAAACAGATGATCTCGAACTTGTAATCTGTAATGAGCCAGAGCCCATCAGCATGCATGTGTAAATCACATTTTCTTGCATGTGTTTTGTGGCAAATAAGTAAGTGGAAGGAGCCCAAGAAATGTAAATATCTTTCACTATTGAGCGTTGCGGTAAAAACCGACAAATAAGTGGTCATCCCAACCCCGTAGGGGAAGACACCCGCTTTATGACGCTTCCGGTCACCACACCAGCCCCCCCCCCACCGAATTCCTAGCCCTGATGGGCTTTAACGTGAGTCGTCTTTCACCCTCTAACCTTTTACATCTCACAGTAATAAGTCAGGCCTCGTTTGGATGCCACCGATGTAAATGCCTCGGTAGCATTTACATCGGTGATTTTCAAACTCAGCTTTTGCCTTCGCTGTAGGCCTCGTCCGGACATTTTGAATGCCCTACTTCGTTGTCCTCTGAACTAGCTAATCCAGTTCGCGGAAGCACGAATCCGCGCCTAGTTCTACTTTAACTGAGCCAAAGTAAGTGGTCACTCAGAATACCAGCCCATACCTCTATAGAAACCTGATACTGATATTACATGATAATAAAATTATTGCAGTTGAGATCTTGTCAAGCTATCCAATTTTATTCGGGAGGAAATGAAAACTGGATTTTTATTATAGAGTGACTGACTTCAAGAATGTATGCCATAAAATTGTTATGAACGGATTTGATTAAAGAAGATACCATTTTCTTTGTCGTAAAACGCGTAATGTGTTTTGAATAACATACGTTTAAATAAACAAGCGATTGAAAAGATATTAACAATTAAATAGTTTACACGACCGTCATATTAAAGCGGGTTGAGAAATCAGGTTTATTATTTTTATGCGTATAATCCTCTAGGTATCCCAGTAGTATACAAAATTTTAGCTCCATACTATTAATCACTCCTGAGAGATAAATTTTTTATGTTAAAAATACAAAATAGCGGATAGCTATCAAGCGTTTTCGGACATATGTTGATTTGTAGTTTTTTTCTTTTTTCGATAAGACTGACCGAACCTTGAATTCTTGAAACTTTTTTTATAAACACTCTGTATACAGAATGATTCAAAATTTCACGGCAATATCCGGGTAGAAGATTCCATAGCCAAAAATAAGAAAAAACGTTCATATCAACATAGGTCAGAAAACGGTTCGTAAGGGAGTTTCGGCTCGCAAATTTAGCCCTGCTTTCTGTTCCCTCCGTGAAATTGAACAGTACTTAATATTCTAGGGTTAATTACAAATCGAGGGAAATTTAATGCTTCCTTACGGTTGTTGAGCTTAGAAATTGAATAAATATGATCCCAGACCTCTACCTCATTTAATTTTAAAGAAAAACAAGATAAAACACGAAAACGTTTTGCCGGAAAATAAACGTATTTACATTTCGAATAACATTGTTAATTTAACTTTAAAAAAATTAAAATTTTACGTAAAATTGTAGAGAATTTAATTTTGAGACTATTGAAGTAAATAACCTTTATTAAAATTAAATAAAAATGTGAAAATTCAACTTTAATTAGAAAAAAAACACACTAACTGGATCGGGAAAGGGATACGATTTTAAAAAGAACATTTTACAAACAAATGCTTATAACTAAAAATAAATTTTAAAGAATCCTAAAATACATTAAATTTTTTTTTTCCATAGGTTGGTAATAACAGCTGGTCAACAATTAAATTTAGTGTCTAGCATTTGAATATTCAATTGTGCTGTTCGGTCAGTCATTCACAATTGGTGTTACCATCTTTACATTTGGATGGTTGACGGAAATGTTGCTTGTTAAAGGTAAAGTAAATAAAAATCGAATGGCTGCTGTCCGTGAATACCGGGGAAATTATCCAGTTCGAAGAGAACCGGATGGTAAAACGTTTGAGGCTTTGTAGAGGCGAGTTCGAAAAACAGGTATGCGTAAACCACGATTCGATTTGGTCGTGAATGTTTTGTGAGAAATGCAAACGTTGAAGAAGCAATATTGAATGCGGTACATAAGCCTCCAATTTCAAGCACCAGAAGGCTGTCACATCGCTTTCATGTTTCGCAATCAAGTGTGTGGCGAACGTTACGGGAGCAACAATTATACCCGCTTCATACAACACGAGTCAATGGTTATTATCACCTGATTTCCTTTGGGACGTTTTCCTTTGAGATTGGATGAAGTCATTAGTCAATTCCATTCGTATTAAAATAATAATACGTATTGACTCGTAAGAAGAATTGAAGCCTGAAGCTACTATTAGGAATAAAAAGGATGCTATTCCACGCGCCCGGCTAACATGGTTTCGCAGAGTTGAACTACGCATTAAACAAAATGGCACAATGAGCAACTACTTGGACGAACACCTGTGCGAAGTGCCCGCAGCTTCATCGCGCCAAGGCGACCCCCACGCACCCGGGGGACCCCCTAGGCGCTCGGTCGAGGGCCTGTCCACCTACGTGTCCTCTGACCCCTAGCTCTTATGCGGTTCTCTCCCAGGTAATTGGTATCAAAGAATGGATGCAAGGATTCGGGTTGCAAATGGTACCCGAGAAAACAGAGGCGGTTTTGATATCAACAGCTAAAAGACGACCCAGACTGACAATAACCATCGAAGGACAACGTATCACATCCAGGCCGGCCGTAAAATATTTAGGCATCTGGATTAATACCAGGCTGCGATTTGGGACGCATGCGGTAGAGGCAAGCAAGAAAGCGGACAGGGTCATGGGGCTAGTTGCCGCCCTGCTGCCTAACTGCAACGGACCAAAGCAACACCGAAGAAAAATCCTGGTAAGCGTGGCCCACTCCACACTACTGCACGGTGCAGAGGAGTGGACGGGAGCCATGGTATACGCCAAATACAGGGGAATACTGGCGACATGTCACAGACGGTGCTGTCTACTGGTCATATCCGGATACCGGACTGTCTCAGGAGCAGCTGCAGAGGTTCTAGCGGGACTTCTTCCTATCGACCTGGTGGTTGAGCAACGGAGAAGGATTTCGGAGATTAGGGCTCTCTGACCAGAAGAGAGAAGGCGGCAAAATAATAACATAACGGTCGAGATGAACAACATATGGCAGCGGAGATGGGACCGGTGCAAGAAGGGACGGTGGACACATCGGATGCTTAGTGATGTTAAGCGATGGAGCGGCAGACGCCACGGCTCCCTAGATTAACGCAGTTCCTGACGGGTCATGGAGGGTTTAGGTCCTACCTGTTCAGGTGCTGCCTGGACCATTCCGATGAATGTCCTGTCTGCCACGAGGAGGAAACCGCCTACCATGTGTTTTTTAAGTGCGCAAGATACGATCGTGAGAGACAAGATCTATTAGATGTTATATATAAAGAGGATATGTTCACACCAGAAGAAGTGCAAGATATATTATTGCACTCGGAGACGAACTGGAAGGCTGTCGCTGACTACACCGGGACAGTTCTGCGGGACCTAATTACTTTCTATAAAGATAGAATTGCTTTAATTCTACATTCGTTAAATTTGCCAAGAGATACGCAAAACCAATTGAGCTATCCCACCTTTCTAGCTTACTTTTCGGGTGAGAAACTAAATCGATTAGAATTTATGTTATTTATTTTAAAAATTCACCGATTTTATAATTCTCTGAAGGAGTTTTGAAAATTTCCTGAAAAGGCTGATAGATCTATAACTTTCAACGGATTACTCGGACTAAAAACATCGATTTAATATTTTATGTTCATCTGAAAAAAAATTCTGCTTTCAAAAATCTTACGAAAAATAGAATTTTAATAATATAAATGAATCCGCCGATCTTCGTGGTGTAGTAGCGTCTCGGTCTTTCATTCGGGTTCGAAAACTAGACAGGGATGACATTTTTCATACGCTAAAAAATTTCCATTTCGTATTCCTATGCATAAGCTTCAAGCATATACGATGAATAAATCATTAGAAAAAAAAATTAAGGGTAAAGGTTAGGATAGTTAAAAGTTAAGGGTAAGAAGTTAAGGATAAGGGATAAAGGAACATTTAAAAGTATATTACGAGTAATTCGTTTAACGGAGAAGTTATTGATTCTATCAAAATTAGAGATTTTAAAGGAGCTGTTGGTTTTTTCAATCTCGTCTTTTGTAACTGGGTTAGTAATAAAAAAATAAAAAATAAAAATAAGTGACTGAGGGAATCGCATAACTGTAAGAGTTGGAAGTCTAATAATAATAATGACGTACCTCTTAGTTACTAAATCAATCTTTATAAACAAATGACGTAGCCTTGGCTTCTGCATTTTTATTCATTCTCTAATTTCCTGGATAGGTGGAAAACTAAAACAGTACTACCGGGAAGAATAAGAAAAAAATGAACTTTTATTAACAACCTAAAGCAGTTAAGAAATCCAACAACGAGATTCCACGATTTAAAAATCTACTGATTACTGAATAAAAATCAGATAACTTCAAGAGAATGTATTATATCCACATACATATATCGAGTGTTAACAAAATATGGAACTCTTAAATAATCTTTCAACTGATAAACAAACACAAAAAGAAATTGCAGATGCTCCTATTTCAAAACGTTTTTTTTCGGAATGATAATACTAAACCACAAGCCTCAAAATTAACGTGGTGATTTCATGCCAAAAATTACGTCCATCGTTTTAAGGTAGAAATATTTTCTAAATTTAATTTTATATGTTTAACTGTTGAAAAGTGACTTAACGATAGCCCATACTTAGCTAATATTCTGTAAATAGTAAATAATATATTTTAAAAATCTAATACAAAATTGATAATACAACCTGTTGCCAAGTATACTGATCGAAGTATATTTTTTGAGATAAGTTTGAAATTTATTAACTCGCTTCATAATGACGGAAAACACTGATTACGGTGCGTTATTTATTCCTCTAACATCTTTCACTTAACTTATGCAATTGCATTTCATTATTGAGATTTTTTAAATTTATTGATAGATATAAAAAAAATCATCCTCTTTAACTACTATTTAATCTATTTGACGTAATGCCTGTATGAAAAATGCAAATAAAAATTGTAAAATTATAACAATTTATTTGCCAGTTTCGGCAAACAAGTAAAAAATGTTATCATTTTTTACTTCATTGTACGATGTAAAGGAAGTATTGTAATCGCGAAAAATTTCGGTTTTTCAAATTTTAACGGAAATATCCATTTTGACTACTTTCGGCGTGTTGTCTGTAACTCAAAAATGATTTAGCCGTAGGATGTTGAAAGTTTTGATATAGGACTGTTATAACATTCAGTTGTGCACCTCCCCTTTTCGATTGTAATCAACTGAACCAAAACAGTTCAAATAAGCCAAAAATCCAAAACATTTGGATTTTTGGACTTTTGCTTAACTGCAGTAATAAGTCCTCATTCAGACCTTTTGAAAGATATATTGTAAGTGGAACTTATTTTCAATGGTTCCAGGGTTATAGCCAAATAAAATCTTAATTAATGTAATATTTGATTCTTACGAGGGGAAAGCACATCGGTTCGAGTCATATTTCACGTCCTTTTTTTTAATTTAGATATTTATTAATTAAAGTCTGACTGAAAAAAAAAATTACGATAAATAATAACTCAATAATAGCAATAAAAAAAAAAAAACAAAAACAGAAGTTATTAATGAAATAATATTTTAAGTACTTTTCGTTATAAAAAAGGTGTGTATATGTAATTTAATACGCGTACAAGGAAACCCACCGGGTTGGTCTAGTGGTGAACGCGTATTCCCAAATCAACTGATTTGGAAATCGAGAGATCTAAGGTTCAAATCCTAGTAAAGGCAGTGGTTATCGATTGTGATTGCAAATGCCAATCGAATTGGGAATTGCAATCTTTTAAATTAAAGTGGTGTATCGGTCGGGATTATGGGTATTCGAGGAATGAGGACATCTTCGCCTTTAAAAGGCCCCGTTAAAATCGTTGCTTCCACTACGTTATTCATCATTTTCTTAACTGCAAGTCGCGTGCCGTTGCAGAGTTTTGTCTGATTAATATTCCGCAACAGGATAATTGTTATTTTTTTATCGAACCGTTGCTAGAATCAATCTAATGAGGAATGTTTTCCCAGTTCCTCCTGGCGCATCCAAGAAGAAGGTCCCCCCCCCCCCCCCCCCAACTCCGTCATTTATAATTTGCATTATGCGATCATAAATGCCTTTCTGTTCACGCGTTAATTTGGTAATGTTTGATTGGACATATGACTGAAGATCATCGATGTTGTAACTCTGTTCACGGCGTAAATCCACATTAAATGAAGCAATCGCAGCTCGGGTGGGTGCTGGCATTCCCGATTGACTAAGAACTTTATTTCTTTATTTGCAATAGCTAAGCACTTGTCTTCAATATTTATCAATGCTTCGTTGTAAATGCCTTCTGTAAATTCCACGGTCATATTGGTATTTTCTAGGCGTACTCTATGCAAAATTTCCTCAGCCATATGCGATCGATATCTTTCCCATAACTCTGTGGGAGATGAAGGGAAGAAAGCGGTCAATATAATTGCGAATAATGCGCGAATTTGGTTTGGATGTGTAGTGTTGCACGCGTCATTAATACATATATCCCACTGTTGGTCGTTTTCTAATAAATTCATAGCTTGGTGAAAGGCATAGTTCAATCACGACACGATCACACAAAAGTACCTCGATTAAAGTGAATATTTAATTCAGATTGTATAATAATCTGAATCAGATGCAAGTGGATACGTTTTTTTGTTTGTTAATAAACAATGTAATTGGGAACAGGTATTGTTTCACATGTGACTGCGGTTGTCGTTAGCTATTATGGCGAGTGTTCCCTTCGCTTCCGGCAGATGGCGCGGTCACTGGTACACAGCTGACCGTTAAAAAAACTGTTTTCTCGCGGTCGCGGGTATGTGGCTGATGCGAAAAATAGATAAAAACAATCTGATGCGGGTTATATATCGTGCTAAAATTTGAGCTCAATCGGTGCAGAACATTTAGAGTTTTTGAAGCGTACACAAACGAGCTTAACATTTTTATATATAAAGATTTGTGGGCTGCGAAAAAAAGTCCTTAAGTCGTGCGAATAAACACATCATTTTAAATGCTTACAAAAGCAGAGTAATGCTTACAAATTACAGAATAATCAAATGGCGTTGATTTCAGATGTTAATAAAATGCTAACGTAAGTAGAAGTTGTGCTGCTTCAGTGTACAACGTGATTCTCGAGTATGAATCTACTAATGAATTACGGTCTTCAAAGAAAACAAAACCCCGCAGGTCAATTGAGAAAATGACCCCGCAGGTCATTTTTTTTTTTTTTTTTTTTTTTTTATAAAAACGCGATTCGTAAAAAAATTACACGAATTTGAATTATTTAGAAATAGTTTAGCGGTGTATTATGTCCTTTGGAAGAAGAGAATTCGGTTATTGTCTTCGACAAGGCTTCTTATCATTAAACGAAAAGAATTCCAGCCGTTATAGAAAAACAATGATATCAAAATGCGGCTTACTTCAAAAGGAATAATTTTTGATGAGATTTAAATTAATGTTCAATCATTGCAAAGGGTTTCGCGTATTAAAAGTAATTATAGTCCGTATAAAATTGGTTTGACACACAACGCCATATTGGTAAGTCGTGTTTTTTATTCGGCTTCTAAGGAATATGTTTGCCGGTCTCCGTGGCGCGAGTGGTAACGTCTCGGACTTTAATCCGGTGGTTCCGAGTTGGAATCCCGGTCAGGCATGGCATTTTCATACGCTATAAATCATTCATATCATCATCTGAAGCAATGCATAACGGTGGTTTCGGAGGTTAGAAAAAAACAAAAAAAAATGAATACTTAATTGTGTGGTTTCAGTGTTACTATTTGTGAATTTTGTTCTTTGCTTTTACATAGGAAAGAACGCTAAATGACCAAAAAACGATTGTTTGGTCATATATATGTAAAAAAATAACCTAACAAAGGATTTTTTGGTCATTATGTAGGGATATTATTTTCAGTGTATTTGGTTATTTCGACTTTTTTTGTTTGCATAGTCTTAAGTCTATCTGGGCTATAAGAAAGTTGGGTGTTTTAAATTATCGGATTTAATTCAAATCACTCTCTAAACACAGAAGTCGGTGGAAAATAACTTTTTAACGAAAAGAGAAATGGCTGCAAAAGCATCACAATTAATACTGAACATTAAGAAACTTACAAAACATTACGAAAATTTAACCTTTAATTTTATAAATTCAGAATTTAAATAAATCCAATTGTCAAAAGAGCACTACCTATCGGATTTAATTCCAACTACTTTCTAAACACAGTAGACGGTTAAAAATATTTCTAACTTTTTTCTACAGGTCAGATCGAGGATTTCAGTAGCTTTAAACCCTCTCCAGAAAACGCAGACTGTTTTTCAAAAATCCTCGCGTAAATCGGTCCAGTAGTTTTTTAATCTATAGCGGACACACATACAAACATTGCTTTTTATATATACAGAAGAAGGAAGTCTGTTTGTATATTTCTTTTTTACATAAATATCTCGAAACCGGTGCCACCTAACGGGTATAGTTTTTAAAAAAAATTCTTTTCACGTAACTATTATATATATATATTCTGAATATGAGCCAAATCGGTCTGTAAATAAAAATTTTCCAAATATCTCAACTTCAGCGCCATCTAGCGGGTCCATTTTTTGCTTAGGTATTTCTTTCCACGTAACACATATTTTAAATATGAGCCAAATCGGATCATAAATACAATTTTTTGAATATCTCGATCCCAGCGCCACCTAGCGGGTCCAAACTAATTTAGAAACCTTCGCGGGCGTGCGCACAACAACTCACCAAAGTTTCATCGCCATCAGATGACTAGTATAGGAACGCATACGAAACAAAGAAACATCCATTTTTATATATATAAATATAGCTTTACTTTGCTAAAAAAGCCTAGATAACACCCCACACCGTCCCACGAAGAGACCGCTATTTCATTTAGTCGGCATATGCGACTCCCTCCGGAGAACGGGGCGCATTTCTCCCTCTAAATAACAAGGGCTCCGGTAGGCGCATTCCTGCTAGCCCATAGGTGCTGGTACCGAAAGGACTTCAGCGGATGGACCGAAGGGGAATCACGCCGGGATTACTAGGCTCAAAAGCTTAGTCTCCCACGGTCAGAACCGGTAAATAAATTTCACGCCGGTCATACGGATAGGAACGCAAATTACCAAATCCATCCGTAAATAAAACTTAAAATTTATAACCGCCACTAACTAACCTATGAAACCCTCCCGATAATAGAAAGATACAGCAGCAAGGGTCATTGTCTAGGCTATGCGATCTGCAAGGAGAAATATTTAAACTCCCGCCATTCTTGCGTTCCGTTTCATTATAATACTTCATAATTTAATCTTTTAACATCTGCGGGGAACTTCATTGAACAAATTGGGTGACTTAAGTCATATCGAAAATTTGGGGGTACAAAGATATGTGACACATCCCCTGCTCTGTTGTAAACTTACCATTTTTAATGTTTTTTTAATAGGTTTCTTGTGCTTACTGTAAGGATCACAAGTTTTTTGTAGGAGTTTGTACCTTTTTTAAAAATAAATTCTTATGGTGAAGGCAAACTGTAGTAAGATTATGAACTTCAGTTCTTAGCTTAAGTATATTAAGTTCTTCCTCAGACAATTCACTTGCATTTTCTATTGCTTTTTGGGTGACATAACTCGTTTTGTGATATTCTGTCTGTGTTATCCCCATACATTGCACTTATCTTCCATTTCAAATTTAAGTTAAATAGAAAGTTCAAATTTATGTTAAACAGCAAGTTCAAATTTCTTATACCTGGCAATTTAATGGAAATATCCTTTAATTATTATTGCGTATTTCTTTTAAAATGAGTAGTTTCAAAATCAGCTACATCCAAAAATTTTTGAAATCAACTTTTTAGTGTACATGATTTAAGTTGGTCATACAATAAATATATGCAATAAAACAAGATTTGTGCCTCTATACCTGCTATATTCACAAGAAGATTGCTTCATGTGTTTCAAAATCAGTCACATCCTGAAATAATAAAATATAAATATTTGAAAAAATAACTGTTATTACTTTTTAAATTTATTAGAAAGTGTGTAATAAAATATTTATTGTAAATGTTTTTTTTTTTTTTTGTTTTTAAATAAAAGTAAATTATTTTGTAGTCAGAAATCAACTTTTTTGTTTCAAAACCAGCCAAGTCCCAAATTCTGTTTCAAAATCGGCCACATCCAAACAAAAAAATTGAGTTTTTTTGCTAAATGTAATTAGATAAAATAAAATTTTTATTATTTAATTAGGAGTGACTTAATTTCTACAGTGAATAAATCAAAATTTTAGCTATGAAAATTTTAACTTCTACCTATTTTTTGCTGTCCTGAAAAATTTAATGAAATGGAAGTGGCTGATTTAGAAACTAGGCTACTCAAATATATAACTAAAAAAAAAAGAATTACTTACAGTTTACTAGTATTATAATCCATAAAAGAAAACAAAAACCGCTACACTCGCACACCGAAGTAATACATAAAATACTAAGCAGTATACATCATCTTGTTTCCTCAGGAAGCACAAATAATAGACTGACTATACAAGCAAAAAATAGCTTGTCGGATGATATGGTTGTCCAGACATATTTATCTCCTGTTGCTACTTGCACAGTTCCAGCAACAAACAAACATGACTGCACACTTTACAAACTGGGCCTGTTTCTACTTATAGTTTTCTTGTTTTTGACCTCAATTAAGATTTGTAATAAAAGAACTACTTATCGCTCTAAAAATAGTGCAAGTGGTAGTTTAATGTCCTACAATGGCTCAATGAGTCATTTTAAAACTTTTATATTTAGCTTAAAAAAAAACTATACAAAGGAATGAAAACCCCAAAAATTTTATTTATTTATATTATAGCCCATTTCATAAAGATTACTTAGGAAAAAAATTGTGATTATCCCTTTCCCTTCTTGAGATATTGAGTTTAACGCTAAACCATGTTTTCATTTTTAAACATTTTTGACATGGAAAAATAAATTTTTTTCTGCCAAAATCGTTACACTGTGGAGAATGTTATATTTTTTCTCTAGAATTCCCATAGTTTAGAGAGAAAAACTTGAAAATTTTACAATGATTGGATGAAAATAAACAAATGACAAATCATTTCATTTTTACAGATGCTTTTTATCTTGCGATATCAGACTGCAAAATGTGAAAAATTTCAAAACTTTGAACGGTCAAACATGATAATGAAGTGAGGTAGAGAGTTGAAACTTGGGGTGGTTATTTACCTCTATGGGTAGAACAAACAAAGTAAATTTCATAAAACTATGAGATGGTGGGTAAAAAAATTGTTTTTTTTTTGTGGTTGAACCGACCTGGAATGACCCATAAATCTGTGTAATTTGCCATTTTATGGTGCATCCTCTATTTTTAACTGTAAGTTATTATGTTTAACATTACCTTGCATTAATTATAAATGTTTTTCTAAATGTAATATTTCTATCATGAATATTTGATGATATATAAACATATACCGATAATATTTGACTTTTGTTTAATAATATTTGAAAAGTAGAATACCATGGTCAGAGGCCTAACGTACAAGATGGTTGATGTGCAATAATTATAGATTATGATTATGCTTAACTTGAATAACATGTATTCATGTTTATAATCCACGAATAAAGAGAAGATTTACCTTTCTTGAATCACAAGAAGGGTCTTGTTAAATTTCAAATGGTAATAGAGGTGTATATAAAAAATAAAGATTGTTTAGTCGTTAGAAAAAACTAAGAAAAAACCTATTTTGCTAGTTCAATATTTGCACCTAGCTATCTTATTTTCCATCATAGTCTTAGTTTTTTTAAAAAATGTAACAATTTTATTAAAAATTTCTAAGAATCATTGCAAGGACACAAAAATGACGAAGTAAATTTTCTTGAACTTTTGTATTCACTTGCTCAACACCACATAGTCTACATGAACTCTAGGCCTCCTCCCTCAACTGTTTCCTCTTATGAACATTTATAATTTACATGGCTTCAGTTAAATTCACAGTAAATACTGCATTACTTTTACTTTATTGAAACTGAAGGTAAAATTTGGTCATATTACGAGATTTATCATCACGGAATCAAATCACAGACAGGATTTATAACCAGCAAGATTATTTACTCTTTTAGGATTTTCATTTTTCTTTTTTAAATTCGATCTTGACTTTCTTCAAAGTTAAAAAAAAAAAAACAATTAAAAAAGTTCAATTCCATTATTTTTAAAGAAATAATAATTTATTAAAAAAGATTAATATACACTTTATTTCTTACCATACATATTTTATAAAAAATAATTTTTGGATCTGCTAAACCCATGGAAATCTGTTAAAACTGTTTTTTTTTAATCTGATCTTACTGTGTAAATTAATTAAATTATTTCACGAATTCCTTATTGACCTGTAAAATAAATTACTCTTATTATTTCTTTTAAATATATTTTATTTATTTTTTGTAAAGAAAAAATTAAATATTTATTATTAAATTAATTAATTATTTTATTTTAATAAATAATGAATCGTTTATTTTCAATACTTTACAGTTTCATTAATTTGTAGTCTTATCTCTTGTAATCATTAATTAATTGTAACGTAAGCAATAATTATATTAAATAAACAATAAACATGTGCAATATAAACAAGCTAAGCTCAATTACTTTATTTATTATTCCTTCACCTACATTTTTAATCATAAAAAATATAATTAAATTCATTGGCAGCTCACATGGCTTGTTCAAAATACCCATTCTGTCACTCTGCCTAATATTAAAGTTTCATTTACCACTCACAATACCGTAATAGGTCTATTGTAACCAACATAATATTTCAAGTTAGAAGATCACATTATTTATCATTTGAAGTGTTTGTTTTGAATGTCTTTTTCAGAGAATATTTCCTGGTTTAATGAATTTCAATAAAAAACCTCATGTTAATTTTCCCAGAAATAGTGGAACTCGGCTAATATAGATACGGAAAGAAACAACTCCAACGTATACTGTAGAGATCATGAACTTTGCTTGACTTTACACCGCACATATTTATTATTTATTTAATATAACCGGTGCTTACATTACAATTCATTAATGATTACAAGAGATAAGACAATAAATGAAACTTTGCTTACTGCTGAATTGTTTTGACAATGGTAACAATAATTGTGAACACAGAACATAGTTAAAACGGTTCTTTATATTGTACGAATTACTTCTAAACATACCAGATCAAAACCAAAATGGCAAAAAACAAAGGCTATGATGATAAAGGTTTTTAACAATGGCAACATAACAGGATAAAATTATAAATAAATCCTCCATAGTCCAGTGTTATCTAGCATGATAGATAGAGAGGAATTTTCTCAAGCCAAGATCACTGTAAAAATTTCACACTGGCAGTTAGAATAAATCATTTTATGAATGTACAACTTAAAACTATAAATAAAACCACTGTAATGTGTTTCTTGGGTAGATGTACCATTACTAACTTGTGTATGGTATTTCCACTGTTGATAATAGTATTATTTCTGTTACAAGGGGTTTAAAATTTTTGAACATTTAGTTAGATGATAAATTTTCATCAAACAAACTGATTTTGTCTATAAAAAAAAACCTAATCATTTTGTGTTAATACGATTTAATTAATCTTAAAGGTCGGTTTCATATTAAATATTTACTATGACACACAACCATTCCAAAAAATATTACATGAAGTGCTAATAACCTAAAAGAGACTGTTCCAGCATCTACCTGAAAGGATATCTTGGAAAAATCTTGATTAAAGCAGCATTACCAAGTACACAAGAATATAAATAAAAAAGGAGTAGCAGTAAACACATTATTAAATTAAAATAAAGAGATGCAAACATGCAAAAATTAAAATCAGTACTTAATAAAATAACAATTTTAAAGACAATTTTTAAATCTTGTACATATTTAGCGCATGTTTAATGAAATATGAAAAATTCAGGTTTATCTGTAATTAGTAATGAGTATTTTTTTTTCAAATATTTAAATGCAAGTAAATGTTGGTAGAGAATAGAACTAGTAAATAATGCTCAAGGGTGTCTTTTATAACCTTATATAGCGTGTTAGTTATTCAGCACACAGTGTTGGTATCGGTGTTACAAGTGCTCGTCATACTTTTATTTCGTGCTTGACAGAGTGTGTTGAACAAAGTTACTGGATCAAGTTCTGTCAAAAGCTTGGTCATACGCAAAACAAAAAAAACTTGTACGATTAAGCAGGCTTTCAAGAAAGAAGTTATGATGGTTAAACAAATTAAAGAATAGTACAATCATTTCCAAAATGGCCTTTGGTTGACAGTGAAAAAGTACACCGGTAGGCCATTAATTTAAAATCCAAATGTCATTTGTTAATGAATGCAGTTTAATAATAGAAAATCATTCACTAATCATCAGAGAAACTGTGTATCTTACTGGGATTAGTTATGGTTTCGTACACATGATTTTAACAAATGTGATTTGGGGATGGGCAAAATGGCCATGAAATTGAGCAAAGCCGCTTTCACTTGAACCGAGATCGTTCTGACTTGCATGGGAAGTACTGGAGTGTATGTATGCTGATCCTTGCTTCCTAAAAACTGTGATAACTGGTTACTGGGTACATCTGTACAAGCCAAAAACCTAAACTCATAATGGAACCACCACGACAAGTAAAAGGGATGGTGAAAGTTTTTTTTGTACAACCGTAAAGTAGTACGTCATAAATACACACCAAAAGAATTAACTGTCAACAAACTGATGAAGGCATCCTTCACATGATGCAGTTTGGTACAACAGATCAGACCTGTGGGAATCGCACTAGGCCATAACATAAATAATGCACTTGCTCATTTATAATGTCTAATCCAGGATTTTTTGATCGTGTACATAACTCAGAATTCTCAGGTTCCTTATTCATCAGACATGATCCTTCTAATGATTTTTTCTTATTCCTTGAACTGAAGACACTACTGAAAGGGTCCTGGTTTTGATATAATGAAGAATGTGATGGTACAGTCTGTAGCAATTCCAGAAGTGGGCTACGAGATATGTTTCAGAGATGGAGAAGTTCACTGGATTAAGTGTAAGGAGTCTAAAGATGATTATTTTGAAGGAGACTAGGGTTGGAAGCCTAGGTAAGCCAATTTTTGTCATAAATTATGATCGTATACTTTGTATTATTTTAAAATTTATCAACAGAGTAATAATATTTTAGTAAAAAGAAATCTTTCAATTTTATTGCTATTATAACTATTATTATATAATGTTTATATGTTAGCAAAAATCTCAAGAATCATTAAGTAAAGTAATTTCTACCAAATTTTAACATTCCATATTTAAATTATGTAATATTGAATGTCATAGGCCAGGGGTGAGTAAAAGCCTGCCCGCAAGCCAAATGTGGCCCTTTAAATTGCTTAATCTGGCCTGTTATGAAATCCTGAGCAACATTTTCATCTCTTTCTTACCCAATTTTATAAACAAACTACCAAAATCACAAACATGAATGCACATCTACTATTACACTGTATATCCGCATATAATCGAGCGATTGATAACTTAGTGGGGGATGACAGTATTGAAACAGTAGTGACAAGTTAGCAAGTTGTAGAAATCAATAGGTGCACTGAGTGCTTTCTCACTGCAGACTTCAAATTTTGTATGCACTTTCCATCTGAGTGTACCGAACTCAAAAAGAATATTGGATATTTTTACATGCAAGTTTTAAGAATTTTTGTGGTTTTATTTTATTACTTAATTATAGGCACTGAAATGAGTTGTCACAAAATAAAAAATTGATTTTGAATGCCAAAATTTTAATGCAGCATGGACAGCAAAGTATTTATTTACAAATATAAACAATAAAGCAATTTGTTTAGTTCGCCAAGAGTAATTCCTGCATACAAAGAACGAGGCCACTGGAAACAAGCTCTGTCATCACGTGCATGCCGACTTGGGGAAAACATCATTTGAATTATCCCATAAAGTTATGGCAGTAAAGAGGTGACACCATTTTATTGCTAAATAAAATTTTCTGATCCATCTTGCAGTTAAGGAAAGTTCCATATACGTAGCACATCCAAATAAGCAACTCCTGTTACACCTGCTGCAGTGATAAAGAATGGCCTGTAACATTCAGGATACTGCACAGAAAAATTTAATTTTGGGAAGTCTCTTTTGCATTGTTAAGACTTCATGGTGATTTTTCGACCCTAGATACAGACATTATGTGTGTTAACTTTTCCATTAAAATGAAATGTTGTATCATCCTTAACACAATACTATCAAGAAAGTCATCTTATGCTGCAAAATTTCAATTATGAAGTTGGCACATATAGTGTAGTCTGTAGATTTCAAAGCTTATAACAGCTGTTAATGATATGATGTGCATATGTACCCATTTCCTAAAAACATTCTACACTATCATCACCACCACTGCTAGCCTGCGACTGATCGTCCAGATTTTTTAGGACTAAGCAAGTAAGTCTTGCTGACAGTTCAACATTCACACATCTTTGGTTGCCTCGTACTCTTCCCTTTACACAGACATCTAGTTGTTTCAAATTGATTATGCCACCGATAAATGTTATTGTTTTCTCAAATTATCACAATTAATTGTGATAACTTTCTACAAAACACATGTTGAACTGCAACCGATTCATATTTAGCAAACTGCAAAACACAGAAGGCTATCCTTTTTGTTCAGGATAGAAATTGTCATCTTTCCTAGTGTCACTGTAAAATCGAAAACAGGGAATCCATGTATAACACTACATGCGCAACTAAAACTGTTATCATTGCTCTTCAAATTTAGCCTTATTATCACTTTATACCCCATCCAAGAGATATAACAAATAAATCCTGATATTCCTTTTCGTACACCCAGTACAATAGAAAAAAGATGATGAATTGATTTAGTTACGATAAAAGGAAAGATAGAATAAGGGAGTTGCTACAAACTTTATGCAAAGGTGTAACATTGAAAAATAAACTTACCTGTTTTAGGACGATTTGTTCTGATAGTACAAAATCTATCAGGAATTGGGCACATTCCTGGTTTTATAATATTCAAGATAAGTGACAATTTATCATCTGTTGATAACAACTTTGATAAACCAGGACCTTCAGCAAATTCTCCAACCGTCATGGATAGAAAACGTACCTTAGTAAATACATCGGAAAGACTTGGAGCAATTCTACTTAGACATTTTCCTAAAAGAATATAAAATTTAATATTATTACATTCAAATTTATTGTAATTTAATAATAAAAAGAACTACCCAATAGCTTTGAGATTGCAAACTATTGTTTTGAGAACTGGGTAAAACATAAAAATTTTTGGCAACTACCTGCTCTGCAATTTTTATGAACATGTCTGTAAAGTAGTATCTCTCTGAACAAATGAATTTTCTTTTACAGTACTACTAATTAATAATGACACAGAAGTGCAGATTATGGACCTAAACTGCAATAGAAACTCACAAAATGTAATGCAGATATTTGTTTTATTTGCTTTAATTCAGCAAATACATTAAATATTTCAGTTATAAAGAGAAACACTTAAGTTAAAAAATGCTTTTGTTGACTGCTGTAGTACATGACACTAGAAACAATTATGAATGCACAAACAGTTATGATGACCAGAAGCTGTTGGCAACGTTTCAGTTTCTAAACTGTTGTACAGTGCATGCTGATGCTAACTTACAAAGCAAGACAGACATAAACTGTAAACTGCATCGCAAATTTTGTTCCTTGAATTTTGGAGGACAGATGAATTTTGAAATCACACTGTTCATTGAAGTTAAAGAAAAACTTAGAGACAACCTTATCTTATGTTCCAAAGTAAATCTTGGCGACAAATAATGCTTTGTGGTTATGATCTTACAAACAATGTTTTGTCTAAGTCGACTCAATTCTGACCAGTTTTTCTATTTATTCAGGTAATAAATATATATTGCTGAAGAAATTCAAATTGAACATAGACACGAGTTTAATATAAAATGAGAAAATTTTATAAAAAGGATAACGAAAGATAGATTACTGCAGTAAAGGTACACAAGTCGCAGAATTTTCTAATTTTAATAGTAAAATTATACAGAACAGAAGACATACAAAAGATATCAAGAGCAAATTGGTATAACTAAACTGAACTTTTATGTTTTCCCAAAAAACTTGGATCTTACTTGTTCAAAAAAGTTAACACTTATTAAAATGTATAATTTACAAAACAAAATTATTAAAAAATGAAAACAAATTAAATCTACAGTAAACCAAAATGACTAAAACAAAAGACTTATATAACTTAGTATGATGCACATGTAATGCAAAATTTCTTTCTGTCTTTTATGACAAATCACTCGTTTTTTTCTTTCAGATTTCTTTACGAAATGTGTTTTTTTGTTAATTTTAAAGACTGTAATACTCTTACATTGTATGGTTTTGTTGTTTTCTATAAAATACACATGCACAAATACAAGTATCTCGTGAAGAAAAATAAGTTATTTCAAAATATATTTCCCTTGTGGAATATAGCAAAACGTTTACATGAACTTAGATTTAGAAACATTTAATGTTCAAGTTACAGATATTGAACATTAAAAACAAAGCCCCAAGTCTGTAACTCCAGTAATTTAATGAAAACTGCCACAAACTCCAAAACCTTCAGTATTTCAACAAAGTAACCAAATAACCAATATCTTTATTAACTCATTATTTCAATATTCACAATTACCAATTAATTTTGATCAATTTTAAATTTTGTTAAACGTTAAAAACATCATATCAATAAAGAAGAAAATGTGATTCACCAAAATCAATGTAAGCTGGGGCTTAGTACTATACTTATTTCCATTCATAATGGTTTATTTAGCACTAAAATAAGGAAATATTTGATAAAAAAGTAATCTTTATAATACAGTAATAGTTTTATTCTCATTGCTTACAAAGTACATATTTCTTACAAGATTGCGTTGCAACTTAGTAGCAATATTTGCAAACTTAAAATAAAATAAACACACTTAACATAAATAAAACATACACAACTGTATGGATATATAATATACAATAATGGATATAGTACTGTTATAATAACAATGAAAAAAAATTACCTTAGGTATTTTTGATATATTACGATTTTTAGATTGTAAAAAATGAAAACAAAATACTCCTGAGGAAATTCTTCATGGTTGTTATCATCTTTATAACTTATCAAATGTGAAAATTGTAATTATTAAACAATTGAATAGTTTTACTATTATATTTATACAGAAAATTTTCAAAAGATAGAAAAAAGTAATAATAGTAGAAGTGTAAAATGATTCATGGTGTGAAACAAAGATGATTTGAACTTCTAAATATGTATTTAGTTACTTTAATCATTTTAATGTCCTTGACTGTATTATATTTATCTTATTTATATAACTTATCCTAGTTATACTTATTTACATTCAAAATATATCTTATTTATTTTTATAATACATTTAATTCCTTGATAAATTAGCTTATATTTGAAAAGAAACATTCAATATAACCTTCTGCGGGCAGCCATTATTGTTACTGATTATTTAAATTTGGAATTACTTTTAGTTGCTTGATGTCTGCAGGGATTTTACAGAAAATCAGAGCTGTAATAAAAAGATAAAATTTATGGAACATCTATTTGTTTAGATTGGCCTGTTTGACGCTCCATGCTGTATACTATAAGCAGGGTACTTCATTTCTTCCTGGCCATTTTTTATACAAAATATTACAGTACAAGTACTGAAGGAGTAAGAGGTTTCATTTCCTGAAAATGGATAAAGAATTAAATGTTTGAGGATTTCTGGAAATAATTCTCATTAGAGGTTTTATTACAGAGTAATAGGCTCCTCCCCGCACTGGTATCCCATATTGAAGTTTACTTTCAATGAAAGCATAATACATTGATTTTATAATATACTCTGGGCAGAGATTACAAACAAAATAAAGTTTTCTATGCACAATTGAATTTTCTTTAATTTCATTGTGTTGTCTGTCCAGGACAACTTGGAATCGATCACTATGCCTAAATATTTCACACTATCCGCTTCCCGTATCCTCTCACAGTTTTGTTAATATTTTTTATTTGCCATTTTACAGTGTTCGTTTGAATAGTGACTGAGGTGAATCGGTTCTTAAATACAGTTTTAGTTTTATTCATATTTAAAGCATTAACTTGAAACCACAGGTTGAGGTCTCTCGCAGATCACTATTAACTACGTCAATTAATCATTTCTCATTGATACCTTAATGCTGTATTATCACCAGATGTTGTCACTGAACCATTTAGCTTTCTTTCACAGAGGTCATTAATATACACCAGGAAAAATTCTGCTGAGAAGGCAGAGCTCTGAGGGACTCCACTAAATTTTAGTGGAGTAAATTTTTGGAGTCCACTAAATTTTTGTACTTAAACTATTATCTAATCTAACTAGCTGGGTTCTGCTGAGAGCAATAACTCCCAAACCAGTCGTTGCACACTCCTCTTATATTATAGTTTATTTAATAAAATTTTGTGATCAACAGTAATAAACCCTTTTCTGATATCTAGTAAAAGACATGCATATTTTTCATTTTTGTTTACACCATTATAAAAATAAATCAACATTTTCAATAGCATCTTCTATGTTTAGTTCTTTTCTAAATCCAAAATTGGTTTATGCTATCTCATTTTTGATAAAGATTTAGTCTGTTCAAAGATTTAACCTATTTCTAATTAGTTTTCCAGGGTTTATGCAAATAGAGGTAACAGAGCTAAGGTCTATAGTTATTTGGGTTGTTTTTGCCACCTCCTTTGCCAACTGGAATGATAACAGCATTTATTAAGCTTAAGAGTATTTGTCTGTTGCCATACTTGTAAAGAAACATTGAAACATGAGATACCTGGGGCTTTCCTATGTTTTAATATTTAACTAAGTTTAGTATATTTCAATGTTTGTTGTTGAGGTGAAGAATACTGAGGGATTAGAATTACTTGAGGAAACAGCGTGTGGTAGCAAGATATGCTATCCATATCTCATTTATTCTTGTTAAATTGAATTTCTTTTCCATGCATTTAAGCAATTCGTCAGTGCTTAACCATGGTTTTCTTTCGGTGAAAGATGTCTCCTTTGAACATTACCTTCACATCTGAGGATGATTCAAATAAAACCTGGAGTTTTGCCGCACGAACTGAGGATGAAAAGTGAATTTGGTGTGGTAAAATTTCATTTTGTCACTATAAATCCAAATCTCAGATAAAACAAAACATATAAATTTATCGTTAAATTTACTCATTTCAAGCCAAATTTGATCAAAACTTTTGTCCTCATCGCTTATCAGGAAGTTCAAAATGTAATTTAAAAAATATTGGGATAAGTTTTTTGCAAATCTTTTTGTTTTAGGGTCCAACTAGTTCATCTGGACCAAAAAACACATGTATGTGCATATATAAATATTTTTGTGTGCCGCACTGTTTTTGATCTAATATCTTGGGACTGACCAAACCAATTTTCTTCAAATTTCGCTCAAATATTTCTATATACGAAGCATTGATCATATTAATTTTATTTCAAAACCAAGAGGAGATGCCATGAAAAAACCAAATTTGATGTTCTTCAGAGGCATTTTAGAGAAAATTTTATTAAAGTGAATTTGTTACCGGCAATATACATAAATAATGCAAAAAGGGTTTTTCAAAAAACAACCCTGCCTCTTAAAAGTGAAACATACAGTAGTGAACAAAGGGAATTTCTATTCTGTTGTAAGGAATTTTCATTCTGTGACAGACTGGTTGCTGTTTAGTGTTTTAAGTTTATGTCGCTAGTTCATATACAAATAGAATTAGTGGTATTTGTGCTTTTATAATTCATTGTCAATTAGTTTTTTGTGACCTTGTGAGTTTCTGTTATAAGTTTTTTATTCATTTATAGTTAATACAATGGATGTAACCCCACGAAAGCGACAAAAATTGTTGCTTCGTACCAACACATACAAATGACTCAAAGGCAGATTGTCAGTAAGTGTAGTTTGGGGTTAGGTACTGTAAATGAAATTGTGAGAAGGTTTAAGGAAACAGGTTCTGTCTCTCCAAAAAGCAAAGGAAAATGTGGATGGAAAAAGAAAATCACCCCCACACAGAATCGATTACTAATAAGAAAAAGTAAAATTAATCCAAGATTGTCAACTGTTGACCTTAATAGGGACTTGAGAACCAGTGGGACTAATGTTTCTGATATGACAGTTCGTAGAAGATTGTTGGCAGCAGGAAGGATTGCTCGTAAAGCTAAAAAGAAGCAGTTAACAACACAAGATATGAAGACAAAAAGGCTTCAATGGGCAAAGGAACATAAAGAAAGGACTCCCAACCCTGTAGGGAAAGACACCCACCTTGTGACATTACCAGTCGCCACACCATCCCCTCCATTCTGAGCCCTGAGGGGCTTTAATAAAGGACTATTGAGATGTGGAAAAAAATTATTTTTTCAGATGAGACACATTTCTTGGTCCAAGGGGAGAGAGTAGCCTACATTCGTAAGTCAGCAGATGAGACGACATCTACTCCAGCACACCTGCAACAAGCTCCCAAACATCCAGCCAAAAAAATGTTTTGGGGATGTTTTAACATGAAGGGCCAGGAGCACTTATGCCTCTGTAAAAGATGATGAAATAGATCCAATACATCAACATATGCCAAAGAAAAATAGTCCCACTTATGCAGAAGAACCCGGAACTTATTTTCCAACAGGACCTTGCATCAAGTCACATATCAAAGAAAGCAAAAGAATTCTTCAAAAACAAAAAACTTTGCATGCTCTTGTGGAAAGGGAACTCCCCCAACCTGAATCCCATTGAAAATTTATAGTCCATACTAAAAAGAAGACTGTGGAAAATGAATTGTAACACAAAAACATTGTCCTTATTAGTTCAGTGATACAGGTTTGGTTTCATGATGAAGAAATCAAAAATCATTGTTCTACCTTAATAGAATCCATGACAAAGAGGATTAATGAGTTAATCAAAAACAAAGATGGATGCAAACTATTAAATTTGAATAAGTTTGACTAATAAACATTAATTTGTTCACCACTGCATGTTTTTTTTGTTCTTTTGCTGTATCTCCTTTTTTGGTTTAAATAATTTTTTAAAAATCTTTTGAAAGTTTATACTTCATATATAAAACTACAATAGATTTCTACAATTTTTAAAAATTATAAACCCCCACACCTAAAATGCAGAAAAATTTTATTATTATTTTTATTTTAATCTTTATTGAAGGTGTTAGATCTAAAAATTATTTTACTTATAAAAATAATATTTTTTTTAAAAATCTTTTTGAAATTTATCTCCTACCTCTAAAATGTGTATATATATTTTTTTTCATCACTTATAGGGCTATAAAAATTAAGGTAGCTTTGGCAACAATAAAATGAGCCGAACCCAAAATGAGAAGCAATTTATTTCATTACTTCTATAAAAGATATACTTTATTTTTCCATATTTTTAAACAATACTCTTAATTTTTTTTAATAAATAAATTTTTCCTAAAATTTCCCCACAGAATAAGGAAACCCCCAAAATCAAACAAATTTTTTATTCAAAATTTGGGAATTCTGATGCCTGAATTTTATTTTGATAATCATGATTTCACCAGCGCAGCCAGAAAGTTGAGAAAAAGCTATATTCATTTCTCAGCACCAATTTGAGGCAAAAAGACTTGAGATTTGGCAAAATTTAGTTCTGCAACCCTTCATGTCATTCCAAGAAAATCACAGCACAGACTCTCAAATATGGTATGCCACCTGGCCGGCTCTGAATTCCTTATTAACAGGCATGATGAGATGAACAAATTACCTGCTAAGTGAGGCGACATTGAAGGTGACACAAGATAACACTGTGAACTGATGCAGTACTACCAAGGTACCTCCTAACATGTCCTCTGATGGCTCACTCCTGCACCTGCAACAACCTGATTACAAGCAATAAGAATGCTATTTACCTAGCCTTAGTGTTCGAAGAATCAAATCTAATGCACTCTGGAGACGGAAATTAACTATCAATCAAAATTGAAGTAAACAATTTAAAAATACATAAATATTTGCAAACCTTGTATCTCTGCTTGATTTCTTGCCCACTTTTCTATTTCCTTAAACAATTCCAATTCAGAATCAATCTCTAAAAATGGCATTTCAATAAGCTCATTTAAAAACCCAACATCCACAGTAACAAAATCTTTACTTGCTAAAACCGATTTTGTTTCTTGTTCCACAATATCCATATAAACACATTTAATAGAGACATTATCATGCAATTTCAAAAATTCATACAAATAGCAAATATCAGAAACTGAAATATTAGAAACAATATAATCTTCACTAATCTTTTTCAATTGTGGAATATTATACATTTCAGCAGCATCGTATATTAAACATGCATTATCAACTGAAGTGAACTCAATACGATCTGAATAAATAAATCTGAAAAAACCAAAACAAAATATATATATAAATTCCCTTTCTCTGAGTAAGAACATTTATTTATTACTTTATACAATCTGAACTCTTTCTTGTTAGTTACACACATAAAGCAGATATAAGTCAAAAATTGCTTTCGCTAAGAGTATTTGATTCTTTTTAGGCAGACTGCAGTCTTTAAGATCATAAATTTTAAATTGTAACAGCTTCAATTGTTAATGAAAATGTTAGATGAGAAAATATCTTTTACTTTTTTCAAATGGGTGATGAAAGCTTAGATGAAATATTTAAACATTTTCTTAATTAGTTTTGGAAAGCTTTCTTTAGTAAAAGAGAAACAATTTACACATATAAAAAAAAATACGAATTACTAAAGGGATCATAAAATTTAGCCCTATGCTAAGAATTCTTGAAATGTCTAAATATAATTTGTTTGATAACTTTCAGCATTATGTGAAAAATTATAAACAAATTCACACTAAGTTATTTGTACTGCTAAAAGATTACATTATGATAATTTAATATCTAATTCAGACAATAAATAAAAAATCATGCAGGCAGTTATCAAAAGAAGGTGAATTTGAAAATAAAACAGGTCAGATAACTTCACCAAAATCATATATCATGCCTCATTCAGACAGCACAGAAATTTAATAATTTTTTTTCCCAGTATTTCAAACAACAGTAATATTGATCCATTCACTTTGAATAGCTTATTGATGAAACAGCATTTCTTTTTCCTTTTTACACCCACAGAGCTGGAACCTTGTGTATTAAATATAACGAGTAAATATTCTGTAAGTAATGATGATATCCCTGATAGAATTTAAAAGAAGTCATAGATGCTATTATCACCCTTACAAATTTAATTAATGAATCTTTCAGCAACGAAGTGTTTCCCGGCTTCCTTAAAACTGCCCCACTTAAATGTTCAGCACTTGATTCACAAAATTATAGACCAATTTAATAACCGTCTGAATTTTCTATAGTACCGTAAAAAAGTTTTTTACCATGGTTTTAAGAGAAAATTGTCTACCAACAGCCAATTCCCAGGTTTGGAAAACTGCAACAAGACCGGTATAGTAAACCTGAGTAACAAATTCCTACCAGTTATTATGAAAGTAGTAGCAAATATGATTGGAGAAATCCAGAAAGGGACATAAAGGAGAACCCTTTTTGTAAAGAATAGGTCTGTTTTACAATTGTCTTTTGTTATACTGCCTGCTGACACACAATGAACACCTGTTGTATGGTGAGAAGAGACCAGGTTTGGAATTCATGGGAAAAAAGCCTCGGTCGACTGTTCTCACGCTTCAACTTTGGTTCGGTCCGGCAGGTAAAGAGGCTAGCAGTATAAATAGCTCTGGAAGACCACCTAAAAATCAGTTCTGTTCTGTGAGATGTTACTATATCAGTCCAGCAAGGAGAGGCAGTGAGTTGTGCGGGTTCGGCAGAGTTCTGCGAACCAGTTCAGGAGATGTTACTGTGTTGCTCCAGCAAGGAGAGTTACGGGTGTGAATCTGCAATACAAGAGTGCAAGATGTCAGTCCAGCGAGGAGAGTCTCGAATCCAGTTCAACACGAGTAAAATGACACAGGTAATTCCAGTAAACCAAAAATACTATCTGTGAGTTACGGTAAAACTATAGCTTAAAAGTGAAAGAACTAATGCAATGAACTTCATTCATAAACTGTTAGGGTAAATAGCAAAGGTATTTGCAAGTGAACATTATATGACTGTTTGTTAATATAAGACTAATGGTCAATAAGGGTTAAGACTAGCAGTTTCTTTTGGTAATGGATCTAGTTTTCCATTTATCTACCTGGAATAAATTCCAAACGATTATTTATTTTGAACTCTGTCTTGTGTGTATCTGTATTTATTATTTACTAATGACATTTATCACTATTTGATAAGTAATATTTTGATTGTTATTCTTTGCGGATTACGCTCCATTTTTATGTCATGCTTACTGTTTTGATTATGTTACGTTTTATGTCATGTATTAATTGTTTGATTTGTTGTTATTGACATGTAATATTATTATCATTTACTACTATTATCCTGATTATTATTGTGGTTGTAATTACTCCATTAATATTTGTGTTCATTAATTGTTTTATTATTATCACTTATTATTATTACTATCATTATTATATTTATCACCATTATCATTATTAATTTGTCAGGTTGTAATCATGAACATTTTAAATCAATAAATTGTAATTATATAAATATTCTAAATTGTCAACCTCTCAATATCCTGATTGAGCCACGAAAAACGTGACAATATTTTAAATTAGATAAGAAGATTCAATTTTCAAATTTCTGCGATCTCAGAAATGTCAGCAATGCATTCGTTTTGGTTAAACATTTTTTACTAATGCAAAAACTTATTAGCTGTGGTATCAGAAGTGCTACTTACAATTTTTTAACAAAGAAAAAAAGAAAAAAAAAATGGTTTGACTCCCTTATCCCACCCTCCTCTTATTCACCTGCTCTAGCTCCATGTAATTTTTTATTTCCATGATTGAAGAGAAACCTGAAAGGGAAAAATTCTGCCAATGTGAATGAGGTGAATAAAAATATGAGGAATGAGCTGTCGAGAATTCATAACAGATAAATTAAGATTGGAGAAATGTATTAGCGGTAATGGAGAGCATTTTGAAGGGGAGTGAAAATGTTTTATAAAAAAAATACATAAATTAAAAAAAAGAAAGAATTCTGGTTATTTTTGGGTACCCCCTGATAACACAAAAATGTAATGATTTTCAAATCAGCTTCAAATTGTATATTTTTTTATAGGTTTTGAAAATATCCAATTTTCATTAGCAATATTTGATAGTTATCTTAACATCCAAACATTTTATTAATTTTCAATATTTCAAAATTGAATGATGGCTTCTACAGCGACCTTCTGTCTCAACCCTTGAAAAAGCGATGTACTGTAAATTTGGCCAACTTGAAACTTATTATCTACGGTATTCACAATCACCTTATCTGAAATTACTCCTTGAGATCTATGAGAAATGAAATGAAATGAGACGAAATGCATATGCCAGCATTAATACAAATTACTTTCGAGAACAAGAAATTTCTTCTTTTTTTTAAATATTCCTTGTAAATTAGTAACAAAGTTATTATAGAGAGTTGCTCCTGAGTACTTTTGAAAAGATAATTATACAAAGTGGTATATAATCATTGTAATTTTCACTTCCAATAGCAAGATTGTAGATTATATCAATTATCATTTCTACTTAGATTACAAATTCCAATGGCTTTTGGAAATTCTTTTTTTTTTTAATTAATTTTTAAAACAATTTAATGTACCTTTCTTCATGCATATTACTACAACACAGAATACTATTTAAAATGTAATTTGGAAATATTCCAAAGGTTTGATCATTCGCATAACCTATATAAATATAATTTGAAAAAAAAAACTGTAATTAATGAATAATTAATAAAATAATCAATTTACATTGATTATGTCAAAACTCTGAAACAAATATATCTAGAAATACCAGAATTTAATTGTGCACTCTCCCAATAGTGTAGAACACAAATGCAAAATTTCAAATCATTTTGGTCGAATAGTTCTGAGTGTTTGTGAACAAAATTTGCACAGGGCAACTTCTTGTAGCCCAAGAAGTCTACACTTGATTTGGAATTCGATTTAAAAGTCAACTTACTTGAAAAGTGTACTGAAATCGAATACTTTTCCTTTTAATAATAGTCAGATCATTTTTACAAAGAGTATATTTTAAGAGTAAGCATCATGAGAAAAAACGATCGTAAAACCTTCAATTAAAAACAAGTATGCCCATACTATAAACAGAATGGCCATGAAATTTTTTTTAAAATAACTTTTACTGATCATACTCATCAGTACTTGTTTTATTTATTGGTTGAAAAATGGGATAAAAGGAATATAGCTTGATTTGGAAAATGAATATTATGCAGAAGATAACAGAGAAAATGTAAGATGCTACATAAGCTACTGGCAGCTGAAAGACACATATAAGTGCATTCAAATAACTGATTAATACCCTGACTGAAAATTTCTTTTAAAAAATAGGTAAAAATACAGGCAAATTTTGATCTTTTTTTGTTACCAACTTAAAGCTACTGTGGAAATAGAATGTACAAAGATGAGAATAATTAAAGACAAAATAAAACTTACAGCAACAGTTTTCTAAATATTTCTGGTTCCATATTTTCTATTTTAATAGCTACCTCGTTTGATAGGTCTCCATAAAGCATAGCCTGAAATACAGGGCTAGCATTTCCAAGTATACACTTATGAGCAACAGCCTGTTAACAAAAACACAAACAAATAAAAAGATACGTTTAAGTGAATACATTATATTTTATTGCAATGAAGGAATAGGTTTTTCTTATTTTGTTCTTTACAATTAACTCTAATAAAACTGATTTTCAAAGTAATATATTAATAATTGTCACACCATAAATCATCATTACATCTTTAAAACTTAATAATTAGTAAAATCAGAAGTGCAACAACATACATCCGATTAAAATCATAAACAGTAGAATTTTTCCCGTACGGTAATAGAATCGTAGAAAAGAAGTTCTAACTTGAAGATATATATTATAAGACAACCTAGAAAAGCATCTTCAGTTCCTTGCTCTTCTTAAGATTTATAATAATCATTCTCCAAATAACCATATACCATAAATAACAGATGATACGATTGTCTCTATAGCAGAAAATAATTTAACCAGAATTAAAAAAATCTGCACAACAGTTCAAAAATTTATTTATCGGATGTTCATAACTAACTTAAATGTGAACAAAATCAAAGCAACATCATGCTTCAAAGACAAACATTACATTTGTAATTGCCAAAGTAATGATAAAAATATTTCTAAAGAATTTAAATGTCATTTTTTAAAGGTCTTGTTAAATGAAAATTTTTCACAGTTGTTAAATGAAAATTTTTCACAGGATGACCGTGTAAGATCGATTTCATTTGCTAGATGATGAAACCATATATTTTTCATTTTTAATTTTCTAAGCTCAGTATCATCACAAAATATTTATTATGTTTAAATATGCTACAATTAAATCTTGGGGCTACTTTAGGAAAAAAGAAAAACATTAACATTTGTTTTTAAGATGTAAACTGCAGACTGTATATCTTTATTTAATATTTTTATATAAGTTAATGAGATTGATTTTTAGAAAATTAAAAATTTTCATTTCTATGTATTTATATTTAGTAATTTGTAAAATTGATTTCTTTTATATAATAACTATTAATCTGATTATATATAGCTTTGAAATTGTACTTAAAAATATTTATTACATTCAAAAACAATAATCTTATTACCTAGTGAATGAATAAAAAACAGTTTCTTTCTTTTAGTTTATAGTAATCAAAGTGAAAGAAATTATTAACGAGATAGAGTACAAGGAAGAAATGAATGAGTAGAAGATTGACCAAAGGAAGAGGAACTGGAACTGGAGGAAGAAAATAAAGGGAAGAAAGTTTTGATAAATCTATTCGATGAAATACACAATAAAAATACAGAATTATGCCAAAAATTAAAAAAAATATATATAAACACAAAAAAAATCTATATTACACCAAAATGGTCACAAGATATCTTCATATGGCAAAAACAAGCCATTTAAAAAGGATGTAAAAGAAATAAATAATTCAGCAATTCTGTTGGAAAGAAACAACAAACATATACTTAGTCGATAAATCGATTACAACTAAATTATGAAAACCGCAAATTAAATATTTAATGTTTACAATTGTGAAAATTGAACTAGTTCTATTAAATCAATAAATAAATCAAAAAAATATTAAATTTAGATTATAAAATTATACGATCATATAAATTAAGATACATATGCTCTATATGTAATTGTATACACATATACTCTCGTAAAAGTAATATGTTATTTAAACAAGATTTTTAGAACATTAAGAGGATACAAAACAAAAGAAACAATTTTTCAAATATTGCTAATAACCTCATTTTACAAGAACCTAAAAGTAACAAACATAATTATATTTGTTACTTTTAGGTTATTTAAGAAATATAAATAAATAGTAATAAACTTAAATAAAGTAAACAAAATACTATTGACCGACAAAAAGTCCCTTACTTTAACACAAACATTAAATCAGAATGCTTACATTATGCTGCAGAAATGATGATGAAAGTCAAAGAATCAAGACCGGGAAAAATTTTAGAACCTAGATGTAAAAATAATAAAAATAGCTTAGGATTAATTTTCCCAAAATGAGAGAGATGGAGTTAGTCGAAGAATGAGAGTACTGGAAGAAACGGAAATAGAATGCAAAATAAAGTTTTCTTTTACAGTTTGTTTTAAGTTTTTCTTTGGACCACAAATGGTCCAAATGAAAAATAAAGAGCGATTAAATATTTAGAAAAATTTTACTTTATAAACATAAACATGCACTACAGGTGGGCAGGTAAATTTTAAACACTATTTAAATTGGCACCTCTATTTTAATAGCTAGCTTAATCGTAATGACTAATTAAACCAGTTTAAAGAACTATCAGATTTTATGTGTAACAATGGTAAAATATTGCCTGATATTTTAATATTTTATAATCTTTTATGACAAACTTATGAGTTCAAAAAGCGTATATATATATATTTCCCCCATATTTGTACGTTGCAAACTGTTCAACTAGTAAACAATAAGCAACTAACAGCCCACCGAGATGAGTACAATATGTCAATGAGGTGTAGTCTTGTACAGATTCAGGCCGACCATTCCTGAGGTATGATTATTGAACCTCAACTACTGAAGTACACCGGCATCTAGTACTTATAAAAGCAACTACCTAACTAGGATTTGAATCTTAAACTCTCGATTTTAAAAAATCACGTTAAACAACTGATTTATAACAATCATTTAAACCATTAAACCAGCATGGTGGGTTAGAAAAAGCTTATATACAGTAAATTTTGTATTCATAGGTACTTTTGCAATATATAATGTATGTAATATACCTATTATTACTTTTATAGATATAATAGTAAAAAAAAAACAACAGATTTTTATACTAACTGATGCATGTAGTATTAATCATTTTCTCACAATTTTAAGCGACATTATAATATTAATAAACTTTATTTTTAGATGCAACTTATCATTAAAAAAAATGCAATGGAACAATAATTTAATTTATTTTATAAGAATATCTCTTCCGCCAAGATAACAAAACCAACAAATGCAATCTACTATTAGATACTTTTATCACTTTCATCATTTAACTGTTATTTTATTTATTTCCAGCAAATAAAAAAAATAAGTAGGCAGATTTGAATACTGTTATTCCCATGGCCACAATAATAAAAAGATATACATACAAGCATGCAAATAATAAAACAGATATGGAAAGTTAATATACATTATCATTGATAATAACAGAAATTTATAACTTATTTTTACTATAATAAAATTAAATTTTAAATTTGTCTTTATAAAATAGAAATTATTGTCTTTAACAAGTTATTGACAGATCTACTTGCATCTGAGGCACAACAGTGAAATACAAATTAAAAATATAAAAGATACGAGTATAATAGATCACGTTTTTACAAGAAATTTAAAAATATAAAAACAAATTATAAGATACAAAATATGGATAAAATCCATATTAATTACTTAAAATATAAACAAAACAAATAATGAAAGGTTAATACATTAAATTAATTATTAATTAATACATTATTTTTTATGTTTAATGTATTAACATTAAAAATAATAATTCACAATTCATTATTGCTATTGAAAATTATTTTCAGCGTTTGTACATATGGGAACCGAATGCAGAAATATTAAGGTTTTTCAAAAATATTATTAAGATACATTAAGAGATTAGTATTATCTCCAAAACAGAAAATATTTTAATTGTATATTAAAGTAATTGGTGAAAAAATTGTTCAAATCTTAGGTAATTAATTAAAAATGGCAATGGAAGCATAATAGGTCCTTTCTTGTAAACTAAGTGCTATGCTGAATTACAAAATATTTTGTCTTATTAAATATGGATACTGTTCTTTTTTAGGAATAAGTGACCATTCTTTTTAGCACATCCCAACCCTGTAGTGGGAAGACACCCGCCTTGTGACATTACCGGTCGCCACCCCTACCACCCGTTAAAAGCCCTAAGGGGTTTTACTGAAGGTCGTCTTTAGACCCTATAACTGATTACATCTCACAGTCATCAGCCAGGCCAAGGTCGAGATTCCACCTATCTAAATGCCTCGGCAGACATTTGCACCAGTAAAATGCAAATCAAATTTCGCCTTCACGTAGGCCTCAAACGGATATCTTCACATCCAACCTAACATGATTCCCTCAAACTAACTGACCGAAACCGCGAACCCCGCGCCTAGTAAAGATTTGAC
Source organism: Lycorma delicatula (assembly GCF_047948215.1). Classification (NCBI taxonomy): domain Eukaryota; kingdom Metazoa; phylum Arthropoda; class Insecta; order Hemiptera; family Fulgoridae; genus Lycorma; species Lycorma delicatula. The sequence goes on from NC_134466.1 coordinate 26,963,805, forward strand.
AACACCGTTCGTGACTGTGAATGCCTCAGAGAACGAACGAATTTAATGTTAAATCAGTGCTACACTCATACCGATCAAAATTATGTTTTACGCGACATAAAAATTCAGACCTACACCCAATTGGTCGACCAATTTGGGTCACCTAACAAGGGGAACGCAACCTCATTCCGGTCCGCGCAGGAGCCGGGGATAAACCCTGCACCATCACCCATCACCCGGTCCCATCATGATGTCTCGCGTGGCATTACCAAGTCACGATCACGACCGTCACCGGCGGAGGGAAGCCACGCCCCCGTTCGCACGGGTTAACATATACCGGCGGCGCGGCCACCCCCCACCAGTGGAACCCCAAAAGCGAATCACAAACAATATCCATATAAATGTGGCACGATGCCAATGCGCCTACCTCCAACCAATCCAATGCCTAAGCCGAAACCCTAGCCACCCGGGATCTTACCCCGATCGAGTACCTCGATTAGACTCCCTTTGCAGACCTGCACACCGCAAGGACGCAAAGAAAACCAGCAACTATAAACCACTCCTTGCGGATCATCCGGTTAATAAGGAGATCCAGAAAGGAATGTATTCTCTCAAGTTCCCTAACAGCTCGTGAACGTTCGACCTCGTATAGGGTACAGACGTAGAGAACGTGGTCCACTGTATCATCAGTCCCACATCCGGGCATTGACTCGAATCCACCAAACGAAACCTACCCAAACTCGCCCGAAAGGCACCATGCCCGGAGAGAAAAAGTGTGATATACCTTTTGGGGGAGACCCATCCAATCGCACCTAAATCAGACACTATAGGAAATCACCATGCGTGTAGCGACCTGTGGGGGATTCATCCCATTTGACCTACCAAGACGCAAGGTCCCGGTCTTCAATCTCCTGCTTTCGTTCTGACGTCAATAGGTTATTTACCTTGGAAATGAAGCGTTCCTTATGCTCATCAGCCAATATATCTATTGGTTTGACTCCGGCTATAACACAGATTGCCTCCCGCGAAACTGCTGTATAACAGCCAGCAAGAGGAGTCGCTGGGCCCGCAGAAAAATGTCCGCGCAATACCTAAAAGCCATGCGGTGAGCCCAGACAAGCGCAGCAAACAGCATAATAGCTTCGTTTGACACCTTTGTAAAGATTCGCATGGTATGGTAATTCAACCCCCAATCGGGATGAATGAATCTACGGATTCCATAAAAAGCATCAGCGGCCTTTTTTGCTACATACTGTAGATAAACTGAAAATTCTCATCAAGAATAACACTCGCGTATTTTTGTGTCGTAACGTACCGAATGGGATCCAAAATTGACTTATAATTATGTAAATTCAGTATCAAACCTTTTTTAAGGAGGCTAACAACAACGTATGTCTTAAGGTAACTGGGAAATACCCCGTTGAAACTTTCATTGGGGGTTTGAATTTCCAAACCATGCGGATTCTATATAAAGATGTCTGTGAGGCCACAATGTTGTACGCCGCACCCGTTTGGAATCATTGTATGCAATTTCAATGTTATAGGGATGATATTTTATTATGAGCCCAGTATCTTCTGTTAGCTGTTGTCGGTGGCTACAGAACTGTGTTGCGAGAGGCAGTCTCTGTGATTGTCGACATGAAATCAATTGATATCCTAACTACAGAATGTAGCAAGCGATGTATTTCTAAGAAGGAGGGCCTTCTTCCTCCTGGACGTACGCGAGAGACTGGAGAACGTCCAGTTTTTGACTGGAAAACAGTAAAAAAAGGAATAATTTTTCAAAATATTTATCTTTCAAAACATGTCTTCATATTAATGATTATTATTGTATTTTCTGTTCAAATTACGTATTAATTTTTATAGTAGTAAGCTTGGTTATTTAAAGAATCGAGTAAAAAGACCAAAGCTAGTTTGTTTAAAATTAGAAAAGAAAACCTTTCTGACTCTTGCGGTTTTTAATAAAATTTATCATATTTGCGTTATTTGGATTTGAAAATTTTAAATGGTCGCCATTTTGAAAAAATATTATTAGATAAGGTATTATTTTTCTGTAAGTACCGTGCCAAATTTTAACTTAATTAGTCAAATCATTCTGGAGATAAAAATTTAGTGAAAAAAACAAAATGGCAGCTAGCGGGAAGACAAAGCATTTCCGGTCCAATGTTTATAGGAACCTTTTTCTTTACTACAAGAAAATTACTGCAGAAGTTTGACAACCTATTTTAGAAACACCGTAGGTGTGTGTGTGTTATATATATATATATTCATACTTATTTTTTTAAAAGCAATTCTTTTAATAACCATACTCCTCTCTACAAATACAAATTAATTTATATTTAATAGGTCAACCCAGTACTTTCCTTATTTCATTACGTAACAGAAGCGCTTTCGCCAATTTAATTCGTATCATCAGCTGCATACATTATATATATATATATATTACAAAACCATCAAAAACTTGCAATCCATGACACCACACCGGCCATTCACTTATAATTTTATGTTAAAATAATTATTTTTAATTAAATTTAACTTACCGTACTTTAAAACCATACAAAAATTGAAAACCTTTTACTTAAATTAAGAATTATAATACCAACAACAGATAAAAATGTAAAAAATTGCTGAAAATTACAAATTTCAATTAATTAAAATTAACAAGGTGAAAATTAAATTGTAAAAATGTAATTAAAACAAATATAAAAATTATTAAAATAAAAACTTATGAAAAGCAAAATCATTACTAGCATACAGATAGTGATACTATCTACTTCTGCCTTTATAATACCAGTCATCCTCGTATTCTGTATGAAGGTTAATCATAAAATTTATTCATATGTTTATATATATATATATATATATAATGCCTTTCTAGAATGTCAAAACCCTTATTATTCCTATCCATATCGCATTTTTTAATTTCTAATATTTTCAAGTTTGTCTGAAAACCTGATGACATTGTGTGTTATTTTTAATCAAATGATCTGATACATTTGAAAACCCCAGTTTATCTTTTTTATAACTTCTAAAATGTTGCATGAATCTAGTTTTAAAGGATCTAGTGGTCTTACTAATGTAAATATGGTCACAATCATTACATATGATTTTATAGTATCGCTCAATTTATATACATTAGAAGAATTATTATGTATATTACTCATTAAGTGTTTTATTATGTGGTTATTTGTCTGGTATGCAGATTTGAAATTATTATTATAAACCTTTGTAACCAAGTGCACCTATATTAACTGGTTTACCAAAGTTACACAAACAGGGTATTCCTATGCGTCCTTTAATTAATTTTAAAACCGTTCCTTCTTACATTATATCTAAAATACTTAGAAGTAAAATAAAGTTAGAATATAAATAATAAAAAAATGGATAATGTGTGTATGTATGTGTATATATATATATATATATATATATATATAATGTATATAATGTATGCAGCTGATGATGCAAATAAAATTCACGAAAGCGCTTTTGTTATGTAATGAAATAAGGTAAGTCATCCTATATCAATTGTTCTGTACTTAAGGTCGATTTGTTAAATATAAATTTATGTGTGTGTAAATTGTTTATTCTGGCCAGTATGTAATAAAAAATTATGTAGACCAAATCAGGAATGAAAAGCTATGCCAATCCAGGGATAAACATCGAAAATGCCCCAGCATTTCCCTGGATGGATTACAGGCAACTAATAAAACTTTGATCACAAAATAACACTTAATTATACAGTAAAAAATCAGCGTCATAAAAGTTCTTATTAATTATTTAAAATTAGTATGTGAAGATACTGAATATTTAAAATAACTAAACCGCAATTCATAACCTGAATCACAACTAAATAAAATGAAATCAAACCATTTTTAAAAGATTCATTATAGACTATGAAAAATAGATCATGTACAACAATTTATGAAAAAAGCAAGGTGAAACCTTTGCAACCTGTGGAAAAATCCAGGATTGATGCCAAGAAAAGTGATGCTGTGTGTGTGGGTAGTAGGATTGGAAAACAATTGCTCATAATGAGCTGCTGTCATCCAGTCAAACAAATGATTTTAATCACTACTGTCAACAATTGGAATGATTATGACAAGCGATTAGAAAGATGAGAATTAATCAACAGTCAACGTGTCATCTTCAATCACAATACTAGACACTTTCATACCTTTGGTGACATGCCGAGTTGGTCTGGGAAGTTTCGATGCATAAACTGTATAGTTCTGATCTTGCACTGACTTTGTACCGATTGTTTTGGTCTCTACAGATCTTAATAGCATGAGGTTGGCTTCAAAAGAGACCTGTAAAAAACACTTACCGCAGTTTTTCATCCAGAAAATACAGAAGTTCTACAGTGACAAGAATATGACTTTATCTCAAAAACTGCAAAAGGTGATCAATCAAAATGGTACATATTTATTTTGATAGTTTATTTGTAATATTAAAAGTCGATTTTAGATAACACCAATCATACGATTTGTAAACAAATAATGATAACATAATTAATTTTTTGTTACAAAGATATTGAAATAATAAATTTTGAGTTAAATCACAACTGTACTTATTTAATACTTTGACAGTCTCCTGATATCTAGTGTAGCTTTCTTGATTCGGGGTCTTCAAGCTGTCTTTTGTTCATCGATGGAGTCTTGTTACAACTATAGATCACAAGACCAGGTTGTTTTATTAATTAGAACCCTACAGTGAAATTTGGCTGGAAACGGTATCAAGGAACCATAGCATTGTTCAGCAGGCCTCAAACAATCAACTTCCTTCAAGGGAAAACTGGTGGTTAAACATTTTTCCCGGTTCAAAACACAATTATATTTGCAGTTCCAAAAAAAATGCAAAATACAAATATAACTGACATTGAAAATATATTTAAATAATGCTACATGAACAGAATTAAATTACAAGTAATGTAGCTTTTGATTCAACAAGGAAAAACAATAAAATCAAAACCGATAAAAAAACTGAAAATAAAAAATTAAATAGCTTTAACAATAAAATTACTGATAAAACAATCACTGTAAAATGTAGATAAGTTAAAGTAATGTTCCTATTATTATGTATAAAAACAAATAGATACATTACACTTAATTTTCATGATAGATGATAAGAGTGAATGTTGAATACTCAAGAAATAAATTATACTTTAATTTAAATTTTTAATTATATTATAAAATTAAATATAATAGCTCATAATAAATTTCTATAAATGATAACACCTTGGTTACTAAATTTTCTAGTTTGATAAAAATATATGAAGAAATTCTCATTCTAGTTCAACTATTATTAAAGTATGTAAACAAACACGTATTTTAACATTTTAATGCTCCTATCTACATTTATAAAAATAACATCTACCTAAAAAGTATATACAAAAAAAAAATAGCTCACAGAAAATTCATATTGCAATTAATAATAATAATAATTCATCAGTAAATCAAAATAAATAAAATTAAAGTAGCATAATTAACAACAAGGTGAGGCTCTATCAATAAAATCAGATAGTGATGGGCAAAATCGAATGATATTAATAATCGAGATATTAGTAATAGAATGATATAAACAATCGAATGACTCATTCAAAATAAGAATATTACTAAATATTTTTTCACAAGCAAAAACATTGAATAAGATTGTTAGTCTGACTGATACACTTTAATAGCTTTTACACTTTAATAGCTTTACACTTAAATAGCTTAATGGATCATTTCATAAGTTACTGTATGCAGTTTAACTGCCTACTGGTTACTTACGCCGCAATTAATCCCTTCCTAAAAATTATTTTCTGCAAAATGCAGTGGTTTATTAAATAATTACCTTGTTCTCAATCAGTCACTAATATTTTTGATATTTTTGTTTTTTGTTTATAAATCTTGCGTTAATTCGTATTGTGTTATTTGTTACCATTTCAGTCAGCATTAATTAATAACACAGAAAAATAATAGGATTTTTGAGTTTTACTTCTTCAGTTTTTGGATTCAGTCTACAAAATCTTAATTTAGTATTATACGAGTTATTACTTTTAGAATTCACTCATTTAGTGCCTATTTCGTTAAACTTTGGTATTGAGTTTCATTATTTTTCAATTACAATTTACCTATTTAGAAACTTTCGTATTTAGTTGTATTTATAGAGTAGAATTATGAAACTAGGGAAGAAATCATCAATTGTTCGAGAATTTTTTACTAAGAATGAAGACAACAAAAGAATTTCTTGAAAATTAAAAAAAAAAAAAAATTTTAAGTTTTTCGGCAATACTACAAACCTAAAAGAGCACTTAAAGAGTGAAACATCTTTTACAGTTAAATGAAAAATTAGGTAATATGATCACCTATTTTTGTGATTGTAAGGGTTTACGGAAAAAATCATAACTGAAAAATTATTGGTCCTGGTAGAGGGCAGACACAAACTGTATGAGTCCTGGATCCACCAACCAAGATACACCACTTTGGATAGTTCACAGAACTTTGATCTTCCAATTTTTTCCTCAGGGTTTTCACTTTTAAAGGAGATATACAATTCATTTAAGTTTATCAGACCAAGGTGCTTTTGCTTATGCACTTTGAAACCACGAACATGCATGCTAACACAATCCTTTTTACCAGGACACAACCTGCTATTATTGTCATCTTGATAAAATAACACAACTTTTTTAACTGAGTCGTTGCTGATTCCTGTTTTATATCTTTTACCTAACTTTGGCAGAATGCCTTGCTCATTAACTAATTCTCTCGTAAGTCTAATCAAGCACTCAGACACATTGAACTTTGATATTATTTTAGATCTAGTCCAAGATTGGGGAAGTAAACTGATAATTTTAAACTTATCTTCTTTAGAAGCAAGAATACATTTTTTTTAATTTTTAGGTTTAAAATAATATCATTATATTCATGTGAATTAGATTGAGCTGGATTTTTTTTTAGTCAAAACACAATTCAACATTCTTTTTTAATTTTTCATAAATATTATTTATTTTAAATTTTAATGCTGATGGCCTTTGATCCAGGCTTAATTTTTTTCAATTTTGATAGAGATGATACACCCAAAATGCTACAACAGCATCCTATATTCAAGATTGTGATGTGGGGCAATGTAGTGCTCTTAGTCTTCACATTCATATAGTTCTTTGTTCTGCCGAGAAAAAACTTTTGAAACAGTTAACACGAAGACTTTCCAGGAACTAAATTTAAATTTCAAAAAATGTGTTCTTTAAGCGCTTGCTCTAATGTTATTTGTCTTAAGTTTTTCTTAACTGGTTTTTTTTTACGAGTTCTCAAAGGGTCACAACAGAAATGTCTGTACAGGTGACTGAATTTTGACAAAAACGTTATTGAATTAACAAGTAAAAAAAATAAATAAGTTGTTGGTTTTCAGCACTAAATTCACAAATCTTAATGAGTTCTTTTAGCAGTATACCATACACTGTTTTATGGCACTCTTCATTCACATAAATTCCTATGGAACATTGTTCTTCCATTGTTTTATGTAAAATTACTTGAAAATAATGTAAAAATTTAACAGATTTTAAAATTTTCAAATATAATATTATTAAGTAAAACTTATTTATTTAAACACTTCCAAACACAGGATAAAATTTGAGACACTCGGTAAAGTTGCGAACAGGTCACTGACTAATGTCAGACTGACCAGTCTGTAACTGCAAAGCTAAATGATGCAATAAACATAAATGCGAATGTTGCAATATGAATTATCCTGACAGTTGGAAATGCCTTCAAGCGCCTGTTATAACATGAACACTGCAGTTAAATGGTTCAAACAAGTCTACTTCAACTACAGTAATAAGTATAAAAATATTAGTGCCAAGAAAACCCCTTGGAACAGTTATTTAGAGAGTCAAAATGGTATCTCTTTTAACAAGTTTTTCATGATTTTTGAGAAGTTATAACTTTTCTATTAGTACAACATAAAAGAAACCTTTTTAATTGCCATAAACATCTAAAAAAAACACTGCAAGTTGTGCAAATTTGAGATTTTTATTACCAGCCCTATCAGAGAGTTATTTGAAGTCAAAATTTGAATTTAAAAAAAAAAAAATTATTTTTCAAAAATTCATAAAAATTTAGGGGTACGTATATCACCATTAATATTATTTATGGTAAAACTACCAACATATACCTACATATAAAAAAAATAATTCAAACTGTGTATGCTATCCCTATCTCTTGAAAAAAATTACCAAAAGTGAAAGTTCACAGTTTTTCATGTCAACTTTATTGATAATTTTCTCATCGAAAGGAGAGGTAGGTAAATAAACCACTGGACCAATCTTTTACCTTGAAAAAATTTGAATAAATTGCTTTTTGTTTCATCCTTCCAGCACCAATAATTATTCAATTATGATTTTATTGTAAACCCTTACAATCACAAAAATAGGTGTGTGCACCGAAATTACCGCTACAGGTAAATTACGTAAATAAAAAATCTAAAAAAAATAGTTTTAAGGTCCTGAGAAATGTAGGAAACAAGTAGGTAAGTTTGAATTTTTTTTTAACTGGTCACGAAACCACCCTTGGATCACTTTAAATGGATTGACCCACACAGGTCTGCTAAAAAATCAACTATGTTTATTTTGACATTACGACAAAGAATTATCTATTGTAGAAAAAACTGCAATTGACAGATGCATTGTAAATCCAACCTTTATAATTGGTTGAAAATACAAATTTTTTTAGAATAAACAAGGAAGTTGCAACTGTTGCATATACCATCTAGTAGGAAACATTTATCGTATATAATGCTACCCACAAAATTACTCTGAAATAAGGGAAAAAATTTAAAATATGTTAAATTCAATAAAACATGTTTCAGTAACCACCAATATTTAGTCAATAGATGACAATAAATTGTTTGTTACAGTGACTAATCATTTTGTACGCAGTAACAAACTGCATTCAATTGTACTTGTGACTCGCAAAATATTAGTTACTCATATGGGAGTAGCAATCGGCTCTATTTTAAAAACAATTTTTGAAGAATGGAATATCACCGATAAAATAGTGACAATCGTTGGTTGCAGACAATGGATGTAATAAACAATGTGATTAATGAACATTTAAATTTGCATTACCATCCGTGTGAGGCTCACACCCTTAATT